>NW_023416307.1:34762500-36262500 GCF_014176215.1 Rousettus aegyptiacus | reverse complement strand
AAGAGACTCTGTGGAGTGTGTGAATCCCACAGATGTCAGTGTGATTTAAAGATCTAAAGAGAAAGCCAAGTATGAGATTTTTCTACTTTCGTCCCTAGCACCAGGGCCATCTTCTATATCCATGGTGGCTCACACTTTGCCTAGCTGGCAACAGAAACAAGTAGTGGAAGGTGAGGAAGGGAAATACTGTCTTGAACTATGCAGGATAATTAGGAACATCTATTTCCTATAGACATGGCCTTGGGAGAAAAATTCTTATTCTAAGACCATACAAAAGGCCAGAAGCATTGCAAACAGGACAAACATTCAGACTTTGGGGCTGCTATGACTGTAAATAAGATTATTTGTTTCTTCTCAGTCTATGCATGTCAATTTCTTCATGTTCTATTGCTAACATTCCACTGCCTGCATATTTTTAAAAATATTAATTCCGAACATGAATCTTTTCTTTCTTCTCTAAAATCTCTTTTGCTATGTGATATTTTCACACAAAGAAGTTATTTTTGGCATTCAAAAATTGCCTTTCTTCCTGCTGGCAAAAAGAATTCACTCAATACCTACTAGTACAAAATACTTATTTCACTTAAGAAAAGAGAAAAAGGAGCCTCCTCCAACTGATACAGAAAAAAAAAAGATATTAAATTTTAAAGAGAACAAAATGACTCCTCCTCTCTGCACATTTTTCAGAACACACCGCTGCTGTCTATTGTTTCAGAGGCTGACACTTATGTCAGTGCCCCTGGAACAGCATCTATTCCACTGCATCGTAGGCAACGGGATAATGACTCATTTTTTAACCGCACCCTTATTTATATCCAGAACTCATCCAGAGAGACATTACTGCATTTTTCTCTTTCTTTACTTCTTTCCTTCCTATTTTAAATTTTATCATCCCAAAGAAGTTCTGCTTCAATGTGTGCATGGGACCCCTATGTAAATCCTGGCAGTGCAGGAAAAAATTAGGCCCTAAATTAAAAGATTGAATTTCCCTTAAGTAGTCTGAGGCCAATATTTTCTTTAAAAAGTGGGGACTTTATAAAAAAGATTTGCCCAATTTGATGCTCAAATTGTTATCATAAGGATTAGACTAAGAGGTCAGTATATTTAATCTCTTCCTTTAAAGTCTTGGTCGCATGTAATTTAGATTTTACCACTCTGTTAGGGAACTATAAACTTAAGTGTCTGATGAAAAATAAACTTGATTAAATATCTGTCACTGAATTTAATTAGAAAATGACATGTTATTTTTAACAGCATTTTCATTGAATTTTCATGGGACCTAGTTAGAAAATTCTGCAAACCATCTCAGCTTTTAAAAATTAGAAGGGTACCATTTTGAGCCCTTAAACTCTTGAGCTACTGATTAATGAAAACTTGTCTGGAAAATTAAAAATGCCTTCCAGGAACTGTTATTAGAATAAGGGTTAAAAAAAAAAAAAAAAAAAAAACTTTTACATGTAGACAGAACGCGATTCAACTAAAGAGCAGTTGAAAGGATAAATTATTATTCTATGGAATTATTTGTCTATAATAGGAAATAAAAAAGTATATTGAAACAGATGGCATCACAATACAATAAAACAAAATCCTGCAGGAATAGGTATTCCCCCAGTTGTCCAATACCGTCCTCTAACAAGATGCGATGATGTTCGAATTACACCAAAACATTGAGAAGGGATAGAGGAGATCTAGTCTGGAGGGAACAGTGCCTTGCCCTATGGCCCTCCAGGATCTGTTTCCTATTGTGGTAGACAAAGAATTTAGAGCAATATGGCTACAGGTTTATAGGCTTGGAAAAGTGAGCTACAACTCCATATCAACACTTTCATATTACCTTGATCTTTTCATTCCAAATTTCACATTTCTTCTTTCACTCACTGATTACTTACCACTTGTCACAAACTCTTTTTCTCATCCCCTTTCCTGATACCTCACCCTATGTTTTTACTTTAGATACTTAATGAAACTCAGGCCAAAAACCATGTCTTATCTACTCCATATCTCTAGCACTAGCATCTAGCCAAATGTCTTGTACATAGTAGAAACTAAGTGTTTAATGAATGAATGATGTATAAAGGAAGAAAAAAAGGAAGGAAAAAGAAGGAACAAAGGAAGGAAGGAAGGAAGGAAGGAAGGAAGGAAGGAAGGAAGGAAGGAAGGAAGGAAGCGAGGGAAGGAGGAGGGAGGGAGGAAGGGAGGGAGGGAGGGAAAAAGAAAGATAGATGTTAAAGGAATGAGTTATAAATGTTTAGGATGAAAGAGTCATTCTTCATTGCACTGAAAAAGTAGAAGATATATTTTTTATGATGATTCCATTCTTCTATGTAAATATAGTACTATAAAGAACCACTGTATTGCAAAATAACTTAGTGCTCTACTTCATGAGGATCATGGACTAAATAGGTTTTTTGTAGGCCTATTTGCTCCTATAGTGAGACTTTGATACCTTATACATTTTGAGTTCTGATCTAAGCTCCAAAATCTGACTAATGCATGGCTTACATGTACGTAAGTTGAAGAATATCAGCAAGATAAAGTAGAAATTAATTCTCAGCACTATGAGTTTAACTTGACTTGCAATATTTTATGAAGGCCTTAAATGCTGATCCTCATGAGCTGTCTCCACCCTCATAAGGCATCGAACATATTGGTTAGAGAAGTGCTACCATATGTCAAGGGGAAGAAAAGTTCTCTACGACTCTGAAGAGAGAATCTGGATCCAAAGTAGCAATCACCAGAATGATCATGATTTCAATACAACTTGAGGAAGGCCAAGCCTTCTAGTGGTGGAATGGAGCTCTTCCTGAAGCAGCCAGCTCACCCGCTACTGACCATATTTAAGAAACAGAAATACCCGGTGTTTGTACAAATGTTTAAAACAGATAAAAACTTTACATGTCAAATCTAAAGAATTCTGAGCCATCCTGAGGCCTCCTTTGCCCATTGAACAGCCTCTCTAAGGTAGATCTTAGATGATGGTTTTCTTAAAAAAGTAGTACAGGGCTTACCTAGTTTGTCCATCCATTCATCCATCCATCCGTCCATTTTACTCACAAAAGCTTCTCTCAAAATCTTTCTTTCCCACGGTGCTATGCTCATAGCGCCCAGGACACATCCTTTCTGCTGTGTTCTCTCTTCCTGCTGCTGAGACCTGATTGCCCTAATCTAGGACCCTCCCCTGCACATACTAGGATGTGTATACAGTATTCTACAGTCTAATCACTCACTCTGACTTCTTTCCTCTTCATGAGACAAACTCTTCAGAATCCTGGAGAATAAAGTTTCTCCTCTTGTCACTCACGTTTATTATTTTATTTTTATAAAACAACGCAAAGAATATATTAGTGTAATATCCCCATTTTGGAGATGAGGAAACTAAGGCCCAGAGAAGTTCCATTACTGACCTAAAGTCACATAGGTAAAGTGACAGGATTGTCACCTGAACCTAGATCCTCTGTCTCCAAGCCTCATGCTCTCTACCACAAGTGGGACAACTTGGTGTTGAAGATTTAAATGGGAAATTTTTACTTAAGGCTAAAAGCTTCTTTCTACTATTTATATATATGATTCCAATTTTAAGTGTTGTTTATCTATTGATAAAACTGATATAGGAATCTATAAATGCTCCTAATACCAATCTCTTTTTATAGAGTACATTGCAGCAATTATAAACTCAGGGTACTGTTATTTAAGTTAGTTAAGATACTTAAAGATTATACAAAGAGGCCAATTTTTTCTCACTATTATTGCTATTGTGTCATTTTAACTCAGACAGGTTAATTTAAGAAAAGAAAGTAATTTCAAAGGCAGTAAACCACATGTTATAGAAAAACCTTTACCGGCTGGCTATAAAGCTCTGAAAATTAATGAAATCATCACCTCTTAAAATTTTCTCTCCAGCTGTGTTGTCAGGAACTTACTCTTTCTAAATTTAGCTGTTGGCAGTCACTCTTAGAGCTAATAAAATTTAGTAATATTTTCCATACATCTTAGAGCGTGTCTTTTTACTCAGTAAAATTGTAATCCAAACAACTGTTACTTTGTGGCATAAATGAATCAAGATGAGGAGTACCAGGAGATTAGAAAAGAAACTCCACAGAGAAAGCCTCCAAATGTTTGTGGTAATAGTTTAGCCTGGGTTGGAAGAAAATCAGGGTCTTATTTCAGCCCTCTACTCCTGTACTACTTCAAGTCTTTTGAGTATCCAAGTAGGAAAATGATAAATGTTACACAAAAAAGAGGCTGCATAGATCATCAGTCCTCAGTAGGAGCTTGCTGAAGGCCGAGTTTTGGTGAATAAAATAGTTATGTCTGCCATAAGTTTGGGGGCATAAAATGTGTTAGATTTGCATAAAATTTACATAAACCTACCTAAATGATTCCAGCTTCCACTGAAAAAATATATGGGCATTTTCTGACATTATCTTAAACCTCGTATACATTAAAAACTAAAGGAGGACTTAGGAAAACTTGCTTGCAAGAATGTCTGAAGAAAGTAATTATAAAGTTTGATAGCAAAAGCTTGACTAAATAGATTGACTGGGCTAAAGGGAATCTATTTGGTTAATTCTAATTCGAGTAAAACTATTTTTTAAAATCCTCACTGTTGAAAATGTAGCTAAAATATGTTCTTCCCCCCTTCTTTAATTAGTTCAGTGTATGGTATGGAATATGAGAGGAGACTGGGTCATTTAGGAGAAAGCTCAAATGGTCTCTGATCCCGAGCCTGACATCTTGCTGGCCTTGAGATATGAGGCAAATACCTGAAATACTTTCATTTTCTATTTTCTCAGCTGTAGAACACAAGATGGGGGAGGCAGGTTCCTCCAACCTGATCACCCACAGGCTTTAATAAAAATGATAATGTCAAAACCTCCTCTGAGAGATCTTGATCTGAAGGTGAGGAGAGGAGCCAGAAATCCATATTTATGATCAACATTATAAGTGATCCTAACATTGTTGGTCAGGGCAATAGAGTTAGAAATTACTGGGCCAGAAGAAATATAAAGTCTCTGACAAGTCCAAGTTTATGTCTGCTTAACTCTTTGATGTTTAAGCATCCTGAAACTTCATAACCTCCGTGAGGATCAAGTGCTTAAAGAATTTAAGGTCTTAAAATCACAACTGGATCAGGATTCAAGAGATGGAATCCTCATGCATTTTATTCACTGGATACATTAATTTGTCATTTGTTTCAAGCTCTACACAAATCTGGTAAGACTAATTCATGTTTGAGGTCTGTCTTAAATTTAAAACTCTGCAAAGAACTTGGTATAAACCAAGTTATGTGAACCAGATACATTTAGAAAGTTAGAGAGGAAAGCATGTTTCCTTGTAAAATGTCTCCTCTTGAAATACGGTTCACAGAGATGACCTCGTGAACGGAGGCTTCGACACATATTAAAAGTGATTAAAATCTAGTCTTAGCACTTCTCTTCTGAGAACATCCAAAAATGTCTTATATTTCTATTTAAAATATAAACTTGAGACAAAAAAAAAAGAATAGGAAAAAGAAAAGAAAGAGTGTTTAGATGTTGTAACTCAAAAAGCTAATTATTAGTTAAAGAAAAGCAACTTGAACTTTAAATATGAAAAAGTGCTAATTATTATAAAATCTCTATTCGAACACTCTACCCAATATTGTGCAAAATGTTATCAATAAGGAGATTTGATTTTGGATGGTAAACACAATGTCATATATAAATGATGTATTATAGAATTATACACATAAAACCTATATAATTTTATTAACCAATGTCACTCCACTAAATTTAATAAAATTAAAAAGAAAAGGTATAACTATGGACCAACTTTCTCTGCATTGCGGCTTGCAGAAAGAACTGTCTGTAGCAAACGTGAAACCTCTGTAAATCTGTTTGCAGTGGTCAATATTCTCGGGGCAGTAGAAAAATAGGTTTTCTGATAAGGCATCAGTTTTGCAATGAACACAATGAAATATGTCACTTTTGAGTTGAGTCCATTTTTGAAATTCCAAGCAAAGCCATCACAGTCCCTGTCATGGAGGCTGGATAATTGGGAGTCGTTGCACAACCTACATTCTCTAAAAGGTGATTGACATCGCTGCAGTTTGTACTGTGTGGAGCTGGCCACATTGTTGAAACTTGAGCAAACACAATCTTCTCATAAGATTAATTGAAATGCAGTTGAATACAAAGATATGGAGGGATTTAAAAAATGTATTTTTAACACATAATTTTTAGAATTATGAATAGAAGGAAATAATTTATCTAGATTTGCACTGTACAACGTGGTAGCCAGTAACCACAGAGGCTATCGAGTACTTGAAATGTGAATAATCCAAATTGAGGTATGCTATTAGCATAAAATATGGACTAGACTTCTACAACTCCGTTAAAAAAAAAAAAAAGAATATAAAACATCTCATCTATTTTTAATACTGATTACATATTTGAAGAAGTAGTATTTTAGATATATTGGGTTAAATAAAACATAATAGCAAAATTAATCTCATTCTCTTTTTTACATTTTAATGTGACTACTATTAGAAGATTTAAATGACATATATGGCTCACATTTTTCTGTTGGACAGTATTGTTTTCAACAAAAGATGAAAGAGTGTGCCATTTCAAAATAGTTTTATTTATTCTTTTTAAAGCTCATTATAGCATATATTAAGACCTACAGAATGCGAGTTCAAGATAGTAATACCACTCCAAATCATTTTATTTGATTTTAGACCATACCGATACCTCTAAAATATGAAATTATAATTTCAGAATAATTTTGATTTATCTATAAAAGAACTTTGACATAAGACAGTACCTTATAAAGTCTTAGAACTGTTAAATATTCTTTAAAAAAATCATTTAGTTCAATCTCACCTCTCTAGAGAAAGAAACTAAGAACTAGAGTTGAAATGATCTCCTTAATATCACTGAGGAGCAAAGCCATGGCTGGAATACAGATCTCTAAATCCCAAACCACCATATTTCTATTATATCAGTGTTTTTAAAATTTGACTGTATTTCAAAGTGAGGATAGTTAATCCTTGCTTTTCCCCCACAATCATCTTAGTCTTAATTTTAAAAAAAAAAAAAAAAAAAAAACCCTCCAATTTCAAAGCTATGTTTTTTTTTAATTGCCATAATTGAGGCCACACTCATTAAGACAATTACTTTGATTAAAGTAATTAATAACATCTTATTATTGGTCTCCTTCCCAAATAAATATTGTTTAACATGAAAGGATTTTGTAATGGAAAATATTAAAACATAAAACTCACAATATTACCAAGAAGGCAGGCAGTATCTAAGATAGGAGCTGACTAAATAGAAGTAGTGGGGATGAAGAAATAAACTCAAAGAGAATCATAAAGCCTAGGAGCAAAGATGAGCCTCCAGTCAAACTAGCCATTCTAGGGGACTTCCTGAATGTGAAACAGCAACACCCTGGGAGGGATCAAGCCAGCTAAACAGAGAGAAGGAGGACTTTGACCAAATATTGGAAAATATTTTTTAAAACCTCGGTAATTTAATATATTTGACACAAAAGAAGGATCTTACTTCTTTATTAGATTAGGAGAGAAAACTCTCTTCTTCCTGAGGCTCTCTTGGGCTCTTTGACAAACATGTAACCTCTTCAGGGCAGACTTTATTAAGAAGCCATACCACTCATCCCCTGTAAAGAAAGGATCCAGTCATATCTTTCATCGTTTTCCCATTGTAAAAGTTAATTGATTAATTAAAAATTAATTCATTGATATTCTATTTTGTGGGGGTTAGGAGAGAGGGGGAAATTAATTAACTTTTTTGAGATTATTTAAAAATCTCAAGATTAAAGGAAAATAGCTCTTCTAAATATTGCTTTGACTTAATTAGCCAGTTGTTTTTGATCAAACAAATTTCATGAAATGTAATGCAGAAATGCCTGCCACAATACCTGTGAATGCTAGTTACCCAATGAATGTTAATTATATCTGAATCACCCAAAGAGATACCAGTGAAAATATAAGGTTAGGATGATTAAGAACTGGGAAGAATCAAGTATCAATATCCTATTTTCCTTTATTTTAATATTCTATCTTTATTTTATTTTGACATTCTAATTACAATGTATTTTTCTTGTATGTAACAGGAAAATATAAAATATAATCTTAAAAATATAAAGATATAAAGTCCAACAAAAATCCCTTTTTAAAATTTATCTAATTTTTTTTGTCTCACAATTTCTTCTCCTTGGCATTTGATTTTTCTCAAAGACTATTTTATGCTACCCTTGTCTTTCCCTTCTTCTATTCTCTTCACTGAGAAACCACTTTACTGAGCTTGAGAACACACAGTACTCAGGACAAGGTAACATAGTATTATCATGGAAGCCTCCAGCACTTTAAGCAATGCTGTCCCTACACCTAGAAATTATTTGACTTGGGGAACCAACTCCCACTAATCAAACCATTAAGAGCCAGCAAGTCAATTATCAATCTACAAAGAGAAAAAGATCTACCAGGAAGACAAAGTTCACATCAACGAGTCAGACATTCTTTTCCTATAAAACATGCATAGGGAGCTAAATTACTATCAGAAACTTGCTTGAGGTAGATGGTCTTAATGTGTGTCATCAACTATAAAGGCCAGGTACATTTATTCACACTCTAGAATTTCCCTGCCAAAAGGTCTGGGGAATTTGCAGGACTAGCAAGAATATTCTTTCCCCTAGGGAGTACTGAAGCTATTCTGACAAATGTTGCTTCTTGACACTTATTTTTAATTACCCCAGGCTAACCTTGTCTCCTGTTTTAATACTCTTTTAATACAGGCATATCATAAAATTGGTTAAATTTAGATTGCTACATTACAATCATATTCTAATTCTGGTTCTCTAGGAGTCTCCTAGATTGGAGTTTTAGATGTTATCAGGACTTTCCAGTCCTACCTTTACAAGTGTCTCCTGGTTTTTACTTATGGAAGGTACTAATAAAATCTATTACATCTAGAATTATCAGACTAACTCATTGAAAGTGATGTTATTTCCTCCTTTTCAGTGTAAAGCTTACTGTTGCACCCTGTATGGCTACACAAGGCCTCATGAATACTCTCCATAGAAGTATTGAGTCTCCTTCTAAATAATTTAGGCTGTGTCTAGAGAATTTTCCATGGGGAATTGTGACCTGCATGACTCAGGCACTTCTGAGAATCATTTAAATATTCCATATCTAGACAAATGGAAAACTTCCTTTTGAAGGGCTAATGTTTCTCTATGTAAATTCTTTTCCAGATTTCCAAGGCAAATGGGTCTCTTATACCAAGCAAAGTACTTATCATTAAGTGGGACTTCGGCAAAGCTTGGATTCATTAAATGATGTTTCCATTTGAAATTACAAATGTGAAAACTATCCTAATGTTCCATTTGCCTCCACTGCACGAATAGATCTATTTACTTCAAATTTTAGTGTAGATTCAGGGTTATGTATACTAAAGGAACATCCTGACTCAGATACCTACATAATTTCTATAAACAACTCAGAACAAATTTTTCTAAAATAAAGTTGCTACACAATATCTAAGAATGTTTAATTATTTCATTAATTTTAGTTTTTAGAAAGAGCGCAGATTATAATGTTTATAAATATTCCATTTTGTTAGATTGTCTAGGGATCTCTATTACATCAAATTAGGTTCTATCTTTCCCCACCTCATAGTCCATATTTTACACTCTTAGTACAGTTGCATTATAATTTTAATGAAAGAAGATAATATATAAAATACTAAGCAGAAGGGAAAAAAAAGATGAAAAGTATCCTTTCTTCACACTATCAAACTTCTGATTTGGGGAATAGCTATTTATTTTTGGCCCAAATGGTGAAATTTCTAAAAAAATCTTCCAGAATCAAAATCACCATCTCCCATCTTCATTTAAGTTTTAAACCAAAAGCAAGTGATGTATAAGGGGAAGGTGTTTGGGAGTGGTAGGGCTGTGGGAGCCAGCAATTGGTCAGTACATGAAGCGTCGCATCCTTTGAATTTCCTAGAAGTTCTAAGTAAGTTGTAATTGAAAACATGAGAGAAATTTCAAAAGTACATAGAAATAGCTAAGTAAATTGTGAAACATAAGTTGCTACTATTAATCTTGAGTAATTATTTTAAAACACATCGTTTTTTTTTATTGACATAGAAAAACAAAAGAGAAACTATGAGTGCATTGACACAAAGTATCTGATAATGACAGCGATTCTGTCCCCTCACGGCATCACAAATGTGATTATGTTTATATGTTTCCATCTTTGTACCACTTGGGTAACAAATCTCATAACTTTTATTATAATTTTGGATCATTGCAAAGCTTTTGCTTTAGTTACGATGATTCTTGGAAAATAATGTCAACCGAGAGATTTTTCTCTCATTCCAACAGTCTCAATTCATTTTCCATTTCGCTCCCACACATATCTCCCCTTAATTCTCTCACACTTCGGCGTTTTCCCTCAGCAAGTTCAGAATTTCCGTTAGAGTCTGGCAAAGATTATCTACGTCCAGCACAGAAAAACAACCCTGCCATGATGAAAGGCAGATCAAGGCTGTACTGAGTGATAAATTTGCTTGCTGCAGCCCCACCCAATTTAATGGGCTATCTTCAGGTCTCTGTGAAACTTTTTATACCCTACTACGTAACCCCCATTAGGATGTTCTCTAACTTAGTCTTCAACTTGGCAATGTGCCTTAGTGGAGGCAAAGCAGCCCTGTTACAACACAGTTCTCCATCTGGTTCTGTGTGAGTTGCAGCAGATATGTTAAGCAAGCTAGCATGAGCTTTTATGACCCCAAAAGGCACCCTGGCAATCCACAAACATTTATCTAGGGTACAGAAGGCAAAATTAGGAGGAAATATAGAATTTGGAATAAGACATAAGAGAAAAGCATTAGTAAACTAATTAAAGCAATAATTTGGGGTAATGGTCAAAAACATAAGTGAAAGAGGAGAGATATTTTTTGACCCCCTAACTAATATATTAAAATGTATCATTTCATATACTCACACTGCATGCATGATTTGGCTTTCTTTTTCTCAGCCCTAGAAAAAGCTAGAAATACTTTCTTGACAGTTTTTACCTCATACATTTGGTTCCCTGATCCATTTTTTCTTTACAAGAAAAAAAAAAAAAAAAAAAAAACCTTAAAGATTAGATCTTCCCTAAAATGAGATTCTCTTTCCCTCTGGGTTTTCATTGATTTATAATTGCATCGATATTTCATATTTCTACTAAAACACCATGTTCTAATGCTGAGTTTGGCAGAGGCTTTCTTTTGCATTTGACAGGATGTCCACCAAATCTTCCTGTTACAGAGAAGCTTGGGGTTCTGGGAAAATCAATAGGTGTTTAGGTACCAAGGAGAAAGAGAAATGGAGAAATGTAAGTGGGTGGCACTAGTAACCACTGGGATAGGAATGTTTCTAAAGGCTGAAATGAAGCCACAAGGTGTGGAGTTTAAGTGGTTATGTAACCACATTTTGGGGTTAATTAATTATTCAGTCCCTCTCTTTTGCTTTGTTCCTTTTAGGTTAGCTGCTCCTGGGAGTAAAGCATTGTCATTTCACTGTGAATTTCAGCTTCATTGATGATCATTTTCGTTTGTTTGTCTTGTGTGAAAGGGAATGGCCTTTCAGAGAAATTGTGTTTGTTTCTAAATAACAAATCCTTGAACCCTATGAGTCACATTTCTTTGCCATCAATTTTAGACAGATAGTGTTCGATTATACAGTGAGGCAAAGACAGGTCTTCTCTTTCAGGTATGCCCTGTCAAAAGCTTGCCTCCCTGCTGTTTGCAGTGGGTGTTTCATTGTAATGATCTGCTTTTTGCCTTATCTCTGCCTGAAAATCAAATCATCTGCTCAAGTCAATAAAAGGTCCCGAGCTGCTAAGGCAGCTAAACAAATCTGCTAACAATGGTAGCCTGATTGGGGAGAAATGTAGAAGAAATGAACCCTGTATTCCTCGGAAGGCATTCTGGGAAACAGCACATCACACTAAACCCCCGCTCTAAAATCCAACCTATCATGGGGCCAGATAGGTCACGCTTTGTGACTAGGGTCAATGACTCAAGTGTAAACAGATGGCATTCTCCTCGCCAACATTCCACCCCACAACTCCTGAGAGTCAGATCCTGCAATTAACTGTGTCGGAGTAGTTGGGGCTGTTGTCTAACAAGTTTCCATTCATCCTGAAGGCAAGAACCTGATCTTACTTAGAAAATGTTTTGTGATTAAAGCTTTCAAGAAGCAAACCTTACCATTAAGGAGCAAGAACAGCCTCCTGTGGGAATTAGCCAAACTTAAAATAAAATTGACCAAGCACAAAGTTATAAATAATATTATTTTAACAGGGTTTTGAGGCACAGCCAAATATTTGGAATGTTCTCAGTCCAAACAAAGCCAGCATATTTCTCATTTTTTCCAACCTCATGACTGAGACAAGAGATAAATGGAAAGGGGGTGGGGGAAAGCCCACGGTTGTGAAATGTAAATTCAAAAGAAAAATCAATCTGGACAGTCATAAAAACCAGGTGGCAGGAGAAAATTGAATTCATTTATGAAGCAGTGCACAATATCCTCTAATGGACAATAATACGTACAGTGAAAGGAGCAAAAAATTTGGAGGCAGAAAGAAGTTCAGATCCTAAACCATCACTTATGAAATGTAGGTCTGGGTAATGCCGTTAGCTTCTCTGTGCCTCGTGTTTCCCATCTGGACAATGGTAATGATCTCAGAGCTGTTACAAAGATTTAAAGAGATCAAAAATGGAGGCACTTAGCACAGCACTCAGGACATGCAGGATCCTAGACTCTCCACTGTTTTCCACAGTGTCCCATGTCCCTCTACTCCCCCGCACACAGGAAGATCTGATTTGCCTTGGATTCAGTGTATTAAGCAGTTTGGTTTTTGTTAAAAGTGGTCGTGTTGTATTTTTTAAAAAAATGTAATTGGGCTAGAAATCTAGTGAACTGAGTCTGTTACTATTTCTGCAACTTGCTTAGAGTATCAGCTTTGAGAAATGGCCTCACCTTTCTGGGCCTCTGGTTCTAGTCTCTAAAGTAAGGACACTGGGGTAGATAATCTATAGATAACTTTCCAGTTTGGGCATTCAAGGAATTGGGGGACCTATTCCTTATTCAAACCCAGAGTTCTCTACCTTGTTTCATTTTGATTTTATCTTTTCTTGATATGTTTTTCAAAATTAGTTTTTCTATAACTAGTATTGAGAATCTCCTTTTATATGTGAAGATCTTAATGAAGGCAAAAGAGCTTTGTTTTTAAAAGGTGTTCAATACATGTTTGTGGAATGAATATGTTATGCTAATTAGGATGAGACAGAATGCTTCTCTTAATATAAAACATTGGTTCAATCTCCGTGCATCACTCCTCCTTAATTATAGCTCTCCTGCCCATTACTCCAATTTCTATAAAAACATCAGAAGTGCTGCCCCTTAATATCGCCAAATGAAGTAAGTTGCAGGTGGTTAAAATTTTTTTCTGCTTCTGAGCTATGTTTATCCATAGTTTATGAATCCTTTATTGTTGTTATGACACTCGGGAGGTTCAAAAAAGTAATTATTTCTTCTAAAATAAATAATGAAATAATTGTAAGTCATCGTTTCCCAGTAAATTCTGAGAGAGAAAAAAAGAATCTTAAATTTATGGGTTCTAACTTAAATGCTTTGCATTAATCCCACAACAAAGGGTAACATCACCTTTCTTTCAGATCTAAACAAGCAGGACAGCCAAGAGAAATTCCTTTTCTGTCTCCAGGTCTTGGGTACTACAGGAGACAACAGAACCTTTTGACCCTGTGAGGTTTCTGTCAGGTACATGTTAGCACGTGCACATGGTTGTATTAATCTATGAATCAAAGCATTTTTACTCGTAAACTTGGGAATTTCTATTCAGTGGAAAAGAAAACATAAAATCATGCTTGCCTGTGAAAGAAGAATCCTTCTACTGTGAATCTTTAATTTTTTTATTGGGATATTTGTTCCCTCCACTTTCATCACCCCCTAGACCATTTATTGATCAAGATTGGAATTTAAATGTCCATAAAGAGAAAGAGGCATCAGCTGGAATTTCCTTTCCTTGGATGTAAGGTCTCCGAAGGCATCCATTGTTTCTGTCAGTTTCCCTATACTTGGCACCTTATGGATATATTTCGAATTTTCTCACAAGTCACCTTCTATTGGTGGGATGCAGTAAATCTAGAAAGAAGTCTTTGCCAAATTAAAATGATTTTTTTAAAAAAAATCATAAAGTGTTTTACCAATGGGATTTCAGACATATTTGTTTGGCTTTCAAGCTTAGACAAATATAATCCTTGATTAGACTACATCTGATGAGTTGTCAGTTTTAAATAGATACTCTACTTCTTGAATACATTCCAATAAAATGTTCTGTCTTTAGTTATTCATTTTCATTTTTTGCTGTCAGAAACTTAAGGAATTTTGTGGTTGTAGAGATTCTAGGTAACTACGTATAAATAATATTTGCCCCCAAACTTTTCTGCAATATGAAAATTGTAAGAGTTTATAAATTTAGAAAGAATATTGAAAAAAATGGCTTTCTTTTAATATTTAGAAGTATTTGTTTCCAGTATCAGAATTCTCTAGAAAAGCACAGGAAAATTTATTTTGCATCTTCTAGGCAATTCTTAAAAAGAAATTACCGAATTTTCAGAATCATATGAATTTGGTTAAATTGTCAGCCAAATTTGAATAGTTAGGCTGCTTATACTTGAAATTTTTCTCAAAGTATAGTCACAATTATTCATTTTATTAGTACACAATGGCCTTTGAAGATCCCCACCACTACGCCTTTATCCATGTCTAGAATTCTCTATTCCTTTTTCTCTGCTTGGCAGTGACCTACCTTTTCAAAATGTAAGTGCAAGTCTTTTACTTTATAGCCTCAAAAGCTGAAACAGTCCAGAACATAGAAGATATTCACCAAATGTACATGGGTGGCAATTAGAACACTTTCTTTTTACTAATGTGTAACTATGTGGCAGTCCCATTGCATTTTTTTATTTAAGTTTGCATAGGTTGCATCTAGTCTACCATGCATACTATCTTGAAGTATGTACAACAGTTTTAGATTAGGCATGCTAAAAGATTCAGTGAACATTCCAAACTGTCCAGAAGTAGCTAATACAGGCAGGATCTAGCATATAATATTGACGATTTAAGAAGCTTTAGATATCTAAGGCACTTTGAAATTCATTGTGCTCTTTCATTACATTCTATCAAAGTGTGTGAACCTGGGCAAGCCACAGACAGGAATCCCGAATTCAGTACTTCTGACACCAATTCCAGGACTTTATTGACATCGCAGATATTAAAGGACCCATGATGAGATGGACAGAGTCTGAATGAGAGGGGGAAATAAACCTTAACAGAATATCAGAAACACCACTCCCAAATAAATGAAATGGAACCACTGAACAGCAAATCACTCAACCGTAAGAACTAGGAAAAGGGGAGAAAATACATTTGATTTAAAAATCATTGCAATGCCTAAAGCCATCTACAGCAATGCAACATATCAATATTTTCTATTTTAAAAAGGCAAAGTGAAAGGTTTTATATTCACACCTGGGATGATTTGAACATTCCTTTAATGGTTCTTTCTATCATAGCTACTCTGGGGAATACTTTCCTGTAAAGCAATTACTGTCACTTCCCAAATGACATCACCTTGTTCAACACCATCACTGTAATACCAGCAAAAAGAATGGCAACTATACTTTGAATATTTGTATTGATTTTTGACTATTAAAGCAATTTAACATTTATTGCCTCATTTAATCCTAAAGTACCTGTGTGAGAGAGAATTGGTTTCTTTCCTTCATATACAGATTGAAGAAAAGATGCCCAAGTTAGTTCAGTATCAAGTCTCAAATCACAGATAAGACCATCATAAATATAATGCACTTACAAGGGTTTGAGTCCTAAATGTGGACATTTCCAGTTATTTCCTCCTCCAGCCCCTTCTTATGGTTAGGATTCCTTTCTTCCTGATTAACTGAGACCCAACGGGAAGAAAAAAAAAGAAAGAAAACAACCTAAAATATCCATTACTCAATTAAAAGCAAAATAAAAGAAAAAAAACAGAAAACAAAAATCTCATTGTCAGGAGCAGGACTCAGCTTCCTCAGGGCCTTAATCTAGCAAGCAGATAGTCCATGGATTTTAATAATTCATATAGAATTCCTCAAGAAAGTAATAAGGATAAAAATCTTATGATTAAATATTTGGAGAAAATTGGTTAAACATAGTTAAATAGGTTTCTTTATTTAAAGACCGTAATATACTGATGAATAATATGAATTTATAGGAGAAAACATAGTAAGCAATTTTCCTTTGTTAATTTAACTTATTTACCTGTAGAACCCTTTCCCCACTCTTCTTTTTCCCATGGGGCATCTTAAGAAATGGACACACCTTTTTTCATGAATACAACTTTGGGGTGGGGGAGAATGCTCCATCTCTCTCTCTGCAATTAAGCAATCCACTCACTGTATGAAAGCTGGGGAAGTAATCAAACAGTTTAACATTTTCAAAATTGTATGTTTGTAGTGTTAGAGATGTCTAGATTTGTTTTACTTCCTTTTCATGTATATTGACTGCATAGCGAACCATGATCATATATTTGTAGAAATATTAAGGGCAAACCCAATTCTTGAGTTTACTGATTTTTAATTATTTTATACCATTTTGGTTTCTGTTATTTAACATAATATGTAACATATGAGGTAGAAGAAAAAATTTTTATTTAGTCTTCACCATGTGATAAATCAAGCTTCTAAATATGACAGTCCACACATACAAGGAAGTAAGACAGTATCGTATATGGTAGAGAGCGATCTCATTACAGAAACTGATAGCTTATTGAGCACTTGCATGATCTAGGCTCTAAGACCCTTCTTAAATGTATTAATTAATTTCATGCCATTTAAGACCCTAAATGATAGATACTTCTATTTTTTCCTTTTAAAAACTGAGCAAATTCAGCAAAGCTAAGTAATCTGTCCAAAGTCACCAACTAATAAATTATTGTGACATAATTTGAGTTCATGCAGTCATCTCAAGAGTTTGTGCACCTGTCACATTAAACTACTTTGCCAGCATTTGTAATAGAAATGCAAACTTTTTGTAATTTTATTCTTCCTACTTAAAAATAGATATAATTCAAGTATATAATTCTCTTCTATTACTAAAGATTTAAAGAAATACCTTTGTTCTCCCGTAGGTAATAGGAAAATAGTCAAACACTAAAGTTTAAATTACTTTTCTCCTTATATTTTAATCAACTTCTTTGATATCTAATCCTGGTTGAACCAATGGAAAATCACACAGGAGATATCAGCTGGAGGCACCAGTCTGATTTTAAAATAGACGTAATGGAAATGAAAATATTATTTTAAGAAAAAGACATGTGACTAATTTTTCTCTTTGTTCAGCATTACTGATATATCCTAAAGAAAAGTTTTCACTGATATGTAGCCTAAGTCACAGATGGCCACACTAAAAAAGAAAAAAAAAATTAGATGAAAAAGATGACAGTTAACCTGAAAATTATTGGCCTCTAAGATGTACCTTTTAATCATTTCTGAGAAGAGAATTTGAAACAGGAAACATTTATTAGTGAATTATTTTTAGCTTTGAACTGATCCCTAATGGCTTTCAGAGAAGTCCTGGTTTAACCTTGGGATATATTTCATTATCACATCTATGGACAGAGAGCCAATTTTGAAAGAGATGTGTGTTTCTAATTAGATCAATCATATATAATATATGACATAGATATATTTAATATCAATTTTGATCACTATGAAGTCTTAGTAATAAGAATAATACTGAAGGTACACAATCCACCTTTAATAATACACAAAACTCACAAGTTTTTTCTCAAGTACATGCAAAGACATTATCTAATATTCTCCTTCTTGACAATATTCTTGAACTCCAGGCAAGTGACAGGTCTTATTCTCCACATTTATAGAAAGAAAATCTGAGTCAGAATAAAATAAAAAGACCTATTTAAGGTCAAACAGTTGGTTCACTAGTGGGTTTTTATTTCAAATGATAAATGAGATAAATGTGAAATTATTTTGTGTGATTCTTTTCTCATAATTTAATAATGATTTATTACATATCCACCTATTTATTTGCCCATGTTCCTCTGCCTTAAAGAAATTTGAGGATGTTATTGAAACAATAATGTTCTCGTATACCTACATTATGAGTTTATAGAAATATTAAGTGCCATAGTTTATCTAAAGGAAATTGTTTGCATTGAATTGTTTACTTCAAGCATGATGACAAACCCTGGTGCTTGTGTACCAAAAAACTAGCTAAAAATATTTTTTAATTGCTAAGGTTGATTTAAAGAAAATAATTAAAGGGCCTCTTAATTCTTTGACAGCTTTATTTATTTTAAAATGCAATTTTATAATCTGATGTAACTGTCTGTCACCCCCAAATTACTCCAGATATTTTAAGCAGAAAGTTATCCAATACATACACGGAATTTACATAATTGTTGGAAGGGCGAGAATGCGTTCTAAGCTGAGCCTCCAGAAATTGCTCCCAGAACAACACAAAACTCACCTACCAGGGAAACTCTGATCCGACCACTTGAAGTATTAAGCTGGGGAGCACACTGCAGGGCAGTGATCCAGAGACCGGGAAGCTGGAATCAGGAACCCACTGAATTTACTGCTGCTATTTCCACAGCTGCCTCCGGGACCCAGGTAGCTGAGAAAAAGCCACTGGAATGCTTTTTCAAGGAATATATTGTCTTCAAGATCTTGTTTGCCAGAAGTATACACTCAGAAAGAACTGGAAGGCACCCTTTGTCTCGCTTTCATCTTCTAAGATTTGTGTACTCATTTATTTAGCAAAACCCAATTCTCAACCACAACTCTAGCCACATTGAAGTCTGGGGACATTTTAAGGATTGCAGCTTATGTGATATAATAGAAGCACAGCAAAAGGAGGCAGGAATGAGATTTTACCAGACATTATATAATATCTAACAAATGTGAATTAAACTTTTTAGCTATGATTAGCTTTAAATTACTTTTTGTCAATTCTAAGGCATCGTTGGTTGCATGATATGCCACTATTTTATATAGTCCTAAGGAAAAAAAATACTATCTGTTAAATAATTAAACAGTACTAAAATGCTTTCTATTTTAAGATGCAACAAATGTCAGATATATTAACATGTAAAAAAAGGTGTGCATGTTAAAATCAATGAAATATGGTACACATGTTATGATAAATTGCGATGATATTTTGATGATATGCATTGATATACAGAGATAAAATTAAATATTTTCGGAGAAACATTTAAAGGTTCTAATAAATTAACATTTCTATTTTACTTGACAGTGTAACAAGTAAAGAGAAAAAAAACAAAAGATAATAGAATGGCAAAAGACAGAAAGAGATATTTTAGAATTTACAGATGCAGAGATAATTTACCATATTAAATACCTGAAAACTGCACCTCTCTAGGTCAAGAATAGAGTACATTTCAAATTTTCCTGTTAAGAAGTTCTGACCTTGTTGAGAAGTAGAAAAAAAACATTCTGTGAGTGATTTTAAAATGCATTAAATCAAGCCACTCAGAGTGACCGTATTCTGTCAATCTCAACCAACCACGATTACTACGCAAGGGTCACCCTTCTCCCTGGGTAGGACAGTGCTCTCAAGGGAGGGCAGAGAGTAGAAGAGAGCCAGAAACATACACAAAACTGTAATTTGTCAGTTGTGAGCTGACTGGAAGTCTATAGACAACCAAGACCCTAGACTGAAGCTCAATCCGGATGTATATAGATAGCAGGGTCTGCACACAGTTTAAGCCACTGAAGGCCAAGCAAAGTTACAAGAGGAGAAGCAATCAGTCAATGGTGCTGAGGAAACCAAAGATAAACGGTTTAAGATCGGAGCCTGAGGTAAACATTTTATGAGTACCAATTTTGTGCCAGGTACTATTCTAGGTGCTGTTAGCAGAAGAAGGAATCAGAGTCACATAAGATAAGTAAAATAGTACATTATTCAGGAACTAGAAATTATATCAGAGTATAATTTCCATTATAAGCTTCTGGTGAGGATTAAATGAAATGAAATAAAAGATAAAAATGTCCCTCTCTCCTGGTGCCCGGGATAATAAGAGGTACCTAAAATAGCGTCTGGCTGCTTTCCATGCCCCTTTTCCATGCTAGCCCCAAATCCTCCATTCTCAGAAGAAAGCGAGTTAGCTAGTCCTGGCAAAATTATTTCAATGAAGTATCAATTATCCCATGTTTGTCTTAGGTTGTCAAATGAGCCTGCTGACTTGAAGTCAGAATTTGAAGAGATGACCTCTGACTTGCTGAGAGGGCTGGACACCTTCTGCCATCACCAGCAAGCACAAGTATTTCCCTTAGTTATAATCTATTCCTGGGTACCAGCACCAAAATATCTAGAAAATAAAAGTTAGCCTGAGATATTTATGGAGCATAATATATTTTGCTGTCAGCTCAAAGATTGCAGATGTCATTTGTCAACAACTTGCTTATTTGATTTATGGAATAATTAATTGTGTATAAGATAAGCCACTCACTAAAGACAGGCAGCTGTAATTAATAGACTCTTGCAGCAAAGAAATCTTTATGCAATTGTGAATGTAAGTTCATAGACCACAAAACCAGTGTCTCTCAAATTATTTTACTCTTTCTTGATATCCCATCCTTCAGGTGTGGGCCAAGGGCTGTGGCTATACCAACACTTTATACTATTTCAGATATGTGTTATTTTGGGTCATCATTACACTTCTACAATGAACACAGAGAAGGCATTCTTATCTGTGTCAAGGGCTGAAGAAAGAAACCTTGAGAGGTTAAGTTACTTGCTCAATGCCATACACTAAGTGTCAGAACTGAGGAAAACCCCAATACAGAGACTCCTAAGTCTGCTGTGGATAATACCGTGTGTCGTAGGATGAAAGGAAGAGCACGCCTTCAAAGTACCTGGATTTGAACCCTGCCTCTGTCATGCATGGCATGTGTAAAGAAATCTCTAAGTCTCCAGAAGACTCTGTTTCTTCACATATAAAAGAGAACAGTATAATTTCTATTATAAGCTTCTGGTGAGGATTAAATGAAATGAAATAAGGCATAAAAAAGTCCCTCTCTCCTGGTGCCTGGGATATAAGAGGTACCTAAAACTTAGCGTCTAGCTGCTTTCCATGGCCCCCTCTCCATGCCTGCCCCAATCCTCCATTTTTCCTACTCCCACAGCTGCTGCATGCCCAGTTCATCAAAGGCTCCCCATAACTATACCATGTCAAAGAAAAGTAAGACAGACTTAAAGAAAGTTCTTTTCAATACTTCAATAAAACTCTTTTGAAATAAATACACTCCAAAAGATATTGTGCTTTAAATAAAACAATATTTGAGCCAAGTTTATACTTTTTTCCCTATAAAATATGCCCCAGCTTAGAAAAAGCCACTTACACGGGGCACATAATTTTGACCAGTGTCAGAGCTGTAGCTATAGATACTTTTATGTCTGCCTTCAAGCAACCTAGAACCTAAAAAGAAGAACTTAACAAGAGAGAATGTAACAAATATGAATCCTTACTTATCTTCTTAACTGAATGTGGGAGCATAGCTTCTTCTCCTGTTAACTGAAACTCATTGTTAAGAATTATAGTTTTATTTCCTTACAAATGAAGCAACTAGTCTAATAATAATAATACCTTGTGTTCAAAATGCCAACAGTGTTTTTCTTATTAATTAATGGTAGCCTCACCCAATCAAATAGCAACTGCTTTCCCTGGCATGATTTCTGTCTCAAAGTTGCAGGTATTTTATTAAAGTAAAATCTGTTTTCACTGTATCCATCTCTCCTGGCTGGGTTATTTCCTTCCTAAATCTGGCTGGTGTGTGTGTGTGTGTGTGTGTGTGTGTGTGTGTGTTCATACAGGTGAGTGTGTGTATCTTGGAGAATAGGAAAAGATGGTGAACATGAACTGGAGTATTTACTCTAAAAACCTAACATGAAATGCAGTTCATGAAATGGGTCAAATGGCCCCTGATTTATTGCCCTCTGAGCACATTTTCATCACCATCAATAATACTTCCTAGAGCACAGTCTCCGAGTATGTGATTTCTTCTCTAGGCTGCGGACCGTGACTGTAGACTCAGCCACGGAACAAATTTCCAAAACATTCCTAAGGTAACATTTTATACTGAAGAGGTCAGTCTATTCTTCACCAGAGACTCACAAGAATCAATTTTGCTGATCGCCACCCCCCATAGCATGCGGCTTATACTGACCAATTTAATAGAGAGTAACACTGAAATGACCTAATCAGAATGGTTCTGCTACTGAGCTCAGAGATACCTGCCGTGTATGAGTAAACAGTCACCTAAACAGTAATTTGTTCTCAGTCTTGTGACCTGTAGAAACATGTTAAATATATTCCTCCTAGATGGTTAAAAAAAAGCAATCAAATAACAAAAGTACTGTTTTGTTTTGAATTGAGTACAGAAATGGGGTAGTTTAAAAAAGAAGTGGAGGAGGGAGGGGTGGGTGTTATATAAAATATATGAGTTACTTGTAAGCAATTTAGAATAGACCCTATTTTGACAAACACATAATCAAAATTTTCTCAGTTAATAGTCCTATCCCAGATAATGCTGACAGACAAAAAAGGTGTAGCAAATTGGCCTTACAGAGTTACTGCCTAGTTGGGGATGCAAGAAACTCCCATGACAATCCAGTGGGTCAGAGTTATGAGGGAGGAATCACAAGAGATGGTGGACCACATGAGGATGGGGCAAGGAGGCATCTGTGAAGAAGTAATGGACAATTGAGATTGAAAGTTTCAGCAGGAACAGCCTGGGAACAAAGGGGGAGGGGAAGAATATTCGAGAGAGGACAGAAAAACAAAGAGAACATCTAAATTTGGGGAGATAGTACACAGTTCCATGTGACCATGGAACCAGGGAAGCAAGAGGGAAAATGGTGAGAAGCAGGGTCAAATCTCCACATGCCTTATATGGCCTGCTAAAGAATCTTCAGAAGGATTTCAACAGATGACATGATCCAATGTACTGTTGAGACATCTGTGGTGGCAGAGTGGGGGTGGAGGGTCGATCTGAGGAAGATGAGGCTGTGGCAGTAATCACCCCTTGATTCAAGGCAGTCAGAGGAGCACTGGTGAGGAGAAGATACAGTTTAAAAATGTGTGTATATATATACACAGATATATCAACATATATATGCTAATGTGCTAGTGATTTAAAAAGTAAAATCATCATATAAATTCAATCTTGATAGAGAGAGAACGCTTCATTCTCTCCTGGTTTCATTAGTCAACTTAATATCAGGTTCTTGCATGAAGAACTTTCAGTTTTTATAGTGAATTCAGTATTTCGTTCATTTTTCATTTTTATCACAATAAAAATCAATAACAAAAAGCTGGAAAGGAGAATCTTTTACTTACTTGAGATCATTTAACAGAAGCTCCTTTAGCTCTTTCATTGTTTACTACAGAAGATATTAGAAACGGCATTTTCAGTTGCTAACATTACATATCAAAGACACCAGTTTTTCCTAGGACTCTCATTAAAAGCAACAAAACTAGCAGTGGCACTGTTAGTTGTCAAGGAGAAGCTTCCGGAAGAGCCGTGTCACTCAACTGGAGGAGTGTTTCTGAGTTAGGCACCAGCAATTACAGAGGGGAAGTAGTTACTGCGATGCAGCCCTGAGAAAGGAAGAATAAAATACTCTGTCCAATACAAAGCACTCCTTTGCTATATTGTCCCTAAAAGTTGCTCCTTGGATCTATCTCAAAAACGTGTCACAAAAAAACAGATTGTTTTTCCTACTTATTCTTTTTGTCCAGATGTCGCTAAATGTTCAAATGTTCATAGTTTTGCTGTGTGTAGAACAGAAGCTGTTTAAGCTTTCTCTCTCTCTCTCTCTCTCCCTTCTTCTTATCTAGATTACTTTTTATTTTACATTCTATGAGCCATAGCTGGAATACATTTTTTTCTTCTTAAAAATATAGCCATATTTTTCTATTTTCTCTGCACAAAACTTTGTACCATAGTAGAAGGATTATAATTGTTTACTATACAGAAATATCAATGATTTTTTTCTTCCTCACTAAATATTCTTTTTATCTAAATGACGTTAGATTTCTTTTGCTCATCCCAGAATAATCATAGTGAATTTAGCCTTGCTTATCTTTCATGATAAACAAAAGTCCCATCCATACCTGTATGTGTGTGTGTGAGTGTGTGTGTGAATGATTATGTATATGGAAAAGGGAAGGCGATGGCTTGTTCAAGGAAAATAATATAGAGAGTTTAGAGAGTTATAGGAATAAAAGCCCTTAAATATTAGGCAGATAATTCCTGTGCCCCCCATTCGGCCTCCTTTTTAATATTTCAGATATAATAGAATATATCTCATTCCTCTCATCCTAATCTTTCATTATACTTTATGAAACATGTCTCAAATACTTGTGACACACCTACTGTGCTCAGTGCACATTGCCAGAGCCTTAAGACCTTTATCATCCAGGAAATGGTGTGGGATACTTATAGATATTTATAAAACAAACCAGATTGAGGGACCTGAGAGAAACAGAAAGGCAGTTCAATGAAGAGATTAAAGAAAGGGAGGAGCCATATTCATTTGCTAGAATTGGGAATGTTTTATGAACTAGGTGATTCTAAACCTTTGAGGATGGGTAAACATTCTTGTTGAGGATGCAGACAATTCATTAGAAAGAATTAGCAAGAACAAAACCAAGGGGACAAGGAATGTGCTGTGTGAAAAGTGTTCCAACTAAGCACATTTGGCTGAGCATTATGTAGAAGAGGTGAGGGCGATAAGAGTCTGGAAGGAAAAGTTGGGCTGGAGCGTGAAGCACTATGAATACCCAAATCTGAGTTGGAATAGAGAGCTAATGAAAAGTTTGAGTCAGAAAATGACTATTACAACTACGTTTAAGAAAAAATTATCTAGCAGTTATATTTTAAGGAAATGGAGAAGGAAGACATGATAAACTAGTAAGTAGAATAATTAGGATATTGTCAATTTAGAAAAGAGGTATTGAGTAGGATCTGGAGAGAAATAATGAGAATAGAAAAGCTAGATGCATGCTCGTTCTTTCTGTATCACGGTTAATGTATCATTTTATTGTGATTGGCAAAACCACTTCCCTATGTGTGGAAGTAAGATGGTTCCCTTGAGTGATAGTCCATATGAAATGTTTCGGAGGTAGATCAATTAGTTGATATTGATACAATTCCTACAAGGGCCAGCTCACTCATTAGAGCTCAGGATCTACTACAGAAAAGGAAATACTATAAACTAAATCTGGGATGTGGAAAGATAGAAAGTTAATAAAAATTAAGCATTAAAAAGGTTTTACCTTTAATCAACTGCTACGTGTCTATGGAAACAAGATCCTGAGGCCTAGAGGCCAAAGCGTTACCCAGAGATCACATATTGAAAAGACAGGCAGCAACGGAAGCAAAATGGGAACTCTGGCTGGGAAGCATACAGAGTAAGTTTTTCAATCAACACTTAATAAATATATATCTAGCATTGTCTGGGTACTGAGAATAAAACAATAATGATTGTCTAGACTCTTACACGGATCATAGTCAAGGGTGATGAATTGTAACTATGGTAGGGAAAGGGAGAATGTGGCATAAATTAATGGATCTAAAACATTTTTGAGGGCTAGAACAGTCAAAAAAGTTAAGAAATACTTGCTTGAAAGGTATGAATCTTTTAAGAAAAAAAGATTCTCCTCTGGGCAGTTTTATTTATCCAACTTTTGGATGAGGAAGCCTGATTGCATTTCCTAAAGAAGGTCATCATCTGACAGAATGTGGGAGGTATTGTGGCAGAATTGATGGGACTTGCTTGGTGAGGAGGCAAAATCATTCAAGATGCCAGGAAGTCTTGAGCCAAGGAGAGTAATGGGGTAAGAAACAACATCACAGTGGCTGTGTCCTTCCCGTTCGTCTACTCTGAAAAAAGTGCTCCTACCTTGGTAAATTCACTTCCCTTTGCATTTATCCTATCCCATATACACATTTGTCGTCGATGGAAAGAATGGGGGGAAAGGATCAGTTTTAGGTGATGATTTCATAAATTCAAAATTCAAGCCAAAGACAACCATGACAAACCAAAGTACTGACTCATTTTGTCATTGACATGCCCTTACTCCTTCAATCAAATTCCTCTCTCCTTAACCTCAAACCCTGTCTGTTCTCGAGGTGCACCCTAGAAACTGATTGTATTACTGCAGTTGCAAGCCTCCTTTGACTATATAATTTCTTCTTCATTTGTAATTGTGAATTAGACTCCCTAACCCTTTCTTCACATAGACTTAATTGGTATATTCCTTTAAATTTTCTGTGTTCTTTTGTAAGAACTGTAGCACAAGGATATTTCAGCCTAAGAAAAATAGTTTTTATCTTCATTTTTTTCCTGCCTCACAGCACCATGCTAAATATATTACGCTACAGCAGAGGTTCTCAACCTTGGCTGCACTTTAGAATATTTGGGGACCTTTTAAAAATCTCGAAGCTAAGCCATAACAAAGACCAGCTAAATCAGAGGCTCTGAGTGTTAGGTATGGTAAAACTCAGGCACTAGTATTTGTAAAGCTCCCTAGTGATTCCAATGTGCAGCCAGAATTAAGAAGCACTGATCAATAGCAGTGCCTAATTACTTCCCAGTTCCCCCAAACTGGCATTTATTGTCACGATTCTCATACTCATGCTATTTCCCCAGCATCAAATGCCTTCCCTATCTTATCTCCTAAAACAAAACAAAACACAACAACCCTCACAGCCATCAACGCCCAGCTCAAATGCCCCTTCTTTACAAAGTTTCCTTTCTTCTCCACCACCAGTCTCAACTTAGTTGTGCACCCCCTCACTCCCATCCAAGTGACTTGTTATCTATCGTTAACACAAATGACATTGGCTTTGAACTCTAGATAGTCATGGATGTTTTTTTTTTTTCAAATGGATTTTAGGCTATTTGAAGATAGGAATTTGGGCTTATACATTTGCACACAGTGAGCATTTAACAAATAGTTTGAAAACAAATTAAAATTGCCAATAATAAATAATATAAACAAATCTATAGTCTTCCTATATATAGTATGGGAGATGACTTGTGTTTCTATTAAAAACGGGTTCTTCAGAAAAGCCATAATACAATTTCTTACAAAAACATGGGATGTGACTTACTATTCTTGGCAATAACTGCTGCTGAACAATGATAACTTGGAAGTCAATGATAACATAATCCAGCAGATGAGGTGATTCTTCACCTACACATGATGCCATGTGGGCTTCTGTGTGGCATTACTTCCAATTCATATAAATACACTCCAGGTTTTGTTATGTAAAACTTAACTTGGATTAAATGAGCATTGGCCAAAACATTAAAGTCCTCTCAGGATAATAGCTATAGACCAAATGTATGAGAGAGAAAGCAAAAAAGAGAGACAGCAAGAGAGAGCAAGAGAGAGAGATATGATATAACAGATGCACAAAACCCACTTGCTCTGGAAGACTCAACTTAGCATGACTAAGACATCTTCCCTGCGTTCCAAGTGTCCCAGTTTTTCCTTTCTGCTCCCATTTAAACTCAGAATTTAATTTTATCTTAGTATGACTGACTATCTTCATTCTGAAATGTGAAATAACTTGAAGGGAAACATCACATTTTACTCATTTTTTTTTTTTATTCATACATAGCACTTAGCTATCACAGTTGCTATCAGACAACAGGAGTCAAAAAATATTTCTTGAGTCAGTAATTGGACAAAAGAAAGAAACTTGAATTGATAAAGGTAAATACTAGTATAAATGGTTCTATTTCAAAACTGTTCCCTTTTGTTTCTTGCAGAAAGCAAACAACAATTCCAGCCATGCCCAAAGGTATGGTGATTTGAATAGGTTCCTGATAAAAATATGAACACCTAGAAGAAAAACAAAAACATAAGTAATAAATCAAGCAAATGTGATTTGATTAAATAATAATACTTGAACATATGCAAAATTTGCATTATAAATTTCAATTGCCTGCTCAATAATCTTAAGAAGTTATAGTTGACCTCTAGAGCCAGAACTAGGGTAAGCAAGTAAGATACCCACTTTGGGTGCAAAGTTATTGAGGTGTGAAAAAAGTCAATAATCAAGATAAATAATGTTTAATTCAACATTTAAAAAATTTAATAACAATGCAAAAATTCATGATGAACAATTATAAGGATGCAATCTATGTGGGATAGATTTGCAAACTACTATATGAGCAGTATTATATCATAAGCAATAATATGTCAAAGTATAATTGCATTACATAATGCTATTATTAATAAAGCCCCAAGAACAGTAATAACAGCCCACAGGTTTTTGGTACACATAATTTTGAAACTGTAACCAGCTATGTACAAATACAAGCTTCTTTATAAAAGGAAATATTTTAACACTGAACATGATCGTGGGTGATTTTCCATAAGAAGCAGTAAATAATTTTTCATGTGTGTTAAATGAGTGATCAGAGTATCTAATACGTTAGAGATTGATAGTGCCCACTATAATGCCTTAAGAAGTATTTATATCTTGAAAGACATATGCTTTCATTTCACTCTCTACTCTTCTATCATTTCTTGAGTGTCTGGCACTGTGCTCAGCACTGAGGCTAATACACGCCCAGGTCTCGGCAGACACCCTTGTCAACAAATGCCAGTAATAGAATACTGAGAAAGATGCAAGAGAAAGCAGTGGGGTTACCATGGAGACAGGGACAACTTCTCCCTAGAGAAAGAATAAGGTGACGAGCTGAAAAAAATTGCAGGTCAGGGTAATATAACTAATTAGTTAATATGTACTTTTCAAAACTGCATTTTCCCCCTGACAGCTAGCTGGCAACACGTATTAAATACCTTAAAAGTTTTAAATGATTTTGATGAAGCATTTCTAGTTCAAGGAAATTACCTTAAAGAAATTTTTATGGACGTGTGTTGATTTCTCTCCATGAAAATTCATCATAGACTCTCCTATAATATAATAAAAATAAAGGAATAAACCTAACTAGCCAATGATATAGCATTGTTGAGTTACATACATGGTATAATGAAATGCTTGCAGTGATTAAAAAATATGTTGGTAAGGAATCAGTAAGGACACAGAATGGTGTACACGCTTGCTCCTTTCCCAAGTGTGCTCCCTAGAATGGCAGCATGAACGTTCTCTGGGAGCTTCTTAGACATGCAGATTCTCAGGCCCCATCCCAGAACTACAGAAGCAGAATCTGCATTGCACCGAAGTCCCCAAGTGATTTTTATGCACATTAAATTTTGAGAAGCACTGGTGTATGCCATATTTTTTAAGCAGAAGAAAAGTATGTACATTATGACTCTATCTTTGATTCCCTGCCGTTTGGCTCAATGAAGAGAGAAAAGAGAGGATAGATAGACTTGAAAATGCACACAGTGATCATCTCTAGAAACTATGCTTTTTACTTCCTCTTTTTCTTCCTATTTTCTCAGTAGTCAAGTGCAAATGTGTGTTACTCTTGTTATAAGAAAATGGTAATTTTTGTAAGTGTATTTTCTCTGTTATTTTTTTCTTTTAAAAAGATTGTTCATGGTGAGTGAATTATTTTCTATAAGATAAAAATTCAGGTCAATTGTATATTGAAGTTTACAAAATTGAAAGTACAATTTCACATCAATAGGTTTTAGAACTATATATCTAGTGTAACTGTGATTTTAAAATATTTCTTTGCATTGTTTCCCTAAGAATATCTGTCTCTAGCAATTCATGTATCTTGCTTTTCTGTCAGTTAAAGATATGAATATATTTGTAGAACGTCTCACCATCAGCAGGTTGTGTCATCTCTCAAACAGTTCTTGGTTTCCTTTGAACCTCACTCTCTCCCCTGATGCCATCCTAAAACTACTAAGATATACAAAATTTTTACTTGTCTCTTTTATTTGTTTTAGGCTTTGAAAAGCCTCCTTCCAAAAGACAAATGTAATTAGCATACCCAGCTCTTACTAGTATAAACCCCTTTTGGGGCCTATTTTTAATCCCTTTCATAGAGGACTCTGAGGTTAGGGGGCACAGGCAGTACCAGGTTTGAAGCCAAGGTAAGAGGGAGGAAACGACCCCTATCTGGAGAGCTGCTCAAGTGGGCCCCCATAGCCACAGAACAGACTGAAGATGGAGAGAACAGAGGTAACAGGGGAAATAAGAAGGGCCTGCCTACAAAGCTTGCCTAGAGCAGCTCGAGTTCATTCCAAGACATTTAGGGAATACGAGCAAAATCCCATTTCAGTGCAAAACATTTTAGTGTGACATTTTGTTAATGAATCATGCGCAAGTCCTCTGAGGAGGGACATAGTATTGTGCTTTGCTCATCTCCTCTCAAGGATCTTACAGAACAAGTAGAGTAACAAGGCCTGTCCATGTAGCAGCCTGATTAAGGCAAACCCTGCCCTGTAGGACATCTGTGCTCTTTACTGTAGGAGAGACTTTAAGCAATAGAAATGGGAAGATAAAGGAGATGAAGAGTCTGCTTTTCAGAGAAGTCATAGGTGGAGGAGATGGGGAAAATTTTTGAAAACATACTAGAAAAAATGGAGAGGATGTAACATTTACAGAGGATTGAAAGAGCAAGCTTTTCTATTCATTATCTCATTTAATCCTAACAGATTGTGCTGTATAGGAGCTGACCGAGATTAATTAAGGTCAGTACTCCCCCAGTTGACCCAGCTAATAAATGGTGGAATGAGGAATCAGTTTAGGGTTAGCTAACCCCAAAGCTCATGTTCTTTCCACAATAACACACTGCCTCAAGAAACAATTCTGATTATGAGTCATTTACTGTATCCCCAAAAACTTAAAATTTTCAAAAATTTTCCAAGCCAGGATTTCTCCTATCCCTGATTCACAGACTACCTTCCAATGGAATATCTAGGTATCTTGTTAAAGTGTAGACTCTACCTGATTACATTCCCTTATAGCTAGTAGGTCTGAGTGGGGCATACAAATTTGTATTTTAATATTTCCCAGGCAATCTGACACACAGACCGCACACAGGCATGCCTAGGAATGACATAATCTACACATTGAAGGGACACCTTTTATCACTCCTGGAGCAAATACTGCTTTTCCCCACCATCATGCCTTCGGTAACACTGCTCCTCGACCCACTCCCAACACCTTGGTCTGCACGCCATACTTCTCTGCCTAGTTTCAGGCTCTCAGAGATGGAGGAGAAGGATCTGAAGTGAGAAAAATGGAGGTTGAGTCTTCTCACCATCAACTAGTGATGCTAGGTAAGGAAGTAACCACCTCTCTGAAACGTAGTTTATTTTTTTATAAAATGGTGAAAATAATTCCTGCCTCACCCACCTCACATGAGGATTGTGAGAAGCTATTAAGAGGATTTAACTAAAACTGGCTCAGACTGTTACTGATTTCTCATACAGATGTTAATAATTGGGTGAGGAATAAGGTCTGCGAAAATAGAAAGAGCCCTGGACGTGAAGTCAGACGTGAGTCAGAGTTCTGGCTCTGCCTCTCACTAGCTCTCACCTTAAACACATAACCTCTTGGAACCTGTTTCCTTTAGTGTAAAAAGAGAAAAATATGTATGCCCAATAGCAGGAATGGAAGTAACCTAAACATCCATCAGTAAGAGACTAGTAAAATTAAGTATGCTTAGCGCATGCCATCAGAGAAAACTGCCCTCTCCCCACTCCTGGTTTCCATGGAAAGGGTTTTTGTTTTTTGTTGTTTTTTGGGGTTTTTTTTTTTTTTTTGATCATCCAAAATGTCTCCCTTCTGCCTTTAAGTCACTCTACCCCTGGGAAGGTGGCATAACATATCTGAGTGGTAGGTCTTGGCTCAGCTTCACCCTTTTCATTTTGGGAATTGTGTTAAGCTACACAGATGGGTTCTACATATGCAGGTTCAGAATTAACAAGCTTGCCTGACAAGCCATATAAAACCCCAGCCCTGGTCTGGCCTATATTTGCAATAAAATTAAATTTGTGGCCTCCATATGCCACCCATTTGTTTCATTCTCAACGTGTTCAGAACCTAAGAGCAGGGGGCAAGGGAAGAAAAGTACTATTTATTGGATCCTCTCAAAACTCCAACATATATATTGAAAACTATGTAGTCATTAAAAAAAAAAAAAAAAAGGAGGGAAAACCATATGTACCTACTGTCATGAAAACTACTTTGGGATATGTTGTTAAGTGAAAACTGTCAGGTTCAGAACAGGGTAGTTAACGTACTCCCATTTGTATAAAATTAAAGGATTTTTTTATACAGAGAAATGCATGTACATTTAATTAGAATATTACTGGAAAAGAGAGAAGAAACCACTTGCTCTGGTTGCTCTTGGGGATGGAAACTGAGAATGAGAATTGAAGTGTTTGTAGTCTAACATGATTTTAACTTTTAGTTATACTTGCATTCTTTTTTTTTTTAGGTAGGCAACTGATTCTTTTTATTTACTTATTTATGTATTTATGTATTTATTTATTTAAATTAGTTTCAAGTATATAGTACATTGGTTAGACATCTACACAGTTCATAAAACAATTCCCCCATTTACTCCTTTCCTCCCCTGGCTCTCTACCTAGCCATCATATTAAAGCTAACTGCATTCTCTATGCATTCTTTTTAAACAACAAAAATATATATATAAAAAATACACATCCATCATATCGTTATATTGAGGAGTAAACAATATTGCATAGGTAAATAAAACCTGAATAGTAGGGTCAGTAAGTTTAGCTTCTTTTCTTCATTTTTCTACCAGGAAGTTGGCTTCCACTTGCCAATAATATTCCTTTGGAATTGCTGCAGGTCACTTTCATATAGCATTGTACTCTGGCTTTTCTTAGCCTTAGCTGTACCCCTAGTCATCAGAAGGTCTCCCTCCCCACCACCCAGAAAACAAGCAATAGAATAGCAAGGGACCAAAAACGTAGCCCTCCCACCCCCAGAACCTCACCCAGTCACTTAACATAGTAGCCAACACACAACTGTAGCATTGAACAGCACACAAGGCTCTTAGTGCCCAAGCCAACCATCTACTCTAACTGCCATGAAGTTGGAATTGGGGTAAAGAAAGGCTTTGTATGACTCCACTAAGCAGGAAGCAAAGAGTGGCTGAGGTTCCCCAGCAGAACACCAACTCAGCATGTGACATTATGTGGCAAAATCATCACATGTGTGCTGCTCCCAACCACCACTGTCTCCTAACATGACAATCCTAAATGGAAACACATGATTAACACGAATCGACCTTTTCCCTCTGTATGTTCGGTGATTATTTGTCAATTTTAAAAATGTAAAATAAAAATTACCAAAATGAACTACAAGCTCCTTTGAAGGGTTTTTGTTTGTTTGTTTGTTTGTTACATTGGACATGATTTATAAAGTTAAACACTGGCATTGTAGCTGGGAAGCTTGGTTAAAGTCCATAGTTGAGGACTCTGGATGAAAGCTCATGGACAAGGAAATCACACAGAAAGGGTTCAAATCCTGACTTTGCCCTTGCCAGGTCTGCGGCATATGCTCTCTAAGCCTTGGTTCCCATGGTTCTGAAAATGAGAATAATATTTTGAGAGTATAAATGGTGTAATAACTGTAAAGTACCAGATAGATGCCCTATATATGGTAATAATTATTAATACAGAAAAAAATTATAAAAAGTAATAAAATTGACTATAACTAATCACCTGTTCAGTTATCCATTTTGTTTTTTCCACTAGTCTGTGATCTCTTAAAAGACAAAATCTTCCTTTGTTCATTTTTATGACCCTAGCCCTGGGCACATTGTCTTATTTATAGCTTGCGTTCAGTAAATATGTATTTAATAATGGAGTGAGAGAATTGGAAATAACTTAAAATCATACATGCCATTTCCAATCAGAGGCAATGTGAACCTATGTATCAGCTCATTGAGTTTCTTCCCTTTTCTTTTTCTTATACCATATTCAATCCTAAGGAAAAGGGAAAACATCATACTAATTGCATGGAAATGGTCCTGTTCCTTCAAGAGTTCCAAGAAAGAGAATAAACTAAAGCACACTTCCTGAGTTAAGAAAACAAATTATTAGACAGTGTTTCTTAGTGATGTGCAGTTTAAAACTCCCTGCTTTGGGAGGAGGTCAATTTATGTTTTACGTAACTTAAAACATAACTCTGTGGGACATAAAAAAGTTTCAAAAATAAAGTGTAATAGTTGGTCTTGCTAAACAGAGTTTGCCATAAAAGCTAGTTATTTAAATTCTCCAAATATAACCTAAATTTCTACTGTGTGCCAGCAGTATTAGACATAGAAAAACCCCAAATGAGTAAGACATGCCTGTATTCCAAAAATATTATGCTTGCCACCTAATAAATTTATAAAGGCCTTAATTGTTAACTTGTTTAAAACTGCTACCACAACCCCTCCTCCCTTACTAATAAAATTCTACATGACACAAAATATGTTAAGATGTTAAGATGATTTTTCAAAGTTCCTTGTTAATCAACAAATATTCATTTTGCAACTACAGTACTATGAGCCTGGCTTTGATAAAACATAGATGCACAGTTTATATGTGCTTGGAATACCTACAAAACATGTAGATGCTAAGCTACATATTTTTTTAAATGTATGTACTTAAAAGCAAAGCAATATTTATTTTAAAACATACTAAAAATAATGTGATATCTCTTTAAATTAAAAAATGAGCTTTAATAACACTTGTTTTATTCTTACAGACCATTTGTATACATTTCTTTGTGAAGTGTCTATTCATGTCTTTCACCCATTTTAATTGGCTTTTTGTCTGTTAATCGAGTTACTGAAATTCTTCATATATTTTTCATACATGTCTTCTCATATGATTGCAAATATTTTCTCCCAGTCTGTGGCTTGTTTATTCATTTGACTTTTGATGAGAATTTTTCACTTTGATGATGTGCAATTTACTAACTTTTTCTTCTATAGATAATACTTTCATGAATTAAGAAATGTGTGTCTACTCTAAGGTCATGAATACATTCTGTGTTTTCTTCTAAAAACTTTATATATTTTTAACTTTTAGGTTTAGGACTAAGATCCATCTCAAACTAACTTTGTGTATTGTATAAGGTAAACACTGAGGTTTCTTTTTTTTTTTTTTCTTTTTCTTTCTTTCTTTTTCTTTTTTTATTATATGGTCTTCATAGAGTGTGATGGTTAATTTTCATTTAAGTGTCAACTTGAATGTGTCAACTTGATGGGGTTGCCCAGATAGCTGGTAAAACATTATTTCTGGGTATATCTGTAAGTGTGTTTTGAGAAGAGGTTAGTATCCGAATTGGTAGACTGAGTAAATAAGATCACACTCACCAATATGGGTGGGCATCCTCTGATCCACTAGGAGCCTGAATGAAACAAAAATGAAGAAGAGTGAATTTGCTCTCTTTGCTTGAGCTGGAACATCCATCTGGTCCTGCTCTTGGGTATTGGTGCTCCTGATTTTCATGCCCTTGGACTCAACCAGGACTTATACTATCTGCCTCATGGATTTTACAGACCCCATGCCATGAGGATGCTATTAAATATAGATGTGTTCTCTTTGATTTATGTAGATCTAGTCAGATTTTCTAATTTTTCTTGTTCCAGGAGTGGTACTTTCCACCTTCTGAGAAATTTGTCCATTTTATCTAAATTGTTGAATTTATTCTTAAAAATGGTTTATAATAATTGCTTTCCTCTTAATGTCAGTAGAATAGGAGACATGCTTCCTATTTAACTATGGACAATTGCGATTTGTGTTTTCTTTCTTTTTAATAGTCTAGCTAGTAGTTTATCAATTTTATTGCTCTTTTCTAGGAATCAATGTTTTATTTCATTGATTCTTCCTATTGTTTGTCTTTTTTCCATTTCATTGATCTCTACTCTTATCTCTATTATTTCCTTCCTTCTACTTATTTTATATTTAACTTGCTCTGCTTTTTCTGACTTCTTAAGGTTGAAGCTTAGAGTATTAACTGCAAATCACTATTTTCTAATCTAAGCATTTGAAAGTATAAATTTCCCACCATTTTTGTGACATCCTACAAATTTCAATATGTTGTGATTTTATTCTAAAATTTTTATATTTTATATTAATTTTGATATTTTCTTTAATAAATGGGTTAGAAATGTGGGTTGTTTAATTTATAAATGTTTGGAAATGTTGGAATCTTTTTTTGTTATTGATTTGTAATTTAATTCCACTGTGATGAGAAAAGATACTTTTAAATTTATGGCTTGCTTTATGACCCAGCACATGTTTTGTCTCAGTGTATGTTCTGTGTTTTCTGGAAATAATGTGTATTCTGCAGGAGTTGGGTATAACTTCTTATAAATATTAGTTATGTTAATTTGATTAATAACATTGTTTAAATCTTCTATATCCTCACTGATTATTTTTATATAGTGTTCTAACAATTACTGAGAAGATTATTAAAATCTGGAAGTCAAATTTACTCTCTTCCATCCTCTGTGGTAGCTGTTACCATATACTTTATTCCAACATATGTTACAAAACCCACATTACATTATATTGTGGGTTTTGTTTGTTTGTTTGTTTGTTTTAAATAATATATTTTGTAGAAAATTATCGTTTCAGGTGCTCTTCATTCCTTTGTATGATCTAAATTTTATTTGTTATTGTTACACTCCAATTTTAAGAACTTTAATATTTTTTACAGTACAGACCTGCTTGTGAAAATTTCTCTTAGAAAGAATATTTTTCTTAGAAAGAATATTTTATTACACATAGAATCCTAAATTGATGAAGTTCTTTTCTTTAAACACTTTAGAGGTACTACCTCATTGCTTCTGGCTTGCTTTGTTTTTGATGAGAAGCCCATTTTCATTTTACCTTTGATATTCAGAATATAATATCTTTTTTTTTCCTGTATGGTCTTTGGGTTTTCTTCTTATGTTGGTTTTCATCAATTTGATTATGAATTGCCTTAGCATGGTCTTTCTATGTTATTCTCCTTTGGATTTCATTGAGCTTCCTGGATCTTTGAGTTGATATTTTTAAATCAAAATTGGTAGATAATCTGACATTATTTCATCTCTTTCTATACCTCAAAATATATATATATTTAGACCATTCAATATCCTCTGGGCCACTGAGGACCTATTTTTTTATTTTTGGTACTTTTTTCTCTAGATAGTTTCTTTACACTTCAAGTTCATTATTTTTTTTTCTTTTTCAATGTCCAATCTACTATTAAGTACATTCAATTGTTATTCTTTCAGCTTTTGTATGTTTCCATTCTAGAATTCTTATTTTTTATTTTTTTATGGTTTTCATTTCTTTCCTTGGTTGCCCCATCTATTCACTTATCTATCTTTTCTTTAAATTCTTAAACAAATTTAAAATGGCTATTTTTTGTTTTTGTCTTTTCTAAAATTTCTTATTTACTTATTTTATTTAGATATCATTGACATAAAACATAAGTGTATAATGTAATGACTCAATATTTGTATATATGGCAAACTGATCACCACAATAAGTCTGACACCTGTCACCACATATAGTTACAGGATTTTTTTTTTTTGATGAGAATTTTTAAAATCTATTCTATTAGCAACTTTCAAATATGCAATACAGTATTATTAACTATAGTCACCATGCCGTATATTTTATAGCTGGGGGTTTGTATGTTTGACTCTTTTCACCCATTTTGTGTGCTTGCACGAGTGCATGCTTGCACGCACGCACACACACACACGCGCTTCCTCTGGTAACCACCAACTTGTTCTCTGTATCTATAAACTTGGTTTTGGATTTTTTTTTAAATTATGGTGACATTGATTAACAAAATCCAATGAATTTCAAGTTTACAATTTAACAGTAAGTCACACATATATTACGTTGTGTGTTCTCTGCCCATAGTTAGATTTCTTTCTGTCACCACATATTTGACTCCTTATACTTCATTTACCTCCCCCCTCCCCCACTTTCCACTGGTAACCACTAGTCCACTGCCCTTGTCCGTGAGTATCTGTTTGTTAGTCATGTTTGCTTGTTGCTTATAAATTTATATCACACATATAAGTGATATCATAAAATGGCCATTTTAAATCTGTCAGCTAATGCCAAAATCTGTAATATCTCTATATCTATTTCTGTTGATGGCTTTTCTCCTGGTTATCGGTAACATTTTCCTAATTTTCATATGTTTAGCAATTTTTTTGAAATTCTGGATTTTTATTGTCTTCTTTAAAGTATTTTAAGTTTTGTGTTGCTAGCCAATTAATTTACTGGTGGATTATCATGATCCTGTTTTATCGGGTTGGGTCTAGAATAGTCCTTACTATTCCTAAAGCAGGCCTTTTGCCATCATAGGTAAATTCCCAAGTTTCAGTCTGACTAGTTGAACTCCAAGGTCTCCCTGCACAGTGAAATCTTTATAATAACACTGTTCAGCTCACACATTGCACTAGCCATTCTTTGCCAGACATCAGAGAGTCATGCCTTATATGTACATATCTCAGTATTCAGCCAAAGACTCAAGAAAACCTCCAATGCAGATTTCTAGAGCTCTTTCTCTGGAACATTCCCCTTTTCCACTATCCTATTCCCCAAACTCCAACTGCCTCAGCAGCCCCAAACTATGGTGTGTTTTCTACTTCTCACAAGACCACTCTTCTCTCTTTAGCCTCAGCAACCAGAGACTGTAATTTTGAAAGTGCCCCCACGGAAAATGACTGGGTAAATACGGACCTCATCCCACATACATCCCTTCAGTCAGTGATTATAGTCTCGCGCTATCTGTGGTCCAAAGACTGAAAACACTTGCTTCATATAGTTTTTCTAGTTTCATAATCTTCGAAGGGTACATATTAGTCCATTGTGGTCAGAATCGGAAGCCTAGATTCAAACTAGTTATAATAAAAAGTAAAATAAGAACTTAAAGCAATAAGAAATCTTCAATAAAAGTAGTCCTTATTTTTAATTAGGACAAAATTCTATGAAGACTATTATTTCAAAAATGAAGAAACTGAGACTGAGAGAGGTTAAGTGAGGTCAGTTAGTAAATAGCAAAACCAGGATTTGAACCAAGGCAAGTTTTACATCGCAGTCTACATTTTCCCACTTACCACAATGCTTAAAATAATCAAAACAGATTTCTTAAAGCAATTGAGAATTGAACTGGGCTTTGAAAAAATTGATGGGCTTTGGGTTAGTGAACAGGTGGGAAGAAGCAGAATCACATCCTAGGTAAAGGGAGCAGATGTGGTGGGGAGTAGATCAGAGCCAGACTAGAGAGGCAAGGTTTTGTGTGCATATATTGTAGAAAAAATTAAATAGCTTGCGTGAAGTCAGCTTATAGAGGATAACGTAATGTGGGGAGGGGGGGGGGGAGAGAAAAGTAAAAAAGGAAAAAGAAATAGTAATACATTATCAAAAATTTTAGATTGTAGTTTATTATATTATTTTAGTCAGGTTTTTTTTTTTTTTCACATTTACTGGTAACTAATTATACACATTCTTACATTGTAGGATTTTCCCATTCTCTGTTTATAGTTTCATGAACACTGAAGTCTCTGTTGGTCTTATTTACACAAATGATTAAAGAAGTTGAAAAGAGAAAGTAGAAAGGGAAAAGGTGAATTTTACCTTTGTTTTTCCTTCTTCATGCCTGGTTGGTCATAATAATGTAAAGAATTTCTCTAAGCCTACTCAAATATCAAAACATCTAGAGTTGCTGAAATTCCCTTTCTGAGTTCACAAGAGGTATCCTGCCTCTTCTCGTTCAGCTACAAAGTCTTTCTTTCAGCTCATGACCTCTTCAACCAGAAGGATCATAATTTATTTAGAAACAGTAGCTGAGCAGTCTCTCTGTTGGACGCAGCGTCCCAGACCTGCCTTCCTAATCCTACCTTGTAAAAAGAATTCCCATTCTTCAGCTATACAGCACTGCTTTTCTTATATGAAAACTAACTTTAAAGACAACTATTTGTTTGCTATTAAAGATCTGAAATTTCTTTAAATATTTACAAGTTTTTATTTTTTTAAATAATATTTAGAATTTAACTGCTTTAGCACCATTCTACTCAGTGTCTAATTTTGTTAATACCAATATCAGCTAACACAGACAGAGTATTTGCTATGACCTCTGCAAGAATTACCTCATTTGATCCTCACAATGACCTTATGAGGTAGGTTTTATTATTATCTTCCCCATTTCACAAAGAAACTGAAGTTTGGAACACTGAGTAACTTGCTCAAGAACACACAGCAGTAAAGAGCTGCAGTAAGAGATGAATTCAGAAGTTCAAACACTTGAAGAAGATAAAACCTAATCCCTAAGCATACATAAAGACAGCAGAAGTAACTCTGTGAGGACTTCACATATAACAAAAATCTTTAGAATCAGCCACATAAATTCAAATTATGATTCTCCCATCTTCCAGCTAGGGGATATTGGAAAAACTGCTTATTCTATGTTGCCCTGTTTATCACTACAATTCTGTGATATTAATACCTCTTGGTGAATTCATGATGATTAAGTAAGATAATATCTGTGAAGCACTCGGTACAAAAAGAAGGAAATAATAAGAGTAGCTACTACTGTTATCCTAATGGTCTTCCAATGTCGAGTCAAATTTAAAATTCAGATTTCCTTGAAATGAAGTTCCCCAACTTACTAGTTCCATGACCCTGGGCACATTACTTAAATTTTCTAGGCCTTAGTTTGCCCATACGAAATGGTGGGTATAATAATACCCCCACTCAAGAAGTTGTAAGAACTAGGTGAATTATATAGCACTCCCTGACACACCATAAATGTCCAGTATGTTATCTGTTATGATGATTATGATGATGGCTAGACAAAATAATATAGTGGGTTTGTTCAAAGTTCAATACATACGAGAACCAATATGCATGAGAACTTGATTTAGAAAAAGTCCATAATCTTTGAAGAGAGCTGTTACTCAGATTTAAACCCTGGGCCTGCTTCCATCAGATTCCTATCTGCCTGCCATATAGAGCAGTAAAGTCTCATGGAAGAGCTATTCCATATCAAGGCCACTGCGAACCCTCCCTTACAATAAACCATCCATGGGGAGAGAAACATTCTTCTCCCTACACTTTGTCATTGAGTAGCAAAGACCTTTGGCATGGTGCTGGCTCACTGCCTCAATAAGAACCCTGGTAGAATAGTAGAGGCATCCATAGTAGTCAGGAGAAAAACAGCAGACAAACAGTGAAAGAGATGATGGCCATTCGAAAATCATCTATAGTAGATGAGCCATAGGATACAGAATATAGCAAGGGCAAGCTTGGCAATAAGCACATTTAGAGACTCTCAGAAATAACTGAGGAAGACTTTTCAGAGAACTCTATGAATACAGGTTGGGGCAATGAATCAGGTAACTTGAATAATGACTAATAAGGTGACCTTATTTATATCCACAGGCTGGTGAGAACAGGTGATATTCAGGATACATTATAATGAAAACAAGTAATTATTATTATTATTGTGGCGTAATTGCATTTGAAGTGCATATTTTGCTCAGCGTTGCTTGCTTGACACTTTGGATCACACCAATTTTCTAGTGGCACAGACCTGATTTTCTAGAGGTTTAAATTTTGACATTGCTTAGTGGGTCAACATGAGTAAGCTTTTAAGAAACTGTGTATTTGTTCTGTAAGCATATTCCCCTTTTAAAAATGCCGGCGTGTTTTTCCATATACCGAATTAAAGTTTACATAAACCTTCATGCCTGTGCTTTTCTTTGCATCCTATGAGAACAGTTATTTTTAAATAGACTTAATTAACACAGGAACAATTAGAAATAGTAAATTTTTACAGTATTAGTGAATTTTTCATTATTAATTAAACCCTAAAAAATATTCCTCTTAAGAGTATTAGCTCAAGAGGCTACCACCTCAAATATATATGTGACAGGCTTATCCATTCTGATTCAGACTACAAACCCAGAAGGATTAGGAAATAAAGTAAACTTTATTTTTCACATTTTTTTGTTTAGTTTAGTTTTTTTTTTCTTTAATAGAGCCACAAAATTACAGTCATCTTGTTTAAGGTCTCATAAATATAACACCTAGAGAAAAGAGGTTAGTTTTCATCAAAAGGCCAATTTATAAATTTAGTACTGCTGCAGTAGGATTTTTTCTTTAGTTAATTTCTCTGTAAAATAAATCTCTTCCCTCAACAGAAACTCTTCAAAGAGTTTTATATAATAAAACTTTTATGTAAAAAACTTATGTATATTTAAACTCTCCAAAAAGAGTTTATTTATAATCTGTGAACTAATAGTGAGGTTGCTCAAGGAAATAAAACATATGTTTTTAGTAGAGAATAACAAAATATGTATGTTTCTTAGAATTTGACCTCAAAAAAGTGATGTTTATTTGGCAAACTGTCTAGAGAATTAAGCTGCTTCATAGAGGAAATGCAAGATTTATTTACTATGAAACTGACCTTCATCCAATCCTGCATTGTAGACATTGGTAAGGATGCTATCAGTTGTCTGGCTGGTTAAAAATGGATTTCCCCAAATATTTCTTATGTGACAACTAGTCTTTCCAATACTTACATATGGAAAGTATGCCAACAACAGCGTCTCACCAAAAGACAACTATTGATTATTTCTGATGCTCGTTCGACATTAAGAAACATAAACTCCGAAAAAACATGAAATTTTCAATACATTAACAAGTACTTCTGAGTCAATATTATTACTCAACAATAACTTTCTATCAAACATTTAGAGCCGCTATGCTTAACACTTTACATAGATAGTAAGTATGTGGAGAAAGTGCTATTATTATCTCTATTTTATAAAGATGAAAGCTGAGGTTTGGAGAAGTTAAATAACTTACATAAGGTCACAAAATCGGGTTTCAGAGACACAAGTCTAACGCACGAAACATATTCACAAGCTTGCTCTTATTCACTATATTATGTGTAAGACATTGTGATAGAACAGGAAGATGGAAGATCTGTAAGTATGAGTTCCCACCTCACGTTTTTTATAATCTCATATCTAATAGAAGGAGTCCACACTACAGGGCAGAGCCAGGGGTTTGGACACTTGGGGAAGGGAAGCATGGAGGCATTCAACCACTTTACTTTCAAAATAGGCCATGCTGAAAAATAAAATTTACTTGAGATCATGATCACAATTTTATATACTTAGAAACTATGAGGTTATAAATCTTGAGATTCAGGAAAATATTGTGGGGTTTTGGAGGAAGAAGGTAGAGCCATTTGCCATAAGGGAGGCCGACTGGCAGCAGGAAATTAGCTTAATGTAGGAAAGGTAGCAGAATGTGTACTTTACAATGCAAAATTCCTATGGATCTGGTAGTATCAATGTAGCAACATTATCTGGTTAGAGGAAAGCTAGTAACTGGAGTATCTATTTTTCCATTTGACATTAGTGAGACTTAGCTTTGACAAGACCATTTTTGTAAAGTGGAAAACCAAGTAGTTTCACAGGTCTTCCTATTTGTATGCAATTTTTTACGGTGAGTAACAGATTAATTCTCAGCTTCTGAAGAAAATTTTCCTCAGTTTATTTTGACTACCCTTGTATAGAAGTGAATTAAAATTACCCAGTCTATTACTGATTTCCCCCTCTAAAATTACAGTTGTGCTATAATGTGCAAATTTTCATTGCTTTTCAACATGAAATTAAAATTACATAATTATAAAAAGAAGAACCTCAATTTACAATTTTTGAAAAGAAGTCTTGGACTTCAAAGTATAATTACCTAGAGCTCATTAAAATGCAGGATTATTAACCAAGAGCTGAAGTTTCTAGTAATAGTGGATCTTTCATAAGCATGATTATAAGAGTCATAAATATTAAGCATGAAAGTCACACTATATTTAAAGGGAACGTGTGTGCTCACATTTTTACCAAATTTAGTGTGAAAACAAAGACATTGAAGGAGCCATCAGATTGTTAAAGAGTCAAGCACAGGCTCTGTGTTTGGACACCTTATTACTGAAAGGCATTAAGAATAATATGTTACCAAAAGTTCCAGGTATGAAAAAGTCAATAGATAAAACATATTAATTAGTGGGAAATGTATCCAGTAACACCTTAAATGGTCTTTTACCTAAACTGTTTTGGGAGAAAAAAGCAAATAGGAATAGTATGTTCGGTATAAGAGTTTTCCAAAACTCTGAAGAGAAAATGACTAGAATGAAATATGCTTAAACATTAACAGCAATAATATCTGGATGGTAGATTTATGACCAATATTTTAGCTTTTTAATAACTTTCAGTAAGCTCTCAGCTTTCTACAATGAGCTTATATTTCTTGTAGCTTATCTACAACAACTTTCCACATATAGTTTTTATTTCCAAGATTTCTAGTTCTTTTTCATAATGGTTTATTCTTGTTTTATATTTAAAATCTTATCCTTTACATCTCTCTGGATATTAATTACATGTATTATATTTTGTGGCTGCCTGTCTCTTTTAAATTATCTTCAGTATTTAATGGCTCAGATTGTCTGCAGAGAGGGGTTGGAGTGTTGCAAACTTGCATAGCAGTGTCTTCTGTACGTTTTAGTTGAGTAGGGGTCAGGGGAAGGTGGATATGCCACTGGACTATGTACCTCTAAGGCTGGTCTTCTGGGAATAGAAATTCCCTTTTTTCCAAGTTATCATCAGTTGTCAGGAGCACCGCTTTGTTACTATCGTCAATGTCCTACACTCCTTGCTCCTACCTGGAGGTAGACAGTGTCATTGCTGTCCTGGATCACTTCCTGCCTGTTCTGCTTCCTCTTTGTTTATCACTTTTCTCTATAGATTATGTCTCCCTACTCCTGGGATTTTTCCTATTTTTTGATACACTAAGAGTTGTTTTGAGTATGTAATACATATTTAATTACTAACACAAACAAAAATCTTTCTATTTTTTCTAAATATTTGTACTGTAGAGGCAAACCAAAAATTGTATTTAATCTGCCATTTTAAAACAGAAAAAGTAAACAAATTGTCCTTTCAGTAGAGTGTCTTCTTGCTAATTAAAGAAATAAAAATAGTGCTGCTATGAACACTGGGGTACTAATGTTTCTTCTAAATCCAAATTTCCATTCTTTCAGATTAATACCCAGAAGTGGGATTTCTAGATCATATGGTTGTTCAGTTTTACTTTTTTGAGGAAACTTTATATTGTTTTCCATAGCAGCTAAACCAATCAATCGTGTACAAGTTGCAATATCTCCACATCCTCACCAACACTTGCTGTCTTTTGTTTTTTTGACAATAGCCATCCTAACAGGTTTGTGAGGTAATAATTCATTGTGGTTTCGATTTACATTTCCTTGATGATTAGTGACATTGAATATCATATATTTGTTATTCACCTGTTCATATACCTGTTGACTGTTTGTATGTCTTCTTTGAAGAAATGTTTATACAAGTCATGTCTATACAAGTAAATGTCAATGATGGACATTTAGGGCTAAAGAAATGAATGTACAAAGAAAAATGTGATATATATGTGAGTGTGTGTGTATATATATATATATATCACATTCTAATATATATATATATTAGATATAGATATAGATATATATCTATTAGAATGGTGGCTATCAGGGACTGATGGGGGAGGGGGAATTCAAAATTGCTAATCAATGGGCATAAAGTTCCAACTGTGCAAGATGAATAAGTTTCAAAGATCTGCCATACAACGTTATGCCTATAGTTTAAAATACTGCACTGTACTCTTAAAAAAATTAAGATAGATCTCATATTGAGTATTCTTACCACAATACAACAAATTTTTCAAGTAAAAAATAAAGAAAAGATAGAAAACTAAGTTAATTAATGCCTAAGGTAACCAGTTCAGAAGATGTGGCAAAAGTACCACCATCATCTGGTCCTGGCGTTTGCTTTTTACTATTATTCCAGTGGTGTCACTTTTTTTTTTTTTTTTTTTTTTTTGCTTTTTGCTTTTGAAAATTTTCTTTCTTCCTTTTGGTAAATAAGTGAAGATTCCTCACCTAAAGTTTGACTCTTCAAGCATAAATTATTTTTAAAAAACACCAATACCATAGTCAAATAATTAAGTATTAATTAAATTTTTAAAATTTAAGGTATTAAGAATTCTAAATGTATATTAGGTTTGCCAACGACTTGAAGCAATATAACATGAAAACTTGTTTACATATCAGGCCTATGATCATTCAAAGATAGTCAGTACATACTTAAAGAAAATGACAGCCAGCATTTTGGCACAGATTCCTTGAAAATGCTATTAACAATGTAATTTCACGTCAATTCCCTCAGAAGCCTCTTTAAAAAATCAGAAGTTTCATTCTTTTAATTCTAAGTTAATCTTTATAACTTGGGATACAGTTAATCGATATGTTTTCTATTAAACTTTGCTTTTTAAAAAAAATAAAATAAAAACAGAGAATCAATTGAAAATAATAACCAGAAAAAAAGAAAATTCCTAAATGGTTATTCTCCTAGCTCATGAGTTTGAAATTTGTAGCTTGACTTTTATTTTCTTGAGGTTCATTTTATTTACAGACAACAAAATGAGATTTCCTGGTTCCACAAAAAGGAGAAAGCCCCCAATTCTTTTGAAAATCAACCATGTCCTAATCAACTGCGTTTAATGACTTAAGGGTAAAGGAATTGTAATCAGGCAGATTAGATTTCTTTTTAAATACGCAGGGTTAGATAACGAAGGGTAGGAAAGGTTCAGCACAGAATACCTTTGCCTTTCCAAAGCCTAAAACATTTAGAAAAAAAAAAATAATTGAAATTATTTGTCAAGCTCCAGATATTGTTTATTTCTCCAATATCCAAATGTTATAGTATTAACTTTTTCCTTTTCCTGAAATGAATTCCAGCAGTTAACTATAGCACGATCACAACAGAGAATTTCTTAAGTGAGAAAAAAGAAAGGAAAGAGAAGTACAAGAATTGAAATATATTACTGCTGACTAATCTTTGGCTGGATCTAATTCAGAGATCTAGTCTTCTAAACTAATCCTAGGTTTGGGGCAGAGCAGTAGCAGAGAATATATCTCAGTCTTTTACACACTATTTAAGAAGTAGGGTTGATACACAGCAAACTTACAAGGAGAAGCCTACCCAAGGCCAATCACATTTACTGGGGATTCAAGGGTGAAGACAGTGAGTCTGACCCTGGTACTTACACTAATGAGAGCCAACCCCAAGCTGGGCTGCCGTAACAGAGGAGAGAAGGGGCAAAAAATACTATGACTGGGCCGTAGCTAAGAAGCAAAAGAAATAATCTCCAACAAATAGCCAATAAACATGAAAAGATACTCAAATGCATTACTGATCATAAAAAAATACTGAAATGAAATAACAAAATTGTATATTCATCAGTCACTTTCACCTATCAAATTGGCAGAGATTACAAAATTTGATAGAAATTGTTTTAGGGAATGTGTAAAGAAATAGCATTTTCGTATAACAACTTCTTAGTATAATTTTTCTGGAAAGAGAAATTTGACAAAATTCAACAAAATATCCAACAATTCCACTTCTAGAAATTACTCTCAAAGAAATGAATTCATAGATTAAGATGTATGTGTAGGAATATTCACTGAATGTGTTATAACATAGAAAAATTATAAGCAACTCAAAAGTTGGACAATAGGAGATTGGTTGCATGTGTTATGATACATGTATAAGATAGCCACTAAAAGTGATATTGAATCAACGTTTTGTTAGGAAAATTAACTCCCGATTTGTTTTTTAAAAGTGATATTGTAGAATATGTACTAAAATGGGAAAATGTTCATGATATAATTGCTAAGTGAAACAGAGCAAACTAAAACGCCATGTCAGAAGTTTATCGCATTAAAATATGTATAAATGAAGAAATTCACATCTTTGCTCTCTTTCTCTTGGAGGTCTCAAGGACTCAGTCATACTTCAACACTCCCCCTATACCAGCGTATGGTGATATTAGCCAGACTCATGGCTTTAAATACCATATTTAAGCTAACAACTACCATATGAATCTCTTTAGTCCAGATTGCCTCCTGTACTCTAAACCAGTCTATCCAAATCTCCATTTGCTTAGAAAATGTCTCAAACTTAACATGTCCAAAGCTAAACTTCGGAAGTCTTGGTCCTCATAAAACCTGCCTTTTTTCAGAATCTACTTTATCTCAAATAATTCTGACCCTATACTTCAAGATGCTCCCAAACCCTAGAATCATCGTAACTCCACACTTGTTTTTATATCACACATTCAATCCACTGGCAAATCCAATCAGCCCTCTTTCATACTGCAAAGAGGCTGACCACTTCTCTTCATCTCTGCTGCTATTACTTTGGTCTAAGCCAACATTAAGCCTCATCTGGGTTATTAAAATAGCCTAATCTCCCCATTTTAACTCTCTTCCCTTACTGTCTTTTCTACCTGTTTTAACTGTTTCCATTTATTGTCTACTCTCTAAAGAGAAACCAGAGTGATTATATATAGATGACCCTTCTGCTAAAACCTTTCCAATGACCTCCTACCTCAAACTAAATAAAAGCCAATTATCCCAATGGCCTACAAGGCCCTATCTGACCTGGCCAACACACCGTTATTATGACACCTCCCACCAATATCCCCCTGCCTCCTTCACTCCAGCTGTACTTGCTTCCTTAAACCTCATAACCACCACTTGCTGGTCCTTTTGCCCAAAATATTTTACCCCAAAATATACAGACGGTTTATTTTCTCACCTGTGAAAGGTTTTCCCTCAGCTGTTAAAAATGGGGGCTTCCTGTGTCATTTCTGTTCTCCTTTTCCTTGCCTGTATTCTTTCATGGCATTTATTATCTAAGATACTACATTATTTATTGATTTACATTGTTTATTTTTGAGTGTCCTCCCACCCCAGGTAAAACTTAAGCTCTACAGGGTACAGATTTTTGTCTCTTTGAGTCACTGCCATATCTATAGTGCCTAGAACTATGCCCGATAGTAGATTCTCCATGAGTAATCATTGAATGAGAGATAAAGATGTATACTAAAGTGAGCAGTAGTTTTCACTAGATGATAGAATTTTGAGTCGTTTTTATTCTTTTGCATATATGTCGTTGTTTTTTTTTTTTTAATAGACTATTTTTTAGAGCAGTTTTAAGGTCATGGCAAAAATTGAGCAGAAAGTACAGAGAGTTCCTGTATACCCTCTGCCCCAAACACACTCACGGCCCTCTCTACTATCAACATCCTCCATCAGAGTGGTACATTTTTAACAATCTATAAATCTACATTGACACATCATTATCACCCCAAATCCATAGCTTACATTACTGTTCACTCTTGCTGTTGTACATTCTATAGGTTTGGATGAATGTATAACGACCCTTAATCAATGAGTTACTGTATCCACCATTATAGTTTCATATAAAATAGTTTCATTGCTCTAGAAATCCTCGGTGCTCCAATAAATCCCTCTCTCCTTTCTAACCCCTGGTAATAACTAAGTTTTTATTGTCTCCATAGTTTTGCCTTTTCCAGAATGGGATGTAGTTGGATTCCTAGAGTATGTAGCCTTTTAATATTGGCTTTTTTTATTTAGTGATATGTATTTAAGGTTCTTCCATATCTTTTCCCGACTCGTATCTTTTTAGCACTAAATAATACTCCATCATCTGGATGTACCACAGTTTGTTTACTCATTCACCTACTATAGGACATCTGAGTTTCTTCGAAGTTTTGACATTAATAAAGCTTCTATAAACATTCATGTGCAGGATTTTGTGTGCATTTACTTTTAAATTCATTTGGGTGAATACCACAGAGTATAATTTCTGGATCTCATGGTAATAGTATGTTTAGTTTTAAAGAAACTGCTAAACTGTTTTCCAAAATGGCTGTACCATTTTGCATTTATGCCAGCAATAATTAAAAAAAAATTTCCTCTCTCCAAATCCTCACCAGCATTCGATATTGTCAGCATTCTGGATTTTGCAGTGGTAGCTCATCATTTTAATCTGTATTCCCCCTATAATTTATGATGTGGAGCACTTTTTTATATGCTTATTAGCCATATGTATATCTTTGGTAATATGCCTGATTACATCTTTTGCCCGCTTTTTTAAGTCAGATTATTTTCTTATTGAATTTTAAGAGTTCCTTGTTTATTTTGGATAACAATCAGATGTCTTTATCAGATGTTTTGTAAATATTTTCTCCCAGTCTGTGGTTTGTCTTCTCATTCTCTTGAGATTATTTTTATAATTTAATAAACATTCTACATTTTAAAATATATATCATAAGTAACATTCTGAATGACTTAAATTGTTTCCACTTACAAACTGTGTACATAACAGCTCTGTTATATTGGTCATACCATAGAGAGTACACATGAATCAATATAGCCTGAATCTATATAACCGAATATCTTTCTGTACATCTTTACTATTTTTAATATACACTTTAAAATAAATATAGCCATTGCTGGGATTCCTCTTCCATGCAGTCCATGTCACATCTAAGTTTTTATAGGCGCAGCAAAAGCAAATGCTCTGTAAATGCAAATGCTCTGTAAATCCATAAAAATCAAATGCTCTATTTCTAGACAAAGCATCTGTCTTGAGTCCCGGATTTCCTGCATGGTAAAGTAAGCAGCACCCTCCCTCTGCCTTGAGCAGAAAGTGCCCCGAGCAAATACTCCTGCCTGCCTTGCTTCTGGACCTCTTCCACTCTACAGAACCAAACATGCCTTGCCAGAAGTTTCCCTAGCCTCACAAAAATCAACTACCCAGGACCCACCTCAGCTGAAAGGCGTTTAAGGAGCTCACATTCCCAGAAGCCCCAAAACTTCCAATCTGTCTGTGGTCGAAATACTAAGAGGCCAAAGCTCTCTCAAAGCCAAAAGTCTGTTTTTCCTTTTAGATTTTCCCACCCCTTCAAAATTTTCAGTTTTATAATCTTTCCCCTGCCTTTACTCAGTAGGAGGGATATAGATGTTATCTGCCCCATGCTCTAGCCAAGACTCTCTCTGTAAATCCTTTTTTACTTCTAATGGAAAAAGAGCTCTCCTTATTACTATTGAGGGTCCTTAAGCATGTCTCTTACTTTGCTTGAACCTTAGCTTTTACGACTGTCAAATGGAGATAAAATTGTCTCCCATTCAGGGCTATTATGAAGATTAGATATGATGTGTGTAAATCATATTACACATCTTTACTCCACAACATTGCTGTTGATTTGTTCATTCTATTTACATTTCTTAGTTAATTCCCTATCCCTGTATTAATACCTTTCTGGACTCTCAATTCCATGTTGCAGTCCAAGTCTTTTCCTTGAGAAGATACAGGTGAGAGAGAAGGATGTCCAGTCTATATATCTGGTTTATATAAATAACATATCCTATGAGATGAGCTTTTCCAATTCTAATTCCCAGCTAAGTAAGCAAGGAAAATGAGACCTAGACCTGATGTCACACATTCAGCATATTCAGCACCATGAATGGGTCATAAATTCATTCTGAAGACTGATTTTTATTCTACCTTTATAGTCACTAGGAAACATTTTACTGTTACAGAGATGGAAGGAAACTGAAGCTCACGGAGTCCTCCTGCCTCCCAGCCACGGCAATTTCCCCATGCCGCTCAGTTACACTCCCTACCCTGTACTCACTACACGGCTCACATTTACCATACTAAAACAATTAAACTCCTAATTTTCTAGCCACTTACCCTAGAAGTGTAGCTAGGTTGTACACACCTACCCCTAAAGTGACTGGGCAGGAATAAGCTAGAGAGGGGATCCTACAGGGTCTGACGACAATGAAAAGGCACTACACCTTTTACTATCTTTTTTTAATGCCCCTGATGTTGCTGCCATGCAACATCATAATTTTGACTGTAATGTTAACCTATTTTTTAATTGTTGAAAGGTACCATTTTTAGGGATGAGTCTCTCCTTTTTTTCCTCCTAGCTATATTTCTGATGGATCACCACTTCCACCTTGCTGATATGTTCATTTATGATCAAGAAAGATATTTAAAGTCTGGTTAGCAATTTTCCATCAAGCCATACAGCATGAATGAGCCTGAATTTTTCCAACAGAGAATCACACTGTGTAGTAGAATGGGCCATCTAGAACCAAGGCAAGGCTTTGAGACTCAGCTCTGAAATTACTTAATTCCCTCTTTTTCTGTACTTATGTGACAAACTATAAACTGAGGCTTAGTTTCTCATCTGTAAATGAGGACAATAATATCAAACTTATAGAATTATTGATATTATAACCCTTTGCAAATGATAACCCTCATAAATTATAAATGTCATCTGTCATTTCAGTTTTACTTAATTCAGTTTTATTTAATAAATAACAATAACGCCACCAACAGAAAGCCAACGTGAACTTAAGAATAGCTTTGATACCTTTTCAAGTGAACTGTTCAATTAAATGTTGCATCATGAGTATGGAGGAACAATTAATTATATTTTTAGCAAAAATTCACCAATACTGCAAAGACTGTGGTCATTACTAATGAAATGTTTGCAGAAGGTAAATGTCTTCTAACTGTTAGAAAATCAAATATCAGAATGACAAGAGGTCATCCGGTATTTGAAAGACAAACTAAATGGTAATTACAAGGAAACCAATTAGAAGATTAACAAAACCCATAATGGTTAAATGCCATACAAGTTACTATTTAAAAATCAGAACTTTAAATTCAGAAGATAAGAATCTTAGAAATCTTCCAGCCAAATCTTGCCTGGGGACCATGAAGTGATTTGCCCAAGGTCACATAAAGACTTTGAATGAGAATCTCTAGATAGTTCAGGTGATATTAAGCTCACAGCTTTAAAAAGTTTAACCACAAAGAATTTTGGGGCTGTTATATAAGATAAGCTACTAATTGATCAGTACTTATTAAGAGCCATGCATTATAGAGAATATTTGACATATATTTCATTGTTTCCTCTCACAACCCAATGAGATGAAAAGTATTCTGTTTCCCATTTAGTAGGTGAGAAAATTGAGGGTCTAAGAGGTCAGTAAACTTGAATCAAAGCCACAGAACTAATATGTGGCAGAATCAGGCTTCAAATCCAGGTCTGACTCCATAGTTGGTGCTCTTCACATTATCTTTCCTTTTTTTCTCAACTTTTGCAAAAGTCAGTTATTCAAGATACCACAGTAACTAATAATCATGGCATTTCACAAAAAAAAATTAAAGGTAGCCTAGGTTGGAGACTTTCTGACGCATTATCCCTGAGTCCATTATGTAATTCCCAGCAAGGTCAGTGGTCACTTTTCCTTTCTTGACTTTTGTTCTAAGCTACTGGTTTCTGCAGAGCTTAATAAGACCATTCGAAAACACATCAAGGCTCCAGAGCAAAGACGCAGCCCCCTCAGATATGTGAATATCCATCATGTTTCTACAAATATTGTTAAAAGACAATTCAGATCAAAGAGCACTTTTGAAGGAATGAAACATGTCCCAGGATTAAAGTCAGTAGGTCTAAGTACATACAAGACACAGTACTTTCACTTTATACCATGTGACCTTAAAGCCAGACTGTTACCTTCACCTGTAAAATGAGACAAGGCTTTGAAAGAATAAAATAAAACAATTTGGATAGGCTTTGAAAAGTTATTAAAGTAAATTGTGAAAAATATTTATAGAATACATGATTCTATTAAAAAATAATATAGAGCAAGGGAACCTACTGTGTGCTACATTTAAAACAGAGTCCCTGCCTTCAAGAAGTCGATAAGCTAGGTAGTAAAGCAAATGTGACTATATACAGAAAAAAAAATTCAAATATGTTTTTCTATACACAGGTAATAAGTAAAATTGGTATATTTGTAATAAAGTCTTTTGCCTTTCGATTTTTTTTCTTAAGATAAACTTCTAATTTTAAATTATGTCAGTATTTTACTGGTTTAAGGTGTAGGTCAGGCTATCTATTGCTATAATGATTAATCATCCCCAAACTAAGTGGCTTAGAACAACAACTACTTTTGCTTTAGTCTTCACAGTCCCGGGGGTGACTGGACTCAGCCAGGCAATTCTTTACCTGGGTCTCTTAGGTGGCTGCGGTCAGTCAATAGCTTCTTCCTACACATATCTGTTGAGTCCACAGTTGATGAGTGAGGACCTTTGTCCAGAACACCTACATGTGGCCTTTCCATGTGTGTTTCCTGCTTCCTCATGGGATGGTACCTGGATTCCAGGAGCAAGTACCCCAAGAAATACATGCAGAAGCCATATCACCTTTTACGACCTAACATTAGAAGTCATAGTATCACTTTGGTTATAGTCACAGACCTTCCCAGATTCAAGGGACATGAACGCCATCTCTTTCACTAAGAATAGTATCAAAGTCATATTGAAAGAACATGATCATGGAAGATTATGTTGTAGCCATATTGGAAAATATCATCAGGGCATATTAAGCAGAATTCAAAGGTCTATTATACTGCGATGACAATTTGTTAGATATATGTGCATACGAGGAAAAGAAATATACAAAAAAAAGAAAATCGCTATCGAACCAAGATCTTGGGGTAAATGAATCGTGCCATTCTCCCTGTATGTTTTTGCTATGCTGGTTTTTTCTATTCGAAAATGCTTACTGATGATGCCAAATCATCTGTATTCTCCAGCGTAGCCAGGCTGAAGAATTCAGGTGCATAATAAAGGTATGTATGCTCTCCTGGTGGTTTAGAGCCCTTAGTGGATGAGTAAGAGGTCGATCCCCTGTTCTTTAGGTGATAAGAAGCCAATGGCATCTGTTGAAAAGGTCACTCTGTGTGAGAAAGTGTTTTAGAAAGATGCATCTTAAACTGGGTGGGGGGTGGGGACACTGTGGTCAAAGCAGCACTCAGAATCCATGGTGATGGATTAACCGTAGAGGTGTAAAGGCCTAAAGAAAGCTGGGAAAGAGAAAGAAATGGAAGCAGGAGTCAACAACACTGCACAGAAAAAAAGAATGGAATTTGGAGACTGGAGAGTTGTACACCAAGATGGAGAAAGAAGAGCCAAAGACCACTTCAATTTTGCCAGCCTGAGTAAATAAAAGAGTCTGTGAATTATTCATTGTTCTAAATAAGAAGGTCAAGTAAGGCACAGGAGCGAATTCCAGAGGAAAAGATAAGAAATTCATTTTTTTTTCTTTTATACAGTCCTTTACTAGTGAGTTTTTTTTTTTTTTTGAAGAAAAGCATAGGTATATGTTTGCTAATCCACGTTAATTTTGCTCAAGACATCAACTCTTCATTTTCCAACTTACACCCTCACCACTTCTGTGACTTTGTCTCTCATTCAACATTTTCTTGTATATTCTTCATTGAATAATTTCTGCTTGTATTTTACGTCTCTGCCTAAAAATCCCCTCCTTAGGGAAGGCTTCTCTTGCTCCAAGACTAAATTAGGTTCTCCAGTTACACACACACAGCATGTTGTAGCTAGCACTCCTTCACAGCACTTAGCACACTCATCGTATTTAAGTATTTGTAAAAAGATATTTGTGCCAGTGTTCCTCACTAGAATACGAGCTCCACTTAAGGGGAACTGTCTCTGATGTGTTTTCCTTGGTATCCTCAGTGCCACCCACTTTGCCTGGCACATGGTTGGTGCTCAGTAGCTGTTGCCTGAATGACTGACCACCTCTGCCTTCTGAGTTCCTTGGGCTAGCTATTACCAATAAAAGTACCTCAAGGATAGGGAGGACAAAGTAAAGGGGGCCATGAGCGAGGACTACGGTAAATTATAAAATGAGCTCAATGAAAGCATTCAAATTCTCATTAAAAGCAAAATAGCAATGCAACAGAAAAATAAACCATGTACTGAATAAAACATAACTTTAATAGCCTACAGCTCACGGGCAGTCTTCTCTAACTCATATACAACTTGTGCTTTCCAAGGTAGAATTGCCCCCTTTATTAGGAAAGAGCCAATTGCTGAATGTTCACAACCAATGGGTATCCTTCAGGAGGGCACTCAGACGTAATACAATGACCTTCATTATCATTGTTCTAATGTGAATCCTGAACATCAGTAAATTCTGTCCCCACATGTCATCTAGCACCTCCTTCTATAATCCTCTTCCATTCACTAAACGTAGGACCCATAGAAAAACTTAGCCATCACCCATTTTAATCCAATTATTTTATAGATAAAGAAACTGGAGCAAATAACTTATTAAGCAGGTTACACAACCAGTTACCAGAGATATGGAGATATATGATAAAAACCCAAACTCATCTAAGTGCTACCCAATGCTTTTCCCATGTCACCACAATACCTGAAATGAAGCTAGAGCTGACTTTTGGAACTAAAACACCAAACTACCAGATAGAGAAATAAATTTTACTATGTATCTATTTTAAAATAAAATATAAATATGCACATGAAAAACATTCTCACGCATTGCTTTTCTTTAATTCTGGGCATGACCCAGACTGGGATCTGAAATTGATCCCTTGCTAATGAGAGACAACTAAAAGTCAAAGATTTAATGATGGAAATTGTTTATAGTCGGCCATAAATAATGCAGTAATGGAATATTTATTGATCCCAGGTTCAGTAGCTACAATGAGTGATGAGCTAGGAAATGCCTGCCACTTTCTGAAGCCTTACACACAGCACAATCCACCCTATTAATGGAATGTGCTAAAGCACAGACTCAAAAATTGACTGAGCTACTGGGACATTCCAGGCTGACTCATTTGCAAGATGGTTCTTTTCTTAGATTCCCAGGATGGGAAAGACATAATATTAGTTTTTGTACATTGAAAAAAAAAAATGGCATGACCTTGCTTTCTATTATTGCTGTCAAGCTAAGGAAAACAGAAAGGTGTCAAAATGGCCTGAAATGCAAGTTCATTTCATGGCCCATCTGTCTCACCAAGTACCAGGACTCCTCTGAAGACCCTCAGAATCCCTGCACCACTGTTCTTTGTTTGCATTTTAATTTCCTCAGAGCCCTAAAAGGGATCCAAACTTACAGCCTTGATGCCTTTTTCCTTCCCCCACGCCTCCCTGGCACAAGTGCCAAACAGAAACCACCTTGCTGCCTCCGTTTAATCACAGAATGACAATATTTCAACATAACAGAGGGGCTGTTTGTGCTTTATCTTTTACTGCATTTTTATGAGGAGCAATATATTTTCTTCCTTTCCTCCCCTGATGCTGTAACAATCTTTCCTAAATTAAATATGTAACAAATTTCTCATACGACTTAGGTCCCAGGCTCTTTTTAAACCATCATTAAATATCTTCATGCTGTTTGACAGTTATTCCTCATCAGTGTTACCTTAGAGACCGCCTGCTGTAAACGGAGGTTTTGTGGTGTTTAGAGACAGAGGGAGAACACTGAGGATCTGAGAGTGTGTGTGGGAGGGTGGCTGGATCCTCCCACAGAAGGCAGGGACAGGTACCAGGAAACTAGAGAGGTACACAATCGAGAAGCAGAGTTCATCCTGTTTGTCTTCGCATCCACAGAACCTAACTCTGTCCCAGGGACAGCATGCTGTGGAGATACTTGGAGGAAAGTAGGAGGGTAGAAGGATGAAAAGAATATGGGAGAAAGGGTAAGAGAGGGAAATGGAGAGGGAGAGAGGAAAGGGGCTGAAGGCTGGGGAAATATTCAGTGAAGAAAGAAGACAGGTAGAACACAGCACATCAGAGAGCTATTTGGAAAAGTCTTCCAATGATTCATTGAATTGATCCAAGACAAGATGTAGATAATGACGGCCAAGTGCTTCCTCAAGAACTGCAGCCACTGAAGAGAATGACAATCTGCAGAGTAGCCCCCTAGATTGAGGGCACACTCTGCGGTGGACACAGGCAGTGGTGACCCGAGGAGTATTCTGACAGGCAGGAAGGTGGGGTCAAGCACACGGATTCAGGGCAGAGCCACACTGCCAAAGGTGGCAGTCACTGGACTGGGAGAAATATATATATATTTTAGTAAGACTGAACTAACCACCACGATATCTGGGAGGAAATTACACAAGCCAAGAAAGAAACACACTTAACTTTCCTAACAACAGTTCTAGTTGTAATTATCTGTATTTATTGATCACATCACTGAGCTTATCTGAAAGACAAAGAAACAAACTAGTGGTTATAGTCATAGCTGCTGTGCATCAGCTTTAATTTGCAACCATTCTCTTTGATATATAGTCTTTGAGGTGTTGCGCAAGAATTGGTAAGACTTTTAAATGCCTAATTCATGTGACTTTTGTAGAAATGTGGACTGCACCTTATGTGCCATAAAAAAAAAAAAAAACCTGGACACTTGAGCTATATTTAAGTCTCATAGGTAACAGAATTGTGTAGGATAGTGCTATTTTAGCACTTGTTATTTTGGGTGTCAATCCAGACATGTAGATGGCTGCAAAATCAATCATAGAAGAAATATTTTGATAATGTTTTAGTGAATAATCTCATTCAGCCAATATTTCTTGGCAATCATGCACATTGGCTGCCCACAGGAATATTTCCAGAGTTAGACTTCCTAACAGAATCTAATATTGTATACTGTAAATGGTGACGGTCTGTTTATTTACAACAGAATGAACTGTCACTATGAAGTTTCAGAACCAAATTTGTTAGTTCAAATCTTAGCCATCTGAAGTGTCTAGGAAGCAGCTGAAAATGAAGGGAGTACTTTACTTGAACCCTGGTTCTGTTTCAGGTCTTCCCACTAACTGGGAATGTAATGTTGGACGAATCCCTTCTTCTGGCCAGGCCTCAGTTTCCTTATCTATGAAATCAAGAGCTGAACCAGATAATCTTTGAGAACTCCAACTCCAGCATCTTTAGATCCAAGTGCAAAATAAGAAGCAACATGAAAGCCCACAATCAAAATTCCAGGAGGTTCAGGAGAGAAATCATCTCTGAAGTCTCTCCTCCTCTGCCTTGGAATTCCTGGCATTGACCAAGGTTATGATAGTTGTCACTGGTCCCGACAATTGTGTGACATGGGTGCTTGGGAAGACAGACTTGGAGATCTGAAAACAGAGTAGAATGGTAATACACTCAACTAAGAGCTCAATAACACTCTGCCCTTCGTCCATTGTGTTATTCCTCACTCAGTGATCCTCACCGGGCATGAGGAGGCAGAAATGTAAAGTGACACAAGAAACACAGAAACCAGATGGCAGAGCACAGCCGAGGCCCAATTTTTTGGTTTGTTTAGCTTTTGTTTTTTATTTTTGTTTTTGCTTTTTAAATAATTTTAGACTTATAGAAAAGCCAAAAGAGAGTTCTCTTAGGCCCTTCACCCGGCATTCCCTGACGTTAACATTAATCGAAACTAACAAATTAACAATGGTATAATAATATTTCCTAAACTACAGATAGTATTCAGGTTCCAGTTTTCTACCAATATCCTTTGCTGTTCTAAGATCCAAACCCAAAGGCTTGATTTTAAGATTGGCTTTGCGCATAGCACAGCAGGTTGAGTTCTTAAGTCATTGGATCCCCTGTAAATTAAGCTCCATAACATTCAAGAAAAATTTTTTCCATCTTGTCTATCTCTGTAATCCCAACTGGGAATAGTGCCTGAAACACAGAGGTTCAAGTGTGTTGCATGAATGAATGGATGACTAAGACCAGTTAGACCATCTGACCTTCATCTTTACAAAACAAATAAATACGATCGGTTGCAAGGGATTCTTCTAAATATTTTATTTTCCCTTAATTCCTAAATTCTCCTGGTTACTTCACAATTTTCAAATGGCATAATTTTACTAGAATTAGATTTTAGCTGTTAAGGATTCTGGAGACACAGGTAACAATCTGCCTACTATCTACCTCCTTTACGAACCACTAAGATAAGCTAAATACCCTCACCTGTGTTCCTTTAAGCATGTTTTATCACCATACTTATTATATTATCTATCTTATAATTAACCGTGCTCTCTAGAATGAATTTGTGAGAGTTTTTTCATCTGATTACAACAAGTACTTAGTAAAAACTTATTGAATAAATTCATGGTAACCTTTCTTCGGTATAAAACATTACCTATATGCCAATATTAAACATAAAATTCTTTAAATTAGCATTGTTGATGCTAATAACAATAACTAACCAAAGTAAGCAAAATTGTTCGGTGGAATATATTGTCACATTTCCATTCTCTGCCTTATGAGTAAACTGAGTTTCAGGCCCACATTCTCCAGCAAACCCTTAAAAGAAAGTTTATTCTATAACCAACTAAAAGATCTCTGACCTTCATTTTCTCTTCAAGGCATATTTCTGACTTATAACAAGTATTTTTTTTTCTCTTTACATGTTTGGTAAATTTGTCCACCAAACAGATCAGGAGCTGATATATTTTGACAGTGGCCTTAAAGTACTTAAAACACTGCTGCATGCTGTATGGTACTTAATAAAAAACTGTCCTTGGTATAATCAAAAAAGAGCAGAGACTATTAAAGCCATTCACTGCCATGCTTCCAATGCTTTATGACCACTTCTTCAAACTGTCATTCACTTTCACACACAGTGGCTCATATAAATCCATATCCTTCTCTATGACAGGTAGCAATGCCCTCCTGGCTTGACCTACAGGGAAGCAGGGCCTCATGGTAGGAGAAAAGGTGTTTAAAGAGTTTTAGATCAGCTGGCTTCTGGATAGGACAGAGCTCTGAATAATCAAAGATATTGCACTCATGCATACATGTATATTCACACTGTAAGCAAATCTGTCTACAAATAAAAAACAAACCACATCGTTTTAGAGGAACAGAGCCAAAATGGCCCTTGGAGAGAATGGTATGTGGTACAGGTGAGGTGAAGTGACTCACATAAGACTACACTATTAAAGACTACACTGTAAATATTTTAGAATGCAAATCCTTGGACTGATTCTTCTAAAGAATCATCCAGCTTCATAACTGGATGCCAAAGGTAGCAGCAGCAGGTATTGCAAATCAGACCATGTTGCTCCTTTGCTTGAAATTTTTTAATGGGTTCTAATGGTGCTCAGGCACCAAGTTCCTGCTGCACCCCAGCCTCATCTCTTACCATCCCCTCTCGTACTGTACAGGCTTCCAGCCCATTCTCCTACTGCAAGTTGTACTGCGATGCTGGTCTATGTTCCATATTGTCTTTGACCCATATTTCCACTGCTAGACACCTGAAAGACCCCAGCCTCTGTGCTCTCATCTCTACATTATATTGCTTAGCTCGGTGTCGAAATTAGCCTACTTTCTTTCTTCTTTTCTCCATAAAATAAGAAATAACATGAGAGTAGCAATCATGTCTATCTGATACCTTGCTTTATTCCCAGGACCTTGTCCTGTGCTTAGTGAATTATAAGTAGTAAATAAATATTTTTCCAACAAACAAATACATTTAAAGAAGGAAATAAACATTTCCGATATCTGCAAATCATAACTAAATATTTCATGAATACCATTTCCCCACTAGGAAAATAACACTATATAAGTAAAACCAAACCACGTGTATTTTACAAGGGTCGGTTTGCTATACAGAGAAAATTAGTTATTATCATTTTAATTATCCCAAAGCACCATGATATATCTATGCCCTTTAATCAATTAGGTTACAAAAATACTATATCTACCCACTTCATTCCCTGTAAAAGGCAATGTCAACATGCTAGGTCCTTAGAGATCTACTCCACTAATTTTAGATTTTTCAGTCACATCCCTAATAGTTAAAGAAGTGCACTTTAAATTCCTAGCCCCCAAGTATCAGTACCCAGTCATTGTGCCAATGGAGCTCATAAACTTTGCTAACCCTCAGAGTAAGAAGCCTATGCCACCCTGTATCTGCATTATTTCTGCTATAAGGATTTTTATATAAAATGCTTTATAGCACAGTGACATTTTATATACATAAAAGAGTTAAATTTTTATTCTGTAATATTCCAGATTTTTTTTCTGACAGGACCACGTGACAATAAAACTGTCTTTCCAACAAGTATTTATATCTCCCGTCTTCTTCCACATGTGCATGAAGGATTGCATTTGGATCCCTGCCGAAATCAGGCTTAATTGATTTTTTCAGGTGTTTCCTACTACCATGGCAACCATAATCAAATATCTTTTTTATGAATAGCCTCGTCAATTGCAATATAATATTCTCACTGAATACGGTCTCCAGTTCTCTTTCTACCAAGCTCTCCAGAGCTTTCTCTTTCTTGACCTATTACATCTCCTTCAGGTTCCTCATCCCCATGGAAATACTATATTTAAATAGCATGCATGATTTTTTAAAATGAGAACTTCTGAGTTCCATCAGTAATGACACACAAAAGATATAAAAATAGATCATGCTTTCAAGGGTAATAGATATTTTAATACTGGCATGATTTGTCAAATATCTATAATCCTTCTCAAATCACCTTTGACGGTGCTGTTTTTTTTTCCTTTCTTCTCGCAAGAAAAGTCATTATTCATTTTAAAAGAGAACATCTTGTCAAGTGTTGCAGTTCAACAAAATAAGGAAAACATCTCTGCCAAAATGCAGTAAATGTGATTACACAAGGCCAAGGAGAAGCCCATAATTAGATCATTACCATGGAAACAACCTAATTACATGTGTAAAGCAAAGAGGGCTGAGTTGCAGATCTGAATATGTTAATACCATTGTCTATGCTATAATATTTCTGCTACTTAGCCTTCCCCAAATATAATCACATAAGTCACATATATAAACCCAAACTCAGTTTAAATGAATGAAAAAATACTGTGCAGTTATGTGAATGGAGTCCAGGATATTCACTCTCTTTAATGTGAACATACACCTATCCCCTCAAATAAGAAAACATTGTGTGTGTATTAATAATTAATATATATTAGCATATAAATAGCTGAATGGCCTTAAGTATGCATTCTGGAATTTCACACAGTACAAAAATTATTTATAAGGACAACCAAAGTTAGGGCAAAGTAATTTAATTGTTTAAACCATAAATTCTTTATTAATAATAGGAAATAATTTTACATGGTTTACTCTTAGTTTTTTATTGGTCAGTTGTTTTTTACAGTCTCATTTGATCCCTTAAGGCCAAACTGTGAGTGTTCAAGCCACAGTCAAAGGTATAAGCTACATCCTCAGGGGGGAGCGGAGAGACTACCCAAAAAACTTTATTAATATAAGGGCTTATTTATTTTTTTCAATTATCAAATTTAAATACCTGTTTCTAATTGCCTTTTAACACTATTTACAAATGTTCTTGTGTTTGAATTTCTTAAACATCTTCCGTTTTCTGTCCTTGCTTTTCCCAACTGGACCCTCCTTTTCAGTCATCTCTGACACTGGCTGTCACTTGCTCTTCGAGCAGATATTGTTCCTTCCCTGCTGAAGTTATAAGGAGGGCTTTGGGAATGCTGCTCTTGTCCTACCCGTAATGCAGTGTCATTTGGAAAGTATCTTCCACAGATATTGCCTAGTCATTGACCCCCACCTGCACCTCTCTTGGAAATAGCATGGCTTCCAGAGATGAGGGGGCAAGAAAAGAGATATTGCTCATGTTCTTCACACCCTGCCCCCTGCCCCTCAACACACAGGATCAGACTGAGACAGAGCACAGAGCTGAGGATAAGGGTATGAAGAAGGGCCTTTTCATTTTGTCACTGGTCTGCATTTGCCATGGCATTTACATGCCTCTAACTCAAGCAACGCTCCTCTTCTGCCATTCCCTACTCTTCCCTACAGACACTGGTCTGCTGGGGAGGAGAAAAGGAGGGAAGAATGGAGGGAACTATGGCTCTTTTAGGGATAGAAGTGCAGACTCATTCTGGGGCTATCTTCTACCTGCCTTCTTTAGCTTTCTCCTCCCAGTGCAACATGCACACTCGTGCATGTGCACGCGCGTGCACGCACACACACATACACACACACACACATGCGCGTGCACGAGGACTGAGAGGGAGAAGTTCAGAGTCCATCAGCAACACGAGGATCTTAGTCCCAGATAACAATATCTTCCTTTGATAGAGGGACCAAGGAATGTGGTACATGACCTGGTAACTAGCTGGGGACAAGGAACAGAATCCGTCAACACAAGCAAAGGATCTGAAAGAGAAAGGGAGCTTGATGGAGGGAAGATAGCTAAGCTTAGTTAGAACTTGGTTCTGTCTTTGAATTGTCATCTTATGTGATTTGCTTTTCCACTAGGCCCTCAACTTTCTCCTGTCTATATAGCAATAGGAAAGGACGAGATGAAGTTTAGATCTTCTACAAACTCTAACATTCCGATTCTATGGCTGTAACGTAGGCTGAGCAAAGCCCTGCTTCCTGCCTTCTCCCCTTCTACATTCGGCCTAGATGGTCCCAGGACAGCATTCTGGGCTCATGGAGGCCCCTGTTCCCTTTGTTGTCCAGCCATCCAGTCTGCAAAGCATACACACACACTGCTGGGATAGGAGACTGAAATGGAAACAAGATTACTATATTCAGGCTTAAGCAAATTAAGCCTTAATTTACTCTTCTGTTGGAAGACGGCAGTGGGAAGGGATCTGGAGGGAAGAGATCTGGAGGGAATCTCTAAAATTTCTTCCAACTATTACATGTGGAAAATGAACTTTCTTTATGTACTACTTTCTTCAGCTTTCTCCCATACTCAGCAACCTTCAGTGACTCCCTATTTTCATAAATTCCAAATGCAAAAGCCACTGCCTTTCAAAACACTCTTTAATCCAGCTACAGTGTTCTTGCCCTATCTTGGTTCCCTCCCACTTCTTTCCCTCAATGTCTCACACCCCAGCTCACTGGTCTAACGAGGTTTTCTCACAGATCCACATGTGCCCAATTCCACTTTTCTCCTAAGCCCAATTCTGTTTTCTGTTCATGAACCTGACACATGGTATGCACCCAATAAATGTTTGTGGCTGGACTGTTGAACCCTACTCTTCCCCCATCAACCAAATCTTATCTTAGTTTACAAGGAACAGATTAGGCCTTGCTCCATCTAGGAGGTTTTCTCTGGTCCCTCTGAATTGCCTAATCATATTCTCTTCTAATCCTCAGAATTTATGTTGTAACACACCATTTTGGACCTACAGTCACGACCTCATAATCACCATTAAAAGTGTGTGGAAAATATAATCTACTCATTACAAGTAGACATTCTGAAGACTAATAGCAAGTTCTCTATTTCTTCATAATTATCATTCCACCTTACTCCACATTGAATTCTTGATAGGTACTTAGGAAATATTAAATTGATAGGCTTAGAGGTGTCCTGAGAACATTTCCTCTACTGCCGATGAATTTTATTCCTATCATATAATCTCCACTTGGCAATATGCTCATCTTTCAAAAAGAAACTCAAATGGCAGCTCAGTGTGCCTTTTTCTCTACACTGCTAGGCAGAAGTTGTCTCTTTTTTCTTATATATGTCTTTTGGTGACTGTCATGTTGCTATTATTATTTGTTTATACATCTGTCTCCCCATCTAAACGAGCTGTTTTCCTTCTAGAAAAGAACACACTTCACTTTTGTTGTAATTCCATGCCCAGTACTACTCCCATAATAAAAAAAAACACCAAATAATGTTGAATGGATGTATAAAATAACTGCCCATGCTTTTAGAAAAACAATGAATTTTCGCTTCATTCTCTCTAAAAGCTATAGGATCAATTTTTGACAATTTGAGATGAAGGACTAATGTGAGCCTTGACACTAAGTTTATGTTAATGATCTAAGTTGTATTCAGATTCAAGGGATAGAATTATCCACAGGTTTCTAATATCTATGCCAAGTCTCCCCCGCCCCTCCCCCCAATTACCATTAATAGTTTTGAGTTGGCTATGAATTTTACTGTACTCTGTGGCTTCTGAAATCCACATTTGAAAATCATTAAGTTTTTAAAAACCACCATTACAAAATTAGCATAGTAGTCTACGGCCATGCCACTGTGAACAAGCCCAATGCAGTCAGATCTTGGAAGCTAAGGAGGGTTGGGGCTGGTTACTACTTGGATAGGAGACCACCTAGGAAGACCAGGTGCTATAGGCATAAAAAATAAAAAATAAGGGATTGTAAGCTGACAAATTCCTTGAAATCTGTGAGGTCAACCAAGGGTTGCTTTGCCTCTAAAAAAAATAAAAAGTAAATTAAAAAAAATAAAAAGAAATTAGCATACTTAATATATTAGAAAGTATAAAGAATGTGCTTGTCACAATATCTTCTCCAGGGGGGATCCATAGATTGCCATGAGACTTTAATTGCTACTTTTACCACCACACGTGTACTTCTCATTATTACTATCTACCTTGACGTTAGTTTATTAATGTATGACTTATATTGTCCACTAAATGCATATTCTTTGAGAGTAGGAACAATTTTAGATGCCTCCCTGCTCTGTGTTGCACCTAACAATAAATTCTATGGGGCAGGGTCTAAGTAAACAGTAACTATATGAATCTATTAATGATCATATTCCAAGTTTCTGATACTAAGCAACATAAAATAAATTACTGTTATCAAACTATCAATAATAATTATCTTTTTCCTGAGCAACTAGTTTGTTTTACATAATAGTTTTAATGAACTGTATTATCACTTTCATTTCCTCTCTTAAAGTTGTCTACTAGACATCTTATAACTAACTTATAGCAAGTGCGCAGGACTTGAAGTTACAATTTTTATACAAATATCTGCCTCTCTCTTTTGCTAGCTTTATTTTCCCTTTATCTAATTTTTCCTACTAATTTCAATTTAGTATTATCTTGCTATATAATTTGCATTTTTGTAAGCTGCTTTAAATTATTTTCAGGCCAAACAGGTATTCATAAACATAAATAAACAGGTACATACATATAATCAATACAAGTGAATAAATAGTAAATAGTAAATCTGAGATTTTCTTGGTTAAAATTAATCTTGATTAAATATCATTCCCAGATTTACTATTGATAAATATCCTTAAATTGTTATGAGCAAATCACAATTTTAATTACTTTATAGATTATTCATAATTTTGCTTGTGCTTAAGAAGTATCTTTTACTTCCCATGTAATCATCTGGGCTCACTACAACACACTTGTAACTTAGCTAGTGGCTTCATGAGAGGAAATATTGGAGGAGAAGGTGTATAATAATTGTCTTCAAGATTACCTTTGTACTTTCAGAGTTGGAATGCAAAAATTGCTAACACTTCCACACTTACTATAGGCTAGCATTGTACTAAAAACTTAACATCATTATTTAATCCTCACAATAATCCTAAGAGATAATACTCTGAGGCACTCTGAGCTTCAGAAACTTGCTCAAGATCACACGGTAAGTACATGGCAGAACTGGGATTGAAATCTAGGCCGATGGTCCCAGGTTGTGCTCCTTACGATTTTGCTAACTGCCTCAACTACCTTGGGTCTTCCAACTTCTCAAAGGTCAATAAGATAGCATTGAAATATTAGCTTCCAGTATTGTCAAAAAATTATTACAAATAATAAGTGGGGAATAACAAATTAGATGATCAGTTATGCCACTACGACTAAAAGACAATTACCCCCTCACACCCGCTCTGTTCCCATTCATGCTTTAATTAAAGTTTGTTGATTTTTAAGAAATAGAAATACCATTTAAGTGAAAGGGCTTATGAGAAGGGGGGATTTTCTTTCACTCTTGGTAGCAAAATTATTCATCGCCTGCTGCTATTAAAAGTCATTTGTTGCTTTAGTCAATACTGCCTGGGGCAGGCCTGGGCTTTATTTGCCACCTCTGTGTTTGAGCCCTGAAATGAGGTTATTGATTTATGATCAGCGTAACTCTTGGCTGACTCCTGGATGTTATGATACAACAATATAGTGTCTTGAGGAAATCACCTGCTACCCCTCAAGGCAGGATCTACATCTTGTTCATTTTCGTTGTCACTATAGCACCCAGCACATAATAAACACTCAATAAATATATGTTGGCAGAATGACTGGATTCATAAATTATTCTTTGGGTATAGATTTTAAGTTTCTAATGGATAGACTCCTGTTTACCACCTTACATAGTGCTAATATTGAATTACACAGATATGATCGAGTGAGTGAACTATTTACAATTTTAAGGTAAATGGTAGGAATGATTTATGTATTACTGAAGTCATATGCTAGAAGACACATAAAAATAAAAGCTCTGTCAATAACAAAAATTTGCTTAAAATTCATAAGTCCTATTTCATAAGGAACCAACTTCTTCATAATTCATTAACTAGAAATCTGGCTTTTTTCCCCTATTTTCTCAACAACATAAAGGAGTATTAAGCTCTCACAACTCCCCAATTTAAACCTTCATCACCTTAAATATAAAGTGACTTCTAGGTATATGGGTCTTAGCAAAGTAAAAGACGTTATATATTTCTCTAGAGCATTAGTCAAAAGATGCCTGCTATTTTGTTCAACCATAAAGGGCCCATTATGATGCCATTTGGAGTAGGTTTTACAATATCAAGTGTGAATGGGGTAGGAGAAGACAGTTCCAACTAGCTCAGAACCAAAATACAAAGATATCTGGCATTTAGCTTTAGAAGAAATGCCTGTCTATTAAGCTGTTCATATCCATCTTGTAATTTATATGGTTTATGAGGAATCTCCTAAAAAATTTCAAAGCATATTTCCAATTGGGAACCAAATGCATGCAGAAATGCTCAGAGGACTAAGAGTGGTAGGGAGACAAAGCAAGCCATAGTGCCAGTAGGGTTTTGTAGAATCTCCGAGGGACAGTGTTTATAGAGGAATGAGACAGACATGATGACCCTGCCTCAGCCATGGGAGTGAGAATGAGTGAGAGGGGATCTAGGTACAATGGCTAGTGCTAGTTCTGCCTGAAACACCCCACTCCCAATGCTAGATGTGTGAAATACACCATGCTCTCCCTGCACTACAGAGGGGCCCCTTTAATTATATGTAAGAGAAAAATCAGGAAGCTGTTACCTTCTTACTTCCCAAAAGCCCAACCACCTTGTGGGCCATAAGCACATAGAGCTTTAGGCCAGGATCTACTCTTCAGATGGGTAGAGGCTCATGGGGAGAGTAGCAGAGACCTGAGCTAACGGAGCGCTGGACTTGATCTGAGAGGGCATATGAGTTACCAGTTGTGGCCCACAGAAGTATCAGGGATGGACTTCGCAGGGAATAACATACCTATCTGAGTGAGTGAAGATCATAGCCAGCAAAATATGTCTTTATTCACTACAAAATTCAAGTATAATTCTAAGTGTGAAATCACCTGTACTTGTATGTTGGAGAAACCTGAGAACATTCCGTTTATAAATCCTTCTGTAAGATAAAATACAAATAAGACTATAAATTTCTATATATCCTTGACTGGCACCCTGCTTATGATTTCACAAACATGTCTCATTTCTTTCTTAGAACTCTATGAGGAAAACAGAACTGGCATTATCCCTATCTAATAGATGAGAAAACAGTTTCAGAAAGGCCAAGAGACTTGACCTCAATCAAACAGTTTTTGTAACTCCAATGGCCATATAATTCCACAAATGAAGAGTCTCTGTGTGTTATTTATTCACTGAACTGCAATGCACCAATCACTTGTTCTAGCAGTTCATGAGCACTAGATAAATCATGATGTTAAAGTTGGAGGATCAGTTGGAAAAAGGCAAGATTGTTATTCCAACAGATATTAGCAGAGATTTACTCATCCAACATAGATTACTCTCCAAAGCGGTCTATGATGGTGCCTTTTCCAGTCCTTCACTTCACTTGTCTTCTCACCCTACTTCTCCTCATCTCTCTCTACACATGTACCAAGGATGTCCTGCAATGGTTGGTGCTGGGAGCATAGTGGTTATAAGTGGAGTAGGAAGATGGAGAAGAGAAAGATGCAGCGGGGAAAGGATTTGAGGAAAGACAGAGAGCAGGTGGAACTGGTAGAAGTTCTACCCATCTCTCCTCACTCTGTGCTCTTTCAAAACATTCTTTTTAAAAAAATCTCATTTAGTCAAATGCATAAATACAATTAGCCAAATAAAGTAATGTACTTACTGGATAAAGAAAGCCATGGCACCTTTTTTTTTTTTTCCCAGTCAGCAAACAATACAATCCACCTGCAAGGTCAGCCAACACAAAGACTAGGGGTATAAGATCCCATAAATTTTTCAGTATTAAGTGGGTTTTTAGCTTGTCCTTCCTTCCTTCCTTCCTTCCTTCCTTCCTTCCTTCCTTCCTTCCTTCCTTCCTTCTTTCCTTCCTTCCTTCCTTTCTTCTTCTTCTTCTTCTTCTTCTTCTTCTTCTTCTTCTTCTTCTTCTTCTTCTTCTTCTTCTTCTTCTTCTTCTTCTTCTTCTTCTTCCTCCTCTTCCTCTTCCTCTTCCTCCTCCTCCTTCTTCTTCTCTCTCTCTCTCTTCCTTTTTAAATTTATTTTCAGAGCCAGTTTCTCTTTCTTACTTCTCCATGTTCCTGTGGAACCTAGTCCACCAAAACAGCACATACAGGCCAGGCAGAGAGTTGTACAGGCCATCCGGCCATCAGGCCTCCAGGGCTTCATTCCCTATCCAGTCTGCCCGTTAGTGTTTTTTTTAAAAATTGGAAGATGCCATGGAGGGGAATTACCTTCCAACTGATTTTTCTAAGAAAGAGAAGCAGAAAAAATAAAGGTTGCCAGGGGCAGCTAGATTGGCAGAGACAGTCTGGCTCCTAAACACTGCACCGAGAGGTTTACATCAGAGTCAAGCTGAGTGTTTCTTAGTTTCTAAACAAAAGGAAAAAAGTTGTCCCCATTCTGGCTCCGGGTGGAGGTCACCTAGCTGCTTCTACAGTGCAGGTGATTCACCCACCAGGTAATAAAGGTCAGAGGTGTTGGTTGCATAAGCCGGATTAAAAAGCCTGGGTGAGCACAATGAACTTTGAAGAGTGAATCAGAGCCAGCCCTCACCACAACTATTCAACAAATTCTGTTCCTCTGAGATTTATGGAGTGCCTACAAGGAGCTATACCATGAATTAAAAATTTAAAGGAATTCTCGCAACCTCTGTTACCTTTGATTGATAACCCCTGGGCAGCTGGAGTAACTCTTGTTATCAAATGATGAGCTCAGGCCCAAAAAAGTTTCTGTGACAGTGAAGATGTAGAGAATTCACTAAGCCTGGCTGCCAGTTGCACACTGTATGAGCTGGGCTAGTCCTTCAACCACTTCGGGCTTCAGTTCCTCAGCTGTAGAGGAGAGTTGACCAGTTAGTCTCTGTAAAAGACTCCTGATAGTTTGTTTCTTATCCTTTGTAGCTAATATTTGTTGAGTGGCTGTTAACATGAAGAAGGTACTCATTTTATTCACAGACATATTTCTAACATTCTATGATTTGTTAAACTCCATAATCTCAAAGCAAGGTCACATAAAGTTTATATTTAATTATATTTAATTTTATAATTAATATATTTATATTAAATTATTCATGTAGAAGATATAAGGAAAGGTAAGCACTACTTTCTTGCCTTCCCTCAACTGGCATTTCGTTAGCCAAAGCTTCTTGCTTTTAGACTTACAGGGAATGTGGAGTCTGAGCCAGAGCATTAAACATGCAGTCATTTTTTTTTTTATCATTGTTATTTTTGGTTTTCATTTAAAAAATACCTGCGAAGAGAAGACAATTTTTAGTTCATCCTAGGGGTGCCTCAGAAAGTTACGTATACAGCTTTGCATAAGCGGGAATCTAAAATTTGCCCTTTTAAAAATCCACAGTAAACAGGTTTCATAATATATACATACATATATATGTGTGTATGTGTGTGTGTATACACACACATACACACACACGCACACACACACACACACATACATTGTTCTCAGCTGCTACTATACATTTATTTCTGTGGCAGTTTACATTTGTAAAGGATTTTATAATTATTTAGCTGACTCTGGTAATAACCTTCTAAATTAAAATTCAGCTTCAGTAATGGATGTTTTGACTCCACTTGCCAAGTCCACTAGCAGGAAATGAGTGAAGACCTCTGGTTGGGAAAAGATCTTTCTGTGTGTTTCTTGCAAGTAAACTGTCATCACATTTAATTGAGATTTGAGAAATGGGTAGCAAAACAGCAGTGAATGATGGTATTTGCAAATTAGTTGAAGCCAAGCGAATTTTGCCTGGAGTATTCAGACTCAAAAAATAAATATGAAGAAAAGCAATGTTAGAGGAAAGTCTTTCTTGTTGTCCTGCTTATTTTCTATGGATTAAAATACACATATCTGATTCGGCTTGGAAGTTCCTGTCTTTTTGATCTTTAAGGGAATCTGTCAAATTTGAAATGAGATGTAGATGTAAGATAAAATGTAGCAGAAAAATCTTTGAATTTATTGTACTGATCAAAGTAATGGCCAACCTGTATCTTTCCCTACACAGCCTCTAATATAGATTCCTTCTTTTCTAGGGAGTCATTTTAAATGCTTCCCAAGAGGTAAGGGAAGCGTTTCAATTTTTCTCGCTTTCAACTGAGATATGGAGAAAATCATCAATACCAATTTCTGCCAGTAATTGACACTCATGGTTATCAATGAGCCTCCTGGAGCTCTGTCCTCCATGCATTCTTGTGCTTTTATAAAATTTAAGCATGTGAGGTCAGGGCAAAGTAACAAGATTTGAAAGAATGTTAGATAATAAAGGCTTTATTTTAGACATAGTCATCTCTAACATATATGCCTAGCGAACTGGGTTATGGAACAGTTTTCTCTATCCCAAATGTAACATGTTTAATTTGGATTTTTAGAGAAGTTATCATGCATTTAATATTAATTTCTATTTAAGAAAACATTTTATATTTTCCAGATTACACAATATAATTTGTTTTGGCTTAATAATTACTTAAAATGAGACAAACTCTATTTCTATATAGCAGTTTGTCTTTTTACATTTGCATGTATGTAGAGGATATGTACACATATAACATACACATATGTAAAGGTTAAATTTTTCTCTAATTATTTTCTACTTCTGTAAGTTTTTTATTATTTGTATTAATATTTATAACACTATTTGTATTAATAGTAAATATTAAGCTTCAACGAATAGTGGTATTTTTTTCCTGTGTCTAATTTGTTCTTGACTCCAATGGTAAATAAAGAGGAAAAAAGAAGATAATCCTTGCCATAAATGACAATTGATCTAATTTTTTTCTTTCTTCCCAAGGTCTGTGGCTGGATTCTAGAAAGGAATGCATAGATAATTTATTAAAATTTTCTTTGCGGTTCTATTCAAAATTTTTCAGCTTGTACATGGGGTATGTATCTTTATAAAATCGAAATATGTTTCCATTAAAAATTAGGTTTATTTACAATGTTGATATAAAAGGCCTTGAAATCGTAGTTCAACTTTCAGCCATAGAGCTTTAACAAACACTCCTAAATTTGTGCACTATATTAGGTATGTAAACTAGTCATTTCCCCTACCTTCAGCAGAAACAGAAAAACCAAAAATGGATTTCAGGGGAAAAAACAAAACAGAAATCTCATTTTTACATGTCAAAGTAATTTTTAGCTCCTGAGAATACTTTGAAAATGGCCTAGGCTTTAAATGGCCATAATTCTAACCTACTCCTATGTAAGAAAACAGAAGCAAAAGGAAAGGATAATAAAAATCTCAGTGTAGTATATTCTTTAAGTATTACCTCAGTTGTTTCCAATTCCTGCATGATTTCCCAGCAATTCTGCATTGCTTTTACCCTTATTCTTCTCTAATATGTTTCACATTGATTTTTTTTTTCTATTCTCTGCTGACTGCAGTCTAAAAATGCTTTGACCTTAAAGTCAAGGTCAAGTTTGCATTCCTGGAGTAAACAAGAAAGAAAGATGGAGAAGAGGAGAACTTAAAACCACCTAACCAAGAAAAAATATGGGGCAAAAGTATCTCTTAAAAAAAATAAAATAAAACAATGTCTCTCTTCTGAGATTTCTTTTTCTTCTATATTTGGCATTCAAGGTAAGGAGAATTTATATAAGCTGCCAGTGAAAGGAGTGAAATTTTTCCCCAGGTAATATTTGAAAAGGAACTATTCTGGCATTAAATATTCCTATCACTTTGTAGAATAATAGATATGATAGAATAAAATTTCCAACCATACTATTATGTTCAGGTACTATACTAGCAAAACAAGAACTATACATTATGGCTGCAAGAAAAATTTAAATAAATTAGTACTGGGACATATGCTTAAAAAGTCATAAGTTTGAATAATCTTGTAGAATTGTTGCAGGTTTTATAAAGATTTCATCTCCATCTCAAGGCAAAAGTACAGTAATTTGACAGTTAATCGCTTAAAAAGATAGTATTTCTTGAAATGTTCATAACTTTCCATTTATAACAAAGGCAGGAAAACAACCACACTCATAAAAAACATATTTCTTCTTTTTCTACCCTTGTCTGAAGCAGTTCTCACACAACAAAAACAAGCCATTTTTAAAGCTTCTGTATGATGCGTGTAATGTGGACATGGTTATTCAATGCAAAGTTGACTCAATTGAGTATTTGGAAGCCCTACATTTTCATAAAGGCCCTCTACTGAAATATCATGTTTCTTTAGAGAGGACTTTCAATGTAAAGTTAGGTTCACGCATAACCCTCTTCATAATCTGTGTCTTTATTACGATGTGATATGATGTGATGTCTTCCAGAAAGCAGTTTCAGTAACTGGTTTGCATTCACATGGACTTCCTAGTTCACCTTAGACACACCTATCCTACCATACAGTGTGTCATGGCTCTCTATCCATTGAAGGCACATTTGCACTGATTGGATATCTACATATGGTTTTTGGTGCACAATATTGATACCAGAATCCATTCCCTCTTGTTCCTTTTTTAAAGCAGAATCTAATTTCGTCTAAACATTCACATATCCTGCTATAAGCATGGCCCTCAACTATAGTGTTAACCACAATGGGATATAATTAATTCTTTTTGGAGGGGGAGGGCACAGATATTGATTTGGGATGGGAATGAGATCCAACTCTGGACAAGGAGATGTTAGGAAAGGCTGTTAGGAAGATTCTGGAAAGAGAAAGAAGCATGAGAAGAGACCTTTCCTCTCCTGGATATTATTGCCCATAACATGCTACTCAGAACAGACATAGCCTTCTTACTGTCAGTCTGAAGATGAAACAGGCTAAACAGCTAGTGGAGTGGAGAAAAGATTTTAAAAAGAGAGAGGGAGACGGAGAGAGAGAAACTTGACATAAACAAGGTAGAGTACCAACCAGCCTGAGACCTACCTTACTTAGGACTTGGCTATATGAGACATTATTATTATTATTGGGATTTAAGACATTTGGCTTCTGGGTTTCTATTATTTGCAGCCAGTAACACGCTAACCAATTTCTCTTATGTTCCCTCAATTACTTCTACCTTCTAAGCTTATGCCTTTCAAAGAAAAGAAATTCCAAAGCTAATGATTTATCCTCTTATTTAATATGAAACTTTCTGTCACAAACACAGGGAACAAGATAAATTTACAGAAAGTAAAACAAGATGATTTAACAATATGGAAACATTAATATCCGAAATGTATCTTGGAGGAGTTGCTTGCCATTTCTTGGCAATGTTTTCAGCCAGTGTCAGGCTGCTGAGTAAAGATGTGAAGAACAGAGCATTCAAATGACCATCATTTGTGCAACATGAGCTCAGACAGATTATGACCAGCTTATTAAATTAGATTGGCATGCTGGGGGACAAACAAAATTCCGATTTCTCTCTACGACCTTTCTCAAACCTACTGTCAGGTTTTCTTCCCTTCCACTCAGTGGCATCCCTAGGCAGTTTCCACAACTTTTTCCTTACATTCAGGTACTCTAAAATTATTCAGGAACTAAAAAGGTCTGATCCAATTAAATACCAAAGCTTAAATGTCTCCTTCAATTCAAAGCTTCTCTCCTTCTCCCCTTTCCTTATTGTCAAATGCTCCTTTGCAACAGAGATATTCAAAATATCAAGGACTCATGCAGATAGCATTTCCCACTGCTTGTAAAACTGTTTCTAGCTAATCTCTTGCAAGACCCTTAACTCATGCTCCTGGAACGTCCTTGGGATCCCTTTATCCCAGAAAACATCACTCTTGTGTGAGGTACTCTCAAGATAACTTGTGCTATCTTGCATTGCATCACTTGTACCACAGGAAAAGGAATACACTCTTACCTGCCGTGTTCTCATGTACTCAAACTACAGGCACAGTTGCCCTCTGGCCTCACTCTGCCACTCCGCACATCTTCAGCTCTCCTCATGCCTTCTGATTTCTCCTGAAAAGAACTGGGCACCAGTTTTATGCTGCCTAAACTGTACAGCTTATGGCCAATAACCATTACACACATAGGGCTTTAAGACCTTGAAATCTGCCTGGTTCAAATCGAGATCTCAAAGACAATACACAAAAAATTTTAAATTATGAGGCAGCTCACATAATATTTCCATTGGTTAGTTCTGTTCTAGAGCCTTGCAACTCAATGAATGCTCCAAATCAGCAGCACTGGTATCATCTAGGAGTCTCTTAGAAATAAAGATGAATTTACTGTAGTGCTCAGAAGGGGCATTTTAACCAAATCTCCAGGTAAAGCTCTGATCTGGAGCAGGGCTACTTAATCTGAGGTCTGGGAACTCCATGCAAATCCTTAAACAGTATGTTACTAGTTTGTGACAAAATAAGTACAGAAATTAAGAGAATGCTTTAGAAAATTGTATAGCACTGACATTACTACTATACAGTATGTGTGATTGGTGAATTTTTTTTGTTTAATTTTTCTACAAATTCTTTTTTATTAAATTTTATCCAAGTATCAGTCCATTGTGAAGCATTACTCTAGAGAACATATTTCAAACCCTACCAAAAAATTTCTCACACTTTGTAAGATAGCATCTTCCTCACTAGCAAGCGTATCTATTCTCACTATCTTTTCTCCAAAGGCATTTCCTACAATCTCTTCCCTTAACTTGACATGAGTCACATAACTGCTTACCCTCCCACATCGCTGCGGTCTCTATTCCTACAACTCAAAGAATGCTTAATTTCTTTTAAGGAATTATCCTCTAATAAAGTTCAGGATGTTAAATGCATTCTTTGAAGTGATAGTAGCCAACAACTGGGCCACATCTTAGCTCATTCTATGAGGTATGTATCTAGTACCTCAACCGTCATCGAAACAACTGTCCTTAGTTGCTCTCAATTTCGGACTTTGGCCTAAATTCCAAAGCAATAGGAAAATTCCCATTTTACATCCTATCAAGGCCAAGACTCCCAAATTCTCTGGGGAACTTATTTTGGGCTTGGCAATTTCTTTCTCTCTCTTTTTTTCCTATTGAAACATTCTTCAAATTTCTCCAACTTGGTTGAAATAGGCATGGCAATCAATCTCACTTTGAAAGTTTTAGTTGCAATAATTAATCTATATTCTTTCCAAAATATTATATCTTATGCTTCTTCTAAAGTTTAAGAAAAATCTTGCAGGCATGCCCAACACATTCCATTAAGACACAGATGTACTTAGCTTTGTGCATAGCATATGTTCCTGGCAAATGAGCATTTTAAACCTTGTTTTGGTCAATTTAATGTCCAAAAGCAGTTCACCATTTAAAGTAATCTTATGGCTTATTTTGTGAAACAAAGATCTCTTTATTAAATGAAGAATCACTTCCAAATGCCCATTGTAGCTACATAAACACTGATTTCCATCTACCAAATTCATTTTAGGAAAAATGTACCTGAGTTTTCATTTATATTTGCTTTAATATTTTATTAATAGTTTTAATATTAGTATAAACCACATGCAAAAAAAACATTCCATAATTTCCTTATGGATTTTTTAGAACTTTACTTCTCGCCATGACACTTTCAATGGATTCATAAGTATAAACGATTCAATTTTTAAAAATTCAATGGCTATTTATTGAGTCTTTAATATGTACTAGGCACTCTACTAAAGCCAAAGAGCACAAAAACAAATAAAATATGGTTCTTCCCTAGTGGAACTCATAGTCCGGTAGATGAGACAGAATCTTATACAGATGATTCAGCACAATGTCAAGGACCGTAAGGCACCATTATATACAGGTTATGGTAGGAGTAAAGGGAGAGACCCTTAGGCTCTTAAGGAGATTCAGGTAAGGTTTCCTGAGGAAAATGATGCCTGAACTAGAAATAGATACAGTCATAATAGGTTTTTCAGGTTAAAAAAAAAAAGTTAGAAAAACATTCAGGGAGAGGGTACTGTATGATCGACTACTTGGAAGGCAAGAAAGAGAGTCCAAAAGTTTCAAATCTAAGTGAGATAAACCGAAGTGGGCAAGCCGAGCAAGACCACGTGATGGAGAGCCTGACTTACATCCAGAGCGTGAGTGGAATTTAACTGGTGTCACAGGCCGTGGAAGTGCTTCAAACTCCTAACATTGTAGTTGTCGGTTCATTTCTTTTCTGGTCTAATTTTGCAATGATTTCCACAAAAGATCTTTAACATTAACCATTTTTGAGTTTAAGGTTATATTTAAAAGTCAAAGACAATAGTAGTGTCAGTGAAACAAGCAATAAATAAAAGATAGAGACAGGAATATTTTCTAGCTCCATTAATGGATAATGATAATTACCTTAACAATTTTTTGGCACCTAACACTTTAGAAATCCTTTGTTAAGTAGTATTTCACTTTCTAGGGCAACTTTGTGACATACATAGAGCAGATATCATTTTTTCTTTTATATTTTAGAAAATTGAAATCAAGATAGTTATACATGTAGTAAGTGGCAGAAGATGAAATTAGGACCAAGTCTTTAAACGGCAAATTCTTTGCTTTTATTCTTTACTATGAGATAGTATCTATGCTAATGAAATTCCTTGTCAAGTTTAAGAATGCTCATTGATAATGGATACTATAGGTAACATTAGTCTTCCTCTCAGGTTAACCTATCACACAGGTACAGATTTTTTATAAATTTATCTAAATTATGTTTGCCATACTTCCTCTGTAGATGATGTCATTGATAATAATTAAAAACTAATAATTTTTTGAGCACCAGGTAGTGACTGATTTTTAATTTTTATTTCTTTCTCTTGTAAGTATTTTAATCTACAAATTTTTCTCTAAAAACCACTGTAGCTGCATCTCACAAATTTTGATATGTGAGAGTTTTTATTATCATTTAATTCAAATTACTGTCCGATTTCTCTTGTATTTTTTTGATCCATGGATTATTTGGAAGTGTTTTATTTAATTTCCAAATATATGAAAGTTTCTTTGACGTCATGCTATTATTGATTTCTAATTTAGTTAATGCTGGTCAGGGAAGCATACTCCATACACTTTTAGTCATTTTAAGTAGATTTCTATTAAGGTCCAGCATATGATCTAGGTAAATATGCCATGAGTGCTGGGAAAAAATGTGTATTCTGCAACCATGGAGCATAGTGTTCTATATATAGAGAGAGATTAGGTTCAGGATATTAATGATGCTGTTCAGATCTTCTGAATTTATATTCTCATTGAATTTTTTTGTCAGATTATTCTAGCAATCACTGAGAGAAGACTTCTAAATTAACTGAAATAACAGATTTGTCCATTTCCTCCTATAGTTGTGTTATATTTTTACTTCGTGTATTTTTCGGTTCTCTGGTTAGGTACCTATACATCTAAGATTGTTATGCCTTACTGATGAATTGGCCCTTTTGTCATTTACATACTCTTTTTGCCTCTGGTACTGCTCCTGATCTGAAAGTCCACTTTCTCAGATATTAATGTAGCCACACCAGCTTTCTTTTGCTTTTAGTATAGATTCTCTTTATCATCCTTTTTTTTATTTTCAGTCCATGTTATTAAATGTGAGGGACATTTGTTGACTTCCATGTTCTACTTAGGATATAGAAGTTGGAAAGAGTGTTGCTCCCATCCTTACCGCAATGATAACAATAACCGTACTAAAGGACATATGTATCTTTTCCAATGCTATACATTCAATCCCATATATATGAATTCTTTCTCTTTCAACTGGAAGAACTTCCTTTAGCATTTCTTATAGCTTATTTCTGCTGGTGGCTAATTCTCAAAGTTTTTGCTTTATGAAAATGTCTTGTAATACAGATCTGCTAAGGTAGAATTCTTCAAACATTTGTCTATGTGAAAATGTCTTAATTTCACCTTTATTTTTGTATTATATTCACTATCATAAAAAAATTGCCACAAACTTTGTGGCCAAAAAAGTAAAAATTATTACTTTACAGTTTAGAAGTCTAACACGGGTCTTTACTGGGCTAAATCAAGGTATCAGCAGGGCTGTGTTTTCTTCTATAAGCTCTAGGCGAAAGTTTATTTCCTTGTTTTTTTTTGAGCTTCTAGAGGCTACCTGCATTTCTTGGCTCACGACTATCTTCAAAGTTGTGCATCTCTCTGATCCTTCTTCCATTGTCATATTGCCTTCTGACCACAGCTGGAAAAAGTTCTCTGCTTTTAAAGATTTTTTTATTATATATGATTATATTTGGCCCACTAGATAATTAAGAATAATCTATCCCCATCTCAAAGTGTGTAATATTAATCACATCTGCAAAGTCTGTTTTTCATGTAAGGTAACATGTTTACAGGTTCTGATGATTAGACTATGGGCATTTTGGGAAAGGGGCATTATTCTGCCCTCCATATTTTTAAATATATTTTTGTATTATATTCACTACCATAAAAAACTTCTATATTTACATTTTTTTTTTCCTACTTGGTTCTACCTTCATTGCACAATGGCAAGAAAAGGCACCCAGAGGGAAAGCCCGGCCCATGGTGAGGCTAACTTCTCAAGGCTTGCAGTCTCCCACAAACTTTTAGTGCCTGAAAAAAATCTTCTCATGCATTTTGTTCAGTTTTATCGTTATTTTTGGCAGGTGATCTAGATTGTTACAAGTTACTCTGTCATAAGCAGAAATAAAAGTTGTCAAGATTAGTTTTTAAAAAAATAATTGGCACCCTGATTTTGGGGTCAAAATAGAAATTCTTTTCTCTTACTTACATTGTTACCTTTGGTTCAATTTACCCAAGCAATCTCTCTATTTTGTACCACTGAAAAGAAATGCTTTAGATAAGTGTAGCATTAGTTTAAATATAAGAATTTCATAGCAGCAATATATGACACTTTTACATAAATTTATCTAAACCCAGCATCAAAATTATTGTTTTTTGTGTTCCAAAAGAAAATATATTTTTAATAAAAATCTCTATAAACAAATTTAGAGATAGTGTAATCGTTACTTCACTCATCTATAATTTGTATTTTTATGTTGACAACCTTGCAAGTTACCTTTTACTTATTTTAACAAAAAAAGAGAAATAAATAAAATGCAATACCTACCTTTCTAAGAGCTTGTGCACAGATTTCATAATAAAAATTATCCATACAAAGTAGATTTAGCTAATTTACGAACACTATGCTACCCTCCTCTGGTAAATACTGTGACCTTTGACTCAAAATGAGTAAGCATCTATTTTTCCTAAAGGATATTTTTAGGGGCTTGGATACAAACATGGCTGGGTTTCTGCTTTGACCAAAGAACAGTCTTTGGAAACAAATCTTAGTACATATACTAGTTCCGTTATCCAATATAACTTAGAATACAACCTCCTTGAGCTTAAACTTTCATATCTGTACTATTGGCCTAGACATAACTCCTCGGTATGGTTATTGTGCAGTTTAAATGAAATTATTTCTGCACCACGTTTGGCACACAATAGATGTTTTTTAAGGGTTTTATCCCTTACCCAGTCCTCTTAATACCTCGACCTACTTCCCAGCCACAATTCCCATAAAAGACATGATTAAGGTAGTGAACCTCAATCTGTTCTCTATCGAGTCCTTGCATTCCTTTTAAGTCGTTCTTGGGCCACTAGGATTGAGAAATGACAGAGTATGAGATGCTGTTTAAACCTTTTATCTCAAGAAACCTCAGTCAGTTTTTAGAGAATGTTCATAAGCTAAAAGGAAATGGTATATTTGGCCTGAAGAGGGGTTATTGAAATGACCTAATTTCAGACAAGGATCATAACCGAAGTTTTGGTTCAAATCTATTGTACTTTCGTATCTTTTTAATTAGGTAATTTTAAGTTTATAGTTTTTAGTCATCAAGAAAAAAAATTGCAACATAATCTGTTTAGAGCCAAGGCATGCTGCTGACACATTCAAAATGTCCTGAACCTTTATAAATAAATACTGCCAGTGTTTATTTCAAAACATCTGAGAATAAGGAAAACACAGTGACTCTCTGAATGTTTCAATTTGGAACTGTTTGTGCTGATTCATCATTATCTGTGCATCCCTTCTGAGATACAATGGAGTGTGTTCAGTACCTGCCAATTATGCAGATATGAATAATTCTGGAAGGAGAATCACATTATAAAACTTATTTTTTTCCTACTTAAAACACAGCCAAAAAGTCTAGAAAAAAATAATTTTTTTCTAGAACTTAGTATAGTGACTTTTATTCTCATAAATAACTTTTTCAAAGAGAAAACTTATTTAAATGAATTTTGCTTCATTCCTATTTAGAGAGAAAAGTTTTTTTTTTTAAATTACTAAAAGTATGAATTGGGTTTATAAGACCAATTATTTCTCTCTACTTCATAGACACTACTTTAATGATTTTCACCAAGTAAATGGAGGTGATGATTTTGAATTCATGCTCTAAATGGCTGGATATACCTTAGACTAGAGAAGAGGAAAAATAGAAAAAAATTTTGTTAATTACTATTTCTCAGATTATTAAAGTTGCAAAGTTTGTTCATAATTTGTAATTAAAAAAATTAAACATAAGCATTTGTGTACAGTCTCACGGATATTTTTGGTGTCACCACTCAGTGCTTAATCGATATTATATCCATGTCAAGGCTAAGCAGAAAAAATCCCTCCACACACCCTGAATTTTTTCTTCTTAACTAAGCAATACAAAGGTATATGTACTTCTCTCTGGGCTTGAGACTTGAAACAGTTTGTGTGACTCTCTCATTTTCTTCATTCAATCCAATCTTTCCACAAACATTTAATATCAGTTAATATGTGATATCAGACCCTAGGGATGGAAAATGAGATGTAATCATTATCATCAAGATTGTCATTATCTAGCATACAGAGATAGACATGTGAAGAAATAAGTTAAATGTACATGATAAATACACAAGACACAATGGGAACCCAAAGGAGAGGCATTTTTGTTAGTACAATTATCAACTCTAAATGGAATAGGCCGCAGTTTTATTCTGAATTATTTTTAAAATGTTCTTCTTTTATCATATTCTCAAAAAGATAATGAGTTAGAAATAATTTTTAAATAATTTTAAAAATACTGTAACAGATTAAATTTTAGTGCTAACTCATAACTTAAAATCGAATTATTTATTAGCACTATTTTATACAAATTTCCTATTCTTCTATTCTTCTAGAAAGTCAGGTGATGGCTATCCAAATGCCATTTGGGCTCTTATACAGATATGTTAGAATATACATATGTTAGAGGTCACCTATAACTTAAGATTTGAGCATTTTACTACAGTAAATTACACTTTAGTAAAGAACTATTAAATACAAAATGATATCCTCTGTTAACATCTTGTTAAAGTGTCTGGCAACTGCAAAACTCCTAATTGTTCTTAAGGAGTATAACTTTTATATTTGAGAATATCTCAAAACATCACAACAAAATGTGACAAAAATCTTAATCAAAGAAGAAAAAATTTCTCCATGTCAGGCCAATTGAATGACCTAACTAAAAAGGCTCGACTATGGCTACCTCCTCTTTGAAAATATATAGTTGAAAACTAGAAAAATAATTAGTTTAAACTTCAAGATAAATATTAGTTTAACTGTTCAATTTAAACTTTGACTAAATTTACAGATAAACTGGTTTTGTTTCCAATCAGAAAAAAAAAAATGAGCTCATTTCAAATATGTTTAGAAAAGTGACCTAAGATGTTGAAGAAGACAAATATTTGAGCCTTGCACAGTAATCTGAAGAGGCCAGCGATGGCACTCAGATGTGGCCATAAAGGACTCAGGAGAAGAGAACGATGATGAGTACACAGTTCTTCAAAATTATCACTTTGCCTGAAAGTGGATTTGGTTGAAGGGGCTATATTATCTATGAGCAGAAGTTAAGATTTGGCTGGACTGTCAGTGATCTTAAAAAAGTAAGAATATAGGGCTGGGGACAAGGCAGATTTATCTCCCCCATTAGATAAACATTGCCATCAGATATGGCAGTCTGTGTAGCACCCCAGAGCAATTCTTATAGGTCTGGTTCAAGAGCAAGCTAGGCAGTTCAGTCAAAGGAATGATAGAAAATGATTAAGACTTGGGTAATGGAATATGCAGCCAAGAATCCCACTTCTGTTTCTTTCCTGGGCCATATACTTCCATGCCACCATGCTTTTTCATCATAGTCACACTGTAGCACAGCAGTCTGCTCCCCCTGCTGCTACCGCAAAAATAACCTGATGGAGATTCAGAGGAAGCCAAGGAGCCCTGGTCTCTCTCCTAAGAGGGATCTGGGGGTAAAGCCAAAAAGAAAAGGACAGTGGAGGTAGAAGTCCACATGGCATGTGGGTAGCCACCACCTGCCTTTCTAGAGAGAGGATTAGGGGATTGGAAAGATTGGAGAGAATAAAGTGGAGGAAAAAAGGGCAAGAGCCAAGGTAAAGAATTGACAGAAAACCCTTCAGATAAACATTTTGCCCCAGAACTCAAAAGTAGGGAGTATGATTCAAAGTATCCAGAAGCTAGAGCATCAGCATGAGTGCAATTGAAAGAAACCACGATCCATAAAGGAAGTCTGCCTTTACTGTGTGCTGACTGCCCAAGGATTCCATCAGGACCATTTCACATGACCCATCCTCAGATCCCATACCACCTATACCAGCAACAGGTGAAAAACTGACTCCGGCCTCTGCTGCTGACTCTACATTGAATAGCTTTAAAAGATCACTCTCTGCTCTAGCTTTCACATTCCCTCTACTGAAATGCTCTTCCTCCAAATATCCATGTGGTTCGTTCCTTCACTTCCTTGAGTTTCTGCTCAAATGTCACATTCCTAAGAAATTGTGCCTTTACCAACTCTATGAAAAATTGCAAAACCCCTGCCTCTCCCTAAATACACATTTTGGACTCTTGATCTCCCTTACTCTGCTTCACTATGTTTCCGTAGCCCTTATCACATTTTAATGTACTATAGTTTAGTAGTTAATTATCTTGCTTGTCTTCTTTCTCCCTCCACTAGAATGTAATCCCTATCTGCTTTTTTCACTGATGTTCTCTTAGCCCCTGTAACTGTACCTGGGACACAGTTGATATTCACCAAAGACTTGCTGAATTATTTGATGAGTAAATGAAAAATGTCATAGACTATCAGCTCTGAAGCTACAGGGGCTAAAATGCATTCATCTTTGAATTCCTTGTAATCAATGCCATATTTGCACATACTAGACTCTCAACAAATGCTTGTAAAATGAATGAGTGTATGAAAATTTTAATTCCAAGTTTAAAGAGCTGAATTTGTATCTTAGATAGGAGTGTGATTCATTGAGGATAGGTGGTGAATCAAAGGAAAGAGGATATGATATAATAATAATAGTAGTAGTATTCATAGTGATAATAATATAATATAATAATGGCCAGAGGTAATATCTGTCAAGCATGTCATTTGCTATACTATGTCATGTCCTCACAATCACCCTGCAAGGGAAGTTTTATTATCTTTATCTTTATAGATGAAAGTTTTAGGGCTCAGAATGTTTTAATAATCATCTGACATTGCAGGGATAGTAAAGACACCTGGTATTCAAAACTGGAACCAACTGGACTAACCCTAAAACCAAGGTGCTATTCTGCATAATGCACATTGTGCTCAGCTACAGAAACTAAACACTGTTTTTCCTCCCATCACAGGTGTGCTGATAAGGGAGAAATAACAATTGCAGGCAGCTTTGACCACCTGGTTCTAAAGCCTCATATGTAAATGCTACCATTCTTAAAGATAAAATAAACACTGAATTGAGAATTGAGAGGAGTTGGACTCCTTGTGGCAATTCAAGGAAAGCTTTCCAGAGGGAAGAGGTATCTAGGAAGGTTTCAAAAGGGTATAAGAGATGTGAAAGAGAAAAGGCAGCATATCACCAGAAACAAACAAAAAAATAGAATGAGTCCTGTGGAGAACAGCATAAACTGAAATGCAATCTTTGCACTACATATTAATTTATTCATTCACCTAATGAATACAGTATAATCTCTAAATTCAAGGTGTTTTACTGAGCAATGAACATATAGCAAAACAGTAAGAAAATTCCTTCCCTCATGGAGCTTCCATTCAAGTAGGGGACAAACTAAAATTTAGATGAAATATATTAGATGAGGTTAATGCTAAGTAGAAAAGCAGAGAAGAGAAAGAGGTTGGGAGTATTGGGGGTTGTAATTTAACAGTGTGTTATTTTAATACTATTTGAAGCTATCAAAGAAATTGGTATATTTAGGGCAAAATTGCCAGATTTTTGTACAACAGTTCCACCCTGAGTTCTGTTTGGCTGCATAAGATTTTCTCATTCTTCAATCAAAGCTGGCAGTTCAAGAGGGCGACGTGCTCACTGTCTCTGTACTTGAGACTCTGCTGATTGCTCTGAGCTGAGAATAAGGGCAAAGCTCCAGCCAATTTCTCGACTAGTGAGAATCTTGGAAAAAGATATTTAAAAAAATATTTTGCCCCACGGTGTCCTCACGGTTGGTGAGGAATAGCAGTGCCTTCCTAGGCCAGCCAAAACTCTAGCCTGACCACTAAATGTCATTATAGTTACAGAACTCAGACCTGGGTCAGGAAAGGAAGAAAGGAAGTGGAATAAAATACAAAGATCGTGAACAAAGAGCTTCATCATACTTGATAGGTCACTTCTAGAGAATTACAGATTAAGGAACATGGACAAGGAGAGTAGCCAATGCATAAGGACTTCGGAGAAACATCTTGTGCAGGGCTTTAAAATTACTTAGGAGCTTAATAAAAATTGACATCTATATAGACACTATCTCATGGTTGAAAAGCTTAAAGACTCAGAAGCCTGTAAACAAATGAAAATAAATTGCTTGCAATTCATATTGGGAGGAGTTCTCAGGGCTGGCATCTGAAGAGCTTTGATTTAGCACAAGAGCTTGATGACTAAGCTATTACATTGGGATAAATAGATTGGGAATGAAATGTGCAAATGAATCAACCTGGCAGGAGTTGTTGGAAAGGTAGGGAACCTTATACCACAGAGTCGTTTATATTCGGATTTACAAAAGGGCTGATTCTGAACATCTGCTTTTCAGAATGCAAAGCGGTGTAATGTTGGCTGGAAAGCCAGGAAGAAGCCACACTCGAGACTGGTTGATAAACGTGGCCACTGCAGAAGGAATGAAAAAATCCTAAGTTAGATCAGATGAATTGATGATTTAAATGAAACAATCTACAAACACTTAAAAGATGTAAACACCAACTAGAGTGTAAAATTGTTCACCCTGATACCTCAAGGCAGTGTAATTAAAAAGAATTTAAGATAAGCAGAGCTAAATTCTTTCTTTTAAAAATCATGAACTCAGTTGGTCATTTAGACAAAGAAATGATTCTATTACACTTCATATTCTTATTTCAAGACCTTGCTCAAATATCACCATGTTTTTTGGTTTTCTTTCACTTATCTCCCATACCATCAAGGCAGAATTAATTACTTCCTCAATTACCTTTCCAGGACATTTAATAAATGCTTCTATTGTAACCATACTGTTATTTTATCTGTTTTTATCTCTATTTGTAGGATGGGAACTTTTTAAGGACTGGGTTTATGTCTTGTTATATTTTGTACCTCCAACACCTAGAATATTGACTGGTATATTAAATATTTAATGAATTGTATGCACCCTAATATGTTCACTTGGGATATAATTACTAATGTTATCACTTGTTGTCTTTGATAAGGCTACACTGTGTTAAAAAGAAAATAAGAAAGTATCTTATGTATTGATATGAAAAGATTGCCAATGTGTCTATTTTCAGTTAAAAAAAAAAAAAGCAAGGTGCCAAACAATATGTACAGCTCACTATTTTACATGCAGAATGAGAGGAAAAACAGGGCATATTTATAGTTGTTATTATTTTCACAAATAAAACCTGTAAGTATACTTAAAAAGCTAATTATTAATTACATGGGGTAGGGGGTAATGGGACAGTGATAAAAGCAAAATTTTTCACTGTAAACATTTTTCATATTGCTTTAGCTTTTTAAACATTCATTTATTATGTATCACTTATTCAAAACCTTCTAATATTTTTAAACTAATCACATGGAGAGTTAAAATAACAGCAACAACAATGACAAAGAAGCTGTGTAAGACTCCATAGTTGATTAGTATAAACAGAAAGGTACTGCCGTGTATTGGTTTGTTTGTTTTAACAAATGAACTCAATTCCCATTATGGACTGAGTTGTTGAAGAAATGAAAGGGCATTTTTATTTTCTCATGCAAGTCATGATAATCAAAATTCTTTTGAAAAGCTCACTGGCTAAAGATGACTGCTTCACTCTGTTTCTGCTAATTACACTACTAAGGGTAGCATGCCTTAAGGATGCTCCATCTGTCACATTGAACCCAAGACAATTCCTTAACATATTGTTAGAAAATCAATATTTTAAATAATGAGATTTAGCTTGTCCTTGAAGTAGTACTGGGTACTAAAATAGATCTATATGAAGTTTTCATTTGTCTAAACTAATTAGTGATTGTTTCCCTGATTGATTACTTTTAAGCAAGAAAAAAAAAATACACACATACATCTTGAGTAGAACTTGAAAAGTATAATTTTCAAGAAACTATAAAACATAATTCATACAACTATAAAATAAGCATGTGTTAAAATGTTATTGAACTCATAAATGAGAGAACAAGCTTGGCAGTAAAAATGGTGCATGGGAGAAAAATAAAATTTTGGATAAGATGGAGTTAGAAAGAAAACTGGTTAACAGATCTTATATAGAAAACCACAATCTTTGGGGTTATCATTTTTACCAGGCATGAATTATTTACATCTCTACCAGATAAAAATCTACCAATGAATATGCAACTTTATAGAAAATGCACTTGTAATCAATAGTTAGATATAATCAAACACAGGTATATTCCCTAGAATAATCAAATAATCTTTGGGCAAGCCTGTTAAACAATGCCCTTATATGACATTGAAAGGGCACACCATCCTCTCTGTGCTTTACTTCCGAATTAGGCAATGTTTCTTAACACATGTTAGTGAAAGTAAAAGTTACTGAAAGAATGGCGTGAGCTCCTCTCTTAACCACCAGGCCTGCAGTGAAGCAATTCGGAGACAGGGAACAATTCAGATATTTTAAGATGAAGACCTTTTCTAATATGTTTTTTCTACATAATAAGCTAAAAGAAATAAAATAATTATTAATTAATATATTTTGCAACTAATATGATGAGGATGAGGGCAAGGTGGATATCGTTAATAGAGATAATCAATTTGACTTTATCCAATGGTAAAATGCATCAATAATCTGACATTTATTCAGTTGAGAAAACATCCTAATTCAAAAAACTACATAAATTGTAGAAGACCATTTTGTATTTATGCAAACTGAGGATGCAGTTTTAATATAGGCAAATATCTCAACAAACCAACTTTGTCTCTCCTTATTCATTAGAAAGCTCGAAGAAAATTGTATAGCCTAATTTCTCCTAAGTAAATCATAGGTTTGATCATCAGAAGACATATTTTTGATACACTCAACACAGCTAGTCAGTCCTTTTTAAATTTTAAGCAAAATGATTGTATAGTAAATAGCAAAGCTCAGCCAGAGGTCTTCAGGAAAAATAGAGGACCATAGAGAAACCAAGAATATGGAGTTTATGTTGACAAAAAGGTAATTTTTCAAAGAACAATGCAATCTATATTTTTCTAGTAACTAACAGAAGATATAATCTCAAGTATCAGTAAATAAAACTGGCTAATTTTTGTAAAAATAGTCTAGGAAAATTCTTAGAAATCATTAAATGGGCAATTCATCATTAACTTTTCCATGCTAGAAACCCATGGGCTAAACCCAGAATAAGAACAATCTTATTTATGTTTATCCAAGATACCATAATTTTTTGCATCCTTTTCTTTTTTGCTTTATTTAATATTATAAATAATTTTAAGTTAGAAAGTTTACAATTGGCATAAATGCTTTTATATGTCCTCATAGGAATATCAGAGCTGCTCTATTTATATAGGATCTTTGCCTTAAAAAAAAAAAAAGCAGCTGGTTATCCATATATTTCTTTATAATGGCCAGACTGATGGGTTAGAAAGGAAAAAAAAAAATGTTAAGAGAAGCACATGCAATTTGAATTATTTGAAAACCTTACAGCTACTCTAGAAAAGAAACCCGGCCCCAATAGAAGTGTCTCCAATACTACTTACTATTTATTTTCCTATCCATTAAAAGTTGAGGTACTATTTGGAAAAAAACAAAAACTGGAAAAAAGACCACTTAACATCTTCAAAGTAACATTGACATCATTCTTTATTATTCTCTGTGCCTGAGGCAGACTTTTTCTTTGTTCTTTTCTCAATTGGTCTCTTAATAAAGCCTGAGGAGGAGAGACTTTACTTTCTCATGAAGATAAGGCTATTAATTAACTAGATTTGCCAACTAAGACTAGGAAAGTAAAGTATTAAGTAGCGGTCAAACTCAAATAATGCAAAGTCATAAGTGGCACAACAATGCAGGGAGCTTTCGATGTTAAAACTACCTTTTGCACTTCAACGAATCTGTGAGTACAGCACCGAGATTATTTTAACAACCGATTACTAGCAATCGAAACCTAGGTTTTGGAGTCTCCTTATGGTATATGGTAGAACACATTTTTATTTACTTATTATTTCTTGAAAAAGTCTCAGTTTCTGGTCTTTCTTTAAAAACAAACAAGCAACAACAACAACAAAAATTGTCTTAAGAGACACTACAAAGGACCTAGGAATGCTGTATAATCATTCTGGGAAGAGGAATATCTCCTCTTGCACTGATCTGAGTGGATGGAGAAAGCTTTGGGGGAGGTACACAATAGTTTGGGATAAAGTGAAAATAGAAAAAGAAAAACTCTCCATGAGAACTTCTATATAATATTACATATAGCAAAAAAGAAAAGGATGCAAAGGAGCAGATCGGGCTGAAAGCTGCCTCCGGCAGATTCCCATTCCCTAAGAGGCAGCCAGTAGCTCAAAACCTATCAAGGAAGTCCACGAAAGAAAGAGAAAAGGCAAGTTTCAGTAGGGAACTGGAAAGGAGAAAGTGTAGAATTTCATCAGAAAAGAAGATATAAAACATAGCAAAGTTTTCACGTATAATGGAGGATTCTTACATGCAAATGAGTACATTCAAACTAAGAAGTGGTACTCAAATGGCAAGTCACTAGTAGAGGAAAATAGTTTTTGTGGTCATGCAAACAAAGTTCTCAAATTTAGATTGTGACCTTGAAGATGAGAAATTGAAAATGTTCTAGCGCATTAGAAGTTTAAAATCACGTTATACATGTCATGGGAAAGAAATGATTCCCAAATATATAAGGGAATTGATGTATTCTTTGAACTCCCAGGCAGAGTAATTTTATCATTCTTAGCTTAGTCTTCACCTATGAAATTTCATTACTGTATCCTGTTTAATGGTCCAGTACACTACATGTTCAGTTAGAGGCAATGTGGTTTGGTTGTCAAGTCAAAGAAATAAAGACAGGGGTCAGATTCTTGTTCTGACTCTACCTTTCAAAGAACCTCAGGAAACCAAATCTTAAACACTTAACTTCTTTTCCAAATACTAATCTCCAGTTTCCATAAATGGTTCATATTTTAAACAAGTATTTTTAATCCTCAAATTGAAAGATTTTAAGCAAAGAGAAAAAACATTAAAATTGTTTTTGGAATCACTAAGGTTTGCTAAAGGGAAAAACTATGACAAATGCATGAGCAAAGATTCTAAAATAAAATGAGGGTAAGATCTTTTGCCTTATCAAATCATTAATCAATCTTAGAAAAACTGAGATTTCATAGTTCTTTAAATGGAGAGAAGAATCATGGATACTCTGGTACAAATTCTACTCATGTTTTTTGAGAAGGAAGAAAGGGGATTTATTCTGGCATATTGGCTTTTCATATTTAACTCTTCTTAAATCTGAAAAGAGGCCTTTGAGAGAAGTGCTGTTGTGTACCATGAGGCTGGAATTTTCCTGCTGTGAGGAATTACATGAGTGTGGGAATAATTTGTGAAAGAAGAAAATATATATAATTAAGTATATTTAAAAATCAATCGAGTTTTTCAGGTTCCTTCAGTTTTTGGATAGAAAAGAAACATTTTTTATTGATTGTAGTTGTAAATTAAATAATGTTTTATCTAAATAGAAAAATTGACTTTGAAAAAAGAAGAAGAGTTGGAGGAGGAATGGGAGTGGTGGTTGTAGGAGGAGCGAAGAAACAGGAAGAAGGATACAAAGCTTTTTACTTTCAAAACAGACCATGCGATTGAATTTCAATTTTCTTTTCCTAATCTGATTTTTGTTGACATTGATATAACCAGAGTGTGAGAGCATGTAAATCAAACATTGTTAATGAAGTCTATCAATATTGTCCTTTCATAAATCAGCCATGATTGAAGGGAAAAACTGTGGCATGCGGTTATATCTGAAATGCACACAACTTGGGTGCCTGCAAAGGGTGGAAAAGAAACTAAAACTTATAGAGCACTTACTTGGGTTGAGGTCCTTTACACTGGTGACAGCATTACCCTGATACTAACATTATGATGCAGTGATTTTTGGCCTTGTTTTGAAGAAGATACAGATATTCAGAGATGGTGATTGTCTATATTACCAGACACGTTTAGTAAGAGTACTCTATGCATTGGTAACTGTAACTTGATAACATTTTCATGGCCAAGTAGAGGCAGAGCCACAGTTCAAACACAGTTTGGCTGGAAACCTGAGTTTCCTCTCTTTTGCTGACCATCTGCTGTTTCTGTAGACCTGAATTGCCTCTTGTGGGCACTTGACTTCATACAAGGTTTGGTAAGGTCAGCCTCCACCACTGGCCACATAATCAAAAAAAAAAAAATTATAACATAAAAATACCAAAATTCTTATAAAATACAGATGTCTTTCATGTGAAGGAGGCACACTTACGGTCCTTGGTTCCCAACACTTGCCTGCACTGATAGAAATGCCTACCTACCAGGATTACTTGCTTTTTATTCTGACGCATATAAAGCTTTCATTACACTGAAGGTAAACTTTCAGGTCAGACAGAACTAGTCCTGTGAACCATGAAGCCTTCTATAGTTCGGCGTTTTTAAAATACTCTAAGTAATATATGGTTACAGTTCCCCTGCCAAACTGCCACTCAAATAGCTCAGTATAAGCCACTACAATGGTCTTTCCTGTCATGCGCATTTTATTACTCATCCTTTTTTATTCTAAATTAATTTAATTTGCTTACACTTCTTATAAATTTGGAAGAGTATAGGTCACTCTTTTACTCAAAATCAAATGAAAATACCAATGTATCTCATCAGGGATGGTCCATTGTGAAAGACCCAAAAGAATCTGGATGAAATATGAATATTTCTGTAAAACAGTAAGAAAAAATGTTGATCCCATACTAATATACAGGTCTTGTGGAGAAATATCATTTTTTTTAAATAAGAGGGCATTTACCCACCCTTCCCTCCAAAACTAAAAAGAAATAAAATCTATGGCTTCTTTAACTTCAACATCAGAATGATGGCTGCTTCATAGAAGGAACTGGGTTCAGTCTCTCTCATTTAACATCTCCACCGAGACTTGAAGTATCAGCATCCCTGTGGGGTTGATAGAAAGTCCAGAATCTCATACTGCCCCCATCACAGATCTGCTGAGTCAGAATCTGCATATTACAAATGCCTCTCCCAGCAGATGATTCATACACACATTCATATGCATATATTGATCTACCAAACCTTGTCATAGCATAGAAATAGTCCTTTTCTTGGATAATATACTAGAAATAATTTCACTAAAAAAATATAATGTAATAGTAGAACTAAAAATAGAATAATAATATAAATAATGATTTTACTAAAATAATCATTCCACTGAAGTTATATCTAAATACGACCAATTAAAAAATAAAATAGGGGTGATTTTAAATATATTATTTTCAAAATAAGCTATATAATTGATTTTGATTTTTTCCCCTAAACTGTTTTGTCAAGATTGATATAACTAAAGGTTCAGTGAATGCTTTTCTCCATGAGTAAATAGAAATAATATTACCTACTCCACAGTGTCCTGGTGAGGATTAAGTTAAGACAATGTGTGAACAGTGCCTGGCATGTGGCAGGAAGTCAAAAAGTAGTAGGCACTATTAGTAATCATCATTACTAATTTTTGTATCAGAGCCTAGTGGATTAACTGGCCTCCAATTTACCTGGCCTCAAAATCAGCTTGACTTTCTCCTCTGCCCTTTCAGAGATGTGCAGATCTATAATTACAACAAAATTTGGTTTTATATTCCTTAAACTTCTAAATATGTAAATAATGAGTCTAGATAAATAAAATTCTTCAAATACGATAGACATAAAATACTGATTCTTCATTCTCCTGTGACTCAAAATTAAACAACACAATATTCACCAGCACAATTATAATTAAAACAGAAAATGCTTCAGTTGGACTTCTTCTCATGACAAAGATTATCATCAGGTTACCATTCCCTTAGCATTCTCCCTCATGTGACAAACCCACTACAATCTTATTTCTGTCAACACAGTTGCCATTTCAATCCTAGCATCAGAACAGAGAGTTGTATAATTATTACCATGCCATATTAGCATTTGTGGGTTCCCTTGATACTAATGGGTTGCAAAAGGTGACACGTGTATGGATTTTGTCAAGTTGTCACACTGCACAAAAACATAGTCTCAATCCCATGGCTGTAATATCCACCTAATGATATACTCATGTCACCGAAGTACATAAATAGCATTCTGCTACACGTTAAGATTTCCTTTGCAGTAGGATGAGCTCAGGGGGATGTATGCGAATGAGTGATCACATGTCATATGAGATGATTAAAAATGAGTAGGTCCCTCTTAAAGATTAGTGGTTGTTAAATTATTTCATTCACTTGCTATTCATGATGAATAATAAATCACTCTCACTGTCTGCTGTTCTGTTCATTTATTACATAAGTATGTTTAGAAGCTAATTACTCTGAGATAGCCTTCCCAGAAAGAAGAGAATGAGAGGACGAGGAATTTTAGTCTGACTGCAATTATCTTTTTTTGTTAACATATATATATTTTTTTTCATGTTGGGCCTGACAATGAGCCAGATTTTTTTCAGGATTACCCATGGTTACATCCATTGCCCAGTTTTGTTCTTTTTTTTTTTTTTTTTCAGACTTCTGTTTAAAATGTCCTAGTGTTTGAAAGGCTGTTGGAAAGTCTTTAAAGATCTAAAAGTCCATTAATCTAAACTAGTACTTCCTAGAACTATAAAATTTCAGCCTCTACATGGCAGGTGTATGGAGGACTTGTTTCCTTTTTGAGCATCTGTTAAACTTTTCACAGGTTGTATAAAAAATACACTCAGCCTCTTCCCTCTAAGAATGTGATTAATCAATTCCTTCAGCCAGCATTTATTGAGTGCCTACTACATGCTCAACATTCTAATAAGAGACTGTGGAAAAAAGAAGACTATAAGTCATGTTTTTGAATCTGAAAGAGCTTAAAATCAAATTAGGAAAACAATTAATAGATGTCAAATAACGAAAGTTTCAATAAATATCTACTGTTCATGAACCTTGGACTGTGCACTGTGTTAGGCACTTTTGCAAATATTATGTCATCTAACTTAAGCATAATGATACTTTGGGATGAGTCTTATTACCATTTTACAGATGAAAAATTAAACCTCAGAGATGAGATTTGCTTATGTTCAAACAGCTGTTCAGTAGAAGAACTGAACTCCAAGCCCAGTACACTTTCCCAAATCCCATATGTTTCAAATACTATATGTGAGATAATTAAGTGCTAATTTGTATGACAAAAAGACTGAGTTTTGTAGTTCAGAGAAAAGGGCTCAGTTTTCAAATACGCCTTTATAGATATAGGGCCTTCACTAGTGAGGCTTTAAAAGGTGAAAAAAAGAGGCAGAGGAGAAAGAGAACAACAGAACCAAAGCCCAGAGATAAAGATAAGGATCTAATCCAAATTGAATTTGAGTAGACCACATAAATTGGGGGATCAGGGGGTGGGATGACTAATTGGTTAGGTTTCCCAGGCAAATGGAACAGATTTTGAAGGATTTAGAAAATTAAGCAAGGAGCTATTAGTGGCCACACGATAGGAAAGAAAGCTACTGGAGGATATTCTTTCCTTGACCAAATTTCAGTCATGCTCTTCTGAGCTGCCTTCTCAACTAGGCCTCAAACTTGACTGATGGGAACTATAAGCTCTCAGGACAAATAATTTGTGCATCCTATACACTAAGAGACTTAAACACACTCCAGCATGGCTCCCATCAGCTCAAGGTCAGGATCCTAGGATGACCCCAGTCCTCTTAAAATGCCTGACTGAGAAAACTCAATACAACCACAAGAATTTTCTGTTTGTTCTAGTTAAAACCTGACTGTGGTTCCCTAATTTCCCTCTTCTTAGAGTGTTTCCTTTAGAAAACTTGCAATTATAAACCCTTACTCTGTCACTTTGAGATGTGTTTTCTATAACCCAGGAATATCTTCCTCAAGGGACCATCCCTTTGAAATGTAATGATGAAAAAAGGTAGGGTCCCTGTTGCCCAGTCTCTGTGGGAGGGTAGGAGCCTAACATTGGTAACTGCCAGGGAGCAAATACAGACAGCCTGATCACAGTGACCAACATTCGCCTCCTCTCTCAGTGTCTTTTAGAACTCGTCCTTTAGCACACTCCAGTGTTTAAAAAGTCTCATCTTTTGTTTCGCCGGAGTTGAGTTTAGTTTATACTGGAGCCTCTCTATACTACCGAAGTAGCCCGAAGAAAATTTGTCTTGTCATCTTTAACAAACATCTAGTTCTATTTCTCTTTCACAGTATTGGTCAAGAGAATGGCAATAAAAGCAATGTTCAGCTTAGCAGCAAGAAGCAGAATGAGTCATTTTTGCCCTTCTAATCCTTCAGTGAATCTTTATCATCTACAGGTGAAAACCCAAAGAATTAAGCAGGTCCTTTAGGTCCTGGCTTCTGCCTGCCATTCCAGTCTCTGAATGAGTTTCGGGGCTCCCCAACCAATACCCAGTGCTATATCTAGCTATAATTTAAGCTTGCCCTTCCTAAAAGAGACCATACTTGTTTCTCATCTTCATAATTTTTCAAAGGCTATGTATTCCCTTTGCCTTAGAATAGTAAGAAAAATAGGCAACATGCATTGAGCACTTAAGGTATGATAGGCTCCATTCTAAGAAATTTATATTCATTAACACCATCAACACTCACAATTTTATAAGTACATGGTCCCCTTTTGCACATGAGGCAACTAAGGTTCAATGAGTTTAGATAATTTTCCTAAGGTCATTTAGAGAGTGGCAAAGCAGAATTTAACCCAGGGACTCTGAATCTCCCTCTTGACTCAGCTTTTACTCTAGACCAAATACATCATACCACTTCCCCTCTTCCCAGGATACTTTTTTCCCCCTGCTTTGTTCCCATAGCCAAAGTCTAAGCACACTACGAAATTTAGCTCAAAATTCTACCTCTTGAAACAGTCCCAATCTCTCTCCTCTCTGTCATTTATGGGATCCTATGTTTGCTATAATTATACGCATTGTCATATTCAGAGATGGTGTTTTTCATCCATTTGTGTCTCTCCCACCTCGAAGGTAGAATGTCTGTCTCATTTTCATCTCAAGTCCAGTATTTGCTACAATACTCAGGTAAAGCCTATTGTATAGATGCTTGAAAGTGGAGAGAGATGAGTATGAGACAAGTAACTGGAAAAGTCGTGGTAGTGAGGGCCTATGTTGATATTGGTCATAAAAGGAAAGCGAACATTTTGGCAGAAAAAAATCTACAGACTTGTTGATTTGTTGCATGGGATTATAAAAACGGAATTTAAAAAATGATTTATTCAACATGTACTTACTGCACCTCTTCTGTGAGCCTAGCACTGCGGTGAGCACTTGAATGACACTGACAGTCCCAGTAGGTTACCAGGAAAACAGGAAGACCATTGGCAGAAAGAGGAAAATCCTCTGGAGCAGTGATCTGGTGGGAGATACGTTTGGAGAAAAGAACTAAATGTTTCAATTGATGATTTATAAAATCTTTGATATGAACACATCTGCATTTTCCTGTTTGATTTGGTTTTTAGTTTATTTTTTCCAACAGGAAGATGTATATTTGTTTGTCATAAAGGAAAAGCTCATTTCAGTCAGGCAAATTTTCTGTAGGTGGTAATGTAGGAGGGTGGCTTTGAATGAACATTGATTTGGTGGCTGCATAATCAAGATTGCAGTGTTATTAATGTTCCGAGGTTCTTACCATAAAACCCATATTGTTTGCTATTTTGCATAAATTAACATGCAGATTAAGGGACTTTTAACCCACGTACATGGGAGGAGGGGGAAAATTAATACACTTTGTATAATTATATTCAAACCCAAATTAAGAGGCTATTATGCATATCACATGCAAAATAGTTTAGTAAATCCATCAACTTAATCAAGCCCCAGGTGAAGGACAGCAAGCGATAGTCAATGGTGTGCTGCTAAATATTACTCTGGGAGAAAAACAGCTATGATTTGTAGGGCTTGCCATTTTCTGTGCCGAAAATACTTCCACCATGGACAATTTCAAACTACCTCTCAGATGTTGGTGAAAACTGTGCTGGAAAGAGATGTGTGCATTTGGTTCTCAGAAGCCCATTTACATGGGTTCCAACATACCACAGCCTTTGTCTGAAGACTAAAACGTCTCATATCTGAATTACTGAGTTTCTAAATGTAAGAGCTTCTTCTAAGAGTTGGATTGTCTAACTGGTGAAAGGAACATCGGTACCCATGAGAAGTGGCTTTGCAAAACAATGAGCCACATGTTTCTCAAGTTTATAAATAATCCACTCTTAGAACAATCCCTCTGCTCCATCACTCCTATGTGATTCTAGCTATAGGCCACGTGTGGAGTAGATGCACAGGTCACTATGGTGAAAGGAGGCAAATACCTGGCAACCCTCTAATTATCTGCTTACATATTCTCCTCTCCTTCTAGATTCTGAACTCCAGGAGCATAAACCATGTATTAATCAGCATTGCATATCCAGTGAGTCCCTGACATGCAGTGAGTTCTAGATGAATGTATACATTGAATAAGAAACAGGTAAACTTGCAGGGAAAACATTACTTTTAGGACACCTGCACTGCTTACTTAACAGGTACATTGCAAAGATAATACAATGCCAGATGAAAAGTATTTTGAAAAATAAAAGAATTAAATAAGTGATAGGTATTATTATATTATTATTATATCTCAAAGGTATCTACTATAAACTAATTAGAGCATTTTTTTTATAGTCAAGAATATTGACAATAATCTCTTGTAGATACAGAAGTCTCCTGGTTATGTGGTAAATGTCTTGAAGTACTGCCTTCTAAATTATTGTCAAAACATGATAGATTACCAGTTTCAGAAGCTCATGTGTATAAAGTACCTCAGCCCCTGGGAAAATAGAAAACCTAGTGATGGTGTTTCTAAGATCCATATTTTGACAGCAATTCTACAGGAGTGTGTTTCTTGTTAAACATTTTTGCTTAGATTATTTTTAGCTGTTTCTTTCAAGCTTCTACCAAACATATATTTAAGTTCTACTGCATTCATTTTATCAAATAGCAGAATGTCTGGTCTGTTGACCATAATTTGCTGGTCTGTCATTATGTGTTACCTCAAAGATTTTCAAAAGTGGGTATCAAACAGGTAAGAATCATCTGGGAAATTTTTTCACACTACACATATTACCCAGGAGTTCTAATAGGCCCACAATGTGACGTGTCACTTTCTTCCTTACAAGCTAAAAATCACTGTTTCAGAGGGATGTGTATTACATCCCACTGACATGATAGGATAGAAAAATCGAAATATTGAGGACCATCAAGCTAAAATATTTTGAAGTGTTTATAAAATGGAGTCACGTGTAAAGTAAAATACTAGAGCTGAAAGGGATCTTTAAGAAGATGTAAAATCTCCTCTTACTTTCCAATTATTGGCTGAGGCCGAGAGAGGTGAGGCAATCATTCCCAACTTCAGTGCTAGTCAATAGGAAGGCAGGGCTCACAGGATAGGGCTTGCTGTTTTTATATCTGTTTATGCCCTCTCTTCTCACCGATGGTTTTATCACAATAAGTCATGCAGTACTAATTAACAGGGTATGAGGTCCAAAATTCTATTTTATCTGTTGGCATCATCTTAGTTGGTGCTAAGTCTGTTTACGCATTTGCTAGATTAATAATTATTTTATAATTTGGTATTAATTTTATTGCCTTTCTCTAGATCCTGACCTCTTTGACCTAACTTCCAACTTCCACAGCAATATTTAGGCCACATATTTTATAGTCCTAATTTTCTTTTATTATTCAATGAGTATTAGCATATTTTATGTGCCAAGGACAGTATCACTTTTTAAAGATAAAGTAGCACACAAGACAATGTCTTTATCTTCATAGAATTTACAATCTAACTGTCAAACAACCAGATAATTACAACACAGAGTAATAAGTGCTATGATGGGAAAAAAATAGATTTCCATGGAAACTCAGAGAAGTGATACTGTATTTGTTACCTATGCTGTATAACAAATTATCCCAAAACTTAGTGGCTCAAAATAACAAACATTTCTTATATCATAAATTATATAAATCAAGAATCCAGTCGTGGCTTAACTGGGTACCTCTGACTCAAGATCTCTCATAACGTTACAGCCAAGCTGTCAGCTATGGCTATGGTCTAATCTGAAAGCTCAACTGAGAGTGACATAACATCTATTTCCAAACTCACTTATGTGACCTTTCAAAGGCCTCAAAATTTTTGTTTCTAAGTTTACTGACAGGGTTGCTGGCAGGCTTCTGTTCCTCACCATGTGGGCTTCCCAAAAGATATTTGAGAGCCCTCTGGCAATTGATGATCCAAGAAAGAAAGAGAGTCAGACAGTGGGAATGGATGCTGCAGATAAAATGCATAGTCTTTTTGTAACCAAATCTTGGAAGTGACATCATAAGTAGAATGTGTACATCTTTTACTGTATTCTATTTATTACAAATAAGTCACAGGTCTAGCTCATATCAAAGAAAGAGATTGTGCAGTGGCATGAATACCAGAAACTGGGGGTCACTGGGGTCAACTCAGAAACTCCCTAAATGGGAAGGGATTAGGGGTATATGTCAAAGGAACTCCTCACTTCCCCATCCTGAAGGAGTGGCACCTGAATGAACTTGAAAGAGTGAAGGCTGAGCAGAAGGCTGGCCAGGCTGCAGGGGAGTATGTTTATGTACATGCATACAAACTCACTCAAGGCAGTGGGGGAACTATTCTGGAGAAAGGGTAGTCTGTGAAAATGAGTGACAGAAGAGAAAGCAGGTTTAATATGCCTGAAGTGTGGAAGGCTAGCAGGAGATGGAGAATAGTAAAGATGAGGCTGATTGGAGAAGCAACCCAAAGGATAGGTCGTGACCTCACCCACTTGCTGTCCTTTCTTCCCCTATAATGGTTTCCACTGTTTTATCATTGGATAGTGATAGATTACTGAAAGATGTATCAGTCAAGGTATTTTTGACTGCAAGTAAAACAATCCCCAATTCAAAGTGATTTAGCCAATAAGGAAATATATTAGCTTGCATAAGACTACAAGACTTCCAAGTAGCTCAAGAAGATTCAGTAGCTAAGGAAGAGTTTTTCTCCTTACCCACCCTGCCATCCTCAGTCTTAGCTTTATTCTCATAGTGTCACATCACACTGTCCCATGAAAGAAGGAAAAACACTCTCTTTGTGCACTCCCTACTTGAGATAGAGAAAACCTTTATCAGGACTTCTCTAGATTTCCCTCTCTCATTTCTCAGTGGCCAGGATTAGGTCACAGCCTAATTCCTGGGTGAGTCATTGGTAAGGGGAAAGGAATTACCTCAACTAGCTTAGACTAATCAACTAAGGTGGCATCAGCCACAAATATCCACTACTGACAACTTTGTACTCAGACTAGATTAGTTTAGTCCCTTAAAAAATTCATTAAAAAGAAAAAAAGAAACTTGAGGATAGTATACATCTTCTTTTCTGAAAACAAGAAATATGGAACTGCCCACGCTTCACTTTCTATAATGGCTGTCAGGAAACCCAAAGCCAGAGTTGGAAGTAACTCACAGACTCCTATAACAATATCAAATTATTGAGGAATTTATTGCCTACCTGCCATTTAGGACTTCGTTTTCTATTTCTGTATCTCTGCAACCCAGGTATCAGCAGATGCCTTCTGTCTCATCAATCTCCTTTTCACTCTCTGTCATTTGGGTTTATTTCTATTACTGGTTGCCACCATAAACCCACAATATTTAGCATGTGGAGAAATTTATTACTGCAGATACCTAGAGGATGATGGAGTCAGAGGAAAAGCCCAAGGCACATATTGTATATCACTTAGGAAATTAAGCAACCTGTGTCATCAATTCTTTCCCTGTTCCTCCTTCACATTCCTTACATCTCTTCAGAAGCAACACAAAATTCTCCCCTTAGTCTGTTGAAGGCAGTTCAAGGATCATCTTTGGTTATTTAAGTATGCTTCTGGGATTCTTCTTTCCAACCTGGGAAGGTCATTCATTGATATACTCCAAACACAGTTCTTCCATTAGAGAAAGCCTAGCAGATAAAATATCTCCATCTCTCTCTCTCTCTCTCTCTCTCTCTCTCTCTCTCTCTCTCTCTCTCTCTATATATATATATATATATATATATATATATATATATATATATATAAATTAACCTATTGTGTGTGTCTTTTAGTTGCTCAAAATCATTTTTGGAAAAGGCAAATTATAGATAAGTTTAGTAAAGCTTTCTAAACGGTGTTTTAAAGGACATTATTGGCTACAAAAAAAAATAAAATCCTTGAAATTACAAAATATGTGTGGTTAACTAAAATGTTTGCAGATAAGTGGCTATATCACATGTAGATTGTATTTTTTCTACCTTTTCCTAATGCTTACATTCAAGATAAGAAATCAATTCAATAAAATACTAGACATTTCAGAATCCAAAACCCACCTCTCAAATATTTAGAGATTATAATTGTAATAAATATTTTGATGTAGTAAGTATATTGTAATCCATTTGAAACAATCACATTCTTTACTGTAACCATACAACACTACAGTCAGAAAAGAATCCTGGATATGATATTGAATAGGTATGTGATCTCACTATGGTAAAAGAGAGGATTTTAAAAATGCTGAAAAGGATACCTAACTCCAAACAATATTCCTGAATTATTCATTTTGCCACAATGCAGTTGGAAACTGATCCTCACAGGTCTCCTTTCCACTGTGCCCCAGCCCCTCTTCATTATTCCTTTAGAGAGTTCAGCTCCAGTCTTTGTTGTTCACAAGCCTTTCCCGGAACCCAGCATGAGTATGCAAAGCCATCAATAATTTATTTTTTTCCACTTTGGGTGGTGATGATGTTACTGTATCAGCACAAAAAAATGATCCAGGTGGATAATATCAACAATACGAGTGCTACCTTAGATGTCCCGAACACATTTCCTCCCTGGAGTGCAAAATGCTCTCCTATCTATTGGCTCATTTGTCTTTTCAAAAGAGGGAGATACTGTTATCGTATTAAGTTAGTAGAGAAGCATAAAGGTTTAAGCCACAATCATCAGCAGAGAAGGTAAGAATAAATAAGAAAAGGCATGGGGCCTAACTTAAAAAATTGTCATACATGGAAGACAGAAATTATTTTCTCCCTCTTGAAAATCCTCATTTGTACAGTGGGGGAAAAAAATCAATAACTACAATAAAGTAAACTAACATTGGCATGCATTTTACAGTTTACCAACACTCCAGCTATACCATTTCAACATTACCCTGGGCAAAGGTATTTTTATCTCAATGTTCTAAATGAAATTGAGGCTCAGAGAGGTGAATTTACTTGCCTTCGATTGTGGAACTAGTAAGTGGTGAAGCCAAGACTTAAATCAAGATCTTCTGACTCTAAATCAAGTTCTTTTGTTGCTATACTTCTGACTAGCAGTTGATAAGGGGGAATTTTATCCACATTTCAGATCAGATGGTTACTCACAGAGCTTTGAACCATTGTATAGGATAAGAGAAAATAAAACATCCAAAACATTTAGGCTTTAGACTCAACTGGAAACATTAAAACGACTATCACAACAGGTCTGGTTTTATTGAAAACGATATATACATAATAAAGTTTATAATAAAATCAGACTTAATGGGCCCTGAAAAAATCTCTGAGTCTCTTATCTGCTCATGAGTGGTCAGTCTGACTCCTAGAAAAAGAAGTGGGACAATTTCGAAGGCTAGGAAGAAATGTAAATCAGTGTGAGCATGATTTAGCTAGACAATGATTTAAGCAAAACATACTGCTAAAATGTTAAATATTAATTACGTTAGGAAGGAGCAGGTTCAGCTTGGTTTGCTACTTCAGAGGGTTCAAGGGAAGGCAAGTTTTAGCATTAGGACCATTAAAGCCATAAAGAAAAAAACTAAGATTACCCATCCAGCTGATGGACCTTTCAGGATGGATTATTACAAAGCTATGCTAGGACCTGGGGCTGGCCATCCGGACATTAAGTTAGAAAGGGCAGGCGGTGCCTCTACTCAGCCACTAACAAGAACGATGCTGACAACCACCCATGGAGCGCCTTCTGGAGAGCCAGGCTATCCTAGGCACTTAATGCTCATCACCTCCTCTCACCCTCACAAGAACCCTGGAGGAATTACCCTGTTTTGCAGCTGAGAAAAATTAGGTGCAGAGAGGCTAATTCTTCCCAAATTTTAAGCCAGTAAGCAGCCAAGTTGGGCAATTTTAATTTGGGGCTGGGCCTCTTCCTTACCACATTGCTCTGACCTGGCGAGGTAGGGTTGTTCTACTGTTAAATATAACACACCAACTGAAAAGGTCAGGGATGAAACAAGGTAGCAAGGAGAAAGAGAAAGAACTCATGAAGCCTTTCTCTACTCCCTGATTCCTCACACCCTTAGTCTCAAACTAAGGGCCTCCTTCATATTCCTTCCCTCTCCCATAGTCCTGAAGGAGGGAGAAATGGAGGAGTGAGGGAGGTTTGCCAAGCCCTTGCCCTGGCCCCTACTAAGAGTCATTATTCATGATTGGCAGCAAATCTGTGACTTGATCCAGTGTCTCCGCAACGCGGTTTTCCAGGGGGCCACCTTGGTGGTCATCACTTAAACCCCTGAAATTTGGCCTTTCAGTCTTCCAGGCATATGTGGAATGCATTATGTTTCTAATCATAACACTGTCAAAGCTTTCTTCGAATAAGGAGTTTGTGAGAGAAACTACCCAAATTAGGAAACCAACGTGGGCACAATGGGGTCAGCCTTCAGTCTCTCCTGCACACTGCCAACATTCTTCTCCTTTTGCCTGATACTGCCATTTAAGCATCCCCTTAAGTGACAGAATTTTTCACAAGGCAACCTCTGTTTTGGGAGAACTTATGCCAGGTTTATTTATAATTGGCCTATTTCCAAACATCAACTTTGTTATTTTCACTGCTGTTTTTGTTACTGGAAAATATTCACCACCAACACCCCTGCCCCCCAAGACTCTGATCCTCTCGGACTTTATTTTCTAGAAATATCACCAGGCTTATGAATATCAGAATCTGACTCTCTAGTCAGATCACCATCACTTCTGCTGGTTTTAAAGTGAATATTTTACATACGTTCACTCTTTACTCCAAGTATAGCCCCAATCTTTAAACTTGAGATGTAAATGATCAGAATGATACTCTTCCCAGCAGTCTCTCATGCACCTAATTGCTTAAATCTTAAACTAGAGACCTGCCTCAGTAGTTTGCTTTGTGCCTCAAACCTGAAGCCTCAATCCAAGTTCCTAATTTATCTCCCAAGGCTAGGGTACCTCCTTAATAAAAAGACATCCAAGTCGATAGTAACAAACATTCTCATTATCTCTTTTATTTCCTACAAAAACCTTATGGGACATATACTATTATTTTAACTTTCCTGTTGAAGAAATAGAGGCACAGAGAGATTACATAACTTGCTTAAGATTGCATAGCCAGTAAACAGGCAGATTTGTAACCGTGGCAATCAATGCTGGATCTGGATCAATCTCTCTCTCTCTCTCCCTCTCCCTCTCCCTCTCCCTCTCACACACACAATCTCTCAATTTTTCATTTGTAAATAATTTCAAACTTACAAAAAACTATCAAGAATAGAAATAACACAAAATACTGACCTACTCTTTACTGAAATTCAGCTATTATTCATTAATATTTGCCCTATTTGCTTTGTCCATACTCCTTAAACCCTCTCTCGCTCATCTCTATCTATATATAAATAGTTTTTATATATTATATTATTATGTACAAGAGATATCCTATATACTATTTTTTTCCTAAATCATTTGGAAGAAAGTTGAATACATCATGCCCCTTTGCCCTGAAATAATTCAATGCATATTTTCTAAAATGGGGATAATCTTTTATATAACTATGCCACCGTTATCTAATTCAGTAAATTTAACATTAATATAAAATTTTAATCTAATCTACATTTATAATCCAATTTTTCCAACTGACCTCAAAACGTCTGTTACATCATTTTTTTCTCTCTAGTACAGGATTCAGTCTAGGATTGAGTATTGCATTTTGTTATCATGTTTCCTTAGCACCCTTTAATTTAGAAGATTTCCCTAGTCTTTCTTTTTCTTGTATGACATTGACAATTTAAAGAATATAGTTCATTCCTCCTTTTTTTTCTGAATAAAAAATACCTGATTTGAGGTTTGTCTAATGGTTCTTCTTAATCACATTTAAACAATTCATTTCCAGCCAGAATATCCAAAAGTGATTTTATATTTCTCAGAGTATCATTTTCTGGGAGTATACAATGTTTATTTGCTCTTTGTTGGTGATTTCACTTTGTTTACCTAATCAAGGTGTTGTCTGATTTCTATGCCATACAGTTATAATTATTCCTTTTGAAACTAATAAGCAACCTGTGGGGATTCAGTTTAAGAACATGAAAATATCCTGCTCCTCATCAAAATTTCCCCCTGGATTAAGTACCCATTGAAGATTTTTGCCTGAACCATTCTTAATTAAGATGTTTATAAAATGATTTTCTAACTCATATGATCCTTTCACATTTACTAATCGGCTCTTGGTATTCTACATTAAGTATGAGTTCTTGCTTTTCCTCCTTTTACTTATTTATTTATCTATTTATTATCAATGCAGTTTTATGGATTTCTATTTTTTTCCCAGTGGTTTACATTCATACTCTATTTTAGCATTCATATTATTCCAGCTTTGAGCAATGGGAGCCACTTCAAGCTTTCTCTTACCCTTATGAAAGACCCTTATGATTTTTTTTTAACATTTTCTTATTTTCTAACATAACAAAATGTTCCAGGATTCTCTAGAAATTTTCCTTCCCCAGTCTTAGATTCATCCATTCTCTGAGGAGTCCTTGTTCTTTCAGTAAAAAATGATATTAGGGACCAAGATTTGAGTACTGGGTGTGCTCATTGCAGCTGAGGTATTTCTCGCTTCTAGTTTCTTTCAGCAGACAGACTAAGAAATATATGCATTAAAAACACAGATACACAAATATTTACATATATACAAACACATACATGCATATTGGCATATACATGTTTAGGTGAGCACATGTACATTCATAAACGCATATAAATATTTTAGAAATCATGAGTTCACCCTTGTACCTCTAATTTGGAGCAGTCTCTTAATCACTATATAGACTTTGTTCTGTGTTTCCACATGGCTGAAAAAAAAGATGCAAGATGGACTCCAAAATGACTTAGAAAATATTGCCTCTGTTCTATTTATGATCGTTTTACATCTCCTGCTTAAAATTCCGCCCCCTATTCTAGGAGCAACATTTTGTGTCCTTGAAAATTCAATTTTGTCTTTGATCCATATCTATTCCTTTTCCTTGCAAGACTATGGGGGGGGGGGCTTGTGAGGGATAGAGCCTTGAGTTTCTTCTAGAATTTATATTTGGGTTTTAAATACTTTTCGGTCATTCACATCAAATACATCAAATCTAAGACAGCAGCTTGTCTGTCTACCATAGGCAACTCCTGTTCTAAAAGTGTGACAAAAAAAATAAAGATGAATAGGAAAAGCCTCCTCTGGATGAGGAGGCAAGAATGGTGGTGGCAAAGGAAGATAGGGTCTCCCAAATCTTTAGATATTGGAGTGGGGGGAAGCTGTAGTCCCCAGAGATGGACACAAGGTGGCTCAGTGACCCTGCTTCCTGGTGTTCCAGATCTTCCTGGGGAAAAAAGAAGTAACTATGTTCACGAGGAAGCAGTCACTGAACATTAGGGCAGCTCCCAAACAATCTGTGTAAGCTCACAACACAGCCTAGAACTAAATACAATGAACCAGCCTCAAGGGTGATGACCTAAGTCCCATGGACTCTACCCAGGTGCATCATAGGTCTTTGGAGAAGTCCTACTCATTGGTATGCATTGGCTTTGGCTTTCTTTTATGGCAGTTGTGTTGAGGTGGCAGTATATGATGGCTCTGGAACCAGACAGAACTGAGATCTAGCCCTAGGCCCACTGTTATTAATAAGTATGTGGTCTTTGACTGTAATAACCTCTCTGAGCCTCAAGGTTTTTGTTTACAAAATGAAGAGACTACAAGACTGTTATGTGAATTTGAGGTAAGAAACATAAAGCCATGGAATGTAGCTAGATCTCAGATAAATGTTGAGTTTCTTAAGAATACAGGGGGTCATAACACCTCACGTTTACTATGTAGTCTAAGTCTTTAAGTATGTTCCCAAGCAAAATAATCCAAAGTCCAAGTTGCCTTTCAGAAAAGCCTGAAGCTTGACATCACAAGAGAACAGAGCTGCGCCAAATTTATGACCATTTTTAGGTTATCTCCCAGTGTGCGTTGGCTAATAGCTAACAAGAGTGTTTCCCATATGTATCAGCCAGAATTCTACAACAATATAATGGTTTGGATTCATGTCCTTTGTTATTGAATTTTTAGCGGCTTTCATAACTGAAAACATACTAGCTCTTAAGCTTTTATTATCCTGAGAACACCTGCAATATTGTATTTTCTTTGAGACTTAAATGCCCAGATATAGTATGGCCAAGGGCTAAAACTAAATAAAAGAAGCCTTGCCAAGGTCTTCTCTGACTGGGTCGGCTATCTTCACTGGCAGTATTCTTCCTCAAAGAACCTGAATTTCTCTAGCTTCCCTGCCCAGGGTTGCAAGTCCACAGACCACTGAGGTTGACTGGCAGGTAAAATGTGACTTTTGTTCCTTTTCTGTCCAGTAACTCAAAGACCAGAGTGACAGATGGGTGTTGCTGTGACAGATTCACATGGGAGAACGCATCTCCTAGCAATGCTATGCAAGAAGATAATGTCTTGAGCCTGCAACCTCAGAACCTCTCTGCTCTCCAAGCACCATTATTCCAACTCAAATGCCTTCATGAGCTAAACAGGACAAATACATCTGTAACCCAAGTGTAAGGAGATGGGTGTAGAAGGGACTATATGAACAATAGAAAGTATGCCCGGCCTAAAGGTTAACATTGGGTTATTTTTTAAGCACTGCACTGGCCAAAACAAATGAATCAGTTTGTTTGTGACTCCTGCCTGCTTTTACTTGAGGCAGATGTTTACATTTTGCAGACCTTAATATGAAGAAGATGACATGCCAGGGAAGAGAGAGATGGGGTCCTACTCTTGGGTGTGCCACCAATGGACTCTGAAAATTTTGGAAGTCACTTGACTTCTCTGGGCACAGTTTCCTCTTCAGTTAAGATGGGGACATGAAGCCCCAGTGGAACATGAAGGTCCTCCACCATTTCTTGAGGCTCAGATTCCAGACTGGTCCTAGCCTGCCTCCCCAGTCTATGCTGCTCCTAGAGGCTGACCTAGGTTTGAGGGGACCTGAAGCTTACACAATTTGAGGAAACTTCTTTAAAAATAATATTGCAAAATTATAACTACACAAGTAGATCAACAGTGATCTTATTTAAAATGAGAAAATAAAGCATAAAAATATCAACTTTTAAAAGCCAACAAATGCCAGAAGTATCACAAAATTTAGGGAAAAAATAACAAGATGTGTGTTAATTATCTGCTTGATAAACCTCTATAAATGCTTGTATTCTATATTTTTGGCTACATAATCTTCTTATGACAAAATCCTATAATAGTCTTTCCTAAAGAGAGACTAGAAAGGTAATTCAGTTTTTCCTGAAACATAGTTGATCAAAATTTATTATTATTAATGATAATTTAGAAAATTTCTTTCAGCGTCACAACTCCTTATTGGCAATGCCGTGTACATTTTTAATATTTTAGTCAAATGTGGGGAAATCCTCTGAGTGTCTTTCATATGTGAGCTGTACAATTTCAAGCATTCGTGTTTCCTTGGGTAGAGACTAATCTGAAATGTTATTTGAATTGGTGTCACTCATTCCCCTGGGGCTTTGGAGGGCCTCTGCTCTTGCCACTTCACACGAGGCACCCTCCAGCCCTACTCTTATGCAGTGGAATTTCTCAGGGTGCCTGGTACATGGTAACCTTTCACAACTCTGTGGCTTTGCAAATGCTGATCCTTCACTTTGAATTGCCCTTCCTGTCCTCTCCTCTATCCTCCTTTTTCCAGGCACAAGCAGATTCAGCCACCCCTCTTCCACACTGTCCCTGCCTTTTGCTCACACTACTGGAAGAGAATCCTTTCAGTGGTGTTATAGTTCTCTGTTCATTTGTCTGCCTTTCCCACTAGACTCAGATTTCCTTGAAGAAAAGCAATGGATCTTTCCATCTGCCTAGCATAAGGTCCAGCTCAAAAAAGATAAGTATGTCATGAATACAAATTGCTCCACAACACGAATTGCAAGAAATAGCACAGTTCTTTACCTTTCTAAAATAAAAGTTATTCTGCTCTGAATTCAAATTTTCAATTGGTGATAAAAAAAAAGAAAAAGAAAAAGAAAAACAGTGTAGTCCTTTATTGGAGCATCTTATTCCCTTGGGTTCAGGCAGCCCATGAAAATGAGGGATTCACTCCGGGCCATTAGCATTCGGTACCCTGAACATTGTTTTCCCTGTTCCTCTAGGAGTTGATGGAGCTGTAGTCCACTCTACTCACCATTAGTTGATCCTCGGGGATCCCTTTCCTCTTACTTTCAAGGTGGCAGCACTTTGCGGCAACCACCTAAATCACATGGGTGGTCGGTCATCTTCCTTCTGAGGTATTATCACCTCTGGAAGGTGCAAATGTGAGCAGGGGACAAGTCTGTGGCAACTGAAGAATATTTAGACTCATTTCCTTTAAAGGACTAGAAATCTCGAAAGGCTGAGTAAAGAAGTCATCAAATTTGTGCATCCCCACCAGCCTCAGAGGAAAAATGGAATAAAAATAAAGAAGGACTGGGAAGGAGAGGAGAGGAAGAGAGGGAGAAAGAAAGTTAAAGACTACCTTAGGCAAAGAAGCCCAGAGACTTGAGAACACTGAGCCCCTGGTGACCTACTTCCATGGGTGAAGGATACAGTTACTTCTTCATCCATTTTCTGATGCGTCTGCTCAAGCAAGAAAATAATAATAATAAAATAAGGCACAGGTTGATTTCTACATTAATTTATTAATACATTAGCCTGCCACAAATGTTTATTGAATGAATCAATCAGTGAATGAGTTCTCATGGTTAGTTCATTACCATAAATCTGTTTTTTAAAAACAACATAAATATCTTTCAGGGGGAAATAAACAGTGTCCCTCTCTTCGCAGGGACATAATTACCAGGTGAGAACAATGATTAGCAGCAGTTCCCTTCCTGCACTGGGAAAACAGACAAGGCTTATTCATGTCAGATGCAATGATGGGCTTTCCTCCCCTGCTTCAGAAAACGATGTCATGTTTATTTGGTATTTTATAGAACACGAGTAAGGCGGGTGAGATCTTGCCTTTGGCTTCTACTGGCAAACTTCACACTGCAGCTATGTTACACGGCAGGGCGGCAGGGGTGGGGAATGGCTGGGTGGCAAAATAAAGCAGAACAATGTTTCCCTTAATAGAACTTCTGTGAGAGAAGCTGGATTACAATGGCATAACATCCTTTATCAAAAGATAATAACAGATTTCCAGAGCAAAATGCACCCCTACATAATGTAGTAAGGGTGATGTTTGTCATTTAAAGAAGAAATGAAGATTTCACTCCCTTACATCATCTGGACGTTAACTTATGTAGCAGAACAAAATGGCTCACCAAGTTTTTTCTAGTTAGTAGGACTTATTTAAATTCCTTTCCCTCCCCCCATCCTCCTTTTTATAACCAGCGGCAAATTACCAGTATTGATAAACCATTAGAAAATAAAATAAGAGACAATTTTATTGACAGCCAAATGAAGTAATGCCTGCGTTGTGTTGGTTTTCAGCAATTGAGCTTTTTGTATTCATTAAAACTCTGTAGGCAGCATGTGTTAAATTTTTGATATATGCAGTGTACACTGAAATCTTTATCTACATTAACTGAGACACCAATTTGCACCCCTGTTGCACCCTAATAGGCTGATTTATTATTTCCCAAGGCCTATTAATGAAAGAACTTGGAGTTTCTTAGTGACCTGAATCAATTTCATTTTTGGACGTAGCAAAACTTGTCAAGGCCCATGCCTCTCATTTTCGCTTTCGTCAGTGTGGGTGGATAGTGTGAGCTCATGTATGGTGTGCAGCAGCTGGGCATCTGATGGATTGACACGTAAGCTGGGGACCACTTGGACATCTGCACAAACTCAACGAGTGGAATGACAAAGAAATGCCATGGGATTCCCCAACACCTTCAAGAGGAGATATGCCTACAAAAATTGCTTACAAAAAGAAATACATATGAATTAAAACAAAAGCCCCACAAAGCTATTAATAAGCACCAAGCTAGAAAGGCAATCTTCACTCTCCATCATTATTAACATGTTCATCACCCCTCTACCCCCTTTGATGGTTCCTAATGATTTTTCTCCCCTATTTGAACTTAAGCCTCTGGTGGGTCAGGGGTTGGGGGATAGTAATCTAATTTTTTTTCACTGATATACTTGAAGCACCTAGATTAGTCTGAACTCACTAATATTATCAACTGATAGACTTCCACAAAAAAGGAAGAAAAGTAAAAAATTATTAAATGCTAACTTTTTTTTATAACCAGTGTTTGTTACTATTAGTGTCATGGTCCTTTGAGAATTTGATGCAAACTATGATCTCTCTCTCTCTCTCTCTCTCTCTCTCTCTCTCTCTCCCTGTCTCTCTTTCTCTCTCTCGATGCTTGGCTGTTCATAACATTACATTTTCCATACAATTTCAAACTACCTTAAAATCTCTCAGGTTTGTGGCAGACCTCAGCGTAATATACTCTCTAGTCCACACAGTGCCAAGAAACAATATGGTTTAATTACTAGAGTTGGAGAGAGGGAACAGGCAGGGGATATGTGAAGGGTGGGAGAGAAGAAACTGATCCAATTGGATGAGATGATCCTTTGCTTACTGTTGCTCAATAGCCTAACTCAGTCAGTCAAGCAAACCATCCAAGAATTAATTTGATATACTAATCACTATTCACAGCCCAGAATATATTAGAGTTAATAAGCAAATTTGTTAAAAGCCGCGTAAAATAGTCTTCCTTTCTCTTCCAAATTTGTTAGTTGATTTGTTCCCTAGGGTGACTAAGTCATAGAGTTCTTTACTGTAGCTTTCTCTTGGTGGAGGGAGTTCAGAATATTCAGGAGAGGAGTAGATCTTCCTATCCTGAAGTGGACTGATCCCAGGATTAAATTATCCCATAATTTTGCTATCTTGGAATAGAATTCAAAAAGCTCAGAACAGTGAGCTGAGTCTGAAGAATCACAGGTCAAATCAGCAGCTGTCCTTCCTGTGAGATGAAGGCACTGCTGCTGGTTTTGACAGATTTGGGCTATTTACATTGCTCCTGTTATTTTCAAGGCATTTCTCAGCAACTCCATCGATTGATCAGATCTATTGATTCCTAGAGAAACATTGATGTTAGCATTTCCATATCACATATTGTATAGGTTAGCTTTATTTCTGGTACTTCGTTTCAGTATGTACCCAGAAGCCTGAAAGACTGCATATTACTCCACGCAGCACTCTTATTTGTTCATTGTCATGTTTCATCTTATACCAGGAAAATGTAGAGCCAAATGTTGCAATCAGGATTATGAAACAGTCTATTGTGAAATCCTGACACTTTTGCAGAATTCTGATAATGTAGTAAGGGTGATGTTTGTCATTGTGTGTGTTTATTTCTAATTAAATTTAGGTAAATTTACCTAAATTTAATTAGAAATAAACACACACAAATACACACACATACACACATAATTGTCCTAGTTATGATATGGTACAGTTTGAAGTAAAACATGCCAAAATATCATAAATCAGATATGTGGAGAATTGAACTCATGGACATATAATCATTCTTGTGTTTTTAGGTCATGAAGATAGTAAAAGTGAAGAAGATTAGAAATAAAAAAAAAAAAAGAAACACATTCTTTAAGAGACTCTGAATATTAGTTTCATAACGAGAGGGACTTTTTCATAGGCAAATGAGATTATAATTTTAGCTTTGCCACTAATTGGCTAGGTAACACGGCCTAGTTGCCTAATTATTTTGCTCTTTGGTTTCCTTGCCTTACAAGGATAATAATAGTTAGCTTTACAGCAGTTGCAAAGATTAAGTAGGATTATGTCTATAAAAGCACAGGGCAGGGCCCAGGAGCACCAAGCATGCATTCAGTAAATAGAAGTTGCCTTCTTGCATCACCAAGGGACCAAGGAAGAACTAAACAGAAGGAAAAGGAGACCACAGGCAGGTCAGGAGGACAGACAGACTATTGGTGGACTGTCCAGTCTTCAAATTCTGTTAGAAAAAAAGACAAAGATTTGTCTTTTAAGGCTATCTCTTTGAGGCACTATGGGGACGAGCAAATATGGCTTCTAATAAGAGATGAGGGTAAACACGATATCTTCCCTACCAAGTGAGTATCTGAAAAACAAAATAAATGAATAAACAAAACAAACAAACTCAGAGACACAGAGAACAAACTGATGATTGCCAGATATGAGGGGAATTGGGGCTGGATAAAAATGGTGAAGGGATTGAGAAGTACAGCAAAAATAGTCATGAGGATGTAAAGTACAGCATAGGGAATATTGTTAATAATATTGTAATAATCATGTATAGTGCCAGGTGGGTACTAGACTTATCAAGGGGATCACTTCATAAGTTATATATAAATGTCTAACCACTATGCTGTGCACCTGAAACTAATATATTGAATGTCAACTGTAATTGAAAAAAAAAATTAATTAAAGAAAAAAGAGATGAGGGTGGCTACAGGGAATAAGCTAGTTCAAATTTATGACAGAAGAGGCAAAACAATTGAGAAAATCTTAAAAATTAAAATAAAATCGAGGTCCTACTTGTTTGGCAATACTAAAATTTAGGTAAGTCGTTTTAAAGGGAAAGACAAGTACTATTAAAGCCAACAACCATCAGTATGTACGCTCAGAAGAAAACAAACACTGCAGGAAATGCTTACAGTAAATGAAAATCCAACCAATTCACAACAAAAGAAACACTGTGGGCTCAAAGCCAGAAACTATTCCTGGACTGAAGATTTTTTTATGACACTAAATTTAACCATCTGGAATTCTTTTTTAAAATAGCAATCTTTTCAACCTTTGCAAGTGAAAAATTTGCATTTAATGGGAAATGTGCACTTTATCACAGGGATGGAATTCCCAGCCCTAGGGTTAGTTACTCTTGAAGAAGGAAGACTCACATTGTAGCAACTATTTTCCAGGCATGAATGATTGAGACATGCACAGGTTGAAGAGCAAAGAATGTTTCTTTCCTCAACAGGTAATGCCCCATGATGAGTCTTCTCCAAAGGGAAGCCACTAATCTTCTCTATGAGGATCAAACAAGTCAGGAGAAAAGGCACAGCTGTAGAATAAATGACTGGTATAATTAACACTATTGTTAGGAAGGACTTAGTTATCAAGGGCTAAAAGAGTCAGCAGCAAGTTTAAGCAATGAAATAATGTGCCATGGGCGGTTTCTCAAACTCTTGCTTATTTTAGGAAATTATGATGGGCTAATCAAAGAGCACACTGATCCTATAATAGAGAGAATAAAGGGAGTACTGTAGGACTAAAAAACAGACAAACAAACAAAAAAGCAAATAATTCATTTCTAAGACAACAGCTAACTCTGTTGCTAAGAGCATAACAGGTTAATTAAGAAATTTGTTAGTGATGAGGCTGGCACATTTTCATTTCCAAGAGATACTGCTTGTTAACACATGAGCATAACTAATAGTTGTTGAATAGTGACATGCTTTTGCAGAAGGGAGGATGGAGAGATGTCTTCTTAGCTCATGGAGAGACAAGTCTCCCCTTGCTCGCCCTACCCACCATATTCTTATGCTAACAAGAAAGTAGCCTTGTCACTACTTGTGTCTATTGTCTGCTTATGAAGAGTTCAGATGGAGAATTCAGATTCCCACACTTGATGGGTTTTAACTCATTCTGCCTCTTTCCCTTTAAGAAGCTAAAAAGAAAGCTACTGATCGTAAAATATTCATAAACTGTATGTTATATCATTGTTGAAGCTTCTGATTGCAAGAAACAGAAACAACTCAAACAATAAAGGATTTATTACTGATTATGTCCAATTGTAACACACATGATTATTTTATGAATCACTAAGAAAGAAAAAAAAAACACTACCAGTTAATATTAACATAATGCTCTCTAATGATTTAAAACTTATTTTATACCTATGAATATATATACCTATTGAAAGAGAATTGTAAAACTCTAGACATATATTTTAACACACATTGTAACTATACTATATTATATATTCTATAGCAGAAATATATGTATATATACAACCATAAAGCAAATACATTGGTTCATATTCTTAAAACATCTTTACATTTAGAGTTTGATCTCCTGAATTACTTTTTAAATTCAAAGCCATTGATATCCACATTTCTTTAACCCAGTATCATCCTCTTGATATTGAAGTATTGGTGATGCAGCATTTCTTAAAAGATTGCTCCACTATAGCTTCTTGAATTTTCTTCCAAGCACTAATATTTATTATGAGAGTTTTATGACGGTGCTTTCTTTATCCTTGCAGAAGATGTCAATGGAAGGTGTTCAGACAGAAAACAAAAGCCCAACTCGAATGTCCTTCAATGGTTTGTTGACTGAAGTGTAAAGGAGCTGCAGTTGTCAGTCATGTCACTGGGAAAAACGAATCAATTTGACACATGAACAGGTAGTGACAACTCTGTCAAGACCTCCCCTGGCCAGCAGTGATTGCACGATATTATAATGGCAGAATTATTCTGATTTCTGAGATGTTGAACAATAAAAAGAAAGTGCAACTTAGAATCAACAAAAAACATTATCTTACTTAACAAGAAATCTGAAGCTATGATAGCTCTAGGGCAGGTTAACTCAGTGGCTCAATGATGTTATCAGGGATCCAGCTTCTTTTCACCTTTCTACTCAAGCATCTTCAGCATAGTATCTGGTGCTCAGTTCACTGCCTTCATGGGCCTAGATGATGTTAGAGTTGCAGGAGTCATATGCCCCAAAGGAGGAAAACGGAGTGTTTGTTCCTAAGTGTCTTTTTTTTATCAGTAAGCATAATGATGTCTTTGGAGAATATTACAGTCTCACAGGAAAGAAAATAATAAATAAATAAACAAACATCACCGTTCAGCTCTATCCCATTGTTACTTCGCAGGAATTCGGGCCTAATGTTAGCAGATCTTCCAGTTTGTTAAAAAGAGTCAGAAAACTTGATTTGTCTGTGGAATACTCCAATTTTGAAAACATAGCTCTAATCCATCAGTTTCTATACCATACCATGTTGCCTGCTTACAGCAGGAAAACTAGCAGAGCTTCAGTCCCAAGGCGTTTTACAGGAATCCAGGTTTAGGGGAAAAACTGAACTGTAACCCACACAGCAATTCTGGAAATGTAGTCTAGGTCTTATTCTATACATCTGAAAGACCATGTACTGCCAGCAGAGATGACACTAATGAGACAAAGATGGCCACCACCCAGGAGAAACAGGACTCGTTTTGCTGTATCTATGCCTTCACCAATGCATAGCCTGCTCTGAGGTGGTCCAGACAGTGAAAGTCCCTTGAGGCTTCCTTTAGAAGTTCTAACTTGGGAAGGAACTTTTTAATGGCACCAAAACAAATACTAAGTGCCATTTCAGCAATGACTCAAACCCCAACCCAGCTTGGTGACTATTTTCCAACTCCCTCTCTTTAATCTCATGACATACCAGCCTGCCTCTTTCTGAACAATGCTCAAACTCTGCCCTAGGTACTAGCCTCCATCCTCAACTACTTGTCACTTCCTGGATCCAACTCCCTTTTACTTAGACTTTTACTTGCTTCTGAATTATTTGGGCCAACAGTTGTAAGCTTGGCCTCTCATTTGCTTTAACCATTCCATCATTCTAATTTTTTCTGTATTTATCTCAGGTTAAATATCTGTCTATTCCCTCCAGAGTCTGGTCTGGCTTTATATAGCTGCATAATCTCTACTATATCTGGAAAAAACTTGACAAACTTCATAAGCCAAAATGAGCAGCTATGTGTTTATGGCCTAAACAGCCAGAGTTCTTAGAAGTACAAGTGGCAGAAAGGGAAATACCCTTTTTCAAGCATGCCTTCCTTCTTTCCTCCTTTCTACCCTCCCCAATTCTGTTTCTTCCTTCTCTTCTTTATCTCCTTCTTTTAAAGAATTTTTATAATTTAAATTCTCAAAGTATTCAAGAAATTTAGGTTTATTCTAAAAAATAAATAAGAACAGATTAAAAATCAAAATCACTCATGTCTCCACCACCACAAAAACATCACTGTGAACATTTTGGTGTTAGTTTCCCCCAGGTTTTTTTTCTATTTCCAGTTTGATTGGTTGATTGATTTTTAAAGTTTTTGTGGCTTTGCTCATTATTATAAGATTAAAATCATCAAGTAATTTTCTTACCAACATATCTATGAAAATTATTTGTGAAAATTATATATAGCATTCAGTTAAAGCCAGAATATGTATTTGCCCTTCTAGATGATAACAAAATGTAAAAATATTTTCAGTCATTTTTTTGTAATTTCCTAGCTTTTTTAACATAGTAATCACTCGATAGAAATTTACCGAAACAGTGAATATTTCAAAATATAAAAACTCAAATATGATAAAGTAAATTGTTTTGTCACTATATTTTTGAATACTATGTACTGTTGCTTAACCTAAACTAGATCTCTTGTCTGCTCAGGTTTAAGCAGAAGACTCTATTTCACCCTAAAAGTACTTTATTTTCCTGTAAAACAGAATACCATCTGAGGGCATTTACATAGCTCCAAGATATCAGCTCCTTTACAAGTGTCAAAGGAGACCCTGACATATAGTAGGTGTTTAAAACATATTTGTCTTTGCATCTGCCTATTGGTACAGACTGTTACTTCTCTAGGCAAGAATATCTTGATTTTGAAGTATCTTTAAGAATCTATGCTCTTGTTACTTATTTATTCAGACTGTCCCTGACTCTCAGTGTGAAAAAGAAAGGTGATTTTTGAATACACATTTCCATATTTAAAACTTGCAGTATTTTCTAAAAATAAACTCCCAAAGAAAAGGGGAAAAAGTTTATTATGAATGAATGAATGAATGAATGAATGAAAAGACACCCTCCCCAAACTCACACATACACATACATGCTTGTTCCTTACAGGAGGTTTTGTCATTTACTGTGTTCACATTTCATCTCTCATGTTGAAATAGCCATTGAAAATATAGCCATTGAACAATGTTAAGCATTGTAAAACCAAGTTTTTTAGAACACATTTTAAAAAATTCATCCAAATAGAAATTAACTTAATTTTGAAAAGAAATTAAAATTGTTGTTAACTTGACATTTTTGTTTGAATTTTCTTGAGAGTTCTTAGTTTCAGAGCCATACAATTTTCTAGATTTCCCGCAAAGATCTCTGAATTTACAGATAGCTAAGTTTCCTTACATGAATGATGATGATCAGTGATCAAGAGATTTGTAAACTGGATCCTACGTTCTCATCTTCATGGATTGTTTGCTAGGTTGTTTGGCTACTGGGTACTCTCTACATTAAAATATACTAGGAGACAAAAACAATTTTGCTACATCTAACAAAGTGGTAACATGCATTTATTTGACCTGCTAATCCCAAAGCTGACATGTGTGGGTCATGGGTTTTTAATCAAATCTTCAATATGCCAAGTAGCAACCTTGTGCTTGCAATCCTTTCTGAGTCATAAAGGCTACTGCCACAATTTCATGGAACCATAGAATTTTAGAGCTGAAAGGGACCTTAGAGTATATGTGACTTGACCTCCTAAAACTATTGCTCAAAAAACATTGTGTTCTGTAACTTTTCTGTTGCTAAACTCTTATGCTCTTTAAAAGAAATGAAATATCGAATCTGGATGCTTTAAGTGCAGCTTGTTAAAGGATTGTTTGGTGGAGTTCTTTTATACTCATGAAGTTTTCGTGAATTTTTGAGCCTTTCACTAAACACTGATCAAGAAATTATTTTCTACAAGTGAGAACACTGGGAAGAGAGGAAGAAGAAAAGGAAACTAACATTTGCTGAATGCCCAGTAGGTGCCAGGTGATCTATTCTTATCATCTCTTTTGAAATTTTCCTTTAAAGATAACTATTGTCTCCATTTTTCAGATGAAGAAATTGAGACCCAAAGAGTTTAAAAGTAACTTGCTTCATGTCTCAAAGTTTGTTCAAAAAATCTCAAGGAAAGGGACTTGGCTACGTGGTAATTATAATCAAATGTGCTTTGTGCAATAATAGTTACTTTATATCAGATAGCAACATTTACACTTCAGAAACTGTCTGTTGAAGACTTAATCTGCAGATTGTAAGAGTACAAGAAACAAGCTCAAACCCAGATGCTGAGTTTTCACAGAGATTTCTAATAACAAGTCCCTTGAAACAGATAGGAAGGTTGATGGCTAGAGGTCTTTCGGGCCACCCAAAACACAGAAACAGGTTTTTCGTTGAGCTTCATGATGCCTCTGAAATCAGCACCACAAAAACAGTCTAGCCATTTCTCATGTCCAACTTACTCAAAGGACAAAAAAAAAAAAAAGAATAATTTTCCCTGCTCCATTTCCCTCCAATCTACTGGGGAGAAAAAGGCAAAATTAATGGAATTTTCCTTTTCTGGTCTCAGATTCCAGAGATAAACAATAAATAATAAATGTGTTTGTATTCTCTTATAGTACTCTGCAATACTGATAATTACTTGCAATTTTGTTTGGATTGGATTCTACCTCATGTCTTTTTGGCCCACCTCTCCCTCAAACTGACATGACCAAAACCACAAGGTTAGGTGCAAAAGGCTGCTTGAGAAATGTAAAGAGAAGTCAGTGACGGTGCTGAAAATATATAGCTAGTCTCCAAGGTGATATTGAAAATCAAAAGTTAGTAGTAAGGTTGATGTCATTGAGTATGAATTCTATTCCAATATTCTTTCTCAGATAGGCACTTAATCTCACTATTTCTTTAAGCTTATTGCTCTACTAAGACAAAGTCATACCTCATAGCTCTTAACAGCATGGTTTTTAACAGTACGAGCTCTGTAATACTCACAATTGATTGTGTTCTATCAATGAAAAACGATTGTAGCTATCAAGAGAGGGGATGCTTGTTTATCTTTTTATTCATGGGCACCTCCTTTCTCTACCTTATTCAACCACTTGGCTCTTCCTAGGCTGCCTATTCCTAGGCTGAGTGCCTGAATTTATGATCATCTCAAATCCTCATCTATTTATTTCTTGCATTCTTGACCCTTTCTTTCCTTTAGTTCTGTTCATCTCCTAGAACGATGAATGTCAGCCCTTTTCCTCCAGTGAGAAGGTACAGTAAACACAAAGCAACATGGGGTTGAGTGCTCACTATCTCTGAAAGGGTTACTCTCTTTTACTTAGTTCGGTAACTTACTTTCCTTAGGATTACTTACTTTACTTTTCTTTCATCCTTCTAATTGCTTTCTCAATACATCCAGCCCAAGTCAGATCATGTTATTAAAGAATCTGGGATATATAGCTGGTAAGCAGCAATTTATTTTTCTCAACCTTTGAAAGTGTGTCTTGTTGATGGTTTTACTCAGCCAACCAAATCGTAAGTGTCCCTGTGATGCAATGGAAGAAACAGAGAAGGTTCTTCCTCAGGTAAACCACAGGGCTCACACAGAAGCAGTCCTGGTCTTAATCAGGCACAGTCAGCTTATGTTTTTATTTAACTACAAATGACGAAGTAGAGAAATTTAAATAAAACTATAGGATGCCAGATAAGAAAAACCATTAATTAGAGGATGAGGAGAATCCCTTTTTTAAACGTGCTTGTTAAACCATTTTAACTCTGAAATAGAAACAGAACACTAGATTATGGAAATATTCACATTTGTGGTTTTATTAGGGAGTATGTAGATTTTTCAAAAACTTTTTCTTAAGTTCTTGACTCAGCAAAATAAGATGCATTTGACCAACCACATTTTCCTCCTTCAACTTAATCCCATTTGTATTCCAAGAGAAATTTAATCTGTACATTTGTGATACACTTGTGCTTAACATGTCAAAATGTTAAAAGCTGTTCGAAATAAAAGAAGACTTTGGATTCTGATGCTTATATAATTTTTATCCTTAGAATCAGAAAGCTGTGCTTTGCAGAGAATCAACAATCTGATACTCTATAGGCCAGTACATAATATATGAGAAATTGCAGGGCTCAAGTAGATCCCAGGTACATTGCTGTTACTTTGAATTTTAATTTACAGGCATACAAATATAAGCAATACAAGTAAGTTTTAAGCTTAACTTTCTTTAAGCAAATCATATAATTTAAACAGTGATTTATTTTAAATGAAGTGCCCAATTACTTCTTTCCTTGCAGGGCCTCTAAACAGTGTTGAAGTTGTATACTGCATAATTCTGGGAAGTACCAGCCTCAAAAACACTATAAACTTTATAATGAGTCTGTTTCCTTACATTCTCTTTTTTAAATTAAAATATTGTTTCCTTATATTCTTAAATCTTGTTTTTCTTTTCTCAACTCAAAATTCAAGGAAAAGCATCATCTAGGAAAACCACCAAGCTGCAGTATCTTTATTGACCAAAAACTCAATCTTAACTTGCCAAATTGCAAGGATTTACCGGGGCTTTGTGCATGTTAATCAAAAGGAGTTAGTGCCAGAAATAAATAAATAAATAAATAAATAAATAAATAAATAAATAAATAAATAAATAAATAAAAGAGTTAGTGCCTGGTAAATTTGTAATGAGGCCTTGGGTTTAACTCCATATCCAGTTAACTATGTCTAGATGTATGTCTTTAGAAAAGTTCCTTTACTTCTGGAAGCTCTGTGTTTCTTCAGATAAAAAATTGAGATAACTCTACTTATGTGAGAGATTGTCAGCTGTGTAGAGCTAACCAATAGATCATGGTAGGGTCGCCATGTATGGCTCATAGAAGAAGTCAACAGAGGTGGAAGGCATCTGGGGTAGTGGGGAGTCTGTCCTTGGGACTGTCAGGAAAGTGTGAGAGAATAGTTTGGAAGCTCTTTGGAGATGCCTATTGGTGCAGCAAAACTGGACTGATCATTGGTGGAATAGAGACTGGGGACACATCAACAGAAAGAGATCAAGAACAGTGCCATGTAGCAGTGGGTGAAACTCACCAGTGCTGTGAATGCTGAGGGTATGAAGTGCTCTCTTCTTACAAGACACCTAGCTCACTCTGTTGGGCAACTCTTAAATGGGCTGAACTTCAGCAGACAATTCTAAGACCTGAAGGATGTGATGCATTTAATGTACTCAGCACAGTGTTTGAGCCTAATATGAGATCAACAAATTTCAGTTCCTTGTAGCCCTTTTTAGAGCATGGATTCACTTTACCAGGGCAAAGCAAGTATTATGGAGGACCTAACTCAAGAAATCCTACTTGCCAAGCATAGTGGGCATTTGTTCAGTTTTTTGATCTTCCCTCCATTGTTTCCTCTTGGAATCTGCCCTTCTTCACTTCATGTGCCTTTAGAGGGGCTCACAGTCATAAGATCCTGTATCACCAGCCATAGGGGGAGACTCATGATCCAGCTGAATGGAGTCTAACAGTGGACGTTACCCACACAGGAATTAATTAATTACTGAGAGAAAAAAAAAAAAAAAAAGGACCTTTCTACCTCTAAGATTGCAAGCTGAAAGGCCCACTTAAACCACAAGCTGCTGGGGGCCCAAACAAAGCAAAACAGTGTCAATAGATTAAAAAAGAGATGGACATCACCTGGATCCTACTGTATCTGAAGTCCTAGACTTCTCAGCTACATAAGACAATTAGTTCCCTTCTTTTACTAAGATTAATTTGAATTGTATTTCTATTCCTCACAATCGATAAATTTGACAACTTCGTAGGGATTATCCTTGGGGATTAAATTTTGCCATAGAATATATAAGAAAACATATCATTTTCTCCTTCTCACTATATATTTTAATCTAAACTATTTTTAAAAATTAAAATTAAACTGGCATTTCTGTGCTTGAACCATAGGACTAATTATTGAGATTTTTTTTCAGATGTCCACGGTAGAATAATTTTTCTGTCCTGGTGAAAAGATGAGGACACGGGTGGAATGGTGAGTGCTCTCCCAGCCAGTGAAAATACCACAGGTGGATGTGGGCACAGACACTGTCTGTTTCTAGAGTCAATCAAGGGAGCAAAGTTGAGAGTCAATCTTGTCACATGGCAGCAGGGCCTCCCGAAGTCCAGGAGCAGAGTTATAGTCAAATGACTTGTCTTAACAAAGAAGGAGACAGAGTTCTAGATATAGAGCCTAGGCATGGAGTTAGGAAATTGAGAAACCAAAAGTTAGAGAGGTCGTGGGGTCCAGCAGAACAGATATCTACAGGCTATGTATTATTAATTAGGCTATTATCACAATGCAACCACACAAATAGAACAAATAGTTATAGGAAGTAAACATTCATTTGCTTACTAACACATTATTTTTATTATAATCATGATACACTGAGCATTTGCTATGTATATAGTGCACTAGTGAAGGAGACAGCGAAAAACCCAAGAACTGGACTTGGTTTTCTAGGAGCCACCGTTTAATTAAAGTTATATCTATATATACATAGATAGCTAATATATAAAGCGGTGTGTGGTGGTTAAATGTCACCCCAAAGGTTTGGACAGCAAAGGCTATAAATTTCTAGGGAGACAGACATCATTCTTGGGAATTGGGGGGGCTAGAGCTGGGTGGGTAGTCGCCGTGATGAAGGGAGCCACGTGGGTTTGGAAAGCATAGTGGCCTTTACCACTCATTTGACATGAGGCTGTAGGTGAGGCCTTAGTTTCTCTGAATCTTACTTTTCCTCCTGTGTAAATGGAAAATAATTTTTCCATATACCCAAGGTTAAGGCAAAGATATCATAAGATAAGCAGATCTGGGCTCCAACAGCCTTAAAGTGGTCCTCACACTTCAAGGTGGCTCAAGAGTTGCAAAATGATCAGGAATAACCAGAAGAGACCTTGTGAATGGGAGTAAGGGACAACCTGGTTGGGCGCATAGATCAACAACCTTTCCCATTTTTCTTTTAAGTTTGGTAGGACTTTGTGGTGCTGAAGACCTGATCCCACCCCTCTCCATCTCCAACAGCCTGTGGTAGCAATATATCAGCAATCACCCCTCAAGAGCCTAGCTATCACTCCAAGGAAAGTGGAGGCAGAAACTTTGAATTAATTGGGAATAAGTTTCTTATATGAGGCAGGGGGTCTAAAAAAGAATGGAGTAGTTTTAGAACAAGTGGAAGGTTATATTGCTTGGACAATAGAGTTCATGAGTTATAATTTACACCATATATTTGCTCTCTTTCTCTTTTCCCATTCCTCAACATTTCAAGAATAGATATGATTCTGAATAGAATCAATGAAAGCAGAGCTATCAGGTGTAGATAGCCTTTTACAGATCTGCCTTTATGACTGTAAAAATAATTCAAAGCACATGTTTCTCCTGATGGCAGGGAAATCATTTTACTGCCACATAGAAAGAACATAAAATTTAAAAAAATCATTTCTGTATACCTCCATCTATGGCTTCTCATACTAGAGAAGTTGACAAAATTATGACTCATCTGTGACCAAGTTTTGAAAGGTGTAAAAATGAAATCAAGTGTCCACTTATCCACAAGTAGTGTGTGTGTCCTCCAGGGAGGAGGAAATGTCTTTCTCTGGTGACATTTAAGAAACTGGCAGGGACAGCTATCATTCAGTGTGGGCTGGCTGCAGAGCCGCCCCAAGGCAGTGTCACGGTGTTGAGAGCAGGGACTGGGACAGCTCCCGGGGCTTGAAGAAGTAGGTCAGGGCTGACAACAGCAGCTGGTTACCTCTGCCTTCCCTCACCTGCCTCCCTCTACCCCATGCACTTCTGGTTCCCCAATCTTTGCTCAGTCCTCTCAGACAGGGAAGTCAGCTCCTCTTCTTTCGAGTTCCAAATCCTTCCCTCAAGTTAACAAATCTAAAATGCCTCCCAAATAGAAAACCTAAGGAAATCTTCCAGGTTGATTGATGATGGGAACAGCGAAAGCCTTATTTCCAACCTCCCCAAGTTTAATGTTTTTAATACTAGATGGTGAGATTTTGTGTTAGACTATAGGCAAAGTGGAGCTTGCATTAGCTTCTTGAGCTTGATTTAATGTAGGCAGATAAGAAATGTTATCGTAATTCTGAAAATATCTTAACTCCTTATTTATCGAGCATCATTACAAATGAAATGTTGTATGTGAGTTAATTTTATGGATAATTGATCTTTGCCCTTTAAGCATGAACACATCTCTTTCATTTAAATGTATTTTATAATTTCTTCACTTAATAAATACATCCTATTAAGAATTATTACCACACTTCTTGGCCAGCCAGGGACACTGAAATGGACCCCAGTGGTTGACTTTTGCTGAACTAATTTTGTGCAATCCAGGAGGGCTGGGCCATACATTCCCACACAATGTCTTCAGAGCCCTGTACAGGTCTAATCCGTAAGACATTTTTCTGTCATATCCCACACTACAGAATCTCACAGATGGAGTCATCACTAGCCAAGTTAATATCGGGATTTCTTTCTGACAGTAACAAACTATGAACTACTCCAGGGGAGGAATAGGAAAGCAAGTCTGGGCCAAAGCCATCCTTGCCAGGGAAGGAATGGCAGAAGCTCTTGGGAGGAGCTAAGAGTCACATTTCTAGTGACCGTTGGAAGTCCGTTGAATGCAGTCTGCTGGATTAACCAGTTTTTACTGGCCCTTCTATATTCAAGATCGCTTTTGCTCTAAAGGCTGCTGAAAGGGCAGAATAATTTTTTTTCAATACTGACATTGACACTATCTTTATCTCCATCACAGTTGTTGATTTGACATGTTGGGTCCTGTAGAGTCTCCCTCAGTCCTCATTGCTTCCAACCTGATGTCAACTGTGTTGGAGAAGAAATGAAAGCTGTCCAAAAAGCTCTCACACTACCCCTACCAACCACTACCAACAACAAAGGATCCTCACCCGAGTGCTCATTGTTGCCCTAATTTCGCCTGCACTTTTCGTTCATTGGGTCTGAGGCTGGCTGGGCAAGTCCATCACCTCACATACTGAGGGGCAATGCCCTTGAGAGAATTATTTCCCCCTTACCACACCAAAGAATATTTTACTTGTTTATCAAGTCACAGCTGTGTTTCAGGTGATGTTTCCAGTGGTTGAAAAGAAAATAAAACAATCAATCTATTCTCCATGCTACAGCCGAAGTGGTTTCTTAACATGCAAATCTGATCATGAGACTCCCCTCAGCAGCTTCCCACTGTCCTTAGAATACAGTTCAAAATGCTTGAAGGCCCTACCAGCCTCACCCCTCTTTAGCCTCCTCTCCCATCAGTCTCCCCTCACCCTCTATGCTCACCCACCGTGGGGTACCTCGTCCAGGCCCTCAAACCAGTCCTGCCTTCTCCCAGCTCGTGGCCTTTCCACCAACAGTTCCATCCACTAGTTAGTGCACAAACAAACAAAACAAAATATTCATCCTTCAGATCTCAACTTAAATGTCAATTTCTCAGAGAAACCTTTACTGACCACCCCCCAAAGACTAAATGCCCTTGCAGTAGTTACCTAGGTACTGCCCCCAACCCCAAGACCCATCACTCTTGCAATCACTCATTCAATGGCAGTCCTTCCTCACTACGTTCCACGAGCATGGTGACAGGGCAGGTGCCGGTTCCGCAGTGCCCGAGCTTCTGCAGTAGGGGGAGGAGACTGGCTTTTTAACAAAAACAATATAAAAATTACCTAAATTTGCATAATTTACAAAAATCATATAATAGATCATGTGAATGCTTTTCTGAGCCCTCTCTTTTGTCCCTGAAAGGGGGTGTGCTAGCAAAAGAACCTGAAACTTAAGTTTCTTTATTTAGCCTCATGGTGACACTGTCTCTGGGCAGAGACTACATTTGTCTTGTTCACTGGTTCACTGCTATGCTCCTGGCACCTGACAATTTTATTTGAGTGACCGTTGCTTATTACTTTTCTAATCACTGAACTCAGAAAAGTAAGAATTAGAAAACTCCTGATATTTTTTGAATATTAAACCAGTATATATTTAGCAGTAGAACTAGGTGATCCCACCAAGAATGGAAGAAGTGGATTGGCAATCTGAGCATTGAGCAGATCTTATATGAAAAGAAGATAACTTATCTTTTCTCTTCCAGGAGAGGTGGGTCCTGGATGGGACTGTCAGAGAAGTGGGCCATGGACACACCAGTCAGGCTGATTCTGATCGCTAGTCCTGACTGCATGGGGAGAATTCTGAATTTCTAATCTTGATGTTCTTAATCAAGAGTTCTTGATGAACCCACATTGCTTGTAAAATTGGGAATACTTTTTTCTATGGTCATACCTCCCGGAGAGGAATCTGGTTTTTATCAAATTCTCAAAGTGATATGAGACCTACCAAAATATGAATAATTACTGCAGATTAGCCCAGCAAAGATGCATGGAATCAGTGGAGATATCCAAGCAGCTCAGACAGACCGGGGTTCTTATCCCAGCCCTACTTCTTAGTAGAAGAGGACCTTCATAATTTACTCAACATCTTTGCATTTATTCCACTGTATAACAGGACTACTAATGCTTACCCACAAAGTGACCACATGATAGTACAGGTATACGTGTATATGTATAATACGTATTGTCTGGCCCAGTTCCTGTCTCATAGTGTACACTCAATAAATATGTGTTCTCTTTTCTTCTAAATAAATAATTGCTCATTGCTCAGTATAATCACTGTACTGGAGATTAAATTATTTAAGAATAACATATTCATTCATGCATGCATTTATTTTAAAAAATTTATTCAACATCTACTATGTGCCAGACACTGTGCTAGGCTGGGGATAACATAGAAAAGAGCAATGAAATGATTAAAAGTGGTGAAGACAAATCAGTTAGACTGAAAAAATCAGTCATTTTGAAACTTTTCCATCTCATGATGTTTATGCATTCTCTCTCGGATATTGAGCCTCTTTGGCTGTCTACATTATTTCAAAATATCTGGATAAAAATGGAAAAATAGAGTCAGTCATGTGGCTTTTATGCAGAGGATAGTAACAATCCAGATGTTTCCAAATATTCATGTGTTCACTGTTATCCACACAACCATTTTTGGAGGATTGAAATTTTTATTGTCAGTGAGATGGCATTGCTTTGGGTACACTCAGTTTTGTCAGTTTCACGTTACAAACCAACAAATATCCTGTCTCTGATACGGGCCAAATGCAACTTGTGCTTTCAAAGCAAATCCAACCCTACCCACCCCCCCTACTCCCCCCAAAAAGAAGAGTAATAAAACATTATGAATAAGTGAGTCTTAAAGCCAACATAAAATTATTCAGAATTAGTCTCTTAGTCTGTCTGTCTGTCTTTCTGTCTCTACTCCCCCCATCTCACACACACACACACATTAGCCCTACTTTATCTCCTTCTTCCTGCCTCCCCACAGCCATTCCCAGATAGGTGAAGCTTCCCCAAGTTCACAAGTGTCCCCCAAACACACCCCTAGTGTTGCTAGATAAAATACAGAATACCCAGTTAAATTTGAACTTCAGATAAATAACAAATAAATTTTAGTATAAATATGCCCAGATATTACATGAGACATACTTATACGAAAATTATACTTTGTTTATCTGAAATTTGAATTTAACTGGATGTCTTATATTTTTATTTATTAAATCTGGCAACTCTACCCCACCCCAAGTTTCTGGCACTCTCACTCCTTTGGCCCTCAGTGCCATTTTCACCATGGCACATCCCATTTCCCAGGATTGTACTTCTCTGGAACCTACTTTAAATTCTTGCTCTACGAAGCCCTGTCTTTGAAACACCACCCACTGGAATTATTCACCTCTGTGCTCTGCAGCTCCCAGCTTTTCTTTCTTAGGCAGCCAGAGCTCTTGGTCACTGGTCTCCTCTCCACCGGTGACCTCTACTGTCACTGGATCCCTTCCCTGCCTGGATCCCCTGCTACCTGATGGTACTGTAACAGAACCCTGACCCCTGTGCAAACTGCCCTGCAGCTGCCCTCAAATAAATTTTCAGACTCCCTGATAGATCCCCAATAGGACGACACATTTATATTCACATTAGCTGACTTAAGTATTAGTTGCATTCACAAGCTAAAATGAACGTCAGCAGATGCAGTCAAGAAGAGACTATTTATTTCCAAGAAGAAATGTAACTAAATGAGAAAATATCTACTAAACCAATAAACAAATTAATAGTTTCACAAAACATAATTTATCTCAGAGCCTGCAATTTAACTACATAAGCACATAATATCAAAACTTTTTTTCCTCTAAATTTATCAAGGTCTTATTTAATTGCTGTAAACACCTAAAGACATGAGCAAATTAACACATAAAATTGCAGGATTTTAGCTGATACATATTCATGAACGCATGTTGTTGTGATCCGGCAAATAATGACCTGAGACATTGATAAATTTGATAGAAGCAAAAGAAAAACATAGCACACTGTTAGAATTCTCTGCAGATCACATAATGGAATCTTTGATAAGCCCTATTCTAAGAGACCATTCATAACAATTATTGTATTTTTGTAATTCTTCCAGGAGAGAGAGCAGCAAATGTTTAATCAGTGCGCTTCATAAAAACACTGCCCCCAAAACACTTGAAAGCTAGATCCATGCTAAAGAATGCTGGCTTCTTGGAAGGCTAATGCAGGCCCTGTTTCTCAGAATCAGACTCACATTTTTACTGGCATTCTTGCTTCTATATCTACTGCCACTCAGAAAGGACTGACAGTTTTCCAAGCATTTGTGGGAATCTCAAGTTACAGCTATTCTAGGGGCTTCAAAATGAATGTCTTTTATTTGGATGGAAATATACAGCATGCGTTGACTCACCCAGAGTTGCTGCAGCATAGTTATTTTTGAATCTCCAGCCTGCTAACCTCTCTCGTTAGAACCCATCCATACATAGCTCCTATTCATTAAATTCTTTGCTCTCACCCAAGCAGGCAGTGCCCCTGTGGGCTAGAAACTGTACTTAGTCCAACATTGCTGGACTGGTTCTGACAAAAGAAGCTGAGAAAATGCCTATGGCAGACAATGAGGCTAAGATGCAAAGGCATGGACTGGGACAGGTCCTGCAAACGGCTCTCAAGTAAAGGACACAATTACACAGCACACATATAGGAATACTAATTGATTTCCGCAGATCCCACAGTAAAGCTCAGAATCCATCCCAACACAATAGTCTAGTCAGCCATTTCCAATCAACCTAGAGCAGGGAGCTCTTCAAAGTTACGCCTCCCCAGTTCCAACTGAGCTCAACAAGAAAGTCAGGCTCTGGACGGAACTACAACTCTGCCACCAAAACAGTGTTTTTAAAGTATTTACTATGTTTTGAAAACTATATATATATATAAACTCTCTCTACATATATATACACATATATAATACATATTACTACAAATATATATACACACATATATTATATATATATACATATATATATATATACTACAAATACATAAATGCCTTTATTCCCCACAGTAGTCCTATAACACAGGTGCTAATACTGTGCCATAATAACTTGCTCCAAGTCATACGTCATACACAACAACGTCGAAGATCAGTATTCAAATACGAGCTTATCCCCTTTTACATCCTGTACTGTAAGCCATTGTGCTGGCAGCTGGACCACCATTAAGTGGAGAAAAACAGACATCTGCTCATATAGCATGATTTCAAGGAACAAGTGGAAGATCCTCTCTGCTCACTACATCTTCAAGCTCTCCTTCCCAACACAGGTCTGTGTGCTTTAACCGAAAGGGGGACAACGGGTAGAGTAGAGAGACCATAAAATGCAGAGCTGCCCTTGGCTCTTTCAGAGCAATCTGACTTTGGGTAAGTAGCTTAGCCTTCCTGGGGATGATTATAATGAAACCTACCCCCCAAGATTATACAGTGATTAAATGAAACACGTAGAGAAGCCTGCTTTGAGAGTAGAATGCAATGTGCAAGAGTTACTTACCGACATCTGAAATTAGATAAAGCACATGCTTTCTTCCAGAAGTGTTTGCATTCAGACATTGATATTTACCTTGAGATTCTAAGTGGTGTTGGAGATGAGTAGTAGTGGCTTTTGGGAGATGGGACACATAGGGGTTATAAGGAAGGGGCCTAAGGATGACTGACATGGTTGGAGGTGGAGAGAGGAGGCTGGGGCTCCTACTTTCCACTTGCTCCAAAGGCAACACTGTGGCTAGAACCATCATCCCTAGATACATACTAGATTTGTTTGCTACCTTTGTTACAAAGTTCCCAGGTTATCAGGAACTTTCCAATTAAATCTTGTAAAATACAGATGAGATAATTAGAGAGTAGTTATAATCCATATGGATGAAGACATAAGCATAGGGTACTTTAGGAAGTGCCTAGGAGTCAGAGAGGGGGCCAGGGATAAGAGCAAGCGCAAATACTCTAGTCCCCAGGGCACGGTCAGTATAGACCAGTGAAGGAAAGTCTTAAGGTTCTCCCACATTCATAGCACACATTGCTCAATGACCTCGAGTGTACTGTATGACATCTTATGTTTGTTTTTAAGTAAAGGCTATTTCATCCTTTTGCAAGTCAGTCAAGCCTTCTGTGGTGGGCACCAAACTGCCGTAGTCCCATGACATTTCATTTCCGTAGGCACTTTGCACATTCTATGGGGAGCTTTGGTTATTTGGACACTTATCGAGTACAAGAAATAACCATGTCACCACCCTGAGGGCCTTTCACATTTGTCTAGATCACTCACAAAGCCTTTCTTGGCAGCTGTGTCATAAGGTGAATCTAACTGAACTAGATAGGATGGAATTGCACTGAGTTGAACTAAATTTGAGTCAGTCGAACTGCCCCTTAGGAAAGTCAGTTGCCTTTTCTAACCTTCAACTAGGTAAGGTGAGAGGGTCTCTTTTACCTTCTGGCCATTGTCTCAGACCAGCCAGATCTTGGCGCACCCCATCAGTGCATGGGACACTCACCCACCCAGTTGCTGAAATCATCTTCGATATCACTTCTTCTCCTTCCCCTTTGCCTCCCATGTGACTCATTACCAAATCTTACTCATTTTTATCTCATGCTCACCTTGGAAATCCATTCACTTCTCTCAGTCTTTGTGACCACAACCCTTGTCCATATAACCACCATCTCTCACCTTGATTACTCTTACGGCCTACTGAATAATCTCCCAACCTGCTAATATAGATAGTCTCTACTCCAAAGCTAAAATGATTTAAAAATAAAAAGCAGCAAAAAACCAATAAGATTATATTTCTCTCCTGATGAAATCCCTATGGGCTTCCCCTCCCCACTAGAATGAAGTTAAAATCCTTGGTACAGCTCATGAACACAGCCTGGACCTTCTCTCCTGGATGGCTCATGCCATGCTGGCCACTAGTATCTGGCCTCACCAGCCATTCTGACTGCAATTCCTCAAAGGCTCGATGCTCCCATATATTTCTGAGCTTTTGCCCACATTGTCCATTTGGCCTAAATGCTCTCAAACTGAACCTCCACCCCTGTCTCCACTTTCTTATACCTAATTGATTTCAATAAGCATGCTCCTCCATCATGGTATAGCAGGTTTTATAGCTACACACTCTTTGAGAATAGTCTTAACTTCCTTCAAAATACATATCAGAATTTGTAAGTACATAGATGTCTGATTATTTTATTAAAATCATTTTCCCACTGAGCAATAATCACTTGGAAAGAATGAACGATGTCTTTTTTTGCTTACTATTGTCTCCTCAAGGCCTAGCACTGGGCTTGACACATAACATGAAACAGTAACCATTGGTTGTTCAATGTTGAGCAAATGGATGCAACCAGCTCTTCAAACTGCCAACGATGACTCAGGGAGTGGGGAATTAGGAACTGAGATAATCCACGCGCCTCTCACTCCACCCCTCCTCCCATTTGGAGCTTCAGAAGTTTTCCTTCATTTCAGCTTCAGAAATTTTGGATTTACAAGTTGAAGTGACATTTCAAAGATGGGAGAAAGCACTATAGGTCATACAAATACTCAGTATGACAGTTGACAAGTTTTTATTAATGTGTGGAGTATATTAGAATAGTTCATTACTCAAAGGGCATTGTTTAGAGCAGTTCCCGTCATAGTCATTAGAATGTTGACCTTAAGGGCACGGCAGGGTCCAGTCTTTACCCATTGCATCAGCTGGCTCGCAGAGCAGGCCAGAAAGGAGGCTACCTCACTGGGTTTAAATGCCTCCTATGATGGAGCAGGGGCTCATGACCTCATCTCGCCATGGAGCAGCTGCACTTATTAGAAAGCTTTGCCTTTTGCTGTGCCTCACTGTAACTCCTTCCCCACATTCTTGGGCCCACATTTCACATAACCCTGAACACTCATCTACATGACAAACCTTCAGTTATTTGAAGACCATTGACAAGCCACATCTGAAGCCTTCTCTTCTATATTTTATGTATTTTTCAGCCTTGATTTTTTATTTATGGACTACAGCTTGCTCTTTTATTGTGTGCATTCTTGTAAGCTGCCTTAAATCCTGTGTGGAATAAGGCCATATATAATAAATCTTTGTTTCACTGTTTTAGGCAACAACTCCAGTTCACCACCTGACAGTCTCCTCAGCAACTTTGCATTATTATCTCAGTCGTATTCTTTGATATACAAATACACACACACACACACATACACACACACACACGTGTGTGTGTGTGTGTGTGTGTGTGTGTGTGTGTGTGTGTGTGTATATATATATATATATATATATATATACCTTAACACTAGAATAGGGAAAAGTATAGGGTTATTCCCAAACTTTATATTCATCATAGACACTTACTGTCAAGTCCATGGCAGGGTTTCTGAGTGCAGTGTTGTAGGACCAATAGACAGACTTTGGGAAGATGAGTGCTGGCCCACCATTGCTGTCTCAGTTTCATTTCACAGAACACTTATTAGTGACATGCTAAAGCTTTGGAAACCCCTAAAACCACCACCGCTGATACCTGCAATGATAACCTGGCCTCTTACACAAACTAGAAGATTAAGGTCACAGGACTAGAATGGCCTCATGTCCCTCTACATTAAGTCAAGCGCGCTCCCTCTCTTCCTTCACTGCTCTCCATCTGCAGTCTGTATGTGCTTTTGAAAACCATTCTCTCCACTCTGTCTTAACCTCTTCCTTTCAATTATACGAGGCCTGTTCCAACAAGTATCCCAGTTACCTGAGTATCTCCATCTTTCCCTTACAGCTAGTACCCTCCCCTCTGCACACAAAATGCTCAGGTCATCTCTAGCCTAAAAATTTCTAATAATGAAATATTTAATATCTTATATTAGCCCAAAGCCGTCATCCTAACTCTTTCTGTTCAAGCATGAATAAACCTCTGGAAGGTTTATTGTCATGCAAGGGTAGATCCAGGTTTTTTGGGACCTGAAGCTTATGCAATTTGGGGGAAGAGGGACTCTTTAAAATAAAGAATTCAAAATTATAAATTAAAAAATTAGGTACAAAAGTAAATATTTATTTAGAATGAGAAAAAATGCAATAAATTACAACTTTTAAAAACCAGACAATACTACAAATATAAAATCTAAAAAAAATGCAATATTTTTATTTACTAACTGCCTAGCTTCTTGAACATCCCCCCCCCCCGCCCCCTCTGCCCCTACATTTTCTTACATGCATTCTCTGAGATCGCTACTTTATTTGGCAAGAATTCAATCTGTCTTCCAGCATAATAAAAAATATTTGCTTAATATTTATGGTTAGGAAAGTTTCGGCTTCCTATTTCATTACTGGTAATATGTAAGCTTGTAGGATTTTTTTCTTCAAATTGTAAAAATCTCTTATCAAGTTTCTTTCTTGCATTGCTGAGCTGAACGATTTCAGAACATTTCAAGTTTTTTGGTGCTGTGACTAATCTTAAGTCTTTGAACTGACAACACCCATTAACCAGTTTGTCACTGCTGTCTCATCACAGTGGTATATTATGAATGTTAGTTTATCTTATCTGATAGGAGAGAATTTGCATTTTGACTGGGCCTTGACAGGAATCAGATCCTCTTCTTGCAATTTTACACATCTCATAATTGCAAAGGAGGTCTATACGCCAGCTTCTGGCTCTGCACATTTCAGCCCTTTCCTCCTCCACTACCCAGTTGGTGTCAATGCTGAGTGAGTCTGCCCAGTGGGCAGGGACTATTAGCAGTAACTTCACAATGTGTTAACAATATGCGAACCACACAGTTTATCTCCTTAAACCCTAACTCTAGTTCCCTAAACTGATGCTAGAATGCCATTCAATAGCAGGAAAATTGTGAGTAAAGGAGAGTTTGAATAGAAAGTGACTGCGGTTAAATGGAGAGAATATTTGTGTTCCTCTAAAATTCATATGTTAAACTCGTAATCTCTAATGCGATGGAATTTGGAAATGAGTTCTTTGAGAGATAGAGTAGGTCATGAGGGTGGAGCCCTCAAAATGGAATAAATGCCCTTATAGAAGAAGATCTCTCTCTCTCCCTCCTTCCTCCCTCCCTTCCTTTCTTCCTCCCTTCCTCCACCCTCCACCTGGAGAGAAGACCCCATCTGTAAACCAGGAAGAGGGCTCCCACCAGAATCTGACCATGTTGGTACCCTGATGTAACAGAGTTTCCAGCCTTCATGCCTGTGAGAAATTTCTGTTGTTTAAGCCACCAAGTATGTAGAATTTTGTTAAAGCACCCCTAACAGAGTAAGTCAAGTATCTTACATTCGTAAGTTCTACAGATCCATAACCATGGGAAGACATTACTAAGGTCCTAGGGTCTGGGAAAGATCTGGATAGGTATGGGGCCTAAAACTGAGGTCTCATATGTTTCCTGGTTCATCTGCCTTGGCTATGTGTGTATCCTCAGGAAGAATCTCCAATTCCTGACCCTTTACCCAGACACACACTCCTACCACTTTACCCCTTAGAGTTTGGCTTCTACTCTACCTTCTTGAAACTCAGCAAAGACCGGTTAACCACCCAAAACAGTATCTTTTACTCAATCGTTATTCTTCTCAACCCTCCGCCTTTTTTTTCCCTCTGATTCTTCGCCTCTCACTTAGCAACTTCCAAACTCATTTATCTCCCGTCTCTCTTTGTCATTGTCATATCTCCCTCATGCTCCCAACCCCCTTCTGTACTCCCTAATTGAGAATGCTTTCTCAAGTTCTGCCCTGACTCCTCCTTCCTTCTTTCTGTAGAATCCTCTTCCTTGGGAATATCATTCACAGGCTTCCCTTATCACCTAGAGAGAAGAAATTTCTCTCTAGAGGCAATTTTATTACCTACACACATGTTCCCAACACTTTAATCCAGTGTCTTTTGCCCACACTCACTCTTCCTCCTTGGATATACTTTATCTATTAGTACTGAGAGATTTTTGTTGACTCCTGTTTCTCCCTTGACCATCAAATTCCTCTCTCCCCTTTCCTACTGCCACTGCCCTATTTCTAGCCTTAGCATCTTTTAATTAAAGTAAAAGTCTCTCAGTTGCTCCAGAGAATTCTACAATCTAATGCTTTCCCCCTCCTTCCACTCAGATGTTTTTTTTCTTCTCTTTAGAACTCCCACATACTTTTTATGTCTCTTATAGGATTTATTATATTTCATCTTATATTTACATAGTGACAACTAACACTCAAAGTACTTACAATGTGCTAAGCATTTGGCACTATCTCATTTAATTCTCACATTCACTCTGTAACTGACTATTATTAACGTGATTATTTCTATTTTCAATAAAATACATGAGCCTCAGAAAAACTGAATAACTTACTCAAGGTCACATAGAAAGTAGCAGAGCCAGAATTTAGATGCAGCTCTCTGACAATAAAAAACCATGAGCTTAATCACCAAAAAGAGATTAATAATGATAAAATAATAACAGCTACCATGTATTATACATTTGCTATCTGTTCTATAAACCTCACATTACCCTATGAGATTATACTATTATCCTTTTTTATAGAGGAGAAAACCGAGGCCCAGAAATTTTAGGTTACCCTCCTAAGGTCTCCTAGCTGGTGCTGGCAGAGCTATGACTGAAGTATAAAGCGCGGTCCGTTTGGCTGCAGAGCCCATACTAGTAACCATGTCACCAGACTGCCTCCCTCGCTGCTCTGCTGACTTCATTTCAATTGTCTTGGCCTTTCTAGTATATAATAGACTCCCCAAAAGCAGAAACCACTTCTTATTCATTTTTTTCATCATAAAGATGATCTTATTTTGAAATAATTTCAAAAACGATGCAAATACAGCACAAAAAGATTTTTTTTCCCTGAACCATTTCAGAATAAGTTAGCAACATGTTGCCCTACAATTTAGTGTATATTTCCTCCACAATTTAGTGTATATTCCTCCAGACAAGGGCATTCTTCACCATAATTATAATAAAACCATCAAAATGAGGAAATTGCATCAATAACATTTAATTACCATCTAATTTCAACCCCTACTTAATTTTTATCATTTGTCTCAATAATGTTCTTTATAGCAACAGGATCCAAAGCAGATTATGATATTTGGTTGTCCATGTCTTTATTCTCTTGCAAGCTGGAATAGTTCCCCAGTCTTTCCTCAACATCCATGTCCTCGATACTTTTCAAAATTGCAGGCCAGTTATTAGTAAAATGTCTCTCACTTTGAGTCTGCCTAATGTTTTCTCATGATTGGATTCGGGTTATATGTCTTTAGCAGTAGTGTCTCAGAAGTGATACTTAGTTCTTCTATGTCTTCCTATTAAGTGGTCACAATTTCTTTTTGTCTCTTTCCTGGTAAGGCTAATTTTGATAATTAGATTAAGGTGATATCTGCCAGGTTTCAAGTTACTCTCTTTTCTCCTTGATACATAAATATTTTATGAGAGGCACTTCTTGAGACTATATAAATATCTTCTATTCATCAAACTTTTACCTACTTAGTTTTAATATCCAATAGATGTTTCTTGGCTTAATTACTACTATAAAGGTTGCCAAATGGTGATCTTCTAATGCAGTTATTTCTTCTACATTTATTAGTCAGCATTCGTTTCTCTCAATTTATTTATCCATTGATTGATTTATATTAGTATAGATTTGTGGATCCTATTTTATTCAATAAGTTACAATCTTTTACTAACATTTATTTTAAAGCTCAAATTATCCCGTTTGTGTCCTTCAAAGAGGCTTCCGTGTCTTTTTAGCAGGTTCTCATTATTCCTTGAGTACTCACTTATGTCCTGGGACAATAAGGTATTCCAGGCTTTTTATTTTTTTCCAGGCTTTTCTTGTACTTCCTCTGACCCAGTCCTAGAAGCAGTCATTTTGCCAAGCAATCATGGTTCCTTTTAGTAAAGAAAGGTATTTAGAATTCAAGACTCATCCTCTAAATGTGCTTGCTGTGATTGGAATGTCACTGCTCCAGGGCTCTCTTAGTGGCCAGAGCTAAAAAGCTAGGAATTGTGTGTGTGTGTGTGTGTGTGTGTGTGTGTGTGTGTGTGTGTGTGTAAAACAATGAGTTCACATCAATACCTGCAATTTCAACTTAACATCACTTGATTCATCTTATTTTTCTTCCTTTCCAAGTTTATAATTCTCTTATTGAATGCTATGAAACCATTATCCTCAATTTATTTACTTATGGGGTCACTCTCCCCATGTGTATCCAATCTCCCGATGCAGCCACAGCTCCCCACCCTCACATGAATGCCCTTCTCACTCTCCTCAGGCTCTGATTTCCCTGCCAGCCTGTCCCCACCCCACAGCCACCACCTCGCCTTCCCACACAGTAGCCAGTCATGTTCATCCCCCTCTAATGGTCTTTGGACTGAATTATTCAGGAAGCTTACTAATTTTATAATAAATTTCTGGACTAGCACAATGCTCTTTGCCAAGTGATTACTCAATTCACTTTATTTTAACAGAATAAAATAAACACTTGCCCACTTGAGGTTTTTCTACGTAAAAAGGAACCTTTTTAAGAAAACAAGACAGTTTATACTTTCTTATTATAAAAAAATACCTCAGTAAGAACAAAAATTAAATAAAAAGTAAGTTCTTATTAAGAAGCCTAAATTTAAATTTTGCAAAGCGTAGACAAAGTAACAAACAAAAGGTCATCATTTTCCCTCTACATCTGGCCTGTCCCCGTGTCCACAGAGCTCCTGACCTTCGTTCTTTTCCAGTCTGTTATTAATGAAAAATGTTTAATTTTTTTTCCAAAAATGTTTTTGTCCCTTCATGAATTTCAACTGATTACTCTTAGTCTTTCTCTGCCCAGGCTGTCTAAAGTCTACTGCCTGGTATTTAAAATACTATCGTGGGGTTGTTGTAATACGTAATTGCCAGCCACTTTCTCCACGTGAAGACTCCACTTTCCTGTGAGGGTCTCTCTCCACAAGCCCATCACTAAGGGGTTCCTCAATCTAGAAACAAGTTTCTTTATTACACATCTTGATCCAGGATAGTTTTTGTTTCTAACAACTTTTCAAAATTATGAATATATTATAAAAGAGCATATACAGCTTTTTTTCACAAATATTACATTTTAGTTGTTTTGTTTTTTCAAATTAAGACACACAGATGTGATGTGGTTATAAAATAAACCGATGTGTGGCTTATGATTTCATTATTTTTACAGTTTACCTTAAATATATTAAAACAAATATATTTTTTTAAATATTTGTTCTTCAGGTTTTCTGAAGATATTACAGTGTATGGCTACCAGCAAACAAAGGTACAGAATCCATATTTCTTATGCTTAGATTAAAATTTCTATGAACATTTGTGAAGGCCTGGATTGGAAATTTCAGTGATGATTGAATAACTTCTAGCAAGAAACTTCAGATGCAACTCATCAACAGTAAGTAAGACAAGAGCCTAATTTCTGTTACCATCTACAGCAGACTGTATGGTAACAATAACGACTCACACATATTATTACATGTATTCTTCAAAAGAACCCTTTGAAATTAACAAGAGCCATTACATGATTGCACAAGCTCACACATCTTTGAGGTGGCAGAACTAAACTGCAATCCTAGGTCTTCATTCACCTCACACATCACACAGCCTCTCGAGACTAGATTATGTTTGTAATAGATTACTAATCTCTCAACCACATGTTATGCTGTGCATCCAAATTCCCTTCTACCTAATGAGGTAAATAAACCAAGCCAATCAAGTCTAAACTCATGGGGAAAATGACTTCTGAAAAGTTTTCTTTAAGATAACTGGCTTATTCAAATAATTGTTTTCCCTTCAAGCTAAAGAACGAGGTATCTAAAATAATTCTCAACTAGATTATATTCAAAAATAAGAAAACTTCTGAAATTAGCAGTTTGAGCAGTTTTTTAACAGACAAATTGGAGTGTATGGAATGCCTTTTCTTCTGGATTATCATTTTTATATGGACAGAATATCAAATTTCATTCATAGTCTATTTTTCAATGATGGCTTTGCTACAGCCATGAGACTATAGGATGAAAAAAAGTCAGTATTTAATGGTCTTTGCAAAGCCAAAAATGCATTTCAATTTTTGATGAATATATTACTTCTACCACTTTAACCTATTGAAAATCCAAAGAATTCTATCATTATGAGCAATATATAGTGTTTTTATTATTATAAAATCAATGTATACTCATTTTTTAAATGTAGAAAGTTATAAAGAAGAAAACTAAAATCACATATATTCTTATCATCAAATGATAACAATAGATTTCCCTCAAATATGCGTCTTCATGCATTTGCACATCTGGTTTTGTTTTTGGAAAATTAAAATCATATAGAATTTCATTTTCTGCTTTTTTCATTTATACAATAGCATTCCCCATGACATTAAACTCTATAATTTGACATTAATGGATGAATAATAGCCTGTGCAATGTACCCTAACTTATTTTACCATAATTTATTTAACTCTATTATTAGAAATGTAGGCTTTTTCATTTAATTTTCACTATTAAAAATAGCGATGTGATAAATACCTTTGCATATAAATCTTTGTGTGTAACTTTGGATCGATTCCTAGAAGTAAAATTATTGCATCAAAGGATATGAACTCTTTTAATGTCAATTCATACTGTTAAATGCAATTCTAGGAAAACTACCAGTTTACACTTCAAGCAGATCATCAAAAAACTTTTAGTAGCTTCTAATATTTTAACATCATTTTGCCAATTTGCTGGTTTGAAAATCATATCTCAATGCCTTAATTTGCATTAATTTAACTATTAATAAAACCAAATATTTTGCATATGTTAATTTCCTCTGTGTGTGTACATTTATATGTGTTTTCTTCTACCTTGTACCATTTTTCTAGTAGAATATTTACATTATTATTTTCAAACATATATTTTCATTTGTTAACTATAATCCTTGCCACATTTGTTGCCAATATTATTTACCAGTTAGTCATTTGCTTTTAATTTTTAAGTAGTCAAACTTTAATGTTCCCCTATGCATTCAGAGCTCATAATGTTTTAAACTTGCCATTACACATTTTAGTAAATAGAATAGTTTATATATTAATCTGTTTATTTGGACAGTAGATATTAAGTGAAGCTGTTTGAGGAGTCCAGTAACCTCTTTTCCAGTAACTCCACTGGAAGTTTTTGAGAGTGGTGATTTATACAAAAATATTCTTCCAAATTCAGCCTTTCTTAACCCATTTTGGTTTTTTGTTTTGTTTTGTTTTGTTCGTGTTTTTAGGCAAGGCAACCCTTAGTTGACCTCACAGATTGCAAGGACCTTGACAGCTTACAATCTCTCTCTCTCTCTCTCTCTCTCTCTCTCTCTCTCTCTCTCTCTCTCTCTCTCTTTTATGCCTACAGCTCCTGGTCTTCCTAGGTGGTCTCCCATCCAAGTATTAACCAGGCCCGACCCTGCTTTGCTTCCAAGATCAGATGAGATCAGGCTTATTCAGGGTCGCATAGCCATAGACCCATAATCTATTTTGAATGGAGCTTTGAACTGACCTAGGGTCCTTTGGGAACTTTGTTTCTTTCCAGACTCAATATTATTTCCTCATTATAAAAACTAAGTATTATCAAAAGCACCTCAAGAATCTTCTAGGAGACATTGAATGCATATCGCTAAATAGCACTTTGATGAGTTAAGTATAAATGAATGTGAACCATTTGGACTATATTTCCTTTAAATAAACAAGAATATAAAGTAGAAAGGTCCATGGTCAATTAGATTTGGAACAATTTGGAAGGAAAATGAGTATAATTCAAGCCTAAAATAGGCTTGATATAATTCATTTACCAATTGTATATCCGATCTCAAAATAAGTTGGGTCTGTGCTGGCCACAAGTGTCAATAATCCCTGAGAGAAGATAGGAATTCCAGGTGTATTTCTCTTCAACCTACATTCCAGGTCCCTTTGTGACAGTATTTTTAGAAAGAAGGAGGAACATACAAAGTATATTATTTTCCTTTTATTTCAGTTCTGACACTGTGAAATATTAAAATTCACATCAAGCCAGATGAACCTCCCAGCCCACTCTACACTGAGCCAGTCCAAATGAGTGTAGCAGAGACCAACATTGGTCGCACAGAATTACCTTCGAGGAATCATGCTGATCTAGCCAAAACTGCCATCTGTCCACAGTGAAATCTGTCAGTTGTGGCTATTTATGAAATCTCTAGTTGAGCTTATAAATGACTCAATCTTACCTTGCCTACTCAATGTTACTCTCTTATCCAAAAATCTTACAGTCTTATACTTATTATTCTAAAAGAAGGATGCAATAGTAGAATAGTCACTAAAAGTATTTATGAAATGTAAAGTCTTGTGGTGAACAGTGAAAAGAGGCTGAACTTTGGAATAGAGCCGTTTTAGAGCCAAATCCTGATGACTTTGCTACACAATATTGGATGTATTATTAACATCTCTGTGCTTCAGTTTACTTATCTGTGAAATGGGAGCAGTGCTGTCTTCCTGCCTCACTCACTGGTGGTGAGAAAACATTACTGAAGAAATAAACATAAGTGCCTGATGATCCATAGAGATTATTTAGTACATGACATTTTCATAGGCCTTCCTTACAATGTTCCAAGTCACATAACAAAGCATTAAGAATGGAATTGGGAAAAGCAGTAGGGACTAAGTTGCATATGAGATTAAAGATGTGGGGATGTTTAGCCGTTGTTTTATTTTTCAAAAGTAATCTACATTTTTTTAACATGATACTAAATATATTTGTATAAAACTAGGGTATGTTGCTTGGCTTTTTTTTTTTTTTAATTTACCACTGTTATCTGGAATTACTTTGAAATAAACAGAAAACCAAATGGAGAAAATTCCAATCTAACACAAAGGTCCTCTGCCAGTTCCAAAAACGTTAAATATTTCCTAAGAAAGATTGGCCTCAGACTCTCTCTTTCAGCCAGCAGCCCATGCAGGAGATTATTAGAGATTCCTAAAACAATCCACTTTTGCTCTTCAAAAGTTTATATTTTTGCCAAATTCCACCTTCTAAAACTCAAACTTTCTAAGTGAATTCTGTCATCATTTTTTAAATTTCAATTTTCAATTAAAGTTGACAGTCAATATTTTTATATTAGTTTCAGGTGTATATCATAGTGATTAGTCATTTATCTAATTTATGAAGTGATCCTCCTATTTAATCTAGTACCCACCTGGCACTCTACATAGTTATTATAATATTATTGACTATATTTCCTATGCTGTACTCGACATTTCTGTGACTATTCTGTAACTACCAATTTGTACTTCTTAATCTCTTCACCCTTTACCTGTCATTAATGTGAACATTAAGTGTGTTCACAAGGTCATTGATAGACAGTGGACCCCAAATGTCTCTCAAAACCAAGGCAGAAAGGGTGAGAAAGCAGTTTAAGGTAAGAATCCTTATCTCAAGACCTGCTATAGAATTATTTTATTTAAAGAATTATCAGTGAAGTGTGAAGCTTTCCATAAATTTTGGAGCATTTGAAAATATTGTATCATAAATCTATGTCTAATTAATCTCAAAATTTTAATATGTTTTAAACATTTTTATACCTCTGTACTTCAAAGAGAAATGTTTCTAAGAATTAACTATTTCACGAGCTTTACCAAGCCTCAGAGTAAATGAAACCCAAATAATCATCAGCCTTTAGCTTATTCCTTATCGAGAAGTTTGACAATTGACTTTTATACACAAAACCATAGGCGACATAATTTCTATAACAATGTCAAATTTAAGTAGCTTGTTCCTTTTTTTCTGAGTTTGTTTCTCTATTTATAAGTTTACAGGGTATACTGTATTTAGTAGGTTATGAATATAGGTCCTGGAGTCTAACAGAATGATTTCCTGGATTTGCCATGAATTGTATGTGTGACCTTGGGGAAAAGGTCTCTGAGCTTCAGCCTCCACATTTATAAATTACATTGAGTAGTATCACCTTTGACTTAAGGAATAAAAAGTCATAATAATTTTACTGTACCCAAAAATATGTGAATTGTGTTCCACATAGCAATGGTAAAAGTTCACAATGTACAGAACATTTACACAGAAATTTTATTGTTCTCCTTGGATTGTTTTCTTTAAAACACATACAGACACACACACACAATTTTCAGAGGCTCTGGGGTGGGTCATTCTTCCTTCTGCTACCAACACTGAAGCCATTTTAGTACCTTTTAGCACCATACATACAGAATCGCAGAGCGAAAAATAAATGGGTACCTCAACTAAATGCTCCTTATAAAATATGTGTTTCCTTGTAAATCAGAAGTTTTCATATGTATGATCTTAGAGAAGTCATATCCCCTCTTTGGACCTTTATTTCCCTTTCATAATTCAGTGGGTTTGATGGAATTATGGCTGATGTCTTCTCTGGGTATGTCTTAAGTGCCTTATTTAATAATCGTAGTATTATATAATAAATAAGTTGGTTATACTGAAGTGAATGTCCTAAATGAGAAAATGAGATCTTAAAACTATCTGCATAATTTAATTATTCTTACCATCTATGACTACTGTGACAAATACTCTCCTGATTGTAATAAGCAAGCCTCACTATGCTTCTCATAAAATAAAGTTTGTGATGAACACTGCCCAAAGAATGTAGGTTCCATTTTACTAATAAGCTTAGTCTTTGTTGTAGACTTTTTGGAAATGATTAAATATTACAAATGTAATCCACATGTAAGAGTGCATGAAATGGTTGAAGCAAAACTTTACTGAAACAAGAGAAACTTTTTTTAGATCACAATCAAGGGTCAATGTGGGTTGGGGAAGGAACTGGGGTGAAGCATAGGGAATGGTTGAGATATTGGGGAACAGAAATTAACCAAAGGATAGGGTTTCTAAGCAATGAGGAGATTCTTCCATGAACGCTTAGACCTGGATTATTTTTTCTTGGTGACCTTTAAGCTAGAAAGGTTTCTAAACTCCTTTCAAACATACTTTTAGCGGGCAACTGCTAAGAGGCTTTTTGATGAAAAAATAATAAATAGAGAACATCCTAAGTGGAAGAGAGCTACAACTGTGTCATTATACAGATTTGTGAAATGATGAGTTAAAGCAATAGAGAGACAGTCAGTCAATGGTACTCCATAGTTGAGGCAGAAATGCTTTGCATTTTCAAGATCGAAGAGTGACAAATGCAGAAGTATTCAATCGGGACCTACGATGTGGATTAAGGATCTGTATAGGATAGAACATAAAAAGCGGATCGGACCACAGAGCCTATATGATGAAATAAAGAAAATATAAGCCAATCAGCCACCATCACAGCCTTTCCTAAGAAGCCAAGTGGTACAGCGGGAAATGCAAAAGTTTGGGGGACAGACTGCCATTCTTCCAGGCTCCCCCATTTGCTACCCATGTGGCCTTGGTCAGGTTAAACTCTCAGAGCCTGTTTCCTCATCTGAGAAAAGGAGATAACATCTGACCTTGACCCTTGCTGTGTGTTTCGGTGAGCACGTGGTGCACACCAAAAAATGAGAACCGATTGTCCACAACGTAAATTCTTTCCTCCAGCAATATAAACCCTCTCTTCTACATCAGTGTTCTGAGGATGTAATGATCAGGCATCTGCTCTGCTTCCCAGAAAAATGTTTCGATCTCTTTGATAAAAGTTATTAGTTCACCTCTCAGAACTTGAATATCCTTAGGGAAAAAAATATAGGAGTTTTCACAAACACAAACTATGTTATTTCTCCTCCCCTCCACCAAAGATTCAATTAACAAGAGGGAAAGGTGGGTTTTTAACAAATTCTTCACGCTGAATTGCTTAGAGATGTACATTAGGCCTCCTTTTAGTAATAGGAAAAAATTATCGCGTCATGACTCAACTCTCTTTCCCACCTCCAGCAGAGGATGGCATCAATCAGCCGGACAGCAAGATTGATTTTCTAATTAAGCTGGCATTTGTATCTGCTCACAGAGCCAAAGAAGGCTTCCCTGCTGTATCTTCCAAACACTTTCCTATTTGTATTAATTTGCCCTCACATTTAAAGCACTTTCAAAATCAGGGGGAAAAAAGATTAGATATCCCTCTCTCCATGCAAATATCCAATAGGATCTCTGGCTGCTTCAGGGAAGAATTACGTCAAGCTATTGAGCAAAAGAGAGAAAATGTTGACAAGGGTCCATTTGGACTTGATTTGGCTCACACATGGATGAAATTTGCCACTATGGCCCTGCCCTTCCCCCACCCCCCGGGCCCAGCCGTGGACGCAGCTGGACTAGCCAACACAGATGGCTGGAGGAGGCAGGCTTTTAGCATTTCTAAAAGCTCCATTTCAAGCATTGCTTGCCAAAAAGCTATAGTAGGCTTTTGTGCAGGCCTTGGTGATGAGATGTGCTCATGATTTAATTTACTTAGGGGAAGAATATGAAACCCTGAACAACTCAGCCGGATGCAGTGTCCTTAGGGACTCTGCTGGAGGAAAAACTTACTTTAGCAATTCTAGATCCAATGTGCTGGTGCCTTGTTGCCCATGACCTTACTTCAGTGAGAGACTGGGGAATAAAGCTGAAACCAGTAAGAAAAGCTTGCATCTTCTTTAGTTCATTCCTGGTACATCCATTACCTAATATTTTATTTCAAAGCTCAGCCTTGTTAATTTAATATACTAATTTTGATTTGGGGAGTATTCTGACTTGAACTTATGTTCAATGTTATAAAGGAAGGAAGGGCAGGAGAGAGGGAAGGAAGAAGGGAGGGAAGGAGGGAGGGAATATGGGAGAGAGGGAGGGAGGGAGGGAGGGAGAAAGGAAGGAGAAGGAAGGAAGGGAGGAAGGAAGGAAATATAATTGACGAGGATGGCTGAGGCAAAGTGACTAGAGGGTGCTGTGTGTGATGGGCTTATTTAAGAAACAATTTGTTTTAGAAATCTTAAAAAAGTAGCCTTTCAAGTAGCATCATTTGTATTCATTAAGTAGCTTCTGGTATTTGGTGGCACCATTCCAGTCATTCATGTCCCCCTAGGCTGCACAAACACAACCTGTTCCAAATTGGACTCATCTTCTTTCCCTGAAACTATGTCCTCTTTCTGACCTCCTTTTCTTTATATGGCGCCCCTGTGCTCCTGGTCATCAGGTTCAAAACCTGGGGATTACTATCGACTCAGTGCTCCCTTGACCCCCACATCTAATTGGTTGCCATATTCTGTGAAGGAGATCTCTAGCTGTATCTAGCACAATTTATCATCTCCTATCTGGATTATTGCAATAGTCTCCTCCTTCCCTCGCATCCCGTCTCCTGTTTGCCGTCCTCTATTTCACTGCCAGAGCAATATCCTAATTCCTTCTAAAGATTATCTTATATTCTGTCATTCCATGCTCAAAGACTTCCTACTGCATTCTTTGGAGGCATAAACTCCTCAGATCAGCAGATCTTTCTGGATTTTTTCATATGACACCCACGGTTTAGTAATTTACATAGGAAGATAACGCCTTTTCTGGGGCATTTGGAAATTGTGTTAGAGTTATACTTTTTGTTTCAATGACTGGAGGTCACACTGTCATTTACTGAGAGGACATTTAGTATCCCAGGCACCACAGCATCATAGAACCCCATGAGAAATATTGCTACGAATCTTAACTTCACTCTTCCTCCAAATGTATATATGTCCCTGGCTAAGACCTTATCCTCTTTCAAATCACCCCTGTGCACCACCTCTTCCAAGAAAACTGTCCTGATCATCACCACCTTGCTACACATACATAAACACATGCACGTATGTGCACACGTGTGCCTCTGTGCACGCGCGCGCGCTCACACACACACACACACAACTTCATCTTTTCCATTCCTGAATCTCACTTAGGGGATGCATCACAGCCTGCCTTTCACAAATTGGCCTGGCAATTCCTACATTAGATTGTAAGCTCTTTAAGAGAAAGTAATCAATAGCCTCACTTATCCGCAGCTTTCCAAAGTTTTAGTTATCCATGGTCAACTGTGGTTCAAAAATATTAAATGGACAATTTCAGAAATAAACAATTCATAAGGATAAATTGCATGCTTCTCTGAGTAGTGAGATGAGATCTCATGACGCACAAATTGTCCCAATTCATCCTGACCTTTGTCAAGGGCACATACTGCTCACCCATTAGTCGCTTGGTAGCCATCTTGGTTATTGAATCAAATGTCATGACATCACAGTATTTGAGTTTGTTATTCAGTAACACTTATTTTACTTAATAATTATCCCAAGGCACAAGAGTAGTGATGCTGGCAATTCGTATATGCCAAAGAGAAGCAGTTAAGTGCTTCTTTTAACTGAAATGGTGTGTAGGTACAGGAAAAACAGTGTATAGAGGGTTTGTCACTGAGATTTCAGCCATTCAATGAGGATCTTGGAACAAATCTCCCATGGATAAGGGGGAACTACTATATAGTACTCATTTTTATATCTCTGACAAAAGTTACCCAATGCTTTGTATAAAATAAGTGCTCAATATGAAGTCATCAAATTGATCTTTATGATGAGGCTCTACTGGCAATGGAAGCTAGAGGCCCATGGAGTCAGTCATGGCCTGAAGGCCCAAGTGGGTAGTAAAGGCAAGAGCAAACCATATTTTTAGACAGAGGAGGACTGACTAGGCAAAGGAAATTGGTAACCCAGACAAGCAATCTGAGGAAGAGTGGCAGTAGTCCAGATGGGAGGTAAAGCAGCAAGAGCTCAAGGCCCCAGCAGTCAAGTAGAAACAACGGCAAATGAAACATCAATGAGCAGCTCAAAGAGGCACCAGGAAACAAAAGGACAATTCAGAATCAAAATTTATCTTATCAAGTGGTTAAGAATCAAGGTGAGCATTGGTCTTTGCAAGTTGTACCTGGGAGTCACAGCAGATATAGGGGAGCAGCTGCACGGCAGTGGAACTGAGACCCAGCTGAACTCGTTTTGCCCCAGGCTCTGAGCTCTTGTGCTGTTCTTCCTCTGAGGGTAGCATCATTCTCAACTCCATTCGTATGAGCCCTGCAGGAGGTAAAAGACCTGGAAGCATTCGGCCTGTGTTGTTATAAGAAGCAGCAGAAGCTTTGAAAAGGTAAATCCAGGGGGTAGAAACATTAACTATTTAACTGTTTGAAGAATATTGTTTCAGGTGGGTGAGGGAGAAAGGCCATGTTTCAGAGGTATATTCAACTACTAAGCTAACTTGGACATATGATGCTCAGTTGGGAAGAAAAGTAGCTTTGGGGAAGGGAAACACTTAAAAGCGAATTTTGTAGAGGAATGGGAAGGGAGAAATGCTAAAACAACAAATTTTGTTTAAAATGTTAAAACACATTGTGAAAACAACTGGATTACGTGCTAGAACTAAAATCATGGGAAGAGAGAGAAAAAAATGAAAGAATGTGCTAGAAAGATAATTTCAAAGGCAAAGGTATTGAGATCTCAAAATGAAGAGATGGTAAATTTGGGTAATATTGATCTTTTCTGAAATAAAATGAGAATAACTTCTGGAATCAGACAGAGTTTGGATCAACTCTTTACTTCAAACTTACAATTAGAGGTCCCTGAACTGCAGTTCCCTCATCCCTAAAATGAGAGAAATGATAACTGCTTCTTATGGCCATTGCAAAGATAAAAGGAGATCACAAACAGAAAGCTTAGCCCAGAGCTTTGCAAGTATGCATTCTATGAAAAAGAATTGTGTTGGCAGGAACTTGGAAGGCCATAGGAAAGCTCTTTACTAAAAAGGGTTAATACTGGGGTGTGAGGGGTGGAGGCAAGGGTGGTTGCTACAAAACCAACTGTCATATAGCCAGACTCATTTGCCTATCTCTCACTAAAGTGAATTTTTGTTCCAACACCCAACAAAACAAATTGCAGCACACCACGATGAATGTAAATCCAGCATCTATTATTGGCAGCTTCCTTAATATTTTCAACACCATCAAAAAAATGGACCAGCCAGCCAATTGGAAATCATTCAACACTAACTAAACATTTGGAATGGGCTCATGCCTTTTGCAAAATTACAATCCGCTTTAAATAGATGGCCTCCGAGGTCAGTTTCAAATATACTCCATTGGATGTCCAATTTGTTTACTTCCATCCAAAGGCTATTTGGGGGCAAGCAACTCAGCTGCTTGGGGCATTAAGTACTAAGCACAGACCTTGCTGCTCCTTGGACAAGATGTGCTGCACCACTGCTTCCATTTTAAAAAGGCCCCATCTACGATTGTCAGAGAAGGCAGGGGTCACCAAACCAGTGTGCAAGCCTTACAAATGGCATTTAGGGAGGAAAATGGAAACAGGGCTCAAAAGAGAGCTCTGCTTGTGTTTCTGACTTGGAACCCTATTGGGTGTCTAACTGTTCCTACCCCTAGGAAAGTGATTTCCTTGGTTTTTTGATGGATGGATGGATGGATGGATGGATGGATGGATGGATGGATGGATGGATAGATGATAGATAATAGATTAGATAGATAGATAGATAAATAGTCCTAAAAGCTTATTTAAAAACTAAACATGCCTCAAAAAATTGAATAGTTTTTCACAAAGCACTACTTAGGTAAAATAAATCAAGAAAATATAGACTATTTTCCCTTAATAAAGGCACATGTTAAAAATAAGATGTGTTTATGGCGATTCTTGGGTTTCTAAAAAAGTGAAACACTTAAAAATTAGTTTTAGATGTTAGATACCCCACCCTTTCCATCTCTAATAAAATAAGAATAATTATAGTATCAGATAAGTTTTTAATCAGAAAAAAAAATTTAATTGCCAACAACAGAATTTTCAAATATTGAAGAGACTAGCAAATTGGCTATTGAACTACTTTTTAAGGAAATCATTAATATTGAGTGTACTATGTAAACTAGTTCTCAAGTTTTCCACTGATTCATCTTAAAAGGAGGAATAGAAGACCTGGCTCTAGCAAACAAGAATTTTCTTAGTAGATTCAAAATATTTTATTTAAAGAATACCAATTCTTCTGAGAAAACCTGCCTAACTGCTCTAGCCTGTACTGATTTTCTGTTTTACTGAATTATTATGGAAAACATATATAGTTAGTCCACTCTATTCAGGAGCTAATTACCTACGGCTTGTGTTTTTGCTTAATTGTTTTACATATGTTTGTTTTATTTCCCCAACTAGATAGTGAGCATTTTGAGAACAGTGGACATACCTTATATTTATTCTGTACCTATCAAACACCTGTTCAATGCTGAATACAAGAAAGTCTTCGGTAAATACTTACTAAGTGAAAAAAAAAATGATTGCTACGGTTTGAAGTTGAGTGTCTCATATAAATTGTTACTCCAATTGGTATTATGGTTGACATGCACCATTATTTCAATATATCGAAATTACTTCAACATTTTGAAATCACCTGAATGCATATTAGAATAACCTAGGAAGCTTTTAAAACTTCTGCCCCATGCTATATTAAAACACAGAGGAAAAGAATCATCAAGGCCTTTGCCATCAAGGAGATAACAAATCTGTATCACACTCAATCCACCTCATGCTCCTCCACTAAAATAAAGACATCTCTGGGTTTCTCTCTACTGTCCCAGGAAGAACTTGTCTTTCCTGGAATTTGATTCATTTAGGTTTCTTTGAATTCCTCAAGTCCCTGATGGGTTAAGAACAAATCTATGATTTTGTAGATGATCCAGCTTACTCTCATTGTTAAGAAGAGAGCAATGATCTCTTGAGATTTTCTTCATCCTACCTGGAAGTACTCCAAGGAGCTTACAGTTCAAAATGAACAACACAATCTGGCCATTTAATATAATAAGAAAGGGGTAGAAGCAAAACACAAGAGGCATTTGTATTAATTCAGACTCTAAAAGTAAAAAATATAGAACCTTAAACAACTGACTCATGAAACTTAAAACCAAACTACTTTTAATAAATTATTTGATAAGTTATTTGCATAATTTGCAAATTAATAAATTAAAATTTAACAACTTATTTGCATAAGTTCAATATTCTATCTTTAGTGGGTATGTTTTCACAGACTCAAATAAAATTAGACTTGGTGATACCTTACAAATTATGTAAGCACACATAATTCAGAAAACTCTAGATATCTATGACAATCTATTGAAAGCAGCTACAGAATATGAATGGGAGTCCAATCTGCTCTGGGTCCCCTTCCCCAAACATATAAATTCACTTTTATCAGTTTTCTATATTGAGTTATGAATTACATATCATTTGAAATGGGAATTCCAATCCTTTCAAAACTATAAAAGCACAACCAATTAATCTCCTCCACACACATAAACACACGCTCCCCAAAACACATACATACACTAAATATACATACATATCCTTGCAAAGGAAACAGGCCCAGAAGTAAAATGACTCCCCTAAAGTCATACAGCTGGCTATAACAGATATAGTACCAGAACCCTCCAAATCCTGTCTATTTTCTTCTCCACAGGTTCTCTCTCATCACTAATTAATCTTCCTGTCCTAGACAATTGTGAGTCTCCAGCATGCTGGTTGATTTTAGTGCAGAATCATGGATGAGCAGTTTAGTCGGATTGATGAATGAGTCCTAGGGCTTCAGAGACTCTCGCGTGACATCAGTTGGACCCAGGTGAAATGGTAATCACCAGTGTATAAATGATTTGGACACTGTAATTTCCCACTGTGATTTAGTTTGCTTTCTTCGTTGATTTATTTAAAATGTGCTCTGCTACATCTCCCAACCTTGCTACACTTTGAGCGCCAATAAACGTCAAACAGATTAGACAGGCACATTACTCAATGGGCACATTTCTAAAAACGGTCCAAAGGTGAAATCCCAGCAGTTTGAGATGATTGGAGTATTTACAGGATGTTAGGAAAACATCTGCTTCAAAGACTCAGAGGTTTGAGAGTTGATGTAATGTTTTATTAGGAGCCTAAACCACCACTAGTCACTGTACAGAAAATATTAAGCCATTATAGAGTGAATGAGTTTTGAGTACCTATTATATAGAATGGGCTGTACAGAGATTGGCCCTCTAATAGCCACTTAGAGTGAATACATTTTGCTTTTATCAAAAGAGAAGAGAATGGAACTCACTTTTATAGCTTTACTCAAAGATAAATTGGGCAGAAAGAGGTTTTTTTTTTCCTTCTGTACTGACCACTTAGGTTTGGGCATATAGCATCCTTGCTCTGGTATAATGTCACCAAGCCTCAAGAAGCTGATAGAAAGTGGCAACAGTTTGCTAGATCTAATCTTGAATTTTTGTTTATCTTCTTCGTTACCAATAGTGACCATTAATAAATCGCCAATTACAGAACAAAACACTATGCACTATCTCATTTAATCTATATAAGACTCCTAAAATATAGGTACAATTATTTTCATTTTACACATGAAGAAATGGGGTTTTGAAAAGCAACTTCCTTGTGATCGCACATTTAATAAACAGCAAGGCTGAGGTTCTAACCCAGTTAGTTGAATTCCGATGTTCTCATTTTTGCTACTATCATCAATAGTTGTACAAAAAAAAAAAAAATCAGCTTAAAGTTAAAATAAAAACCACTGCCAAAATAGGTTATTCTAGTTATTTTAGACCCACAAGAAATTTATAATCTCCTTTAAGGAATCATCCCGAATAATATATGGCGGCGAGGACACAGCATAATTACTAATAAATTAGTTCTAGAATCACACTTCTGCAATTTTCTCTTCACCAAGATTTACTTACATCTGCAGTATTTTCTTTGTGATATTGTTTCCTTCCCATAGCTAACTGGGTAGTTGATGGGGAGATAGCTAACAAGGAAGATGTATGCCCGAAGAAAGGAAAGATAGACTATAAACCGGGCTTGGCAGGAGCCAACTCGTATTTCTAGTCTAAGAGGCTAAATTCACCATATAGTTTTATATACATGCACAGATATACACATGTGCATGCACACACACACAGATACACACACACACACACACACACACACAAAATGGAGAGTGAAGGGAAGTATTGCTTTGTTTTTTGGCTTTGCATTTCTGAGGAAATAGCAGTTAGATTCATCATTTCTTAATCGCAAATTTTGGTGCTATGTCTTTAGAATAGAAAAGCATCACTTGACTTTCAGTGTATATTCTGCTAATTGGTAGATTTTGCCTTTCAACTAAACTGTAAAGAGAAAGGGTGCATACTAAACCGATTGCCCTACTTAGGCAGCTCCTGGCAGAAATGCTGAGATGGATTAACATGCATAACAGAAGGCTTATCTGACCCTGAGAGACAGTAGAACCTGAAATAACCTTAATATCCTGTCAACTTTCATTACCAGACCCCGCTGAACAAGTAAAGCCTATTTAACAGTCTGTCTGAGAGGAAAAATCCATATCTTGTTTTTTAACCAGGATTTTTCATCCTCTTCTGTTTTATGCTGGGGATATTTTTTCCACCTCACTTCTCAGGGCAACATCACTGCACTAGACCAAGTTATACGGTGTCTTGACTTCATCAAATTTCTCAGCACGTATGCCACTCCACAGCCCTCGCATCTATAAACATTCCCTCAGATATTTGGAACTCCGGGTCAGTATTGACAACTGGCAGTATGGGGCCTACCAGTGTGTTTGGGCAGAAATAACTCCAATCTGACAAGCTAGGAAGATGTTCAGGCTTAAGAAAGAGGGTAGGAAATAGTCAAATTGAAGAGTCCAAAAGCAAGAAAATGTTGAATAAACACTTGGACTTTCTCAGACACACACTTCCAGACATCTTGTCAAGTTGTCAATTCTACTTGCTGTAGACCTCCTCAGGTACCTCAGAATGCCAAGTGCTTTATGTTCCTCAAGGAAGGTGTTTATGAGGAAGTTCTAAAAATACCAGGGCACTAAAACAAATCCAAAATAATTGAGTACCCACAGCTTTTTAACAACACTTTCGAGAAATAGACAATTCTCTGTCTCAGTAAATGCTTTTCCAAATTTCAATTTAGATGTCATTTTTCAAGATTCCAAACTCCCTCCATTCAAAAGGCATGGCTTAGCTGTAGATTAAATTCTGTTTAGAGGAATTGAAATCATGTTTTTAACACTCACCAGACAGTATAAAGACTTAGAGTCTACAAATTAGCAGCTTTGTGACCTTGGACAAGTCACTTCTTTTCTTATCTGATATATTAAAAAGAAAGGGAAAGTATTAAATTTGTTGAGTTGTGAGGCATTTTACCACATACCTTATATAAAGTTTATACTAAATGGTTTTCAATATTTCTTCTTGTTTTAACTTTCTACTCTATTTATTAAGTGCTTAAATTGATTTAACAAATATTTGGGGGAGATTCTATAGGCCAGGTCTAGTGTTATGACCTGCAAGTGTCATTTTCACGAAGAGGTTTTTTTTTTTTTTTTTCATGAAAACCCAGGCATCGAGGTTTCTTTTTCCATAAAATTCTGAATAGTTTCTTATGGTATTAATGGAGCCAGTGCATTAGCCACCTTGTCATGTAATCCTGTCAGGAATTTGTTGTTTTATTCCTTGAGGAATTTTTCAATTCCTCTCAGTGACCTTGTTTGGGTTCCACTTTACTGATACGAAGAATTTGGGATCAATAATTTAGCTAATTCCTAAAATTCTCCTACAGCTTTGAGAGAGAAAGAGACAGAATATGTCTCACCTGCTTTGTGCAATATAGTAGCCACTGGAGACATATGGCTATTAAGCACTGAAATGTGGCTAATCCAAAATGAGATGTGAAAAAAAAAATGATGAAATAGCTTGACAATTTATAATATTGGTTACATAATAAAATGATAACTATTTTGTATATAATGGGTTAAATACAATATATTATTAAAGCTAATTTTACCTGTTCCCTTTTTTATTTTCATTTGCCTACTAAATAATTTGTATTTGTGGCTCTCATTACATTTCTGTCGGCCTCAACTCTCTCCATTACCCACTTACTAAATAGGCAACAGTTTGTGAAAAGGTAAATAGGTCAAATTGTTCTGGTCTGAATTAAAAAAAAAAAATGACATAAAATATAATCAAGAAGACAGGAAAGTGAGTAAGTAAGCTTTGTCCACCCAGGGCATTCATCATGTGCCCCTCACCATGGAAGCCACTGAGAGTTCCGTTTTTCATCACTGCTCAGGTTAATGCAGATTTGAGTAAGAACATGCCTGAGAACTAGAGATGTGGCAAGATCCACTGACTTCATATTAGAAAAGGCAGCAGGAAAAAATCATGAGCCACTGAGAGGGAAAGGGCCTGGGGAATAAAAGAACTGGGGCAGCCTAGCTGAAAAAGCATTTCAGGGAAACTTGAAGTCCAGGAGAAGAGAGAAGGATCTAGATTATCCACCAGAGCTTTGCTCTCTGAGTAAGATGTTCTCTCCCTGCACTTCTTCATCCTTTTATGTCCTATTTCATTCCCTCCTCTCTATTTTGCAATTCACTTTGTTAGGCACCTTCACTTAGGTATCTCATTTCATTATAATGAGACTGTGAGGTCTGCGTGATTACCTTCCTTTTACAATTAAGAAAGCTGAAACACGGAGAAGTTATGTAAATAGCCCGAGGTTAAAAGCTAGTAATGATTGTGGAGCCAGGATCTGAATCCCTATCACTTAATTTCAATGGCTATGTTTTTCCCACAAAACCACAACACATGCATGCATTTCAATGGTTCTTTCTTAACTGACTTATGGTATAGTTTAAATTCAGTTACTTCTATAGTTGCTCTATGAAGACAGTTTGGAGGTTATTCTACTTCACATTTTTAAACTGCTTTCTGAAATGTGACAGGGCTAATTTTCCAAACTCCTTTTCTCACTGCTAACTAAACACTGTCCAAATATTAATCAGATTTGAATACTTAGGATAATAAAATAAGTAAGCCTATAGCTCATTTGAATAGCTCAGCCAACCCTGTGAAGAAATGCAGTTAGCTGATACCCTATCTGCCTTTCAGTGAGTAATAGATCTGGGCAAGAACAAATAAATAAAAGAAATGCATTAACATGTTTTAGCCAAAAAAATTAAAATTAATTTTAATTTAGTTGATTATGAAAATCTATTAATGCAAATGTGTGAACCTAAACCCTTAAAGTCATGATAATATAATTTCTGTAATGTATTTTATATAGAAGTAGCAAAATATTTTTCCTTTTTACCTTTATGAACCACAGAAAAGAAAAATAAATACATGTATTGTACTTACTTAAAATGAGGGTCCTCAGTGTTCCCATTTGTGATAACCCAAATGCTAGCATTAATCTATCTCTAAACCCAAGAGGCTTTCAGTTCAGACCCCAGTGAAGACGTTAGTAATGCATACACAAACTGTGCCAGTTCAATACCTACAACAGAAGCCAGAGCATCCTAAGACTGGATTGGGAAATAGACTTCAAATAAATCCCCAGGTTGAGTATTAAGCATACATGGGAGCCAGAGTTTTGTGTTTTTTTTGTTTTTGTTTTTGTTTTTGTTTTGTTTAAAGTCCATAATAGAGAACTTGACCTTTTAAAATAATTTTATTTATTATTTCATCACAACCTACATTTTTCATCTGTGTTGTAAAATCCTACGAAGAAAGAGGAGCTTGGCATAATCTGTCCTCAAAAAACCCAAGATGGTGCAAGAAAACATAAATATATCAAACATCAACAGATAAAAAAAAGTGAACATTGTTCTCATTGCTTAATAACTTTTCATTTGCAAAACAATTCCAAGTTTTTTTAAGTAGCATTTCCTCAAGTGCATTTAAGTATAAATACATAATATTTATGAACTAGGTTGAGATAGAGGATAGTAATTAGAAGTCACATTTAAGCAATCAGAAATTAATATAAAGTATCTACAAAACAGTATGTTATAAAAATACAATTTGATTTAGAAAATTTCAATGTTCAACACTTTCATAAACATCTGTATAGCATAAAAGAAGGCATTTCTATGTGCAAATAAGTTATAGGAAGGCTGAGAGATAATGATAGATAGATGATAGATAGATACATACATACATACATACATATATACATACATACATACATACATACATACAGTTTTGTTTTGTCTTTTACTTTTTGAACCAGGAAATGTAAAATAAGTATTTAAGTATTTGAAATAAAGAAAAGTCAGAATTCAACTCAACACAAAATAATTTTAGCTGTACTCAACTTATATAGATAAGACTTAAAATTTTTCACATGAATTATATTTATGTGAATGAAGTATATTGAATGACCCAAAGTATGGTCATCATTTAAAGAATACCTCTAGTAAAGTCTTTATTAAAAACAATTAACTGCTTTCTCATTTATCTGATATTTGATATCTCATTTATCAAAGTTTTCATTGACCAGCATGGTCCTGTAGTCAAGGAACTTAGAGTATACATGCACAAACAAGTGCATAAACAATTTCACTGAATAGGTACAAAGTGTGCTCTGTGCTATCAAGAAAATAAACACGGCCTGTAACAGAGAATAGATCAATACTTTAGACTGAATAATTAGGGAAGACTTCTCCAAGGAAATGACATCTAAGCTAAGATCTGAAAGTTAAGAACAAATTTACCCATCATGCAGAAGGAGAGCATGAATATGTGTGTTTTGTGGGATGAATTGCGGTAGAGGGAATCATATTTAAAGGCCTGAGTTGTGAAGAAGGCTGGAGGATAGTTAGAAAGGAGGGAAGGGGCCAGAGATTGGATTACATAGGTCGGGGCTGTGAAAAGGAGATTGGAATTTAATCCAATCCATGTTTCTAAACAATCACTCATGCTACAATGCAGAGAATTAATTGAAGAGGAGTAACATAAAAGGTACGCCATGTATTTGTTAGGTGGCTGTTGTATAATTGGAAAGATTATTGTAACTAGACTAAGTGATCATAGTGGAAATTAAGATAGGTCACTGGACTTGATGACAGAAGCATCAGGGCTTGTTGGTTGATTAAATGTGGGGCTTGATGAAGATGTTTGCATCAGAGATGTGTCTCACTTATACATACAATCCAGATCTTTATATAAACTTTTCTGATTTAATACAAAAATTGCATTTTAAAAGTATGCACTCATTCATTGCATTTGAAAAATACACTCTGACTTGACAAGAATTCTCTTAAGCTTTTCAAATACAGATTGTCAATACTGTTTATAACAAAATTTTGATGCGGAAAAAATGTATTGAGCCAAACAGAGAAATCTGCAATTCTCTCCTTCTTTCATAATATAAAGTGAGCATTAATTTCTTTTTTTATTCCTACAAAATCTTTAATAACTTCCATCAGTGTTGCTGTCGATACTTTATAAAGCTAACTTAAATCCTCACTGACTAACCTAGAAACGATTAAAGGAATTCATTTAACTGGACCGGTGCTTGGAGTGGGGCATTTGAGTACTCTATCTAAGTCTAAGCTATAGATCCAAATGACTTGAGAATAGTTGAGGTAATAAGAGTGACCTGGAAAAACCAGTTTCACAAAATAAAGGAAACGAAAGAGCAAGAACATAATTCAACATGCACATACTCTAAGTCTAGTGACTTAAATTGCTATACTAACTTGAAACTTTAATATTTAGGAATGGAAAAAAAGAGATTAAATAATTGCTCAGATTGCTTTGAGCTGTCAAGTTCATTGGCTCCATTATTGAAGAATGCTCAGAATTTGGGTTTTCAGAGCTGACGAGCTACATAACAAAGCTCATATAATCCTACCAATTTCTACTGAATTTTTGGTACAAACTTTTTCCTCTGCTGCAGTTTTCACCAGTTTATGTCAAGTGTCTGGTTATTATGGAAGCATAAACTCTAGGTTTTCTCCCAATATTTTCCAAGAGATTCACCTGGGCATTGGAGCATACAGAATGACCAACAGCAGATTACTGTAGTGTACCTTACAGCTAATCCATAAAGATAAGAAGAGTATTGTGTATTCAAGGAGTATTTATAATAACTAAAACTAATGTAGGTGTGCCTGTCAAGACCCAGCCTTCTGGATCTTTTTCAATGTGGAGGAGGTTCACTCTCCCTCCCTCCTTAGTGTATTAGTGAGGGTTCTCCAGAGAAACAGAACCAACAGAATATAATATTTATAGACAAAGAGATTTATTAAAAATAATTGGTTCACAGGCTAGTGACTCAGTCGAGGTGATGTTACAGATAAAATCTGAAGGCAGTCTGCTGGAGAATTTTCCCTTATTCAGGGAGGCAAGTCCTTTTATGCTATTCATGCCTTCAACTGATTAGATAAGGCCCACCACATTATGTAGAACAATTTGCTTTATTCCAATGATTAAAATGTTAATCTTGTCCAAAAATACCCTGGCAAAGACACCCAGAATAGTGGTTGGCCAAATAGCTGGGCATTCCATGACCCAGTCACACCGACATATAAAATTAACTGTCATATATTTTGCCACCCACCATCCTTCCTTCCTGCAACACAAAATCCTACAATGGAAAGGGTTAGGCCTTGAATCTAAGGACTACCTTTTAGGCCCAGTTGACAATGTAGTTTAGTAGCAGAGATACAAGTGGACTTTGATACAAATATACCTGGGTTAATCCTCTAGTCATCAGTAGAGTACAGGGACCTCGAGAAAGTTATTTAACGTCTCAGAACCACAGTCTGGTTCTTTGTAGAAGAGAGATTACAATTTCTCTCTCATAGGTTCACTATGAGAAATCAACTAAATAACATCCCTGAAAGTTCCTGGCATATGATAGGCTGCCAATGCATCTTATCCTAGCAGGAGTCCCAGCTGCATTGTTTGCTACTGATATTCAGCTGTGCCTGGCTGCCTGGTAGGGCGGGGCTGCCAGAAGACTGTTTGCTTCAGGAAATAAAGAGCCTCCTGGGAAAGAACTCATACAGAATGAGACTTTCAGACAAGCTTGGCCTGAGAAGAAAAAGCCTTAGTGATCTGAGGAAAGGCCAGCTTTGACTCTCTTGTGCTATGCCTCTCCCCCAGCCCAGCCCCTCCCCCAAGTACTCATATCAGAGTCTTAGGGAGAAAGGAGACTCTGAGCAAAAACAAAGAGAGCTATTCCTTGTATAAATATCTGGTTCATGCTCTTATATTTCTTCCACCCTTTTTTTCCACACAAGAGAGAATTCTGGCTGCTCTACCTGCCCTGGATTCTTCCTCCCCTTGGCCTGGTAGGACTGGTTTCTAAGCCCAATTCAGTCTCAGAACCTGGATTCTCTGGTTGGGTTGCCTGAGTGAACTAAGCACCTAACTTCCTTTCTGTCCTTACCAAGTCTGCATTCTCTGGATAGATGAGCATTTACAAGGACCTCCAGAGGGACTTAGCTCTTCTAACCAAAATGTGAAATTCCACTTCCTGATTAGGACGTTAACAGGACAAGCCACCTTTTATACTGACAGGTACATTCCCTGAAGGGCCACTATGTCAATTGAACTCCCTATAGCAGACCTCCAAACGAGGAAGCTGATGCTCAGTAGAGTCAGGACAGCATCAGGAATTCACCTTGGGAACTGGCCCAGATATGAAATGGAATGACATTTCAGTTTTACAGGCTGAAAGTAGCCAAACCTGATATACCCGGAATTAGACTTCATTCTTTGGACACAGAAGCTACCTTTGTTGCCCCAGTCTGCAGTCCCCACCCTGTACTGTCTTTCAGTAGATGAAAACCTTTCTGCTTTTCATCCCCATCAAAGATAGTTCTTCTAGATTAGTGCTATCCAATGGAATTTTCTGCAATGATGGAAATGTTCTATATCTGCACTATACAATGTGATAGCCACACATGACTATTGAGCACTTGAAATGTGCTAGTGTGACTAAATGACCTAATATTTTAATATTATTTCAATAAGTTTAAATTGCAAATATGGTACCTAGTGACTACCATAATGCTCTATGCAAATCTAGGTAATCACTCCTCAGCCACATGAGATTCATTTCTGTCATCCAATGTATCTATAACCCTATTTCAAGGTCTTAGATCCCAGCTACAAGGTTTAATTCTCTTCACAAGCCTTGATGAGGAAATTCATAGACAATAATTCTGGTACAGTAGCTCTGTACAACCCTCAAACAATCCTGAGGCGGTTAGTTATCAATTTAACCCTAAGCAAGTTGTTTTGAGGTTTATGACTTGGAATCTCTAACAATAAAAACCCAAAGGATAAATACTATCTGGTTGTCTCTCCGATTCCTAAAATTCTTTAGAGCCTCCTTGATTCACCAGGAAGCTCCCAATGGATCTTCTTCAGTCACCCACTCCGCCTACCTGTCTTGTTCATGCTCTCCCCTAATAGACTTAGGGATTTCCCTTATAACTCCCGAAGACCAAAAGTATACTCATAAAATAAAAGCATTTTCCTACACCTAAAAAGTTTTTAAACTTTGTCATTTTTTTTTTTTTTTTTTTTTTTTTTTTGTCCTTAACAGAGCCCATTCTATGTGCTATACATATGAGGTTTTCAGAAGCTTGCTCTGGTGAACAACTAAGTGGTTTTCAAAATCTATTCTCAAATTTCAAGAGTACATAGACCAGGACAGATCCAGGTAATTCTTGGAATTTGCTTTCAGAAAATCTGAACTAGGAAAAATAACTTAAGTATTTTAATTTCATCTGTGGGCATGGTACGAAAATTTGATGGCAAGGTTAAGTGCGAAATGAAAAATGCACCTTCCAATAATCAAAGGCATATTCTCTTGGTCTTCAATTTCTTCTGAAACTTTCAGATCACTTATATCCTACAGTGATGTGCTTGCTTCTTTCTCAGGAATCTAAATCAAAGAACCTCCTGAACCCACCTCAGAAATTGTTCCACTCTGAAGAACGCTACACCACACCATAATCCAGTTGCCTGGTCACCCTTCAGCCCTAGTGTCATTCCTAGGGCCCATTATACACAGGCACACAGGCACAAGTCACTGCTTCTCAGACAGCAAATGAGGGCTTTTCAGACAGCCTATGACACTTTATGCCATACCTCTTTCTCACATCCAGCAGACCCAGGCTTAATTTATCTGTCAGGATGATGACTCTACTCCTGCTGGTAACCTTGAGTTCTTAAAGCTCTGACATATAATAACAACAAGGTTTTGGATGGCAGCAAGCCTGTGACAGGTAAGAAAAGCTTGTGCATTAAAAATAAGATTAGAAGAAAGCTCATGGGCTCCTGAAAGCTTCATTCCTGCCTAAGGCTCCCAAAAGTTTCCTTGCTTCTAGAACATACTATTTTCTGTCCTCTGGAGACAAATCCATTTGACATGTATTTGTCACCTACAAATCAATGAATAAATCAAGTACATTAATAGCATTTTAGACCCTTTGGAATTTAGGTTAACTTGGGCAGTAGTCATGATAGAAATTCGGGAATATGGGAGGAGGGCTAGGAGGAGCTGGCAGAGACATTTAATTACTTAGAAAGAGCAGTGACTGGGATAACTGAGCCAATTGTACCAACAAGCTCTGGAAGGTAGATAAGAAGAACAAGACTCAGTATTTGAGTATCAGTATTTACTTGAAGGGCACAATAGGGAGAGACTGAGGCAGCAGCAGTCACCCTGAGCATGTATGTATGTATGTGTATGTGTGTGTGTGTGTGTGTGTGTGTGTGTGTGTGTGTGTATATATATATCAGAATCCCAATAAATACCTGGGCCTAATGGCACGTTGTCGAATACAATACGCTTATGGCTTGGTTTTAAGTAAGGCAGTAAATTAGAATTCAGAGATGCAAATTTAGGCATATAGACAATGGCCAAGTGACTATAAGAAAATATTTCTTTGCTCTGTCAGAATTAACTCACTTCGTGCCATTCATGCTATTTCTCATCAAGATAACTGAGTAAAATTTCTTGATACTTGGACTCTTCTATAAAAACACAGGCTACATCATAAAACATACCATCTTCCCCTACACACTGAGTTGTTCCCATCTACCTATGACATCACCATTTCAGTCAAAGAAAATCCTCCTAAGGAATCAAGAGGGCACAGGCTGGTGTGCAGGAGTGCAACAGTGCTCTGCATTTAACTCAGCTGGTTGGGTCGGGCCTTCCAAGTTAATCCGCTATGTTATCTTCCTTCTCCTTCTTCCCTGCTACTCCCACCTTGGTTAATTTTAAGACTGCCTTTAAAAGAGGGCTATTCAAACCAAGCCAACATTTCGGAAGTGAAAATAAAAATGCTTGTGAAAGTCATATTAATGCTAACCAAATGGTAAATAAAGTAAAATTAAAAGTATAAGATCACCAAGGGGGGAGGCGGGGGGAAACCACTGTTATCATTTGTAGATGAAAGTTTTTCATGCTTTTGGGAAAAAAAAAAAGGTTAATGCAAAAAAAAAAAAAATGGAACAAATGATGTAGGCGGTGTATCAGCCAAACCAAAAGACATTTCTGTTCAATATAAATAGGCATTAATTTGCATGTGTTTATTACTCCTAATTTTCAAGCACATTGGAGGTCAATTAAGAAATTAATAAACCTCTCTCCTGAAAAGGTTAAAGGAAAAAATATTAATATATCATTAATATGCTCACCAGAAAATGGAACTCAGTCATCATTGCTGAAAGTAAACGTCCATGCTAGCATGACCAGATGGAAGGCTAATGAAAAAGTTGTCCTCTTCACACCTCAAATAATGAATGAAATTGAATTTTCATCTGCAATATAACAACAGACATACATTAAAATGTCTCCCAATTGAAAAGTAACACCTGTTAAACTCAGGAAAAAAGCTTTCTACTACTTATTCATATAAGTTTCATAACTTGTACTGAATTTGAATAATCAATGGTATATTTATTAAATACCCTAAAAAGTCAAGTTATTTGAGGGATGTATATATTATCTATAAGAGATAGTAAACCAATATCTACAAAGTTTAAACTGATTGAAGAATATTAGAAGAGGTTTGGAGGGAAAAAATTCCCTAAATGAAACTTCCATTTTGACCACATTATATGTAAAGAATTGTGGAGAAACTAAATCATGCTTCTTACCTTCAGTAAGATAGATATTGCAACTTTGGCTTTAAATGAAATGAGGGGACTATCCACCTTTCAATCATCCATTCATTCAGCAAACCTTTGTTTAGTATCTACCAAATATTTGACACAATGCTAGCTAATAGGAATTCAAGTGAATTGATGAATGCATCTTAAAATTGAAAGTGCTATTTCCATTCTTGCTATGAGTTGCTCTCTCATTATCAGCTGACCCATTGAGAACTATAAAATAGGAAAGAGCATATGAATGTGGTAAAAGAGGAGAATGAGAACAGGATATATGTGTGCTGAGGCTAAATCTATAGGCAAAAGATATAAAGCAGGCTTTTATACTATGCATGGATGACATGCATTCTAGAGATTTATTGAAGGTTTTACACTGAGCAATAATGTGGCCATATCTTTGTTTTAGAATATTTGGAGATAGGATTGGTTGGAGTCAGGGTCAAAGCTGGTGGCAAATGGGTCAGTAATGAGCTGTTGCTGTGATCAAGGGAAAAATTCAAAGCAGTTTGGCCTGTAACAGGGGAGGTGGGAGTATCCAAGCATGAAAAGATTCAAGCGATATTTAAGAGTTCGTTTCCACTGGACTAAGTGATCGAGTGGATAGAAGGGATAAAAAGAGGAAGAAGGTAAAGATGATATTTCACTTTATCTCTCTACACCCCAATATTTTCATCTATAAAATTGATTTATTATCATAACAGTATTTACAATGTGGGGTTGTGGGGATCAAATGAAACGATGAAAGGAGAATCATTTTGTAAATTGAAAAGCTCTATACAGATGTTTGTTAAAAGCAATAACAACAAAAAAAGGTTTTAGAGGAATAAATGTTCTTCTTTGAATCTTAATTTCTTCATCCACAAAAATGAAATAGTGAGGTTTCCTTCAGAATCTAATGTTCCTTGACTCTACAACACTTTTCTTGACAAAGTAGAATAATTCATTCAATTTCTTGGGGTGAATTGTAAAGATAAACCAGTAACTACCACTACCATTTCAAAGATGAACCTTTAATTTTGCTCCATGCCTAATGGTAGGCAGGTGTTTGTCCATGCAAACATCTTTATTATGTACTTTCTCCCTATGCCAGGCCTGAAACATGAAAATGTGGCATGGATTTTAGGATGAGCAGCTTATAGTCTAAGATGTCTTTGTATTACTTAGATATAATAGATATTCTGCATCTTCTAAATAAACTTTCCTTTCTCCACCTTGCAATATGAAACCCAGCTAGCCTTCCTTACAACCCCGCAGATGAATGGATACTCTACTGCTTTTCAAAGAAGTTCCGTCCTCTCTTTCTCTAGACCTCTTCATATCTGCCTAAGTTTTCAATGATGGCACCAGGATCTATTCCATAACTAATAAAATTGAACAAAATGTATGAAAAAACAAATTCATTGATTGTGTGCTTAAATAGCCACAGTCGTTATAGTTGTGTTTCAAGTTTAGCCAATTAATCTGTCATTGATTTATCCAGAAAGAGTAAACAGAAAAGATAAGTTTACTCTAGATGAGGCCTTATCATAGAAATCATTCTACAGTATTTCAAAACCATGAATATTCCAGTTGTTTCCCCACTTCCCTTTGAAGCTTTAGGCTGATCTTGAACCTTGCAGGACCCCTAATCTCCTTGGACTCAACTTCTTATCAGCTTTCTATTTCAGATAAAAATATATACAAAAAATTACATTTGTTTAGCATTTCTCTGCAGGGTCAACTATTTGATATCACTGTGATCAGGGAGAAATACAATTTTCTGTACATATTTGTTTTTTCTGGCTGAAAATTATAATTCTCTGCATTCAGATCATTCTTCAAAGCATTATTTTCACACTTGATTTTATTCAAGTTGAAAAGCCACCAACTATTTTTTTCATTGCAACTATTTCTTGGTTTCCAGCTGTAGTAAAAAAGGTATAATCTATAGGAATAAGAAAAAACTCTTAACTTACTTGGAAAAGCATGAGAGCAGAGAATCTTAAAGAAAACTAATTGTTAATCCAGCCAACCATCAGGGCAATTCAGAGATAGATATTTAAAGATACATATAAAAATCAGAATTGAAGAGAATGACAATTCTAATCTTGTCTTAGTTTTTTTTTTTTTTTTTAAGAATAACATCCATTACAATTTTATTTCCATGTATAGAGTTCCTTATTGTTTCTAGCTCATTAATTTTCCTCTGTCTCTCCCAGAACAACACATTTCACCACGGTTTTGCATATGGGAGGCATAAACAAAAGCAGGACATTTTAAGGCATGATCCCATGTGGCCTTCGAGAAGTTTATATTTCCCTGGAAACTCTGAGAATCTTTTGCCCAGCTAAGAAGAACATCTGCTTCCTCTTAGCAACTTTAAGCACACTTTGATCCTGACGTCTTTCAATATCACCCACACAATGTATTTGAGGTTTTCCTGAGTAAAATGGGAGAAGGGAGTGACATTTGAGTTGGGGGAAAATTGCCACTTTCCAGGAGACATTTAACTTAACGTTTTCCTGGGGATCAAAAAGCTCAGGGTTAGTGCTGCTTATTCTTGGTTCTTCCTTAGAAACCTCTTTCTGCAATAACACTTAGCAGCTATGTAGCATTCTTTAAACAAATCGCTCCTCAACTAACCCTTTGTCTGGAAGTAGATTATGTACAATATAATTTGTAGATGAAAAACCAAAAAATGAGCCGACTTAATTAGAATTCAGATGCATACTCCATGCTTCCCATTATCCCTCTCCCCTGACCACCAAGAGTTTCCATGTGTCAGCACGATTGCAGCCAAGATCATCTAGTAGCATTACTTTGGGATAATTGTCTACTTCAAATTTAAAATGTTCTACCAACTACATTATTTTGGATTCCTCTATTTATTAGTTCAGTCCAAAGTACCTACTGTGTGCAGAGTAACCTTTTAAACATTATAGTTCATTTTTATCAAATTAAATAATAATCTAGCTCAGAGGTCAGAAAACTACACAGCCCATGGGCCTTATTTTTATAAATAGAGCTTCAGTGGAACACAGGTATACACATTTGTTTAGATATTATCTATGGCTGCTTTTGTACTGTAATAGCTGAGTTGAAATTGAAGCTTGATTCAGTAGTTGTGTGAGAGATCATACAACCCACCAGCCCCAAATATGTCCCATGTGGCCCTTTATGGAATAAGTTTGCCTCTCCCAATTTTAGCTCAGCAATTTCTAAATACTTCATCTCACTGCATGTGGCTCTCCTAAGAACATGGTTAAAGGGATAGATCCTGCGTTTGGTAGATCAGTAGGTGTGGCATGCAAGGATCTGTATTTTTAAAAACCTCTCATTGGTGTTAGGTAGTATAACTCCATTTGAGAAATGCTATTCCAGGTGACACAGTTTAAGGGTATTCAAGAGAAAGAATTTTTTTTTTTAATGGAAGGAGTGCCCTTGGGATGAGATTAAGGAAAGACTTCTTAGAGATGGTAATTATCTGCAAGGTTTGATGGATTTGAATTGTTAGGGAGAAAAGTTAAAATTTACTCCAGGCAGTAGAGAAAATAGTTATAAGCCAAGATACAGAGATGGGAAGGTACAAGGATGGGTGAAGTGAGTAGTAAGGAAACAGATCTAACCAAAGCTCAGGTGTCATTAAGAGTCATGAAAGAAAAGATTTTATTTGTATGGAGTTGGGGATCAGTGTAATAGATGCCTTTGAAGGCTTATTAAAAAACACTTTCAATCCAAATCAAGATCTATGAGCTTCAGTAGAGTTGACCAAGCCAGCGTATCCCAATCTCTCTCATGAATGATGGAGGTCAAATATTTGGTTAGGGTTGGGAGACAGAATTAAATTAGTGGCCACTTTAGAGTTTGAACTTTCAACATTAACCTCATGAGCAGTGTCTTCAAACTTTAACATGCATCAGCAGCACAAAGAGGGCTTGTTCGAACTTGGAAAGCTGGGTTTCCTGCCACAGTTCTGATTGGGTAGGTCTGGAATAGAGCCTGAGAATCTGCATTTCTAATAAGTCCCAGGTGATGCTGATGGTGCTGGTCCGGAAACTGCATTTGAGAGTTGCCACTCTAATCAGATGAGACAAATGGCTGCCAAAGAAGGGTCACGTGTTTATAAATAGCATTTGTCACTCTGAAGCACACTCAGTTCTACAGTGGATAAACTGAGGCAAAAGCACTACTGTTCTTCAGGGAGAAATTTTCAATATCCTCACTAGTTTGGACAGAAACCAAATTGAATTCATAGAATAATAAATAACTTAGAAATAAGAACAGGCCTTAGAGACCATCGAGTCCAGCCTTTTATTTTATAAACTAGATGGAAAACCTGAAAAACAGAAAGGTTACATGGTTTAAGTGCATCCAGCTCCTAATGGCAACCCAAGGGGTTTAGTTCTCCAGAAGGAACCTGAATAATAAAAATGGGTGATATTTAATATTAAGAAAATAAACTAGGACTTAATACATGTCCCCTTAGTTTACTAAACAGCTTACAGATGGCAATACTATATCAAGTTTCATTGTAGTAATTATATCAAAAATGAAATCCTCATCAGAGAAAGACCCATGTTTGCAAAAACAGATACCAAAAGAATTAATCAAGATTAGAAATCAATTTTGGCTTTGGGTAATTGATCCAAAACTTTTTACTATATTACCTCATGCTTTTAAATGGCAAATCATCACATTACTAATATGACTCTAGTTTTCGACTGTTTTGCTGAATTTCACGTGCAAGGAAAATTAAACTTAATTTTGGTTCAAGTCCTAGTACCTGATTATGGATAAACAGCAACTCAGGTAACAGCTGCAATTGATTGAGAGTGACATCTAAGCAGAGATGCTTTTAGCTACCTCTGGGCTCCCAAGACACTTAGAAATAATTCAGATATGGCTTCTTATCAGCTGGGTATTAGCAGCTTGTAAATATGTGTCCCCATTCACATAATGAGTTCTGACAGAGTAAAAGCCACCTGGAAACATTTAAGCATATTTTTTCAAGAGGTGGTTTAAGCTACTTTTTCCCAAGGGACAACCAATCAACAATATATTATTTTTAGTTTGTTGACATGTGGAATGTGTCAGGCTTTTGTTTTGTCTTGTTTTGTTTTCTGTTTGCTTTCATTTGCTTGCTGTCTGAGTTCCTCATTTGTCTTTAAAATGTAGAACAAAAAAGGATTGGTTTCCTTTTCCAGCCTAATGTCATATGTATATAAAAATGAGTTAATCTTTAATGAAGCAGAAAGTGAGTTATATAAAGGCAATTCCCTTCCAGACTTTACATGATGGCTCTTGTTCGTTTTATTGGTTCATCAACCAAATGGTTATTTATTCATATATCCATCCATCATATATCGAACACTACTACGTGAAAAGCATTTTGACAAATTTAGGTTCCCCCCAACATTGTAATCATTGGAAAAAAAGAAGGAGTAAGAAAATATTGCTTCCACACTAGGCTCAGTTTCAGTTCTAATTTCTCTTTTGTTCCATCATGGCATAATTTCTGCATTCTTGGTTGGTTAATCATTTCACAAACAAGATTACCCTTCCATCATTTTCAAAGTGATAAAACAAAGGATTTAATCACTTCTTTGCTTGAAAATTCTAGGTATTGGAATATGGAACATTCTATTCTTTATAAGTTTAACACAATTTCCCTCGGCCTGGTGGTCTCAGGTGTTCTTTACTCAGGTGTTCTTTCCTAACCTAGCCTAACCTTGAATGAAGCCAGCATTCGCGTCAGTCCTGTCTATGCACAACCCTCAAGCATGTAGTGAAGAGCACACATTGGAGTTGGGCTGCTTTCCTTCACCTAGAATAAATTCCACCTCCACAAAGGCAATAAATCCTCCAAAGACCAACTCAAAGTTCAACCTCTTCTATTGGGCTCCTGTGGGAGCTGGGATGCCACAATGAGATCTTTCTCTGTACTTTTAAGACACTAAGGTGTATACACCACTCACTGGACACATCAAATTCTGCCTTACGAATTATTGTTTTGAAATGTGTGTACCATAAGCTCTTTGAGGATAAATAAAAGCAATGTTCTCTGTTAGAGAATATTTATTGGCAATTTTCTCCAACAGAAAAGTGTCCATGGAATCAACTAAAAAATAAAAAAAAATCAAAACCTTAAGTTACTAAAGGCAGTTACTAAATAGGCTAACATTTCTGAAGTCATCACTGTTGAATTTAAAAGAGGTGTTGTTGTTTTTAAGAAGCTTAGAGAATTAATTGCTCTTCCTAATGTTACATAATGCAGCCTTGAAGTAAGTAGTATGTTTATTCTTCAAAGAACTTTAGAAATCTTTACTAATTAACTCATTAATCACTAGCTAAACCAGCGAACTGAAAAGAAGGTTGCAAAAAAGGAAAGCAAGTGCTTGTGAAAGTAGTAATTTACAAACAACCATATTCTAGAGAGTGGCCATACATCAGGGTGGGTTTTCATTGTTTGTTTTTTTTGTAGGAACAGAGTTTCTCTGGCTTTGATATTAGACAGCGTCTTGCTGAATGTTGCCTGCTATTACAAATAGCTCACACATTTGGATGCTAGGGTTTTTCATTTCATAAAACAGAATGAGAAATGAAAACACTATACAATGCCCTTTAGGCAGTAGCACTAAAATGTGCTTCGAGAAACATGTAGGAGGAAGATGGGAGGAGGGAGGAGCAGAAGAGATGATGCAAAAGAGCAAATCCCATTTTAGTAAATGAACCAAACCCTAGAATTAGAAAGAAAATCCTCAAAATGACAGCTAAAAATGTCTGACAATTTTAAATCTAGGATAATGGCAATTTATAAAATTTAGGCTTAAATAATCAACATTTCCCAAATCTTTGACCTATATTTTGAAAGGCATCTATACAGGTGTTTTTTGATACTTCTGATGTTGAACTAAACAAACAGGAAGGTGTGAGTGGGTGTAGAGCAGTCTCATGGTAATGCACAGTCGCACCGATTTATTCACCCTCAAAGCAATTTTAAAATCAATTCAGTATTTCCTGGATAGGTTGACGTCACCCCACTCATATCAGAGTGAAAGACCAAGCTTCTTGCTTTGTGCTCATTAAAATTCTGTATAGCACACTATGCAGGAGCTGATGTCTATTTTCAGGACAACCATAAAACAAAGCACTAAATGTTCTTGTCTCTGAGGCCAAGGTGGGTAGAGCAGAGAAGAGTAATGCAGGATAAGGTCTACAGATAAGGAGAGAGGAGAGGAAGCATGGAATCTGTTAATGTTTATCAAATTCTAGTAATAAAATTAAGTGTCGGCCATGCACAGTTAATAAAGCATCCAAAATACAGACACGAATTCAAGAGTACTCCAAGAATTCTAATCAGAGAGAGCAGCTGGGAAGGTAGTGACAGTCAATGTAATCTGGGGACAATGACTCTATGCCAAGGAAATCGAAAACACCATTCTCAGTTTTTCTTTTATTATTGTCATTAAGTAGTTTTTATTCTTACAACCCATTTATACAGGAAAATATCTGTGATCCATCTTGGTACTATTTGCATAAATATAGAACCTAGTTCTTTCAGATGTAATATATATATATATGTGTGTGTGTGTGTGTGTGAGTGTGTGTGTGTGTGCATGTATATTTTTTAATTGTTGAGTGACATCGATTAATAAAATCAATGTTTCAAGTGCTTCCTTCCATCACCAAATATTTGACCCCTTTTACTCCTATCTACTTCTCTCCTTTCCCTCTGGTAACCACTAATCTGCAGTTCCTGTCCATGAGTTTCTGTTTGTTTGTCATGTTTGTTTGTTGCTTTCAGTTTTATATCCCACATATAAGTGAAATCATATGGTTTTCAATTTTTTCTGTCTGATTTATTTGGCTTAGCATGATTATCTCAAGATCCATCATGTTACATTTATACACACAACTATATGTGTGAATATGCATCTGTCACCAGGACCCCAGGTGATGACTGCCATGGTAGAGGAACTGTCTAGGTAAGCTTCACCATGACCCTGGATCTAAGGGTTACATTTGGCTCTGCTGTGATGAAGGGAAGCAGGGTGGCTAAAAAGAAAATTAAAGTTTTATAGAGCTGAGAGAGTAGTTGCTCTCTTTTCCTCAATGTGAGATGCAACTTTTGTATAATCATGTCATTCATCTAGGCCTGCAGAAACCCTGTGGCTTGTCCTTCGACTGGGGAAGCAAACCTTGCAAAAGGGAGGCTCTCCTACAGACAGAAACATTGCTCTCAGAATACTCAGGGAAACACACATGCTGTGCTTTCTTATGACCCACCTGATAGGCAGAAGTGGCTGTCCACTAAGAAAAAATGACCTCGAATTCAGAACAGGAGTCATTTTGTTTTTGAGCATTCCATACCAAGTATTCTTTCTACCTAGACAACAGACATGCCCGATTCCAATGAGGTGCCTGACTTTCTTCTTTCAGCTTCACACACACACACACACACACACACACACAGCCAATGGGACCATGCATATAAGAAACAAGACTTTTATTCTAAGAAGGACAGGTTGACCTTTCAGAGTTCATTAAAAACACCCCAGAATAAACCCTCAGATTCTAATCTCTTTAGAATGGGATTCCATGTTCAAAGGCAATGAAGAATTACCTAAAGACCCAGCTTCCCTCTCCCTCTGGGTCAAGGAGAAAGGAATATGGACAGAGTTCTTCCAGGAGGAATTGGCATGGTGCCCACTTGGCTCAGAAAGGAACCAGCTGCTTCTCTGCTCATGTACTCTATTTTCAGAAACAGCCTGGTTCCAGTTCTCTGCTGGAAGCTGTGGCCTGGCCCAGAGCAGCCAGGAGGGGACCTCCTGTACTGTTGGAGTCTTTGGGAGTGGGAAGTATACCACTACAATTCATGACACAGAGTGATCTACAGGAGACACCCTCGGTTTTTTGTTTTCCTGGCCTAGGTCACATAGCCCTTTGAAATGGCATGATGATGCCACTGTCCGGTGAGTAGGACACAGCTTTTTTGTTCCCCTAAGACCTGAAAAACAAAGGAGGGAGGTCTATACCATCTCTCTCTTAGACCAACCCAGTTCAATTTTCAGCTCTGCCACTTTCCAGCTGTGACCTGGGGCAAGTCACTGAACCTCTCATCTACAAATGGGGATAATAACAGTCCCTACCTCACTGGATACTTAGGAGGATTAAAGAAAGGCACATTTTCAAAGGGCTTGGGAAAAGTGCCCGGAACACAGGGAACACCTCTCCTGCCTGAGTTCCCATTGAACTGCTCTTAGACCTTGAAGGGAAGAAGAAAGAAGAACCAGCCTGCTGCACTCATGCTCCCTCCCATGGGCCCTGGTGGTCCAGGCTGAGTGGGGCTGGCACTGCCTTCAAATCCCACCCCCACCTGCCCCTGCATTTCTCTGGGCTGAGTGAAAACAGAGATGCTGGCTGATCAGCTGAAAGTCACGAATGCCCTCATTACACTGAAATAAGTTAATTAAGAAAGTCTATAAAAGGAGGCAGTGGCACTGAGGAAGGGCCTGGTCCACTTACTGAGACAGGAGTATAGGTTCTAGAGAGCCACTTTGAATGAGATGCGGGGCCTTATTTATTATTAACAACATGAAGGAGAAAATGGAACCACTGAGACTTTTTCTTCATTCTATTTTGAGTTTCTGTTGCCTACAAATAAAGTGCCTACTCCCTAGAGAGAGTTGCCAATCATCTACAACCTGCCCACCATGCACCACGATTGCAGGGAAATTGACCAGGAGTTTTATGGATCTAAAACCGCCATGAAATGTGTGTTGGTATAACTAACTAAAAGTTCAAGTCTTGAGAAGCATGTGCAAAGGTTGTTTCTCAACCCTAAGCATATATTTTCCAACCACAAATCAAAACCTACTAGGTCAGAGGAATTTTTGTATGGCTTCTCTGACTGCCCTTAGGCTATCTTAAAGGCAATAGTTTGAATGCCAAAATATTGGCCTTTTGGGATCGTGAGGAAGAGCAGGACAGAATACTTGAGTCACTTAAAAATTCAGGCACTTATCATCTTTATTCATTTGGCAGGGAGGTAAAAGGCATCAAATAGGGAAATATTTGTAAAGAAGAAACCTATAGTTACCATTTATAAGGGTTATCCTGTTGTCCTTATGCTGATCTGAATAGCAAAAGATACTAGCACTGGACCCAAGTCTCCATGGTGACTTCCTGAGTACTAGTGGTCATGGGTAGAACTGCCAAAGAAAGTCAGGACTCTAATTCTATCCCTCTTCTGTCTCTCAAAAGAGGCAACCATCTATACACCTGACTATATTCTTTTTTTCATCTCGTCATTCAAAAGGACAGAGTATCCACCTGAGCACTTGTCTTCTATTCAATGTGCTCCTGGGTTAGAAGCAAGAACTGTAAGAAACGATATTCCCCTGACCCCAATAGAGCTTTGCTTCAGGAGTCAGTCTAGCATCATAGTGTATAGTCTTGGAGTCAGACTATCTAGATTCGAATCTTAACCTCCCCACCTATAATCTAGGTAAGCACTCTGAGCCTCAGTTTTAGCACCAATAAAGTGGAAATAATAAGCAGCACTTCACTCATTGGAATAACTGTAGTGACATAAGCAAAGAACCTGGTTCATGCCAAGAATCCAGTGAATGGAAAAACATGTGGTAACTATTAGCATAGCAGCATCAACTCAAAGCAACTAATAAGCTAGTTTTCTCCTAGGGACTTGGAGAAGAATAAGAATATAGAACATTTTTCCTAGCATTTAATCATTTTAATATCTTAGAATAGAAAATATGGAAACAAAAATGTTTAAATAAGTTAATGGGCTGGTTTTCAATAAAACAAAAAAACAGAGAGAATGCTTTGGCTATTCCTCCCCTGATCTGAGCCTGTCAGTCATTAATGTACTAGCGACCACCTCCACATGGAGTCCACTGAACTCTCGGTCCTCGAAATATGGAGAGTAAATTAAAATACAGTCTACCACACATGTATCCAGAGCACTATTTTATCTATTGCATTTATCTTACTTATTTTAAATAAAAATTCAAAATTTAAGATGTACACTTTAGTTATAAAGTTATGGTCATTGGAGTTATTGGAGTTGATTCTGCTTTCTCTCTTTTTTTTTTCTTTTGCTATGTAGATATAAGGATTTTTATTTTATTTTATTTTATAAAACAGAGGCCTGAAAAAGATGAACTCTAAAGCTATTACCTTTTTAGGCTTTCACTATTCTATAAATTCCTCAAATATTAATGAAAATGGTTTTAAAAAAGAGAAAGTTGAGGAAAGAAATGTCTTTAATACCAAAAGGAGTCTTTTCAGAATTTTGTAAGCCACAAAATAAGAAACAATCTTTACCCTCTGTGTCATTTGCAAATTGGGGACAAGCATGATTTTTAAAAGCCAATGAGGGCAGCAGGGAGATTCCAGAAGGCACAAGATATAGAACAGAATTCTGGAAGCAGGTGGTGTGTGGTTCAGCAGAGGATAAGGATAGAGAGAGGTGAAATTGTGTTCAAATATTTAAAGCCCCCCTGTTCAGAGTCTAGGTACTTTTTAATCTTCACACACTGCATCCTGTAAGAAACTGTGGTAGCTTTTCATCTTCCCCAGCCCAGCTTTTTCTCACTTCCTTTCACACATCCTGCTTTTCATACATATCACATTCAGATTACCACACGTAACATCCGCCACAACGCAGGGCAGTGTAGGAAAAGCAATCGGATTAATGATTACCAGTTATGGTTCGATAGAATTTGCTTCTCTGGTTCACAGTCAATAAGCAGCCAGACTCTGGTTTCTCTTTGTGCCATAGGCTTCATTATCCCTCAGGTTGTAGCTTTAAAAAAAAAAAAAAAGAAAAGAAAAGAAAAAAAAAGAAACACTAAGTTCTGATACATTCCACTTAACCATTTGGCAGATCCCTTTTATTTAAAAACAAAAGGAATAAAGGAATAAGTATTCATTTAAGAAAGCAGTGTATTAATGTGAATGTTTGAGGATTCTTAGCTATCCTATATATGGGATAACTGTTGAAACTGAAAACAAAAATTAATTTGATCTATGAGCAAAGACTTATTAGGAGCCTACCACTCAAGCTATTTTTTCAGCTACTATGGAGAATATAGTAGATTGTTACTGTTCTTCAAAGAGTTTACAATTTAGTTGGAGAAAAAATTAAAATTGAAATAATAATTATTTTTTTAGTTGTTAATAATGTAATGGTGTAAAATTATACAAGTACAATGCAGCAAAATAGGTGGTACAGAGTGATTTGAGTTTAAAGGAAGCAAAGTCACTGTGCATATGGCAGGCTGGGAAGGCTTCCCAGCAGAGGTGGGGTTTGCCTCGGGCCTGATAGGACATAGATGGTAGACTTTATTCTGGCTGGAAGGAGGCCAGGCTCCCAAGAGAAGCAAGAGAGTGAGAATACCAGGGAAATATCAGAGGTAGCTGCTTGCAAGACATATTCATAAACCGTGGGCTGGCTGAAGTTGAAGTTTCATGTAGAAGGGCAGGAGAAAGTGATAGAGAGTTTCTGGGTTTAAGACAATTCAAAGAAATTTTGAGTCTATCAAATTGCTCTAATTACATTCTTTGTCAATAAAAAATATATGTGTTAAGCTCCTATTATATACAAAGCATTGTTGGCACGGAGAAAGGCAGAGACACAAAAAAGAAAGATCTAATTTGAGCTCAGAAGCTAGACATAAAAACAGGAAATGTGAACAATGCAAAATATACTAAACAAAACCAGAAAGAAAAAAAAAAAAAAGAAGGAAGGTGAATTGGCAAATAACTACTACATCTGTAAAGGAAACCAATTATTTTGTCTGTTAAATACCTTTTCCTTTTTTCTGAGAATAAAAGAGCCTTTCTTCTGAGTACCATTCCTCCTGGCCCTTCTACAAACCTTGTGGTACCCACAGAAGCTCGCTTCCTCCATGACCCTTTCCCCTGGCTATAATTAGTTGATAAGGAGTGAATCCTAGCAGGATGACCAGTCCAGGTCCAAGTTTCTTTCAGGAACATCCTTGCTTGGTTTTTCTATCTTTTTATAAATAATATGAGCATTCTGATTATAAATTCCCCCTTTCATAAACTGATTCAAATTGAATGCCTGTCACTTGCCACTCAAAGAGTCTTATTAAACTTCTAAGTGATTAGAATCTGCCTATTGTTGTAATTGTTTGTATTCATTCCTTCAAACTTCTGTTTGCATTTTTCCATCAAACCTGTGGATGTTTCTGATTCATCTTTGTCACCTAAAGTGCTGAAGTCTGTGATTTGTACCAAGCAGGCAGAATTAGATGAATAATACTAATAGCAAGACAAGTCAAACTCCCAACTCTTAGTTGCTTGACACCCTACAAGTTTATTTCTCATTCTTATCAATAGGTGTTAGTAAAAGGGGGGTGGCTATCCTCTAGGTGGTGCTTCTGGGACCAGCTTCTTTCATCTAGTAGCTCCCATCCCCCATGGCTATTGTGTCCTGTGCCAGATCCTCTATGGACAGGAGCAGAAGGCATAAAGAGGCCTCCTACTTCTTAACCACCTGGGCCCAAAAGTAACTACAGCTCTTCCACTCTTACTTAATTGGAAAAAGCCACACAGACTAAATGCTATCCTTAGCGGGGCAGCCAGCTCCTGAAAACTGTTCTACCCTATGAAAAGAAGTGATTTCTGGTGAAAAAGTAGCCATTTCATTCAGAGACATTCAAATACTGTTGGTTGGTTGAAACTTACTACAAGGAAGGAACATTAGAAGGATGGAAGGAAGGATAGAAGGAAGGAAGGAAGTATCACCATTGAGGCCGATTGGGGTTCGGTGTCACCCCAATGGTAGGAAGCAGGGAGAAGGATAACGATGGCACAGATGTGTAGATGAAGCAGTCATTGAGATTTAATAGTTTTATTAAAAATATGTTTTAGAAAGACAAAGAATACCCCAAGAAGGCCCATGGTCTCAGTAACCAACATGGAGGGGCCAAATGGCTACAAAAGGTCAAAAAGACCACAAAAGGCCACCAAAAAGAGAGAGAATTCAAAAGGGCAAAAGGAAAGAGAGCCCACAGGGGCAAAAAAGGACCCAGAAGCAGGAATGTCTGCCTTATATCTGGGCCACGATGGGTGGTTCCAAAGGTATTCCTAGGTGATTGGCAAGTAAGGTCATTTTAATTGATACCTGGCTGCTATAGTTTTGTGTAGTGCACGTGTGTGGACCCAGAATTCGACTACCACTGGGATGTTCTTTGGGTAATCTCTGGGCTGGGCCCTTATTCCTTTGTTCCCCTTGTCACTCATAACTGACTAGCAACCTAATGGAAGGAAGGACAGAAGGAAGGAAGGAAGGAAGGAAGGAAGGAAGGAAGGAAGGAAGGAAGGAAGGAAGGAAGGAAAAAAGGAAGGAAGGAAGGAAGGAAAGAATAGAGAAAAGAAAGAATAAAAACCTTCTAGAACAAAGTGAAAAAGTAGTTCACTGTGAGTTAGTTGCAGAAAGATTGCTTCTCAAAGACCAAGGACTGAGCATTTTTCTTGCATTTTCTTAATTGTACAAAACCCACTAGAAAACATCATGGGTCACAAATAAAAAGGTAGAGGAACTCTGCTGACTACCTTAGTGAAATGAGAATACCTCCAACATACATTTTGAAAAACTTTTCTAAACCTTGAAATTCAAACTCCATAAGGCAAAGCTCATGTCTCCAGAAGTTTTCATTGTCAAAATTTGTTTCATAGGAATCAATTGCCAGGAAAAAAGCACAGAGCAATCTGCCAAAGAACTTCCTTTAATAGCCAGAGTTTCAAAGATGCAAACAGCTTCTTAAAATGGCTGTTTCTTCTTTTAAATTGCATCCCACCTTTTTTCCCAGTGAGGGTAATGAGGGAAAGTGTACAACCCTTGGAACACATAGGAAATATTTCAAAGCCTTTCTGGAGAGTTTCCAAATATTCTCAACTTAATTTTTTCTTTCAAAAATGTTCTAAGTACAAACCCTTATTGTATGAGAGTTCGGTTCTAGTCAAAAAGTGGGGTTCTGGAGCATCTCTCCATGCTCGAGGGAAGAGAAGAGAATGGAGAAGATAGGAGCTTCCTAAGAAAAGGCCAGGCCCTAGTTGTGGATGACTGGGCACACCTCCCCACCCCGCTCTCTGGGGTATCAAGGCACGTTCTCTGGCACTAAAGAGAACTTCCAAAGATCAGGGTCATGTTTAACTTGTCTTTGCATTCCTAGTGCCTAGCACAATCTCTGATACCCATACCCAGCAAGCATTCAACAAATATTTGGTGAACAAATAAATGAATGTAGCTGAGATTTAGTTCTTATACCTTAGATGCAAAGTGAGCATTTGGCCTCAATGACAAAGGAAAAAAATCTAGAATTGGGGTACAAGATTGGAGCAAGACAAATGAGGAGCATTTAATATTGTTTCATTAAATGCTTTTATTTGGAAACCTGTACAAAGTCTCAGAGTCAGGAGCAAAAATGAGTCACCAGGCAGAGGTCAAAAGGATTTAGCTGATTAGGCAGCATTTTGAGTCAGGAAGCCAAGGAAGTTACTACTTTTAAATTTTTGTTCAACCAAATTGGAAAATGTTAATAGTAATAAATGATCTGATTTCTTTCTTCATAGCTTATCTATATTACTCTAAAAAGTTGTAGCAACCTTGAGCAAAACTGTGAAGTAGATCTCATCTCTCCCCTTTTGTCATCTCCTGTAATCAGCAAATGCACCTCCATGTGTCCAATGGCTTTATATTTTTCCCGCTCATCCACCCCTTATTTTTCCAGCCTTCCTGGTTTGACACATCTTGCTTCAGACTTTCCCATCCTAAATGTCCCTGTCTTGTTTCTCAGTCACCAGCACTTTGCTCTTGGCTGGTGAGAGCTGCCTAATTTGTTAAGCTGCTCATGTGTTCAGAGAGGTCATTAATGGTAAATCTAGGTAAAATATAGTTTGTTTATCAGGGCCTTGTGGAGACAAGGTCTTTACCCAATGGAGTATCTTTAATCATAAAAATTTTCAAGTGAAGTAAGGCCACTGGGGAGGAAATCCTGGGGCAAGCTGAACTTTTGCTGCCCTTTAAATCACATCAGGAGAGACAGCCAATGTTTTTGTCTGATCTGGAGACCTGACTATCAAATCCTTTTTAAAAAGCAACTGTCCTCGTTGAATCAACACTGAAAGACCTCTCGTTGCAAAATCTCGGCCTCAGGCCAGTCAGAAAGATAACAGTTGCATTAGTTGATTTTTTTTTTTTTTCAAAAGGATGCCTGAGTCATTTCCTTTTAGACCCTCTGACTCCTTTATTTCTGGTTATCGCCAATGTTTCTTATAAATTAATAGTCGAAAACACAATACAGTATTCTGTTGTGTCCCTTATACCCTCCTTTGGGGGGGAAAAATCAACTTCTTTTAAAGAGCAAAATTGAACTTCCCCAAGATCGTAACTATGATGAAGCCACAGCAGCCTTCATGGTTGCTCATGGCCAAGGGAGGGACACCCTGCCACAGTCCCAGGATCGGTTCGAAGGTGGTTATGCCCACAGAGCACTACAAAGTACTAGGCTTCTGAGTTAATAAAAGGAAAATGTTGATGACTGTTTATGTAGGCCCATGAATTTTGCCCACTTTTCCTTTTCTGTTGTCACTATTGTTACTCTATATCTTTTCAGAAACAATATGGGATATAAATGAATTCACAGAAATATATATCCATATATCCACAAGTATACATATACACATACATTCATATACATGTAAACTCACTACTCCTAGAAATATTCCCAAAGGAAGCTGCCTTTTAAATGGCTTCTCTTCAAAATAACAAAGTAGGTTAGAGTCTTTGTTGCAGATTATAATAGTCTCACATATTCAGCAGACAAGTCTATAGAAACTCAACCAAATAGATTTTCCCTCTTGAATTGAATAACAACAAAAACAACAACACAAAGACACTAGCTCTGATAAGGGACATTCTGAAACCAAACTCAGGTACTTTACAGAGGAAGATAAACGAGGTCAGTCTGGAGCCTACAGGCCAGAGCTAATCGACAGATTTAGGGGTTCATCTTAACTAGCTGATTGAACTTGCTTACTTATCTGGTACCGCATGAAACCTATGGATCAGCCTTAGCAAACAGGATGAGGAATTAGACATACAATGCAGCGTATCTGTGAAGCAGACCTGAAGAAACCAACCCGACACACATGGTCCTTTATGAGCTCTGACACCTAAGGAAATCACTCTGCAACCCCACAGTTTACAAATAATTGTCAGTGTGATGGTGCTGAGTCATAAAGAAAAGGTTAGGTCATATCTGACAGACTCTGTTTATTAAGACAAGGAGGTGAATGATGTATTCTAGATAATCATTCATTAAAAATGGTTTTCAGAAAGCTTTGATACATAAAATGTAACTTTAAAAATCTGAATATTGAAAGCACCTTATTCCTCAATGTTAACCAACACATGAAGTGTTAGTGTGTCAGCCAAGCAAGTTCAAGAATTGAGAGTAATAGAGGGAAAAACTGTCAAAGTCTCCTCTATTATTTTTATCCACTTTTGTTACTTCAAAGTGCTTAGAGCATTTTTAAATCCAGAGGACCTGTCTTAATAAATATTAGATAGTTTTCAAATTTTCAAATTAATGTATTAAACATTGAAGAATAATGCTTCTAAAATGCTTCAAGATATTTATTTCAGTCATTTATGCAAGTATACCAGGCATATGTCTTGGTTTTAGGATATAGTGGCAAAAATTTCTCATTTACCCAAACGACATCCTCCTAGCCCTGTCAGTTTTGCTTTTGCCAAAGGTCTATGTAAAAAAAAAAAAAAAGCTTTGGCTTGTCAAACTCATGTATATTCTAAATCAACTATGTATATATAATGTAGCAATTGTATCAAGCAGAGGCCTCAAGAAATATCCATATCAACCCAAACCCATCCATGATCACCAGGGCTCAGAGCCTAGCTGCAAGGAAACAGGCAAACACATAGTCACTGCCGCAAAACAATTGCTGTTGGAGCTGTGAACACAATGTCTATTATAAGAGCAGTGACATGGGATTTGGTGTGTGTACGTATGTGCATACGCACATCTTACATGTATGAATGGAGACAGATACTTGATATGTTTTGGCTCCAGCGATAGTTAAATAATATTGCTGCTCTCCATGAAAATAAAAATATACCATATTAATTTTGGATTGTAGCATCTACCATCAGGTACATCTACTGGAAACCAGGTTCTGCCACTTATTAGCTATGCAAACTTGAAGACGTTTCTTGACCTCTCTGAGCTTTCTTTTTCACCTATATAAAAAAGATAATTGTAGTACCTAACTTAGAGAGTTATTAAAGTCTTTCATTGAGAAGAATCAAAAATCATTAATTGCGTTTCTTTATTATTGGTATGTAAACATCCTTTAAAACAGCAGTTTCCAAACTTTTTGGCACCAGGGACCAGTGCTCCTATGAGAATCTAGTGCCTCATGATCTGAGGTGGAGCCTAGGCAGTGATGCTAGTGCTGGGGAGGGGCTGCAAATAAAGATGCAGCTTCACTGGCTCGCCACTTACCTCCTGCTGTGCAGTTCCTAACAGGCCATAGGATTGGTACCAGTCTGTGGCCCGAGAGTTGGGCACCCTAGCTTTAAAATAGTTCATGCTTGCCAGACATTCAGAACATTCTGTTTTTCATTCTAAAATTTGGTCTAAAATGTTGTGTTCAAGAATGTAAATAAAGAAAGGTTGAGCTCTTCAGATACACAGGTAAGCATGCCCCAAAGAAGAACAACAATAAACAGCCAGGCAAGGGTAAGAACTCCAGCTTTTTTGGAAGCTCTTCTGAGTGCCCAGATATTTTTAGATTATTTTTAAAATGGAACACACACACACACACACACACACACACACACACACACACACAGGCATAGAATAAACACCCAGAAATATTTTGCTTCAATTTTACATGGGTTATTTTTATAGATCTGTCTTGCTGTGTGGATTTCATTGAGATGAAATGAATCCATGATATTGCTTCCATGGCAACCTGTTTCTTTGTGATTGGCTGAGTGGTATCCAGGCGCTTCCACAATACCCCAGAAAGTACAAGTACTGTTAATATTTAACAGATGCCGTAAAACCTACCAATCCCATGGTATTTGTTATGCAACTCACTATTAATAAAGAGATTCAGATGCATCCTAACATTTTCTCACCCTCTAAATATCCTTGGGAGTTTGTTTTCCTTATCAAAACCTGACATACAGAGAAAATAGAGTGGGGAGGGGGAAGGGAGGACAGGGCCCAGAAGAAGGGGCAAAAATCTTGAAGGTGTGAGAAGATAAAATCTTATCATATTTGTAATTGCAGGTGGCCTCCATCTCATTTGTTTTGCCTCAAGATAGAATGGGTTTAAAAAGAGAAGAGTGCGCAAAAGAAATGTTTTGCCATTTTACATTCATTCATGATTAAGAAAGAAAGCATCATGTACCTAAGACAATTTATATAGCCATGAGCATGCTGGTGTGACTGACCAAGTAAAATGAGGTAACTGGTACAAATTAAATGGCCCAAAGGCGACAATATGTATTTATCAGTGTTCATGAAAAATTGAGTTTTTTAGAGCATATATGATATGAAACTCCCAGTATGTCCTGAATTCAGAAAAGCGTTCATGTTTTTTAAAAAGTCTGAACTTGCAAAAGAATTAAATTTCCAGGTAATAATTTTTTCTGTAACCCCTACACTACCTGGATACTTGAGACTTTTACTGTGTATTTAAAGTTTTATTTTCACCAGATTAAGAGCAAATTCATAACTTACTAGGAAGCAAGGGAAGTGAGGGGTTTTAATACTTACATATATTATAATTCCACTTTAAGATATTCTTATTTGAACATCTTATTTAAGATTTTCTCAGCTCCCAGCAGAGGATACAATTTGAAAACCTGCACAATATATGTTTAGGTTAAAAACCTTTAAAATGATAAGGGGGAAATTACTATATTTTGAGCTTATATATAAATGATTCAATAGAGATGTGTTGATTTTGTGTATAAACCAAATGAAAATCATGTTAGCAAATGCTACTGGGGAAAATTCTGGGACTATATCTAAAGTTGATATTTGCTGATAGCCCAGTAAGATAGCTGTCCATGTGCTTCCTATAAATCTTCCAACTGATATAATAGGATAGGTTTAAAAATGTATATAGAGCAGTACCTCAGCTATGATAAATTAATGTAAATTTATAAAAGACTAAAAAATTATATATCAAAATATTAACCATGATTAGCTATAGGGGCTTATAGTTGATTTTCGTGGGTTTTTTTTTCTTTTAATTTATATCTTAATCTCCATATTTTTCATATGTGCTATTTAAAAAGGAAAAAAAATATTTTTAAAGAAACTATCAGCGCCCTTTAAATCTTTCTTTGTAAAGACAATTAAACCTTAAACAGATAAAGAGACTTTATACATTTTAAAGTGTTGCTCATCCATTATCTCATTCCAGGCACACAATTGCCTGGAAGGAAGATATTACCGAGAGTGGAGTCTCACTTACAGATAAGGAAAATGAAGGCCAGAGGTCAGCCAACTTTGAAGGATGGCAGAGGACATTAGAGGCAGAGCAGGGAGAAAATGTCCAGTATCCTGGGGCCCCTTGTCTCACAACACTTAGATTATATATGAGAGATATTACACTGACAGTTTTTGTAGCTTTTTAAACTAAGTTATAAGTCCATTTTCTTATCTCAATATTTTACATTCTATTCCTGCATGCAACACACTGCTAAGAATCAAGTGGATGCTTAATAAACATTTGCTGATTAATTTGCAACAATCCTTTCCTCTTTGCACTTTTTTAAAACTCACTTACCTGTACAGAACTGACAGCACTTCAAACAATCTTTTCTTTAAACTATTGCCCAAAGTTTGAAACTCTGAGGTTTTAAAATGTGTATACTTTCCTGGCCATCCATGCAGTTTTAGGGGAAAGCATATAAGAAAAGAATGTCATGAATATTCATCTAAGCAATTTTCAAAGAGCAAGGCCTAGAAAAGGGCAGGGGCAATGCATCAGTGTCAGCTGGCCAGGCCCGGGGGAAGTGAGTGGAGAGAGGGAGCGGGAAAGGCAAGCACTTCCTAACCCAGCCACGTTTCCAGGCTAGTCCCCAAGAGAGATCAGCAGTCAGGACAAACGGAGTTCCAAGGGATAGTCAGTCTCAAGATGCAAGATAGGAAGAAATGAACATTCCAAGATGCCAGAAGGGAAGGGAAATGACCTAGAGTTTCAAAGTTCCTTTCCTGGCTTGCTCCTTTGTCATAAGGCATCCGCATCAGCAGAGCAAACATACTGAATAAACAAGAAAAAGTTGCCCCCGCCTCCCAGGAAACACAATCTTACACCAAAGTGCAAAGCTCGGCAAGGGGACTGCGGGTTAGATTACATCCTCACTTGTTCCCTGACCAGAGACTTTCGTGCAGTCAGCAGCCTGCACTACTGTATGCCACAGCCCTGCTCATAAACCGGAAACATAATCAAGCTGGGCCTGTCTCTAACTGGAAGGTATTTTTGACTCCTTGACCACAAAGTATCCTTCAGTTAATTGATTCACAGACACAAACATCTGATATATAGCAGAGATAGAGATAATTTCTAGCCTCCATGAGTAAATGAACTATTTCCCTAGTTAAAAAGAAATGAATACCCTCTTCATGGGGTACTGTAATGAACGAATGAGATAATATATATCAAGCACAGAGCACAATACTTAGCATGAATCATTCAGTAAAATGTTGGTTCTCTGCCATTTTCCCCCTACTAATACTAAAACTATTTAGATAAAGCTGCTGATACAGTGGCATTTTTTTTTTAAATCCAACTCTTTCTTGCCATAAATCCCAAAGCCTTCATATTTCCCCACATAGAAACAAACTTTATTGCCTCCCCCACCACCATCCTATACACCAAGTACATTTTCGAGCAGCGGGCAGAATGCCATAGACACTGAACCCATCTGGAAGAACTGCAAATTAGTTTTGCATGAAATGTTAGTGCAAAACTCAAAGTCAGTTCTGACTTTACATTTTATAATGAAACTAAAATTTGGCTCACGTTTGCAAAAATTTTGCCAGCATTTGCTATGGACCTATGATTGTCATTAACCCATGGATTTGAACCCATCTCAAAGGAAAAAGATTCCAGATCTGTTCAGAGCCAGGCAAATGTCACTTTGAACACTGACCCTGAAAAGAAAATAAGCAGTTGACGCACAAGACTGTGCAGGAAAAATGTGCAGAGTCATATCTTGAAATGAACTTGGGTCACAGTCCTTCCTGCAGCTTTTCTCTCTCTTCCAAATGACAGATCAGACATTTCTGAATGTTTATCATGGCTTCTGAGGAAGCCATAAGTTTTCTCCTTCCCTATACAGGTTTTTTAGTTAAAAACTTGTAAATGTGTACAGAATTCACTTGACACAGCGTAAAGAAGATAATCATGCTTTGTTAGCATCCCCAATCTTGGCATTGATGCCATGTTGGCATAGATTGACACTGTTTTCAAAATACCCTTTTCCTCCTCCCTAAGTCAGCTTCTGGCCTCTTAGAAATTCTGAACCTGAAATCTCACAAGTAGACAGTGCCTCCCAAGGTATTTATATTTTAACAAAATGTCAGGTAGCCAGATTTTCCTGACCTGGTAGCTTTAGCCAGGGGCAATTTCTAGAAGATGATACTCAAAGACAGTGAATTAACATGTGGTATCCTAATAAGTGGGAAATTGTACAAATAAGAGAATTTTTATCATCAAGGCAAGTTTCAAAATAATAAAGGATATTATACAGAACACAGGTCAAAAACCAGAATTAAGCAATCCAAATCAGGACAAAAATGTATATAAAACAACAGAGGGTACAAGAATTTTAAAGCTAGAGAAATAAAACTAGACTCTTTTAAGGTTCCAAACAAGGTAGGGGAGGGAAAAGATAATAGAAAATAAGAGTTTATGTTTTCTTTGAGTCCTCTGAGTTGCAACATCCTCCCTGCTGAGTATACCAGGTGAGATGAGGTCCTTCAGGATGACAGGCAGAGAGAAAAACAGGGCCTTGGCTTTGCCTCCACCCTTTGGCTCTCAACCAGCAGTGGATGCTCTCTGCATGTGATCGACTGTTTAGAACTCACGAAGGACACAAGTATCTCTTTGTAAACAACTCCAAATACTTGAGTCTCACCTATACTCACACCCATAAGTAAATTAGCGGTCACTACTATGATGCTATTTAAAAAACCCAAAATAAATGTATGTATAATCTTAACCAAATTTCATTGTTTGTATGTGACTTATCTTCCCCATCACACACTTGAAACTCCAGGTTCAGGTCAAATCCTTGCTTTGTCATCCACAGATCCTAGTTCAGCACCTTGAGTAAAGGAAATATTTTAACATCTCTCTATCTATTCATACTATATGCATATATTTTCCTAAGTTTAAAATTGTTACCTAGTTCAGAACAAAATGATAGCTATTTGAAATGCAGAAGAGAATAGTTTTAGCATCATTCTGTTTTTCCCTAAATGTATGTCTGCACTCATTTATTCCACAAGGATAGGCATGGAGAATTTTCTAGATTTCCCTAGGATACCACAGTAAAGACAACATAATCTCTGTTTATTAGAGTCTAGTTAGGGAGACAATAAAGTGAACAAATTATTAAAATAACGTAATGATAGGGCAGTTTTTTCTTTAAAATGGTTTAGAAAGAGGGCAATGTGTGCTTTCAGATCAGAAATTATTAATCAGCCTTGCCTGCAGATCCGTGAACTCTGGGTTCCCAAGGAAGATGTAGTCACAGAGATGTGGCCAGGCGTATACATAGTCTTCACGAATCAGGGATTCTACTGCATTCAGTACAGATTTCCATGCACATGGCAGGTGTTCTGTATCTGCTGCACAAAGGAAAGATGGGCTGAGAAAGACAATTTTTGAGCTGTAAGCTCTTTGAGTAGGTTATGAAAGCACAAATGTGAATGATGTCTACTTTTCTGGAGATAAAAATCCTAGTTCCCAGTTAGCCTTCTGTGGGCAGGGGAACCCTTCCTAGGAGTTAGGCAGGCCCAAGCCAATCTTGTTGTACCATCTGAGTTCCAAGAGAGACAGTCCACTAACATAAACACTAAGAGGATAGAGTATTGCCTCAATTATCTTTGTGCTATTCCCAGGGACTAGACAATGTCTGATGCATATTAAGCATTAAGCCCACAAGGAAACTTTGCTGAATGAATAAAGCAATGAACGAATCAGGAATAGACCTAAAACATTCACTCTAAAGAGAAGATATCAAACATAGACCAAAGGCCACACAAAATAAAAAGGGTCTTCTATACTCTTTTATCATGTTAACATTTATACCACCATCCCCCTATAAAAGGACTGTGTTCCAATACAGTCCTTGGCCTTGAATGATCCCCTTGGGATGAGTGAGACGAGAAATCAGAGCTTCGCTAGAGATAGGGGTATGTGTAATAAGTTTATTTTAAATATATGCTCAAAGTATTGCTGGGAATACAGTAAAGAACAGGAGAATGCATTTAGTTCATTCAGCCTTAAGGTTAAAGAAGGTTTCTTGGAAATGAGGCCATCAGAGCTATTTACATTCCACATGAACCACAAAGCCTGCCCTTAGAAGAACTTTGCACTTGGAGTTAAAGAAGAGGACAATGAGAAAGATAACTTCACACTTCCCACCACAAAAAAAAAAAAAAAAAAAAGAAAGAAAGAAAAAAAAGAAAATAACAGCAAAATTAGCACAGACATCAAAGACTGTTCCCTGCGACATAACCCTTAACTTATTTATGCTGGTAGTTTACTTAGCAGTTCAAGAGTAAAAAGATAAAAAAAAAAAAAAAAATCAAGAAAAAATAAAAATGACAAGGAACACAGCCTGAAATGGTTTATTGTGAAAGAATAAGAGATACTTTTCCTACCTCCACCTCAAGAGGAGAGCAAGGATTCATGACAAGAGAATTTCCACAAGTTTAGGCTCCCAAAGTAAACAGCTGGATTGTTTGAGAGGGGGAAAGCTCTGAAGTTTCCAGAACACATGGCTCTATTCCAGTGGATGTTGATGCCCCATGCAATGTGGGACTGCTAATCAGGGACTATGAAGCCGAGGTCTAAGCCCTGGGCCCTGTGGCCCAGAAGGGATCAAAGATCCTGTGGCCATGCTGGACATGTGAACTGTGGCACCAAGTCCACATGATTCCCATGGAACCATTTCAGCAGCAAGACCAGTGGCCCTTCTTCAGATTTTCTAGACAGCTTAAGACTTTCATTTTCCTTGAATGACCAAAGGAAGTTATAGGCCAAAATGGATGAGATTAAATTCCTGACAACCTTGCAGGGGAGAAAACAGAATAGAGCTGGGTTTATTTAAACATAAAGAATATAACAATTCCTGCTCCCAGAGTTGAGGATCAAATTCATACCTATTATGTAAGTTTGACCAAAGTTTAAGAACAAAATCAACCTTTTAAAAAAGCAAAAACAAGCCCCTAGATCTTTGTAAATGAACAGCAGAACTCTACATGCTCCAGATACCCATATTTACCTGAGACACAGCAAGTCAACTGGAAAACTGGCCAAGCTTGTTAAGTTCACCTAATTTCTAACCTTCTGAGAGCTAGAAGAATGTCTGGCTCACACAGCTTCAGTTTCTGGCCTGAGATGACTCACGGACTTCTCCATTTAATAACCGTTTGAAAAAAAAGGGGAAAAAAATCCACTCATGAAAATTCCCTCTTTGGCCAATCACCCACTTCACTAACTAAATAGAACAGAGTTTAATGTTTAAATGAAACTAATGCTACATGTCAACGTTAAAACTCATGTTTTCTTCTGCATTTTTTTTTTCATGGTATATATTAACAATGTCTAAGGGAGCAAAAATTCCTTAGGGACATTTGATTTTTCTAGATAGCAGGCATTCATTGCTTCTGGAATGTTTCATGCAAGGCAGAATTTCTGGCTTACTGTGTCTGACCAAAAGGAAAGCATTTTTAAATCAAAACAGAGAGGGAACTACAAAATGAATTCCAATGAAACACGAGCAAGCGAGCACATCTAAGCAGGCTTTGTTATGACTTAGCATTCAAGGGATGAGAGAAAAAAAATAAAAAGCAAGCGTCCGATTGTTAAATCAGGACTTCTCAGCTCCCCTGTCCTGGAATCAATTTGCCAACTGCCCTTTTTCTTTTCTAATCCCATTTTTCAATATCTCATAACTCGAACCTGATTGATCACTTGGTGACATCAGCCTGAACTCATTAGGCTAATTAAATTAGAATTATGTGGTGGAGGACCCGGCTCACTTAGCTCTGACAGCACCATGCCCAACTGGGCTTCCGCGCATTCCACTGCACAGTCTCATTTCAAGGGCTCTGACCTTGTATTGGTGCTTTGATTTTTTAAAGGGGACATGTTACAACTAAGAAAGACTTTCTCAGGACACTGTAGGCAAGGAGAAAAAAGGAGTAAAAACCAGAGCAATCTGACAAAAATAGAATGCCTTATCACCCAAACCCTGAGGCAGCTCACACATATGGTGCCATATTTTAAACATGAACAAATAGACACTGTCTTAACAGCCTGGTCATGTTAGGATAGCAGTTTCCAGAGAGCCCTTCTTTCCTGGTGAATGGCTGGAGAGAAGCATTGTTCTGAGGAAGACTCAAATGGAGTCCTTGGCAAGGTTGCAACAGGCAGTATGCAAGGTTCTGCAGTGATCATCTGAGGGACAGGACGGGGGCTAACATTCCCGTGTGCTCGCTGGAGGTGGTATCCTGGTGAGGGGCTCAACAAGCCAGCAGGAAGGAGGGCCTTTCCCTAATTGGTGCACAGAGGGGCCACATTTGTGCAATTTGTATAGAGGCGATGTATTTCTTTATCTGCAAAAAGTCACCATATGCATTAACAGCCTGAAAGCAGGGTAATAAGTAGAGTGGATAATGATTTGTAGAAAAAAAACAAAAAAACAAAAAACAAAACTGACAATGCTGCGACTAGAAGAACAGTCACTTTTAGGAAGCATCTTGAATTCACTTTGGCCCCTAAAGGATCTTTGTTCCACTGTCTGCAACCCTGGGTTATTGGATCTCTTGGGGAAAGACAAGCAGAGATTTGATGTCAGCCTTGGGTTTCCTGCAGGACAGAGTAAGAGTGCAGAGAACGGCGGGCAGGGGCAGGGGGCTGACATGTGTGTCTTTCTCCAGTGCTTCTGTGACTAAGAAAGCAGGCATACGTACCTGTAGCACAAGGGTTTTCCCTGTGTTAGGCATTGTCAGACCCTCACGTGCTGAGGCCTTACACCACCACATCTGTGGCCCCTCTGCCATCTTCTAGCGCTGCTTCTGACACCACCACCACTCTCTAATCCATATTATTCATAATCAAGAGTGTTAAGGGAAGCAATAGGGAAATTAAGTATTTTATCCTTAAAATAAAGTCGATTCCCATTTTGAGCAACAAAATAAACCAATGGTTGTATACTCTTATACTCCACCACACACTGCTAGACTCATAAATGGGTAACCAGGTATCACCCCCATAATATTTACATATATGAGTCCCAAAGAAAATACCAACTAGAAGCCTGTTACTTCCAAATCCTTTTGTGAAACGAACTATAATAAAAATAAATAAATAAATGATGACTGCAACACCACAGAAGAGGTAAATATGTCTTATACCATCCTTGAACACTGGAAAGGTGAGGCAATAAATCAGGAAGCCCCCACACAGTCACAGACGAGTGGTCTGGCTTTTTAAACATCGTACATCAGACACACCAAGGAGAACCACTATAAGGCAGCCAGGATGAAACGAGTAAGCTAGAAGTGTTTACTCATCACCTAATTTCTCTCTTGTGGAAAGTGTTCCAGTGACTGCTACTGAACAAAGCAAAAATTGTTCCTAAGGAACACTGGATTCAAGTGAACCAGTGGAAGAACATTTAAAAGGGTATTTTGTCTGGGAATAATTACAGATTTTCTAAGCTCCATTTCTAATAACAGTTACACAGGTGACTGGTAACTCAATAGAAAAGAATATGTGAAGACTATTATAATAGATGGAACATTTTAGCCAAATAATAACAAGCCATTCATTCCTCAGGCAAAAGAAGCCAACTAGTTGAACGTAGTAGGAAAGTAAAAATTCGGAACCTCAATCACATGGAGCCACACAGGCATTTCTGAATCAGGATGAACTTGAAAAATATAATAAAGAAAACTCTACAATGAGCAATGGATTTGTGAGTTCAGAATGTCCATTTGCCCTCAAAAAACCTTCCGGAAATAGATTTTCATTATAGTTTGGACGACTTGCTGTCATGTCTCCTATCTTTAGAAAGTTAAACTAGATTATCTAGCTATAAAGGGAAAGAGTATTTTTTATACCTTGATACCTTCGTGTTTCTATTCAATATTTTTTCAACTCTGAATATTTAGTGCTTTGTATTGATAACCAGATCATATTTAGAGTGCTGATGCTCAAGATGCTATGCAGAAGACATGACGAAAACTAACTAAATTGGCAAAGTGAAGTAGAAGGTAGGACAGTTATCCAGTGAATCTGAGAAGCTTTCTAAAACTGAAAGCATTTCCATCAGAAGAATTCTAAGCATAAACTATTTTTGGAAATGTCTTGAGATCATGGAGGAGGTAATAAGTAGAGAATCTGGAAGAAACCTCTGTAAATAGCTGTCTAGAATTGATATGGTTTGAACTCTCCATATAATTCAGCTTATAATAATAGAAAATGTTAAGGGGAGAAGAGAGTAACAAGTGATTCTTTAAAAACAAAGTCGCTTCTCAATTTGAGTGGCAAAATCAACAAAGAAATAATGGATTATCACCCAAAATATAAAGCACATAACTATGAGTATATATTGATATTAAATTTAAAGAATTGGATGGATGGATGGATGGATGGATAAGAATAGACAAATCTCCCTTGTAGAATTCTAAATAATTTCTGTAGGTACTTCTCCCTTAAGGAAGTGAAGCATAATTTCACACTCACTCTTAAGTATGGGCAGTGTTTGTAACTTCCTTGAAAAAAAAAAACAGCATGGAAATAGGGAGAGAGGGTAGCTTGACAGCAAAGAAATCAGGCAAACACTACCTCAGTCAGATTATTAAGGCAAACATCAACCGTGGTAGGTTGCACTGACAGTACGTACTCTTGATAAAATATGATGAATATGGTACTTCTGTGGTTTTCTTCTCAAAATTCACAATCCCAGTCCACTCATGAAGAAACATCAGCTACATCTCCATTAAGGGATATCTATGAACTACCTGACCAGAATTCTCCAAAACTGTCAAGATCTACAAAAACTAGAAAGTCTGAGAAACTGTCATAGCCAAGAGGAAACTAAGGAGACACAAGTACTGAATGTAACATGGTATCTCACATGGGATTCTGGAATGGAAAACAGACATTAAGAAGAAACTAATAAAATTTGGGTAAAGTATGGACGTTAGTTAAAAATAACATATCAACATTGGTTCAAATGTGCCATACTAATATCAGATTATAATACAAGGTGAAACTGGGTGATAGATTTATGGGAACTCCCATACCATATTTTCATTTTTTTTCTGTGTTTTTAAAAACTACTCTAAAATAAAAATGTCTTTTAAAAAATACAAAAGAAAGTTTGCCGTGGCTAAAAAACAAACAAACAAAAAACGATAGTATAAGAGGTAGGTACTAAAAAATCATAAAAGTTAACAGTCAAAAGTAGAAACTCTCAACCCATTGGAGCCTGGAGTGTCAGCACTGGCTGAGAAAAAAAGTCAAAATTCATCTTCTAAATGGCAGGGAGAACTGTTTCAAACAATGTACTAAGAATAGCTGAGAGGCATTCATAAGTACAATTAGCACCTTGACTGAAGGGAAGCCAAAAATAAGCTATCTGTGGGAGAAGAGCAGGCCAGTCACAAACAGGTCCTGGGATGGCATCTAAAACCAGGCAGAGCAACCAAGGAAAGGAAAAGAGTCCAGGTTTCTAACAAGAGCGCCTGTGTTCTGTGTTCTCCTTGGTGTTTCTAATTAGAAAGAAGAGTTAAATTTTTTTTCCTACAAAATTGTCATGTTGACATTTTTGTCACTTTTATAAAGGTTTCTATGTCTAGATACAGTCTGCCCCTGCTTCTCACTACCTTAAATTTTGCCTGAAAACTTACCTAAAAGCAGCTCCTTGCCATGCTGGGTCTGACCAGCCTTCTGTTTCAGCAGCAGATTCTTTATTTGGAGAAACTGAATCATCCATTTCTCACCTTTCTTACCAGCCAAGTATTTTTAACTTACTGTCAGCTATGGAGTGAACATAGAGCCTATAAGGAAAAAGAGTCCATTTTCCACTTTTCCCCTTTGAGCTTCTGAATCCAGGAATGCATTACAGCAAAAAGGAGGATTTTTTTAATGTAAGAATAATATTAGTTAGATTACCATTTTTCTCCATTTTCTTAAATGCCCATATGAGTCTTGGATACTTAAACAGGGACCATTTCTTACCTGGAGGCGGCTTCTCTGTACTGTCTAAGTACAGAAAATGTGAGCAGCAGTCTTGAGCTCTTCAATGGGCACTGGGGATAACAAGGTCATGGGCACATATCCAGCTCCCTCGAAAAGAAGCAACAGGCCCAAAGGTGCGTGTCCGTGGACCTGTGCTGTTAGACCTCAAAGATCTGGGACAGTGAAGCGACACAGCTTGAACTGGTTTTAAGAGTCACCAGACACTGATACCCATGAAACTAAACCATGGAAACAGTTTGTTCCAACATCTTAAAGACACCGTCCAGGTTCCCTTAGCTTCTTAGGTCTACACCGAGAAAACGGAAGTAGGGAGTTCAAAGAAACTGATTGAATAAGAAGAGAGGCATTTTCTCATCATCAGTGTGAGTAAAATGCCAATTAAAGACACTTCAGCAAGACTTTTGGTTCTCCTTTTGCTGTTATTTACACGATTGACAAAGAACAGATTTCACAGTCAGAGACAGAAAAGGATATGGCAATGGCTAGATATCGCAGAATGATGAAATTCAGATAATATAGTTCTGTGTGGCGCAGTGAAAAATGGAATAAATTATGACTTGGAACGAAATGCCAGGGAAAATACCAAAGCCGATTAAGGTAATGATGAACAGATATGCTAGCTGAGCACATCCTCTACGCCCAGGACTGTGGGCACAAAGGATAGAGGAGGGAAATTAAGATGAGAAAAGATCACATAAACGGTGACCAGTGTGAGGTGCGAAAGGTAGGGGGCCTTGAAGACAAGCACTGGAGAAGGGTCTGACAAAGAAGGCAGGGTGATAGTCAATGAAGAAGAAAACAGTGAAACTTCAGATATGCAAGTTTGAAGAAAAGCCCCAAATATCTGGTCTGTCTTCAGAGTCTTTGGTGACATATTAGGTGGCAAAGCCAAACTCTTCTATTAAAAGAAAGTAAATAATTGTAGTAAACACATATAGAAATTGCTATATACCAGTTAATATATATGCTATATTAACTCAGCACCTACAATAATCCTGTGAAATACTGACTTATTGTCCCTATTTTATAGATGAGGAAACTGAGGCATAGATGTCAGATGACTTGTCCGATGTTGCACAGCTAATAGGTACATTCTTAGCCATCATACACTGATTTACATCACACAAAAGCTATCTGCCACCAGAAAAGAACGTGCATATTTGGCTTAGAACTGTGTTGTAATCTAAATTCTTTTAAAGTGAACAGTCTGGAGCCATTCGTTTTTTCATACCTGTTCTTTCACTCGACAATGCCACACATGTTTATTGAATACATATTATGCTTTATGCACTATGTAGGATTTGCAGATACAAAAATCCATGTCTTCCTAAGCATTTATTGTAGTAAGGGGCAACAGACAAAATAAATAAGAAAATAAAAAATACATAGTATATTATACAGTAATAAGTACAGTGGAGAGAAAGCAGGGAAGAGAGATGGGAGTGGCAGCTAAAATTTTCAATAGTGCGGTCATAGGTCTCACTGAAGCCTAAAGGAGGGAGAGAGCAAGGCATGCATACATTTGGAGGAAAGGTCTCCACCCATAAATATCCATAGTCAGAATGGGACAAATTGTCCAGGGGGATTTTGTTGCTAGAGTGGATTTATATTTGGTTAAGTCCTTAGGCTAAGTCTCAGAATGATTTTACTCCATATGTAAATGAAGTACAGTCACTAAATTACATACATTTCACATATTGTTCTACATAGAAGGAGTTCCTTTTGCATATTATCCTTCCAGAAAGAACTCAAAAGGCCACCAACTCCTCCCACATTCTTCTTTCATCTCTTGCCATAAGTAGTACGTGCCTTTTCCAAATTACTCCGGGTATTTTCTACCTCTCATTTTGCTTTAGATTAGAATTACGTTTACGCCTTGTCTCCCTCTAAACTGTGCATTCATCAATGCCAGGAAATGGACCTGGTTCATTGTTTATTCTCTACAGAGTTTAGCCTTAGTCATAGTAAGTGTTCAATAAATATTTATTAAGAAGTTTTGACTGTGTACTTTCTATCAAATTAAGCTTCAAATTAGAATAGCATTAATTTCACATCTGTATTTTATTACAACATTTTAATCATACTTTCTCGAATTTTGGGTTGCTTAATAATCACAAAGGTTTTGCCAAAATATTACAACTCATTAATATGTAAAGTTTCAAGCTAATATTTTAGGCACCAATGATTTTAAGGAGTAACATTTTTTCCCACACAACCATAAACAGAAAGAAAAAGATTCATCTCGACAACTTTGCTATAAATAAATAAAAATGGAAAATTGCAAAGTGTCTCTGCTTATGTAATCAAAAAATAAAATAGAATAAAATATTTAAATGTCTGAACTAGATAAAATATTTAAAAAACTAGACTCAATCTTATATTTGTCCCATCTGGCATTGACCAGTGGCTTAAGCCCTATCTTTTCCTGACTGAAAAATTCATTACATAAGATGTTATTTTGTAAGGGAACTAGAAAAACTGACTTAGAATTGTTAAGATATTATAGCTAAGTCACTACCACACTGCTTTCAAAAACCAAGAAGTATAGAGGCAATAGAAGACAGAGTACTACAGAAATTAAAATAATTTGCTTTGAATTTCACCTTATTCCTCTAATATAGAAAGTTGCCTACAATATCATGTAACTGATTTGAAATTGACCAGATAGACATTTCAGCTCCATGGTTATTATTGTTTTTAAGACTGGGAAATAATGGAGAAAATCAATGAAAGAAACAAACTCCTTATTTGGAATTGTTTCTTCCTTCTGTGCCTCTCTCCCTAGTGTGACTTTAGGTGACATCACCTGGCTGGAATATATCACCTTATCTATGAAGGGGACTCACTTGAGGAAGCTGGCCCTTGGCTTGAGGAAGGCTGTTCTACGGACCTTCATCTAGTCTCCAATTTGATGGTCAATGAACACTGCTGATGCTAGGATGGCTCAGAAAGCTTCTGCTCGATGACCCAAAATTCCACCAGGACTTTGTATCTCATTATAGAAGGGCTGAGAGGGGAAGGCAACAGCAAATTTCTAGACATCAGACCCTAAAAACTGCCCAGCCCCAAGGAAACACAATTAATACTTTGGGCCATCTCATGTTTCAAAATATAAGCCTTTCTATGCAGAAATGATTTCCTCCTTTCCCCTTGTTTCCCATTTCCTAACCCAGAATTATTCTTCCTTCCAAATTATAATGGCATCATCTTCTCAGTTGTCTTAAATATAACATTTTTTGCCAAAGCCAATCCTGTTATTCTCGCCATCCACAGTCATTCATACAACAAATGTTTTCAGAACATCTATCGTAGGACTCACTGTGCAACGTTTGGAAGACAAAATGTTGAGCAAGGCAAAGTCCTTGTATTCATTCATGATAGAGAGAAAGAATGAGTGCCCTGAAGCACAGGAAACAATGACCCTTGATGAACTTCTTGACACAAAATGGAACATTTAAGAACTTATCACACTATGAAATACATTGGTAAGCACTGATAGAAAGTGAGGTCCTCAAGGCTCTGAATATAATATGTACAATAGCCACCACCTCTTCTACGTCCATCCCAATTTCAATGCTAACCTTACCAAGTCCTCTCCCACCTAAGGTAATGACAACATTTTTATATTCCTTCTCAGCAATCCTTCTCCCCCCACCCCCAGCCACTCTCTGCTCTACAGTCTATAGGGGGTAAGTGGGACTGGAGGTGGGAAAATACAGCACATTTTAGTTTTGCATTTCCAAAACTGATCCATGATATTAGCACAGGAAGATGCCTGAGGGAGAGAAAAAAAAAAAAAAAACTTGGAGATTCTGAAGATTTGGCTTTGAATATCAAAAGCTAAATCCTGGAGGACTCAGAACAAAGCATTCATAAAGCGAGAAACTTTTAAGAGGGAACCAGATGTCCAAAGAGCAGTTTTCCCACCACTTGGATAAGAAAGAAATCTGAAGGGCTCATGTGTCATAAGGACCTGAAGAATGAACTGGCACACTGCCCATTCTCTAGAGGACCATAGCTGTGTCCACGCCAGAAGTCACAGGTGGGGTGGGGGTAGCAGAATCTCAGAGCAGAAGCAGCTCTGAGATTTCCTGGCTTCTCACAGTGTGGGAAGCTCACAGAAAAGTCCTGAGACACACATGATGCCATGCTGCACCTTCAAAGGGCTGAAGGAAGAATATAGGCAGCAGATCCCAGGGCCATTCCCAAACTCATGGCTTCCACAGCACAGTACATGAAAAACAGCTTCTGAGGAAGCACATCCCCTCCATCCACCCCGCCACCAACACAAACACACACAAGGTCATAGAAGTGGCTGAGAAGGGAGTGATCACTGGTTTCTCGTGCAAAAAATACAGAATGTATAAACCCTTCTTTATTCGTTACAAATGAATTATCCATAGCAATTTCTAATAGTTACTAATAAGAGTATTTTTGTTACAACTTTTTGTTATAAATGAATCACCCACAGAAATTTCTAATAAGATTCATATTAGAAGTGTTAGAATCTAAATAATAGTTGTGTCCACATCATAAAAGGTGATATCACAGTCTGCTCACTGGACTTTCCACAGGAGGTTGGAGAGCACAGTGGTTAGAGCCTGAGCCCAGGGAGCATGAGCTCCTAGTCCTGCACTGATACACACAACATGTGTGAATCTCAGATCTGTTAATTACAATAAGTGAAAGAAGTTGGACTCAAAAGACTACCTAAGGTGTAATTCTATTTACATGGCATTCTGGAAAAGGCAAAGTTGTAGCAGCAGAAACAGACCAGCGACTGCTGAACCTGGGCGCAGAAGTAGGGGTTGACTAGAAAGGACCCTGGAGAATTTGCTGGGGGCAGTTGATGGAACTGTTCTGTATCTATTTCTTGCTTGTCATTTGTCAAAATTCATAGAAATGTACACCAAAAAGAGAATTGTACTGGACATATTTGTTTTAAAAAGGTGCTTTTTTTAAAAATCCACATTTTGCCACTTAATAGCTAAATGATCTTGTCCTGGCTACTACATCTTTTCGTGCTTCAGTTTCTTTACCTCAAAGATAAAAGCACCTTCCACATGAGCATATTAGTCAGATTAAATGAGTTAGTGTGAATAAGGCACTCAGAGCCGAACTGGCCATACCATTAAGGCCTTAGCAAGTAACAGTCTTTGTTCTCACCATCACCACCATCAGGGTCATCATGCCTGTTCTATGCCAGGTGTGGTGGATTCTGTGATGCCCTGCACAGCTGCCTTCTTCACCCAGATGTTGGGAAGATTGGCTGCTGAACCCTCCCAGCTGCTCTCCTAACTATGAAATGCCCTCCAGGGCAGCCAGTCATTGGCTGTTGGTGGCACCTAGGTGTAACCTCGAATTGTTATGGAGATTCAAAGGCTCAGGCCCCTTGTCAAAATCTGGGACACCCTGAAGGGCTATCCCACCTCCAGAGCCATATAGGATTGCTTTGGCCTCAACCGCAAACACATCGTACGTCAAACACTGCTCATCTGTGTGTCTTCTTCATACGCAGTAAAGGAAGTGTGTAGACTCTGGAGCCAGACCACCTGGGTTCACTTCCTGGCCTGGCTGTGGCCATGGGATCTTGGAAGCTGCTTACCTCAGCTGTGGCTAGGTTTCCTCACAGAGTTCTGGCAAGGATAAAACGAGCTAATATAAACGCGCTTTGAACAGAACCTGACATACAGCAAATACTATGAATTGTCCACTGCTGTTATACCCAGCTCACAATGATCTAGCCTTCATTTGAATGTCTGTGACCCTCATCACTTGATCATTCATTTTTGATCACCCTATTCCACAATATTATGTTTTTAATCTACATTTATGTTTTTCTGTTGCATTATCTCAACTAGAAGTGAATATTAGCCCTATTTCTTTCCGTTTACATAGTGGGATTCGGGAAATCACACAGCCAGACAGTGTCACGCAATTTGTTCTCAGAACTTGGGCTTTTCCCATTACACCACTCCAGTTATATAAAGAACTGTTGAGAAAGCTGCTCCTTATACATATTTATTTATTTAAGTTTTTGTGCTATGTAAATTATAGATCCTATTAAAGAAACAATAAGTATGTACAAGTTAAAGACTATTAAAGGGCAATAGTCCAACACCCACTCCCTAATACTAGTAGCCATCGACATTTCCAACAAGACAGTGGTTGTCTGACCTCTGAATATTTTCAGTGACAGAGAACTCACAGCTTTCTGAAGCAGCTTGGTGTTATGACACTTTCTCCATCAGAAGGATGACATATTAAGCCATTTTTCCTAACTACCACTTTTCCTCATTGGTCCCAGGTCTGCTTGTGGAGCCACACCAAATAAAATAAATCATCCATGTACAAGCCCTCCAAATATTTGAAAAGAGTTATTATATCCCCATTCTTGTTTCCAAGCAAAATAATTCAGATGTCTTCCACCAGCCCTGCCATCACAAAGCTCTCAGTCACTTCTCCATCCCGTGTGTGTTCCTTTAGACACAGTTCGGTTTGCCAGCATCCTGAAATTTAATCCCTGAATCTAAACGCAGATTCCCATCACTGAATTGAGAAAGTTGGGGGGGGGGGAGGTGACACTAAAACCCTCTTCTATATAAGGACTATGATTTTATTAATTCGGCCAAAAAATCCTACCTTTTTGTGGAAGTTATGTCACCCGAGGGGCTCACGTGGAACTTACTCTCAACCAGACTCACTGAATGTTTGTTCTGAGTCTCTTTCCCCATTTCTACCTTATCCTATCATTGAGCTGTTTCATTGTGATTATCTACTTAAAATTGATCTGGTTCAATATAACCCATTACTGTCAATATGTGAGGAACATTTTTGCAACTAATTTCAATCTAAAACATTAACTTCTTCCAACTTGAATCCATCTGAAAATTGTATCAGCCTGCCACTGAAGTCTACTTCCAAACCCTTTATGAAAATAATGGCCTGCAAAAGACAAAGACAGAGACCTCCCTCAAGTATGCTAGGGCCCTCTCACTCATACTCCCTTGAGGTTTGTGTTCAACTAGTTAAAATCTCATTCACCGCTGTGACCACGCCTGCAAACCTCCACGTTGTTTTCAAAGGTACCATGAGTGACTTTTGTCAGATGCTGGCAAAAATCTCTGTGCTACAGTTCTGTCATTCCTATAATCTCCTGCTCTACTAACCCCATTTTGCTGTTTCACAGATAGCTCTAGCTCAAGGATAAAAGATATTGAATAATACCCTAAGAGGCAACCAAGGGCCTTTCGGTGGGATTCACAGGATCCTCTTCTGACCAGTTCCGAGGACTATGAACTACCCAGAGAGACAACACAGCCTATGCACAGAGGTTAACAGGAACAGGACACATTTGAAAAATGAAACAAATCCATATGCTAGAAGGAAAAGTGCAAAGGGAGAGGAGTGAAGAGGTTTAAGGCGGGAGAGAATAAGAGGGACTCGCCCTTATAAGCCATGTTAAAGAATTTGGACTTCATGCTGAGGGCAATGGGGAGCCAATGGCTGATCTTAACAGGATAGTGACATGACTGAATTTGTATTTTACAAGGATCACAGGCAAGGTTGTCCTGGGGACTCCTGCCATGACAGGGAAGTGGGAGTAGTTGACCTCTAAGGTCTATGCGATGAAGAGTCTGTAGTTCTATTGTTTAGCTAACCAAGAAACCCAAAGGAAGGTAGCTTCTTCTGGGAGGATGTGTACTTTCTCTTTCCTCATAAAACTGTTTAGACTCATTACTCCAATTTTGTGGAAGGGGTGGGGTGGGAGGGAAGATGACTTAACTTATTAATTAGGGGGTAGTTGGTGTAGCTAACATCGCAATATCCCAGCGCCCTTGCATGTCGTGGTGGAATAGGATCTCACTGTCACTGACATTCTTCCTGCTCAGCAAGCCAAGCTGCTAAGGACTGAAACAATCACTGAGCCTAATTTATAAGCTGCAAAGTATATAAGCTCCAACTACCGATATTGAAAGAATCAAGGAAGTGACAAAGGGTTGACAGAGACTTGATTAAAATTTCATTTTTACTAAGCATCATGTTGTCAAAAAATGTAATAGATGATTAGGTGGTAAATTCAGGATCCCTTATAACACTTACTAAGAAAAATATTCCATAACTTGTAAACAAGAACAAGAAGATGAATACACAGTTTCAATGTCACACTGAAACAGTGTTTAAAAGGCCCATTCAAGGATTAAATTTCTAAAATAATCTACAGTTGCTTGACTTTGCTATTTAAATTCTAAATTAAAGGCTCAAGTTCTGTGAAGCTACATGTTATTTTACAAACCTCTGTCTGACACAGAATGAATATTTTCTGTCCAAGAGAAGAAATAATCCCAAATGTTACGGTTTATTGTACAGTTGGAGATTAAACAGTTTGTTTCTAATGTAGCAATTAAATTTATTGTAGTTCTTTATTACATTGCCTATAAATACCCAGATCTTCAAATGCTCTTTGAACCAGCTTTATGATTTACTGTTTTCCTCATTAATTAATGAGTTTGATAAAATCTTTGGCAGGTTTTAGTCTGTATTTGTAAGAAAGTTATGTTTTACCTTTTTGTAAATTATACTTTGACATTCTTAGCACTAAATAATTTAGTGCAATTCTTCACTGTACCCTGTCTTGTTACTGGATTTTAAGGTTTGATTGTTGGGGGAGTGATTTTTTTTTTCGTGATATATATTTCCTCTCCTTTGCTCATCTTATGATGGCAATATCAAATAGAGCAGTACTGGACAGACTTGTACATTTGTATTTCTGGGACCCAAGAAAATGATAACACATATGAGACACTATTTATACCTGGAGCAGAAGGAATATATATATATATTATATTATATTATATTATATTATATTATATTATATTATATTATATCTGTTATATGTATATCTTTTCCTTTTGGCCACTTCTCTCCATTTTTACTGCTGAAAATTCACCCAAGCTAAAAAAGCCATATTTCATAGAAAAGTTGCGAGGGCATTCCTGTCCATTTAAACAAATAGAATATATGTTTAAAACCAAGTCAGAATTCCCCATACTGCTTTGTGAGTGTAGATGTCTCGAGTTGCCCCTCTCGTTCAGTCTTACAGAGTTCTTACTCTGATGGCTCCTCATCCTGTGCAATAAATGTGCATGAAAACAGGTGCTCGGTCCTGGTATAAGGCTGATCGTTTGGTGGTGGTTTCTGACAGATACATGAAAACCAATAAGACTAAAAGACAGAATTACAGAAAATTTTCTCAAAATTTAATACTTAAGAGGACCCAAAGCTTTTGCTTTATATCCTGTGGAGATTTATTGTTTTGCAATGAAAATAAAGAGTGGCATATATATTTATCACCATAGCCTGGATTTTCAATACGTTTTCCATTTGAGCCTGCTGCTTTCCCTCCATTAAAAAAAAAAAAAAAAGTTTTATCCCCCAACCAGCATTTGAAAACAGGAAATGAGCGACTGTGGTTCATTACCGTCATGCTAATCCACAGTTAAATTGCTCTTTTTGTCTAATGTCATTTAGAATGTCTTCTTAAAATCTGTTATCTGGGTTTGTGTAGCTTTTAAAAATACATGTTGGTTTTAATAAACCAGGTTTGCAATGATCTTAATTGTTAGTATAAATTTCATCTCTTTTTATGCCGGAAGCATTTCCTGTTTCAAAACCATTCATCCAGTAAGTATTATGCTGTTTTTTTTCTGGCTTTTATGGGATCTGACAATTTGAGCCGCTATCATCAAGGTACATTATGGCACAAAGTACGATTCTCAAACAGAGGATGTAGAGAGACCACAGATAATATTGCAGCGGGAATATTTATATTAAGTTGGTTTCTGAAAATATCTCTGACAGATGCTACTAGGCCAAAGAGCCTCCTATAACTGCAGCTCTAGACAAATCCAGGGTAGATGTTTGTTCCTCTCCAGCAGTTGTCTGAGTCCCTGTAACAGCATCTAAGTTTAGGTCGCCAGGCTCACCGGGGCTCACGGTGGCAGCGGGCAGGGTGATGGGAGGCATTGAAGGGGGCTGGGCTCTGCAAGCTATCCATCCAGCATTGAGCCTGGGAGGAGGGCCCCACATGCCCAAGCCCAGGGGCTGACCTGCTAACAGAGAAAGAGGCTGAAAAGGGAATGGCTGCCTGGCATTCAGTAAATAAGCTGTCTGAAAAGAATTTAAATTGTGAGAAGCAGTTTTCTTTCCTCTGGATAGTCTGTGACTTCATTAATTACTTCAGACCCACCTTGCTTCAGAAATGACGGGGGCGGGAGGGGGGGTGGCGGGGAGTGATTTCAGTGGTGCGGCACTGAACATGCGCCAGGGAAGCAATTTGCTTCTCACTGTTGCAGGTCTGTTTTTAGCTTCCAAACAATTAAGCAGGAGCAATGAAGCCCTCCCAGGTTGAGCCTGCACCCACAGCTACCATCACCTCACAGAGAAGGAGAGAGGGAAGATGAGGAGAAAGCCAGTTAACCTTTTCCATGCCTAGACAACAGCTTTATTTCAGCTGAGATCTAGGAGTAGCTAAGAGAAGGAGGGTTCCACAGCCCTCTCAGAAGCCGCCTCCTGCCTTGTTAGTCACCTGCCCTCTCAGCCCTTTAGAAAGGAAGGCCGTGGAGAGCAGCAGGCCATTCTTATTAAAGCAAACAGGAGAGGAGAAGATGTAGTCAAAGCAAGCAGCACCTGCAGCCGCACATATTGAAGACATCGGTTGAAAGGGGTTATCCATTTCCTGTGGGCAGTCTACAGAGAGCATATTGCCAGCTCAAAGGGCTCAGGGTACAATGCACAAATAGAAGGTAATTTGAGTCAAAATCTATCATAAGCCTAAGAGGAGGGTGGGGAAAGGGTTGTTCTGAAGCTACAGAAAGGATGATTATTTTAATCCAGCAAGTGTTTATTAAGCACTTTTATGTGCTAGGAGCACAGTGCACAAAAATGACCAATAGCTAGGCCTGGTCCAAGCCTTTGAAGTGTTCGTAGTGTAATGGATAGGTATTTCAATGGAGTGGAACTGCATTTAACTGGGGGTTGTATTCTAGAGTCAGCTCTGAATCAAAACAAACCCTATGCAAAATTTCACTTGAAATCTTTTAAGCAAAAACTAGATTTTCTTTGATTGGGTCCCTGGTGAAGTAGTAATCTTGTGTTCAAGTTCACATTATGCGAAAAAGTAAAATATTTGAACACTAGATTGTTCTTCAGTGTGGAGAGATACCCAACAATGAAAGCCTGAAAAACTTAGATCAGCTAACATAGCACAAGATTGATGTCTCCCACCTCCTTTTTCAACAAATATATGCTTTTTCAATAGCATCGTGTCCCTTTTTCTTGCTTTTCCTCATCTTTGGTCTTTTGATCTGCTCTCTCTCTTTGCCTTCTTCTCAGCACCTCCCCTTTTGCCCTTGGTTTATAGGTCAAATTGCATGAGTTAAATGCATACAAGGACAACTATTCTGGACCTCACTTTAAATAATATGGTAAGTGCTACGACAGGATAAAAGTCGAACCAAAATATTGTAGAAGATGGTTTTATGGTAAATGCAGAAGTTAACCTGCTCTGGGTTAATGAGTTTAGATATTTTAATTCCAAAGAGACACTATGATTGAGAATGACCAACAACCTTGTTAACTCATGCGTTACTAGGGAGACTGCCAGGGCCTTGCTAAGTTCCCCACCATCTCCACACTGCTGGCTTTGGACCCTCAGCAGCAAGCAGTTATGGCAGCCTACAGGGTCACCACCATTGTGTGCTGGAAATTCTAGCATAATTAGTCTTCAGTTATTATAGTCTCATATTTGAAAAAAAATTATATGTTAATTTTTAAAATCCTTTTGGAATAATTCCAAGATTTGGATGCTTTTGATCTTTTCTTTAAAATCCGCAGTGCGATTAAAACCACCAAGGAGAGAAGAGAAAATTCTGCCTGGAGGGTAAGAGAAGCCTTCATAGAAAAGAGAATCTTCGAACTTAGCCTTGAAGAAATAGGTTGCAGAGGATTCAAGGTGGGTGGAGGAGCAAATCATTACTGGTGGCAGAAGTACTGAAACAAAAGCACAGAGATCTTCCTCTTTATTAAAGAAGTAAAATCACAGAGCAAAAGAAACTAGCCTTGGCTATCCTCGTAGCTCCTGTGTCCTCACTTTGCCTAAACCCTCTGATGACCTGCCAGAGCATCTATCTTCATGCTATGGCCTGTTCCAAGGAGAAGCTCAAACTTAGTATGTATTATTCCATGTTCCTGGTTCACCTAGGAAACAGTAAAGCCGTGCATTTAGCTATTTTAGCTAAGGTGCTAAAATTGACAAGATCTTAATGCCTTCACCTCTTCCATCAAACCTTCCCCAATCTATTTTCTGCCAAATTAATCTTTTCCCTGTCCACAGTCCATAGCACTTTGAAGCTCTAATACACTTAAGTTCATACTGTACTTATTATAAGGGTCATAATGTTTTGACCCTTGTTTCTCTTCCCTACCAATTTCCCCCTGGCAGTAGGCACATATTCCTGCTCATACTCAAATGAAGTGAATCAACCTTTTCACAAACAGAATCTTTCCTGTGAGAAAGTAGAGGAGAGTGAGGGGACATGTTGTTTTTATTAACAAGTGATGACAGGATGAAAATACTGGCTTCAGAACCGACTCCTTCACTAACTTTGTGCTGTTCGTGTTTTAAATATCCTCTATTTCTATTTTTATTTTCATTTTCATTTTCAGAGATGTGCCATGGTGAAAATCAGTTTACCACACCAAATGTAGAACCTGCTCAAAAAGTTTGGCTCCATTTTGTAAAGTCTCTGGTTCACTAATTCATTTTACTCTTAGTAGAACTAACAAAAATGATTGATTTCTTTTTAAATCCAGAAGCTTCTTTAGACATCAAATAGTCTTTTCTATGAAACATTACAATCAGTGATTTAAGTGCAAATCAATTTTTAAAATATGAATTAATATATAAAGATTTAAGATGTTGTAGTGCTATATTATTGTAATATGACTTTCTCATTGAAAACAAAGTGGCCAGACATAAGACGTCAGTGCCTTCTACACAAAACAAGGTTCACTTGGTCTTACCTACTGTTATCTAAAATATTTTTTACTTTCAGTTTTTAATAACATAAATTAGTTGATTATGAAATTCATTAACTCATCCTATATACCAGTATCAAATGCCTAACATAAAGCCGTATCATGTTATACCTCAGCCATCTAGTCTCCTAACTAGAAAGAAGCCTTTCTTCTTCATAAGCATGAATTTGCATCCCTTTAAATATTGTTCTTATTTCTTAATCAGGGTCTCCACATTTAAATTGTATAGCTAAAGACTGATTCCAGAATAGTGACCTGATTCTTCTTTTCCAGGAAAATCATTTTCTGAAACCAAGAACTTTTTCAGGATTTATGGAGTCTCCCAGGAACTTATGGTCTCTAATCTGAGAAACCAATCTGAGAAATAATTTGCATGTATTCTTAATGAAGAAAAATTAAAGTTATAAACCCTGATTCTGGCAAAGATGCAGTGATTCTGGCCATATCATTCATTGTTGGTTGCAATTATATTTGATTAAGTTCTTTAGAAAGAGATACTGGAGATCAAGAATCATAAAAATATCCAATATAAGTATATGTTCTGTTTCTTAGATGTAAAATCAACCTACAAAAATTTTATAGAAATCACTGAAGTCGAATTTTACTCTGGTGGATCCCGGCTCTGCCCAGACAACAAACCTTTCATTCACTTGGTACCATATAATTACTTCGAGGAAAGTAGAAACAATAGATGGCTTCCTTCAATAGATAAGGATAAACTATTCAAATATTATTTATTAATGGCACCAATTATTTACATTCGGTCTCATTCTCAAAGGATTTGAGGTTGCTTTCAGAGATGTGTAAAGTATAAAAACATATTTAAAAATAGAAATAAATAAGGATTAATGAAAAATAGGGATAGGAAAGTGAGATGAAGCGAAACCAAGTTGCATAAAACATGGCGGAGCCTTAAAGTTGGAACAAAGCTTCTTAGCACCCAAGCAAAAGGAGAAAATATCAACAATGTCTTTGTGAGAAACCTCAAGAAAAGTTCTACTTACTAGAAGAACCACAGCTTTGTCTGATACTGAGTCCAGAAAGAAACCTTCTAGGAACAGAGACCAAACTGTATCACCGTAGGCTCTGCTGCTGGTCATATCTGCCCCAGTACCTAAGAGAGCAACAATGTTCTGGGGCCCAGGAGCCTTGAGAGTGTTCACATTCATGCAGAGGCTGAGAGAGTGTGAGGAATGTCAGAACTTTGTGTTCCTTGTCTTTTTTCTGTCTCTCTGGTATCCCAAAATTTCCATCTTGTTGAGACAGAAAAGAACCTATGTATTCTCCAGCCCAGACAGCCTAGGAAGCCCCAGGTCAGACTATTGCATATTCAATTTAAGAAGTTAAATTTATAACCGATGAGGAATATTATTCAAGGATTTGTTTATTTTTTGACTTTAAATGGTAACTGGAAACATAAACCTGGCTTGAGAAGAAATTATCAAGGGATGGTAGAAGCTTCCAAAAAGCAGAGATAGTTCACTAGCACAAACAGCCTTTGTTATATACCTGCGATTTCCATCAGAAAGCACTGGCATTGTTTAATTCTTAATGTCGGATCTGTACCCATTTTCATAACCTTTTTTACATTAGCCAAATCATGATTAAGGTTACGTCCAGTATGCGCTTCTGCTAAGTAAACCATGGTAAGAGTTAGGAGAGCAGCTGGCTGGTATGTAACAAATGTTATAAGAATTGGGCTATTTGGAAAGAGATCTGGCAGGCCTTATCCAGAGAGGAAATTTAAGTCTGAAAGGATGAGGCATGGAGGGGCTTATTATCAGTAAAGGACTGTGAGGTGGGTTGAAAACACCCTAAGGATTCAAACAAACCCGAGTGGAAGTTCCAGTTTGGACTCTCTGTTAGAGGGGTCAACTCGTTTAACTTCTTCTCACACCGGTTCCCTCATCTGCAAACTGTGGGTGATAACACTTATTCTATAAGCATCTGTAAGAACAAAGCAATGAAATATGGAAAACACCTAGCAGTAAGTGCTTAACTCAGTGTTAAGTGCTCAGTAAGTAGTAAAATTAAGGTTTTCTAAAAGAGAATAAGATACACATAGGCTTTAATTGCAGTGAAAAATACTTTGGTATGATTAAACAGTAATTCTGTAACCAAGTGAGGAGAGGAGGGGATAATGGATTCAACCTGCTTAACCAATACTATGTGCCAAGTACCTCACACAGTTCCTGGTACTTAACAGGAGTTCGATAATTTTTTTCTTTTTAATTTTTCATTCCCTTTACTGAGCTAGAATGTCTTTCAGGAAACCCTGGAATAAAAGGTCCTTTTGAGTCATATACTCTTAAGTATTAGAATTCCAAAATTATTTTTGAGAGGAAGAAACAATTCCTTTAATTACAGCAGTGGCTTTAATTCAGACCCACTGAGGTGAGTCTGTCTAACCACCAGATCCAAAGTATAGGAGTTTTGCTCCTATTTGACCCTTTTGATTCCTCGGGGTGCTGCACGCAAGATTCATGGTAAAGCAGTATTTATAATAACAATATATGCAGGTGCAAATTACATAGAACATGAGTTATTCTTTCTATTGAGGACAGGACATTTTTCATACTATAACTCTTTGTTTTGAGTGTCTTCCTAGAGTACGTAGACATTTATCACATCCCCATCAAATTTTGTGAGAGACAGTAAGTCAGGGAGTTACCTAATCTGTGTCAAGGACAAGGAAAAGATGTGTCAACAACAGCATTTTTCCCAACCTAATGACAGGTTAGCACCCCAATTGGTACTGATCCATTGGAATTCCCTGCTTTCTCTTTCACTGAAATGTTTTCTCTTTTATGTTGAAGTAATAAATTGGAATTGGTGGGGTAGGGTATGGCATGACAAGTAGCATCTGACATAATTGTTCTTGGTACACTATGGATATAGTTAAATCCATCTATCCAGACTCAATAGAACTAGATTTTTTTAAAGAGTCACAATAATAATTAGAATTTAAAACCATAAGACTTGAACCATCATATAAATTAAATCATCCTTGGTTTACTTTTAGTCTTATGTGATATTTTAAAGCATTTTTTTTTCACCATTAATGAGATGAACAGTAGCATTCCACTAACCAAAATAAACATTTCTAAATATTCTAGATAAATCAATATCTAATTTGTATATCTTTTTCTTTCTCCTTCTTTGTTCCTCCTACTCTTCTGTTTTCCTTTTCCTTTTCTTGGGTGATTTTCACTGCTCTAGCTCCCCCAGACTCTCTGCAGAGACACCTTGATTATTGTTGATAACCCTGATAAATATGAGTCCACAGGTGATATGCTCAGGAGAACTAAGGCAGTGGAATCTTTCTCCACTGAGTCCAGAATAAGAAAACAAACACTGCTCTGGGAAAAAGAAGAGCTGGGGCTAGCCTCAGATCTCACTCACCTGTTATGAAATCATGGGAGAGCATTTAAAAGTCTAGGGGTATTAGCAGCTTTTTCTAAAAAATAGGGTTACTGATATCTTCTCTATCTGAAGTTCATCTCTTGAGATCTTCATAGCTATAATTAGAAAGGACTCCCCCTGACCCTGTTTTCTACAGTGACCTTAGCTTCCTAAAACTACTCTGTGAAGCCAACACACAGTGAGTCACTGATAGCTAATTATAACTCAGGTACATGGGAGCCATTCGCTTTGAATGACTCAAAAGTATCTTCTTCTTTAAAAAAAATTAGAAATATTTTTTTCTCAAGAATATTTTCCCCTTCATTAATTCTGTCCCTTAGTCACATGTCTTCAACATTCTAAAAGACTTTTGACATACTCTTTTATATACTTTACACAGTTTCTCCCAAATTATAAATTTGACAGAAAAGCATTCAGGGTAAACAGAAATTGAACCTCTAACACTCACAAATACTTATAAAGTACCTAATAGTGCTATGTAAAGATACTCCAAGAACATGAAACATAGTTTCTGCTTTTAAAAACTTCAACTCACTTGTGTAATTAATATTTATTGGATTTGGGGATGAAAATGGACTGTAAAATGACCATTTTATAGATGGAAATGGGAAATAATTCACTATCTAGAGAATAAAACAGTGAGGCATGACCACTAGAAACATAAAGTCCCTCTTAACCTTCTAGAACTGGCCAAGACATACTGTTGCGAATTCGGAAAAATCCAGATGAGCATCTAACAATGGCATTATGCTGCAGAGATTATTAGCAGAAGACAATTATAGAACATCTTAGCACAAGCCTCAAGTAGCTAGCTGGATGCATCTAAAAAAACAGAATTTCTCAGAGAGGACTTGCTGCATGCCTTCCAGCATTCGATGTTCATGATGGATGGAGGGAAGGGTTGAGAAGACACTCTGATACAGAGGTGCCAAAGGGGTCTTGGGTCAATACATTTAGGCAAGTCCTGTGGCAACTGTGAAACTGTGACTCTTGTACAAAATGACACAGCCTTGAGATCATATGAGAGTGGAGTTGTCTTTTCGTTTTCATTTTTTTCAGGTATGGCTGCCTATCAATATGCAATAGAGCCAATGCATGACAGATTTATGTGTTATATGGTATTTTCTGTTAATTAAAATGTTTGTTGTAACTTTGCTAATGTATGTTTGTGATGTATTTTTTATATTCCCAGTTGTGCAAAAGGAAAACTGGACCATCCGACATTTCTCATGAAAACAATTGTGTGTTGATAGAAGTGCCACAAGGGATACTATGGCTAGAGGAGTGAAAAATGGCAGAAGACTCACAGATGAAAGAATACTGAAATGGAACATGACATGATATGACACATTTGGATTATTACAAAAGAGAAAAATACATTCCAACTGAGCTATGAGATTACAAAAGGCCAAAACCCTTGGAGAAAAATTGAGCATTAAACAAGTGGTCGTAGCTTCGAGTTCAATAGGTATTGAGATGTGTTCTTGGACAAAGAGGAGGCAGAGAAGCTACTAGTAAAGAGCAATATTCAGTGCAGGTGAAATAGGTGACACTCGACAGCCCAAGGTATTTGTTGCTCACCTTCTGGATAAGGCTTGAAATTTTTTTGATTTAATGTTTGGGGTTCTGCTTCAACGCTTGCTTAAATACACATTTGTGAGTTTTGATGATGCAGCCATTGATTTCCTTTCTACAAGATGGATAGGAGTGAGGCCATCCCATCCAGGAAGAGCACCGCCAACCCAGCAACCAGACGGTGTTCATTACAATCTACCTGGTCTTAGACACTTTGATTGTAACCAATACCCTGCAATGGTTCATTTTAAGTGTCACTTTGGCTAGGCCACAATCCTTAGATATTTGGTCAAACACCAGTCTGGATGTTGTCACAAAGGTTTTTGGTTGTTGTTTTTGTGTTTTTAAAGAAGAGATTAACATTCAAATTGGTATATTTTGCATAAAGCAGATCACCCTGCATAATGTGGGTGGGCCTCATCCAATTAGTTGAAGGTCTTAAGAGGAACAGTCCGAGGCCCCTTCGAGAAAGAGGAAAGTCTGCCTCTTGACTGGCTTCAGACTAGAGCTGCAACATCACCTCTTTCTGTGTGTCCGGCCTGCCTGACACCTTGCAGATTTTAGACCTGCCAGCTCCACAATCATATGAGCCAATTCCTTACCAAAAAAAAACTTTCTTGATAGATAGGTAGATGATAGTTGATGATAGATATAATAGATAGATAGATGATAGATAGATAGATAGATAGATAGATAGATAGATAGATAGATAGAAAGAAAGATAGATATCTCTTATTGGTTCTGTTTCCCTCAAAAATCCTGACTAATAAGCACCTCTTTATGGTTTAGATCTAAAACTTGAAATTAAAAAAATATATATATTTGACTATAATAACCTCATTCTGGCAAAGAATGATTTTTTATTAAACAATTTAAATGAAACCTAAATAACTTATTACAGGAACATTGATAAGTTCTGAACTAATTATTGGACCTAGGATCCTAGGGACCCAATATTGTGGTCTAGATTCATGATTGTCCTCTTTCCTTTTTTGCCCCATATTTTCATTTTATGTTCTATCCTAAAGTTTCTGAGGTATAATCTGATACACAGTTATTACATTCTTGTCAAGATTTTGCTACCATTCCAGAAAGTCTTATATACTCCCTCTATATACACTTCCTTTCACTACAGTGGGGGGAAAGGGGAGGATTTTTAAGGTCAAAAGATGTGAGTTTAAATCTTGGATCCAAAGCAAGCACTAGCTGTGTGATCTTGTCCAAGTCACTTAACCTCTCTGAGTCTTGGTTTCCTTTTCTCTCAAGATCTTCACGGAGTCAATGTGTAGGTTAAATGAGGTAATGGATACCCTGACCACACTGTTGAGATAAGAAGGGACTGACTGACAAGAAAATTTAAATCTGTATGTTCCTTTTTCCCTCACTTAAAAGTTCCCTGATAATAATAATTTTAAAAATATACAAATAAGTAATTTAGGAAGTAAACAATGTCTGTCATACTTAGCTGAAAAAAAAAAAGTCAAAATGACCTTATTATTGAAGGTAGCCTTCTACAACAAACAGCATCCAAGTTACAGCAGCTAATTTCATAAAATTTCATTTCTTGCTCATATCACAGCTGAATGTGAGATAAATGAGGGGTGTGGGGGGGGACCCATTCCATGGGGTCAACTAGGCACCTTCGATCTTGTGGTTTCACCCTCATATTGGCCCTTAACGTTTTTTCCCTCAAGCCAGCTGATGAGGGGGGAAAAAAAGGAAAAGAATAAAAGAGTGATGATCACACATGGCAGCTTTTAATGGACTATTTCTAGAAGTGGCACATATCACGTCGGTTCTCATTCAACTGGCCAAAACTCCATTGTACAGCCTACCTAGAGAATGCAGTGCTGCCCTGTGCCCAGGGAGATGAAAACAAAGCTGTTGATGAACTTGCACACACATTTCTATCTCGGGAGCCATAAAACCTACTAGACAGACGCATTTTCTTCAACTTTGTTTGCCTTTAACTGTTTACTTCTCGTTGCTTGTGCACATGCTTCGATCTGTTTTTCGGGGCTTTGCGTCTTACATAAATTCCTAGAAACACATGCTTCCTGATGAGCAGAATTTAATAGGAAAAGAGGCAGGCCATAAGTCCCTTGATATCTAAAGTAGGAAGAAAAGACAGCTGCTTAGAGGAAAGAGAAAAAGATAAGGAGGATCACAGTTCAAAAGATAATTATAAATTTCTAATTACCCAATGAGATCAGCAAAAGTCTATGAGAAACGCTATCTTCTGTGGTGACGTTACCTTGTAAGACCTGGTAGTAACAAAATCATGAGATGTTTAATTTTCACTTGAGAAACAGTAGTGCTGACCAGAGCCTCACAGAACAAGTAGAGAAATCCTTCTATCTGTAGTCTGCAAATGCCTATAGCCAATAACGGCTGTGTGGAGAAGTGCTTTCACTTTCATGGACCATTTCTTTCCTTTTTCTGAGTCCATGAAAAAGCCCCTGACCGCCTACTGCATCTGCCCTGTGTGCTCCACCCCACCCTATCCAAGCAGTGACGCTTCCATGGTGCAGGCTCCCACCATATGCACAGAGTGACAGCACCCACATGACGCATTTATCCTGAGGTGCATGGAGAGCAAAAGAAACTTCCTCACTCCCCTTGCTAAACTGTCAACCTTCCACCTGTATGGCTACAGTGCCAAACATTTCAGTATTAGCCATGCACTGAGGTAAGGCACTAGAGACCTCTGGAAAAGTACAGTTATTATCTGCCAGCACTAATAGTCAAAACCACTACGGAGTGGTCACTATGTGCTACCCACTTTATATACATTCTGTGATTAATCCCACCGCAAGCCTAGCAGTATTATTACCTCCATTTTAAACATGAAAACTGAGTTTTAGTGAGGTTAAGCAAACAGCCCAGAGCAGTACAGTTAATAAAAGAAAGAGCCAAGATTCAAACCTAATTTATCTGACTCCTCCTACACAAAGAAATTATAGCTAATATTTGTTGAGAGATTACTACATGCCAGTCATTGTTCTAAGCACTTCACCTATGTTAACTCATTTTATCCCCACAACAATCCTATAAAGCCAATGCTGTTATTATTTCCATTTTGCCGATGAAGACACCGAAGCACAGAGTAAAGTGACTTGCCCTAACCCAATAAAAGTAAGTGGGAAAATTAGGGCTGGAAGCCAGGGTGCTTCTGACTTAAGACTGATCTGTTCTTTTCTAAAATTTTGTCCTTTTTGAATTATCAAAAATTTCAAAAATACTAAATGTTGAAAGCATATACATCCATAGATTTAACAATTATTAGCATTTTGCCATATTTGCTTTGAACTTTTAGTTGAAGTATTTTAAATTAAGTTACAGACTTAGTTAATACTTAGTTAATATCTCACTCCCTAACACTTTAGCATGCATCTCTAAATAAAGATATTTCTTTATGTAATCACAATTCCATTATCACACCTGACAAAACTTACTAGTAATTCCCTAATACCATATTCAAAATCCTCCGATTATTCCAAATATATCTCTCTCACAGCTGTTTTGTTCAAATAAGTATCCTTTGAAGAATCATGGATGGCATTTGCTCATTATGCAACTCTAAAACATCTCCTTCCCACTCTCTTTTTGTACCATGGCATTAATTGTTGAAAAGTCCAGGCCAGTTTTCTATAGAATGATCTGCCTTCTGGATATGTTTGATTATTTCGTTGTGGTGCTAGTTAAGTTGTTCTTATAGTTTTTGGATCCCCTGTGAAGTAGAAGTTATATCTAAAACTTGAATACATTCATTGTTGCCAAGAATACTTCATAGATTATATTATTTCATATTTTGCCACATCTGGATGTTCATAATATCCAGCCATTCTATCAACAGTGAGGTCAAGCGCAACCATGGAGTCAACATGATGACAGCCAGATACCTCTACTGCAAAGTCCTGCTTCTCCCCCTTCAATCAGCAAGCAATCTGGGGAATTGTGTGGTGGTGGTCCCTATCAAACCTTCATTCAGTGGTTTCAGCATCCATTGAAAATTCTGGCTTACATTACCATTCCATCATGGGCTGCAAATGATGACTTTCCAACCATATTATTCGACCTACATTCAGAGCTGACATACTTCTACAAGGAAATGTTTTTCTTCCTCAGCTGGGACTATTTGGTTATGCTGGAATACAGTTCCTTCTGGTAAAACATGTTAAATATTTAACTATATTTAGTTACCATTATCAGAGTAAGGAATCGATGAAATAATCACCTCTAATTGTGGAAAAACAGTTTTGTGTAGGGATATTTTCACTTTTCTGAGTGTAATTATGCACTTGTGGAGTTTTATACATTCATGGTCACTTTTCTATTCCCCAATTCTCTCAAATTTGGCCATGATATCCTCTCAGCTGTAACACTGCTATATCTAGATTAGGGCCTAAATTCAAATCCAGGTGTCCCATGTAGTCATTGCCTCTGAGTCATGGAATTACACAGACTGAGAGATGTACAGAAGTGACCCTATCTCTTGCCTCTCTGTGCCTCCATCTCTTCAAGAATAAAATTGGAATAAAAAGTTGCATATAGCTTATAAGGTAGTAATTAAATGAGATAGGTCAGCTACGGGGTTTAGCAAAGGGTGTGACATAGCAAGAATATGATACATGTAGCTCTCCCTATATTTATACCAATAATGTCACCATCTAAAACTAAGTTTTCACTAAGGAATGGACTGGGACTAGGGATAGGGTGGTAAGGAGAAGAGCAAGAGCCATGAATGTCCTAGAGAAAAGACTCCCTCTCCCCGCCCCCCACCAGAACAGTGCAATCATGCAGTGGGAGGGCTTTGTCATGGGATGAAGGCAGAGGGAGAATGACAAGTCCCTGAAAAATATATAGATATATATTTGCTTCATTTTAGTTTCCCAGAGCCTCCTGTATTCTGAGATGTCAAAAAAAAAAAAAAAAAAAAAAAAAGTGCTGATGAAACCAGAGTTGAGGGTGTCTCAGGATCTATCAGGGTGGAGAGGTCAGGGCCATCTCTAGGCATCAGACTGCTGGTCCACCTATCCTTCCAGCCCATGCCCGTGATGGCAGAAGAAGCTGCTTGGTTCACATGAGCCTGTAAAGACTGCTTACAGGTGAGGAGGCAGACTCAAAGTCATCTTCCAAAAACAAAAATTATATGGAACACTAAAAATATGCATTTTCCTATCGGAACCTCCCACATGCACTGACAAGTGTTTTTAAGTAAAAAATATAATTCGAAGTCATATTAAAGCAAGAAAGATTATTTTAATCTAATTTCTTAGAATTATATTCTGAGGAATCCTCATCTTCCCCAAACCAAGTTAAGGGGGGAAAAAAGCTTCACTTAATCTTCAACTTTGAAGAAAAATTTTGAAGTTTATCTTATTTGCCTCCAATGCCATGAAGTACATTTGATTGGGGCTATCCTTCTATGGTAAATGACAGTAATCATCAAAGAAAAAAAGTTAGTAGAAGGACTGGAGAGATTTCTTAAAATTAAGAGTTCTTGCGCCTTCTGCCTGGCCTCTAACCTGCAGAATACTTGCTAGGTCACCAGCCGCCCTAGACATGAACAATGTGTTGTAACCAAGGAATCATACAGATACCATGTTTACTCCCAAGCATGACATGTGAAGAGTGAGCGAGTGAGTGTGTGTGTACATGTGTGTGTGTGTGTAATGGATAGGAGTGGATGCATCATCTTTTCTTTAATAAAATTTTTGTTTCCCTCAAAATTCACCAGGAATTGGCACTGAGATTTATAGAAATTGCTGAAGTTATATCATTCATCCAAGTTACCTGGCCTCTTCATTAGGTGGGGTGCTCACGGCACCTGAAACTCTGTCATGTATTTTTAATGCATGTTAAACTTGGCTTTATAATCACATTCAGTGACTAGTATGCTTCAGTAGAATGTTGAGTGACTTGAAAAATACTTGGCTCTTAGACAAGAAAAGTAAAACAAAGCTAAGTGTGTAATGTTTAACAAAGGAACATTCAGAATCTTCCTTCTGACAGAATAAAAGCAGCAAAGAACACTCTTGTCTTTCTCTTTCAAATAAATATCAGGGAAAATATCTGGGAAATAAACACCAAGAGCCAAAAATCAGTTATTATTAAAAAAAAACAAAAAACATAAAGTTTTAAACTATTCACTTTTATGTTGTTCTTCAAGGCCATTTAATAACCTCTGAAAATGTTCACTGATTATCTTCTTTCTGCTTGGTTGGTATTTGTGTACCAAAAATGTTTAAATGGGAGGTAAATAAAAGTCTGGCAGCTTAGATTCAAAAAAGTTTAAACTGGAACTCATTTATTTGTATTTCAAAATTCTGAGGCAGATTACCTGGAAGACATCCAAAACCTCACAAGCCAAAAGTTCTGCCAAACATTTTTCGGCTTGGCAATGGGTAATATAATATGGCCAGACCATTAAAGAAGTACTATTGCTATTTCCCTTGAAGTTTCTAAGGCAAAGTTTAAACAAAAATTATTTCCTCCAGAGACTTGTATGCATGATAAGGTTCCATCTGTATATAAGGAATCAGCATGGAGGATTAGACGTCTTGACTAAATAAAAACACAATAAAAATAAACTTATACTTTATTTCTAACTCTACACAGGCATAGCTATGTGTTCATGAAGCAAATCTGTCTCTCATATCTTAGGAAGGAGTTATTACCCCTTTGCTTTGTCATGGCTGTATCGTTCATTTGTTTCAACAATTATGTGTTGGAAACCCACTATGAAGAAGGTTCTCTGCCAGGCACAATGTGGAGAAACAGAGAAGAAGATATATAGACTCTGCTCTCATGGGACATGATATATGGTGGTAGGCAGGGAGAAGAGACATATACAAATAAATGTTAACAAGATGGGAAGTGTTACATACCTTAGAAAAGGTAAATTAAGGTGCTCTGGGCATTCAGAGAAGGGAAACGTTAATTACAATGAGAAGATCAGGACAGATTTCAGGAAGAAGGCAGAATAACAGCTGAGTCTGGTAGGGTACGTAGGATTTAGACAAAGTGGAGAAGTTTATTGAGTAACACGCACAGTGTTTCATTTAGTGCATTGTGGTCTAAAGTGTTCTATCTGCTCATTTCCATCCTGAGTCATAGTTAAGTGCCCTTGAATCCTTAAACCAAAACTGATTACATGAGAATACTTATTTCTTGCCCACACGTTAAACTCAAATTGAATATAATCTCATAATTCTATACAGTCACAGCTTACTTTACATATTGTAATAAATTTTTCCTATCTGAACTGTCTCAAGGCAACTTCTCCTTAAATTAACTTTACCAGAAACAGGTTAAACCCATGAAATCTAGTGGTGTAGTGGAGCCATTCACTAATAAAAACCAATGTGGGAACAAGAGTCTGAATTATTTAGCCTCATAAACACATTTCCACTTTGCCTGTGAAGGGTGCTTATAAAGAAGAATCATCTCTTTGCCTCCATTCTATCAATCCCATTGCATCAAGATCAAAACTTACTTATCTAATTCAATTCATTTAAACAAGCATTTACTGAGAAATTATGTCTCCAAAAACATTGAGCCAGTTTCTGAGGATACAGGATGACTACCTAAAGGGGTCTCATAGCCCAGAGGGGAATATACAACACCTCCAAAGCCAAGTAAATCATAGAATTTGTATCTACACAGAGTCCTGAAAGCACAGGGTACAAGTATCTGATACTCACATTCTATTTGAGAAATAAAGTTGATTTCTCATTTGCATATCTAGATTCATATTCCTATTATTTAGGGTTCTAATTGAAAGGTAGGCTGAAAACGTTCTTTAAATATTTTTGGAATTTGCATTAGAGCCAATTTACATATAAACAAAAGTATTTTTAAAGTCATTTGCCAATATGTACAAAATGTTGGTTTCATTTACTAAACTTAAATCTAAATGATTTTTCATGGTTTCCAATGTTCGGATAAACTTTCAAGTTCAAAGACTTGTTACAACTGATCATATTTAAAAATGTGCCACATACTTTGAAGGTAATTTTAAAATATATATATTGGAAATGTTTATAGCGAGAGTGACATCATTTCAATGTATTTTCCTCCCTCCTTTGTCTAGGAAACTCCTACTCAGTTTTCACAATACAACTCAGACATTGCTTCTTCAGTGAATTTCTCCTAGATTTCCTTTTGCATTTTCATATAAGTTTATTGAAACCTATAACTCCATTGCTGAACCAATTCTAAGAAACCACTAACTTATACCTTATTTTCCTCATCTGTATAATGTGAATTATAACAGATAGTATGTATAAAGTTAAAATAAATTAATACTATATAAGAACAGCACATAAACCATGGTATCATAAAAGTATATTCTTGATTATACTATCATTATTGGCCCAAGTAACTGTCATAAAGTAGGTCACCAATTAAGGACCACTTAATAAAACATATACCTTGTTTAATAGATATATGAGAAGTTATACATCCCAGAGTATATTAGACTCTTTCATAAGATGATTTGCAGTCACATTTCATGAGTTAAAAATAAATGTTCATTGGGTCTAAGATATATCATATAATCTTACATATTAAAAACAATGCAAAAAACTTATTTACATAGCACTTTATAGTTTTACGAGACACATTTACAATGGAGGAATTAATTTGATTCCCTTTCACACTATGTAATTCAGTTCTAAATCCAACTATAAATGACAAGCACTTTATTTGCCCATTTTGGCTCCCCCTTCAAAATTATCTAAGTATCTAAGTTGTAATTGAAATTTGCAGTGTCTTTTTAATCAATGAGCTTCTAATAGTCTTTTTATTATGATTATCAAATGCCTATGCAAACATTTCTTCCTCTGACTCTCACCCCTCCCGGGCTCTCGGTCTCCCAAAAAAGGGCAGCTGTGTCTTCTATCCCTTTCTACGCCAGTTCCAATAGCTCAGAGAGAGAAGGGAAAATAAACACACTCATTTCTAACTTTCCAGCCTACTGACTGGTCTGCCCATTCCCTGGCTAACATCCTCAAAAATATGATAATGGAGTGGTTGGTGTCACTGTGAAAGAGTGGATTCGTTCTCCTGGGCTACGGCCAAGAGAGAAAGGAGATATCCAAACACAGCTGCAGTTACCTCTCCCTGCTCAGCCCTTTCAGGGAACTGGACTCACTGTACCTGGAAGGAAGTCAAATGAGGGACAAAACAAAAGACTATCTAGGTTGATTGTTTCTGTACAGAACCTGCAAGAGGCCTTCAAGCCTACACTACGGGGGGGGGGGGGGGGGGGGGGGCGAGGGGGCGGGGTGGAGATCTCTCTCTCCTCTCTCTCTTTGGCATGAAACAAAGAGAATTATAGAAATGACCAAAGATAGAACTGGTCAAATTCTGTTATCACGAACTCCCAGGAATTCAATTCTTTTAACATTTTTAACATAGCTGACTAGAGCGAATGTTAATAAACAGGAGTGGGTGATAATTTAGGATCAAATTGACATTGGTGTTATTTCAAGAGTTTGTTATAAAGAAATAGGTCAAAGTTAGATTTTCAGCTAATGATGGATTGGGAGAAAAAAATGAAGAACGCGTGCATTATATTTCTATTAATCGTATACATAGTAGATGTACAGTGTTGGCACTTCAGTCTTAGAATCATACAAAATGAAGATGAGGAAGATCCTCTAATCCAATCCCTTGCTTTAAAGAGAAACAATGGAAGTACAAAGCATCTTGCCCAGATAAGCCACCACATAGGGCTGCCATCTTCAGTGAGAAAGTCTCTTTCAAGTTCTAGCTTGAAATCTATTAAGACTGGTCCAGCATTCATTAAGCACCCTATTTTCTATTTACCTATACCATTTTCATTAGGTATATCACAAACTTCAGCATCTATTTATTGTGCATTGTTTACCATGGCTTCATGCATGTTAGTCCTCTCTTTATATTATAAGCTCCCTGAAGGCTAAACAATTCTGAATCTTCCCAGCCTACCTCCAATACCTCCTGACAACAGCTCTGAAAATTCAACCTTTACCAAGCTCCTTCTATTTGTAAATATACTGTGGGGGTGCAAAATAAATGGGACAATTTCAACAGCGCTCTTAACCTCCTGAAGTTTAAAATTGAATAGGCAGAGAGAACTTAACAGCTCTAATACTGTCCGCTGTGGTGCAGATACAGATACAGTTCTTTGTGAATGCAGGTAACAAGATTAATTCATCTGAAAGCACTTAAGAAAATGAGTAGCCCAAGGACTGATGCTGGTTACATCTGAAATAAATTCAGAAAATGAGAGTAAGCATTTAGAAACTTTTATAGCAATTGACAAAGTAAAAAATATGCCTGAATAACCACAGAACCAGCTCAAAGTGGTCCCATCCTGTTACACAGGATACTGAGTTGCTTTTCAGAGATAACAGATCAAAACTGCAAGTCCCCAAGCGGAAGCATACACAGAGGAGAGAACTCTGACCTCCAGCTACACCCAGAACCAAAGTCTTATCCGCCCCATGCCCTGCTCCCCATCCCCCCACCCCCGGAAACACAGAACTGGGACATAATCATAACTTAAACACTGAAACCCTTTAAAAAGAGGAGGGTCCATTAACCAGAAAGATCCTGCATTGATGCCCCTTCCCATCAATGGCCAAGCTGCAAGTTTCTCCAATTAAAACTCGTCCCACCAGCGCTCCCACCAGTTTCCTGCATGCGCTTAAAAACCCTAGATGGGAAAGTTCAGGCTTTTGAGCATTAGCTTCCCATTCTCCTAAGTGGCACCATTCATAATAAAACAGCCAGTCTTTCTCCAATGCAATTCAGGTGTTTGGGGTTTGGCTCTGCTAGTGTTTGGTGGACGAAGTCTTCCTGTTCTGTCACACCTGCTGAGTATAATTAAAAAAAAAAAAAATTACAACTTGCATTTTGTATGTCTGTCAACAGATTGGAAATTTTAAAAAGAAAGAAGAGAGACAAGGAAACTGGCCTTTCTCTACAGAAAACTTGAGAAGCACTGTTTTAGATGAAACAGGCTTGACCTGGGCTTTGCCAACAGAGAGGACTTCCACAGCCAAGTGCGTAAAGAAGGGTGTAGCAAGATGATCCACAGTATTAACTCAGAGGAGTGGGGACAAGAAACGAATGAGGGATAGTGAAGCAGTGAAGCGAGAAGACAGGGCATTCTGCTGTCTGTGGGAGAACTTAGAATTGGTAAATGATAACAAAAGGTTGGGAGATTCCATTCCAAGCTGAAGCGTTTGGACCTTATTGCATTGGCAATAGAGAACAATGGAAAGTTTTTGACTGGGAAGTACCGTACTAGAATCTGCACATGGTAGGGAATACTCAGTAGCTCCTTGCTATTTGAACTCCTATGCATTTGCTCTGGTGACTGTAAACCCAGACGACAACCCACACCAGGCATGTCCCATAAGGAGGAAGACAAGGCTCGTCGATCTAGCCAGCACTTGTCTCACCTAATAAGGTTCCCGCTACTATCCAGATCCAGCTAACCGTTTTTGTTTGGAAATACACACCCCAAGTGCCAAATATCCAGTCTTTCTAGAGAAGCTGAAAAGCTGAATTTATAACAAACATCTTTTTACATTAAATGTCATGTGTTAGCACTAATTCGAAACCTTGTTAAAAGATACCAAGGCCAAATGAAACAAGCCTGAAGTTGGATTTGTGCAGGCCCTCACAGTGTATACCTCTGCTTTCGCTTATAAAGAGATTTGTTATTTCTGTTAAAGTGATAAACTGTTCATGTACCTTTCAGTCCCCAAAGCTTATGAAGATTATTTTTGTATTCATAACACGATGTCCTGTAGTCCTCTATCTGCAAAGATGATTGCTGGTATTACCGATTACTGCCCATGTGTGCTTATATAGCCAAATCTGATGCATCCCACAAGTTCTTCCTCACTTGGTTTGGCGGTAAAAATTATGAGCAATTACAGCCACCATTTATAGCTCCTGTCAGGATTACCATCGCTAAGGGTTAGGGTTATTGTGTGCTTTTTAGTATCTTTATCTCTTAAAACCAGAGCGCTTATAGTCCCTGGACCAAAACTGGGCTGCCTTCATCCCCCGTATAGTAAAATAGCGCCTTATTTTGCTCAGAGTATTTCACTATTCCCTTTTCTTGGGGACTGTTGCTCAGCTAAGATTGTTGCCTGGGACCGATTTCAGCCACGGTAAAAGCAATATCAGTTGCTGGTAGTCCCATTTGGATGCTTCCAAATCACGGGGCCCTTGGAAGGGGAAAAGTTTTTATTCCAACAGGTTTCAGAAAAGGGGGAAGGGGGGAACTGCCAGTAAAATTTAAATGTTTGTTAGAAATGGTCGGGGGAGGGGTGAAGAGGAGAGGGGAGTCAAAGGAATCAATAAAAACTCTCCTCCCAGCTGTTCTTTCCACAGCTGTATAAAGAATACACGTCTTGATTAAGTACAGCTTTCCTGCCTTTCTCTGGAAGGCCACCAAAAGCTGGGCGAAGGTGAGTTCTGCTATTTTAAGGTGGAATTGTTTGTATTTGACTTGAAAAGACTCATTATTTCACAGTTCACTTTTTCAAGCTGCCTCAGAGCTGAAGCAGCAAGAAACGATGTGGAGGAAATGACCCCTTGACCCTCAGGAAAATTTTTTTAAATAAACAAATAAAAACCCAAATGACCACAATTTCACAGCTTTCACTACTCCCTCTGGTACTGTTTTACTGTTCCAAAACCTTGACTTAGACTCTGCAGGGTTAAAATTCTGTGGACGTTTATGTCATAAACTTACACAGTAAAAGATTATCATTCAATTATAAAAATCGCAAAAGTCTCATATTTACTTAGTGTAGGGGACATTTTTTCACTCATTAATCTTATAAATGTATCCCTTCAGAAATCCATATAACCGCTCAGAATTTGAATTGCTTCCAAAGAAGGATAAATATTCTGGATTACTGGCTGAGTTCTTGTTGTTGTGAGCCTGGTCATTTTTATATTTTTCCAATAAAATGTCTTGGTCTTTTAACTTGGAAAGCCGTTGGGTCTGTGTTTGAAAAACACATCAGTGTGCACATGCACCATGTGGCCGTGCCGGGCCATTAAGACTCAGATGTGCTCCCTTTCCCCCCTCTGTCATTCAAGAACACTAGCTCCTTCCAGGCTCCCCTGTGTTAGCTGAGCTCACCTCCTCTCAGTCAAAATGTTCTCAACACACTAGAATTGCCTGAACTAATTACTAGTGTGTCTTAGTCAATCTCGTTTATAATTTCTCTGTGAGACAGTCTCAAGTTTTTAAAAAATTAGTATTATTGTTTGTCCTTGTGAGCCCAGAGTTTATGAAGCATTTAATGTGATTCTTAACTACCCTCTAAGAAGACTGCTTTTCACAAGTATCTAACAAGAATTTTAAGTTTCTTTTTTCTCTTTCGAATCTTACTGTTCTTTTGCTGTTATTAGCACTTAGGACTTATATTTGAAGATTTCCCTGTTGTACTATAATAACGGGGAAATACCTGTACATATCGGGTACAGAATAATTTTTCTAAAACAAAAAGATTGGCTTGTCCTGTGATGTTAAGGAAAAATCATAAATTAAAATTTATGATTTTATTATGTGAGTTTCGCAGAAGCATAGAGCAAAATAATGTTACAGGGTAGATAGGAAGTGAAATGAAGTGCCTTTCCCTGCCAAGATTAGATGGTTTTTCTTTTTCCATTTTCTCCAGATTCTTTCTGTATCTTCTTTCAAGCTCTGGAGTTTCTTTTTTATTTATTTATTTATTTATTTATTTATTTATTTATTTATTTATTTATTTATTTATTTTTACTAAGCAGTTTGCATTTAACATGAGCTTAAAACATACTAGTAGAAATCACTGCATGTAGGGGGACAGTTCTGAAAAACGTTCCTTGGAAGAGGAATGATTTACTTCCTTTGAAGGCTGAATCAAGCCCTTTGGGCTCCCAGAAGGATGCAATCTACCCTAGTGAATGGATGCGATGATAGAGCTGCACTAAGGGCATTAGGCAGAGGCTATTCTGTATCAGTATCTGGAAAGGGTCACTCCAGGCTCAGGTATCAATATAATGTCAGTGGAGCTTCAATTTTCAGTATCATGTCCCTTTGAGGATTTTTTTTTAAAGGCATGAGTTTTTTCCCTATGCAGACACACATATGTCTGTACTGCCCCCACCCTCCCGCCCCGCAATAAATAAATAAATAGATAGATAGATAGATAGATAGATAGATAGATAGATAGATAGATCCTTCCTGGATCCCACTGCCCAATTTTTCTTGTCCAGAGATGATGTGTCTCTAGTGTCAGGGTCATTCAAAGCATATCAAGAGTCTGATTTACTAAACCAGAGTGCCAATTAATTAGATCTGGAGACATGGCTTGGTCCAGGAGCTAAGCCAACTGTCTGCACATTTCCTTCTGGTAGGTAATGCTGCACAGGAAATCAAATTACAGCTCAGAAGCCTTCCTGGTGATTTTATAAATAGAACGAAGGAGGTGGACATTATGATGCCATAGCAGCCTGATCAGTTTCCCTTTTCCATTCTAGGGATATTTGTGTCTACCCACCACCCATAGAGTCCCCTCACCCCTAGTCACTATTCATTCAATTCCAATATATAAAGGAGATATGTAAAGGGGAGAAGGCTCAGAAACTTAGAGTTTGTCACCCATGCAGATGCCGAACAAGTTAAATACAACTGAGGGTGTTACAGTTTTCAGTTACACTTCAATCATTTCTTTTTTAGGATATATTCTTGTTAGGATCCACGTAACTTTTGAAAATTTGAGAATTACTCTATTTTATTAGTAAGGATTATACAAACTATTTCTTTTGCAGGTGGCTATAAGCTGAATGTTTCTTCTACATGTCAAAGAGACCATTTAACCTGACTTTGTCTCCAAGTTCTATGAGCACACCATGGGAGAGTGAGGGGGTGGGATTATCAGCTACCATGCATCAAAGCATGGAATCAACTTTGTCATTTATTGTAGTAACGCAGGGCAACCATGGCAGAGATCATCTGAAGCAGTTGTTTGAATGCTTGTATGATATTTTCCAAGGATGTTTGCCTCCTTGGGTTTTTCTTAGATTATCATTTCATTGTGTTTGCATTCACTGAACCAGACAATAGATCCCAGAAGCACACTGAGCAAGAAAGAGTATAATATTCTCTACTTAGTGCTTTACCAGCAGGTAATATTCTTCTCTTTCTCTCTCCTACATCCCATCTGTCCTCCCTCCTTCCTTCTCTTCTTCTCTCAGTAAATTCCATTTAAAACTAAGAATCCAGAAATTCTTCTTCAGCATATCAACTATCACAAGAGAAGTCTCAATCTCTGTTGGCAAAGCTTAAAATGTTCTCCTAAATTAATTCAATAAACATTTTGCACAGTGATTTGTTTAAAAAAGAGTCTTGTCTTATACTCTTTTCTTGGTGAGAGACCAGGTAGAATAAGATGTGGAAATTTTTCTAACTGTATAGAACAGAATGGCAAACACTAGGACTCTGTCTAAGGCAAAAGCCAAAGCTGACCCAGAGAAGCAGGCACCAAGCAGGTTATCGGAGCACAAAGCCCAAGGGGTGACCAGAAGTCAGAGTCTAAGCTAAGGTCAGAGCAGGCAGAGAGATGACAGGAAGATTTCTGAAGGCAAGGAGACAGCTCACCCAGCTGAGGAGCTTATCTTTTTAAGAGGTCTAAGATCATATAAAGAAAGTTAAGTTGCAGTTCACAACAGCAAACAGAATGCATTGCATGAAGCTGTGTGAGGGCAGGTCAAGCAAAGCATCCCAATGTGATCCAGAAACCAGCAGTAGCTGTCTCTCCACAGGATTAAGTCTAAAGATGCTGTCTGGCTCCTTTCTCGACAAATCACTACATTGAGACATCATGAAAATCAGCACAACATACCCCCAGGAATAGTCATTATCTTCCAGACTCTTGACAAGTTAGATTTCTTTGGAACAAGTGAATAGGAAATAAGATGTAAGAAAGCCCAGATTTGCAAAATCTTCACCTTGACTTGGCAGGACTCCTTGGTGGCATTATCTTCCAGGATTCTGATTTGTTCTGTATTCCTTGGAAATTAAATGGAAGCCTCCAAAAGACCCTTCTCTCTGCTTCCAAAACATGTTGCAGTTTGCCAAGAGTTTAATTTTGGACAAAATTGCATCAGTTAATGTTCTTTAGTACATACCGATTAAGTATATGCTCAGGAGAAGATTTGCATTTATTTAGTATCAGTGAAACATATCTGAGGATGAACACACATTCTACAAGATTTCCATTACATGATGCTATAGTCCTTATTTTGTGGACATCCAGAAAGGTTAAATGCTTCCCCACCAAAACCCCACAGTAGGCCAGAGGTCATACTTCCCACTATCACAATGGTGAGGCTCTACTAGCCAACCAACACTGAGAGATCTAAGTCATAAAATTTCCCACATCTTCCAGACTCCTGACAAATTATATTTTCTTGAAATAACTGAATAGGAAATAAGACAAAAGAGAGCCCAGATTTGTAAAAGATTCACCTGGGCTTGGCAGGTGTTTTATACAGCTATGTTGAAATTATAAGTTGTTAGGGTATCTCGGAAACCTTGAATCAGTAGCATGATTTTGGAGAAGAGTCTTTCTTTCATCTTTTTCCTTTTGTGTATTTGATGATTCCAAACAGAACTCTGAATTCACAGGTGGCAGCTCCAATTTCTTTTAAGGAATTGGGCAGTTGTTATTGCTGACATACAGTTTTCAATGAAAGCAATTACCTGTTTATAAACTGATAAATAGTTCAAGCTACAAGCAACAAATTGATCATTCCTATTGAGTGAAACAATATGCCAAGTGCAGTAGTGGACACAGAAGTATAAAGTGGTCTCTTTGGCGTCCCTTCTACCCCAAATCCATTCTCCACCTTTCTCTGCCATACTTTGTTTCTGGGGCAGTTGACCTCTATAGACTGTATCTCTGAGACCCCTTACCCTCTGGTTTATGGTAGGGTTTAGACAGTAGAAGGCACCCAAGAGGTCAAAGGGCTGCGTGAGCAGCAGTCAGGGTCTTTATCTCCAAGCTCCCTCCCTTCCTGGATGTAGGCAGTGGTTGTGATCCTTTAGGCTACAGTTGTTGTCCAGCATCCATTTGACTTTGTGAGGTTCAAACTCTCTCCAGGACTTCACGGCAACTATAAGCCCTCTCTCCTTCAGACCTCAAGCTGGTAATCACGTCCAACTGTTCCTAGTCTCTGGGAGGTTTCATGATTCCTTCTTGACTCCAAAATTTATGTAATTGGCCCTTCATTAAATTATTTCAGTCAAACCTCTTTGAGTATGCCTTCTGTCTTTTGCCATGACCTAAATGATATGTGATCTCTGCCCCTAGAGTTTTTCCAATTCATATTAAAGAACAAGTAACAGGAAAATAGAGCTGATACCTGTATAGGAGATGGAGATGCAAACGTTCCATATCTTCATCTGGGTAACAATCACCCTTACTTAGGAGTTGTGCACATTACTATATATATAGGCAATCAAATAATCTGAGGTCATAAAAGCCAAGTGTTAGGTGTGTACTAAGGACAATAGGGCTGGAAGTGCTTAGAGGAGGAAGACAATCACACTGGGGGCAATGTAGGAGAAGGTTTTAAAGGAGAGATTTGAGCTGGCATTTGAGAGAGGCAGCACTGGACTAGCAGAAGGAAAAAGAGACCATTGCTGAGAGGAGGCATTTAGTGTGTCCGGAGGTGTCAAGGTGAGAATGACATAGGAGCCAAGAAACAGACTAGATTAAACATTGGCAAATATTTCTTTGATATTTATCAAAAGATCACTTTATTTATATATTTTTCACTTTCTCTGGGTCCCCATCCTCAACCAGTCAAAGCTAAACTGCTATGTGACTATTTCAGGTCAATTATTCTGAAAAAAAAAAAATATATATATATGTATATATATATACATATATATATATTTAATCATACAACTTATCCTTTTCAAAAGATATCAAAAAAATCAAACAAAAAAAAATCTCAACTATTTGGAGCATTCCCTTACAATTTGCATGGCATGACATCGTCTCACATAATCTGTGAGAGTTGAGACTTTACACCACTCCTTTTTCTATGAGCCTTAGACAATCATTTATTTTCCACTTAATCAGTTTCGTTCTTGGAGCCTTCACTTCACTAGGAAAATGTTTGGGAGAAGGGGAATATTCATTCAAAATATCTTGGTTCATTGAGCCAATAAAGTATCAGAAAAGATAGGAGATTTTGTTCTTGCTGATGCTTTACAGTGTTTGTTTCAGGAAAGTCATATTTGAAGGTCTCTGGCACATTAGTGTTATCATTGCCTCTGTTCATTTCAAACATTCTTTAAAATACTCCTGCATACCAAAAAAAAAAAAAAAAAAAAAAAAAAACCTATCCAGCTATACACATGGCTTATAAGAGGGTTTCTCATATCCTTTGTGGAGAATTATGTTTTAATAATGGAAATAAGATAATAACAAGAAGACTGAGCACCTGAAATATAGTAGTGATGTAAGGAACTAAACTTAAAGTTTAGGTTAGTTGGTTGAATTAAGTTAAGGTTATAGAAAATTTGCTGACAGTCAGGAAAAAGACTATGTAAAATCAGGCACTTCCTGCAAACATTTTAAAATGTAAATACATTTAGCACCCAGAAAAGCACAGGGGAATCTAGCTATTTTGGGCTATTCTGAACAAGGACAGCTGTATGTTCTGAAACATATGGCTCAACATTTATAAAGTGGCAGGCAGGGGAAGGGGGGAATGGGGAGAAATAAGAGACAACTGAATGTCATATTTGAGTTGGCCATTCTGAGATTGCTTAAAAGTCATGACATGCAAAAAAGATTCCCTAATAGCCAACATATCAAGTATCAGTCATTGGGACACATTCTACTAACTTATATTTGGTTTGAAATGTGTGGAGATGGGGTTCTTTCTGCCCGGCAGGCAAGTTCAGTACACCCCAGTTTATAGGACCATTTTCCTATCTCGTTTTGTCTGTCCCCATGCATGTGCAAGGGGTAAATTGCTCTTCATGTAGGATATGGATTCTCTCAAGGTAGCAAGAAGCCTATGGACTTACTTTTCTGATTTTCTCATTATTTCCAGTGCAAAGAGGCTCTCAGGAACCTCTAAACAATAGCCTGTGCTCATTTCAAAGGCCAAATTTGACTTTTCCCCTTTTTCATTAATAAGTATTCATAGCTAAATCTGTTAGCAAGAACTTAATGAACTCCTATCATGATCTCAGCACTGCACTAGGGGCTTTGGAAGAAAATAAAACAATCCCTTCCCTCAAAGAGCTTACAAAATAGTTTGCTGGAACAAGACCAAGCCACATGCAAAGATACAGAAATCTGTAGAAATATAGCTCAGAAAACTCTCTAAATAGAAACAGTTCTCCAGACCCTCTAACACTTATCTATTTTTATAAGCATTCCCCCCACTTACCTGGGAGCAGTTAGGTTTTGGAGCATTGTGGAAGTATTTCCTCTTATGTTCCTACCATCCCAGCATACAATTGTTGGATGCCAGCCTATCTCATATCTTTCTTCCTCTCTCTATCTTTCCTTGATACTTGATTTCCCCTCCCCTGGAGCTCTCACCATCTGGATCAGACTTTCTGCCTCCCTGGACCTAATTATTTCACCAATTCTTTAGAATAATCTCTTCCCTTTGCCTATGACTCAATCTTTTATTAGAGAACAATTATTTCTTTGCTCTTCCAATGTTCTCTGCTCTGTTTTCTTTTCCTGTATTCTATTAAGTGCACATTGACAGGTAAATACCAAAGAATGTTATATTGCTAGTCATCCCAACACACACATACACACACACAGTGTAAACTTTCTTTTAACCTCACTGACATCACATGCAAATAACACCAGCACCAGAAATTGAAGCTTGAAATTCCTAGTCCAATGAAAGTGAAATACTTTCAATTTCACAAGGCATATAAGAAGAAGGAAAGAAATATAAATGATTAACAAAACAAATTAACAATGAAGGAAGCCGTTGTGAATGTAGAATGCCACGTGTTAAAGAACAAGAGAAAACAAGGATGAAATAACAAGAAACAGAACCATAGTATCTTAAAAAGCGTGGAAGTTGAGATGTATTTTCATAATTTCTAGATGGTAGAGATGAGACCCAGCAAATGAGAATGTATCTGTAATTCTTCACTTTGAATCAGATATTACCTGGTACATTCTGTGGCAAGTCACTTTATCTCTCGTGTCTCAGTTTTAATATCTATAAAACTATATATAATAAATCTAAATATAGCCCATGTACAGTCTAAGAAGTACCTAATTCAAAATTACCCAGGATGAAACTAATGCTTCAAGTTATTTCTGCTATGGTTGATATTGTCAGAAAAGCCCATAAAAAATTTCCAGAAGGATTCAGTTACTGTGGAGGGTGAGGAGGGGATGTGTGGATGTGAAGGACTCTATTTTTTGACTCTCAGACTTCAAAAAACTACTCCTAAAGGGACGCCTTTAGGAGTTGTGGCTGACAACTCATTCCCAGAGACCACGGCGGATTCCTCATTACCTGGAGTGGTTAGGTTTGGTGCTGTTTGGAAGTGTTTCCTCTTACATTCCTATCATCTGGACAGGTTCATTTTAAAAAGCAACTTGCTGACAGGGTTGTGTGCTGACTGTGATAGAGGAACAATGTTAATTAAGAAGAGGGCCCAGAAACAAGAAATCACAAGTCTCTTGGTACCACAAACTTGTCTGACTACTTGCCTTGGCAGTGCTTTTAGACCCTTGGGCCAGTTTGGCCTGTCAGACCTCAGAGAGATACTCTAATTGTGAGAAATTCTCCTGGAACAAAATGGCTACTACTTCTTAGAGAGAGTTGCAACATGGGATATCATCATTTGAAAATTGATTAAATGGTTTGAGCTATTCATCTTAAACGTTTCCAATGTAAAAATGTGTCCACATTTTCATAGGTAGATATAACAAGACACTTTTCATTGGTACAGCACTTTTCAGTTGCATGTGACCTATCTATGTCCTTTCACTTGCTCCCCCTCTGTACCCCTTCCCAACCCAGCATCTTTGTGAGATGCACATTATTATCTTCAGTTTACAGATGACAAATTTGCAGCCCAGATAAATTTGCTTATTTGGCTCCATGTCATAAAGCTCTTAAGAAACCTAACCAGGACTTAATCTCAGATTTTCTGACTCCTAAGTTCACTATTACTTCCCTTATCTTACTACTGCCTCAAAAGATAAAATGTATCAATTTAGAAAAATAATAATAAGAAGAAGAGTAAAGAAAAAAATTAAAAGCAAAACAATGGGTGTTTAGTGCTTGCGCAGAATCCCTGATTTGTGATATTAAGATTAAGCTGACTGGGATGTCACAAAAATACTGGATTAGGAGAAGCCAGTCTCCATCCCCCAACAAAGATCAACAGTTTGACAGCTATCTGTGAACAAAAGTAGCTCTGGGGAAGCTCAGGAGTCCACACAAGAAACTTCAGCAAAATAGTGGAACAAACAAACAAATAAAAACAAGAATAACTGCACAAAAAGAAAAGAAGAGGCAACTTCATTTTGCCTGCTTCATCTAATTCCCCATCAGCCCTCCCTGGTCGGAAAGAGCTCCCCTCCCCAGGAAAGGGAGAGCAGGGTAATGGACCAGCTTCCTCAGCCTTTCAGGGAACCATATGAGGAATCTGCTTTAGTTTCTCCATCCCCCAAGGCTAGAAAAGCTGAAATGTATAGGGATAGCTTGGAACAAGGAAGAAGAGCAGGAGCTACCAGTATCAGCCACAGAATGAGATAGCAAAGCAGATAATAAAATTTTTCAACCAAAAAGGTAGATGAAAGAATAAAAACAAGACCCAACTCTATGCTGCCTACAAGAGATTCATTTCAAGTTTAAGAACTCACATAGGCTCAAAGTAGAAGAATGAAAAAAGATATGCTATGTAAATGAAAAGCAAAAGAGAAAAGAGGTAGTTATATTTACATCAGACAAAATAGACTTTAAGTCAAAAAGTGTAATGAGAGACAAAGAAGGTCATTATATAATAGTGAAAGGATTGATTCTTATGAGGATTTAACAATTGTAAATACATATACATATACATCCAACACCGGAGCACCTAAATACATTAAGCATATATTAATAGATCTGAAGGAAGACTAGACAACAGTATAATAATAGTAACTTCATCAACATACTTTCATCAATGGATAGATCTTCCAGACAGAAAATCAATAAGAAAACATTGGACTTTTAGATCAGGGTTTGCCAGACTGGTACCAGTCCATGGCCCGTTAGGAACCAGGCGGCACAGCAGGAGATGGATGGTGGGGGAGCGAGCCGAGCTTCATCTGTGTTTGCAGCCGCTCCCCAGCACTAGCATCGCTGCCTCAGCTCCACCTCAGATCGTTAGGCATTAGATTCTCATAGGAGCACTGGTCCCTAGTGCCTAAAAAGTTGGGGACCACTGCCTTAGATCAAATGGATCTAACAGGAATTTACAGATTATTATATTCAGTAGCAGCAGACTACACATTTTTTCAAGCGCACAATAGAACATTCTGCAAGATTGATTATATGATAGGTAATGAGTCTTAATAAATGTAAAATGAATGAAATCATATTAAGTATCTTTTCTTACCACAAAAGTATGAAACTAGGAATCAATAAAAAGAGAAAAACTAGAAAATTCACAAATATATGGAAATTAATACACTTTTAAAAAACCATGGATCAAAAAAGAAAACAAAAAGAAAATCAAAATATCTTAAAACAAATGAAAATAGAAACAAAACATACTAAAACTTATGCGATACAGCAAAAGCAGTTATAAGAGGAAAGTTTATAGTAATATAAATACCTGCATTAAGAAAAAGAACAATCTAACTTTATACCTCAAGTAATTAGAAAAAGAGTAAACTAAGTCCAAAGTGAGCAGAAGGAAGGAGATAATAAAGATCAGAATAGAAATAAGTAAAATAGAGAACAGAAAAATAATAGAAAAGATCAACAAAACTAAGAGCTATTTTTAAAAAATATAAACAAAATAGACAAAACTTTAAACTAACCAAGAGAAAAAGAGAGGATTCAAGTAAATAAATTACAAGTAAAACAGAAGCCATTACAACTGACACCACAGAAATACAAAGATCATAAGAGACTATAGTTGAACTGCATAGGCTTGAACTGCACGGGACCACTTACATGTGGATTTTTTTCAATTGACCACAATTCAATTGACCTACAGAGTTCAAACCCACATTGTTCAAGAGTCAACCCCGAAGTTGGAAATTCACATGTGTGGAGGGCCCACTGTAGTTACACGCAGATTTTCAATTGCACGAAAAATAGCACCCTTAACACCTTGTTCAAGGGTCAACTGTAGCATGAATCATTATAGCCCAACAAATTGGGTAACTTAGAAGAAATGGACAAATTCATAGAAACAAACGACTTACCAAAATTGAATCATGGAGAAATAAAAAATCTAAATAGACCAAAAATAAGTAAGGAGATTGAATCAGTAATCAAAAACCTCCCAACAAAAAGAGCCCAGGACCAGATGGCTGTATGGAGGAATTCTACCAAACATTTAAAGAAGAATCAGTGAGAATCCTTTCCAAACTCTTCCAAAAAATTGAGGAAAAGGGAACACTTTCGAATTCATTTTATGAGGCCAACAGTACTGTGATACTAAAGCCAGGTAAAAATACAAGAAAAGAAAACTGCAGGCTAATATCCCTGATGAATATACATGCAACAAAATACTAGCAAATTGAATTCAACAGCACATTTAAAGGATCATACAGCATGATCAAGTGAGATTTATTCTTATATGTAAGAATGCTTGAATATATGCAAATCAATAAATGTGATCCACCGCATTAACAGAATGGAAAATAAAAATCACATGATCATCTAAATAGATGCAGGAAAAGCATTCGACAAAATTTAGCATTCTTTCATAATAAAAAATCTCAACTAACTGGGTAAAGAAGGAACAAACCCCAAAATAATAAAGACCATATATGACAAGCTCACTGCTAACATTATAGTCAATAACAAAAGGTTGAAAATTTTCCTCTGAGATCAAGAAGACAAGAGTACTCACTGTCACTACTTTAATTCAGCACAGTACTGAAAGTCCTAGCCAGAGCAATTAGGCAAGAAAAAGAAATAAAAGACATTCAAATCAGAAAGGAAGAAGTAAAATTGTTCTTAGTGCTAAAGACATGATCTTGTATATAGAAAATTCTAAAGAATCCACACCAAAACTGTTAGAACTAATAAAGGAATTCAATAATTTAAGGATATAAAGTCAACATAAAAAAATCAGTTGGATCTCTATACACTAGCAATGAACTATCTAAAAAGAAATAAAGAAAACCATCCAATTTTTACCCAAAACAGAAAAAGAACTAAACAAATCAATAGCAAAAAATAAAACCAAAAAACACACAAAATAATAATAATTTGATTAAAAATGGACAAAAGACCTGAGTAGATATGGTTCTAAAGAGAACATGCAGATGGCCAGCAGATACATGGAGAGGTGCTCAACATCATTAATCATCAGGGAAATGCACATCCAACCCACAATGAAATATCACCTCGCATTTGTTAGAATGGCTATTATCAAAAAAACAAGAGAAAATAGTGGTGAGGATGCAGAGAAGAGGGAACATTTGCGCACTGTTGGTAGTGATGTAAATTAGTATAGCCGCTATGGAGAACAGTATGGAGGTTTCCCAAAAAATTAAAAATATTACTACCATATGTCTAACAATCTCAATTCTGGGCATTTGTCCAAATAAAACGATATCACTGTCTCAAAGAGATATCTGTACTCTCATGCTCATTGCAGCATTATTCATAATCATCAACACATGGAAATAACCTAAACATCCGTCGACAAATGATGGAATAAAGGAAATGTGGTGTATACATACCGTGGAATATTATTCCACCAAAAAAAAAAGAGAGAGAAGAAAATCCCGCTGTCATTTGCAACAACATGCATGAACCTTGAAGGTATTATGCTAAAGGAGTTAAATCAGACAGGAAAAGACAAATACTATATAATCTTACTTATACGTAGAATCTGAAAAAGCCAAACTCATGGAAGCAAAGAATAGAAAGGTGGTTGTCAGGGGTTGGACATAGCAGGGGGATGAGGAGATATTGGTCAAAGGATACAAACTTACAATGATAAGAGGAATAAGTTCTGGGATCTTATTTATAACAAGGTGAATTTCATTAACAATACTGTATTATATATTTTAAGTTGCTATGAGTAGATTTTAATTTTTCTTCACCATAACAACTGAAACTAAATGTTAATTATGTGAGGAGAAGCTTAAGTAACCTTAAGAAGCTTAAGGATCTCATAATATATAAGTGTCAAATCATCACATTGAACACCTTTAACTTATACAATGTTATATGTCAGTTATATGTCAACAAAATCGGGGGAGGGGTGAATAACCTGACTGATATTTTCAAATAATGACTGCAGATTTCTAGACATACACTTATTTTCCTGAAAGGATTACTTAAGTCTTCTGAACAAGTAATTCATAAACATTTTTAGTCGCTTTGAGCTCATTGGTTGAACTAAACTCTAGTCACATTAGCCAATGGATAAAAATAGCATCAAAATTAATTGGGTGAAAGGAGAGAAATATAACCACAGGATGGCAAATTAAACACCAGATCCTAACAGTGGATATTTCTGGAAGGTAAGATTATGGGTGATTTCACTTCTTACTGGGACTTCTCTGAGTTCCTCTCACGACCAACAGCAAAGAAACATTACTTCTATAATTAAGAAAGTTATATATTTTTACATGTTAAGAATGATGCCATCTTAGATGATAAATGAAATACAAAATTACCATTATGATCATGAAAATTAATAATAAAAGAAACTGGCCTGAGACACCTCCTCCAAGTGTCTCACAAATCATTAGGGGTCCTCACTCTTCAGAACATTCTTTGAGATAACAATTGTAGAGGATGCTCAGAGAATAACAGCATATACCTATTCCCCTCCCCACCCTAGTGCAAACTACAGTTAAACTTTAATAGATTTTTAAAAATATTTTTATTGTGTTATTTATTTAAACTCAATATTTTAGAAACATTTGTTTAAGACAAACATATAAGCAGTTCTTCTTACTGTTAGGGTTTTGCTACAGGTACAGCATGTGTCAAGAAGTAGGGAAATCTTCTTGAAAGTAGAGCAAGTACAGGGAGGTACATTGTGCTTTGCAGAAGGTAAATGATTATTGTTACAGGCTTTACCCACATGTCCTGCGATGTTTCCGAAGCCTTCCTAATGGCCACCTTTCAGGGCAGACCCATACATCACATTCCCCATCTTCATCTCCCACCCTTCCTTCTCTGTTTTTTCCCACCACTCTTTTCTCTTTTGCCCTTAGCAACTAATCATAGCTTCACTTGTCAAGGATCAAGGATTTATTATGTCATTTTAATGACCCGTACGAGCCTACAGTACTAGAACATAAAATGAACAAGAGCTGACTTGTGTGCATAAAATATGTCTCTTCCTTCAGAAGAGGGAGTGGTTTTAAAAAAAAAAAAAAACTTAATCAGCAGAATAGTTTCCAACATAACTGCATTCTGGAAGTCAGACGAGAGGAAACAAGTTGGCTGCTTACTTAACAGGCCTCGCCAACAATGGTTTCCGAGACCAAAAAGAATAGAGCTTTTTGTTTTGTTTCCAGCCTTGTAATGACTAGTTGAAGTGGGTTTTCCAATGTACTCTCTGCTTCTGCATTCAGTCCTTACCTCATTTCTTACCTCATCTGTGCTTCCAATAGTTGGAGAAGAGTCTCTCTCCCACATTTGATTAGTGGCAAGTGTTCCTGTAATTCATCAGTTGAATCCTATTTACCATAATACAAATTATTTTACTTTCCTGATTGTGTAACGGATAGACATGAATCTGTTTTAAAACACTCCTGCAATATAATTGAACCATTCTTGATGGAAAGATATATAGTTTTTAGCACTATATAATGGCATCTTGTTTCATCAGGGTCATGTTTATAAACATGAGAAAATTAAGCTAGGCTCTAAGCTCCTCAAGGATATGGACTGTGCTCTTTTCTCTCCATCACCTGTGCCTAACACAAGCCTGGAACCTGGCACCTGAAAGGTGCCCATAACATTTAAATTGAAATGAAATTGAATTGAAATAGAAGTTGAATGATATCTATAGGTTTCATAAGGCTGCAACATCATTAAAAACTGGGTGCTAAATAAGTGAGGATGTTGAGAAAACCATATCTCAACCTTATGCACAGTGTAAACAGATTACTGCATTGATGAGAGGGAGCAGTGAGGAATAAAGGTGCCTATGCAAAGCTGATTGAGCTGGAGTTCTCTGCAACTGGGTGTGAAACCTGGTGAAATTTTGTAATTGGTCCCAGCCAAGGGGGGAAAAAGCCACTGTATCATTGATGACAGTGTTCCCGGAGGGCCTGGTCTTTAAAATCTCAAAGCTGTGACAAGTTACCACAAATCTGTCCTTTGCTAAACAGGCTCAGGGTGAAGCAAAGCATAAAATGAAAGACACTCCAACGTATGCATGGAATATTGCCACTGGATATTAGGGGAGGAGCCAGAGTTTCCATCTCATGACTGAAGAAGTCCAACCTCATCCTAGGCCCCAAACCTGCCACAGAGCAGAATAAGGCTGTGATGCTGAGCAAGCTGGATAGGTAACAGACTAGAAATATACTTAAAAATATGTGTGTGGTTAGTTATTTCATGATCTCAGTTTTCAACTGGGAGCATTTTAAGTGCTCCCTGCCTCCTAAAATAGAGGCAAAGACTATATAAAAGTGTTCATGATCGTGAGAGGTCCTGGAGAGAGAATGAACTCCTTTTAAAGGTAGGGACAGGGTGGCCAGTAAAGAGGCTTCCCTGAAGCAGGTCACCCATCGAGGCCCCACTCTGCTGTGTTCTAAAAGCTTTTACATATTCAAGAGTCTTTTTCATACAGAAGCTTCAGAAAAATTTGTTTGTTTGTTTTTCTTTTCTTGTCTTTTCTCCTTTCTTTCTTTCTTTCTTTCTTTCTTTCTTTCTTTCTTTTTCTTTCTTTTTTTTTTTTTTTTTCATTTTAGAAATCTTTTACCTGGTCTGGCAAATAAAGTCGCCCTTCATCATTTTAATCTGTAAATCATTTCCAGCCAAAATGCTATTGAACTGTACCAGAGCAAAAGTTCCAACACAGTTTTTCTGAATGACTAGGAAAATAGAGTGCTGAGCATGAGAAACTTATGTTGAAAGAGCAGAAAAGCAGAATGTAGTTCCCTCTCCATTGCGTCACAGAATAAGAGAAGATGATTTTTAAAAACTAGGAAAAAGAATTCAGGGGAGAAAAAGAACATTCAAAAGCCTGGGGGTGGAAGTGGGGACGTGCCACGCTGGAGAAGCTCTGGAAAGCATCATGTTAATGAGGAGTGGCCATTGCAGAGAAAACCTTTCAAGAGGTTGAGGAAGCTAGTAGTCAACAGGAAATTAAGTGTGGTTTTTGAAAGTCATCTGAAAGTTAAAGTGCCCTTTGTGAAAGAGGCCAGGTCTCTACGTGGAATGCTTAGAGAATCTCTATCCAGAGGCATTAGAGTGGTCCCAGAGTTTCTTGTCAACATTTGATCTGAGAGTCACCTTGGAGAAGACCCCTAATTCACAAAGCCAGCCCCATAAACCAAAGATGTACACTGAGCTTCCTGTATTTGAAAAACCTGTAGACACACAAATCCTGTCCCACGCCTGTCTGCATAATATTAATGGGCTCAGCAAAGGTCTAAAATGGCAAGGCTCCAGACATGAGGCGTGAGGCTGGAGAGCAGCTTTTTTGTCTTCAGCAACAAAATATCCATTTCCAGCAAAGCCAGATAGATAATTACGGGGAAAACAAAACCACATTTTGGGGTCATCAGTCCAGCCTTACGGCTTCTCAACAGAAATCAGCGCAGTGAGTCAAAAAAGACTTGCCCGGATTTGCCTCCATCTGTGTGGTGAGTTTCTACCTGCAGCATTCGGTAATGTCTGGGGCATTTCTAGAAGCCATCCACATGAAAAGTGAAGCCGGTGCCCAAATTCATATGCAGATTTTCAAAAGAGTTAGTTCTTCTACCCAGGCTGTTGAGTTTAAATGGGGCTGGGTGAGCCAGAGTACACATTCAAATTTGCTCAAGTAACATCAAATCCTATTGATTGCAACCCTCTACAGCCAAATTTTAGGAAAACCGCTTAAATTATCACCCAAATGTCTCTGGTCAGAAAACAAATGGATAAAGTCTTCTCTCACTTACTAGGAAGAAACCAGTAGCTGGGAATAGCTGGGAGCACACTAGAACATTGCAAGCCTTTAATGTCTGAATCACCCAGCCAGGTGAGTCCATCCAGTTCTAATCTGAAAAGCACCCTGAAGCCATACAAACATGCAGAGCATAGGTACACTGACATACTGAGCAGCACGGAAAGCCCACGTGATGAAAAACTAATGGATGTGCACAGGAGTTGTGTGTCTAGGCAGGAAGAGGTGTGGCTTTTGATACAATCTTGCTCCTTTGGTATGAACATTCATATCTCTGATTCTCATTTACAAAAAAGAAAAAAGATAGAGCAAAACAATAAACAACAGAAAACATGCCTTTGGTTGCTTCCGTCAACATCTGAGCAAACCTTTAAGGAGCTTCTAGGCAGTAGGAATTGGAACTGTGCCAATTATAAGATACAAAATTTTTGGAGCCAAATATTCAGGAAGAACATGTTTATGACTCTGCAGGAAAACTCTGGCAAAGCTCATTTCTTTGTAAAAGGATATTTCACCATGCCTTTGCCGTGGAAATCCAGTGCAATTCCATGTCACTGGTGGCTGGCACAATTTTCTGGCATGACAGCTTGTCTAGTGCCATATGTGCATAACCAAGCATCTAAGCTAAGGAGTATGCACTCAAATTCTATCTGACTCTCTCAATGAGAAGGCTTGGGTAGTCAGGAATATGTTGGGATGATTGCAATATGGTTTTGAGACAAAGAGAGTGTTCTCTGTCTGGATTGCCCACAGCAGTTCACGCACTGGACAAATCCACCCTGATGGGACTAATCCAGAGTCAGAGCCCGTGGCCCATATGAGTGTTCAGGCCCCCAGAGTGTCAGGAGGGCTTCATTAAAGTCCCTCTCAGCAAGCAAATTGCTCCAACTTCCATCTCAAACACATTATCAACCCTGGACAGCAAGTCTGCCCTATATCCAGTGAGTATTGAATGTTAGTTTGAGAGGCAAGAGTGGGGAAAGAGTCTGGGGTGATGCTGACCACAGGAGTTTACATAAAGACACGTGTGGAGCTGAGGAAAAACCCCAAATTGGTACTGGGGTCATGATCATTCTTCATCTTTAGAGATAAGGACAGAGTCACTGTTTATCTAACCATTCATTGACATAATACAGGGGTTGGTCTCTAAGTTTCCATAGGAGAAACTATTCTCACATTCTACTGACCCCAAGGAGCTTACAACATTCATTACAATAAAGAATACTTGTAGAGGTGTTTTCATTTTACAAAATGCTATTAGATATTTCGATAGGGAGATAAATAAAAAGAGCATAAATTAAGTGAGCAGAAAAGAGAGATCATAGCTTGCTATGTAATAATACATTGAATAACTAGGACCAACAGTAAACACTGGGATATCAGAGGAGAGAAGAGCTATGTAAGGCCAGGATGGTAGGGAACGAAAGTTTAATAGTGTAGAGGAGATTTAAAAGATGGAGAAGTGGGGGGACCAGATTATATTCTCTTACTAGAGAATATGAGCATCATTCTTCAGTCATATAACAAACTGTATTTTAAACATTCCATGTTGTAGTCAACGTGCCAGGTGCTGGACTTAGAACAATAAAAAAAGACAGAGTCTCTGCATTTCCAATAGGTAAGATAGACAACATGTAAGAAAACAAGTAAATAGACAAGATATTTAGATGATGCAATAAGTCCTGCGGAAGAAACAACCCATAATGTGACAGGATATTTTTTGGATTTTTTGCTCTTCCCTGTACAACAGTCTGCACATAGCAAGTATTCGGTTAAGTTTAATTAAACACGTGGTAACAGAAAAGTACACAATACTTCAGAATAAAAGATTCAATGACAAGTTCACCAACTCTTCTGCAGTTGGGAGCCACCAAATGTAAATTGACTTTAGCCAGCTGGTAACACTCAAAATAGCAAATGCACGCCTCCACGCTCAGTGTTCCCCATCAGCCTGAGCCAAACATACAATCAAATTAGAACAAAATAATGAGGGCAGAAGAGGCCGTGATGAATAAAACATTATTATTTTATTATTGAGGCAAAGTTATGATTTAAATGGAAAATTCCTAATATATTCTCTAGTCATGACTTTGAAAAAGGAGAAAATGATTTTGAAAAGACAACCAAAGATTGTCTCACTGAGGTCAGAATGCAACTTCCTGAAAAATGAGATAATCCAAATGAAATAGTAGTCATATAACTGGATGTATAATGACGAAAAACTAATTTGAAAACAATTTTATTTGCATTATATGGTGACAGTCTTAGTTATGTTGTTCCACAGTTAGTCAGATATTTAAATCCTATTTCCATAATATTAACCCTGAAAAAGAGAATAGCTAGAGATAGATGACTTCTGTCAAATAAGCAAGGATAAGTCAAAAGAAGTAAGATGTGTTAACAGGGTAATAGTATGAAAATATTGATGTGCTTTTCCCTTTTGGATTTCCTGTAAATGATCCTCTCCCCAGGCTGAGCGAGGCTGCCTTCTATGGAAATGGCAGGGAGATCATTACAAAAGAGAAAAAACAAGATAATTTTTAGCTTCTGATATTCAAAACAGGGGTTTTTTTTTTAATCAAGGCAATTGGCTTGAGAGCAGGATATGTCAAGAAAAAGAAAGAGCATATTCTATAATTTTGTAGAATATCAAAAGGCAAGCCTAAAGAACTGAGATCATATAGGATCTTCTACACTCAGAAAATAGAATCCTTTGATCTATTGATAACTAGGCCCTGAGATTAGTATGACAAAGAGGAGGAAAAGTCCTGAAAATGTTTCCTTCTGTCTTGCAAGATTCTAGGAGGGCTGTCTTCTTTCTTTCTGGCTAAAGGGAAGAAATACAGTGGAGAACTCCAAGGAAGTCCTAAGGTGGTACTGTCTAATAGAATTTTCTGTGATAACAGACATGTTTCATATTTGTGCTGTCTGATATGGTAATCACTAGGCACATTAGGCTTTTGAACACTAGGGATGTGGCTAGTGTAACTGAATTTTAACATTTATTTTAATTAATTTAAAGAGTCAAATGTGGCCAGTAGGCTACCATTTTAGAATGACACAACCCTAGAGGATAATGAAGTACCATAATGGGAAAGGTCTAGATACAATCACTGCTTGGAAAGGAGCCACCCAGGACAACCATCAGAATGTGATATGAGTAAGAAATAAATGTTTATTATTCTAACACTTGAGAGGCTGTTACAACAGGTAGTGTTAACTATCCTAAATAATATTGACAGGTACTCTTACTCAACCTTCTTACAGATGAAGAAACTGGGGCACAGAGGAATTGAATAATTTGTCCAAGGTTACATGGCTACTAAGTGGTAGAACTAGGATAGAGCCAGGTAGTCTGACTAGAGGGTGCTAACCCACGCTCTTGATCTTTGCCAAACTTCACTCCCACAATATGCATGCGAGTAAAAGAAAGGGGACAGTTCCTAGTCCAGACACCATGGCTTTACACTTAAAAAAATACATTTGTAAATTTGTTCAATTATATCATCTCTTTTCCACATGAATCTCAAGTAATCAAATCCTTAGATAGCCTTAGCAATTACAAAGGGTGGAGATGTACATTTCTCAAAAACACAAAACCTGCTGTCTGGTTTCTTTGGAAATGACAAGACACTCTGCCATAGGAACACAATGAATATTGAGTCAGCTGTGCCCAGACTAAAGGAACAAGGAGTTCTGTAAATATGAGACAGATGGGACTTCCGGAGCTATTCTCGTACATTTTAGCAGTTTTCAAATGAGCTAGGTTTTAAAATCCATTTGATTTTTCACTAGGATCTGAGTTGATCAGAGCTAATAACAATTGTCCAGGCCTCTGAAATTGCCCTCAGCATTGCTCATCCACAGCATCATTCAGACAACGAATGTACTCATCATCCCTTAGAGGAGTTACAATGCCTCAGGTCTCAGCTGGATCCTGACTGAGAAAGTGGGCTTTAGAGGACTCTGATCTTCTTAACAACTCTCTTTTCCTAAGGTCTCTTGAGTAATTATGTACTCAGTTGACAATATGATAATGTGCTCTCCTGCAGACAATGTTTATAAACATTCATATGTAGCCTGCTCTTAATAAAGATACAAAAGATACTGTTTATTGAGCATCAACTTTATAACAGGTAATTTAGCTACAAGTATATGTGTGTATGTATTTATATACAGTTTATATCATCTTATATAAATCTTAACAAAAATGGGAAAATAATATTATTATCCACTGTTTAACAGCAAGTACCTACATAGTTTTTACAATGAACCAGTTACCTCCCGAAGTAAATTAATATAATAACTTGGTCTTCATAAAAAATAAGAAAAGTACTATAATTATCATCCCTGTTTCACAGGTCGAAAATTGAGGTGAAAATAAAACAGCTTGTCTAAAGTCCCAGAATAAGCAAACCCAGGTACGCCAGCTCCAGAGGCTACACCCTTCACCTCTTCGCTGTATAGCCTCTCAGTTTACAATTCAGACAACACTTGCTCAAGATTCAAAATCAAAGTTTATGATTTCAAATCCCAGGCTCCTTCCTCCCTCCCCATCGGTATTTCCCCAACATCCCTCCTCCAAAGAATCAGTTTTACAGCTTGCTCAAGAGATGCTCGAGCTCCACAGGTCCTCCTGGGACCTGGAAAACTTCAGGAACTGCCCCCTGAATGAGACGCCCAGGTGATTCCCATGATAAGAGACTTGGGAACCTCTGGCCAATGCTCCACTCTTTGGATTCAGCTCTTCCCCAACAGGGTAGTAGATTTCCATGGCAGTGAAGTGTGAGGCACAGTTTAGTCAACTGTGTGGAGGATCCAAGGGAGGTGACTCGGATTAGGGAGTAGCACAGTATTTGGGGGGGGAAGGAGGGGCTCTCACCACCGCTCACCGCTCACTGTGTGTATGAGTAGCACTCAAAGTACCAGTGAGAATGCAGCATGTGTCTCCTGTGTCTAGGCGTGCACCATCTGAGTGTCGCATCTTCCTGCTGGAGCCACTTCTCCTGCCCCGTTTCACTTTGCAGCCACAGGGCTCATCTGTTCCCTAGGTGATCTCCTACCCTTTGTTCCTCTCCATTACCAGATGTCAGGAACCAGCAACTGACCAGCCACTCCAGCAATTACAAGTCAGTCTCTGCCATAATGTGAAAAGCCGGAGGGGAGGTGTTGGTGGGGCCTTACAACTGACAACTCCAGGTGCCAGCATGGGAGGAACGAAGGGGAGGAGGCAGGCACCCATCACCCCGGGCATCCAAGGGAAGACATAAAATATTAAAATACATCACTGTCTTGACTTAGCCGTTGAATCTGCACCTGTGTCAGTATGAATTCTGTCACCTCCAGCAACCTACCCCTTTGTCCATTTTATTCCTCTGTCCTTCCTCTCTTTCCCAGGCCTGTATGTATGTATGTATGTATGTATGTATGTATGTATGAATTGCCACATCCTGAGCACTTTCAGATCCACGTATGTGGACAATGTCCCAGGATGTGTATGTTGGAAACAATAGTGCTTATATGGGACAAACGGGTGGATGAAGCCAATTGAGAACATGCAAAATGTCAAAGGACAAATTATGTAACAGAAAGTAGTAGCATGAAAAGTGATTTTGAAACAAGCAGTCAACTTAGCCCTGACTCTTTCACTTATCAGTTCTGTCACCTGGAGGAAGTCAAGAAAGTTTTCTCCATATATATTTCCTCATCTCTAAAAAGTAGGTTGGATTATTTAACCTCTTGGTTCTCTTCCCATACTGATTCTATTTCTTAAAGGCAAATTCCATTAAATGTAGACACTTACGACAATCAAAAAACTTCAAGTACAGTGTAAGTTTAAGTAATAGACAAGAAAACTTGATCTAAGAGCTCAGTAGGTCCTTCTGCAAAGCACAAAAAACTTTCACGCAATACTGCAGCCAGCCAGGCAAGATCACGTCATCTGCCCCAAAGCGTAACAACCTTAATCTTGGCCTCTCTGCCTTCTCACTCACTCCCAGGACAACATCTGACCTGGATTACAAGGGAAACTTGGAATCTGCAACCTTATTACTTTGTAATGTGCCTAACCATTTCCAGAAATATAAATACCAAGCACAGCATGACAGGTTGAGTTGAGTTAGCTGAGGAAAGAAGCATACAATATCTGGTAGGGCCGCAGGAAACTCTGACTGAGAAACCTGAAACCTTTTGTCTGCAGCTCTCATTCTTTGGGCTTCTCATTGATGCGGACCAGAATTGTTTGAGCCTGGCCTTCAGGCAGCTGCACTCAGTTAAAATGAGTCTAGCCAGCTTGGCAGAGTAGACTCAAACCCCAAAAGAAGTTGTCTAATAAAAAGTCTTGGCCCCTGAAAACATAGATCTGAAATCAGAAGTGACAGCAATGATTTAGGACAAACCCTTATTTCATAAACAAGAAAGGGCCTCGAACACCCAGAAATATATATCTCGCTAAGCCTTGAAATATGACATATCATTTTATACTAAATTTGGAATCTTTCCTAATCTATAGTTTTGATGCATCATGGCATTATCTTTGTCACATATAATAAATCCTCACTTAACATTGACTATAAGCAAAATTACACATAATGAAAGTAAGTCTACCATAAGGTATTAATATACACAGAGTTAAGTTCCTATGGCATCTCATCAACGATATATCAAAATGATATAGAAAAAAATGAGGTCATTCAAGGAACTGCTGTACAGAAAAACTAGAACTCCTGAATCACAACTAATTTTTCTCCTTATGAAATATTTTCATATAAAAATTTCTGTTGAGCTTCACCGAAAACAAACCCTGAGAAGTAGATATTATAATTCTCCTTTAGAAATGAGAAAACTGAGGCCAAAATTGCCCAGATAGAAAATGATAGAGTCAGGAGTTGAATGGAAGTCTTATATTTTCAAATCCCAGGTTCTTTCCACTACCCCAAAGTGGCTACCACAAAAGCCCAGGTAACAGAGCAAAGAACTCAAGAGTCTGTAAAATGATTTACCAAGGTCAACATACATCCAGTACAGACTGTCTGGCCAAACCAGTTGTTTTCTGTTGGCATCTATTCCGATGAGGAAGAACCAGTCGGTCAATATTTTGAATAGCAACCCTGTTATTACCGGCCATCATGGTAGACTCATGCACAGTAAGCAAGGAAAACACATACCCACCTACTGGGTTTTATCTCACCCCACCCAGCGGCAAACATCTAAAATTCCAGTCAGAACATTACTGTCTACCAGTTACAATGTTTTTTAAGCACCTAATAGTTGTTGACATATGGACACTCATATTTACTAACTTCTTTTTAGATGTCGGTCTCAATGGTTGATGATTTCTTGCTTATTACCTAATTTTTATCTTCATTGTAATTCTATAAACCCATACTGCAGATGCATAAGCAAATCACAAAGTCAGTCTCTCCCATTTCGAACTGTTATCTCAGGCTAATCCTTTAATTTTCACTTCCTAAATTATTTTCTAAAGTATGTATTAATCCCACAGACCACCACCATGTGATGTGCTGGGTAAATTTAGAATTTTGCCTTTGTAGGTTGAAATGGAGACAGGGAGACTATAAAATATAGTAAAGCCTAAGTAAGAAGCACTGACCAGCATTCTGAAAAGCATACTTGATCTCACTAATTTTTTGATAATTTTGGAGGTTACAAAGAAGCATAAAAGTGCAACAAAATGTTGTGCTGAAATTATGTGTGAGTCAGTTTTCACTGACACTGAAACTTTTTGTAATACAGGATGGAAGTGTGATTCCACTGCAGTTTAAAACATAAAGGCACACATTATATGTAAGTGTGTGTGTGATAAGAAGAGATAGAAAAAGAGGAGAAAGGAAAGCAGCAGGAGTCAGTGAAGGGAAGGAAATGTGAAGTTATTAACCTACCTAAAGGTTAGTGACAGACCTCTCTGAACAGGAAAATGAGGAAGAATTCCCCGCCCCCCCCCCCCCGCCCCGGCTTATCTTTATTTCTTTGCATTTATACAGTGAAACAATGTATTGCTTGTATAATAATAAAAAAAAAAGATGAGTTAAGAAATACAAAGGTATTAATCATAGCTAGATTCTCATTGAAGAGAGAGATGGATGGAAAAGTAAGGTATTTTAATGACACCAAAGAGACTTAGGGGGCCAAGAGTCACAGTTTTATTATAACATGAGAAATGTTACAAACATAGCACTTTGGTATAGAAAATACTGGGCTCTTCTCCTACATCAATGAAGTAGGAAGGGTTCCAGTTATGTATGATTACTCAGGTGAAGGCAGAGAAACAAATTTGCGTTTACTCCAGAAACACAAAACAACCTTGAAACTTTTCTAAAAGCATACACTTTAATATGCTATTAATTTCTAGAAAATACCTTAATAAGATTAGAGATAGAAGTGACTTCATATGTGAATATTATAGATTTTCTGAATACAACTCACTATGTAATCTATTAATAGATATTTATTAAGTACCTATTATTTGCTTAGCACTCTACTATGCTAATTTGATCATTCCTAATACATTTTCCTCAGGACTATTTAACTTCCATAAGAGATGAGAGGGTAGTTGGCACCCAACTCTTAAGAAACACACCCACACTCTAGAAAAAAAAAGTGTTCTTATGACAGGAAAGACCTATTTTTACTCCTTAAACCATGGAGAAAACCCATCAGCTGCAATGTGCAACACAAAAGGCAAATTAAAAACAATAAACAAAAATAAGCAAACACTGTAACGAAGAGCTATAACATTTGCTTAGTTTCTTTACTTCCTACTGGTGTGTAACAAGAGAGAGCAATGAATGACTGAATTCAGAGTATTTTATTAAATTAAAATTTCTTAGAACCAAAAAAACAGTCTGTTGATTATGCTGTAAATTACCATAAAAGATAAAGTCTGCGAGCCAGTTTCTAGTCCACAGTTGATTTAGAATCCAGAGGATTCTAAGAAAGTAAAAGCTACCATTGCATGCTTCTCATTTCCCTGTGGTCACATGTGTCTAATGAGTTCAATTTGGGGCTCCATCTATTTTTTCATCAATGTACACCTGGGAGTTTTGCCACAAAATTATTTACAGTGGGGAGCCTCAAAATTACTTAGCTGTTCAAAACTTGAGTGGCTGTTTAAATGCACGTTTGATAAGGATGTCTTTCAGTATGTAATACAACGCCTTGGGCTTAATAGGTATTTGATAAATGTGTTAAATTAAACGAAATTGTTGATTTGGTCAGAACTACACCAATTATTTACTCAGGGCTACTGTCAAGATCTCGGGCATTGAAAGAAAGAGAAATTAGGAATATTTATCTTAAATACATGCAAACCGTTGACAGTATTTAATATGACAGGAGTTTAAATTAACTTGATAAACAAAAAAAACATTAGCAAAGTATAAGAAAAACTGGAAAAAGAAAACTGTGGAAAGGTCAGGGATATTGCCAGTTCTCAGAAAAAACTAGAACCAGAATCAAAACCTTAAACAATGCCATTTCTCTCTCTAGCTCTCATTTCTGCTCCTCTCTGTGCAGACTTCATTCTCTTTCACTGCACACTGACTTCCTCCACATGGAAGGAAACATGGACAGCGCTAGTCAAAAACTCCTCATCCTATACTCTATATCTCTAGCAAGGGTTAACTCGTCCCAGTTCTAGTAAGGAAAATCCCAAGGAATTATCTGATTGCCTCAGCTAGATTCAAGTGCCCACTTGTCAATCAGTCATGTCTAGAGGACTACGTACTCCTCCTTTATCCTCATGATTAGAGTAAGGAAAGGAAGTGTAACCAGAGAATGGAGACGCTTCTCCCAGAAGGAAGGGGGTGGGGGTGTGGTATAGCACAAAGTAGCAGCTGCTCATGGCAGATAAAAACTGATGATTCATGCAAACTGGTCATTTTGTTGGTAGGTATCTTTATTGTTATTATTAGAATAATAAAATAGCAATGTGAATTTAAGCCTGCCACAGGTGATAAACTATCGTGTTTATTGCTCTTTAAAAAAATTATTAAGGTTTAGTTGTAATAAACTACACATATTTAAAATGTACAATGTGAAACATTTTGACACATATATGCATATGCAACCATGAAACCATCACCACACCAAGAAAATTAATCCATCCATCATCTCCAAAGTTGCCTCCTGCCCCTTCCTAGTCCCTCTCTTTACCCTCCCTCCAAATTCCCCTTACATCTCGATGCAACTAGTGATCTCCTGTCACTCTAGTTTGCAGTTTTTATAACTTTGTACAAATGGAGTTATACCATATGTACTCTTTTTTGCCTGGCTTACTTCATTCAGCATAATTATTTTGAGATTCATTCATATTGTAGTGTGTATCAGTGGTTTATTTTTTTTCATTGCTCAGTAGAATTCCACTGTATGGTGCTATGGACTGAATTGTGTCCCTTGCCTCAAAATTCATATGTTGAAGCCCTAACATCATTACTTCAGAATGTGACTATGTTTAGAGACAGGGCCTTTAAAGAGGTAATTAAGTTAAAATGGGTCATTAGGTTGGTTCCTGATCCAACAAGAAGAGGAGATGTGGCTATACAGAGGACACTAGGGATGAGTATATTCAGAGGAGTGATGATGTGAGGACAAGGCGAGGAGGAGGCAACCTGCACGCAAAGGAGAAAAAACAAATCTGCCGACACCTTGATCTTGGACTTCCAGCCTCCAGAACTGTGAGAAAATTAATTTCTGTTGTTTAAGCCCCCCTACCCCCCACAGTCTGTGGTATTTTGTTATGGCAGCCTTAGCAAACTAACAATTACAGATTTACCATCATTAATTTATTGGGCATTTGGCATGGGCATTTGGCATGTTTCTAGTTTGGAATTATTCTAAATAAAGTTACTATGAAAATTCATGAGAAACTCTTTGTATAGGTATATGCTATCATTTCTCTTGGGTAAACACCTAGTATTTAGGCCTGTGTGATATGGTAAGAGTTATAATAAACCACCAGTTTTCAAAAGTGCTAGTACTATTTTTAAATAGTAGTATATGAGAGTTCCAGTTGCTCCATATTCTTGCCAAAATTTATTATGGATAATTGTTTTAAATTTAGACATCTTAATAGGTATATAGTCACTTTGTTGTGATTTTAATTTGGATTTCCCTAATGACTAATGAATTGGAACATCTTTCACATGCTTACTTACCACCCCTATTTCTGTGATGAAATGTCTTAAAATTCTCAGCTTATATATATATTTTTTGGCATCATAATATTTTATTGGATGCTTGACACTGTAAATTTTACCTTTTAAAGAATTATTTTTGTATTCCTACAAACATTTTTGGGTTTCGTTCTGGGATGCAAGTAAATTACACAGAAAAAAAAGTTTAATTCTTTCAGATCTTGCTTTCAACTCCATGAAGTAAGACTAAAGCAGCATTTAGTCTAGGGCTATTTTGCCATTTATTGAAGCAAACCTTTTCTGAGTATGCTACTAGAGGTCTCATGCATTATGAGGTTTTCTACTCTGTTTGGTGGGAATAGAAACAATCCCCAGTCCTGCCTGCATTAGCTCCAGAGATGTGTCCTCTAATTCTTTTGAATGGTTGTCATCTCAGACTCACATAATTTGCTCACATGAATGTTTGAATCAGTGCTTAATGACATACTCAAATGGGATGCTTCCCCCCTCCAAAATTCTATCGAATCTGGTACTCTCTTATGAAAGCTAGCCACCTTGGCCTCCCGAGATACCCAGTTCTGTATCCTTAAATGAGAGAAGCTTTCAGGTCCCTGCTGGGTTCTCTCTCCCTGTAACAAGGCCTGCAAATCCTCTCTAGGCAATAAGCTGGGGCCATCACAGTTTTGACCTCATTCGTTTACCATCTTTCAAGGATCACTGTTCTTTGCTGCCTGACAATTCAATGACTTAAAAGCTATTATATAATTGGAGTGTTTTTTAATTGTTTCAGTTCAGAAGATTGTTAAAAATAGTCCCTGTTATTCCTTTTTTTTTTCCTGGAAGTGAAAGTCTATAGTTCTTTTTTTCCAATATATTTATATATATTTACATCTGAAAAGTTATTTGCTATATAATTAGAAGACTATACCTCTACTTGGAATCCAAGGTCTCTGTCATATGAAATTTCTGTATTGGTTAAAACAGGGATTGGCAAACTTTTTCTATAAAGAGCCAGATAGTAAATATTTTAGATTTTGTTGGCCACATATGGCCTTTTTTGCATACATATATTTTTAACAACCCTTTAAAAGTGTAAAAAATTTCAAAACCATTCTCTTGGGCTATGTAAAAGTAAGCCATAAGCTGAATTTGACCCATGACCATAGTTTTTTGACCTCTGAATTAAGATAATGTAGCCTCTATAAAAACAAACCCAAAATCTTAGTGTGTTGATACAAGACATTTTTTTCTCACACATGTCCAAAATAGTAGTCATCTATTCTTACTCTCCAAGTCGCGGTTCTGGGACACAGGCCTTCTCTCTTACAATGTCTTCATTTCCTCACAAAGTTTCCAAGATTGCCATTGTTGCAGAAAGAATATGGAGGATGCATGTGGGAGGTTCTTGTGAGCACATCTGGTGGGTTTCCATTACCTCTAACCACCTTTCATCATTCAGAACTCATTCACATCAGCACGTCAAACTGCAAGAAAGACTGAGGAACCTAGTTTTGCTGTTGTCAAAGAGCAAGAGGAAATAGAGTTGGGTAACAGCTAGCTAATCTTCATTACAATGTCCAATGAATTGAAGTAGCCATGCCCTAATTATCTAAAGTATACATATTCTTTGCCAGGATATTATTCAACTTGTTGGTACCATGCATAACATGCCAGACGATGAATTTCAGTAGTTCCTATAATAATTACAGCCTATTATTCTTTCATCTTCCTCTATATTCCAAGCTCCTCAATATAAGATTCACATTCCCGCAGGAGTCATCATGGCACTCCAGTCTTGCAGGTCCCACTCTCCCTTTCTCACTGTCTTTGTCACTGCATTTAAGAAGCCATTGCAAAAGTGGCTCTGCCAAACTTATACTTGAAACTAATGACAGAATTTCTAAAAGAATTAAGATCTTACCACCATGATTTTTCCATCCTATCCTACTGCCTCACCCCAAAATAATGAAATAGCCACTAACTGATCTATGTTCTCCTCGAGGAAAGAAACTTTGTCTTATTAATTTCTTTTTGTTACTAGTGTCCAGAACATAGCCACGTATTCAAAAAGATTTTCTGTATAAATTGATTTTGCACCTAATAAAGATTGGTCCCTTAAATTCCCACTTATAAAAGATATACCAGTCTTTATTTTGAGAATCAGTCAGCATTCCAATTAGTTCAAACTCTAATAATTTTCCCACCTCCCCTGGGAACTTCCTATAATGCACCTTGTTATCAGTTCTGAATTGTTCAGGTATATAATTATATTAAAACAATGTGTATTTCAATTTTACTAGAGCTTAGAAGGCATGAAAATAGATAGTATTTCATTTGTTAATTTATTTTTAAAAAGATGATGCTATCCGATGATAGCAAGGAGTTTCTGGAAAGCTGTAGAGAGGATTGACTTAATCGTACCCCACCCCCAACACACACACCCTATTCAACTTTGTAAGGAGATCAAAAGCCCTTTTCAAATTTCTGCTTATGCATGAGAGCTTGTGTTCTCATGCCAACACCTTTCCTCACTTCCTGGTTCCTATATTCAGTAACTGTACATTGTTTCTACTTTGTCCCACCTCAACCCAGATACTGTCTCCATCCCTTCACTATTTCACACACGCTCTTAAATACACCAGATCCTTTCTTTCGGAGGTAGATTTACCTTAAAGCTGATGAGCTGATGATACGTAAATTTAAGAGCCTCTCCTTTATGCAGGCCCCTCCCTTCCAAGTATCTATTCCTATTTGCTTCATTTACGACTTTATGCTCTTTTTCAGAGAGAGAGAAGTATACTGAATATAAGTTCATTCAGGGCAGAACTCTGTCTTTCTAGTATGTAGTAAGCATTCAATATCTGTTGACTGATTAACTTTAAAATAGAAATAATCTGAACATCATGAACATGCTATAATGTTTAGATGTAAAGTGAACACATACAAAAAGCGCAAAAAGTGAACAATGAATGAACCCAGTGCCCAGCCTCAAATATCTCATACTCTAGCTAAAAAGAAACTGAATAAAGTAGAACCTCTAAAGAGATGCAAAGACAATAGAGATGAAGACTGAATTTTGCCTTTGAATCTCTTTTATAACAAAATAATGACTACCTCCTAAAAAACTCTGAGATAATTTAGTGTCATCACCTAAAATATCAATTAGGAGGCCTAAATTTCACTGAAACGAGACAATACAAAAGAAATAATAGGGAGACCATTTTGAAACAATACCTCCTGTAAAACTTGGTATCCAAATAACAACAGTATTCTTCTCTAAATTTGCCCCCAAAAAACCTAAATTCATTTAGATTAAAACTAATTATTAGTTTACATTAAGTATTAGATTGATATTTTTCCTATTTAAAGTATAGCAAGACATACCCATGCACGTGCATGCACACATGCGTGTGCGCACAAACACACATGCGCGCGCGCACACACACACAGATATTCATTTTAAATCTTCCTGCAGCCGTTTCAATCTCCCAGTGGTGGTATGTGATTTATCCTTGGAGGATGTCTGTTATTTTGCTAGACAAAACACTTTAAAGAGACTTTTGGCTATGCTTATGAAAAGATGGCAGAGGCCAAAAGGGAGAAATTGAACCAGGAGAGCTAAATTTCCCAGTAGAATGGACTGGGAACAAAGATGGTTATGATGTTAATTTGAGACCTGCTTTGAGCCTACCAGAGGCAGGACACTTAGAGCCCTGAGGTTTTAAGGGGAAAACACATGAGAGAGATGAGTTTAAACTGAGTTGCAAATTGGCCCTACTGACTTAGTGTTAGCCTAAATTTTAAGGAGGGAGATGACCACTACAGGATTCTATAAAATACCATGACAAGTTTGGCAAGCATATGTGTCCTAGATCTATTCTTTGATTTTCCTATGCTGTGTATCTTTCTTGGTCCCTGGAAGCCTTTAGTTCAGTGTGTTACACACAACGGAGGCAAAGAAGCCCTTGGTCCATGCTTGAGACAAAGAGGGATTGAAAAAAAAATCTTTAGGAGATGCCAATAGGTCACCTAAAACAGAGCTTCTCACACTTTAATGGGTGCAAAACCTTGCAAAGCTAGCTAAGTGCAGATTCTGATTCAGAAGCTTAGGGTAGGGCCAAGAAATGCCCACCTAGTGGTACGGGTAGGGCACACTCTGAGAAACAAGAATCTGTAAAACTGAGTCTAGAGCAGTAGCTCAGAGGTATGGGGGCCAAGGGATGTATTGGGGAGACAGTGGTAGTGATGATCACAAAATGGAAGACCTCTCCAAGAATCCTTAATTCAAAAGGGAATTGAATTTTCTGCAGAAGGAGACTCAATGTTGGAACTCTGGCACCAGGATTACATAAGTCTTTTTCATAATTTTTTTAAAACTCCAGTGTCTACTACTGATGGTGGGTCTGTGGGCAAATTAGCAGAATCAAAAAAAAAAAAAAAATGAGGCAGCAACATACATTAATAGAAAAAAAATACACTTAATTTTGTAGCTTGGGTTGTTTTCATATTTGTGGTCATAATCTTATAATACATACAGATAAGTTAGTCATATTTTCTGACTTTCATATTGGTGATAGCTTGTCTAATGGAGTCAAGTATATTGCCATATCACTATATTCCATAAATGGCATCAAAACTCCCACATACTCTGTACCCTGAAGGTGTAGTGGCATTTTAGGTCACAGTTACAGTCCTGGAGACTAGAGTTTTAATATTTTCACAATATCTTCTCCATGAGTTTGGGCAGCATATGTAATCATAAACACTGTAAATAGATTTAATGTGTGTTTACTTAAGTAATGTAAATGAGGTTTAAAACTTCACCTGCTAACCTAGACCCTATCACCTCAGAAATTTATTACGATCTGCACAGAAGAAAAGCACTAAGCTCAACACGTTGACACCACAGGAAAGCACTCACATTCTACTCCACAGCATTGTTCCTGAAACCAGTCCCAAACCTGACCAAGTCAGTAATCGATCCCCTGGAAAATGAAACACATACTAAGAAAAAACACCCATCTCGGAATGAAAATATAGACATTCACATCAATATCCAGTAGTGCACTCCCCCCAAAAATTACAGAGTTTAAAAAATTGTGCACATCTATGGCCATGCTACCCTGAACAAGCCTGATCCCGTCTGATCTCGGAAGCTAAGCAGGGTCGGGCCTGGGTAGTACTTGGATAGGAAACTACCTAGGAATATTAGGTGCTGTAGGCATAAAAAATAAAAAAATAAGCGACTGTAAGCTGACAAGGCCCTTGCAATCTGTGAGGTCAACCAAGGGTTGCTTCGCTTAAAAACAAATAAATATATAAAAGTAAAAAGTCATGCACATAATTTGTTTTTGTTTGTTTGTTTGTTTGTTTTTTGCTATACAATTGACTATTTTCAATACAAATATAAACTGGTGGACTAACTGCTCTTCATTAAATTGATATATTCTGAATGAGATTAATCAGTTCAAATAAACAGAATTTTTGCTGACACAACCCTTAAACATGATCTAATTTAAGCACTCAGCTGATGTTTGAGTGCCATGGAGCCTATGGTCAATCACTTCCAATAATGAGTAGTCTAGTCCATGTTTTGGCTGTTCTGACTTAGGAAGTTTTCCTAAGTAGAACCAAAATCTGGCTCCCTGTATTTTCTATGCATTGATTCAAGTTCTATCCTTTATGGACCTTTGAAATTAAGCTTTCCTTCACATGATAGCTTTTCAGATGCTTCAAAATACTATTGTATTTTTCCTGCTGCTTAGTTTTCTATTCTGTGTGGTAATAGTTCCTTTTAAGGTCATTGAACTGAGTTTCAAATGGCGCTGTGTTAAGATCTTGTAATCCTAGGTATATCCAGTCTCTATTAGGGGATGGGTAAGGTAATTCCAAATACTGGGTCCTTAAGGTATTAACAGATGTACCCTGGGGTAGGGAAGGAGAGCTCCATGGTCAAATAAGTTCCATATGCAAACTTTGAGCTAAAAAAAAAAAAAAAAAAAAGTCAAATAGATCTCTTTGTTGCAGGAATTCTCAGTCTTTAATATACTGGTAGATGGGAAACTCCAAGAAGAGGAAATAATGTAAAGTATTTCCCAAACATACAATCACATGACTCTTTTAAAAAACAATAATATTTGAAAAGCACGATAACTTTCAAGTTGGAGTATCCTGAGTCCTATGCCCAACTTTTGCACTTCCTTTGTGACCCTGGGGCAATTTCTTAACCAGAGACTCCTGTTTCCTTTTTTTTGTAACACTGCCATAATAATGCCTATATCCAAGATTGTTGGGAGAACTAGAGATACTCTTAACATGCCTTACATTGTATCTAGCCCAAGGTTAGTGCTCTTAAGTGATAATTATATTCCCATATGTTTCAATATATTGCAAACTCTTTCCAAATTAATTATATCAAATACAACTATTTCCAAATGTGTTGAATAAAGGAAATTTTTCTGAGTTTTTGCATTATATTCTTGCTTCATACATCCTTAAAAGAAACACAAATATCATCACCTCTTCAAAGCTATAAAATAAAACATGTTGCAAAGCATGCTGAGATTAATAGAAAAAGAAGAAATTTAGGAAGACTGAAGGGGCTATATATGTTGGATCAGTACGAGAGTTAGATAGGTTGCCTACCCAACTGCAGTACTGACCCACTCCTTGGAAATAAGAAAGAGAGAATAGCATTGTCAGGTTTAACAAGCACAAATATGTACTTCCCAAACTCTCTGAAAATTACTCTTATTTTTAAATGGGTTCTGTTGTTGTTAAAGTATTCTTGGGGAGAGTAAAAATTAGAGTTAGAGATATGAAAACCTGGTGGGTCAATCTTAGCAATAAATAATAGCTACCTTGTTGGTCATTTTAATTTTTAAATTAAATACTATATATACAATGCTGAGAACTGAAGAAATAAACTACTGGCATGATTATTATCATCATCACCATCAGAGAAGGGGAGAAGTGCCCACGTTGTGGAAGTAAGCAGGAAGGTAGAAACTTGATCCTACAGTGTTGCAAGGCAGAGCCACCCATGGTAGAAAAAGCCCAGTGCCAACCCCTGATTAAATGTGTGACTTTGAACAGGTGACTTTTTTTTTTTTGTGGTCTATGAGGTCCTCGGTTTCCTCACTTGTGAAACAATCTCCATGAGTCTTTCCAGCTCTAACATTCTGACTCCAGGATCACGTGTGCCCGGGTCCTGACTGTGAAGGACATGGTTGCCTATGTTCGGGATCAAGGAGGGAACTATCGATGACAGAGAGGAAGGAGAAGCGAGCGTGGCCGGCTGTGGGCTGCGCCTCAGCCAGGGAGCTCTGAGTGTGGAGGGTGGAGGTGCTGGGATAGACCAGCTCAGGGCAAACCCCCCACATGGGATATCCTCCTGGGTACTTCTCCGGTCACGATAAGTGAGTCGGTAACAGTGTGTTTAAATCTATGAACTTTTTTCTGGTCTTAGCCAGGGGAGCAGAGCTCGGTGTTAGGCAGGACAGTGAAGAACATAAGCACACGCTTTGCAGCAACAGAACCCAGTCCCTGTAGGGCCGCCAGATAAAATGCAGGACACCCAAAACAATTTGAATTTCAAATAAACAATGAATTTATTTTTTAGTATCAGTATATCCCAAATATTGCAGAGGACATACTGACACTAAATATTTTTCATTGTTTACCTAAAATTCAAATTTAACTGGGCACCTTATCATTTTATTTGCTAAATCCAGCAGCTTGAAGTCCCCTGGTTAGCTGTTCATAAACCAACACCGTGTGTACACAATTGTTTTATGCAACAGACATAGAAAGTTGAATCTCGCCATTTGGATTTTTGTGTGAGATCAGCTCCTTGTATACACACTTACACCTCTGGAAGCATCAGCTTTATTTGACAGCCTGTCAAGGGCAGAACATCCCTGGACATGGCATTTGAAGGCCCGTGCTTCAGTAGAAGAATCATGTGTCTCCTCTGCTCATGTGAACAGCGTAGGTAGTAACTGAGTAAATGTCTTCGGCATTGAACTGATCTGTATCCAAACCCAAGATCTCTGGTGACTCAGCGTGGCCTTAACCAAGGTTCATGCATTTTTCCAGCCTCGGTTCCCTCATTTATAAAATGCAAACAATAGCACCTACTTCACAGGGCATTTCTGATGAACGGTGAGATCACTGACATTCTCAGTGCACAAGGGGTAGCACTCAGCAAGAGTCGCTGAGATGATTTTATGTTTTTATGTATTAATTCACTCATTTTATCTAAATAATTAATTTGACAGAATAGAATAAATGCACTTATTCTTACCCCTATTCATTCCCCCACAAGGATGTTGTAGCCAAGAAAGACATACCATGTTCCAGGTGGAGAACTTGTCACGGGCAGGCGATGAGGAAGTTAAGGAAGCAACGTATATAGCATCATGGGTGCAGCATCAAGAATTCCCCACTGAGCAATTCATTTCTACATTTGGAGACCGTAAAGAAAATATCTGGATTTCCAAACCAGCTTGCAGGAATAGAAATGGGAGAAAAGCTGGTATCCAGCTCGTGTCTCCTTCAATTCTTTTAGGGGAAGACCACTTCCTACTCCATGACCTTCATAGTAGAAACAGTTTATGAATTTGGTAGGTACCTCCATTACTTTTGCCAACTATAATACAAATTTCTGCCCATAAACTCAAAATGCAAAACATGTAACTTTATTTTTCCTTACCTCCACCTATTTATTCTCCTGAGATTCATTCAGCTGAATACTGGAAACTTAATCTTTGTCACTTCAGAGCTCTGTCCCTGTCCCCTCCATTACTAACGGCTACATCTAAATTGCATCGAGAGGCCTTAAGACACGCCAAAGAAAGGTGGAGGGTGAAAGAGTGTCTTCAGGTTCTGGGTCTTCATCTGCACATTTTGGTCCCTCTGAGACCTTCCTCATCTCACTCCTCCATAAGCTGTAGTGCACTTCAGCTATTTGCTCAGAAGGTTATAAAACTACAGAGCATAGCCAAGAAGCAATTTAATGTTAATAGAATATTGATAAAGGAGGAGGGGGAAAGTTAATTGATTTAATTAGGTGCTCAGTTACTAAGGTAACTTTTCTCTTGGTTAGAAAGATTTTCTCAGGATTCAAGTCAGCCTTTAAAGAAAGAGCTTTTTACTTTCAGTCTTCGAAAAAGTCTGAATAATCAAAGCAAGTTAGGAGACAAGAAGGAGGCTCCAGGGGTGAGAGGTTGTGCAGAGCTTCCTGTAGCAGAGTGACATCAGCCCCAAGAAAAAGCATGGAGCTCTCTTCCAGGAGAGAGCTAGCTAATTAGTGAGATTCAAGCATGACAGCTGAGTAAGGAAACCAGTGGCCCATGAGCCTGTATGAATTCGAGCAGCAAGAAAAACTACAAACATTTTTAATGCTCAAATTACAAGTGCTTCCCAGGAAAGCGAAGGAGAAATGCTGAGAAATTTTATAGGTGAGAGAAAGTAGATGTTTTCACGACGACAGAAAGGAATGTACAGTTGCATTATGTTGAGCGGATGCTTGTAAGGTTAAAGGAAATGGTGCTTCACTCTCCTTTTTAAAAAGTACCTATTTTAATCTCGATCTCTGATGCTACAACAATAAAAAATAAGCATTAATTAGAGGTCATTAATTACTCACCCTACTATTTTAGTAATATATTTTATGGGAGGGAAAAAAACAAAAACAAAGAAATTTGATGAATTGTGTGCCATCTCTGTCCCTTCAGTTATTCTTGTCTAAAAGATCCTACTTCGTGGGCCTTTTTACCAATTAGCAGGCTCCCCAGTCACTGTTTAAGGATAGCCACCAAAATTATAATTAATGTGGCTAGATGGAGATGAACAGCCTGTGTTTTAGACCCTGTCGTGGAAGACTGAAGACCCCAGAATCTTCCTCTCAGCATGAGTTGGGGAGACGAGGCCAGACATCAAACTGATAACTTTGCTCAGGGCTGCATGAGATCTCAGTTACTGAGCAGTGTTAGCTGACCTGAACAGGACCCGGGAGAGACCACCACCTGCTCGACATCTCCTCTTGGATATCTTAACGCCATTTCCCTCCCCAAACTGGATACCTCCCCAGGGTTCCCTGTTTCCATGAAATCACCACCAGGCTTTCCAGGCCAGGAACCTCCACATAATCAATGGCCAAACAACCCCAAATTTCTATTTTGTTTTATCCTCCAAATATTTTCTGAAATTTGCCATCTTCTATGGATTTCTCACTCTTATCTGCCAAATGTAAGCCGTGTCATCTCTCACCTGCCAGAGCATCCTAAGTGATCAGATACACCCTCCACCAGTCTGCATTACTCCTATCTGTTCACCACACTCCAACTGGAGTGATGGTTGTGACATGCAAATCAGATGAGCTCACTCTCTGCTTAAACCCGTTGAAGGTTTCCTGGTTCTCTTAGGATGAGGATACAAATGTTCAATGTTGATCTCAGGGCTTTGCGTGGCCTGCTAATGGCTAACCTCTCAAGCATTAGTCATCCTCATCACACCCCCTTTGCTTTCTCCACTCCAGCTTGCTAGGACTGCATGCTTCTGTCTCTCAGGGCATTTGCATATGCTGATTTCTCTGCTTGAACCAGCATTTTCCTCTTTCCTGCACCTAGTAAACACTTACTCAGCCCAGACATACTTCCCCAGAACCCTGACCAGGTCTAAACCCCATTGTGTGAGTCGTTGGAGCATCCTATCTTTCTCTACAGTAGCTCTTCTCCCTTCGTTATTTTCTCTTAATTATTTGACTCAATGTCTGTCTACTGGAGTGAAATCTTAGACTCTATTATGGGTTGCGCTATGTCCTCACGAAGAAGATAAATTGAAGTCCTAACCCCAGTAGCTATGCATGTGACCTTATTTGGTACTAGGGTCTTCGCAGATTTAAGTCAAGATGTGTTCATTAGAGTCAGCCTTAATCCAGTTTGCATATAGACACCAACACACAGGGAGAGCACCTGTGAAAACAGAGACACAGAGCGGGGACGGCCACATGAAGAGGAGACAGAGATTGGAGTTATGCTACAAGGAACGACCGGGCAACCGGATGCTGGAAGAGGCAAGGAAATGTCCTTCCATACAGGCCTTGGAGGAAGCATAGCCCGGAAAACACTTCTAGCCTTCAGAAAGGCAAGGAAATGATTTTCAGCAGTTTTAAACCACCTAGTTTGTGGTACAGCAACCCTAGGAAAGTAATACAGACTCTAAGCAACATGAGGGAAGGGACCTTAAGTATTTTTACTCACGAGTGCCTATCAGTGCCTTTCCCAACCTCCAGCACTGTGCCTGGTTATGTACTTTCTGTAGCATTAATTTTCAAATAGGGAAGGTGGCTTCTACAATTACCTCGGAAGACTTTACAAAATATTCTTGCCCACCTACACAGTCCACCCCACCCCAAGAGGGTAATCACACAGCTTTGAAACATTTTAATAAAAGAGAGAATTGTTCCCTACTATACAATGTATTTCTGTGGCCAGGATCACCTGAGTCATTCAGGCAGAACTCCCTTCTTTCCCTGAATTATCTGAGTAATTGCATAATTGTCTGCTTCACTTTGGTTGCACAGATATTTAGCTCTGCACGTAGGTGTGGTAATTGGTTAGTGGCCAGAGAACACAAAACGCATGGCTCCAAAGCATCAGCCTACAAAAAGGAGTCTGTTTAAATTAAACTGAAATTCAGCCCACAGAGTTCATTAAAAACAGCTCTAAACGATCAGTTACTGAGCGCTGCACACCAAGAAAGAGAGAAGATGATGCTGTCTTTGTTTTTAAATCTAGTCAGAAAGAGAAAACAGGAGTAGATGAAACAGGGGTAGCCAATGCGGGAACACACCAGGATCCACAGGTGCCAGAGTCATGGCATTGAGCGGAAATCCAATCATTGAGTTCAAAAGACAGAACAACTAGAGAAATCTACAAGATACTGAATAAAAACAAACAAACGAGCAAATTATGGTACAGAATTTTAGTATGGACCTCTTATTTAAATAAATTTTGTTAGCAGAAATGAAACAAAGCTCCTATATTTGTGCCTGTATGTTTACAGAATCACCCACACAAAAAAATAAAAGTATATGATGGCATAAGGGTGGGAATAGAGACGACTTAAGAAGACTTTTAATAGTTATCTTAGATACAGCTGCATCAGTCGAATTGTTTTCAAAAAGAGGTGATTAGTTTTATGATTCAAGCGACTGAAACTGCAAAATCACTGCCAACAAAACACGTAAAATAAACTATTTTTTAGAGTATTTATCTTCAAGTCCACCCCAAAATGATACAGGTCTGAGAGTAATGGTTTGGGCTCTGTTGATCCTTCTATTATTTTCTCAGGTAAGAATAATTAAGCTGAGGGAAAAACTCTCACTTTCTCTCTGTGGAGTGCCTCTCTGCAAATAGGCATATTTCAGCACATGGACTGCAAAGAAACCAGTGATTTGGGTGCCAACCCCTCCACTCCCAAAAAACAAAAACATGAATAATAATACATTTGCTACCAAAAGAAAATCCTATCGCCCTGAGTCAGAAACTTACATTTAGCAGAAGGCTGCCACAGTGTGTAATATTTAGGTGGTTGGTAAGGGTGACTGAAGTCTTAATGTATCTGATAATATCAAGTGCGAGGAATTAGTCAGAACTGGGCTTGCAAGCAGCAGCATTTTAATGATTTATTGAATTTCTCTTAAGGTCAGTAGTTTATGATTTGCCATTTTAAAAATGTACTGTAAAAAAAAAGCAAATGTATATTTTGCTTTACAGGAACTGAATAGTCCTCTAAATGCATTTTTAAGAGGAGAAAATCAGTACAAATAGCCCCTGCCAGCACACCTCATGTCCAACCTAATTACATGAACTCCAGCTTAGATAAGCAGCTTTCTGAATGTTATTGGTAGAAATATGGTTTTCAGAAAGAAAAGAGACCATCCTTGGGTCAGAAAGTTGGTGTTATCAGCTTGCAACGTTATTTCTATTGTATAATTTTACCGCTGAGACTATTATTTCAATTCAAGCGTACTGGAAATTCAGAGTTCGCCTAATCAGTCATCTCATTCAGGTACCTTCGAACGTACTTTTCCATATTCTGAGGTGCCTGCATGGCATTCACAGTTTTCCTTAATAGTTATAGTCTCAAGTAGAAAATATGAGAGTTAATCAAAAAAAGCTGCTGAGTGCTACTGCCAGGAGCCCCTGACTAAGGACCGGATTCTGTCCCAACAGGATGTGAGCCCTCGTCTAGGTGGAAAAGTAATGTAGCATCTTATGTAAAAGTCATACAGGAAGTGACAAAATGTGGCAAAAGTCATACCTCCTAACTCCCAATACTCTCTCTCCCCTAGACCATGCTGCCTTCTAAGATCTATTAATCTATTTCCTATTTAAATAAATACTTGTTAGGTGACCTAGTATACCAGGCACTGTTCTAACCTGTGTGAGCAGGACAGCACACGCGCAGACATGGCAGGTGTCTTCATGAAGCTTAGTGTCTTGTCAACAGAAAAGAGGATTTAAAAGAGCAATGACATGCAGGGTGGCATGGAGGAGAATATGTAGGATCCAAGTAGGGGCACCTAACCCAGGTCGGGCTATGTCAGTAATCTGAACTTTAGATAGAAGTACATACCACATGAAGGGAGAGAAGCTGACGAGGGAGGGCAAGTTTCCACAGAGTGGGAAGTAAATGCGTGATGTGGTAGGTCTAAACGTCAGAGACCCTGGAGCCCCAGGTAGGTGAGAGGACTCTGGTATTGGTGGAATAAAGATGGTTCCAAAAAAAAAAAAAAAAAAAGTGAGCGACAAGGCTCGAGAGGTAAGAAAGATGGACTGTTTCTGGAATTCTGTCGAAAAACAATGAAAAGCCACTCATAAGTTGTACACAAGGAAGTCACATGATCACATTTTCATGTTAGTAAATGCTGTGACGTGGACATTAGGTCAGAACAATTAGTCCTAGAAATTCAGAAGAGAAATTTAAAAAGTTAGTAGGAATGAGGATGGAAGGAAGGAGACAGAATCAATTGATGTTTAGGAAGTAGAAATAAAATACTTGCTAATTGCTCAAAAATAGTAGGGAAGTATAAAGGAGCCAACCCTGACTCCCAGCTTTCTGCCTTGATCATTGGGAAAGAAAGAGAGGTCATTCATTCATGAATACGGGAACTCTTCAGGAGGGGCAAGCCTGAGGCAGAAATCCAAGTTCACATTTATGCTAACAGGATGTTCAGGGAGGGAGATTTTTTAACCATCTGGAAAGAGAAAGTCTCCTTGGAGAAAATTTTGTTGTTGTTCTTGGAAGGCTAGCCTGGCTGTTTTGTAAAAATTAAAGTTAAAAAGTACCCCATTGCCCTGAGGAAAAACTTCCCCTTCACAAAGGCTTGGGGAGGTAAAGCAGTCTCTTCCTTTAATATAGGAAAAGATAAACGAATTTGCTTAAGGAGCCCAGATGTGTGCTTAGAAAATTACTCAGGTTCCCAACAAGACTCAAACATATAGATACCACAGGGCAAAGACTGTGGGCCATGGTCAAAGTCTAGTGTCAAGATGAAACACCAAGGTTTCCAGATAAATCACCAGGAACAGCATCTTCTGGTCTTGCAATCCATCCTATTGGCCCAAAAACAATGGGAAATAGTCAGCTCCTACACAGCATCAAGCTGTACCTGGAAATCACTCTTTCCTAGCCTGGGTATTGGTGAATAGTATCTGTACATGTGAGCTGGAGCTCTAGAGCCCATGACACAGCCCACTGAAGCTCTGGCAGAGTTCTGAGGCAGCAGGTCTAGCAAAAGGAAGGGTCAAACATCACTGGGACAGTGCAGGACTCGCTATTAACAGTGACACTACATGATAATAAGAGCGACAGCAAGAAAGAATCCCTAAAGACATCACGGATTGAATCTCATGGATGGAGTCAATTTTGGAACATTGTGGACACACCAGGGTTGACAGGAAGTCCAAGGCAGATGAACTATTTGTAAAGGCAGGTGGGCATTTGAGCTACCAAATAGAAAAGTAAGAGATTTGACTGTATGTGCATCAAAAACTGGTGAAATAAAACACTCTGCTTATATGTATATTTGTTAACATAATGGCCCCACTTTTTAAGCAACATTTCAAATATACAGCAGAACGAAAGAAATCAATGCCATACATTTGTATATTGTTACATGATTTCAAAGCACTTTTGTAAATGTGGGAAACATTTACTTTTTCTGCCAGCTCATCATCCTTCGTCCTTTGTTTTGGCTATAAAACTGTTCTTTTCTATTTAGGACCCATTCTACGTGGTTTCGATGGGGATGATCCTACCAAGAGGGCTGTACATAACGTTAATGTGACTCAAATCAATAAGAATCTTCCCCATAACTTTCCTGAGTATGGGGGAAAGCCCTTTCTTTCTCTAGGACCATGACCTAAAGGGTGATAGAAATCTGAAACCTGCTATTATGTAGGAAGGAGTCCATGAACATTTTCAGGTTGAAAAGTGCTATCATTCATATCCCCAAAGTTTGGAAGCTACTGGATTGAGATAGTATGACAAAATATTGAAGGAAAGAGCACTGGGCTGCAAGACTTGCCAATTTCCCTATAAGGGGGTTTGGCTATATGATGTGAGAGAAAAGGGTAGGAAATAGCATTTTCTTCTTTCTTTCCTAACCCTTCTCCCCTGAGATTCTGGCCAATGGGGAAGACAGAATTCCCACTTGCTCTAGAGCTTCCCTTGTCAAGTTTGAGAGAGGAAAGTAGAACCCAGAGTAAAGGACATTAGTAAAAACAGCAGATTTCTTCTTGTCAGAAGACATGCCTCTACTGATGTGTGTCAGAAAAGGACAATGTAGCATGTGATATCGCCCCATTTCTGATTTTATTTCATTATGAAAATTTCTTTTTGCTTTTCATTAAGGTTCCCTATGTATATTAATGCACTAATACCCATTAAATCTGCTTTCCACAGTATGTTTTATTGTGCATTTTGCAGAGGGATCGCAGACTCATGGTGCTGACCCTGCATTGGAGTTCAGAGCCTCAAACAAATAATAATCCTGTCCTGTGGAAATGCAGTCTGAAACCTGATTACTGGATTTGCTTTTCCTCTTACTTTAGCTGTAAAAGAACATAGACATTATGCATGCACACACACACCCCTAAGTGTGTGCAGGATATGTACTGTATAAATATTCATAGTATTCATATACTTGTAGATGCGAATGTCTGCACATATATTGTGTGGATAGCAAATGAATGAATAAATTATTTATCTGTCAATAAGCATCAGACAACAAACAAAAATCATTTAGTCTATAATTCCTAACTCACACATTTCCTCACTCCCACTATCCACTTTCCCAGATTTGCTAACAAGCAGCAAATTCGCTTTTGTGTTTTGTCTCCATTTATTTTTTTCATCTATCTCCCTGAGGAGGTAGGAGTAAGCTGTAGAGTAGTCAGAGGAAAAGGAGGAATAAAGAGCTTGAATAACCCACACACTGGATAATCCCTTTGTAATTAATTTAACTCCCAATGTTTACATAGCGATCCATAAATAAATGCAACTGAGATACAGTAGATTATATGTTCCCTGAGTGCAGCCTCTACTTTCCTTCATCCACAGTCCCTACCAGAATATTCTAAACACAGTAGGCATTTAATAAGAAGAATTTAATTAAATTCCATAAATGGTATAACCAATCTTATTATTTCATAAGTAATTTGAATATCTCAGTTGTTACTGAAGCTACCTGGGTCTTCCTTTTTTTCTCCCTCATCTTCCAACATCCCCATTGTCAGCAAGAATTATATCGAAGATGTAACCCTGAGGCCTAGTGCCTCAATGATGCATAAAATAGCATGGATAATGGAGAGAGTGCCTGTGACTCGTCATTGACAGAGATTTTTTTTTTGCATGTTCGATAAGCAGCAAATAGAGGCAACCCCTTAGAATCTACACATGTTGTTATGGTCGCTAAGTTTTGTTAAGATCCAGCAAAATTGGAGTTAATTTTATTTAGTAGAAATAGGCTTTAAAATAGCCTCCAAAGTTAGCATAGTTCTGCAATTTTATCATCCCATAGTGATAATGAAAAAATACCATTTGTGAGTTTTCCTCTTTCATTTGGTTAAAACCCCCTCCTTCATATAAAATTAGATTCTATACTGATAGTATAATTACTGTATAATAGAGTTTGCTCAACTACTCAATGCAAAATGCTTTGCTTTCACAGCATTTTAATATGAGCAGCATAATGGGCACCAGCTTGAAATCAGCCTGCCGAGAAGGAATCTAGGACCCCAAACAAGCTCAAGTTTGTAAAATTCAGTTCAGCTGTTCGACAAACTAATTAATTCTAACCGACTTGACATGTGGCTATCCAAAATGTTCTGTTCCCAATCACGTGTCTTGGCTGAAGAGAAAGCAGGATGGCTTCAAACCCGTGATAATAACATGGACACCTGCCCTGCAGGTCTTCACAGCTCACCGTATGAGTCAGCCTCATTGCTTCACATGCAGTGGGGGAACCTTATCTGCTCCACATTCATAGCTCTGAAGAACTGATATTGAAAAGCCCCATGATGCAGCAGTTTTAAATTAAATTAGACTATTCTGTTTCTCTCGCCAAATTCTGTTTCTCTTGCTTTGGACTTAATGGCTCTGTGCTGTATACACCATACACTAAAACCATTCACTCCTTTGGGAAGAAGAGATTAACACAATACCGTGAAATCCCCTATTTGCATAACTCCAATTTTCCTTTTGCCATAACAGAGGCTTTTTTGACCTTTTAAATGTCCAATATTGCCAGAGCTGGCAGAGTTTGCACTGGATGTCTACTTTATTCACTAATTTCCCTGAAATAACTAGTAAATCTCTCTATTGTTTGCTAAGAAACTACTGAAAGGCAAAGGGTTTCTTTTATGACTTACAGTGAATGCTAAGGAAGGAGACCAACAGAGGGGTTTTCTGCACCCATTTCCACAGGGGCAAAAAAAATCAGGAGCCCTGTCAGGTAACATAAAATCGAGAAATAAACTGGGGTAAATAGGGAGTCACAGGCCTGTGCCATACCACAGAGAGCGCAACCCACGTGCACACATTCAATTGTGTGTGTGTGTGTGTGTGTGTGAGAGAGAGAGAGAGAGAGAAAGAGAGCGTGCGCGAGCGAGAGAGCGAGAGAGCGCGAGAGGGAGAGAAATCTGGCCAAAACAACCACTACTGCTGGGTTAATGTAGCCCACGGGTACATTCCATAATCCCTTCCTATAATACTTCCCCAAGAGGGGAATACTCCAAAAAAAATATTTCTAGGTTGTCACCTTTAAGAATGTTTTCCAAAATAAAATCCTAAGGACATTTAACACCTGGAAGTAGGCAGTCTCAATACCCATTATTTGAGAATATTTGTACCTGGGGTAAGGAAATTTCATGTAACTGTTTACTTGGTGCTTTAAATATGTTTTATTAATTACGCTGAGTTGAAACTAGAGCAACATCTCAGGCAGTTTAAGAATTTCCCTTTATTTGTACTCCATATTTGCAACATACCTCTTACCTATGTTCCTAAAAAAAGAGCATGTGTTGCATAAACATATAAAAGTATAAATGTAGAGCACAGAGCAGTTCTAAGTATCCCCATGTACGCACACTCTTCCCAGCCCCGATGTCTAAATTTAGTGGCACCCTATAATTGCTTCTGGCAAATGGGCTGTGAGAGGAAGTGGCAAGTGTCACTTCCACGCTGAGGCAATGAAAAGCCTATGGTCTCTAGTCTCTTCCCCTGCCCTGGTAAGCAAAAGGGACAGATTGTTCCAGAAAGTGCACTTATAAGACATTGATGTCTATAACAGCCAAGATCTGTGAGCGATTGTATAAACAAAATTTCGCCTCTTCCACTCACATACTAAAGTCAGCAAGAATTTTTTTTTTTTTTTAACCACAATATACCTAACCTAGCCCAATTAAAGCGATAATCATACATCTTTGCAGTGACAGGACTCTGTCCTTGACTGAACTTTAATCGGGCTCCTCTAAGCCCTCTGGGCCTCAACGTTGGCATGCACAGCAGTTAGGCCTATGTTACCCAGTTTTAGCAAGAATTCTGTTAAGTCAGTTTAGAGAGACTCTCCCATCTTCAATATCTGATCACCCGCCATATCTGATCAAATTCCTCATCCCCAGCATTCCCTTGGTGATATCTGATGACTCTGGCCTACCTTCAAGAAGAATCCTGTTAGGTCTGTTAGCCAATATCCTTCATCCACCTTGTGCTTTTTCTTAGTAATTTTCCGTACACTAATCCCACCCTGCTCCTTGGTTTTAAATCCCCACTTCTCATGTATTTGGAACTGAGCCCAGTTCTCTACTGAAGTGTCTTTTGCCCTATTGCAATGGTTCCTGAATAAAATCTGTTTGACCACTTTACCGTCAAGCTGTTTTTGCTTTAACAGCAGGAATTCTTTACACTGTCTCTTTCGTTGTCCATCCACTCATGCCTCTTAATCTCACTCACAACTTCTAAGCTAGATCAATACATAACCACAGTTACCTTGGCAATTTTGGAAGGACAATTTTGATGAACCTCTGTTCTCCCAATTTTGTTTATCAAGTTAAATCAAACATTGAATTCCCAAGTTAAGTTTAGGAAAAATGTTGCTTGAAATTGACTTATGAGAAGGTAAGCTACTAGCTTTTATTCTTAATATTCTATATTAATTCTGACAGATTCTATATTAATTATGAAAATTCAGAACTGAATTATATAATATTACACCTGTACACTAATGATTAATTATTACTTTTTTAGGAGCATACATATGTTCATCATCAACACACCTACTACTGAGTATGGTGATGTAATTGATTTAGGAAAGAAAGGGATAATTTTGTTTTCCAAGTGCAATCTTCCACTGACGTAGTATCTGTGTGTGCTATGGGTGCTTCTTGTCCCTGTATTGTGATGGATGAACACTCTATTTGGAACTCAAACTGTCTCCCATTTGTTCATAAAAGCCGGCAATGCAGGGAGAATTGGTTGAAACAGCCACAGAGGAGTGAATTCCAGAGAAATGTAAAACAACATGACAAAGCAGCATTTGGGGGCCAAAAATAAAGCAACCAAATTCAAGGAACCTAAAAGAGAGCGATTTTTTTTTTTTAATTTTAATTTTTAGCCAAATAGTACATTCAGATGTAGATTCAAACAGCAAGCCTGCTGGTTCTCTGTCAGCAAAAATACTAAATGGGGGATAACTTGTCTTCCTGGAGAGTGAGGAACATAGTCAGACTGAAAAACCACCTGGAGTTTGAACCAAAAGCCAATTTAGATCAAGCTGAGCAAACAGACAGCTCTTCTGTCCAATTCAAAACCAAGTTATTAAAAAAAAAAAAAAAAAAGTATATAAGTACAAAAAAAAAAAACCAAAAAAAAAAAAAAAAAACAAAAAAAAAAAAAAAAAACTTTACATGCCAAGGAAAGCCCAGAGAGCAATTTTAGGGATTAATTGCATACTTCCCATTCAATCCAAGCCTGGAGCACAGCCTGGGTCAGTTCCCACTGCACCTCCCAGCCCCCATCTTTGTTTTGTGCTGGTAAAATCAGAATAAAATGAAAGTCAAAGGCAGCCAGAGAACTGTGGGGGCTAGAGAGGAGGGGCAGTTCCACCCACTTAACCCAGGCTAAAATGGAGGCTGTTACATGCTGAGAGCAGATTTGTCTCTCTCTGTTGTTTTTTTTTTTTTTTTTTTTTTTTAAGCACCAGATGAGCCTGTCTCTCAATTGCCCTCCGCACTGAGTCACTAACCTGCCACTGGGTGTGGGATTCTGGAAGCAGTAGCTCTTATCTCTGACACTCCTCACCCCCGCCCAAGTCTCCTCTCTCTGATGGCTTTCGTTGGTTATAGAGAAAAAAAAACTTTGCAATCCCTTCAGCAGTTCTGAAAATTGTTTACAAGTGATTTTTTTCTAAAGGGGCCCAGAGTGTTTGCAAAAGACAGATGGGTTATGTGAGATTTTAAAAGGTTACTAAACATATTTTCTGGTGTGCATGATGCATGTATAAGAGACAAGTAATTTCACTGAAGAATTTTGGGAGAAGGCATTGTGTGTACTTTCATCACTTATTTATTGAAAGGGATAAGTTATACTGCATGCATGAACACAACAGTGGTATTTCTTCAAAATTTATCTTTTTCAGATTAGTATACTATATCCACTTCTAATTTTCTACTGAAAATGTATTACACTATTTATGAAAAAATTGTATTTTCTCTTTTGATGATATGACTGCTTTAATGCTAATTCAGTATTTACATCTTCCTTCAGTCAATAACCAAAACTCAGATGCAAGGGAGATTTTGATACCTTTAGGGAAGGGTGTGTTTATACACCTGAAAATGTAGTGATGTCCCTGGATATGAATGTCCTTATCTACAGAAAGAGAAAACTGAACTCCAGTCCCTTTGCTCTGAACGCCTACAATTAACGGTGGCTGTGCCACAAAGATACAACAAGGTGATTCAAAAGTTTTTTTTTTTTTAAGTCACTGTAAAAGAAACCCAATAACCACTCAAAAGAATCATTTTGCAATATTAATTTCTTAAATGCCTAAAGAATAATAATCCATATCTTTCTCCTTAAATTAGAATGGAAGTTCCTTGAGGCTAGAACCTATGTTTTAAATTAAGAATGAAATTTCCCAAAACAAGATTAGGAGACATCTCTCCTACTGCCTGACAAATGGCTTAACAATGGAAGAAGATATCAGATCCATCAAAAAGAACCCAAGTCTCAGAGCTCCCAGCCCAGAGATTGTTTTTTTTCCATTACAATTTTTCTGCCATCAGGATATTCAACCTAAGAAGCTTCCGGGGTGAGGCAGTGAATAACAATTGGGAGGAAAAGATTCAAGAGCATGGTAATAGCTGTGAGCTATATAAAGATCCTCAAATCTTGGTACTGGCTTTTTGGTGCCAGTGATATTTCTGCAAGAAAATGCTCTTCCCTGGGAGTCTTTATAGAACCCACTGTCTGAGTCCTTGGGGATAGAGCTTGGATTGTTTGACCAAGTTGCCTGACATATGCATTGAGACGCTTCCCTGGCAGAGTCTGTAGCACCCAGGTGAGCAGTAATCTTGAGCAGACAGGGCTGACTCAGTGCTATAAGGCAGCTCTGAGGACTAAAGCTGCTGCTATCTCAAGAGGTGGCATACACAGTCTCAGTTTGCAATTCTATTTTGTCAGAACCAAAGGAAAACAGTAGGAACTGGCTTGGCTTCTTTTCCAGATGCTTTTGACCAGGCAGGATACAAAAAAAAAAAAAAAAAAAAAAAAATTCTGGCTTGACAAATGCAACAAAGAAAGAGAAATTGGTTCTATTTACCCATTAATTTTATCTGGGATATGGTCTACTGATCATTTAAAAAAACAAAAACAAGAATGATTAACATAGCTTTTCCATTTCCTGTTTTATGCTAGCAGCTTCATCTAGTCCAAGAGTCTAAGACTGGCTGTTAGAAGCCTTGGGTTTTTGTCCCCAATCACCACCACCTCCTGATCCTGAGTGCTTCACTGTCTCTCTCTATAATGTCATTTTTAATCCCTGTCCTTCCCTACCGCAAACGGATGCTGTGAGGACAAATGAGACAGCTCAACGCTACCTCCTTCCCAGCAATACTTTTGTGCCTATCCATCTGGGGCTCTGATTTGCAAGGACCACTTCGGGTTCTGGATTAGAAAACAATAAGGTTGTGCCAGAAATGAAAGGAGGCAGAATGGAGCCAGGTGGAAGCTCAACAGGACGCAGAGGCAGAGATCCAGGCCGGGGTTTGGAACACTGGACTGGCCAAAATCTCACATATCAAGGTTAGTCCCAGTTCCCCCTAATACACATTTGTGTGGTTCCATGAACCTTGGAGTCATTCAGAACTCAATTATATCATCATCATTTAAACTCTCTGGTGTAAAATTATAGGGATAATGCTACTTTGATTTTCTTCCTTTTACCACAGAGTATTCCTTGTGTGGACAAGATATTGAGCCCCTCTTTTGCTGTCTAGAGGCCTGACAGTGACTGAACTTATCATTTTAATTCATTTGGTTACAACTAAGGTATTTTTGCAGTATCTCTTGGCTTCGACACCTCCAACAGATATTAGGCAGCCAGGCAACAAGAATAGAGTCCTCAAAAATGCTGGCCCACATCCTCCTACATCCAGCCCCTTCCCTTCCTCCTTTCCAGCAGCACTAATCCCCTCGCAGGGTTCCAGAGGCTTCTCTCACCACGAAACAAATAGAGGAGGCAGGACAGGAGCAGTGCTGCTCTTTGCCGGTGTTAATTGTGAGCTGGTTATCTAATCTGCTATGACTTGCTTTTTCTGGAAAGGTTTGCATAATTTGGCAATAGAATTCCAAGATTCTCATTTATTGTAAATTGCACCTTTGCCAATTGCTTTTGTCAGGACTCCCATTTCACCTCATCTCTGCTCACCACTTTTCTAAATGCACTGATCTGTGAAAATGAATTAAATAGATTAAAAAGCTCTTCTTGTTTATTGGAATAAAAATGGCAAATGCATAGATGGCACATCCCTGAATGAAACTCCCAGAAAAAAAAAAAAAAAATTAGACAAGATAGTGGCCTGACTCTCTGGAGGAAACAATCCCCCAAAATGCTATATGACTCAAGTTAAGCCATTCCTGTAATCTAGAGTGCTGTTCTACTTAAAGACAGCCCACAATGATAATCTAATTATTCGGCTTTCAACAAACTCACACCATAATGACATCATACATTTTATAATTAAAGTTGATCTTTATGTAAAGTGGTTCCTCTTTTTAGAGAAACATTTATAACGTTAAGTAACTCTCATTTTATAGACATCTCCCCGCTCACAAATTTGTAGAGCAAAAATATTCAAAAGAAGAAAGCATCCAGTTGTGTGTTATCCACATGTAAAGATGCAAGGTACCCTCCACAGTAGGTCTATGAGTGTCCCAAGGCATCATCAGCGTAGATCCTGAGGGCTTAGAAGGCTGGAGATCCTGCACATTTCAGATAATCGATATCTTCAAGGATTCCCAAGACTGTCGCACTATACTGCTCCACAAGCACCTGTCATACGCAGGCTTCATGTTGGGGGATCTCCGGCAATGGGAAGTACACCATGTGTGCAAACTAAGCTACTGGCCCTGGATATCTTTATTAAAGAGCTCACACGTTGGTTTTCTTATTTATTTGCTTAATGTTGTTTGAGTAGCAGAATGGCTAAGGAGACCAAAGAGAAGAGGAAGAACACTTTGTTACCCAAGGAATAAGCCACCCTCACCATCGCTTGCAAACTCTGGTTCTTAATTCAAGATGAAGTTTGCAAGATTTGGTAACCAAAGTTTCCTCATCCCTGTGCCGAATCATCTTCCAAGCTCCAAAAGTTTGTCATAAGAATAAATGGGATAAAGCATGAAAACCTCACGGTTCTATAATTAGAGAATAGTAAGTACTCATTTAAGAGTAGATATTTTTTATCACGGTGATGAGTAGTCTTATTTTCTTAAATGAACTTAGATGAATAGAAGATGAATGAACCAGTCTCACAAGCAGCAAGGTTTCCCTTTTGTGAATGGCTAAGCGCACAGCTGAAGCCAGTGTCATCGCGAGGCAGCAGCATTTCTGAGAAACAGCGCAGTACTCTCCAAAATGATGGCACGCCAACATTAGCTATGGACTGCTTTGCACTCATTTGCCATTTTAGACTTTATTTTACAGAATGTCCATAACCTGATTGCAATGTTTCTCATTTGAGGTGGGAAAAATATTGTGTGGGACTGTCCTGTGCATGGCAGGACATTTAGCTTCCTTGGTCCTCTCCCATTAATACCAATAGCACCACCCAGTCATCGTAACAACCCAAATAATATCCCACACATTTCCAATTGCTGTGTAGGAGACAGAACTGCCCCACTTCGGACTTTTGGGTAGAGTAAGAATCATTATGTCCACTTTACAATGTAGGAAACTAAAGTCTAAAGAGTGACTAAGTTTATCGAAGAGCACAGACAGTAGAAACAAATAGGAGATCATTTACGTGCATCACAAACAGTAATCAAGTGGCATGACAGAAGGAAAGTTATTCCCCAGGTATATTCCCTATACCCAGACCCCCTTTAGACATTCACCCCAGTGAAAAATCAGTTATGAGTTATTGATAATGACAGGAGTATGTTATATTCTTCAGGGTTTAGAGATAGTAAAAAGGTCGACAGTGCTGAAAAGAACTCAAAGATTTTTTTTTTCAATGCACCTGGCTAAAACAGTGGGAGGTAAAGGAGAGAGGAAGAAGGCATAGGGAGGGAAAAATTACAGCTCTAAAACACCTCAAAACATGGAGAGTAAACTCCTGAACAGAGTCCACACCAATTTCATCCCCAGGGTTCTAATACCTTGCCTATTCACCTTTAGCAATATGCCCCAAAATGACTTCTATGGATCAGCACAGAATGAATGCTCTGTAAGTGATATTAACACTCTACTTCCTCTTAGTCTCTCTTCTGTCATGTGATATTATAGTACTTAGAGGCCACATCTTTTTTTAATTGGAAAGCACTTTCTACTGTTTTATTGAAGTCAATGAGTACCATTCTACATGATGAAATTTATTATGCAGTCAACTCTTCAAGAACATGTCTATTTTAAATAGAGAGAGATATCTGTGTTCAGTTGTGTTCCTTCAACTTTGTGTAAAGAGAAGTAAATCATGCATTGTGCCTATACAGAGAGCACAGCTGGTTTGGTCCAGTGGCTTTATTCGGAATCTCTGAATAAATTTTCTAGCTTGAAAGAAAACCATGGCTTCTGCTCTGCAACAAGTTCAGACTTTTTTTTTTTGAGTTTTCAGAACCGAAAGCCAGATTTGGCCTTAAGTACTCTGAGCCTTGACTCTTTCCTGCATACTTTGGACCCTAAGAATGAAAGAACACCTAAGTTCTTGCTAGGAGAAAGAGAGGCTTCTGACACCCTTGGTGTGCCAGAAAGGGCTTAGCTTTTATGCAGGTGCATTTAATATTAGGCTCATCTTTCCTATTTTTTTCCCCTCTACGTCTAGCTGTTCTTTTCATTGCTCAGTAAAAAAAAAAAAAAAAAAAAAAAAAAAAAAAATTCAGAAATATCCAAAATTGGAAATGTAATGCTAAGATCATAAAAAACATTTAGAATGATTTCAGCAAATTTGCTACACACACACACACACACACACACACACACACACACACACACACTGACCAAGGGGACAGAGAGATTGGGGAAGAGAGGGTCTATTAAACAGAATTTTAAGATCACATGCCTCAAAAACTTCAAGTCAAGAAATTTTTTTGGAACACCGGCCAGCTATGTGCCAACTACTAGGTGAGGTGCTGAAGAAGAGCTGGAGGAGACAAGAGATATTAAAGGCAATTAACATCAATCCCTGGAATATGCAAGGCATTGTGTATTCCTGAGGTGGGAAGGGCCAAGGACAGCTCTCACACTTCTCCAGGCTTTCAAGAACCTTCTGTCTAGCCAAAGGATAAGAAATACAGAGAGGGAATTTAAAAAAAAAAAAGGAAAAAATTTCTCACCAGCAATGAGTAATAGTAGGTCAGAGGAAGGAAAGATTCCCTAACAGCTATTTAGGACATCCGATCTTTGACAGCCCTCAGGAGACTCCTAATATCTAATGGCAAGGGGAAGGGGATGCAAATGGCTTTTTAAAAACTTGGAACATGTATCACTTTCTTATAGAAAACTCTATTTCAGAGGCATTTGTTCATTTATCAAAAAGTTATGAGGCACCTCTATGCCAGCAGTGGGGACATACAGATATATTTGGTTGGGTCCAGATACTCAAGTTACTTACTGACTTTATAGATGAGCGTTGTCCCTATTCTTTACTTCCTTATTATAGAAAGACTATCCATCTATGCTGTTTGCCATGTGACCTAGCAAGAATATGACATCAGAGAAAGTGGAATATATTTTTTAACCCCATTGATGTTGGGTTAGGCCACGTGACTTGCTTAAGCCAATGAAATATTAGTGCATTTGTGATAAGCCATGGCTTTAAGTGTATTGGCATAATTTGCCTTGGCCTTTTGTGCTCACCATTTCTATAAAAAGAAATTTCTCTAAGAATCATTGGTTGAAGGAGAATGATAAAGCTTACAGGGGAGACCTGTATTCGATTCTCAAAATAGAGTCCACCTGAGCCTAGCCTTGCTCAGTCAAGCCATAGCAGACCTACAGAGCAAAAAAAGAGAAACGTTTGTGATTGTTAGCCACTGAAATTTGAGGATTTATTTTGTAGTGTTGTTGCAGCAATTGCTTATTAATACACTGGCCAATGACATGACTCACTTTAAACTATGAAGCATGCAAAAATATTTTGTTAGTGTCTTCAAGGGTAACCGATCTTCCCAGTTTGCCCAGGAAAGTCTCTGTTTTAAACCTGAAAGTCCTGAATCCCAGACAAACTGGGACAATTGGTCAAGCTACTGCCTTTGCATCTCTGATTTTTGAGTCCTTTCTGCCTACTGGTGCTAGCCATAGCTCTGCTATAGATATCCTTCATTCTGCCCTGCTGATTCTTGCTGGCCCAGACCTCTACCCACCACTTCAGCTCCCCACCTAAGAATGCCCTCCATGAACAATTTCCCAAGTGATAGACCCATATATTTTCTGTTTTTCTTCAAATATCATCTACCTCTAGTAGTTACTAATTATTGATAAAACTTATTTACCACAGGTTGTTAAGGGTAATGTATTATCCTAAAAGATGTTAAAAAAGAAAAAAAGATTCCTGCAGTGGCAATGTCTTAACTCAGGGTTGGCAGGTTTGGGTGCAGCTACCAACCCCAATCTGTACCTAATCAGTTATGATACTCTTCCCTTTAAGCGCAAATGTGCATTTGAAATCCTGATAAACACAGGGCTTTTGGTAGCCATTTCAAATATATTAGAGTTGGAACATAAAATGAATCCCATATGTCAATCCTGCCTTAGGCAAGGAAAAAAAAATATCTCTTTAACAGTGGGAATTTCACCTGACTCTTCTGAGAGGTGGGCTAGAAGCATAGGGCAAACATTAAATTGAGAATCAGGCAGTCAGGAATCTTTTTTTTCTGTGACCTTGGATCAAGTTACTGAAATGTTCCTGGCTCTGGCTACTTCATTTGCAAAAAAAAAAAAAAATTCAGCCGCAGCCTTTAGGCTAAAATGTTTCTCTCTGAAATATTATAAAAAATAATTTCTCTGGTATTTTCCAGTTCTACAGGACTGTGGTTCTATGACTCTATATCAGAGGGTTTCCTTTAAAAAGGTAAGATCAAAAATAGCTATGCTGAGGGGATCAAACGAGATCATAAATTTCAAAATATTTTGTTTGGTGCAATATGTTTTAGAAAAAAAAGGAGAGAAATTATTTTGTTTATTTATTATTATTATTATCATCTCATCCCGCTTCATCTTCCTCCTCAGAGGCCCAGGGCAGCTTGACCTCTTTTAGGGATGAGGATGAGAGGAGCTCGCGAACATGATTTTTCTGTTGCTCTGTTAAACAGTGAGAAAACTGGGAAGTTCAATCACCACAGTAGCTTATTGATACCAGAAAATAAGTTCGAATGTAGAAAGAATGTAGGAGCTTGGCAAATACCTTAAGTACTTTATACTTCCAATTACGTGTCTCCAGAATTGAAAAAACACATACATTTCACTGTTGATAAGGCCTAGCTGAATGAGGAATAATTACACTATCATGAGAATTCACTATGACTTACATTTAATCTGATACCTGTCACATTAGGAGTAGTCTGCAAATGGCAGTGGCCATTAATATCATTAAAGTTATAACTCATTAATTGCCTTGGAAACTACAAGAAAGACCTTGTATAAGGGGAATTGCATCCCTGGCCTCTAGAAAAAGGACAGCCAAGAAGGATGACCCAGCCTTCTGGGCACTGGAAATGGACATCCTTGTGAGAAGGGTTGGCCTTTAGGCTTTCCTTGCCTGGGTCAGAATCAGATAATTCACCTCATCCAGCAACCTAATTATCCTCATACTCTCTCCCTTCCAGATACCTCAAAACAGGGAGGGATGATCTGCACTGGGTAACACAGAGAGTGGACCCATAACACAGAGGTTGATGCAGCTGCTTCTGGTGAAAGCATGTGCCTATGTGTCCATCTCAGTGATCCAACCGACACCTCTGGCACTGACAATTCTGGGATCTGGACCTATCATGTCCATGTGAGTGGTCCTGCACTAGGGAGGGTCCTGCACCAAGGTGATCCCACCATGTGGCATGTGGCAAGCAGGTATCTCTCAGGACAGCTCTGTAAATCTTATTCGCATGACATTCTGGAAAGCAAACCTATAGGATTAGAAAATATCAGTGTTGCCAGGGGCCATGGTCAAGAAGCGAATTGACTGAAAAGTGAACAAGGGAACTTTTTTGGGTGATGAAAATTGCCATGGGTGGAACTGTCCCTCCTGCCCCACAAAGATGTTGAAGTCCTAACCCTTCATACCTCAGAATGTGACTGCATTTGGAGATGGAGGCTTATAAAGAGATGATTAAGTTAAAAAGAGGCTATTGGAAAAGGCCCTAATCCAATCCAATTGGTGTCCTTACAAGAGGGCATTCGTACACTGAAGATATCAGGGACATGCCCATACAGAAGAAAGACCAACCACATGAGGACACAGCAAGAAGGTACCATGCGCAAGCCAAGAAGAGAGGTCTCTAAAGAAACCAAATATGCCAAGACTTTGATCTTGGACTTTCAGCCTCCAGAACTGTGAGAAAATAAATATCTGTTGTTTAAGTCACCTAGTCTGTAGTACTTTGTAATGTCAGCCCTAGAAAACTAATATAGACATATTCTATATTTTTCTTGAGATGGTGGTTACATGATTATTTATATTTGTCACAACTCATAGAATTGTATACCTATAAAGCGTTGCTTTCATTCTATATAAATCATACCTAATAAGCCTCATTTTAAAATGCTACTAGTTGCTTTTTTAAAAGTTTGGCAAGGATAACAATATCTGTGAAGAATTTTATAAATAGGACTGTTTTTTAAAAATATACATCTAAATAAAATTAAATAACTAAAAATCAAATACAGTTTCTAAAGTTTTATGTTGTTTGGTTTTTCCAATGCAAACAAACGGTTCTATGAAGATGGCAATCATGATATCATGCAATCTCTATTGTTATGTGTGGTTTTTTTTGGTATTATTTATTTGTCTATAAACATTTACGGGTTTGAAAAGAATATAATCATCCTTAAAGCTATGCAGCTAATCTATTATCCATTAATATTAACTGTCAGTCTATAACTCTATTTATTTGAAAGTTCTTAACTGTTAACTGTTCATAAAATTATCGACTCATGATTATTAATAATTAAAACACTTTACTCTTGCAATAAAAAATGTTTGTATTTTAAATGGACAGAGATTTCGATGTCAAGCACATTACATGTAGAACCCACGTTTTAATGTGATTATTCAGAAGTACATGCTTTCTTCATGTTAATGATTTTATGGTCATGATTACACATGATGCTAACTAATACAAATGCTCACTCATTGATCATCCCAAGTTCAGAGATGTTATCAATGACATTTGGTTACTCAGCCTTAAAGGCTATGTCAAAGTCAAAGGTAAAACCAAATAGATAATTTAGCCAAACACTGTACTGAGGTTGAAGCAAAAATTTAGTGCATTCTTGTATGAACTGAATTGAAATAAACTGAATTGAATCATGGTATAAGTTAATCAGACTGAAAATAAAAAGTGAATCAATAAATACAAGAAGACATACATACTCGATCATTTTGTTAGAAAACCACTGACATTATAAATGTGTAGTTCTTATTCATATAAACAAACATATCTGTAAATACACATGCTCCATGAACCATCATTGCAGTAATCCTAAACATCCAGTTTTCCAATCCTAAAATTTCAGCCTCCCATATGTAACCAGCCCTTTCCTTGACAGGTTTTTGAAGCTACACTTCAGAAACTGTTGAACTAGAGTTGCAAGGGAGTAACTGTGCCTTTTTATTTTTCCTGCCTAGAGATTTCTTTTGGAAACTACTGATAATTTACAAGAAATTTTCAGCAAGGTAGCCCTGCCAGCGGGACTGGCACCCTTCCTGGGCCCCCCCTATAACTTCATGATGAATGCTTTAATAATCCGCCTGTTTGCTGCCTCTTTCCCTTCAATGCTTTGCTCTAAAGACATTTCTTTTTTTGAATCCAGTTGAGGAAAAAGCCCTGAACAAAGCTGCTTTTTTCATGATTCTTTCCATGGCCTGCCCATGGGTCAGCATTTAACGATGCCAATGCCTCAAAGCATAATTATTAGATGAGATATTTCCTCCTGAGGCAACACAAGCTGTTTCCTTCTTTCATAAGGTAAAATGTGTGCACCATCCCATAATCAAACAAGTAGGGAAAATCGCTACTTAGCACACGCACAGCCCAGAACACAAATTCTAACACCAATTAGTAACAATATGAATTTAAGTCAGAATAGCCAATTTGCTCCCAGGCAGGAAAATGTTTCTTCCTTTTCTGCCATAACGGCCCTCATGTGCAAATAAGAGAGTGCATGAAAGTTAGAGATCTTCTATTAATATCTTTAATTGCTTCCAGGTATCGCCATTGTCTTCATAGTAGCAACTACCAGGGTAGGAAAATGCGAGAAACTATTCCAGCAGGTCATCTAATAGGGACCATAGTTGTGACATGGGGGCTAGTTAGAGCACCTAAAGCTAAAAGAGTATTCAGTAGAAAGAGTACTGGAGTTGGTCAGGTTCTAATCTAGCTCTTCTTCAACCTGGCTGTGAAGAATCAAGCAAGTCAATTACCCTCTCTGAGCCTCGGCTTCCTCATTATAAAATGGGGGAAGTAACACATGGAGATAAAGTGCCCTCCAAACATAGGAGATGATGATCAGTAACAGAATCACAGCAGTTTCTCATCAAGCCTAAATCAAGGATGAGCAACACAGTCCCTAGTCTGATGCTATGGTGCGGGTGGGCAAAGAGTGGCTGGAAATAGACACCTTACTGTGTTTCATCCCTGTGTCTTCACGTAAGTAGTTTTCCTTTGGAAACTAACTTTTTCAAAAATTATTTGAAGTCACAGAAAGAAGTCCCAGCCAGAGTAGTTACACCTGCTTCTTTAGAAAAGTTCTTCTCTTATTGGCATCGAATTCAAGATCTGGAGGCTGAGAGATAGGTAGATGTTCTCCTCACACTCTGTGGAGATAAAGTAGTGACATCCTTCATGGAAAATGGATTTTCTTCATTGGCCCCAGTTAGTATAATGCTTAAATTTACAGATTTATATTTTATTCCCTCTGATGAATGCCTAGCAATATATAAGTGATATAATTAATTCAAGACATTTTCAGACCTGAGAGGCTGAGTTGTGAGGAGGAAAAGTCAAATACAGTTGGCCCTCCATATCTGTGGGCTCTACTAAGAAACCACTAAGGAACTGAGCATCCACGAACTGTGGTACCTGAGGGAGTTCTGAGGAGAATGAAGTAAAACAAAGGAAAATTTAGACAACATTTAAAAAGACTAATGACAAACATCTGTTAAATAAATATTTATCTTCAGGAAACTGTCAGGGTTATTCTCAAGTGTAAATTATTAAAACTTTCAAGAATCTATGGAATTCATCTAACAAGCCCTTGTGGAAACCTGTTAAAGGGTAGAAACCTGTGCTCCTCATGGAAGAAAAATTCAGGAGACCGGCAGACGATCTGGGTTTTGAGTCCCAGTGTTGCCACTCAACTGTGGGACGATTAGCAAGGCATTCTATATATCTTTGGGCCTGGTTTGTACATCTCTAAGATACGTAGTTAGATTAGATTGAAATTAGCAAACTGGAGATCAATCGGATGATTAATAAATGAGCCAAAACTTAAACATTTTAGAAATACTATATAAAAATCTAGGCTGCTGAAAAATTGGAGTATCACTTAACTTGTGGTCAACTTCCTGCCTGGCAGCAATGGGCTGGAGCTGATTATCACCAAGAGACTCTCCCCTTCCCCTACTGGCACCTCTAAATGTGTGCCTATGTGCCTACTGCTTGCTCTGCTTCGTTGTAAAATACCGGCACTGGAGCATTTACATTTGCGACCCTGGATGACTGTTCTCTACCATCCCATTTAGTTCTCGGACTCCATAATTCTTTAAAGCTTTACACCTAGAATGGAAACTCCAGCGCAATAGATTCTCTTCTTACTCTACAATTTTAATCGTCCCATTAGCTGGATAAAAACATTTAAATAAAGATTTGAATCAAAAATTGAAACTAACATACTGATGCTCTAGGAACTCTTTAAAATTTCTACTTCTCCTATGTGACCATGGTGTTTATTTTAGCTTCCTGCTCATCCACTTTGCTTCCTGTTCAACTTGATTTCTGTTTTACAGTCACATTTATATAGACTTTCCACAGTAATTAATTTCAAAGCATAATATTAAACTGGCCTTCAAAAGAAACACATCAGAAACTAAAAATGCTTACTTAATGAGAATAATAGCTGGATGCCAAAGATGGAATTCTTGAAGCTTATATAAACACGAAGGGTTTCCTGCAAATCTTTGTCTTTTAGCCCCTTTTCAGAATACTTCTATAAAAGAAAATCGATTCCATTTTGACCAGACTGCACACAAACATGAGGTTAATAATGTTTGCCTGACACTTTTCAGTACCCTGCTTTGAATGCAGCAGTTTGTTTTGCTGCCATATTTCTTTCAAACGATGTGCTTTGTAAGAATTTTAGATTTATCAAAATACCTATGAGCAAATTTTTAGTAGAAAGTGTTAGCTAGCTGCTTGCATGCTTTTGAATGTGAGAGATTTTACCATATGTTGCTATATCGTTTAAATTATGTCTAAGTGATGCCAAAAATCTGGAAGGATAAAGGAAGATTCTATTATCTCCATGCTTTATTTGCAAGTCGCCAAACAGCTAGCTGCTTCAGCTTACCCAGCTGTGTGGCACCACGTAGCTAAAACATCTGGGTGATTAGCTGAATTATTCATTTTCATCAAGATATTTTGTTCGCCTATAGACAATATCTGAGCTTTACATGTGGATGTGCATAGTACATATGTGTGTTTACATACACACACGTGTTTCTAAAATGACAGAGTGAAGCAATTGTCCTAAATACAAAATGCAGGGTCGGACTCTTCCCTCACTTTCTGCTGGACATTTCTAACAATTGATGGCTCTTTTCTATCTGTGCCCCTGCAATTCTCAGGGAGCAAAAGTGAGAGCTAAGCTGAGGTAAAGCTAAGGAAGAGGGTGGCACCCCATTCCCTATAATCCAGAGCCAAGACTTCTGACCCTGTGCCCACATGCAGGGGCACAAATGCTGATAGATGAGGCACACCTAGGGGAATGCAGCAGGGCCTGGAAGAATCAAAAAATAATATACTACTACTTAAGGAGCCCATATTATGCCAAGCTTAATGCCTTTCCCTCAATTATCTCATTTGATTTTCACAATAACTCTATGTTGCAAGAACTATTATTCCTTGCCCCTCCTTTTGTACAAATAAGGGGACTCAAAAAAGTCAAGTAACTAGTTAGTGTTTGTATTTGATGACAAGTCTGACTTCAAAAACCATTTTGTAATAATGCAGCTACACTGTCTTGTCTTGGTCACATCTGGCCACCCTTTTCAAAATGGCACTGGAGCACGTAGAAAGCATGTCATTCCAGGCCAAGAGGGTAGTCCTGGTTTAGGCCCCTCCTGGCAAGATTATAAAGTAGAGCGACAGTGACGACCATCCCTGTGCTGATCCAAACCTTCACTATTAGAACTTTAGTTGATCCCCTAACATCTTTGGGCAGGATTAAAGAAGGAAAGGGAGCTGAAGTTACATGGTTTTCACAGCCACAGCACATGCCACTTGAATCACTATGGTGGCCTAGGCACGACCTGTACTGTCGTGTTTCAAGCTGTCATATATCCTGAATTTTTTAACCAGTTTAATCTCAAATGCTATGTCTCATTGTCAGTCTATCTATTTTGATTTGGGGTTTATAAAATTAAACTGCTAAACTCCACTGGACACCGTGACCTTATCTACCATATTGGTATGTTTAAACTATTTCAGTTATGGATGGCTACAATTATTTTTAATGCTCACTACAGTACTTTTAATATATCTCCATTAAACTCTGTTTAAGGAGGTGCTTCTCTCAGAAAACAAACAAACAAAAAAAGCATGATTTTTTGTTCTCGGAATCTAGGCAGGCATGATATATCTCACCATAGTACCATGAGGCAGACAATAGACAAAATGGAACACAGAAAACTTTTGCAACCAAACAAGCAAATAATTGTCATCCCAATTATTTCATTACGGCTGACAATAGAATAACACAAAAGACTGAGTGGCTCCCAGAATGACATGACAATCATAAGAGAATCAAGACATGAAGAGTACTTCTAAGAGACAGCAGAATTCACACAATATGTGATGTACAGTAAAACCTTGTTATTCTGATCACAGCTCTTTCTTCTCCAAATAATATGTAATTCAGAACAATTCCCACTCCTCAACTGCCTAGACTGTCTTATTGTTATTTCGTCAAAATACAAGCTCATTTTAACCTGGCTAATTCAAAGTCAAATTTTGCCAGCCCCTTACATGGTAACTAATGAGCTTTTACTTCCAGTCTGTTCATCTCCTGGGCTCTAACTATCCCCAAATTGGTTTTACAAATGCAAGTGTGCAGAATAAAAGAAAATCATCATACCAAATGGTAATAACATATGCAGAAAAGTGTATATTAAAGATCCACTTTTCTGTGACAATCCAATTTTTATTTTTTAAATTTTCCTTATATTTAGATATTAAACTACAATCTGAACACATTCAAAGTATATGATTTATAGGAAGGGGAGGGAGAGAGGGAGACAGAGAGATGGAGAGAGAAAAAGAGATTCAATTTTTCACTAGTAAAATCCATTAGCATCTAATAATATCTGGTAGAATAATAATACTATTTATTGGCACTGACTATATGCAATAAACTTGAACTATATTATCTTATAGAGTCCTTGCAGTAACCACAAGTCAAATATTATCACCCTCATTTGATTGGTGGAAAAAGAGAAGCATAGAAAGCTTAGGCAACCTGCCCAGGCTGCGCCGTTGTTCAGTAGCCGGGACTCTGACTCGGCTGGGACAGGAACATAGACCTCTGTTTAAGAGGACTACGATGAAGCTGCTTAAGTCAAAAGTGGAACTCTGTCTTCTTCCTCTCATTTCCACTTATCTTCACAGCACCAGCAGCATCCCACCCTGAGGTCACCATCGCAGCCCCATGGAAGACATGAACCTTTAGAATTCCTGTCTCAGGCTTTGCTGCCAGAGACTGACAATGGCCTGAGCAGCTCTCCCAGACCTAAGACTCTTTCCATTCCCCTGGTCCTACCCACTGCTTCTAGAATATCGTCCTTCAAACCCAACGTTCAATTTACTCAAGGGCCTGGACCACCTCCCTCCTGCCTAGAAACTCTTCAGCCTGGCCCACTCCAAACTTCTCTACAAGGTGTCAAATGGTATTTTCAATAACTAAATAATGTTTTTCCTACCTGTAGAGATGAAAAGTCTTCATAATTTATTTGCCTGAGCAAGTTATCCTAAAAACTTACTAGATTTTGTTCTGGCAATGTAGCTGCAGGCTACAAGGAAGAATGAATGTGTCTTGGTTTAGGAAGCTTCCTGCATCACTCTATTTCCTTAGGGCACTGAAAAGCGGGCCTGCCCCTGGTTTAATATCTAATAAGATAACCCAAGTCAGGACAATTGTCTAGTGAGGGTACATTAGATTCATCTTCAGGTTAGACTGAGCCAAATTTTATCATCAAATTACAACCTCTGTTTTCTTGGCCCTGACACCAGGCCACCCTTCCAACTCTGGACACATAGAGACTGGATGAGTCCTTCGGAACATAACTGTAGGTCCACATGCACATGTGAACATGCAAACACACATACATGCATGCACACCCTCTGGCCCAATATGAACAATATGAACAAGTGGCTTGGGAAGGCACAAGGGCTGGCAGGGTAGAATGGCTTGGACACATGGAAGGGCTGAAAAGTAATGCATATTCTAAGTTTGGAGTATTGCACTGAATGGTATTAAAAGTTTATATAAAGCCTATTGACCAGCTTCTGACTCTTGCTGCAATGAAAACTTCATCCCATTGCTATTAAAAGACATTATTTAGCCCAGAGAAGGGACATCAATTGTCACAAGAGATAAGACCCCAAAACAGCAGATATTTTCTCTTTCCCATATGCCTTCCTTGTTTTTCAAAATTCAAATTCCAGTGTGCATGGTTTTCCTACTTATCTTTGAGTATACCACTGTCTTGCTATCTCCTAAAACAAAAAGAGAGCTGAACTGAAATCGGGAAACATAAACCCCACATGTGATATTGGACAAGTCATTCTTTCTGGGTCTCAGTTCCTTCATCTGTAAAACAAAAGCACTGAACTGGGTTGATCTAAGTTCCTATCCTTTTCTGATGTCTTATGATACTTTACTGGAAACAAAGATAGGCTTAACATCATGGGATCCAGAAGAAAATTATCTGGGCTCATATCGCGGATTTACCACTTACTGTTCATGTCTTTGGGTAAGTTCCTTGCTAAGCCTGTTTCGTCATTTGTAAAAAGAGGATAAATGAGTACCTGTCCTATTAGGTTGGGGTGGGGATTTAATGACATCATATATAGACTGTGCTTAAAGCTTAGGCAACCTGCCTGGAACATAGAAAATACTCTATAAATATTTAACTGTTGTGATTCATCCTCATTAATAAAAAACAAACAAATAAACAAAAACAACAAATAAAAACAAAAAATACCTACCAGGTTGATTTCCTCACTAGAAGACATTAAACATTGATTGTCCCAAATATAACACTAACACGTATTTATTGAGAACCTTGTACTAGATTGTTTTAAAAATTACATAAATTATTTCTTTAAAACCATATCCAAATTAAATGGGGTTAAAATATGATTTTCCTCCATTTTAAAGATACAGAAACTGAGGAACAAAGCTTAGCAACTTGCTCATGGGTATACAAAATACTTTTTAAAATATTTCACAACCAGCTCTCGAGGAGAAAAAAAGCTCTAATTTGTAGCATGCACCACTTTACATGGTGGAAATCCTGTCACCGTGGCCAATTACAAGCTACCAATGTGGCATCACTGAGTGCAGAGCTGAGAAGAGATGAGCACAAGCGGCTCCCACAAGCCATTCCACTGGCCTCTGGATACAGTCAGAATGTTGTGGAGAGAGTCATCCTCTCCAGGGCCACTTGGTTGACTTCTTCAAAGCATAGTCATGTCTTTCTACTCCGGAAGCTCAACATTACTTTATAATACAAAATAAATAATATATATCCACTTTAAAAACTAAAACGTCAGATTTTGCTTGTGTTTCAATGTGCAAGATTGTGTAGAGGTCTGAGCTGCATTATCAACTACGCATCCATTTTCTTTTTGTTAGTCGAAGGGAACAATTACTTCACTTCAAAAAGACTTAGAACTGATTTATTTCTGTTATCTGCTTCTGTGGGTCCCACAGTCAATACTGTAATTTATTTGCATGATATAATAAATATAATGTTAAAAAATTTTTTCTCTTCCTTTATAAATTAAACTAGTTTTCAACAATATATAAATTTCTTTGTTGGTTGGTATGTTTAAAAATGTCTGATTTGCATCTATAGCCATGCTATCTGGAGCAAACCCGATCCTGTCTGATCTTGTTGAAGCTAAGCAGGGTTGGGCCTGGTTAGTACTTCGATGGGTGACTACCTAGGAAGACCAGGGCTGTAGGTGAAAAAATAATTTTTTTAAAAAATAAGGAATTGTAAACTGACAAGTTCCCTGCAATCTGTGAGGTCAACCAAGGGTTGCCTTGCCTTCAAATAAAATAAAATTAAAATGTTTGGTTTACACAATTACTATATGGGATGAAAAATGTATATCATGTATTCTTTCTTATTGAGTACTTTATGCAAATTAGTGTTTCTTATTTGAAATTGTTGATTCATTTCTGCTAGCTTATTAATAACACATTACCAGATGTTTCTAAACTCTCCATACAATTCCAATTTTTGATCAAGCCTGACATTCAGAATTTCACTCAGAGACTTTTTGGTCTTAATTTAGAATATGCATTGACTTAGCAATTTAAAAATTTGCTGTAAGGACAAATAAATAAGAATTCTCAATTTCTAATCATTTTGTAGTGGCTAAAATATCATTTTGTGTACCATAAAGCAGCTGTACGAATTTGTTCGCAGATTACATCCTGGTAGCATGTAAGGTATAAAAGTAGAACTACGCATTTTCCCCAAACCTTAGGAAATTTCTTCTATCTCCAAGAATCTCTGGTGCTCTGGGTTTCAGGAGCACCCATTGTGTTCCAGATGCAGGTGGTGGTCAAGGCTTGAATCGCAAGAGCCCTTTCCCAAGTAGTCTCTGACAGCATTCAGAAAGGCTAAGTCCAGGGCCCAGGAGCCCGGTCATGCACTACTCATGCCCTTCTCAGCTCTGTAAACTCAGGAAAACAAAATTCAGATGGAGGTAAAGGTTGACTTTTGCAGATCTCTCTTTTGTATTCTTTTAGTTCGAACGCCTCCCTCAGAGCTTTTCCTCTTTCAATGCGTTAAAATATTTCAGGTTTTGTGCTAGTATCTCAATATCTTGAGGTGATCCTTAACCCCACCACCAAATGTCTTCATTTTAAATGATAGCTGCAGAGAAAGGGCCATGATTGGCCCAAGGAAGAGGTTGTTCAGAGGTGGGATTTCAGGGATTCCCACAGCAGAAAGATTTTGATAGGAGCGCATCTCCCCCAGCCTTCAAAAGTACACCATGTACACAACTCTCTGCCATTTAAAGCGTTACCTCTAGCCCCTTCCTCTCATTACTCCCTTCTCCCCCCGCCCCAGACCTTGGCCCCTCACCTCCATGTAATCCCCATACAGCAATTCTCCATGCACCAAGGATAACTTCTCTCCTCCCTCTGGAGATTAGTGTCAGCTGCTTTCCCTCTTCTACCACTGACAGCAGCTAATATTTACTGAACAATGACCATGGGTTGGCCTAAATTCTAAATGTTTTACACATATTAGGTGATTTCATCCTCATTCAACCTTTGTGAAGTACTATTACCTACCCCCTTTTTACATGTCAGGAAACAGAGCACAAAGAAGGTAAGGTACTACCCAGGTGCCCACAGCTGGCAGGTGGCAGGGCTTACCCACACTGGCAGCCTGGCTTCCAACCACGTACCCTCGACCAACACATAGGCAGTGTATGATGTCAGTCCCTTAACCTCACCTCATTTTTAAATGAGGAATTAAATTCCATCTTCTCCCAACCTATTTCCATTCTGACACTGAGTCCTTCATTCAGGCTTCGGTTACATCACCGTGTCTATTAACTTAAGGGCAGAAACTCTCATTGTAATTATCATTTTCAATACCACGGCTTTTTCCTGTCACAGAACACAGAACCAGTTTTTTGCCCCCATTGGTGAAAATCGTTTAATATTTTTAACAAGGCCTTCTTGTTTTTCAAAAGAGAACAAATTGGAAGGAGGAGTGTTTTTTGCTCTGCTTTATTACAGAAGTAGGTTGCGTCAGGAACCCTGTGTCTATTTCTGCCTGAGCTGTTATTTCTCTGGGCCTCAGAAGAGCCTTGTCCTTCCTGAGGCTGAGTTCTCCTCCCAGGGGAGATGCAGGCAAAAGCACTGCTACCAGATGATCTTTTTAAAACTGTGGAGATGTTGGCTGCTTACGTTCATTTCATAGTCACTACTTAGCAATGGTTTTGCTATTAATATCCAAACACAAGGGGAACATGTGAAAAAGGATATAGTTGGCCAGCCTATTTAAAGTAGGTGAAAATGAAAAAAGCAAGATGATTTTTCAGATAATTTTCCAAACAATACTTTATAAGTAGGGATGAACACAAAACGATTTATTTGGGCGTGCAATGGGCAGTGATTTCTGAGCTACTTAAGAGATCAATTACTAATTCAGTTATTTGGCAAATATATACTGAAGACCAATGGCACAAAGTTTACTAAGCACTTACTTTTATGCCACGAACAGTGTTAATTACTGTACATATTGTCTTACTTAATTTCCACAAGAAAATCTCTGAGCAACTATTATTCTCATTTTACAGATGAGGAAACTAAAGTGGATAAGTAACTTGACTAGAGTCATGCAGCTGACAAGGTAGTAAAGCCAAGATTTAGGTCCAGATTTGTCTACACCTATAGCCCCAAGGTTTTAATCACTGTGCTTTACTATCATCCAGAAAAGGAAAAAAAAAAAAAAGGTAAATAGGAAGCATTTTTTTGCTCTCAAAGAGTTTATTGGTTCCTAAAAGAGGAAACACATATTCAGAAATGACTATAGTATAAGGCAGGGTGTAGTCCATCTTCCAAGAGAAGAAGACATTGTCATCAAAGGGAGCTCAGAAAAGGGAAAGAAGGTTTCTGGCAAGAGGGATCATAGTAGGCCTCAGGGAGGAGGTGACATTTATACTGAGCTCTAAAGGACCTTAACCAAGTTTGAGGAGAAAGCATTCAAGCCAAGGGAATGATAGGTTCTGAGGCTCAGAGAGGCAGAAATCTGGATGGTGAGCCTGTGAGGACCTTAGAGAAACAATGAAAAACAAAACCAAGTAATGCTCACCGATCTGTCTTCAATATTTATTATAGGTGCTCAAAAACATATAGAATACATGAATTAATTTGGGAAAGACAAGTAGAGGACAGGCTTTGGTAGCACCAGGATGTCACAGTCAGAAATGATATTTTTCTGTGAGCAGTGTAAAACAATGTAAAACTATCAAAAGAGGGACACAATTGGAGATTTATATTAACTAAGAAGTTAGTCAAAGGACAGATTGGCTTGCAGAGAAACTCGAAGACAACAGGCTGTTAGATGGTCTGTGCAGGAAGGGATGAAGATGGTACCACTGAGATGGAGAAAAGGCATGGAGAGCAAAGGGCTACATCCAGAGGAAGAACTTCCCCTTCCCCTACAACCACTCCTTCCTGGAGTCAGGAGGAAATTCTTATACTGATTCATATAGCACAGGGGCTAGTATCTCAATCAAGAAAGAGAAAATAAGTCTGAAACTAATCATCCTAACATTTGTCTGTATGATCAACCACTGGGTATTCCCAGACATCTTCCTAGAAGTTTCCAAATATCCAACTGATGGGAAATTCCTGTTTCAAACTGAGTTATTTGCTTTGTTTGCTCAGAGTTTTGTTTGCTTGTTTGTTTGTTCTTTGGATAGATAAAGCCATGATCACCATCTTTAAATTGCCACTAATGTAATATTTCATAGGTCAATGGCAATCTATTCCACTTTCTGCCCTGACCAGGGATCCACCTATATGAGTCCCAATCTAATAATGTTGGTCACATTCTCTGAATTCCGTAGGAGAAAAAGAGAGTGGGGGGAGAGGTACTATATAGCCTAACCCTGTATCCTACAATTTCACAGTTGGTATGGTCTTCACTACATTTAGCACCCATCCTAAGTTAAAATAAAGGAATCTCAGCAAAATACTTCATATTTGATATATTAACCAATGACAGCAAGACGACTTGAGTAATGCGACTCTAGGGGACGTAAAAACAAACAAACAAAAAAAGAAAAAAAAAAAAAAAACACCAAGACCTTCCCTTCTTTCCTATTCTTCCCTGAAGAGAGAGAACTCAGAAGAATATGAACCATACAGGTCCAGTTCCTTTATCCCAGGCTGTTTCAGTAAAAGCTCGCTCTCAGTAGAAATGGACACAGATATAACTTAGATAAGTATGTGTTGATAGAAATTATGTCTACAAAGACTATTTCAAAGCAATATTGGAGAGGGGAAGTATGTACCCATCCCAAAGTGTTGGCAGTGCTTAACTCTTACAAGTGGGATTATTAGCGCTTTTAGTTATCATTTTCTTTACCTGTATTTTAACATCGGTAATTCAAAAAATTTAAAAATTGCTTTTGCAACAAGAAAAGGGTTTTAATTTTTAAAATTGTAAAAGTAACTATGAAAAACATATTGACACAGCTGAGTATCTTCAAGGTTTTATGGCTTGTTTTTGTGGCAATGCCACATTTTATCCAGTGGCAATGCCAAGATGCAGCTGGGACTGTCTGGAGCATCTCCCCTCTCCCAAGGCTCCCCACTCTTGAGGCTATCTCTTCTTTTCTACCACAATCTCTGTCCACAAATATGACACGTGAGCTCCCCAACAAACACCCAATTGCCCTGAGCAGTAAGGACCAGAAAAGCAAAAAGTCTTAATCCTCTTTTCTCCCACTACATTTGTCTCCTTCTGTCCAGACTTTCTGGAAACCAGACAATATTTACCACCCTCACTCATCAGAATTGGGCCCAAGCTGATGACCACAGAGGCCACTTCCTCATCACAGAGATGCCTGAAATCCAGTAACCTTTTCTTTGGCTAAGTTACAAAGTTCCTTAGAAGCAAACTTTTCTAACAATGTGCTGATCTGTATTCCAATGATCAGTCTAAATAGTACCTGCCTCGTATAATTTATAAATGCCACATGTAAAAACGGGAACTGAAAAAGACATGATCTAACCACACCTGAATGTTTTTCTCCTCTCTGCACTCACACCTCTGGCAAACAAACAAACCAATATATTGTGAATCTTATTCAAGGCTCATATGTCTTTTGTAAGCAAATGAGTCACAAATGAAATGCATCTCAAATTTAATTTACTGATGGTATGTATTAGAATGAGGTCAGAATGTCATTTTACAAAATGTTAAATCATTTTGTCTATTTTCCACTAAGAAAGCACCTCTTTAACCCATATGCCCATTTAAATTTGTTTGCTTAAAAAACAAAAACAAAAACAAAAACTCTTCCCTTTAAATACCAGGAGTGATCATTTATGACTTCAAAAATAGTAGAATGTTGACCTATAATTTTTCTCTCATTATAGGCTATTTCTTAAAAAGATACAAGTGATGTGTGTGTCATACAGACAGAAAGCATAACTTTTAGGACTGAGATGAGACTTTAAAAATAGAAAGGAAACCAGCATATGCACCCCCACTAATCCTTCTCTGTATCTTCATTCTTTGTTGGGGAAAAAGGGGTGAAAGGAGCTGCTAGGCATTGAATCAAGATGCTCTCTGGCTCAGGAACAGAGCTGGGGGAATTACAGCTACTAAAAGAAGGTCCAAAGCATTATTGACATGATTTCCCCAGACTGGCTCTCCAAACACTGTATTAAGTTCTATCTTCTCACCTGTCATGCTTATTTCTATCTATAGTTTAGGCATCATCACCCAACGGAGGGTGGAAATCACATAATTTTCACATACGGTTGTCAACTACAGCCTCATCTTCATCTTAACTACTCCTTAAACAAAAGAAAAACAATAAAAGAACACACTCATCCTGTTAAGTTCAACTATGAGCACAACAGTTAATTATCTATCCCACTTTCAGTATGACCATTTGGGTCTAAATATTATTTTATGAATGGCAGCCACCATCATATGGAAAGTATGACTGTTCTGAAGAACACATTTATAAGTCAGCTCAGAGTGCTAACCCAAATGCCTGAAGGAGCCCAGTCGGTAATTGAAAGAAGGGGAACTAGAGTATGGACTGCCGTCAAAAGGCAACAGGTGATTGTGGCCAAGTGTGAACAAGAGTTCAATGCTGTTAAATCTTCTGATGTTTTCACAAAATGAGAACCCTGTTATCTTTCTTAGATGTTTAAAGTTAGAATCAGATTAACAGGGAAACTCTAAGATTAGTTGGGTGCTTTCAGAACAGAGATTCAATTGACTGCTTGAAGGCACCATACCCAGAAACCAGAGCCCAGCTAGTGCTAGGGTAACCAACTCCAAAATCCAGTAAAATATCCAAAACCTTTCCACTTCAATCGTCAAAGCATAGCATATTATCATAAAGAGATGAGTTTCGAAAAAATATTTTGGGACAAGAGTATTTTGATATTCTTCAGATTATACCACTATACCATAATAGCACTACCGACACAGCTAGTCCTGAAGCCTAATTTGAAAAATGATTCAGCTTTCCTGTTCTTAGGAAAGACACCAGCTACAACTGCTTTAAAAAAAAAAAAAAAAAAAAAAAAAAAAAAAAAAAAAGGCGGGGGGTGGGGAGGGGTAACTGAAACAATTAGAGAAAAAGAGAGAGTTTCATGTATAAAAACACATTTTACACCAGTCTCTCTGATCCTGGAAAGGCTCAACTAGAGAATGCTTCACATATCTGTATTGTGTAAAATCCTTGACTTGTGTTATTTATAACACACTAAATTAATGACAAATCTCTGATTCATTTTCACTATGTACACCCAGACATCCTGCCACTAAACCATTTAGGTAGTTGTTAAGAGGGAATGATCCAATCATACTTTCCCTTCATATGCAATAATGATGTAATTCTTATAACATAAGACCTGAAGTCACAAAAAGTCTTTGTTACTTCAAAAACCGTGATGGAGCTCATTCTTTGTGCCAGGGCTTATATACTATAAAACAAAGGTGGGTAAAGCAGGTCCTTGTTCCATATGAATTCCAGTCTGAGTAGGTGTCAACCATAAAAAAAAAAAAAAAAAAAAAAAACCTAACCAATGACTAGGTGAGAAAAAATATGTGTATGAACCAAAATGCTATGGTATTATAGGTGTGGGAGTCCCTAATTCTGCCTGACAGAGAAAGGGGCATTTGAGCTTTAAATGACTGTGAAATTTAAGAAGGGTTGTTCCAGAACATGACGCCTTATCTAGAATTTCATACTTACAAAATCCAATTCCTAAATACTAAGTTATTACCAAGTAAAATTTTGGTTGGTTTGTTTTTATCTTGGGTTTTCTTTTTCTTTTTTTCCTTTGTTTTGTTTTGGCTTCATTTTTATGAAGATCACCTGAAAATTTTATAAATTCTTTTATCAAGTTTCATATTGCCCTTGAGTTTAGTTGGGGTCAAATTGTAAATGTTTCTCATCTCTTTCCCTAGCTACTTTCTTTAAATAGATTCCATAAAGTGACACAATGACATTTAATCACAAACTCAATGCATAAAACTGCTGAAGTGTTTGAAAATATAAAAGCTTTATGACGATACATATCAAATGATACCGAATATGAAAAATCCTAGAACATTAGCAGGATTGGCTAGAAATAAACCCATCCTGAAGTAACCTCGGCTTTATACAAGTGCAAATGGCAATTTTACAGAAACAGAGATTTTCAAAACCAATACCTTTCCTGTTATTTGATGTCCCAACACCATGGATAGCTCATTGTCTTTTGATGATTGTGCCAGCCTAGTTAATTCTTGAGACATTAATTATGGTACTTTCCAGAAGATGAACTACGGATGAAAAATCACAAGGTTTTTGCACTGTAACAAACCAGATGGAGGAAAAAAAAAAAAAAAAAAAAACAGGTTCTGTAAAAAATAAAAAATAAAAAACCACATAATCTATTTTGAGATTTATCATGCCACACACTTTCAAGATAATTATCATTTGTCATTTTGGTTTATACATAAAAAAAAATCTGATAAAAGATAGGCAAAATTAAATTCAATGCTTTTAGCAGGCACTTAATGAATTCCCCCTACTAATGTTTACATTGCTAGGCTATCTATTTGTACATCATCTGTCATTTGTTTCCAAAGGGTTCTATTTTCTGATATGATGCTTATAGTGTGTTATGAATCAGCTAATTATACAATAACCTTTACTAGAGGCAAAACCAGAGTTACATGGATTTCAGGGCAGTTATTTCTAATCCTCATTTTAAATTACATCTGTCTCTTAAATCAGGAGAAGAAAAGAGAGGCAGTTGGTAAACAAACCACCTACAGCTAAAGCCAACTGATGGATTTGTTTTGTTGGACAATAAAAGTTAATAAGAGCTATAAAGCAAAAGATTTATATTTTCATAAACTAAATGTCATGTATAAACACATTATTTCTATTCCTAGTTAATGATACGAGTTGGCCCAAACTGACTGTCTTTACCTAGTGATTTGTTTATGATACAGAGAAATAATTTCTAATGAATTACAAAATACTCTTCATGGAAAGGGAAAGATGGGTGGATGTGAATAAATAATTCAGTGTCAATATTTATCCTTGTGCAAATGGGTTCAAAACAGTTTTTTTTTCTATTTTTTATTTAATATAAGGTGTCCAATGATTGCCTCTGTGATGGGAAATGTTCTGCCTTGACTTATTCTGTGACCTTTGGGCAAAATATAGTGAATAATTAAATGTCTCCTTACTTCTTTCCTCTTCCTAGCTCCTTTACTCCTATTCTCTATTTTGCTAGTATTAAAGTATTTAGCACATTCATGACTACCAAGACCCCAGAGGAATGTAGGGTAACTGATGTTTAAAAAGGGGTATTCTTTGTAATTTTTGGTGGATGGGCCAGGTACGTTAGCCCACATGTTGTTCTGTGAATGGACTGTTCCCATCAGATGAGTCAGTAAAGATAAAATGTTAGTATCCTTGAGAGGACATTTCTCAATGTGGTTCTGAAAAAAAGGTACAGGGCTCTTTCCATGAGCTCCATGACAAGAAAGCTCTCTCTGTGACCTTCCTCAGATGGTTTTCCAGAACCAATAGGCAGGCTTCTCGCTATCTCCCAATTGTGTCATTCAGTGCAATCCATAGGTGAATGCTACTAATTGAAAATATGCTGAACCAAATAAAGCCTTTACATGTTATTATCTAGCATTTGAGGACCCTCCCAGGAAGAGATATAGAGGTGCTTAGATCTACATTTAGGTGTTATCCTGATTGTCCTCACCTCTTGGTCCTTCACACATCCTCCAATGACTCATCACTTTTATGAAAAGCATGCAACAATAACAAAGCATTCACACAGGCTTCATAAACCCCAGAGTCATGGAAAAAAACCCATTTGCTAAATCCCTCCCAGGTCCTTGATTTCAATTCAGATTTTTTTCTGATTCAAGAAGGAGAAAAAAAAATCATTTATTTTCTACATACTTAGCAACCAGATGGCATCTATCAAATCTAATAAGTACTGATACATTCTTAAGTGATGAAGAAAAGTGTTAGAAAGACAGAAGTAGAAGCCAAATCTCTGGGCTTTCAAGGATTTGAAAATAGCCTGTGAAAACATAGCACTTTTTCCTTATCACTGGCTAAACCACCAGTTGGCACTCCCCAAGGAGGAGTTACAAGCCTACCCAACAACCTAGTGGTAGATGTTAAGTTCTTTGGAGTGATGCTGAATGTCCATTATGTTAAAAACCTCAGGAAGAAAAAAATGGTCCTCTAATTAACCCCCTTTCTCCCTTTTTTCCCTTCAGAGACAAAGTTTTTGATAGGACTTTTTAATACTTGTCGTTTTCTCCTTTACACCTTCCACTCAACTCTCCTATTGAAACTCTTGCAGTCTCATTTTTACCTGCTCCTAACAACACATTCACAACTCACAACATATCCTTTGGGCCACTTTATAGAAATTGCTCTTTTTTGAGAGGATATGCCAATATGCCCACCCACTTAAGTACTCTGACTCACCTTTGCTATTGTACTTATGACAATCTGTTGTCACTGCCTTCCTTCAAAGGTAACATTTCTCATAGGGAGTTTTGTATAGACCAGAGTCTGGCCTTTGGCCTCACAAAATCAGAAAGAAGAATTTTGACAACACCTCAAGAACACATTCATCTTTTAGTGACAATCTCACATTAATAAAGCCCAAGGAATAAATCAAGATAGTCAATTTTCCTTTGCACCAGAGTATGCCTACTGGTGTGTCTTGCCTACAGAAGTTAAATCTCACTCAGGTTGCGTGAAGAACCTGGAACCAGAGAGAAGCAATGGGAGGGAGTTCTATAATTCAAGCATTTCATGGTATCTCATTAAGCCTATCTCCACCTCTAAAGACCCAGCCCAGCAGTGAGACTAAAATATGCCAAGCCTATTAGATAATGTTCATTCCCTTTCTCCTGGATAGTACTTGGACAGCCACTGCCAACATTTGCCTCTAGACTCTGCTTTTCTATTTTTTTATACATTGATCAACAACCGTTCTAATTAACTTTTCTTTAGAAATTTTAACATAGAGAACCTGGTTGCATGATCAAGTCTTGTTGTGCTTAGACCTGTTCTTTGCAACCTCTGACTCCTACTATATTGAATTGTCAGGTTGAATTCTGGGCATTGCTTCCTGTGATGACTAGCTTATGAAGACCAGCCAAGTTCCCTGGTCCACCTGCTCATTTAAGCCTTACATCAGCATCTGTTAATGGTCTGGAGGAATTTAAAGAATTCTAGGCTAACTGACTCTGGACTTACCATCAAGTCAGCCTTGCTGTTGACCCAGGTAGGACTCTGTGCCCCTTGCCTCCCATAAGCCCTAACATTAACACCCATTTCAGAATCTGGGGACTTATCTCATCTCTTATGGCTGGGCCTCTGTCTTGGCCATAGTTTTCTTTGGACTAAAGGCTTACTGGCTCTCTTCACGACAGGTCCCATGTCCCTCTCAAATGCCAGGACCTGCCATCTTCTACCTCCACTTCTGTGTTACCTGCCTCTCTCCTATTTACAAGCCCTTCCCAGGCCCCAACTTGCTCCAACAGGTCATCTAATCTCCAAATTCAGGCCCTTCTTCCACTTTCCTGGTTTAGCCCATCTTATGTCTGTCCTCACACCTGACAGAGGCAAAAACACAAGGGGAATTAATTTTTCATTTTCCAACTGCTCATGTCGACATTAGGTAGTCAATAATAAAGTAGTAATGAAGATACCATTTAGAAAATCATCTCTTCTCATTGGAAATAGACTGAAATAATAAGAATTCAGTGCACATTAATGGGCATTCTCAAATTCTACCATGGGAAAAAATACTGGTTTAGGAGTCAGAAAACATGACCTCTTTAATAAATGGCTGCCATCAATGGAACACATGCTTTTGACACTCTATTCTGAAGTTAAAATGACGGGGTTTAATCTAGTGTTTTCTAAGTCCTATCCAGATCTGAAAATTCTATGACCACAAAAGGAATCCATTTTATAGTTGCTGACGTGTATGTACATGAGCATGTGTGCATGTGTATGCACATATGTTTGTGTGTTTATAACTCTGTATTTTTTCTGGCAAGAAAAAGTGTGCTTACAACCATTTATTAATGATGTGATTTGCTAACTTGAACCAGAGACTATTCACCAGAAGCTTTTAGTTTGAGGAATTCCTTAACTGTGGCCAAACCAATGCTATCAAACAAAAGAAATGAGAGAGTGCCTCCACCTGCAGCCCACTGGCCTGTGGCCTGAGGCCTAGCTCAGGCCTGGACCCCAGAAGGGAAACAGCTGGGGCCTGCTGGGACGGCACAAGCAGAATTGCACTGGCTTGCATTGCCACAGATCTGAGGCTCCCATAGCCATTTGGCTACCCCCCAACCAGATTATAAATTCCTCAAGGGCAGGGAACACATCCTTTATATTTTTCCTGTATCCATATGGTATGGAAGGAAAAAAAAAAAAAAAAAAACAAGCATTTTGGACTGGCAGCAGCCCAGCCAGAAGCTGAAGGATGTTATCTGTCCCATCCCCAGGCAGCCGCCTCCTTTTTAATCACAAGAGGAAGATATTCAGGAATAGCTTTTAAGAAATGCATCCCTCCCTCCTTCCTGCATAAGAAGATATGTAGATATTTCATTTTGTCCCATACCTAAAGGGGAGACACATGTCCATTGATGTACTGAATGAGATGCTTCTGTATCAGGAGAAGAAGAAGCCCATTTCAGTGACCTACTGAGCTGGCAGCAACCCCCTCCCCACCCTATGCCCATCCCCAAGACCGTATAAAACTGACTTGACTGAAGGGCTGGACCCAAGGCAGACCCTGTTTGGGTACCAGCTGTGTGGCTGGAATCTGTGTGACTAGAGACACCCCAGCCAGAATCAATTGAGTCCTACTGGAAACATGTGCCCTGTGGCAGCAAGGCTGGTTAGGGTCAGCTTGGCCAAAGTATTTCTGGTTGTGGTATCTGAGGGGGTCTACTCAGGACATCTAGAAATAAAAGGATTTACTGAGAGATGAAAACCCTGACTATCATACATAAGTATCCTCAAAACTTAGTTTAGTTCCCTCTCCAGCACCTTTTGATGAGTAGCAGCACCCAGCAGCGTGAATTATGTCACTAAGCAATTGTTAGATTCTTCTAACTTCCTTTGACTATACTAGAAACAAAGTTTCAACTTAGATACTAGTTCTTTCTTTGTAATTTACTGTTGTCGTCGTCATCATCATCATTATTATTATTCTTTCTAAAGTAACCCATACACTTGGTTTAAAATATATACAACTAGTTTAAGAAGATAAAGTTAAAAGTTGCATTTTCTTATTCTTTCCTATCCTTACCACAGCTCCCAATTGGCCCTCCCTGACCTGCTTTCTGGAGGTAATTATTATTAGTAGGTTTGTGGAAAATTCTAAATTTGTTCAATACATCACTTATGTGCATAGAAAAATATCCTGTGAGTGCATATAGTCACACACATAGTCATACAGACACATACACACTTACATATATATCTTTTTTTCACAAATTGATCATAGTACACTATCTACAACATAATGTTTTCACTTAAGATACCTGAAATTCATATGAAAATAAAGATACCTATATATTCTTTTAAATGGCTGCACAGTATTTGTTATACAGCTATGCCATAATCTATTCTGTGGTTTTCTCTTTGCATCATCTTTTATTTGGAAGCCAAGTTTATCACAGTTTACTCCTTCTGGACTTATTTAAGCTCAGTTTTCAATGCATGGTGCTGACTGCTCTATTTGTCACAGCCACTACTGTTGCTCTTTATTGGTTGTGCTTTGCTATATTCATTCTATCTTTGTCTCTTTGCCTTTGCACTTTGCACATTGCTTTCCACGGTTGAGCGGGCCCACCTTGCTGTCCTCCTAGGGAAGCACATGCTTCCTCTGGTTATCTCTTACACTTCATATACTGCATCCCCCTGTGCTGGGCTCAGTTTCCAGAGATATACACTGTCTACTTGGCATTGCTGACAATGCTTCCTTCCCATGGTGCTCTTGGTTTAGATTCTCCAGGCTACATTTGTCTTTGACCGTCTCTCCCTAAAGGACAGGTCTCAGGTCTTGGGCATTCTCTAGGGAATTGCACCCTAGCTGCATAGCTACAAGGTCAGTGACCTCATTAGTTACAATAGCCTAATTCAATTGAACACATCTGCTGGGCTCAGAATGGCCTCATCCCATCATATTTCTCTCAAGGTCCCTGCCTCCCAGGTGTCATTGTGTTCCAGATGAAGTTTATTCCTTTTTGTCCTAAGTTCCCAAGAAGGAAGAATTTCTGAGCTAAGAGTCACTAAATGACATTCCCACTCTAGCACCACCCTTTCTTGTGCAGGAATATAGGTCTGTTGTAAAAACATTATTCTTATCCCACATTGTGGAGGCAGAGAACAGAATTTAATGCAGAAAGTATAGCTGGCTATCCACCTGAAAAGTCTCCTTAGGATCTTAAATTTTCACACCTTCCTACAGCATCATGTTTGGATAACACTAATCTCAATCAAACACATTAATATTATTTAAATAGCAGATAGCGAGATGAATAGGCTTTCTTGTTTCATAGGCAGTTGGGAAGGGTGGTAGAGAACCAAATGCACAATGCTGCTTGCTAAACATACGTTGCGGCTGTGCAGCTTATCATAATTTCTTCACAAAAAAAAAAAAAAAAAAAAAAAAGGCATGTAAAACCCCCAAGAAGATGTCAATCACATTGGGGAAAGAAATCATTTCCCTCTTTTTCAAAGGCCCAAGACTTTTTTCTCCTGAGTGGTGGGCACCCTTTATATAGACACAGCTTGATGCCTGCAAGGTTCCAGCTGTTTAAGCAGAGCTGGCCAATATTTATCAGGATGGTAGACAATTGCTAGGAAAAGTCTAAGATAAGCAGCTCATTTTTCATCTAAGAATTCAATTGAAATTCTATTTCCTTCACCCGTGCAGTTTAATTTAATCGATAGAACATTATACTATGTCACATTGAGTATTAACTATAAATGATACAGACCAGATATTTGAAAACTGGGCTTTTGTTTTTGCAGGCATTTTGACTTTCCAAACATTCCAACTTGCAGTGCTGGAAAAGCCAAAAACGAAAAACTGTCACTTCGAATTAAACAGTTATTGCTTTACATTTGTTGAGTTTTTTTGCCCCATACTTTCCTCAGATTTCTAGTCTCATTCAACTCAACCAAAGTTCCCATTAGTGACGAGGCCTACAGAGAAACGAAAATGCTTTACAGCACAGCCATTCACGTTTATGGATTGCCGTTAGGAGTCAAACATGACAGATGTCTTGAGTACAAAAGAAATATTTGCAGTTGATTATATCACCACTGTTCATTCAAATAAACTAAAGCAGCATCACCATTTAGAATTTCAAAACACAGAGTAGTTATTTTAACATATTACTGGACTTCTAGGTGATGATTTGTTGTCAGAAATAATAAACCAAAAGCATAAATCTAAATATATGTGAAATCCATGGTTGCACAGTGTTCCCACCCACCCCCTCCACCCGCCCACCCCCCCAACCTTCGGTGTTTTCATTTGAAATAGAAGCAGAGAATGTCTGGGCTGGAAGAAATCTCAGAGGTCATTTTTTTCCCATCTTTACTGAAATATAACAGATAATTAGCTGCTTGTATTTACATTGTACAATTTAATGATTTTTTTTCAATTATAGCTGGCATACAATAATATACTAGTTTCAGTTGTATAGCATAGTGATCAGAGATCCATATAACTCACAGTGATCACCCCACTAAATCTGGTACCTCTCTTCTCCTTACGTATTTATTACATTATTAACCATCTTCCCCATGCTACACTCTACATCTCCATGTCTATTCTGCAACTATCCATTTGTGCCTGTTAATCCCTTTGCCTTTTTTTTGTCCCCCTAACCCCCCTCCCATCTAGTATCCCTCTCAATAGTCTCTGTATCTATGAGTTTATTTCCGATTTTGTTGTTGTTCTTGTTGTTGATTTTGTTCTTTAGATTCCGCATGTATGTGGAATCATGCAATATTGTCTTCTCTATCCAACCCATTTCATTCAGTGCAATACCCTCTAGGTCCATCAAGGCAATATATATTTTTTCCATCTCCTTCCTTTTAGTCTGTGTCTTTTAATCTGAAGTGAGTCTCTTATAGGCAACATATTTAGGGGTCTTGATTTCTTATCCATTCAGCCACTCTATCTTTTAGTTGGAGCACTTAATTCTTTTCCATTTGAGGTACTTGGTGATTGGAATGTAGTTATTACCATTCTTTATTCCTGTTTTTGATACATATTTTTTCTTCTTAAACAAGTCCCTCCAAGATTTTCTGTAATACTGGCTTGATGTTGATAACTTCCTTTAGCTTATTTTTATCTGGGAAACTCTTTATCGGCCCTTGGACTCTAAATGATACCTTTGCTAGATAAAGTATTTTTGGTTGTAGATCTTGGGTTTTCATCACATCAAATATTTTGTGCCAAGCCCTTCTGTCTTTGTATTTAACTTTTGGCAATTTAATTATGATGCGTCTTGGTGTGGGCATCTTTGGGTTTCTGATTTTGGGAACTCTATTTTCTTCACCAGGTTAGGGAAGTTTTTTATCATTATTTCTTCATATAGCTCTTCGACATCTTGTTTTCTTTCTGGTATCCCTATGATACAGATATGTTTACTTTTAATAGCGTCCCATAAGCTCCTTAAATTATTATTATAGCCTTAGTTTCTTCTTTCTTGCCATTCTAATTGTCCTTGGCTTTCCTATCCTCCATATAGGTCATTTGATCCTTTTCTTTATTCACTTTGTTTATTCTATTTAATATACTTCTCATTTCAGATAATGTGTTCTTCATTTCTGACTGGTTCCTTTTTATAATTTCCATTTTTATGGCTTTTATCTCTTTGTTAAAGTTCTCTCTGACTTCATCTATACTTCCTATAAGTTCATTGAGCATCTTTATAACCAGTGTTTTGAACTCTGCATCTGTTAGACTGCTTGACTCCATTATTTCTGGATCTCTGCTCTGGTCTCTCATATGTTTTCTACTTCTTTGTTTTCCCATTTTGGCCACTTTCTCGTGTCTCTTTCTATGAACTAAGCACAGCTCCTAAGTCTCCCGTCTTATTAGTGTGGATTCGTGAATTAGGTGTCCAGTGGCAAAGTCCTGAGAGGGGTTCAGCTGCAGGTCAAATTTAGCCCAAGCCTTTGCCCCTCTGGGGCCACCTGTTAAGATTCAGCAAGCAATCCACAGATGCTATGCTTATAGTTGCCTCAAGGGGCCAAACCAGAAACTGTGGTCAGCTGCCACCAGTGGGAGTCTTGATGCTGCTCAGCAAGGAGCACCTGACTCACAAAGTATACACCTGATGTGGCTTGGGTGGGACCACAAGTTGGGGGAGGTGGAGTTTCAGGGAATCCTCTGGACAGAGCAAGCCCTGTTATCCAGTTTGATGACATCTCTGCTATGGCAGCTCTAAGTCCGAGCACTGGGAGCGGGGAAGGCTCAACAGGGAACAATGGATACCACCAGCATTTCTGTACCCAGCGAGTCTTGCCTCGGCCTTTACTTCAACAACTCGGTAGTACCCTGTAAATCCCTGGTGCCCCCTGTGCAGCCAAATTGGCACCCGTGCTCAGAGAGAGCAGGTCCATCACCGTCAAAGTCCACTCACAGACACAGCCCCTTTAAGAGGCGCCTGCTGCTGCCTCCATCCCACTCAGTTGCTCGGGGCCTCACATCCTTGCCCCATCCTACTTTCTGCCATTGCAGGGTGATTCCTTAGATTTCCCCCTAGTTGTATGGCTTGTTCATCTAGATGCTAGGCAACTTTCCTTGCTATTTGCTCCTTGTTTGTGTCACAACTTTGATTTGGTCGCCAGTGGGATAAACAGAGCCTCTATCATCTATGCTATTTTGTTTCATTCTTGGAGGTCATTTTAATCAAACAGTTAAGTGCAAAGCCTCTGTGCCCCTCTCAAGGTGACACAATGGCTGGCAAAGCCAAAACTCTAAGCCAGCTCTGAGGGATTTTAATGAAAAAATCATCCCTTTTTTCTTGATTCCCAGAACAACATCAGCTTTCCACCTGCTCAAGAACCCTGACTTAACTTGAACTCTCAGACGTGCATTCCCTTTCACACATTCCTAGCCCTGCTCCTGACTTCTCAGATTTTGGCACGGCCTATCTTCTTGGTTCCTTAGTCCTAACCCAAACAGTTCTCCAGATTGACTCGGCACCTCTTCCTTGGGCTCTGAGATGGCCATTGTCATGTTCACCACCTGGCCCATTCAGGTGCTGGACTTCTCAGAGGTGTCTTCTGCCTTTTCCTTCTCCCCTTAAACCTCCCAGCCTTTGCCACATCAGCCCTTGACTGGGAAATCTTTCTTCTTTGTTGCCAGGAGCTATACCATCAGCAGATTTTAAGCCGACTCCTTCCCCCCCCCCCCCGCCACCCCTACACACAGGTTGAAGTAATGCTAGGCCTACATGGGTGATTTTCAGTAACACAACACTTATCTTGTTTTTTATGTGGTTTTTAGACTTCTAAATTGACTATTTTTACATGTATATAACATCTATTGATAGCGAGCATTCAGAGAAATGGAAATTGTCATGTGTTACTGGTGAGAATATAAATTATTATAAATTTGTAATGTAAGCCAAATACCTTAAAAACGCATGTTTTTCCTGCAATTACACTATCCAGAGTTTATCTGAAGGAAGTCATCAGGGATGCACATAAGGGTGCTCACCATGGCAGCTTTTGTCAAAAGGAAGTATGGGAAACCATATAAATACCCAAAGTAGAAGAATAGTCACATAAATTATGGTACGTTCATACAAAGGAACTCCACAATCATTAAAAGCACTGTAGTAAAAGAATATGTGAAATGGAAAAAATATTCACAGTATAATGGCATTTTTAAAACAGCTTATAAGGGAGTATGTTATATAATGCATTTTTGTTTTTTTTTTTTAAATCTACAGTCACAAACCTGAAACAAAGCTTGGTAGGATATACATAAAATGTTTGCAGTGATTGCCCTGGATAGTAGGATAAAATAAAAGTGATTATATTTTCTTTTCATTTATATTTTCCAAAACTTCTATGGTAAACCTATCGCTTTCTAAATAAAATAATAAATTATATCAAAGGCTTACTCTGGAACAATATTATTAAAGCTATAATCCATTCACTTATTGAAACCCACTATGTGTTAAGCACTGTAAGGCATTCTCATATATTTTTAATTTATACAAAGATAAATAAAACAAAGACTCTGATTTCAACTAGTTCACAGCACAATAGGAGAGAGACAAATAAGAAATGGAGTTTCTGTTCAATGTGATAAATGTTTCAGGAGCACAGAGAAGGGGAAAACTGTGAAGCATAAGGTGGGTGTCAGAAAAAACTAAATGGAAAAGGGCCTGAGGCTTTAGGGTTAGTCAGACAATAGCACCCAGACAAAGCATGCCCCTCTGACTTCAGGAGCTTTTGAACTATTTCTATCGACATGTTAAAGATGATCACTTTATGAAGATAAAGGAGAAAAATACTAGTTTTGTGATGATTAGAGGTTTTCCTGGCACCACCCTTAGCCCTTGGAGTGGCAAAAAGAACCACAGAGAGACCTTAACTCCAATTTAAAAGCTAAAGATGATCAGCCTCCTAACTGACTCCACCTCTTTGGGACTATTTGGAGAAGACCTCGAAGCAGTTCAAACATCACGACCAATTCCCTGTCCCTTTCACCTCTGCCTCATTAGGAGCACAGCCCACGATATAACCACCCTGACTTCTCCAACAGCCTGTAATTATCTAGCTGTTTTCCTTACTTTGGCTGGGGACAGAGAGGCACTGGAAGAGACAGGCGAAAAATAAAATAAAATAAAAAATAAAATAAAATAAAATAAAATAAAATAAAATAAAATAAAATAAAATAAAATAAAATAAAATAAAATAAAATAAGTTATAGAACTCTTTATGTTCATTTTGCAACCATTTGAACTAATACTTGTATATCAGGTCGCATGAGAAAAAAAGACAGAACTAAAAAGTCTGTTTTCCTTCAACTTCATAGGATAAAAACACACTCAAAGTGGGACTTTCTTTCCTCCCAAGCCTTCACTCCTTCAAAGCATCACCTTCCTTCACGAGATGGTTCCAGATGCCACCATGTTGTTCTAGAATGAACACAGACTACCCTGGCTATGCCACTTCGGCCTCCATGGCTTCATCAGATCTAAGGATCAAGGCACTTCAACCATGATTTTGGCATGGCCACGTAACCAGACGCAATCCCAGAAGGTCCTCGCTGAGCACACTGTGACAAGGACAGCACCACAATCCCGTGTCAACACACTCCTGGGTCTACATGCTCGGTAGATGTTCAAGAACGTGAAGATTACGAAGAATGAAAACAAGCTTTGAATGTCTATGGTATTTTCAATAAATCTACTGACTGAGTACAATTAGTTAAACTAGAAAGTGACCAATTCCATATCTCTTTTATAAATGTAAAGTTTTTCTCCTCTGGGAATCAGCTTCCTCAAACCATTTTATGTACAAGTTCTAGTCTCTCAGGATCATTTAAACTTTTTGCTCTAAAATTTAAAAATAACCTATTTCCGATTATTCCCTTTCATTGCCTTCATAAGAAAATGTCAAAGGGCTAGGAATAACTTCCTTAGTTCGTAATAGCAGAGAAATGTTATGTTCTCAGAGTTGTTTATAACAGAAGGAAAACTTAGATTAGAATTAAGTGATGTTGGTGATTTAGCATCCCTTGTGTTGCAAATACTAACAAACATTGAAACTCACAATGTAACTTTTGAGTACATACAAACACACACAAAAAAACACATGATAAAATATTGGAAGTCCTAGCAATGTATTTTCCCACAGGCCACCATCAGCATTGGAAGGCATCAAATCTTTATACCCTTTGATCACAAGAAAATATTAAGAGTGATTTTGCTCAATCTTAATAAAGCGTCAAATAAAAAGAGAGTTTGCTAACAATTAACTAAAGCCTTTGTACTTCTCTGCGGGAGATTTTAACTCTTTCAAAACTACCTTACAGAATGAATATATGGTGGTTTCATAGAGCACACGTGACATGTTTAGCATGATATATTTCAAAAGAGAAATAGTGATACGGCCCACTTAAATGTTCTTTCTAACATGCCAAAAAAAGTGTTACAATACATACCTATCGGTATCTTTTGCAAGGTTAGAAAATTCTCATTTTTTTTTTTCTTTCTCTCCTTTAATTATCAGTGGGTTTGCCTGATCTGCTGGCATGGTCAAGAACTGACAGATTCATAAAAGATTGAATCATTTACCGTTATCCTAAGAGTCAGTGGATTGATTAGTTGTGTAAAGTAAGTATTTTTCTATGCCACTGATTGCTGAATTTACAGTTACTACATTTTAAAGTTGCATGTTGAAAGGACCTTGAAGAAATGCTGTAATGCTCCCCAAAATACTGAGATTTTAACACCAGACCTCCTTTTTGTCCCTTTCCACCCTCTGGCTTTCAGAATATTAAAAACACGTAATTATCTCAAAGTTCATGAGAACTTTGCCTCCAAACGAACCCCTCAGTTTGAGCTTATAAATTTTTCAAATCAAATTTTACTGATAATAAAAATAATTGCTTCCATGTTGTAGAGAATTAGCTCCATAGTTCAATCAAATTGGTATTTTAAAAAAACAGATGATACACAAATATAAACAAGCATATGTTTTTCATGTTACTGGAGCCTGTAAAAAAGGCATCTAGAATTTCCATGGGACGATAATGTATTAGATGTTTAGATCCTCCAGCCTCCTCTCAGGTTAACATACATTAGCATAGCTGGGTGAGGTGGTGGGGTGGGGGGGAGTAGGTATTGGAACACCTAGAAGATGATTCATAACCTCTCATCCACCCCTAATCTTTTAAGGTAAAATTAATGCGACTGTTACTCTAATGGGGAAATATTAACAAAAGATCACTTAAAATTAAACAAAACCATTCACAACACATAAAGTGTAGCATTCTCAAGAATTTTAAATTATAAGATCCCTATTTGCCTACACTGATGTGAAGCCCTGCTTTAGGATCTCAAAATATTGAAATAAGCAATGAAAATGCCAACAAAGACTTTTTTTATTTAGTGGTACGGTAAGCAGATAAAGACATTAAACTATCACTTTGAGGATACACTTTAACTTTTACACATTTGGTATTTTGCCCCTCTTTTATGCGAGTCCTGGGTAAAATAAATTTCTCACAGCCTGCTTCTTTCCCTCACCCTCTCTTCCTTATCAGTACTGACCCAACTCCACATTTAACACGGGAACTGAATTTAGAGTGAGGCTACTTCAAATTACATATCGGACCACTCCCTATCTAGCTATGTGATCCTAAACAATTCATTTATCATGTATGACTCTCAGTTTCTTTATGGTAAAAGGGGCTTTCACCTGCTTTAGTTACCTAAGAGCTTCATACAGATCAAATAAGTTTTGTACAATTTTTTTTTATATAAGTGAACATTATACTATATAAGCTCCTCACTAAGAATTAAGTTCCACTGATGTGATGGATGATCTAAAATGATAGTGGCTTAAACACAATCTTTGACACAAGTCAGAACTTCATTTTTTCTCACATGAAAGAAATTTAGAAGGACGCTTTCCATGGTCAGTGTAATGGCTACAAAATGCAGAGACCCAAACTCTTTCTCTTTTGATGTTTTCTCTCTTGATGTTCCTCTGTTCTTAGCCCCTGACCTCTGTCATCGTCTCTGGATTCCAGAGAGCAAGAAAGGTGACAGGAGGGAGCATTTGTCCTTCCTATAAAGATACTTCCAGGAATTGCACGTGACACAACAGATTACATGTATTGGCCAGAGCTTAGATATATTGCTACACCTGGCTGCAACATAGGTTGAGAAAATGCGCCCAGCTTAATGGCGAGAATTCTATTACAAAGAAAGAAGGAGATAGTGGTCATTGGATATTAATTAGCAATCTCTGACAGGGACTATTTTTTTCTGACTTCCTAGAGTCACCTTACTTTGAACCCCCGCTAAAACTTTTCTGTCTGAGTCACATTTCTGTTTAACCCTGTTCTATAATTTTTAGATGACTCTGCCACACAATAAATGGACTATATTAAGGTATTTAAAAGCTGATGGTTTATTAGTGCCAAAATCTCTGAAATGGTGTCTTTTTACAAGTCCTTCATGCTATATCTGTACTGCTCATTGCCTCTGGAGTCTCAAATTTATCTCTATAAAATAGCACAAATCTAATTATATAATTTCTCTGCCTAAAACCTGCAGCAGTATCATACCACCAAGGAGACCATATGTTCCCATTTGCCCGAAACAGTCTTGGTCTTGGTTTACACTTCTTGTCCCAGCACTTGCCCTGGATTGTTTTTTTTTAACTGAAGTGATAGTATTAGTATTTGTATTAAAATAAGCCATATTGGATCTAATAAACTCCACTTTAAAGATCCATCTTCTGCCATAGACTATTCTGGTATTGTGTGAGAAACATGTGCAATGAATAGATTTTTGGATATTTGACTAAACCTGAAAAATAACCAGTCATAAACCAACTCTCTCTCCCCAGTCCTTTCAAGATCCAACCTAAGTGACACATCCCTTTCAAGGACAGTACACAGAGTTATCCATTTATAATTTAATCATAAATTGAACTCAACTTTGGTATATTTCAGTAGAGTCAACTAACTCCTTCTAGTCCAGTGACACCGCCTTTGTCACAAGAGTTGTGATATTCTACTATTCAAAATAGTAAAATAGTATTTGAGAGCTATAATTCTCAAATTTTGCATATGTATTTGTATACTTATACACAGTTAGAATGGTTTACCCACATAAAATTTGTAATGATGCTGATAATAAAGACAAAAAGAAATTATTCAACATGGTAATACATGCTTCCTCATTTTACTACTTACAATCAATTAGATATTATAATGTTTGAGCCTTTGAAGAAAATTTTTTATATCAATCTAAGTGTATTATAGTGAAATTAAATTTTTTGTATAAATAAATCCTTTAAATTTTGCTTGTATTTTGTTCAAAATTAGTTGGAAATATTTAATCAAAGTACTCAATGGCTGAAATATCAAAAAATTTCCATTTTCTGAAGCTTCATTGAATTTTGATTACTAAAAAACAAAGCTTACAACGAGGAAGTCATTGAAATTTATCCCTCTAAAAGCAAAGGGAAAACTGAACATTGAATGATGAGTGTTTAAAGACTATACAATTTTAGCTTTGAAATTCTATAATTGTTCTTTAGAATATAGTATTGTAGGGAAAATCATTTAATAACACTATTATTTTTTATTGGATAAATTTATACTATTCTATTCTGGAGTGAAATGTAATTAAGAAAGCCTACAATCTTGCAACATTTATATTTGGCAAAAATTCAAAAACATCATAAACAGAGACAATTTATTTGATGAGTTTTGTCTTATAAAAATATTTGTTGAAGAAAGGTACACTGAATAGAGTGAAGAAACAGCCTGAGATGTTTACACATTGCAGTACGAAAAAAAATTGAATTGAGGATATTCTCTATTTAGCATTTGTTTTGAACATTCCTCAGTACCTGCAGGGAGAGTATTTTCTCAATTAAGAAAAGACAAGAGTTCATTGGAGTTATCAAATATTCTAATCTATGTACCATAAAATAGAACTTTAAATATTGCTGCTACATTAAAACATTAAAAATAAGATCATATTAAAATACATATATATATTCTTCAGAAAAATGCTAATGGATGATATTAGAGATAGATATAAATAAGCAAATTAAAACATGTGACTATATATCAAAAATATAATTTTACTCTTGTTATTTGTATTGTTCGGAGTTTTTATTTTTGCTTTAATACATAAGATACATGTTTTTACGTTTTTAGAAAGAATTTTCTCTTCAAAAAGTTTAATAGAATAAAAGTTGAATGAAAGTTAATTTGAGGGTCAATAGATATTTAAAAAATTAAATTCCAATGATTTTTAGCACCTTCTTTTATTCTCAGAAGTGTCCCAGTTTGGGCAATAAGATTTACGGTCACCTTAACTGTAGCCCACAGGATAAAGCCCCATTCCTTGTGATGTGGCCCTCTCTCTGCGCCTTTCAAGCCTCCTCTTCCACATTTTCACCCCATCCCTTTCCAAAGCCTCAGAGCCCAAGCCACAAACTGCTTCTCACTGGCCTGGGAGCAGAGTTCACTGCAACAGCTCTGCCCATACTTCCCTCAGGCTTCAGTGCCCTGTGCTGTCATAACCCTGGTGAATTCTAAGTCAACCATGAAATCCACCTCTACTCTTTCCTTACAGGTTTTCCTGGCTTTCTCCTCCCACCCTCACACCCCACATTCATTATGTACTTATCTAGGTCCTGGTAGAGCTTTACATAGAATCCAGATTGTTACAGCTCCACTATTTTGTTTCCAGCCCATCTGACTGCCTAGGAAGAGAGGGGAAGTCACGGACTTTACTTCATCTTTGTGCACAGGGCTTATTAGGTAAAAATCTGTCCAATGGAATGTGTTGTATTGTAAAGATGACCTTTTAGAATCTCCCCGCTCTATATTTGTGTATAAAGCTCTCCCAGGACCTGATCACTAACTGATAAGCTTCAGGGTGACTTGGTTTTCTCTGGAGGATAGCAGCTTTAGGATAATCTACTCACACACTCTTGCTAGGGCTCTGGGTGAATAGACAATTAACCTCAGTCATCTAGTGATTAATTTAACTTCATAGAACCTGAGATAGTGATTGTGTATGTGTAAAATGAACTCTGATAAGCCAAGAATAGACCTACATACAAAGCTCAACTAATGAGTCTATAACTACCTGAAAGTGTAGTGAAAATTACCTAACCCTATTCCCTAAAGCTGGCCATTGATTTCCTTCACTCGCAATAGGATCTTAAGAAGATGCTCCATGGAAATGAACCTAGGACACACACCAAAGCAGGACTCCATGTTGTGTTATACCTCATTCAAACAAAGCTGTTTTCATTATGGATATATTTAAAGATGCCTATAAGTATGCATATGTATGTCTATTATAAATACTTGAATAGATAACAAGTGTTAGCTATTCAAATGTCCATTAACATCAGTAATGCTGAGAATTACATAGTAGAGATTCCAGTGGTAGCAGAAAAAGGCCTGGGAGCTAGATGGATCTGTCATAGAATTTTGACTTTATCTTTACTTGAACCTTGGCTTCCTTATCAGTAAAATGGGGATAATCTTGCCTGCCATCCAGGGGTGTTGAGAGATTAAAGAGTAGGATGGTGTTTTGTGGGATAAATGGCAAAGTTGTTACATTTCTTATTATAGGTCCATTCCTGTTTGATTACCATGTAATGGGCTAACATTGGGCAGACTTCTGATTCTCTAAAGGCACCAAGTCCTCATCACTGCCTAATTGTTTCCAGTGACATTTTAAGAATAGCCCCTCTCCTCAGATCCACAGGACACTGTCCTGCCCCACGTCTCTCTGCTGCTTGCCTCAATAAATGCAAGAGGTGAGTGGGTTTCCATGATCCCACCAAGATCTGGCTGGACTCCACATTCAGCCTGGAGACTCACGTCCTTTGAATTACTGAATGAATTTAAAAGCGTTGCCAAGGAATTTTGCAATTCACAGCAGGTAGATACAGAAATAACAGAATCACTTTCTTCAAATTAGTGACAACGGATATTTGTGCCCACAGGAACAAGGGCACCTTGGAAAGCACCACAGTCGAATTTTCTTCATACTTCAGAGCAGACCACAAAACATCAATGTCATTTTATCACCTTCCAGTGTGCATGAATGCAAAAATGCACGAAAAGAAAAACCTTATCCTACACAGAGGTCCAAATTTACAGGGATCAACAAATATTTCACAACTTTTTAAAAATGTGAACAGCGAATTAATGTATATGAAACTAAATAATAGAACTAACGAATGATTACATTATTCATCAATTATTTAACTTTAGATACAATCAAAAATCTTTCAAAAGACATTTCCCTTTCTTTATCAATACATCTGAATATTTTAGCTCTCTATGCTGCATTTTGGGAAATTTTCTCATATCTAGCTCTCAATTTATAATTTTTTAAATTGTCTTTAATCAGCTGATTAAATCATGCATTGGGCTTCAACTTCAATGACTCTTTTGCAGTTCTAAAAAAAACTATTTAAAAATTAATTTTAGTATTTTTCTTAAAATTGTGTTGATATTTTGGCTATATATCCCTTCATATAGTTTTTTTCAAAGTTGCCCTTGGGATAACAAAATGCTTATCTCATTTTATGGTCTATATTGATTTTATATTTTGTGGCCACAAGAAAATGCAGAAACCTTACAACTATATAGGTCCTGTTGCCTCGTCCCTTCATATTACAGCTGTCGTAATGCTTTATACCTATATACATTGAAAACTCTACTGAGGTTGTAATTTTTGCTCTAAACGGTCATAATTTAAATAACTTAAAAGGATAAAAGTAGTATTTGATATTTACCATGTTTACTGTTCTTTTATTCCTAAAGTCTCAAGTTTCCCTTTAGTATCAGTTCTCTGCAGCCTAATTAACTTCCTTTATCATTTCTTTTTGAACAGAAATCTGCTGGTAACAGATTCTTAGTTTTGCCTTCCCTCTTGATGTGATATTTTTATAGAGTATAAAATTCTCGACAGTGTTTTTTTTTTTTTCAGGACTTTAAACATATACCTCTACTGTCTTCTGACCTCCCAATAGCAGAAATCTTCAATAATTCAAATTTTCGTTCCCCTATACGTAATGTGTTATTTCAATATTTTTTTTTCCATTTTTAGTTTTCAGAAATTTAATTATGATATGTCTGGGCTCAGTTTTCTGTGAGTGTATCCTACTTGAGTTTTACTGTGCTTCTTAAATCTGTAAATCTATGTCTCTAAATTTGGGAAGTTTTTGGTAATTACTTCCTTAAATATTTTTCTGCACTATTTTCTTTTCCCTTTCCTTCTGGAACTCAAATGACAAAAGTGTTAGACATGTCGCTATTGTCTCCAAGTCCCTAAGGCTCTACTCTAGGCATTTCTTTTTTCTGTTGTTCTGTTTGGATAAGTATTATTGATCTATCTTTTAGTTAGTTCACTAACTTTCTTTAATCATTTGCATTCTGCTATTGAGCCCACCCAGGAAAATTTTTTTATTACTAACATTGTATTTTTCTAGTTCTAATATTTCTACTTTTTTTGTATTTCTCTGTGTAGAACTATCTTTCCATTCATTTCAAGTGTTTTTATCTTGATATGAAACAATATAATAATAGCCGACTCAGAATCTTTGATCTCTAAACTCTGGGTCACTTGAGGATTATGTGTTTACTGTCTTTTCTCTTGAGAATTAGTCACATTTTCCTGGTGGCTTTTTTGGTCTGTTTTTGGTATGTTGTGTTATTTTAAATTATATGTTGGACATTTTGAGTATTATGTTGTAAGACTTTGAGTCCTGGTGTAAGTTTTCTGGAGAATTTTTTCTTTTGTTTGTTTTAGCAGGTAATCAACCCAGTTAGCTCTGGAACGAAAGCTGTTTCATCTTCCCTGAGCAGTGGCTCCACTAGCACTTTCATTTTCAAAGCCTTTGCTATACTGCTTTGGGTCTGTTGTTCCATGCTTTGCATAGGTTCAGCATGAGACTGGAACTTACTCTGGTTCACACACATAATTAGGAGCCCCTTTCTTCAGCTCTTTCCTTTCTGACATTTCCCACCCACTCTTTGGTGCCTGCTGGACAGAAAGATGTGGTTTATCTTAGAGTTTAATATGCAGCTACAGTTCTGTAGCTGAGACTCAATCGTGAGGCAAGATGAAGAATTTTTTAAAGGGGAAAAATGGAAATACACTTCTGTACAGGTCACTTCTTCAAATTTTGTTTCCCTTCCCCAATCTGCCTGTGTTTGATAAATTCTCAGGGTTCTCAGGTACTGACTTTTTGCATTTTGTCCAAAGCGTTAGTTGTAATCGCTAAGAGAGAGAGGCTACTCCATATTGGCCAGCAGCGGAATTCAACTATTTGGTTGTTTTTTCAAATCTCACTGTACATTTTTCGCTTTGTCTTATTCTTTTCTTACAGGTTCTATTTAGTCTTTTTATCTCACTAATTATTTTACTGTCTCTATCACAATGTTCTATGATCTCAAGTTATTGCTTATGGTGAATTCTTAACTTAACTGTTTTATAATTTTGTACTGTAAGCTTGTCTTCAGTCAAAATCTTTTGGAATCCTCAGCAACCTGAGCTATGCAAGTGGCCCTTCAGAGTGGCTTTGCACTTGCTTCTCCAGAGATCCTGGTAATTCACTAGCCAGAGAACAATTTATATGAAATTTCTCAGTGTCATGATTTCTAGACCACACAGATGGTATAATTTGAACTCAACTGGATATATAATTGGGTGTTAATTTGTCGAGGAGGTTTCGTTTCTGTTTTTTCTACTAAGAGCTGGAGCAAAGCACTATCTTTCCATTTCCCTGGACCAATAAGCAGTTTGTCTAGTTTCTTTTTCATAAAGGGTATAGCCAATCAACACAGCAGTGAAAGGGTAAAAAATGGACTTGAAAGCAAACACTGAATGATCAAAATCTTTTCTAACCCAAAGCATCTTAGGCCCAGTGAGGTCCACGTATTCTTTTAAGCGGGTCTGGGGAACTCTGTTTCTTACTCTCTTTCTTCATTTGCACTTCTCAACCTGTCACTTGGGGTTCTTTTCCCTCATCCCAGCCACAGGGTAAATTTCTTCTTCCACTAACTGGAAAGAATAAATACGCACTCTGGTTATCTCACAGCATGATGTGAATTATGTTGCTCAGAGGTCTCAATGACTACCAGCTCCCCAAAACAATATAGAAAGACAGACTTAAACAAAAGAGAAATTAATTTTTTTAAAGGTGTCTTTCCTATCCCAGTGATGAGAAACACCCTGAAGTACGGTCTAGTTGGAAAAATATACAAACCCAAATTATGGTGTACATTTATCTTTACTTTCCCTGATACGTGCTGATGTCATTGACCTTCAATTACTGGTGAAACCATAATAATTGTTTTGCAATTTCTTTGGATCCTCTAAAGATTGGGAGCTTATGTTGGAGGACAGTTTCCTATGGATTTCTCAATATTTCTGCACATCTTGTAAGCAAAGATAGTGCCTATCCTTTGTCCTAAAGTATCTTTTTAAGGATATTCATATAGCCAATAGCTTTGAAATATAGATATTGTGTCTTCCTTCAGAGCAAAGAGCAGGTTTACTTATGAACTTGAGAAATAGAGGTAATGTTTCTCTGTGAAGCAAAGGGCAGGCATGCTTTCTGTTCAGTATAATAAAGTTTCATCTCTGTCTCTGATGCAAAAGTCAAGCATCCTGACTGCAAATTATACAAGATTCAGGTTCCCAGTATTCAGAGTTCTTCTGTAGCAAACCCACTGCATTTGTAGGTATCATCTGTCCTCTTCAAGAGACTCTGTGGGAATTGGGGCTCAGGGATGCAAAATATGCCAATTTTATGGCTACTGCTATTACTGTGAGTAATATACTGCCCTTTGCTTCTGACTCGGGAATCTCAACTCTGCTACCAGTATCCTTGAAACTGTGGCAGTGTAACCTGTCAGCTTGCAAGGAGGGTAAAATCTTAGATCTTCAGAGTTCTTGGCAGTTATACAATGCCTTTCTATGCCTGCCCAACCCTCCTATAGTATTTCTTTCTCTTCCATGAGCGGGATGGTTGCCATGTATTTGCATAGCATCTGGGCATGTGCTAATTAACCAGATCCTCTTAAGGTTCTATCTCAGAATTATATCTCATAATACACTTAACATAGATGCCCAAAGTGGTCACTAATTTATTTGTTTATCCTCACAGTTATGCAAATTTCTCTTTGGCATATATGTACTCTATTATATATCTCAACTACTACAAGCAGAAGCAAACACACATCAGACCATTCTATTCTATATGGCCACTATATGCCTCTATGCTAAGTCTATACAAATGCACTCATAAATATCACTTGAAAATAAAGATTGTAAAACCCCATATAAGACCAACTATAAAGCTTTATTATTATTAGCTCCTATAATACAAGAGTTAAGGCTGGTCACCCCTGATGTACCTATTAAAAGTTCCTCATTCTTAGACAGGAGAACTTTAGTTAAAAGTAAATCAGTGAGCACTCAGCTAACATATTTGTTAGAGGACAGTAAACAAAAGTTTATTTCCTCTGCCAGAGGCTAAAAGGGACCAGGGACCATGTTTGATCTGTTAGTATAAAGTACCATTGTGCCTCTATATTTTGGTTGTATTTTACTGATGACCTATTTACCAAATTGTTAGAGTCCAGAATTGAACCTTGATTGAGTGTACTTGGTCTAAGCAATGCATATTAAATTAATGAACAGGAAATGAGTTACATAAATTCCCTAGTTATCTTGTTTTTCTTTTGTATTATTTACATGGTTTCAAAATCTGTTCCAGTTACTATGAGTGCATAACAAATTATCCCCAAATTCAGCAATGAGTCATGCTCACTGAAACTGTGGGTCAGGAAATCATATTGGGCTCCATGAGGACAGCTGATCTGTGGTCTATGACGTCTGAAGCCTCAGATGGAAGACTCAAAGGCTAGGAGCTGGAATTATCTGAAAGTTTCTTCACTCATGTCTGGTGTTTGATGGTGACTGTCAGCTGGGGGTCTTAGTTGCTCTCTACATTGACCTGTCCATGTGAGTTAGTTTGTGCTTCCTCACAGCACGGTAGCTGAGTTCTAAGGGCAAGTGTCCTGCAAGCGGGAACAGATGGAAGCTGTACCCTTTTTATGACATAGACTTGGAAGTCACATAGCACCACTTCTGTCACATCTATTGATCAGAGAAGTCAGTCTGCCCAGATACCAACAGAGAGAATACAGAGCTCGGCTTTCAGTGGGAAGATGTCAGTCACAATTTAAGAAATGCATGTAGGATTGGGAAATGTATATTGGGGTAGCCATCTTTTGAAATACAGTCTGTCACAGTATGTATTTGTGGTGAATTATCACAATAATCCTAAAACATATGCTTTCATACTCTTCACCTTATAGACGGACAATGGAATTCAAGTAAGTTAAGCAACTTGGCCAAGGTAACACAACCATTGGTGAGTCAAGGCCCATCCTTAACACACATAATGCCTAAACACTGGATAAGAACAACCGTTAGTAAACTAAGCTCCTATGTGGGCTTAGTTTTGACAAAGACTTCCTCCTCCCTTAACCAAGATGATCTCAGTCTCCACCTAGAACCACTGTTTTCGGAACTCTGTTGACTTGTCGAGTTGATCTGGCCATCATGTCTGAAATATCAATGTCTAACATCTGACCCATGATTTAAAGACCTGTCCTTTTTAAGTTTCCTCTTATTTCATCTGCTTCTGGGGTCGTATTGGCAGTAGATGCATAAAGGAGATCATACAGTAGTGGTAAAATGAATAAGCTTTGGAGGCAGATAAACATGATGTAAATCCTGGTTCTAACACTTTTTGTTTTGATGCAGTAAACACATTACTTAAATGTGCTAAAGCTCAATTGTTTAACTCCTGAAATGGGGACAATGCTATGCTTCTAGAACCTGGTTCAAAAGGGCATATTAATAAAAATAAGCATATATCAGTTTATGCCTGTTCCATGTTCTTATGCAGTCCCCTAGGGACTTTCATCTCACTATAACTAGAAGTTCTCAAGCAATGTTTCTTGTATGCTTACAAATGAATCGCCATGCGATGCCCACCTTAGGCTTTCTCTTCTGATCTAGACCTCTCCCTGGTGGATGGCCTCAGGAAGTCACCTGAGGGCAGTGTCTCATTGCTGCTTCAGGAATAGGTGCTCCTCCAGGAAAAGGCCATCTCTTAATGAGACCGTAGCAGCAATCTCTTAGGATGCCTGAAAGGTATAATATTGAGGTCCAATATCAATGGGAGGGATGCTCCTTCCACCATTCTATTTCAGTCTCATAAGAAAACACTGTCTTCTGCTTTCGTTAGCAATTTCTCTCTCCAAAGGGCTTACATATTGGTCTTTGGGTCCAGTATTGAACAGACACCAATCTGCCCTCCACCACAATCATCTCTCCTCATGCAAACTTTTTCTTTAGTCAAAATCTAAAACACATGCAAACTTATGCAAGTCCCTTCTCGTCAGTCCTCTCTATAGATTTGCAGACTCTCCTCAGCTGCTGATGGTCACACTACCCTTTGCATGGTCACTCTCGTCTTACCTTCTCATTTCTCTGATTTTATATCCCAGTCAGCCTCTCTCATCTCTTGCCTTTCTCTTTGTCCTTTGCTTTTTTAAATCATGGTGCATTCAGGCGAGAATTAGCTTTATTTAGTTGCTTTCTGTAAGGGAAGCTGTTGGCCTGGTTTGCCCACTCTGGCTACCCAAGTTTTATTTAGATCCTCCAAGTATAACAGGCATGCAAAACATTATCAGGAGGGGTCCTTAACTGTAGACTCCATTTAAAAATATTTCAAAAGCATGCTTTGAGAATGACTCAAACTTCACTGTGGAAAAATAACTATATACAATTTACATCTCCATAGCTTAAGCTGGATGTTATTTGCAGTTTACCACATATTTAATTTAATGTAGGGCTGATGATAATTTACAATCTCTCACTACTAAGAAATTTTTAAAACCCTTGGCCAAATGTGACTGAGGGGAGCATCTCTGCCCTGGTCCTATTTTCATGTCCTTCCTCAAATTTTCAGATCCAACTCTTCCACTTCCCAATGCCAAGTCCCACTCTGACTCTGTCACACTGTCTGGGTTGAAGCAACAATTCTCCCGGGTGTACACTTTTAATGCCAGTTACTTAATGCCATCTTTCTATCTGTAATTACTCAAAGCTCACTTTTAATTCAACTTTTTTTCATCAATTCCATTGTTCGTGGTTGCTTTTCCAAATACATTCTGCAAACTGCCATTTCTGGCTGCTTGCTGCCATAAATAGCACCTCAGACTCTATATCCTGAGCCACTGCAAAGAGAAGTGTTGTATAGCCCCAGGCGTTTTGGTGGGAAGAGAACTACTTCCACTTTGAATACTACAAGAAAAGCTTCCCTTGTTGCCCAGATCTCTGATACTTCCTGTGTTTCCATGGCAAACTTTGCTCCTGGATGCAGCTGCTCAGCAGGGCTGGAAAGAGAACTATTTAACCATTTTTTTCCCACGACGTATTTTCTTTGTTGACTGCACACTACACTTCACTTTCTGTCCTTGTTCCGTTTTTAACCACCTCACCCATGCCTTTACCTCCACATACACACATTCCTTTCAATTCTCTCAGTGTATGTGATCATTCATTTAACCCCAGAAAATTCTAAAGTTGGCAAGAAAATATTGAATTCATAATAGTGCCACAAGAAAAGAATTTAAAAAAAATTTTTTTTTTCTTCATTTCTACCCTATCTCAGTCCCACTAGAATGATTAGAGCCTCTGAGCCAGAGCTGCTGGTCACCTGCAGCTGTAAAAACAAACGCATGTAATACGAATAGTATTTTTGGCATTTTGAAAAGATATGTTTTTCTCCCCCCCCCCTTATATTATACACTTTATAGCTTTGACATCCTGGCTTAGCCAAAAGGCTTATTGCTCAAAGATAAGAGGCCACTAATTATCTTTGAGCCATAAATCTGACTTTTACGAATTCCCATCAAGATAATAGAATTCCCATCAAGATAACAGTCAGGAAAGCCAAGCTTTGGGTAGAGAGAAAAGGGCATTCCAAATGGCCCTGGCCTCATTTCAATAGTAAGAGACAGGCGCAGCCAACCAGGGGAGTCTTACCTTGTGTGTCACATAAGGAAAGCTCAAGACAGAACATAGAAGGAGGCCACAAATTCAACTGAGCACCATGACCAACCCTCTGCCCCATGCTCTCCCCAACCTGCCCCCCACCCCCTTCCCCCGCCAAAACAAGGATGCAATCCTAGAATGTGGTTTACACAGGTTGAGAGGAAAGAAAAGCCAAATGGAGAGGTGTCTTTGCCTCTGCTTCCATTTGAGATTCAGAACGAGCTGCCACAGAATCGCTGCATTGGAGGAACACGGGTTGTACAACATGTTCATGTTTGTTCATGATAATGAGGCCTATGACATAGTATGTTAAGATCCTAAATATTTTCAGTGATAAGTCTCCATCTATCATCGACAACAGTTACATGTTTCATTTCAGGCATGGAAAAATGTACTCTAAAGGCCAGTGCGAAAATTCTGCAGTCTCAGTTCAGATAAACACAACAATCGCCATAGCCGTAAGTATTTATACAGTATTTTACAGCTCAGGAAGACTTCTACTCACTTTAAGTCAAAGATTCTTACACTTCAACTCTGAAAGGCATGTAGAGTTGAAAGAATTCTTATTGTTCTCATTTGTTAAGTGAAAAAAGTTCAAGTTATAAAGATTTAGATGATTTTTCCAAAGTCATAGAACTGGAATTTAAACCCAGACATCTCTCAGTGGCAAATCCTACTCTCCTTCTTCCCCATCAATGGAGAAAAAGTGGAAATACTCATGAAATATCTAGTTTCCTACTTTTACTGTGACAAGCAGAGAGGATCTTTAAAGTATATTTATGGAAACAGCAGAACTGTTACATATCACTGTGGGTATTTCCTTCCCTAAACACTGGAGTCCCTGAAACACTGCTCTAGTGATGGTTGTATAGGTGCACGTGTAGAATACCTTTTTAAAGTGTCATATAAATAGAAAAATCTAGAATTATGGAAAATAAATTGTTAGGCATTAGAAAATCACATGGGAAAAGCACATTTAGGCCAGTGCTCTGGAAAATGGTAATGTTCAGTTCGATTCAATACACGATGATTGAGACTGCTGTCCGTGAGCCACACAGCAGTATTCCAGACCTGTGCTGTCCAGTATGGCAGCCAATGGCCGCTTATGGCTATCTAAATTCAATTAAAGTTAAATAAACTAAAAATCCAGTTTCCAATCACACTCGACACATTTCAAGGCACGCAAAAGCCACATGAAGCTAGTAGCTAATTATGCATTTCCATTATCACAAAAAGTTCTACAGAATGATGCTATTAAACTCCTAAGAAATAACCAAGTGCCTCATAATGTGGCTCAAATTCTGATGGAGAAAACATTCTACTTCACAAGTACTCTAAAAATACAGGAGTATAATTCTGGCCAAGCTCTCTAACAATGTCTTATGAGAGGTAAGAAGCTATTCCACATAACTTCTGGAATCATTTCAAATAGGTGCAAGCTAATTGTAGGTTTTACTCATCCCTCAAAGATGTTATGACATGTATTAAAATGGCATGCCTTCCATTTTCCTCCTGCCAATGGGACTATGCACCGCAGTTAACATAAAATACTAGTCTCTATTGTAGAGTGTATTTTCTGTGCACAGCCATCCTAGAGAACACACCAGTCACCACAGCAGCCACAGAATGGTTGCCCTTTAATCCCTGAGAAAGGTCTGCCAAATTCACAAACCTCAACTGTTGACCCAGTCATTGGTTGGGTGTGCCTGAGAATAGGAGGATAGAAGGTGGAGGAGCAAGTAGTAACATGACCCAAGTAACCAGAGATCTGAATAACTATGTGTCATAGCAATGAGCTCTCAAGACCCACCCTTTGTAATTCAGTGCCTTGGCAGGTTTGCTGGCCTCAGCTAGATGTCAGCAGATCAACCTGACATGCAGCTCAGAGAATTCTCCAGCCACTATCACTGCCCAATGCTGACTGTCCATTAGAGGCAAACTTCTCTCCACCTCTGAAGCGTCTCTGGTGAACTGGACAGAAATTGCCCCAATATTCAGTAAGGATCAAAGTAAGGAGGAAAAGTTGGAAATCATTTGTTCCATAATCAGAATCTTATAGATGATAAGTTGAGGTGCAGAGAAAAGAAGTGACAGATACAAGATCACCAGAATAAGATCATCAGTTTCTGTATCTGTAAAATAAAGATAATGTGCATTTCACATAGAGATGTCATGGTGACTTTCTCACCAGCACAAGGATAGTCACCTATGCTGTCTCCTGTGCTGTCCTGGCTCCCAGTTCTCCACACCACCTTGCACTGAGTGGTACCAGCATTTAACTGCCTTCTTATGGGCAGGCTTATTTCTTCTATACTACCTGAGTTTCAATTAATGAACTCTGTATCAATGAACGACTAGTTGACACTTGGCCATTCTTCATGGGAAACATACCAACGGAAGTCTGTAGTAAGCATTGATTCCAACGAGGCAATTTCAATTTGGGAAATGAGCATCAAGGCCTGTTGCCCCAAATATAACTCACAAAATTGCTACTATTATTAAACCTGATTCATCCAGGTCATTGTAATGTTATAAGTTTATTCTTTGGGGTTTTAAAATATTTCTAAATCTCAGCCACACAAGCTTCAGATGTGAATAACCAATTCATAATGAGTTATTAATGCCTTAATGAAAAGTATGGTACAGGTACCCAGATTAAGAATGAGACATTCTGCATATTTAGCTTCCTGGGGGTGAAAAGAGCCTCACAAGGGGAAATCTAGGGTCAAAGAGAAAACTTCACCTACACTGACTTTGTGTATAGGGCAGGCCTCATATTCAATGGAGAAAAGAAAAAGCTTTTTCAATAGGTCACTGGTTCTTTAAATCACAGTCTTGAAAAATCAGCCACTAAACTAGGTTATGGATCTGTGGGTACAGCAGAGTAAAACATTTAATCAGGGACCAGAAAACTTTCGGGAACAAATAAACCAAATGAATGCCCACAAGTGGGAATGTTAACCAGTGATGTAAGTTCAGAGTACAGCTGTGTCCAAATGAGTCGGGCGCTGGCCCAGTGAGCAAAGTCTGTGAAAGATACAAAATAATTATACCATTTTCCCTAAACTCAAATTGCAAACTTTTGGCATGTTAACTCAGTTTCTAGATGAGATAAGAGAAATTAAGAAAGCAAGATGGAATGGTGTTAAAACAAATATTTCTATGTTATTGAGTTGAGGAGATTGGGTTTGTTTTTTGTTTTTTGTTTTTTCTTTTGGCAGAGGAATGAGTAGACATCTTTCAGGAGTAATGCCTCAGATTTGTTTCAGTGACCTTATAGTCTGAGTATGATGGCACCAAAAACACACTGAGTTTATTAGCTAATATTGAATGAATCATATTTTGTGTGTTTTAGGACAATTCATAAGCTCTTGAGGTTCATTTGGGCCACAAGACATCACTGGACAAACCATGACTTCAACACCAGTGTTGGCTACTCCACACTCACGGTGGAAGAATAGTTCTAAGAACCATGCAAGGCATTCTTTGTGACAAACTAATCATCATAATCATTCAGCAATTTGATAAAGACCTCAAAATGTCAGTCATTACTTATGTAGGCTTTGGGTAGAAGATAAATCCATTTCAACAGGCTCTGATTAGACTGTTCTTTAAAAACTCATATACTGATACATTTGTGAGGCACAAAGTGTTCCTAATGTATTTTCTCTTCTAAATTCCATAAGATAGACACTATTATTTTCTCCACTTTATATTTGAGGTTTAGGCAGTTTTTAAAACTTACATATCTGCTATGGCAGAGCCAGAGCCTCCAGGAGAAACACTGGAATGTCTGCCTCTGCTGGGAACATTAAGCTGCACTAACATAGTTCTTATTTGAATTGAGCAGAAGAAAATTTACCAAGTCAAATAATTAGCAAACAGTACCAAACTATATGTAATAAAATGCTGGATAGTGCAAAAGAGATTCCGAAGTCCTTGAGGGGTTCAGCAAAAAAGAAAATCCAGACTGGAAGGTATGCAGTAGAAGGTGTGATGTGAGCTGGCCTTGGGAGGGGCTATGATAGTACTGGTACAGGAGCAAAGCTGAGGACAGCAGGAGGAAGGCATTAGAAAGTCTAGGGGTCAATGAAACAGCCAGCCTGAGCAAATAGTACAGGAGAGAGTTAGTTCTCCACCTTTAGGCTTATTCCTCCAATTTTGGAGCTCATAAGGAACTCAAGGAGCACACAAGTCAACCCATATGATGCCCAATGACAGACCTGACAAAGATTAGGACTGGAATCTCCATTACCTGATCTCTGGTACTTCCTATGAACTACCATGCAGAAAGGCTATGCTCTGCAATCTTAATTCAATAGGACATTGATTGAGCATCTACCATGGATAGATATGGTGCTAAATATTGAGAGAATAAGGGTGCCTAAGATGTCTAGTCTCCAGGGAACTCATGTTAAAACCACATAAGGGCACAGCTGTTTATGGAATGATGGCCTGGAGAGAAGTGTGACAAGAGACACACTACATGTTAAAGGGACATCTCTCCAAGAGGTTGAAAAGACTAATGAACAGGGGACATTTGATATGGACCTTGCAAAAGGAGTGAACTATGATAGCTGAAGAGAGAGAGGAAAGAAATTCTAGACAGAAGAACCAGCAAGAGCCACAGCCTGTAAACATGGAAGGATCTTACATATGCTATTAGAAGGAAAAGCAGCCCAGCAGAGCTAGAGCTGAGAGGAGCCAGGTGCCTGAGTCCAGGAGGCAGAGCCAGCTGGAGCAGTGTTAGGAGACAACTGGGGTGAGGAATAATGTAAGGAATTTGAACATAATTGAGGAGCCAAGGAAGAACTTAGACATCACAATAAGAATATTGGATTTCTGGTTTAAAATGAAAATTTGGCAGCAAAGTAAAGACTGGATGTGTGTGAGATGAGCTAAAAGATTCCCTAGCTATTCAAGGAGGATAATGATGTCATGGTGGAATCCTGAAGTTAGGTGATGATGCTGGACAGATGAAGACTTCATAAGGTACGTCAGAGGTAGACCAGCCTGGTGTACTAGCTGAAACATAATGACAATCTCTGATTTTAGTGACTTGGATAATGGTGTCACTAAACAGGATGAGGACATCAAGACCAAAAGTAATCAGAAGTGCTACTTGAATTAGAAAAATACTGATAATTTTCTGAACACATGCCCACGGAATCTCAAACAAAACAAGATGATGCTGTTTTCTACAATGGCTGTGTAGTCTGCAGTGGCAAGTGGCACAGGGGAATGAATGATAATAGGAACAGAGGACCTGCAGGTCACTGGTTCAAAGTTACAATTCTCAAGTGTCTGAAACTTGTTCGCATATCTGACAGCTGTTCAATGACTTATGTGAAAGGAATTAGGAGTCTTAGTTTAAGTTCTAGCAAGACAGGTGTTGCTCTCTGTAACTGACACTCATTGATAGAGATTTTTTTTTTTTTAGAAATTAAACCAGTTCTAGTCCTTGAGTTACCTGCTGAAGTGTCTCTGGACTTATCATTTTCCCCCCAAGTATTTAATCATGGCACAGCTGATTTATCTGAAATGTTTAAAAGTTTCTTTTAAAAAAAAAAATCAAGGATAGAAGTTGGCAAAAACAGTGAAAAGCAATCATTTAATGCAGCTTTTCTGCTTCCATCCATCCTTCATTCTTTCACCGTCAGCACCAAAAAGTGATCTGCCATATTACATTCTCTACTCCTCTTATTTATCAACATTCGGATCAAAATAAAACATTTACCCTGAAGTAGTGAATTTCTCTGCCTTTGGAAGATACCACAAACATTTTGTAAATGTTTCCTTCCTTTCGAACCCAAGGTTCCACGATGTGTGTCCTGGGCAGTAGGTGGGACGCACGGCTTGTTCTCAAAGGCGTCCGCAGCAGAGGACTCCATGAGCTGCAGGGGAACCTAAGCCCTCCATGGAGTCATGCTTGTTTACCCTGTCCTCATGTGCAGACTGGCCTGTGGCAAACCACCGTAAAAGAATGAAGTCTCATAAGAATTGTGCTTGAGTTTGTACATTCTTTAGTGTCAGCTAAAGCCACAGGAACTTTGGCTGTGTTTTAAAGTTACACCCATTCCCCATAGCAGTGCAGGTCTGTGAAATAATGCCTTAGCTCTGCCAAAAACCACAATGATTATCAACAGGGTAAGTAATCAAGTAAAAGCACTTTTCCACAGCCCACTGATCAGATTGTCAAGAAAGCAGAAAGTAGTAGCAAAAATTGATTGCCATTTGCAAAGATAATTTCTATCTGAATTACATTATTGTACAACAACGGTGATGCTGTACAATAATGTGTGCCTGGCATCTTTGCAGCAAACATTTTAGGTTTAATTTAGAAATCTGAGTCATTAGAAAAGTTTTTTTCATCATGATGAAGGAGCCACCATGGACCCAGCACTATTACAGTCTGAAGACAGGGAGGGAGTATAAACAGGCAAGCTACACACGATAAAAGTAGAAAGCATTACCACTGGGCCAAAATAATGGGAAGAAATTCAAATTACATAGAGCTACTTACTATTGAATAGTTAATACAAGCATAGTTGTTTTACATTATTAAGCAGCTTGAGTATTTTCAGTGTTCCAATTTAATGTGGTATAGTCATTGATTTATTGTTGTTGTTTTAAATCCTTCATTCTATGAGGGGAATAAGGCTTCAAAATGTAGAAAACAAGGCCAGATAGATCAACTAAACTAGACCGCCCCATCCTCACAAATACCCCCTATTCTCTTAATAATTGCTAGCATTGGTATTCAATAACTTAGGCTGGCAAGATGCTCAAACCTAAGCTGCTGGAAAATCTTATTTAAATTGAATTTTTCACTATTCAACTCTTAATGTCAGAATCAGGAAGATGCCTAGTGAAAAGCATCAGGCCTTACTGGAAATTAATGTAGTGTAAACATAATAAACTTGGGCCTCAGGCCTCCTCCCAAGATTAGTAGGTGTGAATCAGTGGTTTGAAACCTAGTTGCATATTAGAGTGACCTGGAGGGCTTTTCAAAATGCTGATGTTTGAGCAGCTCCCTCCTGGGGCCATTTAATAAAACTTCCGGTGTGAACAAGGTCCCGACATTAGTCTATTTTTTTAGGCTGCCCCACTCCCTGCCCAGGTGATTCGAAAGTACAGCCCTGTTTGAAATCAGTTCCATGTTCCGGCATGCCTGTGAAATGAGAGTTTTGTGAGCCTTTGCTTAGAAATACTTGCAACTGTTTACATTAAGAACAAGTGGCCCTCAAACTTACATCCTTTGGAGACACAGAGGGAATTTTAGGAACGCTGATACCTGAGTCTCGCCCCCCAGGGATTCTGATGTTCTGTGAATGGGTAACCACTTCCATGTGATTCCAACATGTAGCTGAATTTGAGAACCACTGCTCTATAGCTAAGATTGATGAGTGCTGAGCCTGAGGAGGTCTACGATGATTATTTACAAGATACAACTCAGTGTAACCAAAAGTCTCCCTAAGAGAACAGGAATCCCTTCCCCTGTTGTCAGAACTGTCAGGGGCTGACGTCTAGACTATGCAGAAATAAGCACATAAATGAGTGTCTATTTTGAGTAATAAGATAGAGTGTTTCCATAGAAACAACTGACTAATAATCATAATGGCTAATTAGATAAGCGATTTTCAAAACCTATTTGGATGATAACTAATGTAATAAACTGTAAACTTCTTTCTCAGTGACATATTTTTTTTCCTTACTTCTCTTAATAGTCTCTCAGGCTTGACATTCAAGTCAGTAAAGACAGGTTTTTAACCTTATCACCTCAAGGAGAATCACTGAGTGAAGAGAAAAGTAGCATGCAACAATGACCTTGGGTTTTGAAGTCAAACAGACCAAAATCGGAATTCCCTGCTCTGCTATTTATTAAACAGCCAGCCTCAGGGACACAGCTGAACCTTCCTACCCTTGTTTTCTCATCAGTAAAATGGAAATGATGCTGTCCACTCCACAGCATTGTGATGAGGATTTGAGATAAATAATTCATCTATTAAAATGCTTTGCACAGAGCTATTCCTAGAAAAATCACAGTAACGCTTACTAGTATCATCATTGCCTGATTTGTGGTCTGTTCAGGGTTTACATGTCATCAGAGTTCAATCTCTCTGAACAGGATGACCCTGTACAAAGATTAAACGATTCCTCATTGGCATCTCATCAGAATACTATTTTGCAATAACTAAGTCTAACCGCCCTATTTTCTAGCACATTTGGGGATTTTATGGACCAATGACCAAGATATCGGGTGGTTATCGCTGGTGCTATAACCTTTCCTGGTCACGCTGGTTTCCTTCTGTTTTCCTCTTCTTGATGTTCTTGCATTCCTGTCTCTTCCATTTCTGCCTCAATGCAGCTACCAAATCCATGTCTCACAAACATGTTTCTGAAGCTTAACAGAAACAAAGGACACTTATTTACTTAACTAACCAAAAAAGCCTGTGGGATGTGCTTAGAACCCTCTGTTCATCTTCCTCCTTGCCAGCGTCAGAGTACCCTAGAGCTGGAGAAAGTGCAAAATTCATTGCTCTGACCTCCTTATTTTATATATAAATGTATCATAGTAACTATGTCAGCAGAACGAGTCTAATTGACTGTGTGCTTTCACCCACTCAGGGTGCATCTGAGCTTTGTTACAGAGTAAATATAGGCCCAGAAAGGATAGAACTTTCCTGTAGTCACAGCTGGCAGAACCAGAATAACTAAGGTCTTCTGATTCCTAGTTCAGCATTCTGTAGAGGAGGCAGTTTCCAAGTTTTGCTCAGACTGACTATATATCGCACCACCACAGTCCATTCCTAACAGCAGGTCCCAACCTTTCTGGCGCCAGGGACTAGTGCTCCTGTGAGAATCTAAAGCCTGATGATCTGTGACGGAGCTGAGGCAGTGATGCTAGTGCTAGGGAGCAACTGCAAATACATATGAAACTTTACTCTTTCACCAGCCACTCACTCCTGCTGTGCTGCCTGGTTCCTACCAGGCCACAGACTGGTACCAGTCCATGGCTTGGGCATTGAGGACCCCTGATTTATAGCACAGAAGTGAAATATTAATTTTTTCCTGAGAGATTTTCTACCAGATAAATGTTTTATGTCAGAGTGCAATGACTGACAGCATTCAGCAGTCCAACCAGGTCCCGCACTGTAAAGCAAAATAAAGTAGTCCTAGGAGGTTCCCAACTCCTCCCCATTGCTGATACTTCAAATTATGTCACAAAGAAATTTTGTGAGCCACTCGTGAAAAAGCCAAACCCAGTGTTATTGTCTCTAAAAGCCTAATGTGCTTGATTCATAGGCTGGGAAGCCCAAACAGCACTGCGTGTGCCCTGGGTACAGTGCGTGTTGGAATCCCGGCTCTGAATGCAAGGTCAGAGAAAGGGGCAATGTTCCTTTGAGCAATCATTTGCTTTGAGGTAGATATGTCAAAAAGGAGCAATTCACACCAGAACCTACCATAGGCAGAAAGATGAGACCACTAGTGAATAGCACGCATCTGGTTTGTGGCTTGTTAGCATTTTGGGCCCAGCCTGAAGAAGCAACATAACGTAGTTTCCCAAAACGTGGCACATGTCCTCTGGTGTGGTGAGTGCTTTAAGGTGCAGGGACCAAACCTTTTTTAAAATTATATCTTTTTTTTTTTTTTAACATATGCTTTCAAAAAACACAGCCGGCACATTGTAGCTTAGAATGAGGCTAAATTTAACTGAAAAAAAAAAAATTAGTTGGCTTAAAGGAAACTATTGAACAAATGGAGTATGGATGGTGCGTGGCTTTGGTAAAAATAGTGAAGTTGATGCTAAAATGACTAAAGTTTAGAAAACATCAGCATATTGGTTACGAGTGTGATGAGTGTTGTAGTTAGAGGGACTTTAGTCTGAATCTGCTCTTTGATAATTGGGTGAGATTAGGTCAGTTTCCTCATCTATGAAATGAGGATAATGATATCAACCTCAAAGGATAGCAGAAAGGTTAAATTAAATGAAATATTGTAGGTGAAGAGCCTGGCATTTGAGCTGAGAAATTATCATTATTATTAAAACTGCCTGGACAGATTCAGTAGATTGAACAAAGCTAGTCCTATTAAGCAAACTTCACTGATGCACTTTAGGGAAGCACTGTAATGGGACTCTAGTAGGTCCGTGATCTTGTCACAGCTGCAGGACTGTCATGACCTCCCTGGGTTGTACAGCCTGCTCGCAGCTAGAGTGTGTCTGGTGGGAGGCAGAACTCATCTATGCCATAACTGTCACACAAAGGTGCTACTCCCTCCACGTGTGGGTGCCGACACTCTGCAAAGTGTCTCCTTGAACAGCATGGAGGCCTAGCGGCACATTCGTATTCTGAGCACAGTGCTGACAACTCTGTTCCATTGCGAGGCCAGAACAGGTACAGCCCGCTTGCTGACCACAATGAGAAGCGTGAGATGTCTCAATAATGGCTGCCATAGGCTGTCTTGCCTTGCCTTTCAACTACTGAAATCCTGTGAGGATTGCTTCAAGAATCCTGTGCTGGCAGACAGCTAAGTTAAATTGAAGCAGCCATTCCTTCCCCAAGAGAAAGTTCTGAACAGGCACTATCAAGCCCAGGATTGTCACCTGCCTATGAGGCTTGGCAGCAAGGCTGATGTCTGAGAGATGAAATGAAGAGCACATGGTCTCACCTGGCAGACTCTTTTTATCATAAACATCACATGTACATACTATAGAAAATTTACAAGATACAAAAAGTAAAAACAGTATTTTCCAAATGCTGCAACTCAGCAAGAACTTAACATTTTGATGTTTCCTTCCAGAGTTTTCTATTGAAATTCTTTTACAGTAATAAGTTTATAAATAGTACAATTACATCAGAATTTCCCCATATTAAATTTTTTTAAAAGTTTTTCATAATGGCTAGATCATTGTATCATATAGATATTCTATAATGTTCTTAACCAATCTCCTATTATTGGGTATTTATATATTTATTTTTGCTATAAATAATTTTGTGTTAAATTCTGTGCATTCATCGTTGTCAAATTATTTTCTTAGGAGAGTTTCTATTTTGAGATGTGGAATTACTGGTTTAAATGATGTAAATATTTTGATATATGCTGTTAGATTATTTCCCAGAGAGATTATACCACTTTACAGTGCTACCACATGTAAGTGAGATTGCCATCTCACCAGATTCTTACCAGTCAATTTATTCTTTTTATCTTTGCTAATTTAACAAACCAAAAAAAGTTTTCTTGTTTTTCTCTGCATTTCTCTATTGCTCTAAATTTTTTATATGCCTTCAGTCACTAATTTTACCTCTTTTGTGAACATTTTAATCATGCCCTTTGCCCTTTAGTTTTTTATTATTTTGCTAAGATCTATAATTAAAATATTCTCACTGCACTACCACTCAAGTTCATTATAACTAATTTTTCTCCCACTGAAAGAACGGTACATTGCCTTTTGTTTTGAGGTAAAAATGATTCATCTGTCATTTTATTACTGTGTAATTGGAATTGAAAATTTTTTCTTTATGGAATTCAGCCCAACACTTTAACTTGTTTAGGAAATACATATATAATGGGTTATGCTTATTTTAAATTTCCTTGTGTTTATTTTTGTTTTGGAATGTTTTATGTTATGAATTTTAATTTGATAGACTACATGTAGTTCTGGTTTAAAGGACAAAATTATGGGGGTTTTTTTGGAAATATAAGAATGAAAACAGAAAACATGATCGGTTCATTTACTTTCAAAAGTTAAATCTCTGCATTAATTTCAGACATAAACTATGTTTGAGATGAGCTAGAGCATAATATGTTATTTTAACTGAGGTTTAAGAAAAACAAAAACAAAACCACAATGTTCATAAAAGAAACATCTACAGACAAGTGGCCCATATTAAATCTCTTGGTCTCCAGGAAGCCTCAGGACTTTTTAGGCAGAATATCTCTCTTCCTCCCCAGGATACTACAACATACTGTTTGTGCTCTCATAACGTTAGCCATTAAGGTCTACCTCAAACTGGTAACATGTGTGTACATATCTCTCTCTCCACCAATATGATTAATTTCTGAAGGACAGGAACAACGTTTTCTTAATCTGTGTATTCATCTGTGACCTAAATACAGTGCCTTTGGGCATACAATAGTTCTCCTTCTCTACAGGGGCTATGTTCAAGACCCCCAGTGGATATCTGAAGTCGCAGATAGTACCAAACCTTCTCTATACTATGTTTCTTATATATACATACTTAAAATGAAGTTTAATTTATAAATTAGGCACAATATGAGATTAATAATAAAATAGAATATATTATACTGTAATAAAAGTTATATGAATGTGGCCTCTCTCAAAATATCTTATTGTATGGTATTCACCCTTCTTGTGATGATGTGAAATGAAAAAATGCCAAACCTATTTCTGAAACTGTGTAACTATCCCTTACTTGCAGTAAATGGCTTGGTGTCACTTGTTTCAGTGGATCCCTTACTGAAGTCTTTAGATAGACTCAGTGCTTTCTGGTGCAACACGTTGCCATCAATCAGAACACATTTTCTGATCTTGTCTTCCACCCACAAAGTTAATGCCTTTTCCATCATAACTAAGTACTTATTGCACACTGTGGCCATAACTTTTGCAGTTTGAGGTGTGACAGCAAAACTAGCACAAATTTCTTTTCCTTCTTCAAAATTTCCCAGATACGAGAGTCGTTCTTACTGCAGATTTTAGCAACCTCAGCACGCAATTGTTTTTCTTTCCTTTTTAAGTCAAGGACTTTTACATTTCCACTTAAAGGAAGTACTTTACTGGCTTCTCTTTGGCATGTCTGAATTGCCAGCATCACTACTTTTGCATTTGGGGGCCACCATTAAGCAGAATAAGTGTTGCTTGAACACGAACACTGCAATACGGAGCCAGTAGACCTGATAACCAAGATGGCTACTCAGTGACTAATGGGTGGGTGGTGTATACAGTGTGGATACACTGCACAAAGGGATGATTCAGGTCCCAGGTATGATGGGGCAAGATTTCATCAAGCTACTCAGAATGGCGTACCATTTAAAATTTATGAATTCTTCATCTCTGGAATTTTCCATTTAATATTTTTGATTGACAGTGGACCATGGGTAACTAAAACCACAGAAAGCAAAACTGTGGCTAAAAGGGGACTACTGTGTAAGATGCTTAGAAAACAGATTGAATTGAATTAAATTTTAAAATTTTTAAGAAGAGGACAATTTGAATAGTGTAACCTATGTAAGCTTCTGAGTCGGACTGAATCAGCTTGGAATCCACCTCTGACACCAGGTGCATGACCCCAAGCAAGTTAACTGAGCAAGCCTCCTGAGCTGCTTTGTCACCTAATGTGGGAATAAGAATACCTACCAAGGCAAGCCCTCTAGGTTGGCTAACCCAACACCCATTTTAAACCCACTGCACCCTTGCCCTCCTCTACTATAAAAACTAGAAAGCTAAATCCTCAATTTCCCAGCTTCCTTCAAGCTGGAGAGGTCTTGGGCCACAGTTCTTTCCAATGAGACAAAAAAACAAAAACAAACAAACAAACAAACAAAAATAGCTAAGGTTCTAGGAAAGCTTGCTCTGTAGATAAAGAGATTCACATACCCTAGATAAAGCTAGATGTCAACCTGATGTCTTTAGGGACAGTGTAAGGCCAAAACATAAAGATATTGGCAAAGGCTAAGGAAGATGGGGTGGAAAGCTAGAAGAGTCTGGGGTCTTCACTGAGATCTAAATCAACAACTGCCTCCTTCTAGACTTTTTATGTAGAAAAAATCATCTATATTTGTTTAAGCTAGTATCAGTGAGGTATTCAATTATTTACCCCTAAATATATTCCTAAGTGACACCTCTACCTTATAGGATTACTACAAACAATAAACATAAATCATTTACATCACATGTCTAGCAAAGGATCTAATAATATATTGTAAGCATTCAATAAGTAATTACTTTTAACAGCACTAGAGAATGTGTGACATGCTAATAAGTGGCAAGGAGTTTGAAACAGAGGGTGGGTGAGAATTTGGAACAAGACACTAGAGGAGAAAGCAAAAAACAGACAGGAGGGGCCTTGTGGACCACATTAAGAACAAGAATCCATCCTGAGGACAATGGACATGGAGCCTAGCAAGGAGATGGAATGAGATTGGTTGCTTAATGGTTTCCTGGTTCTCTGAGTTCCTAGAGATCAGATCCCCTTGACCATCCATCCCCGGAATCTCCCCCTACCCAACACAATTAGATGCGATTCAGAATTTGGATGAGCATAAGAAGGCCTGTGTAAATTGTCCCCAGACCAAAGTTCTATTCATAGCTAGTCCACTCTTATCTTGACACACCAATCTCTGATGTTGCTGTCATGTGCCCCAATGGCCAGGTGCATCCCCTTAAAAGCCACTCCTCCTCAGACAGGGTCTTCAGCATTGCTCCTGTGTGTTAAAGACCTGTATCTTACTTCTCCTGGGTATCTGCCTTGGTTACCCTTGTTGATCACCAACCCAGAGCTTCACAGACAGTGGCCTTTTGGGGCCTTGGCTAACACACATGGGTCTGACCTGTCTTCTTCCCCTTCCAGACATACTTTGAGTTTACATATCCCTAGAATAGCATTTTCCCAATGTGCAATACAGAACGCTAATTCCTCGAGATGTTAGTAAAGAACTCAAAGGAATATTACATTACGGTGAAACAAGTCAGAAATACATTAAGTTAAACAGAATTAAACAGGTTTCTTTTGTCAGATCTTCTGTAGTACTGTGACTATGCACACACATACATGTGTGCACACATCCACATTCTGTAGTGTTTTATAGCATTTCCCATTCTTGTCTATAAATCTCAAGCGCTAGTGCTTTATGGGACATGCTTTGGGCAATTCTGTCCTAGACAGACTTCTGACTTCACTCCCATAGTTGAACATCCCTTCTCCCTGTCACTAAACCGTCTCTTCACCCTACAGATTTTCCCACATTCTTGTTTCCAGACTAGCCCTTACCCTACTTTTCTTCTCATTCTTCCTGAGCCTGAAACCTAGATGCCAGCCCCACTAGCTTTTGCCGCGCCCTAATAAAGCCATGCTTCTCGCACCTTCAAGCCTTTGCCCAAGTTACACCCCCTGCCCAGAAAGTTCTTCCCCCTCTTCTCCACCAGAGAAACTCTTATGTACATTTCAAGACCTAACTTGAATAGCATATCCACTGTGAAATCTTCCCCAATTATTCAGAGCCAAATTAATTGCTCCTACACTGATGTTCCAAGAGAACTTTGCAATTGCTTGTGTTGCAGCATTTGTTACCTTGGTTACAGGTTCGGGCTCACCTTCCTTTCTCTGAGCAGACCTATTAATTCCTCAAGTAGTGTTTGTCCATAAACCTGCTCTAAGTAATCAGCAGATTTTGAGTAAATGTAGGTTTTATGAATAAAAGAACAAACGACTATCTTGAAGTCCACAGAGACTCACCTCCCTATCTTTACCAAGGCTGCTATGAATTAGTGTCAAACCAATTACTATTGCGGTTTCCAAGGTCCTACTGCAAGCCCAGGAAAAAAGATTGGGGTGCCAAGGAAACACCTATCTCCCCCATTTACATTTTTGCTTAAAGATAAAGAAATGAATTTTATATTTAATGGCTAATAAAATGAAACCAAGTCATTTCAGTTTTAATATAAAACTAATACCAGTAGTCAGTCAATTCTTCATGTACCATGTGAGTGGCTCAGGTAACCTTATCTGCGGTCATGACCTGCAGGCTGGCCACCCAGAAGAGGAGCAGGCCACTCACATGTAGCCACAGAAACCAGCATCTGTTGAGAACTCAAGGCAATCAGTTCCAGTCAACTGCAAGGCTTAGACCCCACCCAGCTCATCAGCTGCACCAGGGGAGGGGCAAAAGCTCCCTAATCAAGAACACTGTAGTGAGTCACGTTTTAAACTTACCATATCATACCAACCACAACCTTGAGGCTTGGACCCCAATCCCCTAATCCTGCCAAGGTTGTTGCTAATGTTTTATATAAGCACTGGGCTGGCAGGATGAGAGTGGAGTCAAGATCCTGCCAGATCCTTTTGCATTGAATCCCAGCCCTAGGTCATGCCAAGGGATGGGGCTGGCACTTCCTAGTTATATAGCTGAAAAGCCTCCTCCCAGCCCCAGAATCTGGTTCCTCACCCAGAGAGTTATTCCCAGCCCTGCTAGATCACACAGCATCCTGGCCTGCATTGCTATGGGCAATGGGGGCCCAAAAACCTGTCACAGCACCTGGCAACGTTCTGTCTGGCCATTTGCCTTTGTTCCCCCAACAATTAATTGTCATAACAATTATATGGTTTATCTAGTGAGGAGGGAAATTGGATTGGTTGGTTGTTTCTCTCTGTTCTTCCATGAGAAAAGTGCCAGGAACACCGAGGAACTGGTAGCTGTCCATCCTCCCCACAAAAGTACCATAGCTGCTGCAGGGACAATGCCACCCAATGAGTCAGGGACCTAATTCACCATCTCTGCCTCACATTCAATTTGCTCGTGCCAACTACAACCAACATCCACAACCCCCAGGGTAAGCATATCACAGCAAGGCAAAGCTGAACCGATTGTCCCTGAGAAACTGACAAACTCAAAAAATATCTGGACAGACGGCATAGTTGGGAAGGAGTTGAACCACTAGAGAGCAGATTCAACTTCTAGACTTTCTGCTCTTACTGACAAGGAGAGGGATAGAGCTTTTTCATGACTAATTTGTTCCTCAGACTATGAAGTTGGATACTTTGGGGGTCATGTAGTTAATCCTTAAGCAATACGATACAGTAGAGGCAATGAAGGTAGCAAAATAATAATAAAAGCAACTATTTATTCAGGGCCAATTATGTTCCAGGTACTATACTTAGCATTCCTGGATGTTATTTCATCTAATCTCAAAATAGCATTTAGGTATTTCTTTCTCATTCTATGAATGGGGAAACTGAGCTCAAAGAAGTTGTAAGTTCAAAGTAAAAATAGCCGTGAGTTAAAACTGATTAAAATTCACATCTAGCCAAATCCAAAATCCATGAGACTCCCTGAAACTGTAGCTGCTAGTATTAAAATAGCCACGGTCAATTTATGGACTATGAGCTCATAGAAAGTGGGCAAGCCACAAAATACAAATAACTAAATGCCAGAGGCAAAACCTAAACTTAATCATTCTCTGGTTGACTTTTCACACTAGAGATCGCTGTGCATCATTTCCATGCATTAGATTTGCATGAATCTGTGACCCAAAATGACTATTTAAAAGTCTTTTTCAGCATGAAATTTTAATCAATGTTGTCTGTTTTTTTTTTTTTCCTGGTTGTAATCCTATCCTGCCTATTGATGAAAATTGATTATGCGCATCTAAATATGAGCAGCAGAAAAGCAATGAAGAAAGGGCAACAGCAAAGGCAAACAGAAGATCTAAAAAATGGGAAAAACTGGTCTTCATGAACATATAAAATATATAATTAGAAATGAATGCAAATTACTTCAAGATAGATAAAATCTCTCTGATGTTAATTTGGTTGATGACTCATGTTAAAATAACTGCTTACAGCTCACTGTTCTCATCCGTGCATTGTCCTTTCCACCTTCCTTTACTCAACTAACTCAGACATGTTTCAAGGCATAACCAAATTATAAACAACCAGATTCCAAGTCGGGCTACTTTCATCTCCGCTACGTTTCTATAGCTCTGTGCATGCACCCGTATCACTGCTGTGACCACTGAAGTTTCTAACCCTCTCTCTACCCTGCGAGCTCCTGGGGGGCAGGGCCCGGGTCTCCACTCTATGTTTATTCCCCAGCACACATCTAAAACATAATGACACCCAGTAAAAGCTGGATTATCCAAATTGAATGTTTTCATCTTTATATATAAGTGCTCAGATAAATGATATTTAAAATTAGGACATGAGATCATGATTTAAGTTAATGTGTTAATCTATCTGCAGAAAACTACACATTTGTAGGTAACAATAACTGGCTACAAAACCCCTTTGAAGGGTCCAACCTCAGTGTAAATTAAGGCCATTAATTTTGAAAGAACTATGCCCTAGATTCCTGCCCAAAAGAAAATTAGTTCTGTTGCCTTTATGTACAGCACACAAAAACTCTTAAGTCCTCAGTTTCTCAAATGATTTCAGCGGTTGGTAGTAATTCAGTCTACACTGAGCAGGAGACATGCAGACTCTTTATTTAGTTTTAAATGACCCTACATAATTCTAACCTCACTGTTTTCTAACTGGTCTTCCTTTTTCCAGTTTCTCCTGAAATATTTTCACGATCTCAGGCTTCCCCTAGAGCTTATGACCTTACGCAATCATTTAACTTCACTGAACCTCGGTTTTCTCTGTTTGACTTTCTATAAATCACTTTCCTGGTATTCACGTGAGAAGGCACAGAACTTTAGAGCATGCCAAAACTTATGTTGGGGTGATCCAGGCAATAGCAATGCAGCTTTGGAGAATTCAAATACAACCCATGTTGATCAGAGAAAATTTCAGTTTTGAATAACAAATTAAGTCCTTATGGGCTGGTTGAAATAGTGTATCAAATGTGAACCAATTTTAAAAGAACTAATTTCCTATTAAGAAAAATTAGTAGAGTACTAGTAGTGTAAGAAAGATCAGCTGCTCTCTACCACAAATGGTACCTTCAGTTGTTGAATGCACTTACATAATAAACATGTGAAGCAGAAGAAAGTATCCACAAGGAAGTTAAAAGGAGAGAATCAGTTCAGAATTCATGGTACTTAAATCTGAGATAAAAGAGCTCCTTCCTTCACATTCTTGGAGAGTTGGGAGCTCGGTAACATGTTTGGATCTTTTCTGGAGCCTTATTTTGCTGAGTCAGTACCAGTTACTCTCGAGAACATCCCCAAAGAATTTCTTTCCCATTAGTTCCATTTATTTTCCTAAAGCATTAGAAGAATGTCAAACCACCAGCAATTATTCCAAGGCCTGAAAATCTCAGGTAACAGATCTTGCTGCCACATCCATTTTCTTGAAACATGAATTTTATCATGTCATACCCTGCTCAAGGACTTATAACATGTCTCTTCTGCTCCAAGATCAATCAGTTAGCATTACTGAATATCCCATTTGGTGCACAGCCCTCTGATACATACAGGAATACATGAGTAATTCATTTTTTATTCATTTAAAAAATTTTTATTGAGCACATACTAAGTGGCCGAAGCCATATTGGACATTGGAGGGGATGCATAGATGACTAAGATGTGGTCCCCATCCTAGAGAACCACAAAGTTTGCTAGAGTGGACAAATGTGAAAACAATAATTACAATACACCGTGATAAGTCAACACTTAAGATATATGCACAGAATTCTATGAAGCCTAAAAGAAGGCATCACAGAGAAGTAAACACATATCACCTGGGCTTTCAGGAATGCATCGCTATTTACCAGAGGACAAGCAGGGAGACTAGCAGAAAAACGGTACCCCAGGCTGCATGACAGCATATGCTGTGTTAAAACACAGGAAACAATGAAAAAAGCAGACTATTACTATACATTATTTAGTATTTCATTATATTTTAGAGATTATACATGTTTTAAGATAGTAGAGATCAAGAAGGCGGAAGCTGGGATAGTCAATCTTTGCTCATGTTCTTCCATAGCCCTCACCAGGTAAAGTGGGGCGGGGCGGTGGGGTGGGGGAAGAAATGAGAGAGATCTGAGTCAGAATCACAGCTCCACTAAAAAGTGTGTCGTAGCCAAATAAAAATGCAGAAATTTTCACCACTTTTCCCCAACCTACACATTAAAATAGATGCTAACTTGTCTTTCTTCCCCATAATTCCAAGGGAAGTCTCACTCTTCTAGACCAGTTATTTGAGGCTTGGGAAAGCAGAGTCAGGATGCAGGCAGGGAAGAGAAAGCCTAGAGGCCTACAAACTAGGTTGGCAGCTCTGAGATGAAGGAGGCTCAGGACCAGTGCAGGATAAGATAACAAAAAGGTACAGGGATTCACCTTTATGGCATTCTAGAAACTGAAGAAAAGAAATTCAGTTATTCTCAAACTAATTTTTGGTTTTACACTCCTGTGTTATTTTGTTCTTTTTTTACTTTTGATTGTTTTTTAAACCAAACATTGCCTGAGAGCTGGCTATATGGGTCATGGCTTTATAAGAATCATATTAGCTATGTTAGAATCATATTAGCTATTATAGAAGGGCTTTAATTTAACTTCTTCACTTTATCTGCAAAATGTAAACATACATATCTGAGAGATTTGATGAAAATGAAATGAATACATATATATGTAAAATTCTTGTAATCAAAGAGAATACTTTCTTTTCTACTTCTACTCATGCCCTTTCATTTGATTTATTGTTTTGATTACCTGTTACTGGCATACCCTGTGAAACTTTCACTGTCTGTATAAATCCTGCCCATCTTAAGTTCTCAGCACGTTTTAGTCTACCCAGCAGCATCTTCCCTCTTATTTCCTAGATTTATTTAGATGTAACTGACATAATATTGTCTGAGTTTAAGGTGTACAATATGATTTGATACACATAAATATTGCAAAATGTTTACCACAATCAAGTTAGTTAACACATCCTTCACCTTGCATAATTACCATTTTTTGCATTGTTGTTATGGTGAGAACATTTACAATCTACTCTTAGCAACTTTCAAGTATATAATATAGTATTGTTAATTATAGTCACTATGCTGTACATTAGATCCCTGGAATTTATTCATCTTATAACGAAAAGTTTTTATTCTTTGACTAACATCTCCCCATATCCCCCACCCACTAGTCCCAGATAACCACCATTCTACTCTCTGCTCTATGAGTTCAGCTCTTTTAGATCTCACACATAAGTGACCCTTTTCTTTCTTATGATAATAGTGCCAACTCCCTGGATGCAGAAGTGGACATTAGACATGGACCATTCATGATTTCTCCCCCTTGGCCCCATGTTGCTCCTCCTGCAGGCTCATCATTCTAGCCAGGCCAACCATTGTGCTTCTTAGGATTTTCCAAACTGGAGCTGGGAGAGAGGCTTTTTCTCTTCTGAACATAAGGCTTTGTGGATGTAAGCACACACATCTTGCAGCCCTAATTCCGGCTACCGACTTAGAGAATTTTGAGAGAATGAAGCCAAGTCATACATAAAAACAGAAGAGAAAGAGAATCCCCGGCCTTTCTGGAGATTGATTGGTCCATACTGTAACCCTATTAGCTAAGCTAATCTAAGGTGGTTTAATCAGGTGCTAATCAAAGAGTCCTGGCTAATACGGTATCTTCTGCAACCTCACTCCTTTCCCTTTCTCCCTATTTATGGTCATCCTGACTTCTCTTAATGCCTACACCACTTTCGCCTATGCTATACAACTTGCCTCTGACAGTGTGTCTGCCATTGACACGTGACTCTCTTTTTCTCAAACATCGTGCTTCTTAATGCCAAAGGTTTCATCACTAAGCACGTAGCACTCAATAAATGTGTTGAGATAAATCGAATACTCATAAACTATTGCAGCTAGACAGGTCCTTAGAGAATCTGTTGGAAATTCTCTGAACACTCAGAAACGTATAAAGATTTTTTCCCCTATAATAGTATTCCCAGTGAGAAGAAGATGGTCATAGAAATGCACACTGCAATTCTTCCTAATAATAAAGTGACATAATATCAAAACTGTCCACATATGAATGTGCATGTGTATAAATGCACTCGACAAATCTTATTATAATGGAGTATTCATGCTCAGGATTCTTGAGCCTAACTGTAATTCATTGTTTCCAGAGACATCAAAGCATATAATTTAAATTTTATGTGAATTCAGCAACAGATATTAAACACCTAAGAAACATAGGTACCTTATGACCCAGCTATTCTGCTTCAGGCAATTTACCCTAAGACAAGAATTTGGAAACATATCTAGAGCAAGGATATTCATTACAACACTGTGAAAAAATGCAAGAGATCAGAAAATACCAAATTATCTATTCATAGAGGATTGGTTGAAGAAATTAATGGCCTGTTTAAACAACGGGATTCTATTTTTTAAAAAATTGTATGACGAACATGTTATACCATTGTTAAGTGGCAAAAAAGTAGGCAAGTAGTGAAATGGTATGTATATAGAACAATCCCATGTTTTTTGTGTATATTTAAATATACATAGGTATATACATATGTGAACATACAGGCTGAAGAATATACATCAAAATGTTAACTATGTGTTCCTCTGAATTATAACATAATACATAAGTTTTACTTGATCTTTTTTGCTTATTTTTTTATTTTGGAAGTTCTCCACCATGAACATATATTATTTTTGTATAATTAGAAGGCAACAAGAATTATTTTTTAAATATAAAAGAAAGTTCTTAGAGAGTATCTAATCTAAAATCCCCATGTTGATAAGGAGGAAACTGAGGTCCAGAGAAGTTAAGTGGTTCGCTCAAGGTCCTACAGTTGGCAATGGCAAAATTAGCACCTGATACCTAGGGCAGAGTTCCTTCCCCAGACCTGACCACCATCACTACGGGTACAGTGTTTGAAAAGTCCAGCTGACTTCACCCCGCTTGGCATTCAGAAAATAATCATCCTAACACAATCACACTTATTCATGGGAATAGTAACAAACACAAAAGTGCACGTTGAATTTCACCTCGTGCATTGGTTTCCAAGCTTTAAAAAATAGGGCTGACATTACCTTCTGGCATTTTATTCTAGGATGAGATTTATTATGAAACTGGGACCAAATTCTTCAATTTACAGACAGAACATACATAGGTTTAATATTAGTGAAGTCATATTTTTGCAGCTGCTCTAGTTCTCAATTCTTCCACAGTTTAATTTGCTACTTTGTGATTTTAACAAATGGAAAGGCTGTATGTGTTCATTTATAATAATTGGCTATATGCTTCCACTAAGTTATAAAGATTCAGTGATTTTCAGGAATCATAACAGACCATGACCTATAAATTCAATTTCCAATGGTAAAAATCCCTTGACCAAAGTGGATGTTGATGACGAACTAATGTGCTCTGTAACAATCTGTTTTGAGCATTGAATTGACCTGTAAGCATTCCAGATCCCGTCTGACGAAAATGGGTTTTATTATTTTCCATTAGCAGCTGCTACAGCAAAATGAACAGCCTGTCCACAAGGGAAATAAAAGTGCTTCCCTCTTCGCAGTAGCCTCTGCTGCAAATGTAAACAAAGCCAGCTCCTCCTTGTCCTCCTCCTCCTCCCACCCTACCCCACACTGAAATTTTCAATCTCCAGGGCCATGGTCAGCAAATCCTGCCTGACTCCATGGCATCTAATTAAAGCTTAATGGCATTTAATTAAAATACTTACAGAGCACCTACTATGCACTCAGCATTTTGCTGACAGTGGTACAAGGGAAAGTGGGGAGATTGTACAGGGAAGGAAAACAATGGAAAAGTGTTTCCTGCCCCTAAAACCACCACTGAGCCTTTCAATTGGTTCTTTTTCATTAAAATAACCATGTATGTTGTTAGTATTTTATATACATATATCTCCAGTTCTCAGAACAGCCTTACAAAATAGATGTCATGATCTCTATTTTACACCTGTGGGAAAAAAATGAAACCTGGAGAGGGCAAGTAATAGACACAGTCGATAAGCGTCAGAATTGGGCTTCAAACCCAAGTTTCACTGCCACTGAAGTCTGCACCCTTAGCGCTACCCTAAATTGAGCTTCAAATCCATGGGTTATAGCTAATGAAATGCTGTGTTGTTGTGGTTAGACCCTAAGATTTATCGGGAGACCTGTGTCCCAATGCCCGCCTAGCTACCTTCAAGCTCCAGGTGACTTTAGGGAAGTGTCTAGATCTTTGTTTACCTGTAAAAAAGAGTGATAATGCCTCCTTCATATGGAGAATGTGAAATTTAAACAAGATTAAGTAAAATAGTGTAGGTAAAAAATTCACGATACTCAGTAGTGCCAAGAAATGTTACTTACATTTGAGCAACTGAAAGTACTCTAAAGTTGACCAAAATAAATAAATTAATTAAATAAGGTGCCTGGAGGAAGAAAGTGGGGGAGTTTAGAAACAACAACAACAACAACAACAACAACAACAACAACAACAATGTGTATCCTCCAACTGGATTCAAGGACCTGAGGGTGTTCCATGGCTAACTTTGCCTGCCAGTTACACGCACATCTTGTAGGAATTCTCCTTAGTTGTTTCTTACACTTATGAAATCATTCAGTGTCATTTTGTTTCTACAAGTTAATCAACCACAAGTCTCCTCACAATTTTTCCACCTTTGGCATTTGCATCCTACAAAATAATTCTTTTTCTGACAAATGTACATATTAATATACGTGAGGTACACAATCATTTAAAGAAATCATTTCTCCAAGGATTTAAGTTTCCTTCCTTCCAGAGGAAAAAATCTCTCTCCAAGGTGTTAAACAAAACAATTTAAAAAAGAAAAAGAAAAAGAAAAAAACACATTTCTCCTATGCTGCCTTTTTTATTGTCCCCTAAATTAAAGCTTGACGTAGTTGTCTCTGACTACCCTTCTCTGTTTCCCTTGTGATCTCACCTAATTCCACAGCTTCAACACTCACATAACAGAAGCGATTACCACATCTCTCTCTCTCTCTCTCTCTCTCTCTCTCTCTCTCTCTCTCTCTTTCTCTCTCTCTCTCTCTCTCTCTCTCTCTCTCTCTCTCTCTCTCTCTCTCTCTCTCTCTCTCTCAGATCTCTCTTCCCCAGTTCATGATATGCATTCTTAGCTATCTGCCAGCCAGTGACATCTAGATGCGTCCCTGACACCCCAAGCTGAGAACTACAAATCTGACAGTCCTCCTGTGTTTCTCTTCAATACCACTTTTTCCCGTCTAGATCAAAGCTGACAGAATCTTTACGTCTTTCCTCCTTCAAGCTCATAACTTAAACCTATCAATTTTCTCTCTGCTACTTCATTGGTACCTTCCTATCTACAGTTTCTTCCGCTGTCCTGGTTAAACGCTTAGTATAAATTCATTCTGACTCTCACCATAGCCTCCCAACTAAATTCTGTTTTTAGTCTCTCTCCACTTTAGTTTTATACATTGTCGACTGATTTAATATAATTCCTAAAGTATAGTTCTGATCATGTTTTCCCATTACTCAGAAACTCAGCCATTGCCTGCTGCCTGAAGAAAACACAGACTTACAGAAGGCCCTTCATGCTTCCGTTGCTACTAATTTTGCTTGCCTTATGGCCTCTACTCCTCCAAACAGTCCCACATTTCCACTAAACAAGACCATTTGCAATAAAGAACGCAGGCCCATTGCTATTTTTCCATTAATTTTTTCATGCTATTCCATCACCCTGAAGGTCCTTCTTCCTCAGTAAGAATCTTTTAAAATCCTTTCACATTTGAGCCCTGTTCAAATGTCCTTCATTGTCCTGTGACATCTTCTCCCTACTGGCACTCTTTCTGAATGGTTACACTGGAGCATGGACCATGTCAGACTCAGAGTAATACCATACGACTTCATCCCTAATAGAAGGGACCTGGCAATGGTCACTTCCATTTCTTCCCTTCCAGACTTTATGTTATTTTGTCAGATATTTTACTTCTACATATTATAAACCTAACAATACATATAGGTATTTCAATTACCTTTTGCAGACACATAAACTAAGAAAACCACAAGTCTTTATATTTACCCTCATATACTTCTGGGTCATTTTATCTTCATTTGGTTTTACCTGACTACTGATGTAAGTCACCTCTAAGTACTCTCTCCACCTGATGCCCATGAGTTATTTGGTTTTCCAGTCTGGCTGGTACAACAAGAACAATTCCTGGCCCTCTGTGGATCTTGAGGATGCTTTTTTCTGCTCCTTTCAGGTAGTTTTCCCCCAGCCTGAAGGTAGTTTTCTCATATGTGTGTACCATCAGTACACAGCTGAATACTCAAGGGAGAGCCTTGGCAGAGATCCAGAGTCCTCTCTCTGCTCAACTCTCCTTGCTAGTAACTGTCCTGCAAATTCTAGCTGCTGCAGCCTTCCCGGACTCTGTTTCATTTCTCAGAGCAAGGTGAATGACTGCGAGGCTCTGCCTCACTCCCCTCTCCCTTGACATGGCCTAGAAACTCCAGGCAGTAAGGTGAGGCAACCATAGGGCTCACTCTCCTTGTCTGTTTCCCATCTCTCAGGGACCACTGCCCTTGGTCATCATTCCAAAGTCGTGAAAACTGTTTCTTGTGTACTTGATCTGTCTCTTCAGCTGTTTCAGGCAGCAAAGTAAGTCCAACTCCTCTTCTTCCCTCCTGACCAGCAGCAACAGTTTTACGGAGTCCAAAGTTAAATATCCCTTCCAGCTGTTCCTTGGAGGAAGTTCCTGAACCAATTGGAACCACTGATAATCACAAAGATTCAGGTGCCAGGCGTAAATAGGCTTCCTTGTAGATAGTGCCAAAACAAGGTCCTGTCTAGGGATTCCACAGTGAAATCATCAGGTCCAATTTTCTCCAAGAAAATAGCTCATAGTTAAGATAAAGAACTTGTGGAACATACCCAGAATAGAGTTTTGAGCATCAAAATCTATGAGATCAATTACTTCATATGAATTAAGGACTTGAAGATTCATTTTGTTAGTTATAAAGAAAATTTTATAACAACTAGTTATTTCAAATCACTGTTTCAAACATATCTAGGAGGCTATCATGTTTGTGATGCATGAATTTTCCAATACGCCAGAATCCAGGGGATTATATTATATATACACATACATACATATACACACACACACGTGTGTGTGTGTGTGTGTGTGTGTGTGTGTGTATAATTTTCTGCATATGGGGCCTATGCAATAGAGGGAAACCTTCCCTCATTTTGTTCCTAATCCTCTTCCTTCTTTTTATCTTTATATTTTAACCTCTTATTTTATCTTCAAATTCTAATTCCTTAATTTTTTCTCCATACACACCTGGGGTTATAGTGGGCAAATAGCATAAACATATCCTCTTACATTCTAGCCCCATCTTTTCATCAGTTTGACAAGTTTCGAATGCAGTTTTAAACTACTGAAACTCGTTATCTCCTAGATCTCACCTACTAGTTTCATTCTGTGATCTAAATAAAAAGTACCATGGTAGACACTTTGAGAAGCACAAAGACACAAGCTCCCACGGTCTCTGTGAGAAGAAAAGGTGTAAACGCAAAGAAATGTAACCAGCAGGAAAAGAGAACCAATGAGAGAGGGCAAATTACATCTTCTCTAGGGCTTCAGAGCAGGGATGAGGGATTTTTACAGATGAGGAATTGGACTTTAAGCAAAGACAGGTAAACTTGCCCAAAGTTAACATTCAGTGAATGCCAAAATTAAGATTCTAGCACCATTCTGTTGGTCACCAGAGCCCATATACCATACTATCCCCAAACTCCTACATTTCTACTATAGTTTGGACAATTCCAAATGATACCAACTTCTAGATCCTCCGCGTATTTATGAATGACAATTGTGTAGACTGCACAGTTTAGGAGCTCAATATTGATGCTCTGAGAGGATCTAGAATTTTTGGTTTGGGTTGTGGCAGTGGTGGTAGCAGAGGTATTTGCTTGATGTTCTTGATGTTCTGAGTTTATCTGTGAACCTCTGATTGTGTGTTAATCATATTTCTGGCTAAAGTATATTCATTTAGAGGGATTCCTTTATCTTCCCAATTATTTAATAATATTTCTTGAATAATGACATCGGTCTGAGGCTGCCAGGCTCTTCTGAGTCAGGAATGAAGATATGAGAACTAGGAGGGAGGAGAATGTGTTTTCACCGAAAAGCCAGCCAATACAGTAGCTGTTCATTCAGACTAACTTGATTAGATCCACATTTCAGTTTTGCTATATAGCTTGCGGAAGATTTCAAGGCAAAAGTCATAGTATATTTATTGAGAGAAAGAAAGAAAGGGGGGGGGGAGAAGAAAAAAGAGAGAAATATTCCTATTCAAGGTTTCAGAGTAAAAGGGAAAATCCCTTAGGATCACAGCCAATTGCCATGGGAGAAATTTTTCTTCCTGATCTATTTTTGGCAGTCAGTTCAACTTCATGCATCATTGTTTTACTTATGGCATGTACAGTAGCCAGAGAAAAACCCATAATATCTTTTCTGTCTGGTGGGAATCTTATATTCCTATGCACAGTGACAAATGGCCTGATCACAACAATTTTTTTCTCCAGGCATCATAGTATTTTAAATATCTCTGAATCTGTGCAATGCATTTAAAAAGGAATAGGAGTCTTACAACATAATGAACACAGAGACCACGGTACAAATTAGCAGAGAGCATGGAACATTTAGAGGAGAGTCATTTTTACAGAGAGCATGGAACAGTTAGAGGAGAGTCATTTTTACAGAGGCTGTCAATGAAGACAAAGCCATTGAGTATAAGGAATATGAAAGAACAAAGGATATCTAGACTACAGAAGAAGCACTTTAAGGAATTTTTTTTTTTCTCTCTGAAAGTAGGAGTGGTACTCAAATATTTAAACAAGAGCAGAAAATTAGATTTAATCATGGGAAAAATAATTACAAATGGCTTAAGTCAGCTTAAGTTTTTCAGCACTTTATCCTTTATTTTCATTTTAACCTTCTGGGAAAGGCCATGTTTCATGGTAGTAGCTTTCGAATCACACTAGTTCACTGCTTCAGTTGTTTTTATCCTTTACTGGAGATTTTTCAAAAATGTGAACTCTTCACAGGAAAATATCTGCGACATTAGAAACTGACTCACGTTTCCTAGTTTTTCAAGAAACAATGACATTTTTTCCCTTTGATGCTCTCATCTAACTCCACAGGAAATTTTACTACCGAATGCTTTCATCTCTTTCCTGGTTTGAAGATAAATGATCTTTGGTCTCCTTTAGACCTGCATAAATCACAGAGCAATCTACTAAGAGATGCCTGTGGCAAGCAGCTTCAACTAGAATCAAAAGGACAGTCAGAAATATCCATACTGCTTACACAAGGAGTAACCAAGGCAGAGGAATCCAAATACTGCACTCCCCTTTCTTATACGTACAAAGCATGGCACATGAGGGTTGTTGAGAAACATGAATCAGCTCATGTCTGACATAAATCGCCACGGCATCTGTTACAGGTAACTCTTAAGTTTTCTGCTCCTCCTCAGCAAGAACACGGCCTGCTGAAAACCAAATTCTTCCAAGGGATACATAGATCAAGAAATCCATTTCCTTCAGTTTTTTTTAAATTATTGTTTGTGTCTTATTACACAGACATTAATGGGATACCAACTGGAAGAGAAAAAAGTAGTTATCACCCACCACCCTGCCATCCAACGAACTAAAATATTTCCATTTGTCTGCGCATATGCATCATTTTTTCTAGAAGAAAATTTTTCCCATCACTCTTTTTTCACTTAACGAAGGCTTTTTCTTTGTCACACAGAATCTTCCTATTTGCCCAGGATTGAAATTGTCATTCTCTTTTTTCACTTAATGAAGGCTTTTTCTTTGTCACACAGAATCTTCCTATTTGCCCAGGATTGAAATTATATCAGGTGATTATACTTATACTCATTTAACTTCCATCCTGTTTGACTATGATACTTCAAAAGACAGCATAAAGGAGTGGTTACAAGCCCAAGCTCTGCAAAGAAACTGAGTATGAACTTTATTTCTGCCATTAATGGTCCAGGGAGGTTAGGCTGATATCTCTCTGTATCTAAGCCTCTAATTTTATCTGTATATAGAAATGGAAACAATCTTCTTTAAAGGATAATTGTGAAAACTGAATAAGACAGAGCATATGAAATCCATAACATCTAACCTGTCTCATGGAAACCATTTGATAGATGTTGACTGTTTTTATTACTAATAATAAAAGAAAAAATTATCTGATACAATTATGCAGAAAGATAAAATTCCCTTCCTGCACTTAAGAGGGGTAAGATTTGATCTGCTCATTGTTATGCAACTTCTCCACCTATATCCTCCCTTCTCTGACACAGGGTAAATAGCCAAAGGGCCTGCCACAGCAGACAATGGTGCCGGGCCCTAAGCTTTGATCTTCCCTAATAGAAAGGGGTCATTACCCAGAACTGTAACAGTGAGAAGGAAAACTCAGACATCAGTTAAGTTCAATGGCCACATTGTGTCAAAAGGAAATTGAGGCCTTGAGAAGCGAAGTGATTTGTCCAAGGTCACAGGGTACAGAACTCAAACACAGTCTCCCAACCCAGTTTACCTTTGTTCACTGCTTCCCTTCTGCTCCAAGTCTGGCCTGTTTACAAAATTTTGAGGATATCCATAGGAATTCATGCCAAGAACTTAACTTCCCAGCCCTGAAGTCTTTCTTTCTCTTTGCATCTGTGGTGAGGTCGCCTTTCCTGGAAATACCTAAGATTTCTTTCCAAAAACCCTGAGCCATGAGTGTGGCAATAAAATCAGCAGAATCAAAACTAATGATTACTTGTTAAGCTGAATGAGTGAAATCTTTGATTGAGCTCAGTCAAAACCATATTCGAATCTAAAATGTCATTTCCTTATACTTCAAAATATAACAGGACTTCAAAAGTATAAAAGAAAGCAAGTTTCCACTTCAAAATATGCCTTTTGGGATGCTAATTTTAAGCTAGTTATTTTTAAAAACAAAAGACTCAGAAAAAACTTTGACATTTCCCCTAAATGCCTAAAAGGAATATCAATAGAGGATCTGCTCCAGGTGGGCGACATCATCATAGATAAATATAGTTTAATATAAACTGTTATATGACAGAGAAGAACCTAGCAAGGCCCATTAGTTTAAAGTACTTTCTGTGTCCCATTGTTAAAGATGGTCCAACAAACATTTACCAAACATTTGCTTTTCCATCTCAATGTGAATTACCTTCTTGGCCTATGAAGTTCCAAATCACAACCCTTTTTCTCCTTAACTCCAAAATGGCATATAAGCCCTACCTGCTCAATCTGTCCTTGGGTCTCATTCTTATGGCACCCCCAAATGCACATCAGTCAAGTAAACTTCGGGCATTTTCTCTTGTTACTGTCTGTCATATTTGATTATTAGCCCAGCTAGAAGAACTTAGAAAGTGGGAGAAAAGTTATTTTTTTGTGTGCCCCATGGGTTTTTTATTTACTCTTTTCCTTTTTTTCCCAGTTGCTTTCTATATCTGTGTGTGTATTTAATTTTTCTTTCCTTTCCTCTGCCACTAGAAGAATCTAAATTTTCCTAATAAATCATTTCAAGGTAGTTACAATTTGATCTAAAACAGAAAGTGCTCACTATTTCACAGCAAGGAAATCTATTCTCAAGAATACAGCCATAAAACACTGAAACATCTTATTAAAGTAATAATAAGCATCTGCATTACAGTTTATCTACAAATCTTTCATTACTATTAATCAGAAAAAAAGATTTTTCTGATAAAGTTTGTCATCTGAAGTAATCCTTACAAAAACTTGAAAAATCGACTGGCCTCCATCCAGTCAGTTGGCTTTATACTATAGATGTCTGTAGCTTTGTTTTTAGCCATCAGTGTGTTAAAAATTATACATATATAATTTTATATTTTTTAATTTATATAATTTTTCTTAATTTATATAATTTAATATATATACACATTAGATTCTTTCCATTTTTGACAGAGAAACCTCAAGCTATGTTGACATAATTTTTATTTTTTAGGATTTTAAAGAAATCTATCTTTAAAATTTCCAATCTCCTGCAACCACTACCTCAAATTAGCTTAGTCAAGTGTTGCCAAGCAGAGAGAAATGAATAAAAATGATGGGCAATTAGCTCAGCTTTAATATGAAAATAATTGTTTCAAAAATGGATATAAATGCTTGTTTCTCTTAAAGAGGCTAAATGTTACCAAAGTACAATAAGCTCCGCTCACACTGAATTTCTGCAAATTTCAAATTAATGTGAGTTAATAAGATGCTTCCTAGGTTTACTTTTCTTCTTTTTATAACAGCATTAGGTTTATAGGAAACTCTTATTTCTCATGCTTGCTCTTGAAAAGACTTATTTTTTCTTTTCCCATGTGTCCCATATTTTCTGCCATGCTGATACACCTCTCTATTGTCATCCCCAACACACTGCCAGGGAAGGGAAGCTTTGCCTTGCACATTGTAGTCAAATAAAATCAATCCATATTTACCCTGCAGCCGTTCTGTGCCCAATATAATACAAGCTACTGGGAAAAGTGAAAAGACCTGTGCCTGCATCATGGGATTTACAATCTCTAACTTTTTCCTAGTGACCCTGGTAAGTATAGCCCTAGCGACAAGCCCAGTAGAGAGTAGCACAGGGGAGCAGCCTAAGAACAATTGTGGGCTCTCGCCAGGCTCATCCATCTTTCAGAGAGCTGGAGTGGGCCAGGGCAGGCCCTGACTTTGAGAAGCTTGTTTCCAAATGTTTTACATAAGCACCTCCCACCAGTAGCTCTTGCTCTGGGCCAGGCTGAGCACATTTGGTCTTTGTGACAACTTTTTAAGTAGGTATTGGAATCCCTACTTTAGAGATGTGCAAACTGTGACACAAACAGTTCAACTTGTTCAAGGTTAAATCGTTTCTAAAAGAGGCAACATAGGAATTTGTACCCAGGACTAACACCAACTCAACTTTGCAATCAGATTCTAATAGTTGACTTTGCCAGTTTCTTTACCTCCCACCTCCACCTTTGTTCATGCCCCAAAGTTCCTTTCATCCAGGAAGAACAGGCACATTGTAAAGAAACAGAAAGAAAACATTTTGTGCCAGAATGTAAACTGTGGTTTCAGCAATCAACAACCTCTCTTTTACCATTATTATTGTACTAATATATATAATATGAAACGTTGTTGCCCAGAATTGTACTAAAGATATATTGACTAAATATAAAACTAGCCCATTAACTTTCAAGAATTTTCTTCTCCAAATCCTGCATGGAATGAGCAAATTAATTAAGCTCCAGTGCTATAAACCAAAGATAATCAGCCTTAACCAACTGAAGAGCCACTATGTCATCCAATAGTCAGAAAACAACCAAATAATTAAGCACATTTCTGATATAAAAAGGCACATAAATGTTTTATTATAAAATAACAGTTCATTCATCCTAATGAGCTAAATAAAGTTTGCTGCCTGATTCTCAATATTTTTCAACTCAGAAAGAGGTCAAGAATTAACATCAGGTTTCCAGGGCACATCGACTCCTCTGCTACTACCTAGGCGGGAGATCTATTGTCAGTGAAAACACTTGCTAACTTGGTTTTAAAATGGACTATTTCTAAAAAGTAATAATATAGCAATCATGCTAGTTTTCATTAGTGTAATAGTTAAGAAGATGTTTTGTTTTTCAACAAACCTGGGTATATAAGTCAGCTCTAGAACATTGTAGCAAATTATTTAACATCTCCGAGCCTCACCTGGAAAATGGAGATAATAAGGACTTTCTCACTGGGTCATTGTAGAAACCACTTATGCTACTGCACTCAGCACCACGCCTGGTACACAGTGAAGGCCATTCAATCAATATAGGGTAACTATTCGGAGATGTTCGTGAAAAAGAAAAAAAAAAGTCACTGGGGAATTAATGTTTGTGTTTCTTGAGAGGATGAAGACTATCTTGATATTTTCATCTTTAATTTCTTTCAGAGGTACTTGTATTCAATATTCATCCTTCATAGCCCCATGCACATGGTGTAGGCCATTAACACATATGCTTCCAGCTCTCATACGAGAACAGGGGTAGATTGCTCAATAGGAAGTGCTGTGTTTTTTTTTTATGTTTAAGTGCTATTTTTCCCTGAGGCTTTCAGTATGTCACCCTATTTCAAAAGCAAGTGGCTCACGTGTCTAGAAAACCATGTGCTGAGGCTCACTGTCAGAGATTCACAGAAAGTTCATCAACTCAGAGAGAACCTTGTTTTGACTCCAGGCTGGTGTGCATAACCAGAAAGAGTTTGGGTGCTTAATGGTGCTTATTGTCAAGCTGTCCTCAAGTCAGCGATCTTTTCACCATTAATTCACAGGATTAATAGGCATTATTGTGATATGTTGCATAGGAAACTGCTCTTGGCTCCCTAAATATATTAAATTTATGTAGTGCCATAGGACACATAAACTGAAACACTGAAGAAAATATTTTTTGTGATTCCATGAGGAAGGACTTGTGATTTTGCTTTTTGGTCTCTTAATTGCTATTACGGAGTTTCCTTTTCACTTTAATGGTCCAAAATCTGCCCAAGCTAATTGTTTGGTTGAATAACAACTGGCCAAGGAGCTCACCAGCCTGGACATAAGGAGATGGCTTTTCCAGCCGGGGCTTTCCACAGCCTCATCACTGTGTGAGCCGCATAAATCACCAGAGCTCTCTGAGTCTCGAAGTCACTATTCACAAAACGACAACTATGTTACCTGCAAGATACTCCTTCCCAGGTCTAAAGGTCTGTGTCCTACTACTATCTTTCTTTTCCAAATTCACCACTTTGTCAAGTATCTCATTTCTCTAATGAAGAATAGTATGAAATAGAATTAACAAATGCTACCTAGAAGATATATGTAATCAAGTTTGTATATTATTTTCTATAACTAATAAACAATGGTTTTTAGTTTTATTCATAATTACTAAGTTCAGGCTTAAAATATCTGTATTAAGTAGAAATATTGTACCATTTTTATAGCCTCTTCCTCTCATATTAATAAAATCACATAATAAAATACCACCCACACAGATGATAAGATTTATTCTATCACTGGGAAGCATAATTAGCAAATTAAGGAATTGGACTTACATTTACACTTATATTCCTGAGGTTTTGTTCCTATTTAAGTAAAGCTCTTGGCCTAAATCACAGTGATAATGATATGGAACTAAGTAAATAAAATCGTATCTGCCTTTCACAATTATGTTTTTATTTCCCCTTCTGCATTTCCCAATATGAAAGCTAGGTTTTGCAGAGCTAGAATTTGAACTTCGATCTGCATGATTCAGTGTGTCTATTCAAACGCAATACAATTATGTCTCATGGACGTGGCCAGCTGACCTGTAGATTGAGGGAAAGCTTTCCCTAGGAAGTTGTGTCTTCCCTTCATTTTAAAGTCTCCTGTGTTTTCTGGAGTACTGCTTCTGAAACCAATTTATATATCCTGTTATTCCAGAGAGATGCAGAGAAACCAGACTAAAGATAGTAACCTTTCTTTCAAAGAATATTTTTCAAAGACGATATGGAAAATACACAATTCTCTAAACTGAAAGCACTAATATTTCTATTTGCACGTCACCAGCAAAGACTGGCTACAAGCTCATGTTTATAAGGGATGAAAATCCATGCAGTATATGTATGATTGTGCTTTTATTTTCAGAATATATTATTAGTGATAAGACATTAGGTAATCATATAATCTTTGCAAGTTTTCATTTCTTTATAAAACAGAGGAAACACTGCCTACTTCATAGGATTTATGCAAAAACATGCTGGTACATAATAGTCACCCAATAAATTGTGGCAGTTGCTGTTACTATTTTTGCTATTAGTGCTATTTCTATTTCTATTATTATTCTTAAATCAGAAAGAATGTGACCCTGGGGCTTAGTGCTCACCATGGTTTCAGCCACGACATTCAGGCAGCAGCTTTACTTGCCCTCAGAAGGTCCTGCTGTGCCCAGAATGAGGGAATTGGAGCTCGAAGACATGAAGAAAACTGACAGGATTGAAGACCTCTAAGGAAGCTTAAAACATTCTTCCTAGTGATGCCTGAGGCTGCATTACTGCCTACCAGGCTTATCCAGCACTTACTCCACGTCTCCGTTCCTATGTGAGTCTTCCTAACTTACTTTGTGTCCCTCCTGCATGAGCCATCACAACACCCCTGTTCTTTGACAGATAAGTTAAAGAACTCCTATCAGGTCACTGCTCCTACAACTGGGAGAAGAGGGGAATTAGAAGATGAGACTCAAGCAGAAGATAAAGGTTGAACTTGGCAAGTCACACACTCCGTTATTGACTGTAAACTCAATTTAGTGACTAGTAGTATTTTTCATGAAATAGAGTAGAAAATATCAGTACACACTCTATGCAGTAAACAAAGTATTATTTCATTAAACTTTTGTGTGTGTGTGTGTGTGTGTGTGTGTGTGTGTACCTATGCATAAACTGGGTTGCAATACAAAGTGTATTTTTTTATTCTCATTTGGAATAGAGGATTTTTAAGTTCCATTTTAACTAGAAAGTCTACGGTTCAATAACTATCCAAAATCTGTAAAACTGAGATCCAAAACATCAGTAGTTATGAAGGCTTTGGTTTTAGTGGTTTGGTCTATATTTTTTTCCAAAAAGAATACAAATTGTCTCCTCATCAGTAAATAAATGTGTTAAAAGGATATAAGTAGGATCTATGATTAATCTCCGAGAAAATGAGAAGTCTTCTGGGAATCAAATTACCATGTAACGTGAACACAGTGATTGGTGCTTGAAGCATGTTTTGGACTCTACGACCCATCTTCTCAGCTCAGTAGCCCACTTTTGTACACGGCATTCCATCCACAGGAACTGCACCTTCTTGTGAAGACCTAAAGCAGTGGGAAAACCTGCTGAGTAGGAGGGGCTAAAGAATTTTCTCCTAGTGCACACACATGCATGAGCTCACACACTTACATAAATGCACACCAAGAGGCCAGAAGATGTAAGATGCATCTGTCAAGGTTCCTTCTATAGGTCAATGAAAGTATGTTACGAGTCAGTAACAGAAAGGGCCTGGGATTCCAAAGCTCTCCAAAATCTGATTTTTACTCTGCTTCTCCCTGGCATAGAATCAATCACTTCATTCTCCCCTTTGATCAGACAGTTAATTAACTTACATTGAGAACTATAACTGTCAAGATGATCAGACACTCCAAATGTTGGTTGGCGAGATTCTCCATATTCAAAAACTTAACAAAATTTTTTTTTTATTATCAGAAAGTGCTCAACAAATATTAAGTCAGATCAAACAGAGTTGGTGGATATTACTTGTTGGTTCTCCTAATGGTCAGCTTCTACCGGGGCTAAACAGCCACAAATGTTCCTGGGGCAGCCCAGGCCCCGCCTCCTTCTCCTGGACAACTCAGCTCACCACACTCCTATTAACACATCAATTGTTCTGATGATGAAATGTGGTCGGCTTGGTCGAAGCCACCAGGTTCCACTGTCCTACACTGAGACCACACTCAAACCACCACTTCTGTCCTCACAGGTTTCCAAATCATGACCATATGTGTAATAGACTGGTCAGTCCTTTCCATTACTACTGAAAATTGTTAGTCTCAATCATTATTAGTGAACTTTCTGTCTCAATCCCTAGAGGAGTGCCAGAACACAAAGTTCTGAGGATACCTTACCTGTATCACCATATATGAACACAAAGCCAAGAACGAGACCCCCAAGTTTAACATCTTTTTTAAAATTCTAGTTGACCTTGTGCAGTGGGTTTGTACTAAGGTGACTATTTGCTTTTAGTATTATTTAGCTGCTATTCCAGGTTATTTTCCATTTAAATAATGTGTTAATGATTTGAACATATACCCTGGGAGAGTTTTGCAATTAGAAAAATTTTTTAATCAAAGAAATAAAACTATATACAAAGCATAGCTTTTCAAGTTGCTTTCCAAGACATGTTGCAATTAGTCACAGGCTTAAGAATGTAGCTTCATTATCATTCCATTGACCACGAGACACATATGCTCTATGGCTATCATTTCAGGAATAAATACACTGCGCCTTCCTTTGTATGTCTTCATTACTGACAAAGTCCTCTGCTTCAGGAATTTTGATTATCAGTATGTTAACCATAATTTTTAAATCAAAACTCTAGACACAGTTTCCAATATTAAATTTCTTCTGATTTTATGATTTCTTATAAAATGTCTTCTCTGATCAAATTTTGGCCACCCCTTCACATTTATTTTAATGTTAAAATAAAATAGAAATTTCAAAGAAAATAAGTCTGACTCTCTGAAACAATTTTAAACTCATTTTAAATTCCCTAACTACATTCGGTAGCATTTGGCAAGGTTCACTGTCTCCCAGAGCCACCCGCCCCCCATTTCAGTCCATCACTTTGGCATTGCCCCCAGTTTGGCAGGATTTTATAAGTATAATATTCTCCAACTTTCCAACTAAAACAACATCACATACATACACATAATTGTATTAAATATGGACTAGCGTGCACATATGTGTCCTCGCTCCTGAATTCCTTCAGCCTGTGACTCAATTTTTGCGACACGTGTTTTTATTGTATTACTGCCCTGAGTCATTTCAATTATTACTTATAAAAAACTAGGATTTCTCAGTTATTTTATTGATTGGGAGAGACCATGGGTCAGAATATTTGAAATTGAGGCTGTCCCAGAAAAACAGACATAAGGTCCAGGAAAGAAGCAGGCATCTTTCCACGGGGGTGAAGGCGTGACAGAAAGCCTGTCCAGGGCATTGTATCCTGAGCATCAGGGCAGGCCAGGTGCAGCTGTCAATTAAAAGAGGGAGATTCCAATGAGCATCACCATCACAGTTACCTTTTTGAGTGTTTACTATGTTCAGGGATCATGCCAAGTGCTTTCTATGCACTATCCCATTTAGCACTCATAAAAGCCTTTATTAACCCTGTTTTATAGATGATTAAATAGACTTGGAGAGGTCACTTAGAACTGATAGAATCTGGATCTGAACCCAAGTCTTCCTGATTCCAGAGACAGTGCTCTGGGATCTGAATGTGCTCCTTGACCAAATGTAATGCCCATTAGACCTTCAGGAAGCTTCATACCTTCTAAGTGTCATTCCAGCCTGAGCCCTGGAGTCAGTCCTTACAACATTCCCACCTGCCTCAGAATGAAGTGTGTCCTTTGCATCCAAAAACTAAAAAAAAAAAAAAAAAAAAAAAAAGTCTTCAGTGGGATGGCCAGTCAGGAGGCATCTTTTCATTTTTTTCTTTAAATAATTCTCATATCGAATGCAATTTACTGTTCCTGACTCCTCACATGTCCCCCTCAACATGTTCTTTTTTGAGTATTATTATCATAATTAGCATTTATTGGACACATCACTATGCAAAATATAGAGGGAAGACAGACTCCCCCACACCCTTTTGGCTTTTGATCCAAATATTTAGATTGTAAACACAATGTTTTTGGCAGGTTAATTCTGCATGAAGAAATAGAGCATTTGCAGGAAATGTCATATGCTTATTTTATGATCAGCGTAAGGAGTAATTTACCCCACACAAAGATTTGGACTTGGCAAGCAAGCTCTGTCTACCTACCCACATGTTAGGAAGGCAGGGACAACTCTTATTCCTTGCCATGATTTTTAGGAAATCGACATTGTTTTTAACTCTCAGTAAAATGCAGTGGCAGGAAGGGGCAAGGTAGATGGTTGTTGGTGGCTGGCATGGCGGCTGGGCCAGAGGCATTAATAGAAGTCTTTGCTTCCCCTCCTTATAGTAATGGGCAAATCCAGGACGACCCTTTTGTGCTAACATTTTTAAGAGACACATGAAAAGTGACAAATTTACTCTACTTATTCCTCTTTCACTATCTTCTCAATAAGGCTGGCAGCATATAAAGAAGATAACTCACTCCAGCATGCTAGCTTCCTGCCCACATGGCATTTCTGCTCTAGAGATATATACTATGAAGCCCAGGCATGTGATGTTTTTAATTTAAGAAACAGTGCCAGTTTCCTGTGACATGATATTGAAGACTATACATTGGAAAACAACACTAAATACCTGACCTGACAAAATTTTTTACTTAATAATTCTCAACCAACAAAAATATAGTCTCATGAAGGTGGGAGAAAGTCACACCTCTGGGGTAAATTGTATAACAGTAGCAAATTTCCATTAAAAAGAGACTATGCTCTTTCACAATTCAGAAAGCTATAATGTTTTATTAATGATCTAGGAGCAAGCATGAGTGTTATGTCTAAATGAACCATGGAACAGAAAGTAATTTTAGTTTAGCCCCTTCATTCTACACTTAAGTAGGTGATCCTGTGTATTATCCATGGCCACGCAGTTGGTAAGTAGCAGGGTTGGGGCATGAATACAAATTCTTTTGGTCGTTTAATCTAGAGCTCATGCCAACATGCCACGTTGTTCCTGATTTTTTAACCCATAACACAAAAATATATAGGAAAGAATATGCAATTCTGGAGCAATCCCCAGATTCTGAATCATCTGAGCATCTTCACAGAGTATGTGGACCCAGAGACAAGGATTCCGAGTCATTAATCATAAATAATGCCCGACTCCCCCTGCCCCCCAACAAATCCCAAGGTATCTCAACAGAAGTCACTTCCAACAGGGCTGCTATTTAGCCTACAGGTAAAGTACCCCAGCCAGGGCCTGGGTCCTACTAATTATTAGATATTTTGGATATCACCCTTGCTCACGGGGAGTTCTGGAAGGTACTAGGGCATTGAATTTTTACACATCACTTCAATTATCCTTACAGAAGACAACATTTTCAGCTTTTTAAGCTCAAATTATTCAGGTAATATGGAGAAAAATGTTTAAATTACTCTGAAGAAAGCGACAGAGCCACCCCCTTTCAGCTGCCTTAATTTTCTTTCCCATAGCTTTAAATTCCATCTGTGTAAGAATAAGAAATAAATCTAACAAAGGTAGCTTGTGTCAATTGATTTGAAATGGCTATCAGAGAACTTGGAATTTTGCCCCTTGTCATCTGTCATAATATCTCAGACTTAAGTTTCCTCATCCCATTCTGCTGTGGTGAACCTGTAGTGTTATAATCTAAGGGCCCAAAATTTTTAATTCTCCTTTAAGAACACATCCACAATATCAGCAAGTACCTCTAATAGCAGGGACCTTTAGAGATCATGCCTCATTTTGCACGGGGGAAAGATTAGTTTCTGCTATGACATTTAGATAATTTTTTAAAAAGCTACTCCATAAATTTACCAGTGTATGACTTGTATGGTTTCTTACACTTTGAACATAAAAGGTTCTATTTTTCTTCACATCCTCGCTGTTTCATTTTTTTTTTTTAATGACATGTTATTAGTTCTTATTTTTGGCTGACTAATCAATATAATGTCTCCCTGGTATGTTGTGAGTGAGCTTACGATGGCCTGTCTCTCCTGAATCAGCCACTGTGTGGCCTTCAGGAAGGATGGATGACCTTGCTCAAAGCTGGCATATATAACTTCTCTAAAAGGCAACCTAGCCTTTATAGCACAGCATACTCCGATGAAAGTTCGTAAATATTTCTTACCCATTTCAATAAGTTCTATCTGCAAACTTACTCCATTTGTGAACTGACTTGCTACAGGATTGGATGGTGCTTCAGATTTTTAATCCATCTTCTAGTTAAAATCAGTAATATCATATCTCCCCCTCCCCCCATATAACTATCAAAGCAATCCTTGAGAAAATGGTCCAGGGAAAGACTATCTAAAATTCATTTCAGAAAGGCCAAATGTTGGATTTCAGTGTTTCTGTCTAGTTTGGTAATTTGGAGCATCATTGCTGCTTGAGCAGAACGTTGCACAATTGTTTTGGTTATTTTCTAGCTGAATATTAGCCTGACTTCACCAAACAATTCAGGTTTACAGACCCGATTCAGATTCAAAGAGCAACATATATACATTCCCTAAGAAAGAGAAAATAAGAAAAAGGTAGCAGGAAACACCGACTAGTCTTAGATTTCTTAGAGGAAATGACAGTATTCTCAGCTAAAGAGGATTTGTAATGTGTTTAACACAAATTTTAAGTTGACTGATATCAGTGCCAGCTGATGGGGGTGTGGCCTGTGGACAGCAACACAGGATTAAGTTGTTATTAACCTCTCTGCTGACTGACTGCCAATGTTGGGTGAGTATTTCCCTTCCTGAGGCTCAATTTTTTCATCTATAAAGAAAGATGGAGCTGGCCTTGGCCCCTATGGTCCCTCAAACTCACATGTTGAGACTGTGAATCTATAAAAGATTTGAAATGTCTAAAATAGGAGGAGGCAGATGGTATATTGGGCTCAAGAGCTCTGAGTAGGAAGATTAATAGAAGTCAAGAAGCAGAAAAAGAAAAGCAGAAAGAATTCTATTTAAAACAAATAAAATTTTTGAGAAGACCCGGAAAAGTAGCTAAAGAAAATAACAACTTATAACAAATCCATTTCCAAAGGTGTGGGAAGTAAAATCTGCAAACAAAACAAATAAATATGAGGCAAAAAACAGAGCAAAAATTAAAATGTCGGTTATCGGTATGAGTGAAAAAAAAAGAAAGAGAATGTCCAGTGAAAATTCAAGCCATCATGTATTCATACTGCGAAATTCTTAAAAGGAATTCCATACCTAGTGATTGTGCTTTCAGCTAGGCTGGGAGCTCGGTCTCATCTGACATGTGTTAGGGAATCACGATTTCAGAGTGGGGTGACAAGATAAAACACTGACTATTGCTATAGACTGAATGTTTATGTCCCTTCCCCCGCGCCAAAAAAAAAAAAATTATTATTTGTTGAAATCGTAACCTCAGTGTGATGGTATTAGAAAGCAGGGCCTTTGGGAGGTGATTAGGTGATGAGGGTGGAACCTTTGTGAATGGGACTATTGTCCTTATAAAAGAGACCACAGAGAGCTCCGCCATGGGAGGACACATGAAGGAGTCCGCAGTCTGCAACCCGGAAGAGGGGCCTCACCAGAACCTGACTATGCTGGCATCCTGATCTTGGGCTTCTAAATTCCAGAACGATGAAGAATAAATGTTTATTTTTTCAGCCACTTAGTCTGTGGTACCTTATTATAGCAACCTGAATGGACTGAGAAAGAGTTACAGAAAGGTTAAATAAATTGCCTAATGTCACACAGCAAGTACGAGACGGAGCCAAGATTCAAATGTGAGCCGTAAGATTCCAGAGCCTCTTGGCTATTTCTTTAACAGAAAGATGTTAATAATAATTAAGATAAATTGTGCACAGGGCAGTAAGCTGGTACAGGGGGTCAGGGAAGGCTTCCCAGAGGAAGGGACATTATAGCTGAGACCTGAAGATGAGCAGAAGCTAAGCAGGAACAGAGCTAGGAAAGCTATTCTAGGTGATTATCAAATAATTACACTTGATTTTTATTCACAAGGCCATCGTGCCATTATCACATACTGATGCTTACAATAACTTTTATACATTTTAAAAGTAATTTTAGCAATCCCAATTGAGTATAGAAGTGTATTTTCATAAACATTTCTATTTAAGTTGTGCTACCGAAATCTTCTCCAAGAAGCATTCCTGGATGGCAGTGCTAGGATCCCAGAGATTCTGACAATAAAGCACTCACCTCCAAATGATGCCAGCTGGGGAGCCAGGGAGAATATGTTATGGGGTCATTCAGTATAGACAAGTTCTCATAAATGGAGAACATTAGCTGGGTGCTCACTGAGAGAGGGTAGGCAGGATGACCAGTCCTAGGGTTAAAAAGAGGTTCCACGAATCAGGCTGGAGCTATTCTCAGCCAGGACGGAGCAAAGGGAGCAGATGGGGCGGTCGGCTTTGGCCACTGCTGGAGGGAGCAGCCTACACCAGGCTCTGACCAGCAGGAAGCATGGATGCGCGTGACTGTGCTAAGCCTGAATCTGGTATGTCTCGGTGGTTTGTGTGTGACGACAAGGAACAAAAGTGGCACTCTGTGTTGGATGCATATATTGAAAGGTATATCTAGACCAATTTTAAAATATATTTTATAATTCTGACTCCAGGACAGTGTTTATGCTTTGTGCTGTTTCTTCCAGAAACTATCCTCCTATTCCTCAAAGATAAAAGGTCATGTCCATAATTCTAGACTTAAGGTTCTTTTTTAAAAGGATAAAATGGCCATATTAGCCTAAGCATTCCTGGAAAACTCTTCCTTGTGTGTTACTTTTCAATCATCACTTCCATTTCTAACAACAAGTCTAGCAGGGTGTTATATAACAACACTGCCATACGTAAGGAACCTACAAATACTTTCCACTTGCCGAACCTGAAAAAATAATTCAGGGTTGTAATACTTACCAGAAGGAGAAAGAAACGAGAACTCTTATTTATTGATTCCTGTTTTGTAACTGGCATTTTTCATATAAACTACTAAACCTTCGCATCCATCCCATTGCATGGAATTCCCATTTACAGAGGTCACCAAGGTCCAGGGGCCTCCACCTTCACATGAGTCCCTCTTGTGATGAGTCCCTCTTTATCGTTAATAAAAATAAAATTATTAAAAAGTAATTTTAAGATGTGTGCACTAAGAAAAGTAGGCAGAGAGCATTAAGAAATGTGACCTGCTCTTTCACGTGCTCGGCATAGATTTTAGGTGCATCCGATGAGGTTAACAGAAGTGGTGCCGATGCACAGACTATTGCACAGACTGTTGATGATGTTGTGAAATGTTTTAATACACAAAGAGAGGTCACAGTCTTACTTTCAAAGAAGCGACACTGTGTCCCCATAGTGTACCCATCTAACATTGTGCAGCTTTGGAAATCTCTTGCAGGAGGAGTGAAAGGTGGAAGTGACCTCGATTGAGACAGGGTGGCCTGGGGAAGTTGGTGAAGGGCATTGGGTGAAGGGGCATGGAAAGCACAGGTCACAGAATGGGGAAGATGGCTCCAAATGGGATCGAGGTCACCCAGGTCCCTTCTGCCAATAAGTCAAGTTTGGGAAAAGGTTGATAGAGCCAAGTTTTCCAACAAAAAACTACAAAACAAATTTTGATTGTCATGTGATTTAACAATAAAGAATAGACATGTATTTGTTTTACTTGCTAAGATAAATAAATAACTGAACCATCAAACCCCATAGAACTGAACTTGGCCTCATATCTCCCTTGCCCCTGGATCCAGTCTTTTATTCCACTTTTTTACTAACCTCAATATGTTGGTTATTAAAATATAACCCAAAGAAAACCTAGGCTCATGAAAATTAAAAGTATTAGCTAGCAATGAATGCTAGTTAGGATTAGATTTTTTAAGTGTATTCATATGTAACATTTGTATTACTTCAACATTTTATTTCCAGTTAAGAACACAGTATTTTTTTCTTTTAAGAATAGGCACAACCTTTTAGAATGTGTGTCTATTTCTTACCTCCTTAGACATGAGTGGCTGTGCCAACAACAGAAATCAGCTTTAGAAACCTGTGATTTTCCTCTTTAATGGGGTCATAAACATGTTACAAGTAAATGGTGAAATAATGACTTTCTTTGGACATCTTTTTTAATTAGAGCTCAAAGAGTTTAGAAAAAATAATTACCACCTGGCAAGCCAGCTTCTCTTTGAAAGCTGAATTATAATCAAATGAGAGAAATAATTAGGACAGCTGGAAATAATAACAACAATAGATACCAGACACATCTTTAACAAAACACAACAAACCAAAGAGACATTACAATGTAAAATCTAAATCGTGTCACAGCTCAGTAAATCTCTCTCCTTCCCCCTCACCCCACACAGTTCTCGATCACAATGAAAAACACTGTACATCAATGTGCAGAGCCAAAAAGCAGGAACATTGTTAGAGCCTGAATGGGCATGACAATAACAGAGGTAGCTGTTGTAGAATACTGTATCTAAATAGACACAATACTGCGATTTGAATAAATTAGTTTCTCCTTTTTTGTCCCTAGTATAGAGTGCTAATTTTTACTTCGTGCAACTTGTTTGTGGACTAATACCTACCTTTTGCTGTATGTCTCAAGTCTTAAATTTATTTTTTGAAATATGAGGCTTATTTGAATTCTATTGTCCAAATTCAGAATTCTTCCTGAATTATTTCTGGACTATATAAAAAACAAAAACATAAAAATCCTCACCTGAGCTGAATTATGCCACTCCTCTAAAATACAGAAGCAGTAGTCACTGTTTTTCTAAATCGCGTGCATTTTCTTTCTGCTTTGGGGGGGGGGGGGGGGGGGCGGGGGGGACATATGCCAAAATGTTAACAGTGGTTTTCTCTAGGAAGTGGAATTACTGGTAGTTTTTATTTGTATTTATGTTCTTTCCTGTATTTTACTAAAATTTTTATAATTTAAAGCCTAACATAATTTCATGTGACTGCTTCTATATGATCAATGAATTGAGAAGGAAGAGCAATGACTCAGAAACACATTAACAATATCTACACTGAGGTGTGACATTAAATGTAAGCTAGAGGCAGTGGGAATGAACACAGAGGAATGAACTTGACAGAATCTGCAACTCCATTAAAGTGCAAATCACTGGCACTGTAAGTGAACTGTAATGTGGGGAAGGGGCCCAGAGTAGATGAGTGCTGCTACTGAGGACACAAAATGCAGCATGTAGCTCAGTCTGGACCTGGGAAACAGGTTATCTAGATATTCAATGAATGACATCCTACGTGGTGGTGTGAAAGCCACTTAATCTCCTCAGTCTCTTTGCCATCAAAATATCTCCTTTTCCACAGGCAAAGCTTCTGCTTAAAGTTAATAAAAACTGAGAGAATTGGGACATCTCTCCCTTTACTTTTTCTCTCTGTTAAACCAAGATAAAGATTTTTTTTCAAACTTTTTTATTTGAAGAAGAGCAGCACCTGAATGAAATTTGATCATGATCAGAAATCTTAAGAATTAGAAAATTTCCAGCACTCACATAAATGATACAATGCCTTGAAGAATTAGGAGAAAAATTATTCTGAAGAAAAACAAAGCTAGCTTAGCAGTCTTCCTTGAAATAAAAAATGCTTGTAAGCATTTATCAAAGTAAGTCTATCAAGAAGAAAAGAAACTGAAAGAAATTTTAAATTAGAGATTTAATTTAATCAAAATGATTCAGGTTCTTACACTTTTGGACACTGGCAAATGCAATTTCTTTAAATTTAAATAGCAATAGCTAGTTCAATCTTTTTTTTCTTCCTGAAGGTTTAATTTGGCCATGACCCCTTCTTTGAAAAATTCAATTTAAAGTCTTGCTTCTACATGTTTAATAATTGGGTTTAATCTCCCACAATCTGTCCAATTTGAAAGGCAAAGAGTTTAGAAAGATTAATAATATTTTACCCAGTTCAGCAATTAACTAACTAAAATTAATTAGTAATCTTGAAGTTGTTTGATATCTATGAATCATATATTGATGCTGCTCACCAAATATGTTCAGCGAATGAATGAATGAATGAATGAATGAATGAACAAATGATCAAATAATGCTCACTTTTCTCATCCTGTCCCCAGGTGACCTTTTCTAACCTCCTATAACTTATGCGTTCCTATTAAACTATAGCAACGGTTCTCAAAACACAAGTTAGCCGACAAACATCAACCTGTCAACTAGTGTCAACCTAAGATGAAATTTTCAAGAGCTTGCACTCAGTGAGAGAAAACAAGTAAGAACAATACAGTTGGTTTCTCAGAAAGCTAAATGTATTCAGTTTTAAGGATTCTCCTATAGTGAGAGTATTATCCTTTGTATTCTTTTGGGGAAAATATGTCTTCTATGAAATGATTTTTTTTTTAAAAAAGTAGTAATTGTTGGAGATTTTGGGTCTCTTTACTTGGCAAAATATAAAGTCCACAACTTTATGCCCCTTTTTTCTTTTTCTATTCTTATTGCTCTGTGAACTCTCAAAGTCTGGAAACTAGTGACTTACAAAATTTGCATTACTTAAGGTATAAGAACATAGGAGCTTTCTCTTTTCTCATCCCCAAATTTGGAGTTCTTGGGAGAATAGAGATTCTATTAGATGCTTCTCTACACCAAACTTTTCAAACTGTATCCCCCACCATTAACCTCCTAAATGCAAAGAGTTAACCAGTTAACCACTTTCTGCATACTCACCACCTATTACAGAGAGAAATGAGGTACTAGATACAATTTCATTGACTAACTCTTTCATGGTGCCTTTTAGAAAACCACCATGAAACCAGTTCTAGGATGAACTTCTAACCCAGTGCCAGACAACCCATTTTCTAACCAATTACCAATAAGATCCTCTCTCTCTAAATCTAACCTATCAACACATGAAGATAGTTGTGAGCTGTGGGCCTGAGAGGCCATGACGCAAAATTAAGGCTAATGAAGTCATGGTGGGGCACATGAAAGATGAATGAGCTGGGAAAGCTGGTCAAGAAAAGGACTTCAAGAGAGAAACAAACTCCACGGTCACCATGAAAGTAGCTTCATTTTTCACTTCCAAGTCCCAACTCCACTGGATTCTGTGAGTTTTTTACTTAACCCCTTCTTCTGTCATTTTTATTTTTGTACCTGAGTTAGTATTTGTTTCTTGTCTGAAAGAACATTGTCTAGTATTAAAAACATGAATAAAGTACATGTATTCTCAAAAAAAAATTTACCATTTTTTTTGCCCGAGTTGTTGTTTGCTAGACATTTTCTCTTCTTTATTTCTGCAACACCAACAATATAAAAACCACCAATCGCACTTCTTTCTTACGTTTCCTTTAAGCACTATGCAAAAACATTTTTTGGGCAATAGGTGAAGCTCATTTCTCAGCACCTCTCCTCACCCTTGCATCTACCCAACCCCTATCTTCACCATAATCTAGATCTGATCATGTGTTCAGCCCCAGCCTAGTCTCACACCCAGACTGCATAACCAGGTAAGGCACAGCTCAGAACCACAGCGCCTGGGTTCCACAGGGAGCAGGTCAGTGACTCCACTGGGTAAAATTCTCCATTGCTGTCATTTCCATTGAGACACAATCCAGAGAAGTGAAATGGCAACTTCATGTCACACAGGAAAGAAGCAAAAGAATAACATTTTATTTACTCTTTTCAACTACCCTAAAAGACAAAATATCATCCCCATTTCCTATCAAAGTTTACTGAGACTCATAAGTCTTGCCTAATATTTACCAAAGATCACATAACCGGCAAGAGCTGAGGCCTGGCTTTAAGTGAAACTTATTAAATAACTCCAAAGTCTATACTTGTTTAATAATACATCTCTGTACCTCCAAATTTTTAATAGTCAAACCACACTTAAACCCGAATGACTCTTGACTCCTAAATAAGTGCTCTCTCCACTAATTATTCTGCAGTTATCCAGGAATGGCGCAAAGAAAAAGGTTTAGAGATATGACCTTCAGTAGATATGAGACCAAAGGACAGCTGAGAGCACTTATATTTCCCCAGCCCTCTCCTATCTTCTCTGGCCTTCATTAAACAAGGACCTGATTTAGAAGCCATTTTGGTCCTGTGTCACTGACCCCACCAAATCCAGCACTGGGATAAACAGCCACTAAGGTGAGCACAAATGATGCCCATCCGCTATTATTCACACTGTTGTGTTGTACTCTTCCTCACTGTCCCTGGGTTGGTCTTGATAACCAATAGCATATGACAAAAGGGATCATTTCTGAGAGTAGGTTATTAAAAGAATGCAGCTTCTGCCTTTAGTGTCCCTCCACCCCGCTCTGGATCACTCATTCTGTGGAAAGCCTGCTGCCATGTCATGAGGGTACTGGGTAGCCTATAAAGAAGCTTGTGTGGTGAGGAACTAAAGTCTCTAGCCAACAGGCAGCAAGAAAATAAAGTCTATTAACAACCACATGAGTAAAGTTAAAAAAGAATCATTTCCCAGGTGATTATTAAGATTAGACTGCAGCCCTGGAAAACAGCTTGTATGTAATCTCATGAAAGACCTTGAGCCAGAACCCCTCAGCCATATATATATATACACACACACACACACACACACACACACATGCACACACGCACACACACACGCGCGCACGCGCACACACACACACACACACACACACATATATTTGTTTTCAGCGGCTACATTTGGGTATAAATTGTTAAACAGCAATAGATAGCAAATTGAAGCCCTAAGACTTTCCTCTGAGTACTAAACATTTCTCTTACCTTGGGCCACTCAGGTTGTTACCATTGAGGGAAGTACAATTTCTCCTTTACCTCCCATAAATACGTCATTTATGTCAATACAGCGGCTCCCCTCTGGCTAGAGGGTAAGCTCTATGGCTAATTCGCAAATATTTTCATCTGAAACATGTATGTAGTTCTAGACAGTGAAATCTTCGGAAAACCACTACCGTGTCTCTTTCCTTTGCTCTGTCATCTTTATACTCACTTTAGTTTTTGAAATCTTTCTCTCACAAGTCAATAGAAGCCAGAAAATTTTAAGGAAGAGTTTGACTCTTCTCCTGGGCAGAATACTTAAGTCATACATTATCATTTGTTTTCAGGCAAACCAGTACAATTATGCAACATAAATTCTTTTAAAGCATCTGGGACTTCAGTTCAATTTAAAATCCTGTGGGGTTTATTACCAGAATGAATGATTATAAAATATATGCATGCAAATGAAGAGATAAAAAAAATTAAAGAGCATATGAAACTTAATGCACACTACTTGTAATTCCATGCCAAATTGTTGCAAAAGACAGTGGCTATGCAATACCAAGTAAAAAATGTGGTTTATAATATTTATGACTCGAGAATGTGGTTATAATATTCTATTGTCATGAATATATATTATAAAACAGAGTAGAGAATTAATTTCTAGTGTTATTAGAAGGAGGAGGGGTAGAAGGGTTTACCCAAAGCTGTCATTAGTTTTACTGCCAAAATAAAGATCCCTGCTTCTATCCCAATAGAATACCACAGTGAAAATCTTATGAAAATGAAGATTCTCTGTTTTTCAGTGTTTTTATTTTAAAAGCTCATTTGGGGCCAATGTAATTCAACCAACATTTATTAAGTTGCAAAAATGTGAAAATGAATATATTTGAGACTGGGAGTTGGGGAGGAGGGAATAAAAATTGAACCTTACCACCTCTACCCTTGAGAAAACCACAATCTAGAGAGAGAAGCAAGTATGTGTGTAGAGAATCTGAACCAGGATTGTGTAATTTCTTACAGTAGCCAAACAACAGGGTCCCATCTCCAGACCCCTCTTCTCACCCAATCTCCACATTGCTGCCTGAGGTTGTTGCCCAAAATAAAAATCCTCTTGTTTGGCTTTCCTGCATAAAGCTCTTCATTGCTTAGAAAATATAGCCCAAACTCTTTTGTACAAAGCCCTTCAACATTTGGTCCAAAGCTACTTTTTCATATTCAAATGACACTCTAAAGAACAATGAGTAACAAAAAAAATTGATTCCACTTGAGAAGACTGATTCTTGTACAGTTCTTCAAATAGAGTACGGATATCCACTGTTTCTGCAACACTTATCCCTTACTAACTGTTGCCTCCAATAAGAACTAACTTCTAAAGAAACATAGTCATGTAATCAAGGAGCAGCTGGAGCGCTTCCCTGTAGGGACTGGTACAGAAAGAAATAAAAGGATATGTTATTATGAAAGAAATTAACTGATATTAGCATCTCCTTTTCCAATCCCTCCCACCGCAGCCCCAGTACCCCCAAGAGGAGAGCACTGTATTTCTAAATGGCTCAGACCTGTGTTCTTCGCTGAGGAAGAGAAATCGCTCTGGGATTACCCCTGAACATACAGAGGGTGGTGAGATTTGGAGATGGAATTCAACAGGCTGACACACTGAGGAGACAACAATCGGGGAGCCTTAGGATGGGAAGGTTTTTTCCTTTGGATCTGAGTGTTTTAGTGGGTGAGGAGTTCATGCGTGATATAGAGACAGGCCCTTCTTGCACATGTCACTCCAAAACCACAGTACGCCTCTAGAAGGAGGACACTGACAGCACAGCAGGTGGTGGGGCCCTGAGTATTCGGTGGGGAGCAAACGTCTTCCTGAACTCCCACCTGAGCCAGGAGGTTGGCCCAATGCCAGCACCACGTAGCAAGAGCGATAGTTAAGAAGGCAGCACCATGGACTAGTGATGAGCGTCTCCTTTGTGCCCACGAGCACTAAAGAAACCCAGTTTCTTGTGTAATTCCAAAGAAAGAGCAATCAAAGACTGAGATTTCCACCATTCAAATGAGGGGGAGCTCAGAGCAATTTATACTTGATTTGGAGATTTAAGGAATACACCATATATCACATTCTAAAACCTTTATATAACTAGACTTAGTTCGGAGGCTGTTTCCAGATTAGAATACTCAAACCATTGTGTTTCCAGCCCTTTTGTATGTCAAACCCCATATGCATGGGTCTACTAAAAAAAAACAAAACAAAACAAAACAAAACGCATTACACTTTATGGAAAACCCATTTCCACATCCCTTCCTCTTCATTTTTATAGGCTACAGAATTCATAAATTCTGCCATAGCACATAACATAGCACATTCAGCCTGCTGCTGGTTTTTGTATAGCCCTCGAGCTAAGATAGGCTTTTACATTTTTTAAATGGTTGAAAAGAATTAAAACAAGAATAATATTTTGTGACACATGAAAATTACAGGCAATTCAAAAATCTAGTGTTCATAAATGTTTGTTGAAACACGCACAACCACGTGTTAACCTTGTATTACCTATGGTCGCTCTCACTGCAATGGCAGAGTTGAGTAGTTGTGGCAGAGACGTTATGGTCCACAATGTCTAAAGCATTTTACAGAAAAAGTTTGCTGTCCCCTGCTTTGTACATGTGGAGGAAGAGGTGGTTAACAATATTTAGGAGAGAGTATGACATTCTTTATTAGTAAACCAAGTGCCCAATTGAAGGGCAGGAAGCAGATTCTCAAGCCTTTTCCTCGATCCTGTCCTAAGTGGGGAGAGGGCAGTAGGTCCCCAAATCTTCCTGGCTAGAGACATTCTACCCCATGTAAGGGCTTGGAACAATGGAACCGAAAAGGGAGAAGTTATACAAAGAACCCAGAAAGGGACTGGACAATTCCCAGACCTGCAGCCTCCACTTGTTATTTAGATATGTTGTCACATATCTAAATAAAGAAGGTAAACATCAGAGGGGAGGAGGTCAGCCAACCTGGATGGGGAAAGGAGTCCTCAAGCTGCCAGCCCCTGAAGGCCCACCTCCCTCCTCACTGCAGAGCTGTGGAGGTGGAGACAGGGTAGAGCTGTAGAAGACAAAACAATATCATGACTACAAAAACGGGAAGGATGTCAGCAGCCTCAGTCCACAGAACGTTTTCCAGACCTGAGATAAGGCCACTGAGAAGCATTCTAATAAAACAGGCCTTCAGAGTGGAGTGAAATCGGCGTTCTGAATGTGTTGCTCTTCCTCAGTAATTATATTCTCCTGAGAGAGAAGCTATTTTAAATATGGGGGTGGGGAGAAGAAAAATGATTTGGCAATTAAAATATATGCCTCAAGGAACTGTTTCAAACCATTTTTAAGTTTTCCCTTTTAACAGAAAATATTAGAAATTGATATGAATTCTCACTAATATCATCCTCCCATGCTCCTCTCTTCACTATCTTTTGTTTTAAACCAAATTAGGCAAGCTGCTAATTCAGAACAAAACCTAATTGTTTTTGTAGTCCTTCATTCTACAAACATTTATTAAGCACTTATTAGTTGCAAGGCATGGTGCCAAGCATAAGTGGGAGGAAGCAAAATGAATAAAATAAAGTCTCAGTCCCAGAGAGATATGCAGTTCAGTAAGAGAGATATAAAATGTGATTTAAAATAACAAATATTTAACACTGGAGAGAAACCATAGGCATATGTGTAAATCTTCAGTGTAAATCTGCTGAAATGTTTGGATTGTGTAGAGTGAAAAGCTGAGCCTGGACAAGTCACACAAAATGATCCTTCCCCTCGGCGATCAGAGTACCCTGGTGAAAGATGGTTTCCAAGCCCATTGCCTAAGCCAGGATTTTTCACAGTCTGATTGGAAGAGCACCCCTATCAATATAACCTGGATGTTTGCTAAAATGCTCAGTGGCCTCCCCTCAGTCCTGCAGAATCTGCCCCATTAACAAGCTCCACGGGTAGTTCCCATGACACTTCCCAGCTGCAGACACAGGCTGAATGAGTGGTTCTTAGACTCTTCTGTTCATAGAATCACCTGGACCCCAAACCAATGAAATCAGAGTACCTGGGGAGTGGGCCCGGGTAACACTCACCAGGTGATCCCAAATGAGCTGTCAAGTTTGAGAACTAGTGTTTGAGCGCCACTGCGTCGATAACTTTATGCAAAGAAGAATAGGCACTATTTCAACAAAAAAAAGTAGACTTTTCCTTCTCATTGATCTAAATAGACATCTTCATTTAAGTATTAAGTAGCCCATACTTTCCTTTTGCCTAGTACATCCTCCAAGGTCTTGGCCATTATAATCCAAACTTGATCCTTAATGTAACAGAAACTGGAAGTATGTGTGTGCACGGCATGCATGTGCTGGCACCATGTGAAGAACTGGGGGAAAATACAGTTCAAAAAAGGTGATAGACAAGTAACAACATGAAAAGTGCTAACATTCAGGGTGTCCAAGGGGCTTTGGGGACACAGAAGGGCCTAAACAGCCAGGAATCAGGGGTCCCAATGGGCGGCTGGGAGGGAAGGCCACTGCAAAGCCTTCTCAGAGAAAAACCCCTGATGCGGAGTGTGGGACGAATGGAAGTTAACCTCACAGGGAAGGAAATAATGTAAACATATAGTCATATTGGAGTTGTTTAGAATATCTGAAGTAAAATGCAGCTGTGGATTTTCCCTGGCCTGCAAGGTCATTGGGCCATGTTGCCAGTCCCTTCAGGGCCAAGAATAACCATTTTTCTGGCCTAGAGTGTCTCAATCTAACTGCAGATTTAGAATCACTTGGAATATCTTAAATGACAAAGTCAAGGGCTCATCCCCAGACATTCTGATTCAATGAGACTTGAGCACCTCCATTTTTAAATAAGCCCCTTGTGTGATTCTATGAAGCTGAGAGTCACAGGTGGAGTTTTAGTAAAACAGAAGCTGGCCTTGACCACTGGCTACACAGAATCTCCTGGCTAGCTAGAGTAGGCTGGGGCCAGAGTCCACAGGGTCACACCCCAGCCCTCCTCACCTTCCTGCCCAGATAGGTATATGGTCACTTTTATTGCTTTCTGAGGGGAGAAGTCCAGGCTGCAGGCTTCCCAGGCAGCCACTCACCTTGCACAAATGGGGTTGAGTGATCTCTGACCTCTCCGGGATGCTCAAGATGCCACACCCGCATTCCTACATTCCTGCATTCCTGAGAGCATTTCTACAAGAACACTTTCCTTTCTGGCAAGAGGGGAGCATGTGTTGGCAGTGAGAGGAAGCCTTGCAGCACAGTAGACCCTAGCCCTATCCCCAAGGATTATGTGTACCTGTCAAAAGTCAAGATTCATAAATTCTGCCATAGCACATAACAAAATTTCTCTCATCAAATTCACTGAAATAAACTAATATATGAAAATGGACATGAAAATCATGGAATATGTGGAGAAGAATGTAATAGTGAACCTGCAAGAAAAGGATGCTGGGCAGTCAGCTAAGTTTACACACCAGCTGAGTGACTCCTGGGCCACCACAGCCATACAGCATATGATTCAAATCTGTGCTACAGCAGAAGAACAAATTGCTACACGTCATAAATCTTCTGGGTCATCTGCAAATAGTTGGAAGCAGGAATGTTAAACCCATAAATGCCAAGGGTGCATTCACATATCAAAATGAGCATGTGTGCAGACAACACGAGTCCTAGTTAGAGAAACGTGCAGTTGCATTTATGTGTAAACAGCGCAGAAGAAAATCTATCCACCAAATCTATGAAACTAGATCTCTACAGTCCCCCATTATTCAGTCAGAGATAAGTATAATAAACAGACTTTTCTGAATTTAAATCGGGGTATGTAATTTGAGAATTTTTTTCCTGAGTTTAAATGTATTTATAAAGAAGGGCTCCAAAGAGGACAAAAAAAGCTTCAAAGAAAGTGATGCTGACAGTAAGTGCTAAGGCTGGAACAAGGAACGTGTGTCTGGAGAAAGCAGGGAGTCCAATTCGCACAGCACTGAGGCGCATGTGAGATTACTGATATCTGACAGCGAGCCCTGGAAAGCCCATGACTGCCCTACAGATGGCCCAGGGGGCCGTCCAAGGGTGCATCTGGAGAGGGAGGGTAGCAAACATCCATGACGAGTTGAAATGAAGAGACAGACAGTGTCCTCCTACAAGAACAGCAAGGTAGTTACATAGACATCTAAGACAATAGAACCCACCCCAGGGAGGTGGAGGCGGGAAAAAGAAAAAAATCTGACGGGAAATTTTAACTTGAAAGTGACTGAATTATAAACCTGAACTTGCTGAGTAAATTCTGAATTGGATTGTGTTTACTTGGAAATGACTAAAGTCAAAACTTTCTGCTGAGTCAAAAATTACAGTTATTATAAGAAGATCAAGATTAGAGTTTTACACATCCGAGTCTGTGATTGGGAAAGACAAAGCTGTCCCTCAGGCTTTGTTTATTCTCCCCTCCTTACGTGGGCAAGGTCTTTCTTTCACTGAGGCCTAGACAAGGACGGTGACCACTTCCTGAGATCTCCTTCCAAAGCCACTGCAGTGGGAAGTGGCCAAGTCAAGACCACCAGCAGAGGCAGGTGTATCTACTCATATGTTCACTCACTCAACAACTATTTTCTTAGTGTTTTACACCCTAGAACCTTGGAATTCTGAATCAGGAAGCCAAGGGGAAGTATGAGAAGCCAAGAAAAACTACATCAGAATTTCTTCTAGGGAGACAGTCTCTCTTAAAACCTTTCTTAACAAAGAGTGGTATCTATCTATATCTATCAATATCAAGATAGATAGATATATATAGATGGTCTTCAGCTTACTACGATGCTTTGACTTACAATTTTTTGACATTACAATGGTGCCAAAAGATACACATTCAGTAGAAACCATACTTCGAATTTTTAAATTTGATCTTTTCCTCTGCATCTGCAACATGATACTCTCTTGTGATGCCGGGCAGCAGTGGCAAGATGATTTTGCCCAACTGTAGGTAATGAGAGTGTTCTGAGCACATTTAAGGTGGGTGAGTCTGAGGTAGGATGTTTTGTAGGTTAGGTGTATTAAGTGCATTTTCAACTTATAATATTTCAACTTACAATGGGTTTGTTGGGAAGTAAGCCCATAGTGAGTGAAGGAGCCTCCGTACTGCCATTATGTCAGGGAAATGAGCACACTCACCTATCCCTGCACCAGGAATAGAATGTAAACTTGAACTGCCATTCTAGAAAGCAATTAGATACTATGTACCAAAAATATTTAAAATGTGCATACCCTCTTAACCAGAAATTCCAATTCTAAGAATTTGCTTAAGAGAGTAATTTAAAAAGATCGATGTAACATAGTGGTTAAGAACCAATCCTTGATGTCAGTAGATTCTGAGTCCAGGTCCTGATTCCACCAATTAGCTGAATTAAACTCTGGACAAATTACTGAATGTGAACTTCAACTTCCTAGGATGTGAAATGGGGGTAATAGTAAGAGCAATCAACAAGGCCGTCATGAGGATAAAATGAGCTCAAGAGTGTAAATGCTCAGCAATCAATGTTGCTGCTTTCCTTCATCCATACTGTTTTCATACATAAAGATGATGGTCAAGTTTGGTCATAACACCATTCTTTGTAAAAGAGAAAAGCTAAATGCAAAGAAAATATCTAATAATAAATGATTCATTAAATTATGACACATCCATATAGTGAATATTAGGCTAGCCTTTAAAAATGTTATCGAAATGTATCTATTGCTACAGAATGATGTTTATGACAAATCATTAAGCCCAAGAAGTGACTTCACAAGCAATCATGCACAGCATTATCCGTTTTTTGTTTACATTTGCATACATACACATAGAAAAATACATGGAAAGACAGATTCTAAGATATTAAGATGGTTATCTATAAGTGAGACTATGAATTTTTCAACCTGCATTATCTTTGGCTTTTTATATTGAATTTGCATTGTGTTCGGAATAAGCCAAAAAAAAAAAAAATTCATGGTAATATCAGTTTTAAAGTGTAAAGTCTCCTTGGGAAGTCACAGGTAAATTTTAACCTGTAATTAGCAAAAATCAAGATGATACCTCACAAAAGAATTCTAATTAATAACGTATAAGAGGTGAGGAGAATAGAAAATCACTGTCAGAACACCACAGAAATCATTGCTGCGGCAAGACCCACTGATGGATGCTAAAATTCATGGGCAACAGTTTGAGAAGAGTACGTGTATAGTCTCAAAGTATCTTTCTCAAGATAGTTATTAATTACTCTGGGGAATGCTGTAGCTTTACAATGGAGAAGACTGGATCCAGTTTAACTTTATTAGCAAGGAGAAACATCAATATCATGAACCCCTGATACAATGCCTTGCGTGAGAAGCACATGTCACTTTTGTGGTATCATTGCCAAAAAAAGCAAAACTGCTATCTCACCATCAGAACACGTCAGACAAATTCAGATTGAACAACAGCCTATAAAATACCTGACCAATTACCTCAAAAGTGCCAAGGTCATGAAAGACAAGAAAGGCCAATGAACTGTCACAGATTGGAAGAGACTAAGGAGACATGACACTAAGTATAATGTGAGGTGTTGGACTCGCTTCTAGGACAACTAAAGGACACTAATGGAGGAACTGGGGAAGTCCAAATAAAGTCAGTAGGTTAGCTAATAGAATTGTCCTAATATTAATTTCTTAGTTTTGATCACTGTCAAATGCCTGTATAAGATAGCAACATTAGAGGAAGTTGAGTAAAAAGTATATAGGAACTCTCTGTACTATTTTTGCAATTTTTCTATGTCTAAAATTATATCAAAATAAAAAGTTTAAATATAAAGCAAGACTGGACAAGCCTAGGTTCTTGGGGTTAGGCATTATTGGGGAGGTCTTTAAGAGGCCCCAGACAGGAAAAATCTCAGTCTTTTACTTCCTTCTCAGATTTGAATAGAAAATATTACTTTTATAACGTGTTAGGTTAAAATTAAATTAAAACAAACATAGGGGGATGTAGTGTATTGGTTTCAAACAGATAACCGCAAAGAATATTCACAGATATTATCAAAATTTAACATTTTTTTAATTGTCACTCTTCAAAGACCATAATTTCCCTATTCCAGTTTATTAGTTCAACTTTTTTCTTATTCTCAAGAATCTTTCTTTCATGTCATATCTGAGTCAACAAAAGTTAAAAGATTAAAGTCTTTTGAATTTTAAATATCCCAGAAAGTATCCTTATGTTGCCCACTTCTTTTGTTTGCCTTTTCAAAATTTGATATGAAATGTTTGTTTCTTCAGTGACTATTAAATCGGTATCAGATGCAGAAAGAAAACTACCAGTCTAGACAGTCTAATAGACCTCATGCCTCCTGAGGGAACAGGTGTTTAATCTCTAATTTCAGGTCTCTTAGTAATTAAAACAAGTAGCAATTACAAACACAACTAAATTTATTGGAGGTTACTATCTATTTACTTATATCATCTCATTAATCCTCACAACAACCCTTTAAGTGGACATTATTTCATCTCTATTTTACAGTTGACAAAACTGAGGCTTAAGAAAATGAATTCATTTTTTCAAGGTCACAGAATACGTGGCAAAATCAAGTCCTAGTAGTCGGACACTTTGTGATTTATTGTTTGTTTTCAAAACTTTTGTAAATATTCACTGATGAATACCACTGGTATTAGAGGTCTAGCTAGAAACTTCTGTAAATTCCAAACCACTGGTTAAGGAAAGAATGCCTATTACACAGAAGAGCCTGTGGGCATAGATCATCCTTTCGACCTCGCATAAGGTAACTAAGAATATATAGATCAGATTAGAACAAGGAGAACAGCAACTGCACCAATTCAATTGATGCAAATCAATTCAAGGACCAAATGGGAGCTTGCTGATCCAGGATTGCTTCTCAGCTATACAAAATGTCATTTTACATTTTAATATGCAAAATTTCAATTGACATTAAGATGAACACTAGATCCCCTAATTTGCATAATTCCACATGTGGAGACTTTTGTGTGTGTGTGAAGACTTTTACTATAGGGAGTGTACCACCTCCTTGTGGATTCTCTCTTCCCTCCTCTAAGCCATCCTATACACATCTGCCAGATTAATCTTCTTAAACTTTCATTACTTCAATCCTCAGCTGAAAAACCTTAAATGGCTCCATATTGCCTTTGAAATATTGTCTAAATTCCTCAACAGTCTGGCTTCAATCCCTTTTTCCAATAAAATTTTATCATCAATTAAGATAATTTCCATTATAACTAACGAAAATCTCAGCTCGAACTGGCCTAAAAAGAAGGAAACTTATTTTCTTATATAACTAGGAGGACAGAAATGGAATGGGCTTTGAGGAGACTTAATCCAGTGGTTCTAGTCCCATGTCCCTTGGATTCTCTCTTTCAGTCTTTTGGTACTCAATCCCCATGAAAACACAATTCCTCGCTTTCCCACTTTGTCATGGGCCATCCTTCCCACCATTTCTACCCATTCTTCAAGGCCCCCATCTTCCATGGTCCATCCCTGTTTTTCCCAAGAGAGAGCCTTGCCATCTCTCTCTGTAATTCCATGGGACTTTATACCTGTGTCTTTGGCCCTTGTTACAATAGCCATCTACATCTATGCCCTACCTGCTATACTAAACAATAGGCTCCTTGAGAGTGAAGTCCAAGTCCAGCCCCTCTTTATGCTCATTTCCTGACTAGTACTTTGTACATAGGCTCTCAACCAATGTGCCAATCAGTTAACAAATATGTCAACCTCATGGGAAAATCTGTACCGTTCTTTATCCTAAGGCACCATTTTCTCCTCTCATTCAGTGGTCTTAAGAGCCTAACACAAATAAGACAAGTTTTTTGGCTTTTGGTTAAATGTGCCATTCTTATCAAACAATGAAGAGGACTTCCTTTTTTAAAAAAATAAAATTTCAAGAAAACTCCTAAACCTTGAGTTGAAAACAATCAGAAGACACTCAGGTTTGGATACGGCTTTTTCCATAGAAAATATAACTCTGAGCAGAATTGCTGTTCCAAAATTTAAAGCTATCCCGAGACCCATGCTAAGCCTGCTTTATGTTGGCAATGCCTCCTCTGTTTTCCCTACTTATCTGCACATTATGTTTATCTATGAGAAACCAGACAAAAAACAGCGATCTCGCGGCATCACTTATTCTCTAAAGCCATTCAGAGGCCTAAAGCTAACCTGTTCTAAGATTCACCTACCCCAAAGCAGAGTCCAAAAAAACCTTCAAGGAAGTGTGCCCTACAAGAAATTACACAGCAAAGTTAGGCTCCCCCCAACCACCTCATTACCCAATATCAATAACCATCGGAATCTATATTATCTCAGAGCAAATTGGGACCAGTGTTTTTTTTTGTTTGTTTTGATTTGTTTTTTAGTTAATAACAGCAGCAAAAAAAAAAAAAAAAAAAAAAAAGTCAGCAAGAGGCAACACGATGCCTGAAGTGCTATGAAAGTTTGATTTGGTATAGGCCAAGGTCATTTGTCTGGCATTGGGATTGATTCATCCTTAAAATATTTAATAAATGTCTTTTAGGTATTACGTTAATCATGAGTTTCAAACTTCTTTGCGGGCAGCTGGAAAAGGCAACTATTTATTCTCCCAGAGCCACCTTCCTCATCCATGGCCCAACAGCTCAAGGTCTCCTTGAGATGTGGAGCTCAAGATGAGTAGCTTCTATGAATGTTCTGCCCCAAGTCACAGTGCAGATGTGGCCAAGCCTCACTGCGGTTGTGACAAGCCAGCTGGCCATGCTCCATGGATTGCTAAATGAGAAGGGGAAATTCACCCTCTCATCTCTTTGAAAAAGTCTGTAAGAATATATTAGTTATGATTTGCAAGTAAAGCTTTAAGCCTCACTGTGGAACATGGGACAGAGCAGTCCTTTGATTATGCTGAGGAAGAGTGATCACCATAGCACAAGATTTTTGGGGGTCCCCATGGTGATAGACAGTGGCTCAGAAAGATGACTGCTGATGAGAACTAGCTCACTCTTCCATTAGTCATTCATTTATTCATATATTGATTCATTCATCCATCAAACATTTATTGAGAATCTTGCATTTGCCAGATTTTCTACCCCTGAAAACATAACAGTTGGAGAAACAGACACATAAACAAATAATTACCACAAGCTGAGACCAGTGCCATGATAGAAATAAGTGCAAAATGAGGAAGCACAGAGAGTAAATGACAAACTCTGCCTGGAGAATCAAAGAGGCTCAGAGTGGAGGTAGCATGGGACCAGTGAAGAATGTAAACATCAGAGATGTCCCAAACCAAAAGCTAGTCCAAAGCATCCAAAGTCTGAGCGAAGACATGAGGAGTTTTACAATATAAGAAAAGTTGGAAAAGGACAGGTCTGGACTTTTCAGCTAAATATGGGGATAAAATCATTGGATGAAGACAGCTCAAATTGCTAATCATCGGTTTATTGACAATAACAACTTCTTTCCTGAGGCCTTTCTCTGCTCCTCAGTTCCCTGTTGTTTGTGGGTAAATATCCACCTGCTATTTTACAATATTCCTGCTTAATTGGCAACCAGCTGCCTCTAGGAAATATTATGTTCAAGTGTAACTATTTTTTTCACCTTAATCTTATCACTGAGAAAAAGAATGAGGAGAGGAAAAAAAGCATTTTTAAAATATATAGCTTCTTTAAAAAATAAAGCCAGAAATATAATATAAAGTTACTGCTGAGAATTCTGTTTTCTAAGGTGTCAGCTCAAGGTAGGCAAAAACTATACAATCATGATTTGGTGAGTTTATTGCACTTCACGAAGCAATAGGAGCAGACCTATTCAAACATTGGTGATCACTTCTCAATCAAATTAAAGAATGAGCTGCTCCTTGGATTGCCTTTCTTGAGAGTGTTTTAATTTAAAACTTTTATGGCCCTTGGAACTTTGAGGACTATTCAATATAAAATTTCCAGTCTAGGAGCTGGGTTTCTGAGTCAGCAAATGCTGCCTCTCTGCTCAATACAGTGTTGGCCGGAGATGCCAGTGAATAGGGGTACTTTGGAAGAGTGCCATGTACATGTAATTGGACCCATACATGAATAAGACTACTCTGAAAGGGAGAGAAATAAAAACATCAAGGTGTGACTGGTTAAAGGGCAGTCCGAAGAAAAAGAAACTCCTAAACCAAAGAACAAATAGTGCAATTCCAGGTGCCTTGGTCCACGGGGGTGAAAGAGATTTGTTGGGCGGGGGGGCAGGGGAGGGTCAGGTGTGGGGAGTAGAACTGTGTGCATAGCCTGCTAAGTGAACCCTACTTAACATTTAAGTTAACAAATAAAACAAAGTTAAATTTTTTCATCCAGAAAACACTAAGATTGTAATACAGGTCCAGGAATAAAAACACGGGGTCTTATAGCTATAGCAGATTAAGGCCCAAAGAAATTCGATAGCCTTCTTATGGTCCCAAAGAACTTAATATTGTAAGAAATTGCATAGCAAACATTTCCAGACTAAAGGTGGAAATTTCCCTACAGGCAGTTCGGATCCAGGGCATTTTTCTGAACTTAAAAGGGGACAACAAGAAATGCTTTACAGGAGTGTATATGTGTTCACTCTAGGTCATCATAAAAATCATAACAAATTATAACATTTTGGAATCAACAAAATCTAATAAAGTTCAACTCTTCCTTTTCACGGATGAGGAAAATGAGGCCTAGGGAATACAGTTGCCTTCTAGAAGTAACACAACTTCTAAAAAAATGGAAAAGTCAAATCTTATATTCAAGTCATCTGATCCAAACTTCAAACTTATCTTCAATTAAAAAAAAGTAAATAAAGAAGATAATGAGCAACAATAAGAAAAATAATATCTCTGCTTTTTCAAAGTTAGCATTCTTAGGATCATCTGCAATTTCATGGAAATACCAGTCTTGGATTTATTTTCTTGAACTAATCTACAATCTCAGGCCACCACCCTCCTTGGTGAGGCCCATTTGTCTGCTGCCTACAGTGGAAAGTTAGACTTCTTTTAAGAACTATAATGGGGGTCCTGCAGCTTTAGCTTTCCAAGAATAGTTCATATTCAATGCATCCTTATCCTTTTTGGTTTTATAAATTCACTAGATAAACTAGAATATATCTTTCTTCTCCTAAGGAAAACTCTCTGAGGTTGCAATGTGGCGCTTTTGAAAGCAAGCATTGAGAAGAGAGCAGGAATAAAAGTCAGTGGGAAAACAAACAGATCTCTAGCAGAATTCTCCACGCTCATGTGCAGAATGACATGTTAGCACTGAAAAATTCAGGTCTAAAGAAGTCTCTAAACAAGGAGGGATATAGGGCTGCTGTGGGTGCCAAATGGAGGTGTCCATTCTGAGGAGATAAAAGGGCAAGGCCCATGAACTCAGTCTAGGGACTGTGTTTGGAAGTCAACAAGAGAAGTCAGTGCTTTATGGTGGCATTCTGATTCTCTTCCTATACCTGAGGAAAAAAAGAGAGGCAAATAGAAAGGGTTAATACATTTCCCTGAAAGGCACTGACACTAAAGCCACTCTGTTCATGGTCTGCTTGTAATGGCTCATGTTCACTAAGCATTCCAAATGCTCAACACATACATTATCTCATTTCATACTGATAACATACCTACAAAGAATATATTATCCTTTTCTCATAATAAAGAAACCAAGAGTTATAGTAGTAGAGCTTGGGCTTGAACCCAGGGAGTCTGATTCCAGAGCCTGCATGCTTAACCACTCACTAGACTGTCTCTTAGGAGTTAAGACAGGTAGGAAGCACTTGTGTGTCTGAAGAATATGCAGTCTGTCAATTCCCCCAGAAATTTCAAATTTCATCCTTGGATCAAGCAAGAACACTAGCAATCTGTACAGCCTTCAATTTGACATTGAAGGACATTACAACCTAACTTTGAAGGACAAAACAAATCTAACACAAAGATGCTGTTGAAGGCATCCATCCACTACCTTGACACAATATCCTTCTCACCAAGACTCATAGGGAAACATTTCCTATTACTCTCAGTATCAGGAAAAGCTGTATTCTCCTAGTCAATTTATTTGTAAATAGAAACAGAGTAAATTCTGTTCCTATTTGGTTTGATCTTTGTGGTGGCTGCTGGGAATTGTTAAGACAAATTTATATCCCCTGTTCAGAAGCTCTCCAGTACCATATACTTATAACATGCTTTTTAGTATACTATGTTCACTCCAGGTTTTATTAGTTTCCTACCTATATTCTCTTTCAGTCCTGATTTCCACAGCCATTTATTTTACCCTTTCTTTTATTTAGTACACTGCCTTTAATCTCATATAGAATGAGGTGCTAAATTAATGAATAAAGGAATGAGTAATAGTCAAACAAGCAGTAGCCTTTTTTAATGACATGGAAGAGACACATGACACGTATTTGAATCCCTGAATCCCAAATCTGAGGAAAGCCCAAATTTGATCAACAAAGCAGTGCCTGTGAGAACCCTATAATTGATAGAGGCAGTAGCAACACAGCAACTAGCAAAGCCATGGTATAAGTGGAAACAGTGAATGATGACCTCATGTTAACAAAGGGGAACATTAATACTCCCTCCAAAAGCATTTGAACCACCGCAGGAAGGCTGCCAATGAGAAAAGGAGAACTTTGGAGGACCAGGTTTCCAGTCATGATGCTGGTAAAGGCTTAAACCTGAGACTTCTATTAGTGTAATCCATACACTCTTGGGTGCATCATTCCAGGTTGCAGTGTCCTATGAGACATGATTATGTACACTGCAAGACTAAGCCATATTTTTGCATTGGTTTGCCTCACTGGTTTGTAATTTATAGCTCCAAATCATAATTATGCTTTTAGGTATCAAGTTTATCCCAGATCTACAAATTATTAAGTGATTTTACCTTTAGGGAAATGTTCCCATAGTTATCCCTATTTGTCATTCAAATCCTTAGCTGTTGATCTGACAATACAACCCTAGAAATTCCAGGTCCATTAGTCTGTTCCAAAGGGTCAGCAGAGAGGAAGGACATCCAAGAGGAAGATAAATTTGGCTGAAGAGGAATCACATGAGAGAAGGTCTGATTAGGGCCTTACTCAGACTATAGAAGCGAACGCACTCTAAATTCTATGTTCAAGGTTCCTTCTTGTTGGATCCTGAGTGACAGACTGATTAAGCATGTTACGCCATGCCTGGGTAGTGATCTGGAGCTTAATGATGGATAATCATTCTAATACTTTTCCTAAATGATTATGCCTGCCATAAGAAAACTACCTGTGCTGGGAGCACCCTTCCTCTTTCTAGATGGGATGCTGCTTGATTCATAAAGCACTTAATAAAGACAATTAGATCTTCAATTTAAAAGAAAAAAGAAATGAAACTAAACTGTTTTGTATCACCACACACCAAAATTAACTCAAAATGGATTAAGGACCTGAATATAAGACCCGAAACAATAAAATACATAGAAGAAAACATAGGAACTAAACTCAAGGACCTTGGACTTAAAGAGGATTTTATGAATTTGACATCAAAGGCAAGGGAAGTAAAAACAAAAAATAAATGAATAGAACTACATCAAACTAAAAAGCTTCTGCTCAGCAAAGGAAACCATTAACAAGGTAAAGAGACAACCATCCAAATGAGAAAATATATTTGTAAGCAATGCCTCTGATAAGGACCTAATATCCAAAATATACAAAGAACTCATACAACTCAATAACAATAAAAAAACAAATGATCCCATCAAAAAATGGGCAGAGGAACTGAACAGACACTTCTCCCTAGAGAACATACAAATGGGAACAAATATTTGAAAGGATGCTGAACATTGCTAGTTATTAGCAAATCAAAACCACAATGAGATACCATCTCATACCTGTTAGAATAGCTATAATCAACAGGACTAGTAATAGCAAATGTTGGAGAGGATGCAGGAAAAAAGGAACCCTCATACATTGCTGGTGGGACTGCAATGGAAAACAGTTTGGAGATTCCTCAAAAAAGTAAGAATTGATCTACCATATGATCCAGCAATCCCACTACTGGGTATTTACCCCGAAGATTTGAAAACCCATATCCAAAAAGGTATTTGCACACCGATGTTCATAGCAGCATTATTCACAGTGGCCAGGACACAGAAGCAAACAAAGTATCTTATGATAGATGATTGGCTAAAGAAGGTGTGGTACATATATACAATGGAATATTACTCAGCCATAAGAAGAGATGAAATATAGCCATTTGCAACAACATGGATGGACCTCGAGATAATCATGCTAAGCGAAATAAGCCAGACTGAAAAGTAGAAAATCACATGATATCACTTATATGTGAGATATAAACCTAAAAGCAACAAATTAACAGGACAAACAAACAGAGATTCAGGGACATGGACAATGGACTAGTGCTTACCAGAGGGGAGGGGGTAAGGAGGAGTCAAATATAGCAGGGTAGGGGAATGGTGAAGTGGGTAAAGGAAATCAAATATATGGCAGCTGAAGGAAACTGGACTTTGGGTGGAAAACACAAAATAGAATATATAGATGTCAAATTATAATGTACACCTGAAAATTATATAATTGTATTAACCAATGTTACCCCAATAAACTTTAAAAAAAATAAAGAAAAGAAAAAAAGAAAAATGCTCTATGCTATGTTGGAAATACCTGGATAAGACCTTCATGTTTCTGACTCAATCTACTAACAAATATTTATTAATCACCACCTATGAGTTCATTACTGTGCCAAGTTGATTGGTGAAACCACAAAAAAAAAACCACGATCTGATGACTGCCCTCAAAGAACTTACTCTTTAGTTGGAAAGACAAGCTACTTAATTAAAAAAAATCAAAGAATCCTTATAATCAAAGCATTTGGCCTTAATGATAAAAGTTAAAAAAAAGAGAACAGTGAGAGTGGTGCTCATTAAAGCAGAGGTAGAATTTGAGCTGACCTTGAAAAGGCAGTAAAATTCAATTAAAGGAAAAATATGAGAGCGCTCATTCCAGGTCGGGGAGAAGAAAAGGAAAATTGTAGATCCAACTAGCCATAGTAGTTTTGAGCTGATATTGGAGTTCTCACATCCCTCTGGCTGGCTTAAGAAACATCTTCAGCAGTGAACACACAATGCAATATGTATATAACTTATTGTTGAATTGTACATTTGAAACATATTGGATTTCGTTAAGATCAATGTCACCTAAATAAATAAATAAATAAATAAATAAATAATAAAAACACTTTCAGATAACTCCAAGAACAAAAGAGCAATTCTTCTAAGACCACACAACTTAACCAGTTTTGCAGAAGATGCTCCAGGTTTCACTTCCCTTGTCGACCAATTGGACTTCATTTGCTTCTTTCTCTTTCTATGTGAGTCTTACTTTCCCCATTGTATTTTGAGCTACAATTTTGAAAACACATTATTGGTATTTGTAAAGAATGTTCAAAATAGTTACTATATATTTTTCAACAGAAAGTATTGCCCTTCCAGATAGCTATGCTGCAAGGAATACTGTTTATACGCTCTGCATTGGGACGGGGGTACACCTTCCAATTAAAAAACTAATGGAATACAGCTCCATTTCCCCCCATCTGCTTCTAGTCACCTGGGAGATCATTTTTCTTGCAGATGATGATGGAACTATCTAAGGAATGGAGGGACTCACTTATCCTTGAGGATGGGGAGCGAAGAGATAATTGATTCATAGCCAGTAGACACTTAGTCCCAAAGCAACCAGTGATGTTCCTGAAGAGACTGGAGCTACTGGAGCCCACAATCTACTGTCAAGCTGAGGGCTTCAGAAACACCAGGGAAAGAAAAACAGCACATTTTGTTTTTTCATAATAAACCCCTCCATCTTGTTGAGACATTTTACTCTCCTGAGGACACAGGGCCTGCTTCTCAGCCTTCCCAATTGGCTCTTTTCTGCCTCCCACCCATTTCTATTAAAATGGTTTACTGGGATCCAAAAGAGGCAACCTGCCACATCAGGCTTTTTATTATCTTTTTTCCCCTCCCTCACTCCAAGCTCGTTTAGACTCTTTTTCTTTTCTGCCCCTTCCCCACCTCGCCATCCTGGTCTTCCTCAGTCATCTGTTATTATTCAGGGGACCTTTTTCTATAGGTCTTCAGAGAGAAGCAATTCCTGGATTGGCTTGCGAAGCAAAGCATTGTAAGATTCTAACTCAATCTCAATTACTATTTGGCACTACATTTTATGAGAGAGAAATGCAATAAAATAGCAATTTCTAAATTTAACTAGCATCATATAATGCAATCATTTATTACAGAAAGCTGTTGTTTATATATCACCTGAGCTATGGATTAGTATGGAAAAGGCAGTGTGTAGGAAGCCATATAAATCGATCACTATTTAAAGTGGTTAATCAAATATCTCATTTGTTTCCATGAATTTTCCTCCAATAATAATGCTGCATCTCACATGATGTACCAACAGACTGTAATCCACAGCCACAAAACAACACTAAAATAGAATCCAGCCAGAGATGCAGAGATGACTTTTTCATTCTATTGTTTGAAATGCTGGAAAAGGCAATTAAAGCAGAGTAAACCATATTTTTCTCCCACACACCCATTCTCACTTTGCTCCCTTCCCTAATAACCATAAGCTGAAACCACTTAAGGATTACAATTATCCGTCATCATTATCACCCATATTATGACGAGGCTGCTACTCATTGCAAATGATGCTTCTGAAAATGAAAGATGATCTTCTGAGATATTTTTGTTTGTTTGTTTTTTGCTTTATAGGCTCCTTCGGGCAGAATGAGGGCGGGGGGGAGAAAGAGATGGAAATCCAGTTAGAAAAACAATTAACTAGCACGGCTTCACTGCGCAGTAACATCAAATCATACAGCAATTAGAGCTCTGCAAAAACCTCCGGTTCGGCTTCACGCGCATTTAAGGATGAAAACTGATATGTACGCTGAGCTGATGCTGGACTGCAAATGAAAAAATCAAAGAGGTAAACATTGTAAAAGTTCATTCTCTGCCTAATCACAGCTTGAGAATGGTGATTTGGGCTAAGTGTATTTTTAGTCTGCACACAAGAAAATTCACCTTTTCTTCTCACAAGCCTTGGTAAATTGCCAGAAAATTGTCTATCATTCTTTTCTTTTTCCACATTGAATATAAAAAAAAGTTAATGTTTGCTGAAAAATATATTATACTTGTTAACTAATAAAGGGGTTATTTAACCTGTCGTCCTCACAGATTATCAAAGCCTTAATTGTTAGAGCTAAGAAAGTAATTACAAAAGCTTTTCCAAAAGCAGGATGACAGTGCTCTTAAAGGCTGGAAAGATCTACCAATTCTTGGCTTCTTGAGCCTTACCACATGAAAGAAATTTACCTTTACCTGTGAACAAGCCAGTATAGATTAAGTAACCTGCAAAATATGCGTATTCCCTTTCCATTTTTTCCTAAATGAATACTTTCCCTTGAAAAGTTTTTGGTACAATAGGAGTTAACTTGTAATACAGCAGGAATTTCCCAGTAAGAAGCAATTCACAAAGCTCGCTCTTCTCTGTCTACATCTATGGTGTTCCTATCATTTGACTATGGGTTTAAAAAACAGAAATAAAGTGATTAAGAGATCTGCTCCCTTTATTTTTTTAAATAAACTATTTTGAAATAATTTTAGATTCACAAGAAAGTGCAAAGGTAATTCAGAGAGTTCCTATATACCCCTTGCCAAGTTTCCCCACCTTACAGTACTATGGTACATTTGTCAAAACTAAGAAACTGACATCGATAGGTTGCTATTAACTAACCTCTAGACTTTGGCTTCTACTAGTTTTTGTATTACTGTCCTCTCTCTGTTCCAGGATCCAATGTGGTACCACATTGCATTGCATGTCTTCCCAATTACCCCGATCCATGTCAGTTTCTCAGTCTTTCCTCGTTCTTCATGACCTTGACTGACTTATGTGTTAATCAGATATCCTGTAGCATGTCTTCCAATGGGAGTTTCTCTCATTTCTTATCAAGATTAGACTAAGGTTATAGGTTTTTAGGAAAAATAACACAGAGGCAAGTATCTTTCTCATCACTTCATATCTGGAGTACCTGATACCCATGTGATGGCAGTGACATTAGCCTTCATCCTTAGTGAAGGTCGTATTTGCCAAGTTTTTCCTCCCTAGGTTTAGTATGTTCCTCTTTCCTTTATTTAATCTTTGGAAGAGGGTCACTAAATCTAACTCACATTCAAGACAGGTAGTAGGTGAGAACCTCCTGGAGAAGGAAATGTCTATGTATATTATTTGGGGAGGGGAGTATCCAGAAATTAGACTGTAAGAAAGGTTTGCCTCTTCTTTCCAATTTATTTATTTATTCAATCAGTTGCTTCCCTTAATTTTATTTTTTAAATTAATTTATTTTTTATGGTGACAATGGTTAACAAAATCCAATAAGTTCAGCTGTACACTTTAATGTAAGACATATATATATATATATATATTTACACTGTGTGTTCAATTCCCACCTCCCTTAATTTTAAAATGAGACATATCATTGAAATGATGCACATCTAAACTATACAAAACACTAAGAAAACACATTACGGATTTTAAGTTTCAAAGAAATATTGTTGTTTCCAAGTCCTTTTCAATGAATCAAATTTAATATTCACTTATCATCCCCGGGGGAAAATATACACATGAGGTTACACCCCGCTCTTGGGCTACCACCAGAGCTCAGTGTGTATTACACAAATTATCCCAAGCAGTTTATGAAAACAAGCAGCCATTTCAAACTTCAGCTGAAGCATTTTGGTTCAGCAAATATTCCAGTCACCTCTCACCCTTACTCAGCCACATGATTATCTCTGCAGAAAACAAGGGAGCAGGTGTTCGAATCCTTATTCGAAAGCCCGATTTGGCATTCCATAGCACTCCATAGATAGCATGTGGGACCTTTTCTGTGGCAATGACATTCATTATAACTACTCTTTTTCACCATTCATTACTCATGCCTTCAACAGACATTTATTTAACATTTACTATATGCCAAATGCTGTGCTGTGTCTTGGAGCACCAAAGAGAAAGAAAGATTACAATAACACATAAGGACCTCAGACCATATCAGGTTCTATGTGAGACACATGAATAGGGTACCAAGGGGGCACAGAAGAGAAAGTAGCCCATCTACCTGAAGGAGGAAAGAATGAATAGCTGTATAGAGATGCTGCTAAAACTGGGTCTCAAAAGCTGTTTCCCAGAAAAAATGCTGAGGTGGAGCAGTGTGGGGAATGTCAGCAAAGGATGACCTAGGTCAAAAAAGGACCTTGAGCAAAGGCGCTGAGAGAGTTGATGACACACCTTCTGAGAACAGATGATCAGGATTCAACTATTTCTAACAGAATCCTTGGAAGTCATGGTTTGCTTGCTCCTTTTAATGGTTCATAGAAGAGAATAAGACAGAATACTTTGCCAAGTGATACATGAAAAGTACTTTAAAATCATTTATTCTATGAACATGCCAAAAGATTATACTTCACATCTCACCCAATGTAGAAGAGAAGGAAACAGAATAAAACACACATTTAACCAATATTTGTTAAACTTCTATCATCTCCAAGCACTGTACTAGGTACCCTGCAAACATTCTTTCATTTTTTGAGAAAATATTTATTATTATCACCATTTTATAGAGAAGGAAACTTGGTCTTAAAGGTTAACATGGCTGTTTTCACAGCTGGTAAAAAATAAAAAATAAGATTTGAATCCAGTTCTGCTTTTGATGGTTTGATTTCCTCCTCTGATTTTTTTTTTTTTTTTTTTTGGTAGGTGGCAGATTTAATAAGCAAGGGAACTTACATACATACAAGGCTTGTCTGAGGTGACCATGTGGCCCACAAACAATGGGTGATGGCATTTGGTGGAGGGAAAATCAATGCGACCATAACAGGATCTTAGAAAATGAAAATCTGGAACTCCGAGATTAAGTTTAAACAAAGTCAATACACTTTGGCTAAAATAGAAGTCAAAATGTCCAAGATATAAAGGGTACAGACGTAGAAAAGAAAAGACAGGAACATGATTCTCAAAGAACAGAGTCAATAGGAATAAGAAACAGTGGCCATGTCAAAACAGAATGAGTGTCAAATGCTTCAAAAATCAAAGTTAAAAATTATTTCTGATAACAAGCCAAGGTATATAAGTGCTGAGCTCAAATCCCGGAAAATAAAGCTAGTAGGAATAAGGGAAGAACAGCCCTCTTTCCCCCAGATACATGATGGGCTACCAGGGTCTGCTCCCTTTTTCCTGGATGGCATGCCTTACTTTGAAACAGAGAAATCCAGCAGCAATATCAGCTACTCTGAAATAAAAAGTTGAGAGTAAAAAATATAAGGCAAAGAAGTACTAGAAGAAATCACACAGGAGCATTTATATCACTTTTAAAGTGAAAGGGGACTTTTTAAGTGAAGGAAACCACTATAAAAACCACCCTTCTTTTGTTGCCTTAGTTTGTAATCAGTTGAGAGATTGACCCAGGACTCAGAGAGATAATGAACATTTTCAGTCATAAAGCAGATATCAGATAGTTTAAGTAAGCAATGACAATGGCCTGCCAACACTATATCCCAGAAATTGACTTTTTCAGTTACAGGTAGTGCTAACCTTGAGAGAGTGCACTAATCAACAAGGATCAGAGGATGTATGCTCTTTGCAGAAAGGGGACAGATTCAAGTAGAAGTTTAAAAGGGGCTGTCTCTTCTCTCAAATTTATCACTTAAGTAAGCATCAAAGAGAAGCCAGGTATGTTACTTAGTAGAGGTCCCCACATACGGAAAATATGAAGAGTAGAGAATAAATGTTCTCCCAATATTAAGCACAACACCAGTGTACAATCCATAAAAAAACAGATTGAAATATTTAACTAGATCAAAGCTGTAAATATCTACATGAAAAAGAAAAAATCTATATATACACATATACTCAGTTCTTATTATTCGCTATAGTTATCGTCTATGATGTCACTATAAACACCAATTTAGAAAATACTAAAGCATTGCTCCTGGCAGAAATACAGCCCTTGGTTCCTATGAGCCTCTGATCCTAACATTTTTGTCAACCTACCAATACAAAATCTTATTTTATGTGTTTCTGATTAAGACTTTAATAAATGTTGTTAATTCATTAACATTGAAGTTATGGCTGACAGCTACTATAACTTAAACCTGAACAAAGTTTATCTAATGTGTATTCTCTCTGAGGGCATATCATAGCCTCCTTGTACTTAAAAACACTGGATAGCACTTCAATACTTCCCATGGGGGCCATTTTAAATAGTGAAATCACCCAGAAAAAGCACAAAAATGTGAAAAACATCACGCTAAACAGACTGCAAGAAGGACACTTGTTTATAGAAGGCAGAGGGTTGCCTTCCTGGACCTCAGCTGGGAACAATCATATCATGTGATTCAAATTTTTCACTGCTCTGTGCATGTCCAAAAATGACCACAAAATGCCACAAATATTGATTTATAAGTAAACTTTAGCGAGTAGCAAATTTGCAAGTGCAGAATCTGTGAATGATTAGGGTTGACTGCATACACACATAGACATACACATTTCAATGACAAATGACAAACTGAGAATTCCTTCCATATCTCAGATAAAAGATGTATTAATTACTACATAAAAAGACTTTGTAAACTAAAAAGAAAAGGCAAATACTCAAATAGAAAAAGGAAACCAAAGGACTCATTCAGGTAATTCATGCTTGAAGAAATACATATAAAATCTAGAAAAACAATAAACCTCCTTGCAACTTTTAAATGAAACACCACCCCTCCTGTATACAGGCTCATGTGTGGGTAGGACTAGAAGCGGGCAGACCATTCTGGAGACAATGGGGTAAGGCTTTAGAAAGCTCATCACATTCAACCTAGTAATTCCAATTTTAGTGAGTAATCATAGGAAAATAAATTAAATATAAAAAATAAGTTAATGTAAAGATATATATCGATCAATAGTTTTTTGCACAGTTTATTATAACAGTGGAGGGAAATGTGGGGAAATCTTGCATTTCTAAAAACAAAACATTAGTTAAATAAATTACAATAAACCAATAGAATGAACATTAAAAATGATGTCAAAATATGTGCCTTGATATAATGTGTACTTTCTTATATAATTTAATTTAAAAAATATTCTCATGAAAAATTGTTCCCAATATCTTCATAAGTGAAAAAAAATGTTATAAAATAATATTCACAGCAAATATATTTCCATGGGTCTGCAAATATATTCACTAAATTGTGGTGAATAATTATATATGAGGGGTGGGTATATCAATATTTCTTAAAACTTCTTGTCTTTTTAAATATTATTTCTGTAATTACTACATACAGCTTTTGAAGCAAAAATAACATTTAACATTAATGTCATATATCTGCAATAATCTTAGCATTCTTGTTTTAAAAAGAAAAGCCGATCCTTTCCAAGATACTTGAGCATTATTCAAAGAATCAGTTAAGCTAAATAAATTAATGGGTTTCATAAGTAAATTGACCTTTTATAGCTGGCCTCTGAGAAATCGTGGTTCTATTTATATCTCCTTTCTTGCCTTCAGACTTAAGCTCAGTTCCCTTTTATTTCAGCTGTAGATTCTCAGGTGGTAGGCTACACTTCACACACGGGACAACACTGGGATGTATGTGATGACATTATAAGTGGGCTTTTCCTTCTCTCTGCAGAGCATGAATACAATCTAGCAGTTCAGGATGCTGTGGGGCTTTGTCATTTTGCAGCGTGCTGTTGGCAGCTCTTCACTACAAGGCTATCAGTTTAGCTGTTGGGGAAGGTGTGGTAATAAAAGATGTCGTCTTCTCTTCTCACCATATGGAGCGATTCTACAGAGTGTATGCCCTGCCATTTCGCTAACTATTAATAGAGCCATGCTGCTTTCTCTTCTGTACTGTCAGAATCTCTTAAAATGATACCTAGATTTCTATGCAAATATTGATTCCCACAGCTTTTCCTTACCCTCAGCCTTGCTGAGTATAATCTATACCTTATTTTACATGTAGTCTAGTTCATTTTCTTTGGAGATATGGCTCCAGCTGATCTATGGGACAAGGGATAGTACTTCATCAACAAAACCTTACCTAGCAGGTCTGGTGAGCACTCAATACTGTGAGACAGGAGTTATGAGGAGACACGTCATCCCTGCCCTGGAAGAATTTTTTATCCCTAGGGGAGCTCACAATCTCCCTAAGTTAATATCCTCCATCCGGTAGAATTCTCCCACACAGGCGCTCTGTCTTCCGTGTTTATCTTCCAGGTTGCATATCTCTTTCTTTTGAGAGCCTGAGAATTTACCTCAGATTTTTCAGGGATAAGGTTTATCAGAATAAATATACTCAGATCTGCCTGACTGTCATATCCACCAGGTACTTGGGTATTTTCCTGGACTCTCTTCAACCTAAGGTCCCAAGCTCTAAGGACATTCTCAAGCCCTGAATGTGCTATCTCTTTTTAAAATTTTATTTTTCAATTACAGTGGACATACAATATTAAATATTATACTAGTTCCAGGAATATGACATAGTGACTAGGCATTTATATAACTTATATAAAATAACCTGACACTGTACATAGCGATTACAATATTATTGATTATATTCCCTATGCTGTACTTTACAACCCTGTGACTATTTTAGTAACTGCCAATTTGTATTTCCTTTATGTATCTATTTATTTATTTTTCCTATATCACCTGGTCTTCCTAAGTGGTCTCCCATCCCAGTACTAACCAGGCCGGACCCTGACTTAGCTTCTGAGATCAGACGAGATCGGTCACATTCAGGGTAGCATGACCGTAGGCTTCAATTTGTACTTCTTAATCCCTTCACCTTTTTCACCTGCCCATCCCCAACTTCTGTCCCATATGGCAACCATCAATTTGTTTTTTGTATATCTATGAGTTTATTTCTGTTTTGTTTGTTTGTTGTTTTGGAATCCACATATAAGTGAAATTATATAGTATTTGTCTTTCCCTGTCTGACTTATTTTACTTTGTGCTCTTCTCTTTAGCATGCTAAACTCTTGGTGGATGCTGAGTGTATTGATTAGTACACTGGAAAGATATTGAGAAAATTTCTCTTCCACTCAATACTAACAGGTGGCATGTATCTAAGAGCTGGGAAAGTCAGTGTTTGTGTAATATAATGTTATTGAAAGAAATATAAAGAGTAAAATAGATAATGACATTGTAAAATGTAGTTCATTTTTTTTTATAGGACTCTGTATAACTTAGTGGAATAAGCATGACTTCAGAAACAGAATAGGTTTCATTTCCTGTTTCACTACTTACTAACTCAGTGATACTGGATTCACTACTTAATATCTCTGAACAGTCCTATAAGGGAACTAATGAAATACCAACCTAATAGAGTTGCAGCAAGGTTAAATTAGATAATGTATGTAAAGTGTGCAGTAACAAGCACTGTTAGTCACACCCCTTATAACTGTGAGTGACTTTGAAGGAGAATAACTTTCTGCTTCGCTGGTATACAGTAATGCATGTATTGAGCAAGCTTAATGAACTGCTACTAAGAGCCAGGCTGACATAACCACCACCAGGGAATGAGCGTGTGTGGTGGCGGGTGTGGTGGTAGTCGGGGAAGAGGGAAAAAGGAACCAGTCCCTGTGGTGTGGAATTCACAGTCTCTCAGTCCAGCAGGAAAGAATAGGCATATTAACAAATAAACATGGTCAGTAGGATAAGTTCTATGACATATTACAGACAAAAATTTATGGCAGGGACTGATTAATGTCCAATTGTTGCATTCACAGAGGGCTTCGAAAAGGAAATGAAGTATGAGCTGCTTCTTAAAAAAACGAATAGGAGTTCCCAGACTGAGGTGGAAAGAGAAAGACCCTCAAAATTATTTGATCCTGAAAAAGTAACAGAAGCCCCTCCTTTAGCAAGATATCATACACATGGTAAGTACTCAGTGAGTATTTAATGAGCCTACCATCTAGACAAGGTACATATGTAGTGAACACAAATTTCACAAAATATTAACCACTAGTATGCAAAAAATAAAATCTTTCTTTCCCTTTTTGTCAAGCTCCATACTTTTTGATGCAGGAAATGTGATCTACTCACTGCCAGCTCTTGGTTTCCAGTTAATTCAGCAATTTTATTCACAGTCATTTTAGGAAATGATTTTGCATATTTAGGAATCTGCCCTTCCCCCACTTTTTTCCTGGGAGCATTTTCTTGATCTGTAAAATGAGGCTAATTATACCAACATTGGTATACATTTTAGAGGTGATATTTGCTAAACTCATGATACTAAGGCACGGAGTATGATCCCCATATGTGAGAAGAGCAGCTGTGATCTAGATCAAGGACACTCTTGGCACCCTCTAGCCCAATTAAAAAGAATGTTACCTTTTTATGCCAGGAAAACAAATTGTAATGGGTTGTATAATAGCATAGAGATAGTGCAGATTTTCTCTCACCCCAAACCCTACAGTTCCCTGCCTACGATTGTACTACATTTCCTCAGCCAAGCAAAGCCCCACTTGCTATGCTGCTTGAAAGAGAGCTCAAGCCACAGCTGATTTAGGTAAGTCTCTTTTTCAAAGTGCAGCACAGTGAAATAGAAATTTGCCTAGCACTTCTCTGGATAATTATGAACTATGTATCAAAATTTCAACCACAGGAATTTTAGCTAATGAATTTTACTTGATCCATTTAATAGTTTTAAAGACTACCTCATAGTCAAGAAGACTTGAGTTTCCTTAATGAATTACTCAAACCTTCTGAACCCAGAAAGTCCAACGTTAGCAGATATAAATCAGCGCAAGATCACTGGCTAGGATTTTGGCCAAAGTTCCAAGATGACGATATCGGATTAACCTTAAAATTTGGCAGAACAGGACCACTGATAGATAACCCTAGAGTATATTTTAAAAGAAAGAAAGAAAGAAAGAAAGAAAGAAAGAGAGAGAGAGAGAGAGAGAGAGAGAGAGAAAGAAAGAAAGAAAGAAAGAAAGAAAGAAAGAAAGAAAGAAAGAAAGAAAGAAAGAAAGAAAGAAAAACAGCTAAGCAAATATTTGCTAACATAAACTGAGGTTAAAGGGAGTAAGATTCAAATAGATGCTCTGCAAGCTACATAGTCTTCAAGTAACCCAATTATAAGGTACTTTGTATGTGACCAGGTGGTACAATCAATTAGGTAATTATGATGACAATTAATGAAAAGACTGAAAAACAGAAAATGGGCCACAGCTGACAAGTCCAGAACACTCTTTGACATTCATGTTTCACTCAGTCACACCATGGTACAGCTATGACCGTGTTAGAACATTCGGATTTTCTGCAGATTCCATAGAACTAGGGACCACAGGCCCCTGGCCTGATGAGAAATCTCAGGTTACCTGTCTTTTATAGTTTTGCTGAGATTATATTAAAACCAAATTAAAATTGTAGGATGAGATCTTTATTTTCATGATCCATCTTGCCTGGCTCTTCTTTGCCCGGATTATTTTTTTTCTAAGACTTGGAACTAAAAAGAGAAAGGAAAAATGGGACCTATGCCTAATTCAGGAGCCATGTTGCTGAATATTTAGTCCTCTCAGCCATCTCGACCCAACACCCTAACAATAGGATCATTTGACGCTTGACACAGTTCTTTCAACCCTTCTCTCATCCGTTCAATGCAGAACAAACATTAAGTGCTCCAAAAACCAAAGTTTCTCAAGTTTTCTAGTAACCTAAGTCCTCAGAAAAACATACAACAGTTTTACGACTTCCCATATTTTTTTAAAGAATGTACAGCGAGAAACAACTTGTTCTTTTTTTCTCTTTCTCCTAGACTTATGAAGAGAAAAAATTTTAAAACACAATGATAAATATCAAAGTCCAATCTATGACCCATTTACATACAACACTCCTTACCATGGAAGGGAGGGTACTTACATTCCTACCTTCATTTCCTTCTACCTGTTAAACTTGTTCCCAGAATACCTGGTAAAATGATTTCTGGATTAAAATAACCATTTGGATGTGGAATCTGGATTAGAATTAAGTTACTTAAGAACATATACACAATCACTTCTAACACAATCACTTCTGTCATAACAACCTATAAAAATAGTACAAGACTAAAATGCCCCCTAAAGTAAAACAATTACTTACAAGCTACTCTGAAAGTATAATATCCTAATAGTCCTGTAATTAAAATGTGGTTCTGGAAAAGTCATTAGTGCCATACCTTTTATTCTGTACTCTAAGCATTAAACTCTTTGTCAAATATTACAATGTTAATCTTATTACTTTCTCAATCTCCATACCTACTCTCTATTGATTTATGAGAGTCATTTGCTATAATTCAGATCCAAGGCAATCTGAAAACAAAAATAAATGCCAACTGATGTCAAACTAAAACCAATTCTTGGGTGTCATACTTTGAAACAGACTCAGAATCTGATCTCCAAACATTTTACTGATGTGGAGAAATAGCAAGGAATAAAAGAAATATTTTTCAGGAAAAAAATGTTCATTATTCTCACAAGTATGTGTATCTGTTAAATATTAAGAATATGAATTTTTACTATTATGTGTTCAAAGTCAAGCTATCACTTGTGTGACCGAAAGACAAATCACTTCAGATACTTCCACATAATGCTCCAAAAATTGTTTAAGTTAAATGGATGGAAATTGGAGATAAATTTTCTCATTGAAACAATATCTTTCAATAGCGGTTAGTCCCCAAAAACTAGCATTCAGAAGTCAATTCATCTTATAATATTGCCAAACTATTAATATTTGAAAAGTATTAGCTAATACTACTATGATAATCTTTGCAATAGTATAGTGGCTACTGCATTATTATCCAATTTTATGACATAACGGGACATGAAAAGTTTCATTGTGAATTGGACATGATAAACTACAAGTAATATTGAGAATCATTTTTATTTCAAGAAAGCATATGATGATTTGGCTATGTATTAAAATTTTGACTAACAACTATACCCCCTCAAATCTTACAGACGTTCTATTGATTTTTTTTTTTATTTTTTACCACTGGTAGATTGGAAATCCAAGGCAGCTTGCTTTTTAATCTGCTGGAGGTAAAATGTTGTTATTGTTGTGGGTTGTTTGATAGAGGCAGAGGTTAGGGCAGTTTGGAGGTTAGAATGCCCACTGCAAATTTCATGAGAATAAATATATGTTTGTGTTGTGATTTTTAAATCTGTAAACTGAAGTCTTTCTTCGGTTGCAAAATGTGATAATTATACAGTATCTTTAATTATTTTCTGTTATTTCATCAAAAAAATTTAAGCAGAGAAGTAACAAGGTTAGACTTTATTTGGCGAGCATTTTTATGGCAGTGCAGAAAACATTTTGAGCAGAACAAAGATGGATGCTGGAAATATATTAGGAGTCTTCTGCAAAACATAAGAGATAGAGGGCATTACAAGCAAAGGGATAGGGAAAAGCAAGCCCATGAAAGAAATATTTAAGAGGTAAAATCTGAAACCGTGTTAACTTACTGATTAATTGGATGTGAGGGAAGAATGAATGTTCATAACATGTATGGGTCACAGTGTCCCTGCTACCATCCTTAATTATGAGTGAGTATATAGCGGAAGGAGTAAGTTGAAGTTCCTGTGTGTTCTAGCTGTCTATTGCTGTGTAACAAACCACCCCAAAATGCAAGATTTTAAAATCACAATCTTTTTTTTTTTTATCTCACCAACCTACAATTTGGAAAGACCTCAGTGTGGAAATCTTATCTGGGTTCTACACGGTGTCAAATAGGGCAGCCCATCTGAGAGCTGGAGTGTCCACTTACAGAATGGGTGACGCTCATGGCTGGAAACGAGGTGCTGGCTGCCTACAGGGACCTCTGTGGGCTCTCCTATGTCTGCTTGACGTTTACGCAACAGGATATCTGAGTCCTAAAAACAAACATTCTAAAACATAATGAATGAAAGATGTCAGCTTCTTAAGCCCCAAGCCCAGAACTTGACATCATGCCACTTCCACTATATGCTAATGGTCAAGCAGTCACAAAGCCCAGACTCAGAGAAAAGGACATGAACTCCATTTCTCAGTGAATGGTGTGTCAAATATGTTTTAAAATCTCTGAACTGTAGGACATCTTAAGTTCCACTGTGGGACAGATGAGTAATCTAACTTACAAATCTTAAGTTTAGAAAAGAGGTCATAAAAGAAATACCAGCTTGAGAATTATCTGTACATGTAGAGAGAGACACATTTACTATAATTTTAACAAAGCTTAAGTTTCATGCTCCTTGCTTCCAAGGTGAGGCCCTATACCCAATTTTGTATTCTTTTTCTTAAACAGAGACTCCAAAATTGTATAGGCTTCAGACCCTATAAAACCTGGATCACCCCTGGGTAATGTTTAAAACATTAGAGTAGATAAGATTATCTGAGGAGATTGTATAGAATGAAAAGAAAAATGAGAAAAAGAGGAAGAGCCAACAATGAGCTTTTTAGAGTATAATCAGAGAGAGAGGAGGATATCAGAAAATAATTTTGTCACAGAAGACAAGGACTAGAAAGTTTCTGGAAGAGTGACTGGTAAATGGTCTCAAAATAAAGCACAAAGATCAAAAGAAAAAAAAACTAAAAAGAATCCTTTTGAGTTGGCATCATGGAGATCCATTTGCATCCTTGTCAAAGCAGCTTCAGCGGAAGCAGAAGCCACGTTTCAGTGTACTGAGAGCCAATGTTAATTGAAAAAAAAAAAATGGAAGTAGCAGGAAATTTGGCTTAAAAGATATTTAAAATAGATGCAGGAATAAGGGAGATTAGGAAGTAGAAAAATACAACTTTCTGAGATTGTTCTAAGCAAAAATGCACAGCCTGAATAGTGTTATAACTCTTTAAAAAAAAAACTGAAGCAATATTTTAAAATATTCCCACAATGAAAACACTAAGCTCAGATGGCTTTACACAAAAATTCTCCCAAACTTTCACACGCAAAAAAAAAATCATCTGCCTTATATAATATCTTCCAGGAAATAGAAAAAGAGGAAATATGTTCCCAAGTCATTTTATACAAACAGAATCATCCTGATATCAAAACCACTCAGACATGAGGAGAAGGGTAACTTTCAGGTTTCTAATTCATAAATAAAAACACAAAAACCTTAAACAAATACTAGCAAAGTCAAATAGAATAGTGTAGATAAAGGACAATATACCAAGATAAAGTTGTTTCTAACCTAAGAATACAAGGATAGTTCAATGTTTAAAAATCTAATGTAATTCGGAAATAAAAGAAATACCAGCTTGAGAATTATCTGTACATGTAGAGAGAGACACATTTACTGTAATTTTAACAAAGCTTAAGTTTCATGTTCCTTGCTTCCAAGGTGAGGCCCTATACCTAGTTTTGTATTCTTTTTCTTAAACAGAGACTCCAAAATTGCATAGGCTTCAGACCCTATAAAACCTGGATCAGATTTTTTAAAAACATATGAGCCTTTTAATAGATGTAGGAAAAGCATCTTATAAAGTTCAACATAATACGAACTCTTAGTAAAAGCAGGATGGACTAGAAGCATAGTAAAATTATCAGAAAATTCCTCTTTAAAATCAAGAATGAGACTCTGCCCTTATTTCTTTCAACCTTGTTTTGAATGCTGCACTGATACCAAATGCCTAATGAAGCAAGTCAGCCTGGTCTGTGTGCTAAGTCTCTCAGTCAGCTTTGCTAACTCAGTCTCTACCTGAAAACTTTTTTCTCCTCATCTTCTTCTCAGCATGGGCTGCACAAATCTGCCATTCTTTAAATGTATTGATGCCTGAGTTCCACCCCTGGAAATTCCTGTTTAATTGATCTGGGGTATAGCGTGGACATCTGGATTTTCAAAATCTCCCAGGAGACTCCAACATACAGCTCAGGTTGAGAAGCACTGAAGTAACATGAAAAGAGGGGAAACGAGGAGGGGAGAGACTAGCAGAGCAGTGATTCTCAACCTGGCCGAACATTAAAATCACCTACAGAGGTGATTTTTAAAATTCTCATGCCCAGATATTGTTCTTTACCTACCTTTAAATCAGAATCTATGGAAGTACTATCCCCTCCCCACCCCCCGAATAAAAGCTCTTATATGCAGCCAAGGTAGAGAATCACAGCTCTCTCTACTTTTTCCCTAGGTAAAGTTATTCAATTACTAAATACATGCTAACAGCTTCAAATCAGTATATCTCGCTTACAGTTAACTTCTAAACCTCACACTTTAAATTCAACAGACAATTCTGCATCTCCTCTTGAAAGGACCAAGTCCACCCAAAGGTCCAGAGCTTTTCCTCCATTCCAATTGTGTCTTGATTCTTCCCATTAAGCATCAAGTTCCACAAAGATGAGTTGTTACTATTTTGTGTGCCATATGTAAGGATTGAAGCAGAGTTTCTCAAATATCCCTTAGCTAAAAATAGAATTGTTTCCACATTACGGGCATATCCTGAAAGTGGAAACTAAGAGCCATGGCTAATGAGAAGAGGAGGATACAGGAGCATGAACCCCTTGCTCAGTGTTGATATTACTGATTTTAAAAGATTTCTAGAAGGACATTGAAGAGTGGTGAGGGTCATCCCATAGAGAAATATGCATTAGAAATAAACAAGCACTCTCGCTTCCAGAAGAACAAAACTAACAGCAAGAACAATCTGTTTCCACTCCCATCAACCTCTGAACCTCTTGCTCAGAAGTGACTTTTCGCACATTGTCTTTCCTCCCTTTTCCACCATTATTTAAGGGGTGAAATGGGACTCCCCTAACCCCTACTGCCACAGTAGTAAGAGAAATCTTCTCACGCCCCTACAACCCACATGATAAGAAGGGACTTTCCTGCCTAAGTGACAAGATGGGAATCCCCTGTCACGGAGGCATCTAGAAAGTAAGGGATGTCCTTCGTAAATGGTGTATGCACCTCTCAGCCATGGAAACTTATCTTCCCTGAAGACCAGCTCAGTCTGCACTTTTTATAAGCTATGTCACTGAATTTGTATTACTATTCCTATTGTACAGATGAGAAAACTGAGTTTGCCCACAGTCACCAAACCACTGAGCAGTTGAACTCAATCGTCAGAGTAATTCCAACGTCATTGTTTTTGCCATGCTCAAATGTGCTAGCCTATCCTTTTTCTTAACTTAGCTCCACCTCTTTCTCATTCTCTCTTCTTATGGCAGGGGCAAGAAGCGAAGAATGTGGTTTTAAAGGGAAAAACTCAAATGAAATGGGAAAGGATGAAAAATTGTTCTTGAAATATTTCCAAAATCTCACTATCTTGAGATGGAATGTGGTTCATTTTTTATCTCATGTCAAAACAACACAGAATAACACCATGAACTGCCACTACCAAGATCAAGGAACCTGGCATTTGCCTTTGTAAATAGTCTGTTAGCACCAAATTCCAGGCCAGCTGGGGAAACCCCACACCCACGGCCCCAGGGAACACACTCAACCCGGGCTCGATTCCCCAGCATTCTCTGGTTGCTAAAACCCAGGTTTCACCAGGCAAAAGGTGAAGGTGTGTCCAGTTCCCTTTGGGAGACGGCCAGATGCAGCCGAGTTCTCAGACCTGACCAACTGGAGCCAAAATGCAGCTAGGGCGTCACTTGAAAGCAAGCGGAAAAGGCTCTGCGTGTCCCGGCAAGGCAGCGCCAGCTCTGCAGTTGCTTCAGTTGGAATCACGCCCTGACTCACTGCTACGCCAATTTACTTTGTTGCTTATATTCATTAGATTAAAATTATTTAATTAGGTGGCGAAGTGTGGGCTTGTTTGGTGTGCAGCATCAATGCTGCATTTTTTCGTTGTGTCCACATATTTAAACCTCAGGGGAAAAGGAGAATATTTTTATTCCCACGACACCCTTATAGAACAAATTAAACATTGTTTGCTCTTGCTCCCTACCTGGTGACGTCACTGCTTTTTGGCTGCATAATGGGAAGGAAACCATTTCAGTAATTGCCATATTGTGAAGAGCGTTGGGGAGTGTTACAGCTACTTTGACATAGCACTTAAGTCTTAGTTTATAAGAATAAAAATAGTAATGAAGGAGACTTCTCAAATGCATTGCATTGTTTGCATTGTTTTTTCAAGTCTGGCTCAGTCTTTGACTATATGTGCTCCCTTGACAAAAATGGCCAAGGATACACAAACTTGGTATAACTCTTCTTTTCTCATCCATGCTCATTTCAGAAGAAATGACCATAAATATAAGGGGAAAACACAGAATGTTCCAGTTCCTTACATACAACGAGTGCTCAAACAATACTTGTTGGTTTGATATTTAATATGATTTAAAATCCAAGTCTTTTCCAATCCCCTCAACATTAAAGGCTAATACTAATTAACAAAAATAAGGTCTCTCATCCCACAGCAGTCCCCTCTGTACCTTCTAAGCTCCCATTCATTTAATTCTTCCACAATCTCCTCAGGTCCAATCCTATAACTAAAGTATCATCTTCTTTCTGACTAAGATCTCATACTTCATTTAGCTGCTCCTGAAATCCTGTTTTTCCTAAGAAAAGGCTTTCAATCTATCGCCTCTACTCACACACCCTATCATGTAATTCCTATGATTCCTCTTCTCATAACTCCCCCACGAAATTGATGTACTTCTTTATCTATGGATAACCAAATTTCATTTCATATGTTTGGTCTTTTTTTTTTTTTCAATCACTTTCCCCTATAACTATACAGCAAAGAAACACAGTAAGAAAACAGGAACCCATCTGGTAGGGGAGAATTTCGATAGTCAGTTTAACTCCTTGTCTGTAGTGTTACTTGGTATGGTGTTTAAGAGAAGCTAGGGAGAAAAATCAGACTGAAAACTTGCTATGTGAGTGATCACAAGCAAGAACAAGGTGTCCTGTCTCCCTGCCTGTCTGTCCTCATTGGTATTGTAAGCACAATTATCTATACTTACAATATCAGGAAATGACTGAATAAAACCAGGATCACATTTTTAAAAACAATTCTTATATCACACACATTATATTGACAGCACTATTAAGGTCTTCCTTGGCCATGACAGCCAGGTTCTAGGGCTTTTACCATGTCATTGTTGTTGTTCTGTTGCATTACCTTGAGTTTTTATAAAACCATCTCAAGTGTTTCCTGAGTTGCTTCTGTTCCACTCACAAATTTTGTGTGTATTAGGACCTCGCTCCTGGCCAAATGGCAGCCAGATGAACAGACTCCTATGTGTGTCCTTTATATGCACAGGAGAGGACCTGACTGGTGTTTGTACCCTGCCTGGCATCCATCCATCTATCCATCCATTCAAAACATTTTTATTAATGCCCTACAATGCATTGTCCTAGGCACTGAGGACATCACCCGAAGCAAAGTAGACACACACTCCAGTTCATGAAAATTACCCTGCAGGACACTGGCCCCTTTCCTGACCTCTATCCAAAGTTTCAGAAGCAGCACAGCTGCACCCTTTTATAGACTTTTATAGTTGTTAAGGGCTTAGTTGGGGCTTCATTCTCCATCGTCGCCCCTCTGTTCTCCCCTGCAGCATGGAAGAATCAGGTAGGGTAAAATCAGGATTTCTACAAAGTGCTCAATTCTAGTCATTATTATATAAATCTATAACTCATATCTGTAACAGAACATTCCTAGACATTGTGACCATAAAGGCACAGCTGAGAGACATGTCCCTAATTCAACTGAATAATTTTTACATATGTGTAAATATTGTGGATTTTCTAGATAAGAAATATAATAGCATGAATTTCTCCAGTTCAAAGGTCTTTAGAGTTAGATGCAAATATATTTGCATACCTCGATAGCCAAAGAAATGAAAAACCTAATCAAGCAAGGTGCTACCTGAGCCCTTACCTTAGCTTGTTACAATTAGATATTGTCGATTACAACTATAAAAGTCAGTTAAACAGCAGACTTCCCATATAAGCAAAGCTAGGAAAATTTTTAATTGAATCTAGTGAACTTCGGCTACGAGAGCACTCCAAATGGAGGCCATTTATCAACAGCTATGAAAAGGGGTGCCACCAGACCACTGTAGTCCCAGATGAGGATTTATTATGCCCAAGCCAACATCTCCAGGCATTAAGCACCTTCAATAGCTGAGAAGGCAAATCCCAAAATCGAGGGGGAAGGCAAACCTCAAAATTCATCAGAGTAACATATTTTTCTCATAATGTATACGTGAATAAATATTTGATTAAACCAAACCTGTAATATTTATAATCTTGTATGAAGGGATAAATTCATGTTTGAAATTATAAATATTCATATGAGAATGTGGCCTCTTCAAGCAACAGTGCAGTCTTGTAATTCCAATTTAAGATATATAATTAAAAGTTTTCGATTTAGAGTTATGTTTGTAAAATACTGTAATATTGAAAGATTTAAGACATTTTAGTGTTCTTATATCTATGAGTTTGATTTGTTAGATTTTAATAGCTTTTAAGCACTTAAAAATGGTTTTGTCAGTTAAAACAATCATTGTCTATAAAAAAAGAAAAATCAAGCATATTTAAATTATAAACAAAACTTTAAATATTCCAGGGTTAGTTAAGTTTGTAAATGGGACTGAGCATTAGTCAAAGTCTCTCTTAAAAGTGATTACAACTTGCTATATTTATAAATAGAAAAACAAGATTTTTAAACTGAATTTAAAAGCTTAAAAATGAGCTACATTTATTGAGTTGTAACAATGTATCGTCAATAAAAAAAAAAAAACCTAAGAGGAGTAATCTTTTTTGCATACAAAAACTACCTTAAAGGATATTTTTTTAAAGCTGCATCTAACATCATGGCAGCTTAGGGAGTGAAGAGGGAGATAGATTTCTGCTCACAAAGAAAAGGAAGAAAAAATTCTAAAAACACTTCCATCTTCCCAAAATGAAACTCCATTCCCATTGAACAGTCACTCCTTATTCTTCCCTCCTTCAGTACCTAGTGACCACCAATTTACATTGTCTTTATGGATTTACCTATTCTTGACATTGCATATAAATAAAATTATACAATATAAAAAAAATACATACTTTATTTGGCTGAGAGTTAACACTAAATAGGATTTTTTTCCTACCCTTTGCTATTATCCAGTAAATGCAGAAGAAATGGTACAAAATAATTGGGTGAAGCAAAAGATCAGAATTATTCAGCTATTTATTATTGAGGGCCTACTCTGTGTTTAACACTGTGGGAAAATACAAAAGTATATGAAGTTTTTAATCTAGTGAGGCAGGTAAGATGCACAAACCTGAAACAATCAGAGAACAGAATGATTCAGTTCAATAAACAGTTATTAAGAGCCAGCCTTGCAAGAGATACAGTGATTGGCTCCAGGGAGCGGGAGGGATGTGGGCTCAAAAACAAACAATAAGCTTTATAATTACGTGCTAAATTGTGTGTGGCAGAAGTCAAGTGAGAAGCATTCAAAGAAAGATACCAAAGTATATTGGAACAGCTGAGGGTTATGGATGAGGTAAGAATTGATTTGGGCTTTGAAGGACGGAAAGGACTGAAATATGCAAAAGGAGGCAGGACCGTAAGGGAGAGTTATTATGACCCTATTGTGCAAAAGAAACAAGGAAACCATCAGAGATGCTTCATGGTGAGTGGTAGTCAATGAAATTATGGAGCGATTTCTAAATTACAAGAGACTGAGGCAAAAGCCAGTCACTAGTCTAAGTTGCTAAAGAATAGAACTAAAAGGAATAATAGTTACTACCAAGTATTTATTGGGATGAGGTGGCATAAAAATAAGGTAAATCTTCATCTGTCATAGCAAGGAGCCAATAGATACTATGTAAATTTGATTAATTAAGAAAAAAAGTATAAGCAAGCACATATCGTTCCACCTTTTGAGGTAGACACCAAAGGAAAGATAAAGTTAAAATAGCTTGTCTCTGCAAAACTAAGGATGAGGCAGTTGGGGAACAGAGGATATTGCTCTTCATCCTAAACTCTTCTACATGCAAATGTATTACTTTGAGCCAAAAATGAAAATTCAAGACATATAAATAGTTATTAGGCCACATTTGTTTGACCCGGAAGCACATTTATGATGAAGCTAATAAAACTTCAGCTTCAATGCCCCTCACTTGCACTGACCCCTTCCAAGGTTTATACTGTATCTAATTTTGTAATTATATATTTTCTATTTTGTTTTCTTAAAGAGAGTCCCTCAAATCATAAAAGCTTCAGGTCCTGAATGACCTTGATTTGAACTAAGATTTTTCACATTTCTTACAATTCCTTAATGCTTTTCTTACGTTATATTTGCTAGAAGGAACTTAGTCTCATTACATTTTAATGTCACTTTTCATCAAGGAACACAATTTTAGTTATGCTAATAAATAATTTTTATTCTAATAAAAATTTCTACTTGCTTTAGGAAGCAGTATCTAGGCACTTAGATTTTTAAACAGGGAAATGACCATCAGGAGTGGTGATTTACAAAACATCCCCTTGGGCTGAAGTTGGGAGGGACCAGAAGCAGAGGGACCAGTTGAAAGGTGTGGGAATAATTGGCAGGTGAGATTTGAAGATTTGCATGAGAACAGGAGAAAATGAGATAGATGCAAGTGGTATGTTAAAAAAGAATTAACCAGGCCTGGTTACCGGCTGAAGAGCTTCCTCACAAACTATAATAGTCAGGATACTTCCAAATTACATGTTCAGATGGAGTATGAATTTTTTTACTCTTCATTTGGCAAATTTCTCATTGGTTTCCAATGAAAATTTTACCAGTAAAATCATTTCGAACGAATGAAAGCATCTTGCCAGCCATCCTGTAACTCTAGCCAAATATTTTGGATGGAATTCTGTCAGTGAGATTTAAAACAGTGAACTTCCTTTTAATAAACGCAATCATGAACTTTCTAGCCCTGGATATGTATTCATATTCTCGTACATAGTCTCAGGAGCTTGTGCTGACAAGAGAGGCTAATAAATGGATTCAATTAAAGCCCGACAGTGCTTTAGATCGGGGAGTTCTCACTTAAACACCATTTATATCTCTTCCCATATTCCTACTGTGGCAGATTGATAACTAGTCCCCATTCTGTAGGAGGAGACACAAAACGAAATTGTTCTATGATCCTAAAAACATTTGGCAAACAGCAAGCTAAAGAATTTTGTGAAGAACATCTAAATATTTGCTTGTTTCCAGTAGTTTTTAATAACTCAAAAGTGTATTTTAGGTGTGTATATGTAACGTGGGGTTTCTGAATACATAAACTTTGGATTTGGGTTTCTCTGTGGAAATAAGAAATTTAAAAGAATGTTTATACGCAGCCAAACCCGTACAGCTGACCTGGAAAGTGAAACCAGTTAACAATGCACCTGAGTTGTTTCCTGATCCATTGCCTTGACCGCAATACATCTGGATAGATGGACAGCCAGGCCTGAAACTTGGTAGGAGCTGCTCTCCTTCATCCTCCACCTCCTGTCTTAGGATTTTTTGCTCTTACAAATGGAACTTAATGTTCCATCCTTTTGTCTAAATGTGTATTTGTGTGTATATATATGTATGCACATATATATGTATAATTATAAACTTTTTGATGGCATAAATAATAATTTACTAATTAGAATGCCTACCAAATACAGAAAGTAAGTTAAGAAGTGGAAATACTGAGCTAAATATGTGTAGTGCCTTCCTGCAACAGCTCCAAAACTAGAGAGTAAAGTACACAGACAACCAACCTGTGAGGGCAATGATAGAGATGTATTAGTTTCCATGTCCAATTACTTCACTAATATGTAAAAAGAAGAGGGGAGACCTTCGATGCATCATAAATTCTATTGCCCTCTCGATCTCATCCTTTCTGACATTTTCTTCCACCTCAATTTGTCCCCACTCTCTTCTCATCTTCCAGCTCTCCCACTCTACTGGCTCCTTGCTACCATCCTCACTGTAAAGATGCTGATGTAGTCCCCTTCTTAAAAAAACAAAATAAATTCCTCCTATAACTACTGCCCTTCACGACTCAAATATCATTAAAAAGTTGTGTCCAATCTCTGCCTCCTTGGCCTCATTATCCAGTCCCTTCTGATCCATGACAGTTTCACACACACCCTGCTTCTCCCAAGGAACTACTCTTGCCAAGATGGCTAGTGATATCCTTAAGCCAAATCCAGTGGTCTTTTCCATGATCTCTTAGGTGCTTTTAATACTGTTGAACTCTCCCACAATCCTTAACTTCGTTGTGAAAACAACGACTAGTTTTCTGTTTTCCACTCTTCTCTGGCTACTTCTCAATCTCTTTTGCTGGCTTACATATTTAAGTATTAGTTTAATATGATCCCTAGGTTTGTTTTCTGGCTCTCTTCTGTTCTCCTTGTATCTACTCTCTCAGTGATCCCTTCTCCCCTGTAGATTCAATCATCATGTATACGCGAATGACTGTCGCTTTCTAGCTTTCCTTCTAAGTTTCGGACCCATTGATCCAATGGTCATCACCATTTGTCTATTCCAGAAGCTCCTCAAGCTCAACATGTCCAAAAACAGACTCATCTTTCTGCTCAAACTTGTTCTCTTTCCTGGGTTTAGCATCTTGTTGGGTAATGTCACAGTCTGCCTTGCTTTACTGTTCTGAAGGATAGTGAGGCAGTGTTGGATATCTTAAGACCTCTATTCCTATTCATCACTGTTCTGATCCAGTTAGTCCAGATTCATTCTTTTTATCCTATTGTTTATATAACTTTAAATGTCAATCATGTTATAAAGACAAAAGGTATCATTTGGAAGATATATAACAAACCTAAATAGCTCAAACAAAATAGTCTAAGAAATATTTTTTAGTCTTCAATCCCTCACTGATGTGACACTAAAAATCCAAATGAATGTCTTTTTGGAATCAGAAGGATTAGATAGACCTCTATTTGGGATACCTTGACATTATCTTAGAAAATTTATTCACATATATACACACACATTATTGTAGATGTATGCCTAGCTTCTGCTCTTCCTTGTATATTAAGAAATTGGAGTTAAGTAATAAGTGTTGCAATGGTCAGTTAGGCAAACACAGAGGAAAGGATGACACATGTGTTCAGGTCCGTGCTTTCTGAGACTTCTTCACCTGCACAATGGGATAACAAGCCCAACCTCACAGGGATATTAAATGGATTTAATGGCGAAGTGTGTGCCAATTGCCTGACATATGCTGAGTGCTCAAAAATCTCACCAAAAATTTTATTTTAAAAAATTTCCTACCATTCTCTTTTCTTTCCATCAATTTTTCAATTTGAGTCAATTTTAGCCTTCTGGTGCAGAGTGAAATATACCTTAAAAATCCATTATGATTCCAGATCAGAACTATTTCAGCAAACCTGTAGGAAACCAAACTGTTTAAAATTTTTTTCAGGTGTTTCAAGTGTCTTAGGCTGAATTTTTCAGGTGTACTCTATAATGGACCCAAACCAGTAGGGTACCTCAAGAATTGTCCTAAGTTCCTGAGTCCCTCAGAATTCTCATTGGCAAGATTAGATTACATGGTCGTGGGAGCAGAGACTTGCTTACCCTCCAGAGGCAACTTTAGACCATATATTAAATTCTCTCAAAGCCCCAGAACTAAAAGAAGAAGAAACAGTAATCAGAGAACAAAGGAGGACTCTGAATATTATCATCTCTTCTAAAAATTATTGGCTTACTTTGAGCCACTTTCATCAAAACAATAGCAAACTGGGAGAAGATTTTCACAACAAAGGATAGGGAACAACTGGGGGAAGAGGGAAGGAAGCCCACCACCCCAAGCAAGAATAGGAATTTTTTTTTTTTTTTAATCAGTCTAGGGGGTTGGAGAGTGAAGGTGAGGTGGAGAGGAGCGCATTCTCAGTGAAAAAGGCAGAACCAAGCTAATGACATCCTGAATTTAACCGTGTAAAGAGCCAATGTCCCTGGTGCTAGTCTAGCTACAAACACCAGCCACCTTCACAAGGAGCCAGAGGCTCTCAGCCAAGATCCCCTTCACAATTTCTTTAGTGGAGCCCCGGACAAGGAGCTCCCATACATAACTGAGCCTACAATTCAAGTATAATGAGCACGTTACTAGTGTAACCACTGGCAGCGTTGACTTCCTGGTATTTCCCCTTTACTACAAGAACCCAGGCCTGACATTTCCCCAGGACAACCATCTTCAAACTGGGGTACATATATACCTCTGTGGATATATGACTTTCCAAGGGGTACACAGAAAAGGAGGTTTTTAAAGGAATCAATTTCCTCAAATTCTGTGACTACTATTTATCTGATAAAGGATTAATGTTAGGGCGACCTCTGTATCTCCTATCTCCTACTTTACAAAAGAAATGCATACCTTATATCCATTCTCAATCTTACTGTGCTCCACTGCCTTGGGCACTAACATCTGCAGAGCAAAGGCATAGAGGAAGCGAATCACATTAATGACTTGAAATAAATATCTTTGCTAGGCATTGGTGTCTTAATCAGTTTGGGCTGCTATAATAAATACCATAGACCCAGTGGCTTATAAAAACAGAGCTTTTTTCCTCACAGTTCCAGAGGATGGAAGTCTAAGAAGAAGGTGCTGGCAGAGTCAGTGCCTGCCTTGGTTTATAGATGAGTCTTATCGCTGTGTCCTCATGGGGCAGAAAGGGAAAGGGAGCTCTGTGGGGTCCCTTTCATCCTTTCATAAGGGCACTAATCCCATTCGCAAGGGCTCCACCCTCCTGCCCTAATGACCTCCCAAAGGCCCCACTTCCAAACACCAGTACACTGGGGATTAGGTTTCAATGTGTGAATTTTAGGGGGACACAAATATTTAGTCTACAGAAAGTGGCTTCTTATTCTTTGCTTCCCACAAGACTGAAGTTGGATCTAATCACAGGTGAGTTTAGGCAAGCCAAAAGATCTATGGCAAATGAGGACACCCCTCCTTCAGAGATCCTATTCTTAAGGAGAAATGGCAACATCCATAGGTCAGAGGTAGAAAGGCACGAGTGTGCGGGGGAGTGGGGGGGGCAGGAGGGGTATTAAAGAGTGGGAAAAAATGGTAAATGAATCTGGAGATGCTAGTGCTTGTAAAAAATGGCTTCCACTGCCATCTATCCAATTATGTGGTGACATTTTTTGTGTGCAAACACTTAGAAATACAATTAATGTTCATTTATGGATACATAAGGTAATTAGAAGAAAAGCCATATTCGCCTCAATATGGCTTTTTGATGATGGTCAATAAAAATTAACACTTAAAGCCATACAATCACACAGAATTTTTTTAAATTAAATTTTATATGTATTTTTTGGCCCTATAAGATTGACTATATAAATTCAATGAGAAAAAACACATGTAAAGTAGCCAATGTTAAAAGAGAGTTTGTTCATGTATTTTTTTTAAGTGAATGACATGTGGGTATCTGATTGCTTGGATCCCACTAGATACATTTTTCAAAAGTGGTATAACAGTTTTATTCTACAATGTCAATTTTTGCATCACACGGAATATTATGTCCTTTGCAACAACTTCAACTTATAAAGCAAGACCATATCTGTCATTCTTAAATAAGCTGAGGATAAATCAAATTTCAACATTCTCTTAGGGGCATATGAACAAAAGTCTGAAAATGATGACAATTATAGAATAGCAGTCACCTAACCTTTTCATGAGGGGGTATCCCCTCTTGAACATGAAAAGAAGGCAGTAGTTTACTTTCCAGGTCTACCGACCAATAAAAATTAAGAAACAAAAAACTAATAGTAACACTTTGCAGTAACACTTATAAGTTATTAAATTAATTTTTATATTCATCAAAATAGCATTTGCAAACATCTAACCCCTATAGATTTGAAATGTATTATCCATTATAATCTAGAGAGAATGTTTGGGGCACCCAAGGATTCACAAAAACTCTATACCAACACCACAGTCTCAGGGCCACACTGAATTGGCTGGCTCTTTGACCTCTGCAGTGTGGTCCTTTACTGTGAGAGGACAAGGAAAATACCCACGAAGCCCATCTCAAGTGGACACCTTGAGAAGGGGTACACAGTTTCAAATGCCTTTTGCAGCCAAGCAGGAGTGATGCTGCATACGGCTATGCTGGGCGTAAAAGAGGCAGCCACTACTCAGCTCCACCCAGTTGTTGATAAGCTTGTGATGTGGAAGCTTTTCACTTTTTAAGAAAAGCTGGACCTTTGTGAAATCTTGGATTTTCAATACAATTTTTAAAAATCTGTTTGGGCCAACCTAAACGTGAATGTGAGCTAAATTCAGCCCTTGGGCCTCCAGGGTGCAACCTCTGCTCTGGTACTACTCAAAGTTAGTCCCAGATCCAAGAGGTCTATTACATTCCACAGTGAGATCCACATAGCAACTGAGAATAACATTTAGAAACATCCATAGTAGTTGGATAGAGTAATTTTATGAATATAATTTTCTGCTTATAATCATTTAAAATTGGGCACATATATATGCATATTATTATTAATATAACTTTTTAAAATTTCAGTAGAATGGAAATTGCCCACAGAGAGCTTAAGCATCGCCATAGTCTTTATCAGAGTAAAAGGTCTACACGAAGATGCTGTCTTTTCTAAACCAAAATTAGGACTTGATACCTGAACGTCAGTCTCTGGGATCTTCGCAGTGTCTACCTGAAAAGACACAAGCCTATGAATTAAAATGCACTCAGTTCTAACCGGAAGACAATTTAATTATTTGGGAGTAAAGGCTCAGAAGGTGACAATCTCTTTTCCCCAGGGGAATAAGGGAAATCTTGTATCATTCCTGCAGGCCTGCTCCTAAGCCCATCAGGTCAGCAGTTTCCCCCACTGCTAGCTGTGGGAGGAGTGGCCTGATGCCATTCGTCCCACGGGGTTCCTCCAAAGGGTTCCTCCTCCCTCCCCCAGTACACAAGGACCAACCCACCCAAGACCCTCACCTTAGGGCAGAGGGCATGCTCTCCTGCTGTTTGTATATTTGCCTCTTTGAACATGCTGGGGATTTCCAGGGCCATGATTCTGGCTTCTCCAAATCCCCAATATGGTTATTTTCCATTCAATGTGCTCCTCTTTCTGTTCAGTACAGAGCTTCTTGCTAGGCAAAGATATCAGCCACCTAGTTCTGGAGCCTTGAGAGCTAACAACAAGCTTCCTACCCTGGATCATCTGCCCAAGCGACCTCTGACCTCTGTCTTCCCTCGCTTAAGATGAAGCTACATGGTAGGAAATTGTCGGCTATCAAAGCTCGACATACAGAATGAGGCGGCTGACCTCCTTGCCTAACAAGACCCCTATATGGGTCAGTCGCATCTAAGAGAGGTTTAGGCAAAGGCTCAGAGGGCCAGCCATCAAGAAAAAGAAGTACTTAGAGATTTAAAAACTTTTTCAATTTAACAAAGTGCCAAACTCTCAGGTCTGTACACTCTTCTACAATGAACTGAGGGAAATCCCCCAAGTAAACAGTGCATGGTTGGTGGTGAGTCCCATCCTCCTCCCTCTCTCCACTCAGCAGCTTCAGGCTCCACAGATGGGACACCTACTGAACCATCTTAGAGGACTGGTGCGCTGGGCCTCTGACAGTTGCCCACATCTCAGAGAGGGGGGATTTCCCAGACATAGTTGGGGGTGGGGGAGTGGTGCAGCGGAGGCCTGGGGAGGTGATTTTAGAAGTGCAAACCTGATGGGGGAGTTTTTCTTTAGACCATCTGGAGGGAAGCGGTGATATTCTACTACAAGTAGTCTTGAAATGATCAAGTACAAGTAGGGATATTGATACATCATTGAGAAACATGGCTGCTTTGCTTCCTCTTGAGGAGCTCTGAAGACTTTTACATCAATCAGTGATCTCTCCTGCCTGAGGTACAGGGGTATGAGATCAGGCCAGTAGAGAAATGCTCTCCCCTTGTTATTCTCTGGGTAGCCAATTTTGGGCTGGCTGCCATTCTCTACAATTTAAGATATTGAGGGAATGTAAATGAGATCAGTCCTGTGTGTATAAAGAAAGAAACAAGCTGTTTGACCAAACAGAAAAAGTACTGTGTTGTGAGAGTTATGAGTTTCAATTTTTTAACTAGGGCGTATGTGTGTTAACAGAGCAAAAGTACAGTAATCAATACAACGAGTTACTTAAGCTATCACACGTACCATTACAGTAAGGAGGAAGGAAGAGAACATCTAAAATACATAAAATTATTTTTGGAAAACTCATTCTAGGAAAAGGAAATGCCAGAGTAGAACGATAAGGAGTCTTAATTAACAGCAAATTCATCTATTTCCCTTCTTCAAAATGAGACACCATAAATCTGGGACATGTTTTTTTTAAGTGTGTGTTTGCTCTTTAGGAGGCTTAAAAAAAAACACACACACATACACACACAGCAACCAAACCACCCAGTCCAGCCCTAGAGGGAAAGAGAAGACCTAATCACCCGTGATGGAGATTACATAATCTAGAATCTCTCACACACACACACACACACACACACAAACCTCAAGAGCTTCCAAAGAATCAGCCTTTGGCTTCCTGTCATAAAAGATGCCCTTTTCTCTCCCCTTTGTGAGGATCACTAAAAATGCTTCTTAAAGACCAAATTGATGTCTTTGGTAGAAACAGAGGTCACTTAAGAATGATTTATAAATGCACCTCAAGCCAAAATAAAGCATGTATCGATATCTAAAGTGCATCTGCAATTAGTGCAGCAAAAGCTCATGATCTGTTTTTAATCAGTGCCCTGAAGATGGTCCCCAACAAGGAAAAGGTCTGGGTCCGGGGGACCGCCCCTCCCCGAGGCCGCTGGCACCGTGTCCAGGCCCTTTCTTGGGCAGTCAGAGTGCTCCTCTCTTAGATAATGCCAGGTACTCTGGAAAGTAGCCGTGTAATAATACACAAACCCCTGATGATGTCAGCGTGTTATTGACTTTCCAAGTCTGAATGACTGAGCAGAGGAGCGGGGGTGGGGCGCAATCCATCCGGCAGCGCTGGGACCGGCCAAGCGAAAATGGGTTCGCAAGTCTGGCGGGGGAGGGGCGGCGGCAGCTCAGTTCTCAGGCTCCGCCGCCGCCGCCGCGTCGGGGTCGTGCAGCCGAGCCTAGGCGTGGCTCCCAGCTCCCCCTCCTCCGCTGTTTACGTTTGGTCCAACACTCTTCTGACAGAAATAACTAAGGTCGTCCCCCTCCTCGGCCCCCTGGAAGCTTTTACCACGTGGCACAGCCTGGTTCCAAAGCTGGGAGCAGAGGACAAGAAAGGGGGGGGGGGGGTCCCCGCTCTCTTCCTCCACCCTACACCGAAGGCCTCCTTCCAGGCTGAAGTCAATTTGCAGATAAGAGGGTTGCTTTCTGTCGTGTATTTCCCTCTGCATTAGACCCACTTGGAAATTGCACCTCAGCAGTGGTGACATTTCACGGGACGTGATTGGCTCCGTTTATGGCACTGGCAATGCAGGTGCAGCGTGGTAGGCTCCCGTTCTCACACTGCAAATTGACCACAGGGCAATCTGTCATCGCGCAGTCTAGGTGTGAACCGGGCTGGGTTGCCCTTAAATGGAATTGCATTGAGAAGCCGGGATCTGGAAGGAAGCACTCCAAACTGGGGCGTGGCCCTCTCCGCTGGGCCTGGGACCTTTCGTTCTGGTCAGGCAGCTGCCGACCGACCTCCTCCCTTCCACCCACCTGGTTTTGTGGGTCTTACCTTTGGGACTAGGAGTCTAGAGGCCTGCCAGCCGGTGGAGTGCTCTGCCTCCCTCTCCTAGATCTGTGGAAATCCTCCCATTAAGTCCAGGCTCCGTTCATAACTTCTGCCCTACCCCCACTAGGAGGGTCCTGTCCCCGCAGAGTTGGGTTTGTGGAAGCACTGTGCGGTGCAGACCGCACGGAGGCCTGGAACAGCCTGGTTCCAAATCTTGCTCTGCAGCTTCAGCTGTGTGAGTGTGGCTAGAGTGCTTAACCTCTCTGTATCCTTCATCTGTAAAACAGGGTAGCAGTAATTCCCTCCTAACTGCTGTGAGAATTAAATGAAAGCCAGATTTCGAAAGGGACTCCTTTTTACATTCCAGTCTCTTGCCTTAATTAGCAAAGTTACACTTGTCAGGCTGAGAGCCACTGTGGTTGTTCCCGAAAACCCCGGTCTACAGAAAAGCTGGACCCATTGTTTCTTAAACTCATCCCTTCCCCCACTCCTGGCTTAGTGGAGCCTGCTGCCTCTCCAGACCCACCCCCTACTCCCACCCACGCCCACAGGGTTACTAAGAAGAGCCAGTTCATTGCTCGGGTGGAGGTGGGGTGGGGAATGCAGCTCTGACCTAAACTCAGCCATTCACCGCAGCTTCCCAATTCTCATCTCCCCAGCCTTGCCACGTGGGATTGATCCAGAAGTGAAAAGCTGACACATTTTAGTCCAATCAGAAGCCATCTTGGGGAATTTCGAAACTGGGAGTGAAAAGGTCAGTTTTTCCCCCAGGGCCCAAACTGCAAGATACAAAGTTGGGACTCTCTTGTATAACCATGTTTCTCCTCACGCGAAGGAGAGACCAATCTGAAGGCAGAGATAGAGGTAAAGATAGACAAAGGCAGAGACAGAGATAGAGACTGGCTGGGAGAGCAGAGCTGAGAGGCCAAGAGAAGGCTGATTTTGGCAGTGCTAGTTCCTGTGTCCCTGGTAAAGACCTGCCTGCCCCAGATTCTTTATAACAACCCAGTATGTTTTACAACAAATTCTCCTAATTGTTTAACTTAGTTTGCATTTTTATTACTTGCAAGCAAAAAAGTCCTAATACACCAACACGGCATTTATTAGTTTAACTTATATAGTATCTCAGTTAAGTTCAAGACTAGCTCCCCGCTCCAAAGGGGAAAAGCCCCTGGCTTTTACCCTCCACAGCACATGTGTCAGTGCTTCATTAGTAGGTGCTCCATAAATGCTCTTGGATTTGAAGTAAGCAAGTTTTCAGTGGACAGGAAGTGAGTGCCCTGGTGACTGTTGGAACAGAGCCTTCAACTGGTTAATTTAAAGGGGAAACATTATTTATTGCTACAATATTCTAGAAGCCCATTTATGCTTGCCCTAGGACTAATTACGGTTTATTCAAGTGAATAGAAAGAAAAAAGAAAAAACTTTATCCCCTTAAATTGCATTTAATAAAAATCTTAGAGAAAATGAGTGAATTCTCAGGCTTAATAATTCCTCTTGAGTTTTTGTCAGAGAGAGGCTGGAGAAATGTACAGTATTCAACATCTGTGGGACAGCAGATCCATATTTTATCTGAGAATAAATGCTGTAGTGACCTAACCTCCTTCCCCCCACCCCCCACTGTCATTTGTTTCCAAAAGGTTTTTTTCCAGCCCATGAGTCACTTCCAGTCAAATCCAAAGACAAAAGCCAGCTAATTGTATGTCAGTGAGTCAGGTTCCCACCCTGCCTTATCATGAATACTTCTTTCTAACTCCAAGAAGACAGAACACTTTTCATCCTGTAAGACTGAGTGGAACCTGTTACACACGGCTTCTGGGGAGAGCCCTTGAGGGAGTAGTACTGGGCCCTCCCATCTCCTGGCATCTGGCAGCTGATCTCTCAACTGATAGCACCTTGGAGTGGTTCCTTCCCAGGGTTATTTTCAATCTGGAACTCTTCACACAATCTACCCTATTCCTAAGGCCCCCTGTTGAGCCCGGAGATACAAAGGTGGATATAAAAGGAGGTCCAAAACCTCTAGAAATTTGTTAAATAATGAGGGAGAGAGACAGAAAAAGATCGCTGTTAGGATTTAAGGGCTTGGGAGGAGTTAGTGCTGAGACTAATGACTTCTCAGTCTCCATCTCTCAGTAGCACTTTATCTGGATGACTGCTTCCAACTTCTTGAAACACTTTCTCTCAAGACTTCCTTGGTGCCACTCTCTTGTTTTCCAACCAGTTCTCTACTCCCCACCCCCACACCATCTCTCACCCCATCTTCTAGATATCTTTCTCTCCTAGATAATGGTACCACATCTACCTGGCTGCTCATGCCAAAGATATAATCCTGATTTGTTTGTTTCTCTCATTCACCACATTCAATTTATCAACTTGTTTACTTCCGAAAGATGTCTCTACCCTCGCACTTCTCATCTCTACATTGCCACTCTCACCTGTCCACACTTGACTCCCTGCCCTGGCCTCCTAGGCCTTATATAACCTGGTCCCTTTATGCTCTTATATCACCTTCCTCTAGTTCTCACCACTCCAGCCACGTTAGACCACTTTTTCTTCCACTACCTGACTTCTTCCTGCCTTGAAGCTCTTGGAATTGGTGCCTCCTGCCTGGGAGACACGCTCTGGCCCTTTCCAGGACTAGCTGCTCCATACCTGTCTGAGTCCATTCTGGCTGATCTAATAAAAATACCATAGATTGAATGGCTTATACAACAGAAATTTATTTCTCACAGTTCTGGAGGCTAGGAAGTCCAGAATCAAGGTGCCAGCAGATTCGGTGTCTGGTTTGCAGACAGACAGCTTCTTACTGTGTCCACACATGGTCTAGAGGGAGATCATTTCTCTTTTATCTCGTCTTATAAAGGCACTAATTCCGTTCATGAGGGGGCCACGCTCATAATCTAATTACCTCTCAAAGGCCCCAATACCATCGTATTGGTAACTAAGAGTCAGCATATGAATTTAAGATAACAGAAACATTCAGTCCGTAGCAATATCCTTTCAGTTTTAGTTCATTGGTCACCTCTGTAGAGAGGACTTCCATGACCACCACATCACACATTACCCAGTTTGTGGCCCATATAACACTTACCATGATCTGTACTGATCAATTACCTTATGTATTTACTTGTATGCTTCTGTCTTCTCTGCCTCCCCATTGGAATATAACTTCCAGGAAGACAGAGATTGTATCAAACTTGTTCATCGTTCACTGATGTGTTCATTGACCAGTTTCTATTTCATAGTAGGCACATTATAAGTCTTTTTTGATGAATGCGTGCAGACAGAGAAAACTTAGTACAGACATAACTAAATTAGCTTCTTGAGAAAAAGTAGAAGTTCCCCAAGTGGACTTAAGAAGAAAAGAATCTCAGAAAGGCATGAAGACATGAGACTACAGAACCCTCTCTTGCCCCTGCACAAAACCCTCCAACAGCTTCCCATTTCAGAGTCAAAGCCAAAGTCCTTGAAGTATCATTCAAGACTTACACAATATATGGTCCCATGCCCACCAAAATTCCTTCTACTCACTTACTTCTCATTGTATTCCAGCACACCAGCCTCTCTGCTGTTTCTCAAATACAATAGCCGCTTCCTTTCTCAAGACCTTTGAGATAGCCATTGCCTCAGTTTAGAAAGGTATCCTCCAAGAGGCTTGCATGGTTTCCTCCATATATCTAATGCTACAACAATGCTGCATAACTGAAATATTCCCTTACCTTCTCGAGAGGCTTACCCTGACCCCGTATATAAAATATCCCATTCCCATTTCCAGTACAACTAAGGCTCCCTCTCTTTCTCTATTTTTCTTCATAGTTCCCATCACTTTCTAACATGCTGTAAAGTGTCTAGCATCTCTCTCCCTATATGATGTAAGCTCTGTTTTATTTACTGATATATATATCCAGCACTGAGAACAGTGTCTGACACTCATTAGTAGGCATGCATTTAATATTCTCAGAATAAATATCAAATTTGAGAATGAAAGTTTACAGACTTGAGGCTAAAACTGAATCAGAGAAGAGTGGAAAATAACCACAGTGGAGATGAAACTGGAGAAATAAGTGAAAGCGTTATTTTTCAAAGGCCTTGTATGCTATGCTAAATTGTTTAGATTTTACTTTACAGGCCATGGAGTAGCACTGAATCTCTTTAAACAAGGAATGCTCATGACAGTGACTGTGCCTAAAGTGGCTCTGGATATATCATGGAGTAGCATAGGGTAGAGCCTGGTGGCCCAGAGCCCAGAGCCCAGGTGGCAGGCTGTGGACAGTTGGACTGATGAGCAGGGAGCCTTGTCTGAGCCTCTCAGTTCAAGCTGTGTGAGCAGTTGCTAACTTTGCTCATTGGCCTATGTGACAAAGGCTCCTGATGTGTGCCAGAAAGAATATATGGAACAAAATGTGGGAAGGAGGCCCTCTCTCACTCGAATCTCAAACTACATGTATCCTTTGAGTATGTATTGTAAGAATAATAATCACTTATACTTATACAGTATCCTAGAGCTTACAAAGGCTATTTCCAACTATTTCATCTAAAGATTCAAAGACCCAAGATACTCTAGCCAGTATGTTTAGGTATCTAGCCACTTCACCAGTTAAGAAAGGAAATCATACTTCTGTCCTGAAAGATGCTAGAAAACTTTCCTAGTGAATTGCTTACAATATAGTTAAAACACAATCTGGGGTACTTCTTTCCTCCTTCTAGAGAATACCATATTGGACTTTAAGTTTGTAGAGATTAAAGGTTAATGGTAGTGTTCAACCTGATCCCATAGGTTCTTTAGAATCCATCAAATTACTCTCCTTTTTGCAGTATGTGCACAGACACACACATAAAGGCCCTAACAGGTAAAGTAGGTACTTTCCCCAGTTATTTCTGTATAGAGTAGGAGACTGCACTTTGCTTCCCCCAACCACCAAGAAAGCATTCAGGCTTATAAAAATATATATAGGGCTACCAGGAGTTCCCCTTTAGTCCCCCTAACTCTTTGCACACCCCTGAAAATATTTGTTTTGACATAAATAGTCTTGCTACAGATACCCAATTTGGCCATGACTGTATTTGAATGCTACAGTCCAAGTCATTAGTTTCACATGTACATAGACTTTCAAAGCTAGAAGCAGCTTCAGAAATTATTCTATGAGTCTAAACTCTTCATTTGCCAAATGAGAAAACCCAGGCTCAAAGAGTAAAGGGAATTAACAAGGAAAGAAAACTGTGACTTCCTAAACAGATGCCATGATCCAGGACTGTGGTAGGCAGTGACTTACTTTATTTCTTCAAGGTGTATGTGTTAGTCAGAATTCTTCAGAGAAACAGGGCCAATAGGATATGTATACATAGAGAGAAATTTATTTTAATGAACTGGCTCACAGAATTATGGAGACTGGCAAGACCAAAATTTATAGGATGGGCTGTCAGACTGGAGAATCAATGAAGAGCTAATGGTGTTCAAGTCCAAAGAGGCCATCTGGTAGCAGAATTCCTTCTCATTTGGGAGAGGTCAGCCTTATTTTCTACTCAGGGACTCAAGAGAGAAGACGAGACCCACTCACATTATGGAGAACATTCTGCTTTGCCCAAGAGTCACCAATTTAAATGTAATCTCATCTAAAACTCCCTTGCAGAAACAGTCAGGATAATGATTGACCAACTGTCTGGGCACCCTGACCCAGCCAAGTTGACAGATAAAATTCACCGCCACAGTAGTGAATGTCAAAATTTTACAAATGTAATTTAAAAGCTCTTCCCCAGAAAGTTTGAATGACTTGGTCAATGTCACCTAGTTGATTAGCGGAGATCAGAACTTAGAACTTTTAAGTCTGAGAGGGGCTTCTTTCTAATAAATGTTTTGTTCTCCAAGAAAAAGAAGAAAAATAACATTTTTCAAGTGCCTAATTTCCTAATATTTGCCAGGCTCTATACTAACTGATTTAATAAACCCATTTAATAAACCTATTTAATAAACAACTATTGTATAGACAAGGAAATGGAATCTTAGAAACATTAAATAACTAGCCCAAAGTAGCGAACATGCAGGGATTTAAATCTAGGTCTATATGTTTCTGATGCTTCCCACTATCTTGAATTTTTTAATGATGCTTTCCCTGCTACTCATCTTTTTTTTTTTTTCAATTTGGAATTTTCTCTCTAACATTTTAAGAAATGACTCAAAGTTTTCATCCACTAAGACTACTTCCTCAGTTCAAACTGAGTTTTCAAATAGCAAATGTGGATATAAGACGAGGAGACTGATTTTAAATGAAGATATGAACTCTTCCACATCAAAATGAGTGTTGTCCCAAATAAAAAAGCTACCCCAGGCAACAATACACACTTATTCTATTACTCAAAATTCCTTTATGTCTCCTCTTTTAAAATTGCCTTCGGGGTCTATATCACTGCTTTTCCAAAGTAATTTTAATGTTAGCAAATATTCATTGTTTGATATGATTTTTTGGAAACAGCCCAAAATCATGTGGTGCCAAATCTAGTGAATACAGTACACGGTCTTATATAGTTATACCTCAATTTTCTAAGGTGTGACTATACAAGACTGAGTGACTTTTTTTCATAAAGCTAGAATAGTGATTGAAAAGGCAACCCAGTCTCATGTTGAGCACTGACAGCAAAGTTGGAATAAATGCTTAAGTTGGAGAAAGTACCCTCTCCAGTGACTACACAGGGTAGACAGTAATCTGGTTTATTCTATTACTTCATGGCCACTCACGTGTTAAGACTGTTTTAAAAATAATCAATATTTTTAGAAATATTTTGGAAGGAGATACTCTTACACACTCACTGGTTAGTTTTTTGGCTAGATGAAGATCTAGACAACAATGTCAGGAGCTATGACATTTTAGCAGTTATAGTTCAGAGAAAAATGAGTGAGAATTTTCCTTTTTTTTTTTTTTTTTTTTTTTGAATCCTGATAATGCAAAGAGCTAATCAAAGGGCTGTTTTTTTTTTTTTCTTTTCAGAAATATTTCTCTCCTTTTTCAATAAGCACAAATGAAATGTATGGGAAAAAAGACCTCTCTCCCAAAAAGAACTATAGGTCTTTGAAAGTTTAAGAAAGAATATCTGCATGCTGCGCAGCTGTCTTTCTTAATGTCCCCTCGTGACATCCCTTGTAATCCATACATGGAAGTCCCCTCAGATTCCACACATAATTAACAGTTGGCAGAAATAAGATGAGTGAGCCTGAGGCTCTTTTAAATTTCATTTAAGAAATTCAGATTTCCATGAGAGTGATTGGGGGAAAAGGAATTTAGGCCCCACTTCTCCCACAGTATTCCCAGCCATTGAATATTACATGAATTTATAAAGATGTCGTCAGCCAGTCAATAGGTACTTGTTGAGCATCCTCTATCTGTAGGCACTGTGCCTAAGTGTTGAGGGAGCTGCAAAATGATGTGAAACAAAGTTCCAACTCTCATTTATTTTATTGAGGTCACTCCAAGTCCTAAATTATATCTAGATGTTAAAAGGGGAAGAAATGACTGAAAACTCAGAAAGGATGGAAAAGGCTTGACAGAGAGGTGAGAAAGGAACTGTACGGAAGAATGGTCAGGATGCTGATGGCTGGTGGTGGGAGTGGAGACAGGGTGTCTCAGGCCAGCCATAGACATGGACATCGTGTAATCAGGTCAGCATGTGGAGACTAGACCAGGAGGTCTACAAGACGGGCTAAGAATAGAAGCTTTTGAGGCTGCAGAAAGCCCATTTGACAGTCAGCTTACACTTGAGAAGTTGACCAGTTGACCACTATATTTTAGGCACTGGCTGACTATGGAAATCTGAAGAAAGTCTTTTGATGGTTCAGTTTTCTCACTGAAGTAAAAAACAAAGCCATCAGCTGAGAATATGGATTGGGGAGTAAATGTTGGGGCTATTTGATTTTGAGTAAGTAATCGTTGTATACAATTTTAAGTGCAAATAATGTGAAAGAGCAGAGAGAGAAATCGCTCTTCTGCCTCTGTTTGCCAGCTGTCTCGTTCCCTTTCGTGGGCTACAACAAGGCTCCTAAGACAAGATGGACATAAAGGAACCATTAATTAAGAAAAATCATAAGAATTGTTAGGGTATCAGTTTTTTGATCCTGGGCTGCCAACTGCCTTTTTGTCCAGAACAGCAGTTTCAAGAATGTTTAAATCTGTTCCTGTCTTGATTATAACAAATTTTACTTTTCCACAGCTTGCTGTCATAGCTTTATTCTGCTTCTTAATAAAATTAAAAATATTTTGCGGCACGACTATGCACAACACCTACTACTATCTTTATGGTTGCCTTGGGTCAGTCCTTCCTAGGAACCCAGGGCCTTTTCTGGCAATTTCTGGGCAGATCGCCCTCTGAGCTGTGTCACTGGGAGCCCCAGAGTCCCAAAAGCATGTGGGTATAGACTGGTCTCTTCAGGCTGAGCCCCAGCCCTCTCTCATCAAAGGGGGCCAGGAGAAGAAGGAAGAGTTCTCAAGGAAGCGATTCAAGTACAGATTTCTCCTTATCATTACTAGACCATGCTGTGGAACCAGAAAAAGTCTGGAACCCCCAAATATACACTTATATCTTACACTTTTATCTTGTCCTTATTAACAAAGGTACTGGGGAGTGCCTGAGAAAACCATAGGAGGAAGCTGTCAGGTGAAATAAGATGCCAGATACCTCTCTTTGCAACTTACAAATTAAAAAAAGAAAATCTGTATACCTATACACTGCCTCGTGTGCAGCAGAACAGGTGTTCTACAGTTCTAAAAAAGACCCCTCTGGATAGTTCAAATGGAAAGCGATTAAGAATATTAGAAATGCTGAAAGTAAGACTCTAGGCCAGATATTCTGGAACTTTTGTGATGAAACTAATAGCTGGACATACATTTTATAACTCAGAATACACATACATAAATGTATGTACACACACATAAAACTGGAATACAAGTTGTATAAAACTAATTAACCTTTACTAGGGCAATGCACTCAGATATTTTTTTTGATTTCATTTTATTCTATTCTCTTTCTCCCTCCCTCCCTTCCTTCCTTCCTTTCTTCTTCCCTTTTCTCCTCCTTCCTTTCTTCTTTTTAATGCTTATACTAATTTACTAAATAGATTTCATTAACTACATTTTGAAAAACATTGCTCTAGGCTGTGATCTCCCAGACACAGGGATCTCCCAGATGGTCATCTCAACTGCCTCTGCCCCACAGGGTAAGCCTGTTTCCACTGGTGCAGAAGCTGCTGAATCAGGAGGTCTCCTGCAGGATCAGGAAGCCACGGCTCAGCTGCTGGCTTTAGAACCAGGCCACCTCCACCACAAACCTGCATTTCTCACTTTAAATTAAAGTCTCTCGAGTTTATCTGATTTTTGGAACCTTATCTGCAAGGGAGTCCAAGAAATGTGGTTTTTAGCTTTCTAGCTTTAGCAAGCAGTGAGGAGTTTAGAATAAGGATGGATGAATGGTTTTTAGCAAGCCAGTCCTTCTGCAAGGTTGAGGGTGCCTAATCCACATTTTTGACACACCTAGAACTCCAAGCTACCTTGTCCCCTGGTCCTTACAGTGAGGAATCTCGAGCTCAGGGCATTCCTGGGGTTCCTGCCCCCGTGGGAATCCAAGAACTCAACTCCAGTGGTACTTTCACCTTAGATGCACTGAGCACACTGAGGTAAAATTTCTCATAGAATTTTAACCAGTTTTGCAGTGTAGATATCATCACCAAGAAAACTGCATGCTCACCTGTAATCATTTGCGTGTGCATGTGTGTGTGCTATGTGCATGCACACGCATATGTTGGGGATAAAAAAAGCATTTCTAAGGATTGAATCTTAGGTTTAACTTGAAAAAGGTAGCATCACATAAACTTGGCCTTTCAAAGAGTTGCATTATACATTCACGAATCATTTGGGAAATATTTATCAACCACCATTCAGTGTCAAATGTTATAGATGCTACATTTCACAGTTAATCGATTTTTGATCTCTGCCCTCAAGGAACTTACAGTCTGATGGAGTGACAAGCAAACACACCACACGAATAACATTGTGTGACAAAGGTTAGGATGGGCTGTCACAGGCAGCTAAGGGTGCACAGGGGAGGAAGATTTCAACCAGACTGTGGAATCATGCAGGGATTTTGGAGGCTGTGACCCCTGAACTGAGTTTTGAAGGATGAGCAGTCATTACCAGATGAAGAAGGACATGCCAGGGAGAAGAAAGAGCTAGCGCAGCAGTCCAGGCATGTGAAAAAGAGTGATGAGCATGAGGGAGTGTTGACTGTTCCACATGATTGAGTAAAAGTCACATGTGGGAACATGGTAGTATACGAAGCTAGAGAAATAGGCAGGTACATCCCAGACCATGCCTACTCTGCTAAATAAATAGCCAAAAAATAATACTCATAATTTACTTGAACACTGTAGTTTTGCTTCCTCTACTCTGACGTTGTTTTATGAGATTTCTAGGGTAGAACACATGGATTTAGTGTTTCTTCCTCATTTATCAAACATCCTATGCTCAGCATTGTTAATTATATTGGAGATTGGGGTGGGAAAGCATAAAGCATGATCATATATTATGATACAAATACCGCACTGAGTGAACATCTGGAAATGGGTCATTTATAACAATACTATTATAGGTAAGTGAATGTTTTTTAGGATACTCTAGGGAATACATATCTACATATAGTTTATAAAAATACTCTTAAAAGCATAAATAAATGACCTATTTATAATTGTGTCCTTATTATCAGTAAAAAGATTTCTTCATAGAAATTCACAGTTGTCACAAAGATATACTCTGAGACTGAGCTCTTTATATTAGCATTATAATTTTAGACCGATTTCTGAGCTCCAAACCACTTAGAAAGTTTTTGCCAGCTCTGGAATAGATAACAAGCAGGGTAATACTCATTTAATTCCTTTGCACAGTAATCTGATGGCTAAATATGTTTCAGAGATTCTTTTAGGACTAGCTGGGGAATGAAATCAATCATAGTGCATAAATTACAAGAAAAGTGCTGTTGGTGTCAATTACCTAAGCTCTGTAGATGTAAGTCTTCGAATTTCCTATTAAATCAGTAATGTTACCAATCTCACTCTATTATTTTAAATAGGACTGTAGCTGCACTTGCTAGGAGTTGAATGAGGACAGACGAATGTGAATAGTTAATGAGTCTCACCAAGTAATAGCAAGTTGAAGGTGTCAATAACAGTAATATTATAGCATGGCTCTCAAAGCTCCACCTTGAGATGTACAAAAGGTTTAAATCTGTTTCATTTTTTAATTTGTTCCTCATACTTTCCCTAAATGCATTTTGTACACAGCAAATGCCATGTGAGAGAGGGTGTTCCTCTTGTCATAGTGAGTCCCTATCTTCCCCCAAAGATAATGACCCCAAGTTGGTACAGGAAGTCTTGGCTGCACTTTCCCTCATAATCTCCCCACCCCCACTGCTCAAGGCTACATTTCACTGACTCATAATTTCCAAGTATGATCAGCATGTTGACAGGAAAGATACAGTCACTGGGCAAAGCAGCAGCCCTAGAGAACTGGCCAAGGACTATTTAATAACCTCCACCACCACCGATGGCAGATGAGAAATGAAGATGATAACAATAACAACAAAACCAAAACCTAGAATACAAGAACATTTGCGTATCATACCCTGCTCTTCTGTTATTTCCTCAGCATAAGACACACCTCCCACAAAGCATGGAACTAAATGAAGGGAGTGCGGCTTTCCTTAGCAATTGGCCATCAGTTTACTTCCTATTCTCCAAAAATAATAAAATAGCCAATGGCATATCACACTGAGTAATGTTACAGGAATCAGACTGTCTGAGAGCCAAGTTACAACTGAGGTTTACATAGAACTGGATTGGAGTCTAGAGCTATCACGTACTTTATGGTCAGGTTGGGTCTTGCATGCATTGCAGTCCTCCCATTGTGAAACACCCTCTCAGTTGACTACACAACTCAGCCAGTTCTTAAACAGGAAACACAACTATGCCCTTCTACTTTCCTTGGTAAAGTCTCATCTTCTTTGAGTCAAAGAAATTCAACTTTCTGAATCATCACATTCTTTTTCAATTTGCATTCTTCTGTTGGTTAGTGTCTTGCAAATTTAAAGGTACACACAGTTCCCTAAATCCATTCTCAAGTGCCCCTTTATTTCCAATTGCATTCACAGAATGTTTGATGAATGAAGGGGAATCCTATGATAAAGAATAACTATTAATGAGTCAATTTTCAGCCAGCCAGATGAACTAAATGGCTAAAATCTAAATACATTTAAGGACATGGTGAAGAACTCAAGCAAAGCCAGACCTTAAAGTTATGTTTTGTCACTTGGTCAGTTTGCTACTTGCCTAACAGACATTCTCAGAAGAGAAGTTTCCTTTAGTGCTATGGGAATGTGTAAAAATAAATGGATGAATGAATGGAATATGAAGGGACAGGACAGGATGGGGCGAGATAGGATGGGATGGGAAAGGATGGATGGGATGGGATGGAAGGAAGGCAGCCTAGATTAACTCTTACACAACTTGTCACTCTGGGAGCATTTGATAGAGTTGAAGAGGAACAAGGAAAGAACAAGGAGATTATCAGGTCTCCCGGTACATATTTCTTAGATTGAAAAAAAAAAAAAAGCCACGGCAATCCTATATGTGGCCCTAGTCTGTCTTGTACCATGAATAAAGCCTTAGAACTGTGATGCCCATTCTACTATATGAGACTGGGGAGATACTAAGAGAAACAAACTCAATTTACACACATGGAAACTGGGTCACAGAGAAATCAAGGAGCTGTGGGAAGATATAGGACTCATAACTAGTTGACTAAAAGCAGTGTGCCCTGTCCAAAGCCCCGGCAATGTTCCACAGTGCTTCCAGTCTAGCCAGATCTGGTTTATTTTACAGATTATAGGGTACTTAAATGCTGATTAATTATCTATTTTCAACCTCTGTGACTGTAAATGAGATTAGGAAGTTTGTATGATGGGAAATTCAGTGGTGCATCATGTGATAGCAAGAGAAGAAATGTACTTATGATAAAATCCTCTCTGACACAAATAACTCAACAAGCTGTTGAGGAAGGCCAGGTCTGTACACATTGTGAAGTTATTATTAGCCAAGACTCTAGCTATGTTTATATTTCCAGTAAGGGGCAAGGAAAGAAGACACTATATTCCCCCAGAAAGATTTACCTAGAGCATAGTCTTTAATTTAGAAATTGAGTTATTTCCTGCTTCAGTTTGAAAAGGTCTATTTTTGTGAAATGATCTTTCCAGAAACATGTCTTATCAAAGAATATTGTAAGACTTTCCAACATCAAAACAATGCTCTGGTAGAATCATCGCAGATTTTTTGATAGGACCAAAAAAAAAATTTATATTCAAAGTCTGTACTTATTTTCAGGAATTATTATTGTTGTTGTTAGTTTATTCTTTTTCCCAGAAAAATCATATGAAAGTCATTCAAAAATTTCAGATGGATTGCGGCAGCCTGGTTCAAAGTCTAAAGGTTGAAAGGGCGATTACTTGGATTGATGAAGGAAGGGAAAGGAAAGACACTGAAGTGGGAAGGAGGAGAGCCTGGTTACTCCAAACTGTTTTACTGCTGGAAACTCAGCCTGCTTCGCACAGACTCAGCTCATCCTGCCTTGGGCCTTCCCCATGGAGGCCACACATAGCAGTATATCTTTCTAAAGGATAGCAACATTATCTGCTAACACTAATCATGTGCTTGGCACATCCCAAATCCCCACCAACAGCTCTGAGAGCAGGTCCTATTATTATCGCCATTTTATAGATGAAGAATTTGAGGCTTAGAAAGGCAAAGTCACTTGCCCAGGGCATACAGATGGCAGAGTTCAGGTTCAAGCCCAGGCAGTCCAATTCCTAGAGACTAGTGGAAGTCAAATGCCATGGTCTTGAAAAAGTAGTAATTTTGGTGGTTATTTTTTTCAATGTAAAGAGGAATGATTGTATTATGTAGATATTGAGGCCATCTGCCCCATCGATGTGACTTAGGTTTGAATAATATGAAGATTATTTATTATCATGCTGCCTGCTAAAACAAAGGAACCCATGAACTTCAATAAATACGATAACAATTTATTTCCTATTTGTTTCAGAATCCATCAAAGATACAGTCATTGAGGGACCCAGGCTCCTTCCAGCTTATTGCTCGGGCCTCCCCTAGTTTCCTGGAGCCCTCTGAACTGAGAGGGTGGACAGCAAAATAATGAAAATGATGCACAGTTAGGCCAAGCCTGTTCATATTCCATTGGCCCAAATTTAGACACATGGTCACACCTAACTTCAAAGGTGGCTTAGAAATATAGTCTAGCTGTGGCCCAAAATGAAGCAGAGAACATGGATATTGGGGAGCCCTAGCAGCCTCCGCTTCAGGAACCAATATCTTCACTGGACTCTCTATTTAATTCCTTCTCTACAGAAGACTTCTTGAAAAACATGTAATCTTATTTCAGAACACTGTGGTGTGTACTTAAGCAATTGTTTTGCTCCCACCCTCAATATCCTGGAAACACCTTTTCTGATTTACATTAGTTGTTGTGCTTTGGCTTGCATGGAGGAATATAATGAGAAATAGTTGTATGAAATTTACTGCTATATCTACTGAGAGGGTGTTATTAAGGGAAGAAATTTCTTTCCCATCTTAGTATGAGTAAATACTACACTCCTCTTGAATTGAATTTTTTAATCTTATAAGTATTCTGAATCTTATCATAGATCATCTACCTCGCTTCTCTGGGGCCACTAAGAAACTCAGAGACAAAGAGACAAAGTTCACGCCCTTGTCCAGATACTGAACAGGGACTTTATATTTATTTCTGTGTACCTATCTTTATAATTCTCCTATCAAAACAAAAAACAGTTTTCCCTTCATCCTAATTGTTCCTATTGTTTAGTTTATAAGTTTGTATTTTATATATAAAGATAGAGCCTTGTGGTACCAGATGGGTAAAGCACATGAATTTGGTCCTATCTGTGATTTGGAATCTATGCTAAATTCCAACTTAGTTACAGGAGTTATTCAAAAAGACAAATGTGATAGATACTCCCCAGCTGTCACGCTGCCTCAGTGAGCAGGAAACCCTGCAAGCAGCTGACCTTCCAAGCTGATCTCAAGCTGATGGCATTCTTGGTGGTGTCCCCACAAAGTCTTCTTAGAGGTGAAAAGCGCTAGGCGTAAAGTGTGTTACAAAACCGCTCTCTTAGGTCTGTTGCTTAATGAGGAGCTATGAAAACATGGGACCTATGGGAATAGTTTAGGAATTAACCACGTATTCACATTGCAACTCTACCATGGCTAACTAGCTGAGTGACCTTGAGCAAGGCACTTAACCTCTCTGGGCTTTTCTTGTTTTTCTTTGTAAAATAAAAGGCATTGGACCATTGGACTAGATAATCTCTAAAGCCTCTTCTAACACAATAAATCTGCAGTGAATTCTTAATACCAATTAAAATAATTATAATTTCAAGAATTCTTCTAAACATTTTAAAAATAAATGACTATGTCTACAGAAAAAGAGCTAGAAGGCGACCCACAGATGGTGAATCGGGCTAGTGATAAATGTATTCTGAAACCACCATGGTAAAATGTAGCTGCTTATCTTTCTTCTGTGAACAAAAGGAATCCCAATTCCACTATATTGAGGTGAAAGTTGGTACCGACAGGACATATTAATTTGAGTTGGAATTTGGCTGAGGCACCTGGACAGTTAATCTGCCTCTTGGCTTCAGGAATCTGATACTACTCTAAGAACGCTGTTGCAGAATTCACAGGGCACGCTGGATCTGGGAATCAGCTTGCTCCATTGGCGGGCTGGGGAGAGCCCACCCATGTACAACCCAGCACATCCCCAGGAACCAACCTAGCTTCCTGATTGCCTAAGTCAATGTGAACAATGTAAAGCATCTTTCAACTGTAATTCAGGAAGACTGTGAGCCTGCCACACTGAGTCTTTGCTTGCAGTTCAGGACCTTGTGCTAAAAATGCATTTTATGGTGAAACAAGAGATTAGCTAATCTTTCAGGCTAACAGAAGGCCAGCTACAAATGCTTCCTGTGTGTATTGTGAAACCTTGAGATGACAGAGAAGTTCCTCGTTGCTCTCTGAATTTCCCTTCCCCCATGGTTTCCATTGGTCACACAAGCATTATCTGTGGCAAGCTGGCCAAAGCATGATGTTGTAATTTTTCTTGGTTCATACTTCTAACTAAATTAAATCTGCTTGGAAAAAGAAAAGACTAAAATTAAAAAATTTAAAAAAGTCACTCGTCTTAAATCACGAAAAAATTTTCTTATTTTTCTTTATCTATTGGCTAGTCTTATTTTTTGTTAACAAATTCATTCTTTGGATACTCAAGGGCCAAAAACAAAAGGAAAAAATTTTCAAAAAAAAAAAAAAAAACCCACAAACAAAACACCATAGAAACTGAGCACTTCAGCAGTAAGTACCCAGACACTTGTGGTTTGATACAAATGCACTGACAGAGAGAGCACAGGCTGCCACCCTTAAGTTTCACATGTGCAGCCAAAACCGACTATCCACTTGGATGAAAAAATGTTAACACTATTTTCTTTGACTCATAGTGTGTGCATTTAATATTCTCTTTGGCCTTATTTGCAAGAGAGTTCGTATTCTTTTTCTTTCTTTCTTTCTTTTTTTTTTTTTTTTAAGGGTAAAGGAATGGGAATTTCCCAACCACATTGTTCCACTTCATATCTTCTTTCTCTCCTGTTTTCATTTTCACTGCAGACCAGAGTGATGGCACATGTGTATTATTTGGTAGCCTAGGGGAACCGAGGAAAAACTGACTTGTGACTACTATAGTCAAGCATGTATCTGTAACTACTAAGACCTCACAGTTAGATATTACTGACTTGTAAAAGTCCAGGCCTAAAACATCTACCCTCTGATAGCTATGGTTTATTATTATTGTTATTATTATTTTGAAACATAACTATAAGATTTCTGACATAAAAGAGTAGAGGACTTTGTGAAGTAAAGGGGGAAAATATAAACGTAGATTTATATTGCTTGTATTTGTATAAAAATATTGCAGAGAGACACAAGAAACTAATAAACTGGCTTCTTGAAAAAAGAGTGGATGACTGGATGTCTATCAATGATCAATTGCTCATTTTGCCTGACCTCTTTCTTTATTTCTTCAATAATAAATCCATTATCATGCATTTAATTAGAAAGACTGAATTGCCCAAAAACTCGGCCTGAAAATACACTCACTCATCCTCCGCAACAACATACAGTTGTTTCTCATTAGTCTCATTAGTGTCATGAAAATTCCAAAATGATACTGTACGAGAATAATATTTCAAATGTATCACATTACCAGCTGAGAAATCTCAATGTACTTCAAGTCACTGACATTGACCACACAGCAAAGCAAGCATGGCGTTTCAAAACTGAGAAAGTTGAAGCCTCATAAGAGAAGTCGGTAGCCACAGTTTCCTGAGCCCTGTTTACATATCTCGTTTCTTAAATCAGATTCCTCCCAGAACTCATCTCTCACCGAGTTCCTGTTTGATTGCACTCTGGTTTCTGTCTTTGTGAAAGCACTTCTGTGGCCAAGTGACAGAAGGGCTGAGCTGGCTAAAACACAGATGGAATCAGGAATTCCTGCCCCTCAGCTGGCTGGGGATGGAACAGTTAATGGAGTGCAGGAGCTCTATGTAGACCCTCAAGACTAAAGGTTAAGAGGCATAGTTTCAGTAGAAATGTTTAGAAGCAGCATACCACACAGCTGGAAATGAAGGCTGAGCTATTTTCTAAAGAATCTGAGTTATTTGTACAGCCAATCAAGAACAATACATGGATTTGTTTCCTGTGATAATAATTCCTTATAGTTATAGGTAGATTTACAGTTTATTCAGCATTTCCTATACATTCTCTCTCAGCCTCAGAGCAGCTCTATGCCCTAAACAGGGCTGCTATTTTAAATAGCATTTTAGAAATAAGAGCTTCAAGCCTCAGGAGATGAAATAGTTTGTTCTTTTAAACCAGATACAACTGGTGAGCTGGGGCTCACATTTAGTTTTTTCCGAGGATACTTTCCACTGAGCAGGCTACCCGGGGTTCTCAAATCCAGTCACTTATTAAGGATCTCACCCACTTAGCCAACTTTCCATTTGACAAATGTAAGAGTCCTATTGAAACTCTTCTATTAGGCTCTTTGCATTGCACTGAAACACAAACAACAAATTCCCATCATTACAAAAGTTGTAACAGCGATGAAATTTATGTCTCTTTCTCCCTCCTGCCTATATTCTCTTTTCATTTTTTTTTCATTGCTTTTGTAACTCGGGTTGGATTAGAAATTAGAGGAAGGTTGACACTAAGTATATGACTATGGTGTAGAGGGTGGAATCCAGCCTCATATTTCTGGGCTTTTGAGTGGAAGATCTGACAACAGGAGCAGTTGCGTCACTGTGTTCTTTGCAGTCATTTTATTTTCCTGAAAACATTTGCCCTTGCTACAAGTGGATTAAAGGTTAGAATGCAGGATTGGCAGGCAGGATTTGTGGTTTCTATTATTAACCCCACCACGGTTTTATCACACAAGCATGAGCCCTAAGCAGTACGGTTTATTGGAGAGAGAACTTGATTGGAAGATGGCACTGGCCCTCCTGTGAATGAGACTTAGTGAGCACCATAGGTGAACATCAGTGAGAATAAGGGTACAGAGGACAGGGTGAGATCCCTCTAATACTGATATAAGACTATGTGCATGATTCAGCCCTGCACAGGGAGAATTGCAGAAGAATTTTATAAGGCTTCCCTCCACAACTTTCTGTAGTTACAAGAGAAGGCACTATTTTATGAAGGCCTGCTCAAAGAAAGGGGAAGGACCCTGAGTATTCTTTCCCAACGTGCTTCAAGGTCTGTGCACAAACCTATAAATTTCCACCTTCTGTGCATGTGTGTGTGTGTGTGTGTGTGTGTGTGTGTGTATGCACACACGCGCGCGTGTGTGTAGCAAGCCAGAAAAACACTAAGTAGTTTGGAGAAGCAGGGATGGGAGTGGCAGTATATTTTCATATGATCGCTGGTCTTTCCTTAACTTTAGAAATCATGTACACGCTTAACTCTGAGATCTGTAATTGCCTTCTGAGCTTAAATGGATGAACTAAACCAAATATGTTCAAAATTCATGGTGTCAGCCCTGCGTTACTTCCAGACTTCTCCACGTAGCTGAGGGTACCTATGGACACTCGAGTCTCAATCCAAAGCCCCAGGACCCAATGTTACCTTAGGCGGGAGGAACAAACAACTTTGACCTTGGATTCTGAGTTTAAGCATCTAGGACTTACTCTTCTGGCCCCAATCCATCTTCATTTGATAACTGTGCTTTGGCCTTTTTCTCTGTCAATAAAGCTCCACGTAACTACCCACTAACTCAGTCTCTCTGGGAATGCATGCAATGAACTCAAATTAATTCATTTACTCAATCATTTATCCATTCAAAATATATATGCATTTTATTATGTGCCAAATACTGTGCAAAGCCTGAGTATAGAGAAGTAACAACAAAATAAGACAAAAAAGTACATGATGTTTACCTAATGGGAAAGAGGGTAAACAAATAATAATAATAATCACACAACTAGGTGTATAATTACAACCTGTAGTAAGTGTTGAGAAGCAAAATGTCAAGATGCCCTAAGAGCCCTGAGGCTAAAATCAGATGGTAAGGACTTGGCATCTGAAGACAATACTCTAGGTGCCAACCACCCGCCTTCCTAGACATTGCCCACTCTCAATGTTTCTATTCTTGGGTTCCTCGCACTTCTGAGGTATTCTTGCTCTGGAACTAGACCTCATACTGGAGCGTGTGGGGAGCCACCTCTCTTCCAAATGCTAGCCCTGTCATTGTTATATCCAGCTCCTTCTAACCACAATGACTTCACTCAAATTCAATTATGAGATTCTGAGACTTAAATGCTCTTAGCAACTGGCCCTAATACAAGAAGAAGTGTTCATTCTTTTTCAAAGATAAATTCTTAAAGCAAAACTGGTCCTAAATTTGTGGAGATGGAACAGATCTGTTCAAGGAAAAGAGCAGAGTCCTGAGGCAGCACAGGACTGATGCTCGGTAGGTCCCCTTTCTGTTCAACTTCTAAGATACTTGTGTGCTGTGGATGGGATGTCTGTGTTCCTCCAAAATTCATGCTGAAATTCTAACTCCCATTATGCTGGTGTTTGGAGATGGGGTCTTAGGAGGTATTATATGAGGCCGTGTCCCTGTAATGGGGTTAGTGCCTTTATAAAATGAAGAAGAGATTGGAGCTTGTTTGCATGTGCTCTCCACTCCACCCCAGAACCCTGGCCAATGTGAGGGCACTGTGAGACGGTAGAGAACTACACGCCAGGAAGAGGACTCAACAGACACTGAATCTCCCAGCACCTTGATCTTGGACTTCCTAGCCTCTAGACTGTGAGAAACAAATGCCTGTTGTTTAAGCCAAACCAGTCTACAGCAGTTTGTTATGGCAGCCCAAATGGGGCACTCAGAAGGCACTGCTATGAGGGACAAGAAACCTGGGCCCTAGCTTGACCACTAACCTTGTCTCCTGTGTTAGTGTCTAGAGGTCACTGTGTAATGCTTACGTTTGGGGAGAGGCTCAGCCATGGGGTGAGAGTGTTTGTCAAGTACATTTATTGATTCTTTTCAAAAGCTGAAAGTTTAGGGGTTTGTTTTTTAGGTTGTATCAAAAAGTTTCTTGTCTGTCAAAACTACTACGTCTAAATGCCATGTACAGTTTGTACATTATCTGTGACAGCCCAGCATCTTGCTACTCTAAGCTATCTACTCTGGTTCTTGGCTAACAAGCAGGAAAACCAGGTGGAAGAGGGTTAGGGCTAAATATAGAAGAAGGTGAGTATAGAGAGGGAGAGAGCCAGAGAATGTTTGACTGTGATTGTAGTTGTGAATATATATTTTCTTGATTTTCCTTTTTTTGTATTAATAACATTTTATTCAATTTTAAACAATATTTAATAAATGATGTTGATGGGCCAGGCACTGGCTAGGATCTGGAAATGAAATGATAAACAAGATTGCCATGGTTCCAGCCTTTAAAGAGCAGCATAAAAATACAATAGGGTATATTCAAACTCAAAGGCAGAATCCAGGAAGGGCATCCAACCCAGATATGGGAAATACAGACAGGTCTACCCTAGAAGAAGGAATGTCTCAGTTAAGGCTGTTGCCACCTTAATAGTAGTTGAATGACATGAAGTTGATAGGCCATAATTTACTCAAACGCTCTTCAATTATAGGAAGTTTAGATCTCTCTCTCCCCCCTCACTCTCCTATTGTAAATAATAACATTATTAATCAGCCTTAGCGAATCATTTGTCATACCAGTATGTCTCATTGTTATCTATCAAGTGAGCTGGGCTCATGGTGATGTAGTTTATCTAGAACTCCCTCATCTCTAAAGTTCGATGAAATGCAATCATATGTAGGTGATTTCATTTTGCAGATTGAAGACAGACAAAAGCACACATTACTGGACCACTTCTGACACATAATCTGACATATAGATATCTCTTCCTTTCAGTTATCAACATATATACAAGAAGTCTGAATTCATTGTGGTTTTAAGTAAAGCCTAATTATGATAATATATTTTCATATGGTTTCATTAAAAAAAACATATAATGCATTCTATGGTCAAGTATAAATGATTTTTGGATTAGCTAAATTTTTTTAAGTGACTATGCCGTTGTTCACTGAACAGAAATGGTTTGGATATTATCTGTGGTTTCCATTATCTACATTTTTTTCTCCACTGAGACATATAGTAATTGAAAGTTGAGTACAGACTTTACGATTATATTTTTCAATTGATCAAATCATCTTAGAGTTGCTTTGTAAAGCTTTAATTAATGCTTCTCAAATGTTTTAAGATCTTATTAAAGGCATGGAAAGGAAGTTTTATTCTGAATTCTGATATATTAGACTTGCACATTATACCTACAAAGAATATGAGATTTCTTTTATGTTGAAATCTGCCAACACAAAGTAGGGAAGGAAAGAATTGAGGAGATGATCGTCTCCAAAATAAAACATAAATGATGAAATTCCCACTCTGTTCCTTTGTGCAATGCACTGCCTAGAAGAATCATTCGAATCTTCAAAGCTCCTGTAATTTACATCTTAGAATTCATAATGCCTAGAATCATTGTGTGCCATGCTTGCCAAAAGATGACCTCCAACACTCAATCAGAGAAGTTTCATATGCAATTTACTCAATGCCTGTAAGCATAAAGGAAAAAAATAGTAATGCTAAAATACTCTTCCTGAATCCTTATATAAGCTTGCACTTGAATGATAAATGTAAAATAAAGAAATTTCAATTTTTAAAATAATATTCTTTTTAAACCAATGGAATGCATATTCTTCAACAATAAGTTGAATTGGCTAAATTTGATTATCAGTTATGAAGAAGAAACCATTTAATTTTTTAAATTATTTGAAAACCAGATTATTCTACCTGGAATAGCTAAAACTCATAATAATAACAATTTCTTTTAGTCATTCTATTCAGGATAAAAGCTTTTGTTAAAATGTTAGCCAACTATTTAGTTTTTGTCATATTCCTCTTTTGTATTTGAGGCATTCAATGGAGTAATTGTTTTTTAAAAATGACAAGAACATAATCTTTTATAAGAAAAAAATCTTGGCTCAGGACCATTTTGCTCTGTAGATGTGTATGTAGTAAGGGCTTTTTAAAAGTTAATTAAAACTTGAATTGCTAAAAGAGATTGAAAATCATGATGTGATTCAGGAATACTAAATGGGAACATTTTTCAAGAGAAAAAACAATTAGTACCCAAATGACCTCCACAGAGCAAACTGTTTCTTGTTTGGAATACCATCCCCCACTACCCCCGCACCACCCCTATTTCCTCTCCAAGGATCATCTCAAATGTCCCTTTATTTTTTTATTTGGCAGACCGAAACAGAGTTTGTCACTCCCTTCTAAGTGCCAGGCTAGAGACTGAGTGCTAGAGATACCATGATTAAAAGGAAACAGTCTCTGTTACACCCCTGAAATGGGGGAAAAGCCATAATTAGACAAATTGCAGTCTAACAGAGAAAGTGTCATTACAGCAAAATGATCAAGTGAGCTCCAGGCAAAAACAAGTACATGTATTTATAGTCTGATGTTTCCACCGTACTCTCTCCACACTTCTACCGTACCAATTTTTTTGTATTCAGGTCAATCTACACACTAACCTGGTATTTCCTTCCTTCATTCAAAAATATACATACAGTTCCTCCGTGTGCTGGGCATTGTACTTAGCGCAGTAAGCATCATCTGGCTTCTAATCCAAATGTAACCCTCGCCATTATGTACACAGAGCCCAGCACAAACCAACAAACATTATAGGAGTCTGGTGAATTTTTGTTGAATAAACAAATAAAGAATTACTGAATAAATTCATACTGGCAAATAGGAGAGGTTTTGGAAAAAAGAATGCAAAACACACACACACATTTGGTTTTCACTGGGCATGACTCAGGAAGCTGAAGCTGGGTGCAGGGAACCTGCTTTTTTGTTTTGTCCTCAGTACTGTACCTATAGTTTATCAGTCACATGGGAAAATTCAACATTTTTCAACTTCTGAATTTGATAACAATTAAAGAAAATCAAAGCAAAGTGAAAGACTAGGAAATAGTTTGTATGAATTACTGTAAAAAACCTTTTACTTTCAGAGCATTAGTATGAAAAATGAGAATTTAAACATGAATTTTAATAATTTTAGGAAAATGTTTATAGCAGCCTTAGTCATAGTAGTTAAAAAGAAAAAAACAACCCAAATATCCATCAACAGGATGATAAATTGTTGTATTTACATACCAAAACAAAAAGGAATAAACTTCTGGTATAATATAACAACATTTATAAACCTCGAAAAAACATTATGTTACGTGAAAAGTGACAAATACAAAAGAGTACATACTTGTTGATTACATCTGTGAAGTTCAAGAAAAGGCCAAACTAATCTATGGTGACAGAACAGTGGTCACCTGGGAAGGTGGAGGAAGAACTGACTTGGAAAGAGCAGAAGAGAACTTTCTGGGATGGAAATGTCCTATGTCTTGTTTAGAGCGATGATCACGGAAGCATAGGATTGCTGAAATTCATTGAATTGAATCCTTAAGACCAGTGTATTGTATGTAAATTATACACCGCCACCACAACAACAACAAAACAGGAATACTGCATATGTTCTAATTATTGTTTCCTTTTCAGAATTTTTGTTTAAAACGTAATCCTAGAATACTCATCTTCATTTTGCAGATTTTTTAACATGCTTCTTAAAATCTATAATTTTTTAAATTGTCACATAATATGTATATATTCTGAGTAAAATGCTTAGTGCAAATGAGTTATGGCACTAAACCAACAAATTAATAGAGCCTTTTGCCATATCAGACTCTAAACACATCCTAAAAAACTAGCAGAACTTCATTTGGTATTAATTCTTTTTTGAGAATTAGTTCATGTGGCAGCAGTGTGCTCTCTCCTTTGTAAGCACTACACAGATTCCAAGGATATCAATAGGACGTGGTTTGAGTTTTTGCCTTTGGAGGTTTTGTGCTGACTCATTCACACTCTCTCACCTGGCCTTGTAGAACCCAGTGCACATATTTGTAAGGCAGTAGGTGTGGGTTAGGAATTTAATCTGCAGTGACTGAAACTGAAGTTCTCTCTCACTAAGTATATTTGACTCTGTGGAAATGAGAACTCTGACCTTGGCCTCATTAGCACTCTCTTCCAAACAGCAGTGTGAATCAGCCGTTGGCACATACCAATAATAAACAGAAAACACGTTGGGTTGATAGTGATACTAAGGTGCACATAAGGCCATTCTTTCTCACCCTTGGCGATCTGAGTCAAATTCTCAAGCGCTTAGAACCGGAATCACAGTCGATCATCACTGCTGCCCTGTTTTTCCCTTCTGTGCCCCTAAACAAATATACAAGTAGGAGGTATGTACATTAACTCCACAAAAAAGAGTTTATGAGAAATATCATAATACTTCATTTTGTTCTAAAATCAAAACACATTTGAGTGTAAGCCCTCATCTTACTGGGCTTCCCAGTGTTGTGCAAAAGCCTCTGGGAACTTATCTAGATTGATTTATATCGTTCAGACCAAGCCTTCTTGTTTTCAGTCCATACCAGTCATCACCCATGTGCTCAGTGTTCAAGCTCTCACGCTTTCTTAAGAACAAGCAGTTCTGCTGATTTCTTCCAAGGTTGGCACAGAACCAGGACTAAAAGCCCCAGAGCCTAATGCCCAGCCTCTCTAGGTAGACCACACAGCCATTCCTCTCCAAGTCCTTCCCCAGGATGCTCCAGGAGAGCTGAGCAAGGGCCTCTGCCATATAGAGAACAAACTGAAGACCACCATTTTTTCTCAGTCTTAAAGAATCTCTCCTCTCTGCTTTGATTCTCCTTAGGGTAGGGTTTGGCAAGAGAAAAAAGAACAGGGAAAAGTTTAATAATATATAAATTAATATCTCAACTATGCAAACATATGCACACATCCTAACAAAATCACCAAAAGCAATATACTAATCAATATAGCTGACCAGCCATGAGAACTCAGACATGTAACCTAAATAAAGCTTCACTTTCCTTATCTATAAAATGGTAATAAACTGTAACCTAACTATTTTACAAGTCTATTATGAGGACTAAAGAAAACAGCAATGATCTTATACCGTATAGAGAATCTAAATGTGTTTTGTTAGTAGTTACATATCTTCTACACAATCCTTTAAACACGTGACAGTATTTTATAAACAGCAAAGAATGACACAAAAGTTATATGCTGTTGTGCTTTTTAAATGAAGACCTAGTAATCATATCTTTTTCTCCCCTTCTTTAATTCCTCCCCTCCCACCCCACTTCCACCCATGACCTATGGATGTTGCCATTTTTCCCCTTAAGAACTGGATCTCTGCAGGAAGAGTGTCTCCTCCCACATGCTCACGGCATGCACCCAGGGCCTGGTGCCCCCAGGGCTTGGCACCCCTGGCACACTCAGGGGGTCTGGCCCTCCCGGGTATGATCTGTGGCTCCACCTGGGGCACAAACCCAGGACCTTCTGTGTGTGAAGCAGACGAGCTAACCCACTACACTATGGAGCCACCCTAGTAATCATATCTTGATATATTTTTAAAAGTTTCCTCCATGTCTGCCCCCAACCATCACATTGTACACTATACATTCCCACATTCTATTAATTGTAAAGAATTTCATTCTAATAATTTTCCCATTATCTTTTAGATGCAAGTCCAGTCTTCTATATGATGCCCTATATTTTGGCAGCTGTTAATATGACAAATGTTTTTTTCTCTATATCAATTAAAAATTTTAAAAGACCATCAGAAAACACCATCGCCATCTTGTTTTAGGGACATGTCAAGTCTGTTGTCATAATCTAGTCTGCAGGGACCTTGATCCCACAGTAGATCAAACTAGTCTATTGCACAGAAGACACCATAATGGTTGAATCTAATAAACAATAGGTATCATGTATATTAGATACCTAAGACACATACTTGTCAGAGGGTAGAATTTACAACCCATGAATCCAGGAGCCAGCCACCTAGATGAGGTTTCTAGGGGTCCAATATTCTGGATCATACTAGGATAGGCCCTCCAGACTGAAAGACAAGTTGTTGCACCTCACACCAACTGCAACCAAGAACAATTTTCACCATTTGGTGGGTCTCTGTATTTTGGAGACAACAAAAATGGCACATCAGTGTATGTTGCTCTGAGCAATTCGGTGTATCACCCATAATGTAGCCAGTTTTAAGTGGTGACCAAGTAAAAGAAGACTCTACAACTAGTCCAGATTGTAGACTACACAAGCTATCCTGCTACATGGGCCTTATAAACTAGCAGATCCAACAGCACTTGACATTTCTATAGTAAATAGGAAAGTTATGTGGATCCCATGGCAAACACCAAGAGGGTGACCACAGTGAATATCTTGAGGGTTTGAAGTAAAGCAGTGCCCTGTTTTCCAGATAACTGTTCTTTTCAGAAATTGTTCATGCCTTGCTATTGGGCCTTACACGGAATGAACTCCTGACCCTGTGACTTGAACTGCCCATAATTAACTGAATTTATTAGACTACACAATTAGGCATGCACAGAAACACTTTATCACCAAGTGGAAATGGTATGTACAAAATCACTCAAGCAGATCCCAAAGGAACAATAAAGTCACATGCGATGATGGCTCAGGCTCCTGTGGCATGTTTTTCTGCTTCATTGACATCTTTCCTTCTTTCAGTGCTAGGTTTTTATGGATATCTCCCTGTGAATAAACGACTGAGGAAGAGTCTGGTTTACAGACTTTTTTCTTCTTAATATACTGGCAAACCAGGAAAAGAGCATTATAGACAAATTCGAAAGTATGCTTAAAAAAAAAAAAAATAACAAACTGTGTCATGGGTAATAGCCTAATGGTTTGGCTGGATCATCAGGGGTTTGGAAAGAAAGGATCAAATCAAAATATTGTCTACAAAGCAGTATGTAGATAGACTTCTTAAACTGGCACAGAGCATGAGGGTATTTAGGTGAATGTTAAGTATATGGGAATGCTCACAAAGGCATCTGCTACAGACACACTCTAAATAATCAGGTAGAAAAGAAAGCCTATTCAATGCTGTCTTTCAGTTTCTTTCTCCAAACATACAGGTAAGGTACTTGCTCAATAGGTTTGTGTACATAAGACATGACAGCAGGGATGGAGACTGTATATGGGCCCAACGACATGGACTTCCTATCACCAACATTGATCTGGCTACCACCACTACGAAACGCTCAAGCTAACAATGCAGAAGCCAACACTGGCTCCTGTTATGGCACCATTTGGTAGGGGTGGGGTACAATCCAGCCATCAGCTATATTAGACTCCTTCCGTAATAGAGGGGCTGCAATTATCTTCACTGGAATAGGCATTAATTCTGGATATTGATTTGTCTTTTCTGCTTGCAATACTTCTGTGGACATACCATTCATGAACATTTATAGGCTGCCTTATTCTCCTTCATGTTACCCCATACAAACTGCTTGAGACTAACCAACTCATTTTACAGCAAAAAAAAATATATATATATAGCAATGCGTTCCTGCCAATGGAATTCACTGGTCTTACCACAAACAGCAAGTAGCAGTTGGCCTGAGAGAAATGTGCCATGGCCTCCTAAAGATTTAGTTAGGGTTCTAGTCGAAAGAATATCCTGTGAGGTAGAATCGCTATCTTACAAGATAAAATACATGGTTTAAACCAATGACCAATATATGGCGCTTTTTCTCTCATTGCCAGAATCTATCAATCTGGAAATAAAAAAAGGTGAAAATGGTAGTAATTCCTCTGTCACCCTAATAATGCACTCATAGAAATTTTACTATCTATTCCCACAACTTTGTGTAATGGGCACTTGTTAGAGAGTTTAGTTCTTAAAGGAAGAATGACAATTGTTCTATTGATTTGGAAGTTGAGATTGCCATCTGGCAATTTGGGTTCCTCATGTCACTGAATCATCAGACAAAGGAAGGAGTTACTGTACTTGGTTGGGGTGACTGATTCTGTTGACCTGTATCAGTTGCCACACAATGCTGACTGGGAAAATTCGGTCTAGAACTGAGAGGATGCTCCAAGGCATCTCTAAATAATTTGTTAGGTCCATAAAAAAGACAAGACTGTAAAAGAATTTATACTACTTAAAAATTAAGATTTGGGACACCTCACCAGTTAAAGAACACCGACCAGCTGGCTGAAGGCAAGGGGGATGCAGAATGAGAGGTAGAAAATGGAATTTATAAACATCAACTGTGGTTTTGTGCCCGGTTCCAGAAATAAAGTAGCAGATATGAATAGTTTCTTCCTCATTTATTTCCATTCTTTTTCTTTCTCTTAATTCCTTATTGTTTTATATGAGTGTTAGTAAAAATAATAATAATAATAAAATATTAATAATAATAATTATTACTCAGAGATGGATATGAATAGTATTAAAGATTTGTGTCTCCCTTTTGGGGGTAGAAGGTGAAAGCATGTTCTCACAAAGGGAAGTTACAACTTGCTAGATCACCACTGTAGCATAGAAATTTTTAAGTGGGTAGACTAGAGCATGTAGATAATTGGTAGTCAAAGCGGAGACCTCTAATGGTTTATTCACCTACTGTCTCTCGCAGCTTCTACACTGTGCTCTGTGACACTGGGGTTGAGGATACGAGAACCACATTTTAAAAACCCTTTGAATAGCTTGTTCCAGTTAGAGTCTACCAGTGAGAGGCACTGAGGAGGGAGACCGTAAGACAGGAGAAGAGATTCTTTTCTTGCCTCTAGCCACTGTCAGCATCTCTCTAGCACAAATAGATGGCAAAGACTCTAGCCTCATTTAGAACCCCCAGGACAGCCATATGGTGCCCTCTTAGAAGTCCCAGCAGCTCCAGCACTAGCCATGAGGCAGCCCTGCCAGCAATGGTCTAAGCACTGCTGCATGGCGCCCTCTCAGCAGACCACACAGCGAAGCAGTGGCCTCTCCTCCACACCCACTCATGAAGCAGCAGCTCCTCACTTCTGCTCCCTGGTTCTGATACCTCTGCTTCTTTCTTTTTTTGTACTCCCAGCACTAGAGGTGATAGCTTTTTCCAATGTACTAATTTCTCAGTTAACTCACCATCATTTTTTTCTTTCTTTTCAAGCTATTAATTTCTTGTATTGAATCTCCTCTGTCTAAACTACCTAGTGTGGTTCTGTTTTCCTAACTGGACCCTGACAGATATGGGCACATATTTCAAAAGTCGATAATAAAAAATGTTAAAAAAACATAGATAAAATAAAAATATTTAATATTTCTGAACATCTTTTATTATTCTAAATTTTCAAGAATTAAATCTCCTCCAGAATTCAACTTCTTCCTGTCCCTGGGTAGTGTGAAACCTCGGTTTTCCTTGAGGTCATAAAACTATCTGTCAGTCTACCAAGTGGCATTTTGCCCTAGTCTTTTTCCCCCAAATACAAGAACAGGATATATAGCCCCTGCTAGAGTGCTGAGAGCAGAGACTAAAAACACTATTTAGCTATGAGTGTCAAGAAGTCAAAATAATCTTTTTACATTAAAAAAAAAATTGCAGTCTCAGCATATGTCCATTCCACAGAATGCTTTCTACTTCTCAGTTCATGTGCTATAAAAACGTAGTGATCCACTTCCTGTCTTTTGGCGGAGAGGTCAACATGGGTCAGTCTTTAGACTGACATGTGAACTTCCTAATTAAATATCATCAAGAGAATGAGGATTTAAGTAGACATGTTTGCCAATGCTACTTGGAAGAAAGTTTTTAAAACATTCTTCCCTGAGAATGTGACAGGCTTCCGAGAAGTTATGTACAACTGCAGTAATTTCAAAATGAAACAGCCAACAGAATAACATGTTTATTCTTTGCTTTCCATTTTATTTCTGTGATACTCTCACCCCCAATAGTATCTGTACATAAGATATGAAATCATTTTCCATTTGCAGGTTCCTTTGTAAACTGAGCTGAAAGTGAACCTCTAAAAACAAAGAGAGGGCTCCCACTATCACCAATATTGGAATTTCTGTAATTCCAATGGATAAACAAGCAATGGTAAACTTTTTAGAAATATGCTTTTCTATCATTATTCAGTTCATCCCGCAGAGGTGGAGATGGCCACATCTCCCCACACTGGAAGCGGGATGAGGGTTTAGTGTCATCCCTCCTTCTGCAGATGGGCAACTTGCAAATACAAGATAATGTGACCTTTCACATGGCCATCAAAGGCCTTATATAGCATATTCAAAATGGATTATTATTTTTTAAAAAGCTCTGACCCTCCTTTAGTTTGAGTCATGTCACTAGTCATACTAAGATTTAGTAATTGCCAGGCTACAGGAAAAAGAGTGAAGACGGGAAAACATCCAGCCATTGTTGTTTATTTTAAGAACAGTAGTTTTGGCCATTGCTCTACAAATGAGGTAGAAGAGAAAAAAAAACTTCACAGGAATATTGAGAAAGGGTTCTATTGTTTGCTAGGGATCTAGTCTTTCTAAAGGTACTTAGCCTAGATCTTCTTCTTGCCCCAAACCACAAGAACAGAATAAATTATCCCACTGAGAGTAGAGATATATGATTTGGAAGAACCAAAAGAATCATTGGAACCCAATAGAAATATCACTTTCTCCAAGGAGAATTTGTTTCCCCTTCTCTGTACTCCCACGTTCACATTTGTTCTAATTATTTGCTTGGCTCTGTTTCTTTGCTGGAAGGCAGGAAATATGTCTTATTCATCTTGGTGTAGGCCCAGCATTAACCAGTGCCTGGCACAAGAGGCTTCAATGAATGTTTATAAAGTAATGACTGAAAAAAGGAAGCATGCTTGGAAACTTGATCTTAAATTAACCTCAGTAATGAACTTACCTGCATATGCAGAATAAAATTGTTGGTGGAGTTAGTTCAGAACATCCTTAAGGCACATTTCTTAAAGTTTCAGGATTTTAGCAATAAGATAAGGAATGATAAAGAACATGATGAAGGAAGGGGAAGATAGTGGGAAGGGCTTTCTATTGACTTTATGTGTCCCATAAACCCTGAGACCTTACCTCTGAAAGCTGTCTCCCATTTCCCTCCTTTTGAGCCTTAGGATATCAACTGCTAAGATAACTCTAAATGCATGAGGATGTGCACACACACATTTGTGCAAAGTATGCTGTCTTTCCCATCAAGATATCAGCCTTATGACAATGAGAGATATCTCTTAAAGTATCTACCAACAAAACAAAACAAAAACTTCAGGCAGCAAAAACAGTGAGGAAAAAAATGATGACTACTTAAAGTCCTGAAACAATACCCATTCAGAATGATCAACAGTTTATTATCTAGAAAGAAAGAAATGCTCTTTTATTGTTCTGGATATGAGGGCTATCACAGCTAGGCTCAGGGGGCTCTGCCTTTAGAGTCTCAGTAGTAACTCAATCTAGAAATTAAGACCCCAGTGAATAGCAAGAGACTGAAGTGATGCCATTTGAGATCATTCCAAATTATGTTCCCTCTTCTCAGGACAGGCATCTGCTTTGGTTCTGATCATATTTCTGCCACTTTCTCCCTCAGACATTAGGGTTTTGTGCCTATCTCAGACAGGTGATTAGAGCCTCTTAAGGCAGTAAGCAGGTTGCCTAACATCAAAGTAGCATGCTCTTTGGATTCCTTGCTCTTTAATCCTATTGCCTGTACCTGTCAAAGATAATACACAGAAAAAAATCAAGAGAACTAGCTTACTCATTAACTACAGATTTGAAGAAAGAAAGAACGAAAGGAAGGAAAGAAAAAAGGAAGAGAGGGAGGGAGGGAGGGAAGGAGGAAGGAAGGAAGGTAGGAAGGTAGGAAGGTAGGAAGAAAGAAGGAAGGAAGGAAGGAAGGAAGGAAGGAAGGAAGGAAGGAAGGAAGGAAGGAAGGAAGGAAGGAAGGAAGCAGGGGGTTGGCTCCATAGTGTACTGGTTAGCATGTCTGCTTTACACGCAGAAGGTCCTAGGTTCACGCTCCAGGTGGAGTCACAGAACAGGCCCTGGGAGCGCCAGGCCAGGCCAGGCCCTGGTGTACATGCGAGGAGACGCCCCACTCTCAGATCTACAGCTCTTAAGGGGACACGGCAACATCCTAGGTCAGGGGTGGAAGTGGTGTGTGGGGGTCATCAAAGTCGGGGGAGGGAAAGCCTAAATAAAATAGAGGCCAATCAAACCCGGCACTGGATTGAAAAGGTACACAAATAACAAGGAACTTTATAATAAATGGATCAGACTGTAACACCTGAACCCACTGATCAATCCTGACATCACTAAAAGTAGGACAACTGGAATTTATGTGCCTCCTAATGTGGTACAAAATCAAGCATGTGGCACCATCACTGAAATATTCCGGCCTAAAATTTGGACTTTAGTCTAATCAAGCCCTAGGTCTAATTACCAGTTAAAGGAAATACAGGGCAAAGGAGACTATGTTTACAACCACATGGATGCAATCAATCAAATCTTGAATGCAAGAGATTCAACAAGTGACCACATTTCTTTAACAAGGCACAAAAAGAAAAAAAGAAAAGAAAAGAAAGGCTGTTGTAGATTAAGAGACTTCTCTAAAAAAGACAACAATCAATTGAAGAAACTGAACTTAGATAGGTCGTTAGATGACTCTAAGAAATGAGTATTAATTGGTACTTTTGTTAGATGTCATGATGGCATTGCACTCACGTTTTTAGAGTAATTATCTGTTAAAGAACTATATTAAAAGTATTTATGGATAAAATGATAGAATGTCCTAGAATTTGCTCTAAAACCCTCCACCAAAAAGAAGAGGAGAGAATAGATGAAAAAAGAATGTTGATAATTATGGAATTAAGTGTAGGTTACATGAGGATTTACTGTGTTATTGTCTACACTTTGGAGTTTGTTTGCAAATTTCTATAACTAAAATGAAATAAAAATAAACACCATATTTAAATAAGGGGGTTTCCAGAAATGCAAAAATGATTTGACATTAAAAATACTTCACCACAATAAAAATTTAAAGAAGAAAAATCATTTAAGCAGCTTAATAGAAGCTGAAAAGGTCTTTGAAAAATTCAATATGTACTCCCGATTTTAATTACAAAAATATTGGAAACAACAACAGAAGATGTATTAAATGTATTAGGGTATCTTAATCTGATAAAATACCATGCATTGGTTAAAAGATAATGTTGTAGGAGAATAGCTAGTAACATGAAAATATTCTCATAATATACTAAGTAAAAAAATAAAAAAAATAAAAAATAAACATTTTCCAAAAAGATTAAGGTCTGATTATATTTTATATTGATATATATACCAAGATGTGACAAATGGTTAGATGTAGGTTTGGATTTGGGCTTGTTTGTGATTTTCATTTTCTTCCTTGTACTTAGCTAAAATGTCCAAAGTGTCTACAGATAACATATACTACTTTTTAATAAAGGAAAAGTACACAATATTCTTTTAATTTTTTAATTTAAAACTCTTGTAGCCATTCTTTGGTTACAAATATACCTAAATGAACTCTCATCTTACTAACATTTTTCCATTTTGCCCAAAAGAATATCTTAAGACATTTGTCAAATGCCTTGTTGGAATTAAAATCCATATTATTTGCAGTGTCCCCAGTGTAATAACGTTTTTGAAATAAAAATCAAAGGCCCTATTAAAAACATTTTTCATATTAAACACCTCAAACACCCTTGAGATAATTAAGTTACATCAATTATATTTTTAAATAATTCCTGCTTTACAACTCTGCATGTATACAGCACAGTCTGAGAAAATGCCATACCAAGTTGGAATCACTTTTATATGGCAGGAGATTCAGGAATTTATTATTTTTCATTTTTGTAATGATATTTTAAAGGACAAGAAACTATGTAGTATGTTTCTGAATGATTTGTATCCAAAGTGAATTGAATTGTTAAAATTTCAGTAAAAGGAGTAGCTTCAGTTATCACACATACACAACCAAAAAAATATATAGTACTTCGTGAGATACTACTTTGCTGCAAAAGTATGAGAGATAAACCCACAATTTTCTTAACTTAATAATAAATGAATTATTAGGAAATAGAATTGAAGTTCATTGTGAATTATGTTGCTAAAAATCTAATTGTTGTGTGTAGCAACTACTTACAATTGTTAAGGGAGTGAAAAGACGACAAATGGAGTAAACTAAAAGGAACTCAAACATCCTTCTAAACTGTATGTTTTCCAAAGTTCTGTTATTGAGCCTGACACCAGTTCCATTCATAAATCTGACAGATTCTCAGTATGAGCGGATTTGGTTTATTTTCAGCCTAATTATTAAATTTGCACTGTAGATATAAACTAGCTTACAAAAGTGTATTCCCTGAGAAAAGTTAAAGTTTTATAATTAACTTTTAAAGTAAGCTCCAGAGATATTGAAGGAACAACATGCAACCGCCCTCATTCAATAACTAAAATCCCCCAGCTAGCACCAAGACTACTTTAGGGGACCATGGCCTAATAAACGTCAGGTGGACTGCGTGCTAAATGAAAAGCAGGGATGTTAGTTAGCAGCAACGATTGATCTTCTTCCTATGTTTAGTTTTTTGCACCAGCTGAAAACACAAAATCCTCATTTTCCAAATGACCAAGGTAGACTTGATAAGAGATGATCCTTGACTGATGTGACCTGACAGTTGTATGATACTATGTTCTATACTTTCCTTCTAATAATAGAAATACACTTGTCCAAGTCCTAATATAATTGAAGTTAAACGTATCTAATTTCCTTGTAAATTATTGAACTGCTACTTTAGATAAATAGATTTTACTCCATGTTTTCTCATCCTTGTGACAGAGGTTCCAAACCACCAACTAGAGAAATATATATACCGAAAGTAAAATTTATAATACTGAAAGTTTCAACTTGAGCCAAGTTTTGACTCATATCATAAGACCTGTATTAATAATAGTATCATTTATTCATTTAATTCCAGTGACTTCAAGAGCTACATGATCTATCAAAGAACCTAACAAACTGCCATTTTTTTTCAGTATTCTTGTACAATTTTGATACATGTTGTATTGGCATACAAATGTGCAATTTAACAACTAGGAGAAAAAGAGAACATTTAGCCTTTTCTTTTTTTATTGCAATAAATTCTAAAGTATACTTGGAGATGCTAATCTATATGATAGGATATTACAAAACATTATTCTTTAGGGCTGAAGTTTTTGTTTCCTGCCAATGTAAAATTCAATAGGAAAAAGAAAATGAACACACACACACACTACAGTGAATAGAACCCAGTGTCAAAATCAATAAATTCTTTTAGAGTGGAATGGTTATATCTATTACCAAGTTGTTCACATTTTATTTCTATTCACAGAACTTGAGATAGTTCTTTTCAATTGGGCACTAGCCCTTCTAAGAGGATTGCTTCAGAATCTATAGTTCTAGCCATGATCTCTCTTTCCTGAGCTCTAGATCCACATTTCTACCTGCCTCCTGGTCATCTCTGCCTGGATAACCCGCATATCATACACAAACCTGGAACTCATTTTCCCCAGCCCACACCCAACCTACTTCTTCCTGTAGGACTCCTAAACTTAGAAAATGGCATTGCCATTCACAGTCATATGGTCATGAGGGTTGGAAGTTTTCTCTTACTGCTCATGCTTAATTCGGCACCAAGTCCCAGAGAGTCTAAGAAGCATCCTTCAAATTTATATATTCTATTATATTTTGAGTGGCTTTCTCCTATTCAGGTCATCCTTTCCTCTTAAGAATAATATGTTAAAGGACTCTGAACTGACTTCTGTTCCTGGTCAACATAAAATAATAGTAACTGAATTTACCCTCCCTCCTGAAACAGCTAAGTAACTGAACAAACATGTAAAGCAATGGTTCACAAAATCTTGGTCACCAGGCAACAAAGGACAGTGATCCCTGAGAGATAGGAAACAAATAAGGTAAACTCCATGATTGCCCTAACTTTTCACCTAGAAGTTTTCAGGCTTGGCACAGAGAGGGGAAAACCAAGTAGAGACTGATCATCTCTGAGTTGAGGAGACAGAACTGTGAGAGTGAGGAAGACAGAGCATCTAGAATTCACAGGGCAGATGATCAGAGGAAAAAAGAGCTGGACATCTACAGAGAGTAACCCTCGAAGTTCATCTGAGTGCTAATCACCACATGCAGGTGAGGAAACTACCTGAGGTTAGGTTAAAAAAAAAAAACCTGAAAATTAAAGGGAAAAATACTGTAATCTCATGTGGGCTGGAAAAAAAAAAATGCCTATTTCCATTAGCTAAATTAGAAAACCTCAAAATTCGTGAGGTTATTAGAGTATTCAAAAGGGTTTTGTCCCAGTAATGGGGTAAAAATAGTCCTAGACTAAACATTGCTTTGGTCCTACTCAACAAAGGTTTAAATCCAGACACAAAAGGAGTTACTCTTTCCAAGGAATTTAGGTACAAACTAAAAAAAAACAGCTTAATATTTATAGGAATATAAAAATATCCAACAAGGTAAAAATCACATGTCTGGCATCCAACCAAAAGTTACAAGACAAGAAAAGAAATAGGAAAAAAATGACAGTAGGAAAATTAATGAAAATTGATCCATAATTTACATAGATGATAGATTTATTGAATAAGGATTTGAAAACAGTTATTATAACTGTATCCTATGTGTTCAAGATGCAAAAGGGAAGATTAAGTATGCTAACTAGACATATAAAATGTAAAAGACTCAAATTGAATTTCTGAAATGAAAACTACAATGTCTGAGATGAAAAGTGTACCAGATGGAATTAATGGTAGATTAGACATTGCAGGAAAAAAAAAAAAAAAAAAAAAACATTAGTTAAGAATACATGACAATAGGAACTGTCCAAAATGACACACAAAGAGATAAAAATCTGAAAAATAAAATTAAAAAGAGCTTCAGTGAGCTATGAAACAACTAAAAAGGCCTCTCATATACATAATTAGAATTCCCAAAGGAAAGGAGGAAGGGCAGAAAAAATATTTAAATAATGGCTAAAATTTTTCCAAATTTGATAAAAGCTATTAACCCACAGATCCAAAAACTAAGAGAAAAAAAAAATAATTAGGACAAGAAACAGGAATAAAACTACACCGAAGTACATTATAATCAATTACTGAAAACCAGTGATAATTAGAAAATCTTAAAAACAGCCAGAGACAAAAAGGACACATTAAATGCAGAAAAACAAATATATGTATGAAAGCAGATTTCTCATTAGAAACAACACAATCTAGAAGGCACTGGGGAATCTTTAAAGTACTGAGAAAATATGTTGTTAGTCTAGAATACTACTGAAAATACCTTTCAAAAATGAAGGCAAAATAAAGGCTTTTTTGTTGTTTTTTTTTTTTTTTTTTTAATTAAGCTTATTGGGGTAACATTGGTTAATATAATTATATAATTTTCAGGTGTACATTATAATTTGACATCTATATATTCTATTGTGTGATTACCACCCAAAGTCCAGTTTCCTTCAGCTACTTTACCCTCCCCTTTACCAACTTTACCCTCACCCTACTCCCATATATTTGACCCTCTTTACCCATCTACCTCTCCCCTCCTCCCCCTACTCACTACTCCCTGGTAACCACTAGTCCATTGTCCATGTCCATAAATCTCTGTTTGTCCTGTTTATTTGTTGCTTTTAGGTTTATATCCCACATATAAGTGATATCATGTGATTTTCTACTTTTTCATTCTGGTTTATTTCACTTGGCATAATTTTCTCGAGGTCCATCCAGGTTGTCGCAAATGGCTGAATTTCATCCCTTCTTCTGACTGAGTAATATTCCATTGTATATATGTGCCACAGCTTCTCTAGCCAATCATCTATCATAGGACACTTTGGTTGCTTCCATGTCCTGGCCACCATGAATAATGAACATCGAAGTACAAATGTCTTTTTGGATATGGGTTTTCAAGTCTTTGGGGTAAATATCCGGTAGCAGAATTGCTGGATCATATGATAGATCAATTCTTAGTTTTTTGAGGAACCTCCATACTGTTTTCCATAGGGGTTGTACCAATTTGCAGTCCCACCAGCAGTGTATGAGGGTTCCTTTTTCTCCGCATCCTCTCCAACATTTGTTATTACTTGTCCTGTTGATTATAGTTATTCTAACAAGTATGAGATGGTATCTCATCATGGTTTTGATTTGCATTTCCCTAATAGCTAGTGATGTTGAGCATCCTTTCAAATATTTGTTGGTCATTTGTATGTCCTCTAGGGAGAAGTGTCTGCCCATTTCTTCTGCCCATTTTTCGATGGGATCATTTGTTTTTTTTGTTGTTATTGAGTTGTACGAGTTCTTTGTATATTTTGGATAATAGGCCCTTATCTGAGGCATTGCTTGCAAATATATTTTCCCATTGACAATTGATTTTGCTGAGCAGAAGCTTTTTAGTTTGATGTAGTCCCATTCATTTATTTTTGCTTTTACTTCCCTTGCCTTTGAGGTCAAATTCATAAAATACTCTTTAAGTCTAAGGTCCTTGAGTTTAGTTCCTATGTTTCCTCCTGTGCATTTATTGTTTCAGGTCTTGCATTCAGGTTCTTAATCCATTTTGAGTTAATTTTGTGTGTGTCGTGATAGACAATAGTCTAATTTCATTTTTTTTTGCAGGTGGCCTTCCAATTTTCCCAGCTCCATTTATTGAAAAGGCTTTCCTTTCTCCACTGTGTTTTTGGCGTTTTTTTGTCAAAAATTGTTTGTCTGTATAAATATGGGTTTACTTCTGGACTCTCGATTCTGTTCCACTGGTCAGTGTGTCTGTTCTGCTGTCAGTATCATGCTGTTTTGATCACTGTCGCTTTGTGGTATAATTTGAAGTCGGCCAGAGTGATGCCTCCAGTCTCATTCTGTTTTCTCAGTATGGCTTTGGCAATTTGGGGTCTTTCGTGCTTTCCTACAAATCTGATGATTTTTTTGTTCTATTTCTTTCGAAAATGCCGATGAGATTTTGATGGGGATTGCATTAAATCTGTATAAATCTTTAGGTAATATTAACTATGTAGGTAACATTTTAACTATGTTGACTCTTCCAATCCAAGAACACAGAATATCTTTCCATTTCTTTGTATCTTTGATTTCTTTTAAGAGGGTATTGTAGTTTTCATTATATAGGTCCTTCACATGTTTTGTTAAATTTATTCCTAGGTGATTTATTCTTTTTGTTGCAATTACAAAAGGAATTATTTTTTCCACTTCTTTGCCCGATGCTTCATTATTAGAGTATAGGAATGCTATGGATTTTTGAACATTGATTTTGTATCCAAAGACTTTACTGTATTTGCTTATTGTTCCTAGTAGTGTTCTTGTGGAGTCTTAGGGTTTTCTATATAAAGAATCGTGTCATCTGCAAACAGTGACAGTTTGACTTCTTTGTTTCCTATTTGGATGCCTTTTATATCTCTCTCTAGCCTGATCGCACTTACTAAGATCTCCGATGTTATATTAAATAACAGTGATGATAGTGGACAGCCTTGCCTTATTCCTGATCTTAGAGGGAAGGTTTTTAGTTTTTCACAATTAAGTATAATGTTGGCTGAGGGTTTGTCATAGATGGCCTTTATTATGTTAAGGTACTTTCCTTCTATACCAATTTTGTTAAGTATTTTGATCATAAATGGATGCTGTATCTTGTTGAAGGCTTTTTCTGCATCTATTGATATGATCATACGATTTTTATTTTTTAATTTGTTTATGTGGTGTATCACATTAATCTATTTGCTTATGTTGAACCATCCCTGTGCCCCTGGGATGAAGCCCACTTGATTGTGGTGTATAATTTTTTTAATATATTGCTGTATTCAGCTTGCTAGTATCTTATTTAGGATTTTTGCATCTGTGTTTATGAGAGATATTGGTCTGTAGTTTTCTCTTTTTTTGTATTATCTTTACCAGGTTTTGGTATCAGAGTGACATTGGCCTCATAAAATGAGTTGGGATGTATTGCATCCTCTTCAATATTTTGGAAGAGTTTGAGGAGAATAAGTATTAAGTCTTTGAATGTTTGGTAAAAGTCACTGGTGAAGGCATCTGGTCTTGGACTTTCACTTTTCGATAGGTTTTTGATGATTGATTCGATTTCCATAATGCTGATCGGTCTATTTAGGTTTTCTAGATCTTCTTGATTCAGTCTAGAAAGATTGCATTTATCTAAGTACTGATTCATTTCTTTTAGATTATTAAATTTGGTGTTATATGCTTTTTCATAATATTCTTGCATGATTCTTTGTATTTCTGCTATGTCAGTCATAATTTCCCCTCTTTCATCCTTGATTTTGTTTGTGTCCTTTCTCTTTTTTCTTTAGTGAGTCTAGACAGGGGTTTGTCAATTTTATTAACCTTCTCAAAGAACGAACTCTTTGTTGCATTTATTTTTTTCTATTTTTTTTCAATTTCATTTATTTCTGCTCTAATTTCGATAATTTTTTTTCCTTCTGCTGACTTTAGGCCTCATTTGCTCTTCCTTTTCTAATTTTTTAAAGATGAAGTGTTAGGTTGTTTATTTGGGCTCATTCTTGTTTTCGAAGATAGGCGTCAAATGATATGAACTTTCCTTTCATGACCACTTTTGCTGTGTCCCAAAAATTTTGATATGTCGTACTATCATTATTATTCATTTCTATGTATCTCTTGATCTCTCTTTTTATTTCTTCTCTGACCCAGTTATTCTTCAGTAGCATATTATTTAATCTCCATGTATTTGTGGTTTATCCTGATTTCTTTTTGCAGTTGATCTCTAGTTTCAAAGCATTATGATTAGAGAATATAGTTGGTATGATTTCAACCCTCTTATATTTGTTGAGGCTATCTCTGTGTCCTTGTATGTGGTCAATTCTGGAGAATGTTTCATGTGCACTAGAGAAGAATGTGTAAGCAGCTGTTTTGGGATGGAAGGCTCTGTAAATATGAATTATGTCCATTTGGTCTAATGAATCATTTAAGGATGTTATTTCTTTATTAATTTTCTGTTTGGATGATCTATCTATATCTGACAGTGGGGTATTTAGGTCCCCTATTATGATAGTGTTTTGGTCTGTTTCTCCCTTAAAATAAAGGTTTTTTTCAAAAACAAAAAGCTTTAAAAATTTATCATTAGCAGACATGCACTACAATAAATATTGAAAGAGGTACTTTAATGAGAATAAAAATGATACTATTTGGAAATCTATGTCTACACAAAGAAATAAAGAGCAATAGAAATAAAAACTACATTAGTAAATAAAAACAATGTTTCTAATTTTTTAAAGTATCTTTAAAAATAATTAATTATTAAAAGCAATAATAATAATTTATTGTACTGGTATAATATGTGAAAATTTTAAATATATGACAGAAATAATACAAAGCCTGGGAGAGGAGGAATGAAAACATACTGCAGTAAGGTTCATATACTATATGTGAACTGGAATAAATCATTTGAAGGATAGATGAAGCTAACACTAATCACAAAGAAAACTTTATTAATTTATTTTATTAATAATATTATTATTAAAGAAAATAGAATTAACAGTAAATATTTCCAGGGATAGAGAATTTATTTCATAATGTTAAAGGAGTCATTTAATGAAAAAGACATAACACTCATGAATATTTATGTAGCTAAAAACAGCTTCAACAATGCAAAAAGTAGAACTGCAAAGAGAAAAAAATTCCACAATTATAGTTAGAGATTTATTGAGAGAAGTAGAAAATATAGAGGACATACATTTAAATGATTACCAGCCTAACTTAATTGACACTTATAGAATGCTCCACCCAACAACAAAAGATATGTATTCTTTATAAGTGCACATGATTTTTTTTTTTTGCCAGCATCATCTAAATCTGAATCTAAAGCTGGTTTTTTGAGAAGACCAATAAAATTGATGAACATCTAGCAATACTAATAAGGAAACAGAGAAGAAACAAATTACCAACATCAGGAACAAAAGAGATGACATCACCAAGTAGAAATTAAATGATAAATGAACTAGACAAATTCCTTGAAAGACACAAACTAAAAGCTCACTAGAGAGGAAATAGATAACCTGACTATTCCTTTGTCTATTAAAAATTTTTAATTTATATTTAAAAATTTTCCATAAAGAAAACTCCAGGCCCAGATGTTCTCATAAGTTAATATTACCAAACATTTAAAGAAATAATATCAACTCTACACAAAATCTCTCATAAACTGAAGAGGAGAAAATGCTTCACAATTCCTTTCATGAGGCCAATATTACTCCAGTATCAAAACCAGAAAAAGATATTACAAGAAAAAAATTACAGAGCAAAATCTTTTGTGGGCAAGAGTTTTAAGCAAAATTTAGCATGTTGAAATAAAAAACGTACAAGAAGGATAACATAGGATGAGTGAAGTTTATTGCTGGGATGCAAGGTTAGTTTAAAATTTTTAAATTGATAATGTAATTTATCATAGAAACACAAATAAGTAAGTAAATAAATTAATAAATAATAAAATCTTTTCATTAAATGCAGAAAGGTTATTTTACAAAATCCAATATCTATTATTGATAAAAATTCTTAGTTAATTGGAATAAAACTTTCTGTAAAAACCTACAATTAATAACATAATCAGGCACATAGCAAGAATGTCTTTTCTTCCTTACTTTTGTTTATTGGACTGGAGGTTTTAGCCAGAGAGTTATGAAAAGACAAAGAAATAAAAGAGCCCTAGATTAAAAAGATATACATAAAGTTATCTTTATTAGCAGATTATCTATGTAGAATACACAATGGAACCTACACAAAAGCTACTAGAATTAAAAAGTAAGTCTATAAAGATTGCAGGAAGCAAAATCAATATGCAAAATTCAATTGGATTTTTATATCTTAGCAACAACCAGAAATTGAAATAATTTTGACAAGAAAAATGTAACTGACAATATCATAAAGATAAATTTGACATAACATGCACAAGGCACTGAAAACTAAAGAATTCTAAATAAATGAAGAAATATATCATGTTTTTGGATCAGAAGAACTTACAAAACTCAATAATAAAAAACTCAATAATAATAAAACTCAATAATAAAAAAACAACCTTTTTAAAAATCCTCAGAATATTGGCACACTCACTTGACCACAGAAGATAACCATACTTTAGGGAAATGCAAAGTAAAACCACAATAAGATATCGCCTCATACGTCCTAGGATGGCTACAATTAAGAAAACTCATGAATCTAATTGTTGGCAAGGGTATGGAGCAATAGGAATTCTCAGTGCTGACTGGAATGTAAAATTGTACAACTTTGGAAAAAAATTGAACAGTTTTGTAAAATGTTCGCATACATATACTATTGACCTGGCTATTCCACTCCTGAATATTTATCCAAAATAAATGATAGCGTATGTTCATACAAAATTTTGCATATGGGTGATTATAGGAGCTTTATTTGTAATAGCCAAAACAACCCAATATCTAGCAACAGGTAAATGGATAAAGAAATTGTGGTATATTCATATACTACTACTACTCAGCAATAAAAAGAAATGAACTATCGACACATGCAATAGCACGAGTGAATCTGAAAATAATTATACTGAGTGAAATACTCCAGACAAAAAAAGAATATTTACTGTATGATTCTATTTATATAAAATTCTAGAAATTGCAATCGAATCTGTAGTTGGCAGGAAACAAATCAAATGAGATGTGCAATATATCAATTATACTTCAATAAAGCAGTTACAGAAAACAAGGCTTCTAACTGATCTCAAAGACTCCAATGTCCTGAATCATCAAAGTGTGAAACTTGAGAGTGAATAAGCCATCTTGGGTATTTAACCTAGTCAAGCCTTCAGATGACTCCAGCCTCAGTCACATCGGATTGCAACTGCATGAGAGCCCCGAGTTGCGAATGACCAAGCTGAACCAAGTCAACTCACAGAACTATGAGCCACTAATATTTTTTAATTCACTAACATTGGGGGCTGATTTGTCACACTGAAATAGATAACCAAAACAGTAGGTTTCAAGTTTTGTTATATTTTTTTTTCTCTCAGCAAAATCTCTTTTATATATAGAATCCTATGATTAAGCTGAATAAAATAAACCGATAAAAGTGATACTGCTCTGATCCAAGTGGGAGTGGGAGAGCCTAAACCCTTACTTGCCCAGTCCACAGAGTAGTTCCTGAGGCAAAATTGCTTCTCCAAGCAATTTTATGTGACATGCTCCCACCCTAGAATTTCTCCTTCCCCAGAAGGAGAACTGAAGACAATGACTAAGCGATCCACACAAGTTACTGACCTGTGGCTGAACACTAGATCTCTTTACTCACAATGTATTCCACTATGCTACTGAGAAAATAAAAATGTGAGAAGCATATGCAAAATATCAATTGTTAAGTCAGAAGAAAAGTGTGAAGTCAGAAAAGCATAATGTGTATATATTGACAAATTTAACTGCTAATCAAATTTTTTACCCAAGATGAACATAAATATTGGGTATTTGATCTGATATTTCCACTAATGTTCATTAGTATTGGTTTTCTGCAATTTATATTGGCCATTTTTGGATTCATGATACATGAGGACAACCCAGGGAATGAACTTCAGATATGCTACATCTAAAATGAAAATGATTTATTAGTTTCAGTGAATAAACACACCACCACATCCTGCACGTTCCGCAAAATCAGCTGAAGGCTGAGGGAATATCTAATTTCTCTAAAGAGATCTCTTTCTCTCTTTTTTCTTTTTGTTCATATGGTGCAAAGATGGTGTAATAAATTCTGTGATAATAGTCTTCTTTATAGTATTTTGAAATCAAGTGCTCCATTTTCAATCTTTTTTTCAGATTTAAACATAGATTATGCTGATAAGTAGTAAAGAAAGCTCTGTAAGCGATCCGCTTCCAAATAATATGATGGATTTGTTTCAATATAACGTGAATCCTAAAACCAAACACAGCCAAAATACACTGCAGAACTTGGCTATAAATTTCAGTAGATGACTCTCTAAAGTATAGCAGTAGATATAATGTTTCTATGGTAAATATTGATGTGTTGAGTTAAGAGGACAATTTCATTAACAAACGTATGGTTCTGGATGGCAGGAGAGCCAAAACGATGCACAGTAAAGCTGTCATTCTCTAAGGAGCAGTCTTAGGTTCTGACCAGCTTCAACGTTCAATCTCAAGCCAAGGCTTACAAATGTTTGGTCCCCTACCTTGTGTTTTACTACTTGATTTCTGTGGCTTCCATTGAGTTCCAAAGTTATATAACTAAGAAATATTTTATTTTATTGGATTTTTTACTAGTGTATGCTAAATGAGGGCAAAAGCAATATTATCAATTTTTAAACTAAAATTAAAAATCAGAATCACTACATAAATGATCTTCAATGCAAAACTACTTCTACCAAACCAAAATTTTGAATGTATGAAGTAGAATGCAAAATCAATGATGTCAATGAGCTTATTTACCTTCTAGCTTGTGCAAAGGAATGAAACCTAGTCCTATGCATTAATTGCTTATTTAGAATGTGCATAGTTGAAAGGGGAAAGTTTTTTAAATCAGTAATTCTGTAGATTAAATAAATTTAGTTTCAAAATAAAACTCATAAATAAAACTCATCATTTAGATTCCATGATTCATGTTTAGTATTATTATAAACAAGGTTTATTACTCAGTCTTTTATTTGTGGTCAAAGCTTTCACAGCTCTTCTTCAAGTCAGTAGAGAACAGGTTTTCATGCTTATGTTTTAAAAAGAATCTTAATCAAAATAAAAAACAACAGTACAAATCTCTTAAAATAGGCCGACAGGGTAAAGAGGGTCAAATAATGTGGTGACAGATAGAAACCTAACTATGGGAGGTGAACACACAATGTAATGATATATATGCCTTACTGTTAAAATGTACAGCTGAAATTTATTGGATTTTGTTAAACAATGTCACCATAAAAAATTAATTAATTGATGTTTAAAAAAGAACCATAAAACATATTAAAGTGTGATTACTGCTATTAACTCCTTAATGCAAGGATTTCTTAAACATTTTAATAATATTTACAAATATAGAGAGCTATAAGAGAAACTTAGTCACTTGTCTACAGGTGGGTGAATGTCAAAACCTATTCGCAATGGAGATGGGAAATGGAATACAGAATAAGCTATAAAAACATCTTTCAAACTGAACATTCCCTCTCTCTCTCAGAATAGGGACAGGGGAAATATGAATGTTTAGGAAAACTCCCTAGCTTAATCAGATAACGCCGTCACCTACTTAAATCCCCTTCCTATACACTCTCATCTATCTTTATGATGAGTTTTACAAATAAAGATTCAATAATAATATGATAATTGTACAATAATGGCATCTTATATTAAATGTCACTTTGCTATTTATAGAGCCCTTTTATTTAATTAATCTCATTTGAGCCTTGCAACAGCTCTACGAAGTGGTCACGGTGGATATTATCATCCCATTTTGCAGCTGAGGGAAATGAAGGTCAAAGAAGTGGAGGGCTTTCCCCACTTCCAGCTGTATATACTAGATCTGGGGACTAAAATTTAAGGTTATCTGAAGTTCAGTTCAGTTCTCTTTACCCTGCACAATAGTGTCCTGAGTCATAATGAGGTGTTGCTCCCTAAATTAAAAAAATAATAATAAAGTTGCTCTGACTTAAATACAAGTTAACTTCTCCATTCATTATTCCAACTTCTGGATTAAGAATTCTTGAAGCATGTGAAAAGAAACAAAAGAAAGAACTTATTCACCCCAACATATAAAATATGAGCAAAAATAAAGATTTAAGAACACCCTTAGGCATAGACTCACCAAAGTCAACCAAGCAAGGATAGTGGTGTAAACTGACGCCATATTTAAAAATTAATAGCTAGAGAGAAACGAGAAAGCTCGTCTAACTCAGCTACTAACCCTGAAAGCAGTCCCCCGAAGTCATATTAGCTTCAGAAAACAAATAGAAGAAAAAGTACTCAGCTTCAAACCCTTGCTCAGAGAGGAAATCACAATGGATTCAGTGGGAACTGAGTCATGAAGTCTTCCATGCTATAACAGTGGAAGCCTGGACAGAATTGACCAAGTAAGAACAGAATGACAATAAATGTAATGGAAACTCTAAAAACATAATACAGGGAAAAAGAAAAGGAACGGAGGGAGGAATAAAGGACAGAAAAGACCCAGAAGGAAATCATTAATATGTGTTTCATGCCATTGCATAAATTAATGAGCATATGAATTTGGTAAAGTATGAGCTTAAAGATAAGATGATAAAACAACAGAATAGAGCAAAAGGAAGATTTGACTGAAACTATATCACAGAACTAACTGGTAAACTAAAGACGACAATGATTAGACATCACTGGATATAAAATTTTAAAAGACAAAATAAAAATTTAATTAGAATAACAATAAATAGAGAAGGAAAATAAAATATGAAGATCTCAAATAATGGTAATTGTTGTCCCCATGGTAGGGAAACTTTAGATGAAGCAGAAACTGTGGTGAAAGATGCAATAGCAAGAAAAGTCCTCCACATCGATAACCCAAGTAAAGAAAAAAACTAGATATACAAACCAGTTCCAAGAAAATATAGAAGCCACAATATAGACACTACCTAGGTTAGCTACTAACAGCAAGGAGAAAGAAAGAATCTTTAGATGTCCAGGAAAGCATATTACTACTGTGATGGTTAATTTTATGTGTCAATTAGACTGGGACAAGAGGTTGTTTCTGGAAAAGATTAACATTTGAGTTGGTAGACTGAGTAAAGCACATTGCCCTACCCAATGTGGATGGCTTTGCGTCCATCAAAGGGACATGAGCAGAACAAAAAGGCTGAGTAAGAGGAAACTCCTCCTACCTGACTGCTTGAACTGTAACATTCATCTTTTCCAGCATTTAGGCTCAGACTAAAAAATGGGCTCTTCTTGACACTGGAGACTGGTGGCTTTCTGACTGGACCACATACTCTCAACTCCTGCTTTCCAGGACTTCTGACTCAGACCAGAACTACACATCAGCTCTCCTGGGTCTCCAGCTGGCCAACTCCGTATCTTAGCATTTCTCAAACTCCACAGTCTCATGTGCCAATTCCTTATAATGAATCTTCATATAAATCTCCTATATATAGGATGTCTATCTTAATGGCTCTGTTTCTCTAGGGAACAGAAAAAATACTTTCAAAAAATGAATATATTTAAAAAAATCAAATGGAAAAAAATCAAACTGGCTCATCCCATATGTCTTCATAATAACATACCATGGCAGAAAACTAGAGAAATAGCCACAAAATTCTAGTGAAAAGAAACAGTGACTCAGGAGAATTGATTCAGTCATAACATCTTTCTAGTATAAAGATACGAACAGGCATTTTCAAACATGGAAGAACCAGGGCATATGGTGCCCATGAGCCTCTTTTGAAAAAATATCTGACAATTCAATCCAAACAAATAGGTGAAAGTAAAGACCGAAGAAGCTACGGTACTAAGGCTGGTGGGGAGCACTTGAAATAAAGAAGTTACAATACAACAGTGAGTGAAGTTATAATTGCAGAATGTAAACACCTGTTATGGTGTGGATAATTTGAAAATAATAACCCACATTTGAGAGATGGGGAAAGGGGAGATGAAAGAATGAAAATATTAATGTTCTCATTTTATACAATATAAAATTGGGAGAAAAACACTCTTAAAAGTTCTTCTTCTTTTATAACCTTAGAGAGATACTTAGAAAATATCCTTAAAGGAGAAAAAGCATATAGGTGAAGTTCAACAATTCCTCCAAATATGTTTTTTAGTTGAGAAGTAGCACTTAAACTATGATGCCATTTTTATAAATTATATCTATATGAGTGTATGCATAGAAAGATGCATGCCACCCAACGTTAATTGTGTCAGTTTCTGGGTGATTCACTCTTACTTTTCGTTTTTACTTTCCTAAATAGTTGGAATTACTTTGAAAACAGTAAAACAATTTTTCTTAAAAAAAAAAAATACTAGTAGCTAATAGGCAAAGATCTTAACAGTAATGGGAAAATAACCCAATTATTATTTACTTCCTTTTAAAATAAATTTTCGATTTCTAAAAATATTGCTCCCTAGCTATTGTCTTGCTATTAAAAATTTGGAGCAGTGCTTAAAAAGGACTCAAATTTTTTTCATGTACCTTTCCTTGCACTCTCAATAGAGTTAGAGAATCTTTACAAGGAAGAAAATTAGACCTCTTACTCCCTTCCACTTGAAACTTACTTGACCTCCATTGTACTTCCACAGTTAATAAGTAAAAGTGACCCAGACATTGCCTTAAGTAAGGTGGAATTCATTTAAGTGTAGGCAGTGGCAGAAGACAGTCCTAGGTTTGTATACAGACACCTTCATTTTCTAGCTGTGTGACCTTGGCAATTTATTTTTTCTAAGAGGTCACTACTGAATATGATACACAATGGTAAGAATTAAATAGACAATATGTGTAAATAAATTGGCACATATTAGGTCCTCAGGAAATGATAGCTATTACATTCAAAATAATGATTTCGTTTGATCGAAGGACGAATCAAGTCAGAGAACTCTCTAGAGACCTCACAAAAGGCAGCTTTTCTGCTTCCATGACATCTATTAAGTTATTTGTGTCTATGGCTGGTTCCAATAAGGAAAAGTACTAGAAGGAGCCTCTTTCCTCACCAACGCTTTGTGACCCGCACACAGCTTATCTCATCCCGGGCTCAAACAGAAAGGAGGTTTCTGCTCATTCTTTCGTTTCATGGTATCAGCTTTGTAGCAAGTGTCTAGATTAATTTTTATGAGCCCTTAGAATATATCATTTACCAAGTTAAAGTGCAATCAGGTTGCCTGGCTTCTCAGAAACCAGGTTCATGAGATAGTGCTGAGCCTTTCTGGGTGAATGAATGACAGAAATGAAAATCCTGCCTATCCCTTCACTCGACCATGGCCCTCCAGGGTGTGACTGCTTGTATCACTGGGCCAGAGAAATGCTCTACAGGCTGGTTCTCACTGCATGCAGTTCTCTGCCATGCCTCCTCCTTCTCAGGAGAGTGTTTATAGTGCACGCAGCTGTCCGAAGAGAAATAATTTCTTAATAAAACAGGCAGTACATCTTAGGCTTGGCTTTTGTGAGAGAAGAATAAACACACGCTTTGTGGAGATGAACGATAAGAAAATAGTGTGTTCTGGCTACAGGTTCAACTCCAATCTCTTGGAGCCCATCCTGTGAGTCATCAGTACCAAGTGTACCAGTTCTAAGGGCATTCCCTCAGGCTCAGGGACCAATCCTGAGATAGCCTAGAGAGCTCTCCCTCCCCCAGAAGCTGGTGGGTTATATAGATATAATTTTATATATATATATATATATATATATATATATATATATATATATCCCATAATTACTAGGATTATTTTTTTCCCTTCAATTTGGATCTTTGCCTTCTGTTATTATGTATGAACAAGATACAGAAGTACTTGGTACCATTTTATTAGGCACCCTGAAAAAATTAGAATTCAGTTCTGTGTCAGAACGTGATGTGAGGGCCTCAAGTCTAAATGCTAAGTGCTGGGAAATGTTTCCATCGCTTTTGCTTACATTTCTTCCTCCATGTGCATTCCCTCCCAGAAAGGTGGACTCTTCAGGGGCACAATCTCCATTTCTCTTTAAGCTGTACGAATGCGTGGCACTAACAGAGGCCCAATAAATTTCCAATATATAAATAAAGGAATTAACATGGAGATAATTACAACCTTACAAATGGATTCTATGACCCCAATCTTTTCTTTCCAAGTTACTCAATGTTGTACTGCCAGCTTCCTCCCCTCCAAATATTTCACTCCCTCATTCAGAAATCCTCATTAGCTTCTATTTGCCTACCTCATTAACCTGCCAGTCAAAGCCATACAAACCTCTTCCAATATAATATTACAATAATTCCCTGCACATTTCCTGTCCTCTTACCAAACTCTCCCACCCTCTGCTCACATCCCTGCACACCATTACATGCTCCCAGGGCAAGTTGTTCTGTTCATTGGAACTCCCTTTCACTCTCATCCATACACATCCAAATTCTACCTTGCTGGTTTTAAGACCTAGCAGAAAGAAGCCCTCAATAAATAATATTTGGGAGATTCATTTCTTCTCTCTTGTTACACTCTTCAAATACAGAGATATGGACAGCAACGGCCAGGTTTTAGAAAGAGTTTTGACTGGGCAATCTCTGTGTAAAATTTGGTTGTAGGAATAGTTTCTGTATTAGTCAGAATCAATAGGGTGCATGGGGCAGGGCGGGGGGTGGTGGGGAAGAGTGGTTGACTTTAAGGAATTGACTCATGCAGTAGCGGAGGCTTGGTAAATCTAAGATCTGTATAGGCTGAAGACCTGGGAAAAAGTCCAAAAGCAGTCTGCTGGTAGAACTTCTTCTAATTCGAGGGACTCAGGCTTTGTTCTATTCACACCTACAACTGACTAGACAAGGCTCACCCATATTAAGAGGTAATCTGCTATATTCAAAGTGCACCAATTTAAAAGTTAATGTCATAAAAAAAAATGGCCATTGAAGAAACATCCAGAATAATGTGTTGACAACTACCTGGGTATTATGGTTCAACCAAGCAGACACTTAAAATTAACCATCATAGCTTCTAAACGCCCTATACAACTTCCTCTCACTACCACCATTACCAATCACAAAAGGGGAGTTTCTCTTGGCCCTGGAATTTTCTTTTATTCTAGAGCCATCACCAAAACTAGCCCCATGGATATTAGGCTCCTCTCATAAAATACGAGCACAGAAAGGCAGAGGGTTTGAGGGGATGGGCGTGGTGGAATTTCCCTTTAGCGGAAATGAAATATGCCCTTGCTTTTGAGAATAATACTAAGAGAAATAAAAGAAAATGGTTATAATAAATGGAAACAGCACAAGTTGCTACATTTCAAAATAAATTTCTGGTTCTTCAATTGTACTCTTTTGTGGTCATATAGGCCTAGCTACACCTGACTTCTGCCTGGGAACCAAACAATTCCTACAAACAAGCCCTCTTTTTAATTTCTAGAATTATTTTCCTTCCCTTTTTATTCCAGGAGGGAAGAAAGTTTGAGACAGCTGCAGAGAGACCTTCCTGGGAAGGTTAAGTAGTTGAAGTTTAAAGCCCAGCCAAATCCCTCAGCCTTATCTCACTGTCAATTGTCATATAAGGAAATAGACCAGGTACAGAGATGCCCTCTCTTCTCTCAGGCCATGAGTATTTTCCTAACCAATTTTACCCTTAAAATAGGAGCTCAGGAACAACCCTCTGCTGTGTTTACCCCTGGCCTGAATAGAACATGGCTTACAGTAATTTCTTTTGTTGTGAGATGGGGAAAATTTGGTCTCCTTGAAGGTAATGACTTATGAAGTTTCCATTAATATACAATCATTCTCCTAATGTAGTTGAGCATAAATTCAGTTACTGTGGGCTTGGGGTCTTTTCCGACAGGCCACCAGTGCATGATGTGGAGTGCACACCTACAGAATTATCTGCCTAGTGCATCTTTTCTAAGAACTGACTTCTTCCCCACCCCTATTCTCGCAGTTTTATTTTACCCACATTTTTGCCACAGGAGCCACCATATGCATATAATGGTGGTCCAGCTCCTTGGCTATTGTTAATTCATCCACAGTTTAGCATAGGACTTAAGCTAAGCCACAGTTCTTCTTTGTGGCTTGTAGCCTTGGAATAAAACTTAGTTGATGTTCATCTGTCTCCAGGGACTCCACACCTAGATGTAAAACTCAGGTGCTTCTGGCAAGCATGTCTCCCACCATGTGGAGAAAATCAGTCAGAAATGAGAGAAAAAGAAGTTAACATTTAGAGAGGCAAAAGAGATTAAGAATCCTGACAACTTTCTAATCCCTGGCTTGAGATATGAGCAACCCAGCTGTATTTCTGCTCTACCTGTGCTTAGTTATTCAACTAACTTCCTACGAGTCTAGGGGGATAAAATGTATCCTTCCAATAAATGGCCTTTCTTGCATAAGGTAGTTTATGTTGGGTTTCTAATATTTGCAACCAAAAAATGTCCTAAAAAATTACATAATGCAGCACTCTTCAGCCACATCATGTACTGACAACAGCATCAGCTGATTGCTGGGAGAGTGAAGTGAGATGATTAACATAGAAGTGCTTTGTCATCTGTAAAACAAGATACGTGAATGTAATTCTTCTGAAATCCTTATATTCAATTAAGCAAGAATAAAATTTTCTGCTTAAAGAATTGTCATGCTTCAGAATTTTTTTACTTTTTCACACTTTTTATAGTTATCACTTTTTGCAATATTGAGAGTTACCTAATATGAAATTATCTTTAGATTAATAAAACTTTGAATATAAAAGCAGTGTATGCCATATAAGCATAATAATAGCATTTATAAAATGTTCTATTGTACACCTCAATCTGTAATACTCGGATGTTTAGGGAACTGTGTCATTAGCAAGACATCCTGGGGCTCTTTTAAATATTTTTAAACTTCTAAAGACAATTGTACATGCACCATAGATTGATTTTCACAAGTTAATTATAACATCTTATTTCGTTGCTTTGGGCTAGAATTATATCAATTCAGTATGGCACTGACTAGCTCATATTGCTCACAATCTCTGATTGACTGTCGATACTACAATAAGCTTTTTCCTGATGAAATCAGGAGTCAGACTGTTATTGGATTGTAATATCCAAACTGAACACCCACAGCAGAATGCACCTAGGGACAAGTACAGATTGGTAGCCAAATTAAGGAATCTGCAGCATGAATACTGCTTATACATTTCTACACTTACATAACTTTATTCGACATACTGTGAATGAGAAAAGTTTGGTTTTATTTACTAAGAAATGTGTTCAAAACATGAGATAAAATGGGAAATGAAAAAGGGCAGGGAGTCCTGGGTAAGGAAAGATTGTAACTTCTGATCTGTAATATAATCTAGTATGGGGTTTCCCTAGGCATGTTCTCCTGAATACTAATTCTGAGATATTATAATACAGTTATAAAAAGGAGAGTTATATTTTCAAAATGATCCACTATATTTGGGCAACACTGGGTCAAACAAACTTTGTTTTGCTTCATGATTTCTCAGAGCCTTTAACATCTTTGTATTTTTGTGAGTCTCCGTGAAAGTATCTCCCAAACTTATCTGACCCCAGAACTCTTCTCTTCGAGACATTTTACAAGACTAGTATTCTATTAAATATATTTTGAGAAAAGCTGATCTAATAAACTCTCATTAAATCACTCCTATTTTTTTCTTACTTGGTTACATAAAGATTTACAAATAGAGCTGGCTCCGTCAGTTGGCAGAATGTATGAAATTAGAGATGTTTCACACACCCACCAAAAGACCTCTTCTACCTCTCATCCAACTGCCTTCACTTCCATCATTAAAGTACTATTTCTTTGATTCTTGAGTCATTTTCGCTATTCCCAGTACAGATGCTCCTGAGAAGAGAAGCAACTTAGGCCAAATTTCCTCATGCATTGCCAGAAAAATACCTCTAATAGCAGAGCAGAGGAAACTAAAGGTCCTCAGGATCTAAATGAGCTAAGCATGTAGCAGCTGAAATTTTAACATTCATATTAAGTCTCCTGTTGGATTTAACAATCATATAAATTATACATCCTATGTTATAATGTACCTAAGTTTGCTTTCATATAAAAGTTTCAAATTGCTTGGCAGCAAGTAGAATTAAAACTGTAAGAAGATGCACTACATTGTAGCTTGCATCTGTCCAGCAGATGCATCCTGCTGCACACTGTCCAGTGGGATGAGAAAACAAGCCTTGGGGCAGGGGCACTGGTAAGACCCCAAGAGGAAGGCAGAGAGAAAGAAGACACTGCAAGTGGGTAGATGAGTACCAAAGTGGTTGTACAAAGCCAGAGGACGTGTTTGTAATTGCGGGCAGGCTCATTCAAGAGGAGTGTTCCCCACATCTCCCAGGAAGCAGGGGAAGGGGTCAGAGCTGGGAAAATGGTGCTATGGGAGCTAGTAAATGAAGAGGCAGGACCCATTCTACCTAAAGGAGCTTTGGCTGGTTCCCTTACCTTTCTGATCAGAAAGGTTGCCTCAGTGCCCACAATACCATTTCCTCCAACTTCCTTTCCTTTTCTGATCCTTAACCTCATTTTCAATGCCCTTCCACTTGTTTTCATTATTTCCTCTTTCACTCTCCACACAGTCTAAAAGTAAGGTTTATTACTACCTATGCGTTGGGGGCGGGCGAATGGGAGGGACTAGGATCAAAGTTGTGTCATCTCTTCCAGAAAAAGAAACAATTTCAGTTCCTTAAATTTCATGCCATAAGATCTAAATGGATGTGAACACAATGTGGAAGAGGAAAAGAAAAAGTTCTGCTGCTTTTTTTCCACTCTGTACTAACTGGTATTGATGCCAATGTCAGAAGTGGCTTTCGACATCATTGAGTTTTAGCGATCTTCAAGCTTTCAAACTGAAAAACTCTTTTTTCAAATCACCTTATCAGGAACAAGGAAAAGTATTATTTCAGATGTAAACATTATGTTCATTATTCAGGACTCAAGAAAGGTAACAGAAAATAACTATTCCTTTCTCCGCAGTGCCTCTGCATGTCCATTCTTTAGGGCTGGTGTTCCTTTCCCTTTGGAGGCAACTCGGTGCCAGCCTTCTCCAATCTTTCTCATATTTAACCAAGGAAAGGGGAAGTCCTTTGCTCCAAACAATTTCAACCCAGTAGTCTGACCATGTAACTAAAACTCTAAGCTCCTTTCAAAGTTTATGCTTCTCCCCTCCCCTGTGGGAGTGCTTTAGGGCTGGGCCTCAACAGTGGGAATGACCTGATCTTTAGCTTATCACTGTCCTCTTCTACCTGTTTTGCCCCAGATAATTAATGGAGTTTCTGACACGTCCAGGAGAAAGCGGGAAAACAAAAGGGCAAGAAAAGTCTTATTCAATAGGTAATACATGGGCGGTACTGGTACTCACTGGGTCTAGCAAGTGTTTAAAGTTGATTTTTCTCTCAAAGGTTGTTATCATAGGTTCTTGGGAGACTCTCACTTCTGTAGACTTTCATTTGTTGTTCCTGTGACAGAAGTGAGTGAACGACCTCTGATTGGTTTCTAATGAGTCTTCCATCTGCCCCTAGTTCTGGCCTTTTTCTACTGAGGTCTCCTTGCTATTACAGGTAGCTCTCTTAGGTAGACACTAAGGCAACCCCAAGCTGGCTCTGTCTCCTTTTTAGCCTGCATCTGGTCCACGAGAAGCATGCACCTTTGGCCTTTCATTCAGAGGGAGTGCAGTTACTTCCTAAACAATAGTTCTCCACTCTACGCGGGGTGCTTCAGCCAGCCACTTGTTCTACATCTGTCAGGTAGAGTTGGATACAGACCCATGGAGTCTCCTCAAATTTCAAGGGGCACAAATTAAGTTCTCCGGGTAGTCTCCCTGAAGCCTTGCTCATTGATCATGCGGTGAGGGAAAAGCACCCTCTCCCCCTCCTGGGTGAAGGATACTAACGGCATACTGACAACTCCCTCTAAAGAAATTTTCCAATTTTCCAAATATTCTTGGCCTCTTTAATTTTAACCCTTTGTATTCCATAGCGGATGAAGGATAAAGGTTGCAAAACTGGTTTTTGTTGTTGTGGTTGTTCTGTTTGGTGATGTGGTTTCTCCTACAATGCGTTTATCACATTCAAACTAATTTGAATGAACTCATAAATTTAAAAACAGGAGTTAAGAATGACCAAAGGTCAGCCTTTACCTCCATAAAGTTACTCAGGCATTTGCAGAACTTTTGAAATGACTTGCATGCAGCCACCCTGACACTGACAAACACTGATCTGGTCAAGCTCTTCCTATTGAAAATGAGGAACCTGAGGCTCAAATGAGTTAAGAAATTTACTCAGAATCACACAATTACAGGCAGCAAAATGACAACCAAATTACAGTCCCTCGGTGCCTACTCTGGTAAGTTATCACCACACCGACTCTCAGAGAAATTTAGGAAACTTGCAAGGGATGGACAGCCTCTGTGACTCTACAGTCAGAATCCTGACTCCTCATGTACCTAAGTGATCCCGGGCAAATCTCTTGTTCTCTCTAAGCCTTGGGTTTCTATCTGAAAAGTAGCATTGATAATGATATGAGGAACATAATAGGTAATTTATAAGAAAGTACTTTCGCAATTGCTATGCCTTGGGCAAACATTAGTTATTATTATTGTGAGATTGGGGTAGAGGAGTGATCATGGTTTGTTCAGGATAACCTCAGTGCTAGAATTAAGACAAAATTTATTAAAGATCTCTAATTTGTGATAGTGTTTGATCATAAGAAATATGTGAACTAAAAAAGGTCCAAAGTTTTCACATAACCTTTATGTAACTGTAAGTTTATTACCTAGCCTATTAAAATTATAATTTAAAGAGAGTAGTATGCATGTTATAATAATGTTATAGTGTTAAAGAACAACAAAGGACATATCCACTTCATCTCTATGCAAGAACTGTAAAAACAAAACTAGATAAACAGATATTACAAAGCACCACGGAACAAAGGCACAGGTATCACCACAGGCATGGGCAAAACTGTGTCCACAGCAAAAGGACTTTCACCTCCAAAACTGTGGAAGAGGAAATGGCCTTTCTCTGAAGAATTATTTGACAACAGAGCACATGACAATCACTTTAATACCTCATGGTGCCTAACAGTATTTCAAACACACAGAGGGAAAGTACACCAGCTGCCTCCCCGCCAACAGGAGCCTCTGGACCTACTCAAAGTCAAAGGCATAGAGAATGACAGTGCAGGACAGGGAGCATCTTACAGAGGCTCAGAGGGAAGGCTGCAGGCCTTGAAGGGTTCCCCAGCAGGAAACCCTGCCCTTAATCCTTGCTCGATTTCTTTGGATTGCAAAATATATGCAAGCTCTTGTCTGACCTAAGCGCCAGTCAGAAAGAGGAAAAGGGGGTGGGGAGAGAAGCACTCAATAGGGGAAAATATTTTAATCTTCACTGTTACCATTTCTGAGAGAAGTGAGGGATATCAAAGGGAAGGGTTTCCCCTAGACTGGAAACTCTAGAAGTTACCATTCATCTCAGCCTTCCTACAGCAGATTAACATGGCCAAGCTTAAATTTGTTTTTATCTATGTTTATTAAAAGTAAGAAAAGCAAGTTTGGAATTAACCCTGTGTAAGTAAAAGTAATAATACAAATAAATGATCAGTATGTGGGAAACTAATGCCGAGGCAGCAAGATATAATTTAATACAGGTAAACCACGGATGTCTCCAGCAGGCAGCCCTGATCCATTTATTTCTGCTACTTAAAGCTATATTATTTTGCACATTGTCTCAACATTATCATATATGTACATACTAAATCACTTGTGTCCTCTACTACAATTTAAAAGAATGTGTTCAATAGAGATATACTTACTTTATTTTAGTTTTTATTTAAAAAGTCATTTTGGAGAGAATCTGAGGACCACGAGCTGAGTCATTCTATTCTGAAAGGTGAAAGTGGGCTTGGCCCTGAAAAAGATCCTGTGCAATTTATTCAGGACGTTTGGGAGAGTTTTGAACATCCAAGTAAGATATGACTAGTGTGATGGGAAAGGGGGAGAGCAATGAACATTCTGGAAAGTGGCTTTAAGAGATAAAATCTACATTCAGTCAGCAACAGTTTGCCAAGTTAAGCGCCAGCTCTGGATGCCTTCTGGGTTATCAGATTTACCGAACCACTATTTCTTTTCTGTATTCTTAGTCTTCCACTAAAAAAATAGGGTCTCGGTGATCTAGGTTCCCATAGGGAGAAGCCTCATTCTTAGAAAATAGCATTGGCTTAATAGTCATTGAAGTATATGATCATAAAACCCTAAATGTATTTTTTTATCCAACCATTTGCCCTTCATTTACTTCTTATCTCCCACAGGGACTGGTGCTACAGACAGAAACTAGTAAATGAATGAATTAATAAATGGATGTGTTAATAAATGCATATTGTCTGATTATATATGAAAGCATTTGTATAGCTTGTGAATATGACAGTGTTTTTTCCCTAATGTTTGCTTGAATATAGTGTCATTATTCATATTATGATAAATGTACCTTTATATCTGTAAGACTTTGTGCTATTTATAAAATGCTTTCACATGCATTTCTTATTTAATCCTCACAGCAGGGCTGCAAAGTAGATATCGTTAGCTCGCACTTTAGATAAGATGGGTGATTTGTCCAAGGTACAACAATAATTACAACTCTAAATTTGAACCCATGTTCTGAGGAATATACTTAGCAGTCTTTTCTCTGGATTAAAGGGTAAGTAGGAAGACAAAGGTTATGTTCATTTATAAACAGACACTTGTTTCTGAAGATGTACTAGTGTGCAGTGTCCAAATAGGGGAAGTGGTATCTCTAAAGTCCTGACAAGTTCTAGCACCTGGCACCTGGCTTGCCACTGGCTACGGCTGCTTTTGAAAGCACAGCTGGTCTTATGCCAGGTCACTCAACAGGACTTACATTTGATTACAGCTACTTGATACTAAAAGAACTAGTGAAAAGTGGGAAAATTCTGACAATTAACCGATTATTATTTTGTCCACACAATGACAAACAACCTTTAGGGTAGAATTTTGTCTTTGAGTTGATTTGCTATATTCCCGGCAATGCCACAATTATTTCCTCTCCAGTTAAATAAATGTCAGCCCATAACAAGGAAGCCAGCAGGCTTGAACAGCAGGAGTCAATACAAAAAAAAAAAAAAAAAAACTAGGCCTCAAAATGTGGCCTGCTTCCTAAGGCCCCTGGTGCTCTTTTCTGTGTTAATGACCTGTGTTGTTGGCACTGCTGCTACAGACACACTTAATATCCTAGAGCTGAAAGAGCCTGGGAAATCATTTAGTGAGAGAGTTATCAAACTTTGAGAAAATGGTACCGAACACTTGATTTCAACAAAATCTAAGGTAGAAGCCCAATGAGCAAAGCAAATCCAAGCAGATCTGCTTGGGTCAGAGAGGAGACTGTGACAAGCCTTCCCAACTGGGCTCTGAAAGAATATCCCATTGTTTTATGTGTGAGGAAATGGGGCCCAGAGTGCAAAATGACTAAAGAATTAGGGAGTTCACCAACATGGTTCTGCTATTCTGAATTTCCATGTTCCTCATCTCAGTTTACCTTCCATTTTTGCCTGGGTTCGTCTCCGTGTATGTCCCATCCTAAGTCCATCGCCTTTATACCTGCTTACTGCCTACAGAGCCATTCCAGCTTCTAATTTTGCCACCATTGCTTAGAGAACATCATATTTCCCAATCCACCTGATCAAAAAGTTAACAGGAGGAGCCCTTGTTAAAAACGCAGGTTCTCGGATCCCCTTCTTTGACAGATTCTGATTCAATTGGCTTGGGATGAAACCCAGATTATTGTTTTTATCAGTGAAATTTAGAAACACTTGCTGGTTAGAACGGACCGGGCATGTCCTCTTACAGGGAAGGTAGAGGGTATGCCAAGGTGGGCCATTCATTACCTGTAAGCCAGAAAATACCTATGTATCGTCAGGAAAGTCTGCTCTCTTCTCCATAATGAAAGAATATCTATTCTCTGTCATAAAGGAAAATTTTCAACAAAAAAAATATATTTCCATTCAGTTTTGCAACCACAAGATTTTGAAGGTATATTGCTCTATAAGTTCATGTTTGACTTGCTTTAGTAGGAAAGTAGATTTAGCAACGTGATCGCTGCTCTCTCACTGACCACTACCTCTTGATCATCTACTTCTGCATGGGCACACCCATGCCACTTGCTTTTTGTCCACAGGGTCTATGCCAGGTCCCTGTCTCCTTCCCAGGTGTGCTTCATCCGACACACTATTCCTCCCAATGCACCCTGGACTCTAGGATTAGCTATGTCCCCAACCACTCTAGACTTAATATCATGATTCATTAACTATTTGTGAAACTCAGTTGTCTGTTCCCTAGAAGTATCCCAGCCCTCAAGTCTGCTGGTACTACCCTGTCTTTTAACATTTGTATTAACCCTCCCCAATTATATATGAGATTTCCTTCTTCCCATTTTGAATTAGGAAAAATAAGTATTTAAATATTTATCTTTCAAAATCTGGAGCTTGTCTCATTTCCTTTCCAGAAAGCATGTGCTATCACCTGTCTCCACTGGACTCGACTCCAAATCCCTCTGCTTTGCTCTCTGATACCTTTTCTGCTAATTCTAGAACTAGAGGACTATACTTTTGCTTTGAAACAATGCGACTGTTGCTGATGCTGGCCTCAAATGATGGGGCCACAGAGAACACTGGACCTCTCAGCATCACGCCATCCCTTAATCCTCAAGGGATGCTAAATATAATTATTTTCAGAATCCAAGGAATGGAAATTTTAAACTCATTTTAGGGGTTTCCTATGGACAAATTCCAGATACTAGACTTGCTTCTATGCCTTGAGAGAAAGCCCCCTACACAATCCTTCACTGCATTAATAAGCACACCATCTCTATATATTAATTATATTTACTCTAGAATTTGTCCCAACTGTACCCACGTTGCACGCGCGCGCACACACGCACACACACACACACACACACACTCACACAGAGGTACAGCAGGATAGTCCATAGGATAAATAATCCATAGAAACACTTTAAGAATATTGTCCACACTAGGGAGCAGGGAATACGAGGGCAGTTTGTGCAGGCTCCAGGGGTCCATACTTTGCCCACTTCAGGGGCACTCAGCAAATGTAAGGTGAAGTTTATCTTATACCTCTTCATTCTCTACCTCTACTCCTGCTTGTCTCCGTGTCGCTTAGAAAACACATGCACATACACATACCCAAGGAGAAACAAAAATTCACTTTCCTAAAGCCGGCCCAATCTGCGAAATTTTTCCCAAGCCAAGAGAAAAATATTCTTTTATACAATTATGCAGAGGAATTACAGATCCCGTTAGCCCAACCTCCTTTCTGTAGACCCTCCCTTCTAATCTATAACAATCAGGCTGAGTGGACTGCCAATTTGACAGCACCACATAAATGGGATTAGAACCATAGAACCAGCTTTTTTCTATTGGGATATGATTTTATCCTCTCCCAAATACTGTGAGGTAGGTAGAGCAGATAAGACATATTATTAGTTATCTTTCAAAATCCACCCTCCCCTTCCATAGGAACAGAGTTTTATCTGGGCTAATAGCTTACTTAGGTAAGACCACTCACTACCTTATCTAGCCATTCCTATAGCCAGGAGAAGCCGCGTGACCACTGGTTCTGGCCAATGGAATGTGAGAAAGCGCTATGTGCCATTTTCTGTTTTGCCCTTAAAAAGATTGAGTCTATGCTCTTGCTTCTTTGCTTCCTTCCTGCTGGTGATGGGACAGCTAGAACAGAAGCGGGCACCTTAAATCCAGAGATAGACTACCTGTCTCTGGACTTCTGCAAAAAAAGAAATGAGCATCTACTTTGTTTAACCCACTATATTTTGGGTACTGTTTGTTACAGAAGCTTAGGTGGATGCCTATCAAATAAAATGAGCATTCTCATAAAAGCCAAGGTCCTTGAAGGAGACATAACCAGTAAGAGACAGAACTGGGCCTTGGACCCAGTGCTCTAACTACGGAGCCTTCCTCAACTGTCCAAATGATGTCTGTCAGAGCATGCATACTTTATGACAGAGAAGCAATATCATCTAATGAAATGTGACATTTTATTCCATGTCTTTTTGTGCTTTCTTTGTTTAGAATAGATACTAATTTTGTTAAGATAATGCTGTTCAGTGATCATCAACGTCTATCACAACAGTAGCCTCTTCACCTTGCCTGAGCGCTTAAGAGTACACTTTGTGGAAACAATGATTTCTTTCTTGTTAGTAGGTGCAGCAGGGAATTTATAATTTGAAACTTAAAGGCAGAAAACTTATAACCAACAGGGATAAAAGAAGCTTTACAAATAAGTACAGGAAATGGAGGGTCTTAATAATGAGAACCAATTCCTACTGGCTCAATCCTTTTCCAAAAATCCTGTTAAGACCTACATGTGAATAAGAGTAACATGACCTTATCATTGCTAACAAAAACACAGGAAAGAAATTTAATCTTAAACCACCATTCCCCATCTGCGCTAGGAAGACTAAATCGCCATTTGACAAACCTACACTAACTCCACCCAAGAATGGACGTTATTAACCTTGTTTTTAGATTTGTTTAAAAATAGCAAACCCATATAGAATTTACTATGTACCAACACCATTCTATACTATTTTCACATATTAACTCTTCTAATTCTTACAACTCTATAAAGTGAGTACAATTATTTTTCCCAGTTTACAGACAAGGAAACCAAAGGCACAAATATATTTTACAAGCTTGTTAGTAGACTAAATATATTTTAGTAAGTGTGAAAAATGTCATTTTCTAGAGATTTTGTTGTTGTTGTTGCTGCTGGTATGCTGAGCGATAGTTGATGAAGTGTGAGCATTTACGTCTTCGCTCATCATTTCCTTCCCAGCCTCAATTTTACTCCACTGAAACTAACCTGCTTCCTCAGCGGGCAAAAATAAATTTATCCAACTATATTGAATTTATACCTAAAAGTCAGATTATTCTCAGCTGGGCCAACTGTTATTCTGTCCAAGGAAATGGTATCTTCATTGTTTATAGAGTATATCTCAGTGTTAAAATTTTTTTATTATGTTGCTCACCAATTATTATCACTCCACAGTTTTTTCCTTAGAACATCTGATTTATTGCTATATAAATGTCCATAAGAACTGGAATACTAATATTTATTTTTGTTTTAGAAAAAATGATTATGTAAATATTTATCTTTCGAAATGGGAATCAACAGTTACCAGAGAACCCACAAAATTAACATTGAATTCTTGACCACTGCAGTATGAGCTAGCTCTTCCCATGGAATTTATTTAGACCTTTCTGTCTTTTTTCAATAATTCCAAAGATCTTTATAATTTTCTAGGGTCAAGACAATACTATTGTGCTGTATTGTTAGACTGTTTTACAGCACCCAATTCCATCATTGAAATAGTAAAAGTTTTATTGCTTGCTAGTTCAAAGGTATACAGTCCAAATTGCTTTTCTTCTTTAAATACTAATTTATGTCTATGCTATATGTGGCAAAAATTAATAATTTTCACCATTTTTACCTTCTTCCATTTGGGACAGCAAAGTTATTGCCTTAAAAAACAACAACAACAACAACAACAACAAAAACCTGGATATGGTTCCATAGTGTAGTGGTTAGCACGTCTGCTTTACATGCAGAGGGTCCTGGGTTCACACCCCAGTGGAGCCACAGTCTGTGGTCTATGGCCATGCCACCCCGAACAAGCCCAATGTCTGATCTCAGAAGCTAAACAGGGTTGGGCCTGGTTAGTACTTGGATGGGAGAGCACCTAGGAAGAATAGGTGCTGTAGGCATAAATAATAATAATAATAAATAAAAATAAAAATAAAAAAACTAAATTTCTTAACTATATCCCTTTGTAGATAGAAGTGGCCAAGTGTTCTGACCAATGAGATATAAATGGATGTTACTGGGTGAGTATTTTAGAAAACCACTTTAAAAGCAGTGCACAGTCAGCTAACATGTATTTTCTTTTGCATTTTCTCCTCTTTTTTCCTGGAAACTAGATATAATGCTGGAAGTGATTCAATATGCTTGGGCTCATGAGGCAACAAGCATCCACTAAGGAATGGAGGCCTAGAAAGCAGCCTGTATTATATTGGGAGCAGGGAACCACCATACCAGCACTATAATGCCTAGCTCCAAATATCACACAGTATGGAAAAAGGAAAAGTTTTAATTTGTGTAAGCTTTTGTTTTTCTGGTTTCTGCCACTCAGAGCCAAGTACAATTTTTCACTTCTAAGTGATCAGATAAACAGTAGTAGAGGATATAAAGATTTTCAACATTTTGAAGCTTTAAAACTGGGATAGGTCTACAGAGCATTGTTAAACATTCTGTTATACAGCCATTAGGTATATTCAAAATCCAATCATCTGTTGGTAAAACAGGTCAACCATTTGAAAATATGATCCAGTTATTACAAAAGAAAAAAATACTTATGCTACCATTCACTTTTCCTTTATTTCAATAAAATAAATTTGGACATAGAAAATAAGACATACATTATGATTTTTGAATTATGAAACCGACTGGAAGTACATAAGTTTTGAGTTAACATAAATTCTTGTGCTCAATATATATGTAATACTGTTCACACAAGCAGATGGACTTTAAGCTTTAACAATAAAGCAATAAGAACCTCTAAATTGTAGAATTTTAAAAAGCGTGAAAATTAATGAGTTTTTTCTACATATATGATAATAACTACAATTTAAAATATGCCAATAGTGAGCCAATTTATGCAATTGATCTTATAACTGAAGAAGAAAGGTATTCAGTGGATTCATTGATATATCGTTGAGTTTATTCTTCTTTTGCCCCATATTGCTGAGTAAGTCTCCATTCCCAATGCAACTACGAAGTGAATAGATTTGGAGGGGCAGTTTCTGTGATTAAAAATTCTCTCAATGATAGCTCCTAATCACAACTGTATTAGTTTTCTACTGCTATATAGCAAATTATCAAACACGGTGACTTAATACTCATTTATCACCTGATACTTTCAGTAGGTCAGAAGCCCAGTAAGTCAGATAATTAATTCAAGGTCAGATAGTAACCTAATCATGGGAGTGATGTCCCATCATATTCACTATCCCCACATACACACACTCCAAGGGAGGGGATTTTAGAGGTCATGTATACCAGGGGACAGAAACTTGGGGTCAACTTAGAATCCTTTCCGCCATAAAAATCTAGAACATTTTGTTGTTTAAAGAAGTAGTTAAAATGGTTACATTTAATTCACAGCTCTGAAAAGGGAGGCAATGCTCGTATTTTTATCTAATTATCTGGAAATATCATTGTCAGCACGGCACTGTTACCACCCTTTTGAAATTAGGTATTCAACACTTTAGGATGACTATTACCTCAAACTGGGGTAAAAAGGGAGTAACTCTTCCTACTTCATTCTCTTGTATATATGCCATAAGCAATGTACTTTCAGACTTCTACCCAGGGGGTTGGCACCCAGAAGTTTTCTCCTCAAGCCAGTTCTGTGGTATGGTTCTGGAGCGGGCAGCAATAGTGGCAGTTCCCTCATTTGTTCTTCACTGTGGCTCTGGACCTTACTGATAGAAACTTAGCCGGTTTCTCCAGCCTTCCCAATTAACCTGAGCTACCTAATATCCTTTATTAAACATATTTCAGCTAAAACTACCCAGAGTGATTTCTGTTATTTGCAACCAAGAACTTTGACCAAGATAGTGATTAATAGCAGATGGGGTAGTAGACAACGCACATTTCAGGAAATGAGAATGTATGGCTGCTTATCTGATGTGGCCAGGTTAAAAGATAGTGAGACTGTTATTCAACATGGTAGTCCTAGCTAGAGCAATCAGGAAAGAGAAATAAATAAAAGGCATGCAAATTGGGAACGAAGACATAAAACTGCCACTTTTTACAGGTGACATGATTCTATATATAAAAAGCCCTAAAGACTCTACCAAAAAAACTAGAAACAATAAACGAATGCAGTAAGTTGCAAGATACAAAATCAATGTATAAAAATCTATTGTATTCCTATATACTAACAATGAAATACCAGAAAAAGAAATGAAGAAATTAAATTATAACAAAAAGAATAAAATGCCTAGGGAATAAACTTAACAAAGAAAGTAAAGAATCTATACACTGAAAACTACAAAACATTGATGAAAGAAACTGAAGACACAAATAAATGGGAAGACATTCCGTGCTCATGTATTGGAAGAATTAACATAGTTACCTAAAGCAATATATAGATTTAATGCAATCCCCATCCAAATTCCAATGGCATTTTTCAAAGAAATAGAACAAAAATTATCAAATTTGTATGAAACCACAAAAACGTCAAATAGCTAAAGCAATCCTTAGAAAAATGAACAAAGCCAGAGGTATCACTTTCCTGGACTTCAAAATACACTACAAAGCTACAATAATCAAGACAGTGTGGTACTGGCAGAAAAACAGACATGACAACCAACAGAACAGAACTGACAGCCCACAAATAAACCCACATGTTTATGGACAAGTAATTTTCAACATAGGAGCCCAAAACATACAATGAAGAAAGGAAAGCCTCTTCAATAAATGGTGTTCGGAGAACTGGAAAGCCAACGCAGAACAATTAAACTAGACTTATTATTTGACATTATATATATACATTAATTCAAAATGAGTTACACACTTAAATATAAAACCTGAAACAATATAATACATAAAAAAATATATATAAGTTCTAACTTATGGACCTCAGTCCCAGAGAGACTTCTATGAACTTAATGCCAAAGCAAAAGAAATAAAAGCAAAAATAAATAAATGTATTACATCAAACTGAAAAGCTTCTGCACAGCAAAGGAAACCACAAATAAAATTAAAAGGCCACCAACCAAATGTGAAAAGATATTTGCAAACAATACTTCTCACAAGGGGCAAACATCCAAAAAACTCATACAATTCAACAACAACAAAAAAATAATATTATTAAAAAATGGGCAGAAGACCCTAGCATACATTTTTTGCAAGAAGACATAGAAATGGCCAACAGATATATGAAAAGATGCTCAACTTCACCAGCTAGAAGGGAAATGCACACATCAAAACCTCAATAGATACCACCTCACATCTGTTATCATGGCTATTATCAATAAGACGAGTAATAACAAGTATTAGAGAGGATGTGAAGAAAAAGGAACCCTCATACACTATTGGTGGGAATGTAAACTAATACAGCCACTATGGAAAACAGTTTTGAGGGTCCTCAAAAAAGTAAAAATAGAGCTATGACCCAGTAATCCCTCTTTGGGGTATCTACCAAGTCACTCCAATATATCTGTAAAGATGTATGTACCCCTATATTCCTTGCAGCATTATTCACAGTAGCCAAGACATAGAAACAACCTAAATGTTTATCGATACATGATTGGATAAAAAAGAGGTGGTAGATATATACGATGAAATATTACTCAGCCATAAGAAAGAATGAAATGTTGCCATTTGAATTTGAGGCAACATGGATGGATATTGAGAATATCATGTTAACCAAAATAAGTCAGATGGAAAAGGACAAGAACCAGGTGATTTCACTCATGTATGTGACATAAAACAGAAAGCAACAAATGAAAAAACTAAACAAACAAATTCATAAAAAGACAACAGAAAGGTGGTTACTATAGGGAAAGAGTGGTGGGTAGAGAACAAAGAAGGTGAAGGAAGTGAAATATATGGTGACAGAGGGAGACTAGCATATGGGTGGTAAGCACACAGTGCAATATACAGATGATGTATAAGAGAATTATATACTTAAAACTTATATAATATTATTACCCAATGTTACCTCAATATATTTAAATATGTACATGTGGGTGTGTGTGTATATATGTATATGTTCTCAATGAATATATCCATACACACGCGCGCGCACACACACACACACACACACACACATCCATCTTACTGGTTCTGTTTCACCGAGAACTCTAACTAATACAGACAGAACTCTAACTAATACAGTTTGACCATGACCTGGATCAAGTTATGATTATAGAACTATACATGCCCTAAAAAGAATGACTCATGTAACTATGGGGCTGTTATAACTGAAAATATCACACAGTGTTATCCTATGGATTGTTGAATTATATCAGCTGATTTCACAGGCTCATTGCTTCTGGTAGATAAAAACGAAGGTATTATTTAAAGAATCGGAGTACCACCCCTGAGTCCCCTAATTAGAATGGGAGGGGTTGATGATTCACCATACTCCAAACTCCCTAAAGCCACTGACCCTTCCCATGTCAGCTGAAGCAGCCCTTTTTGATGTGTCTGAAGAGGTTGTTCCTGCCTTTCTTGAATTCCATGTAATGGCCTAGATATTGGCAATTATTTTGTAAGGGAAATCTACTTCTCTTGTCTTTCTCCCCTAAGAATCCTCATTGCCTAGAGGCTTATAATTAGAAATTTCCAGAGGACTTTTACAAATTCAAACCAAGAAGACGGCTTACACACCTGAATGTATGCACGCATCCAAGTAAGCAAGATTTTGCTAAATGATGTATCAGCAAAGTCCTGGGGAATATATGTGCAAATGAATTTTGAGGGTGCTTATGGTATAGATTTTCTAATGATGACATAATATCTCCCATCCCATATGCTCCTCTTTGACATTACTCCCATCAAGAATTAAGGTCTCTTGTTCCTTCCCCTTGAATTCAAGTGGGCTGGTGACCGGCAGAAGTAAAGTTATATGACTTTGAGGCTGGGTCATAAAAGGTAATAGTTTCCACCTGGCCATCTTTGGAATATTTACCCTTAGAATCCAGACACCATGCTGTGGAAGTCCAAACAATGACATGATAAAGCCACAGGTAGGGCCCTAGCCCATGGCCTCAGCTGTGATCCCAGGCAACAGCATCAATCACCAGACAGGTGAGTAAGCAGGCCAGAAAGCAACTCACCCCACCTCTACTTTTAGATCTTTCCAGCTGAGGCCTCAGATGTTATAGAAAAAGACAAGCTGTTCCCATTGTACCCCTTCTGAATTCCTGATTCTCAGAATCTATGAGCTCAACAAAAAAGAAATTTATTTATTTGTTTGTTTGTTTGTTAGACTGAATTTGGGGTAGCTTATTATACAGCATTAGTAATTGAGGCAGTACTTTGGCCAATGAACATAAATTTAGATTGGGCTGAGTTATTGATAGAAGTGCACTTATTACAGATTCCGAAGTGAATATACTAGGTCAAGTAGTTAAGAGTCTAAAGATTTGCTCAATTACTTCACTGAAACCTGCATTCAGTGGTGATCTTCCCTAAATAAAAATGTAAAGAGTTTTCTGATATCATGAAGAGGAAAAAAAAAAAAAAGATTTGAGATAAACAAGAAAATGTTGGTAAATATTTATAATTTGCAAACCACTCATACATGTATAGATACACACACACACACACACACACACACACAGTGGCCCTTGAAAAAACCCAAAAGAAACTACTTTCGCTGCACCATTGAAAAATACATTGGTTTAGGGGGGAGGGGGGGAAAAGAGGAAGTAGATGGGGGGGGGGGTTAATCATTTCTTCAATTAAAATAATTAATTCATTAATTTTAAAAAAGAAAGAAAAGAAAAATTCATTGGCTATTTGAGGGCCAACGTCTTTGAAAAGTGCTATTGTCTGTGGGCACAGGACAGTGCCACAGAAGTGGGCTCTCTGATGAGCAGATCTTGGGTTGACAAAAGTCTAGTAGCAGTTCTTAACTTCAGGAAACAGGTTATGGCAATAGCCAGTACAAGCATCATATGATTCATAACAAAGCGATCTTTGATCGTAACAAAGTGATCAGTGCTAAATGATCTCAGGATCCCCAGTACGAAAATAGAGGGGCAACCCATGAAGACACTTTTTTATATAAAAATGAACAAAAATAGACAACAAAACAATAAAAGCCTCTTATTCTAAAGAACAAAAGCATACAATGAGTTGCCATGAGAGTTAAAAGCCAATAATGATTGCCCAGACTGGAGTCAGTTCATAGACCCGAAAGCCCATGAGTGAAGGAAGGAAGCCCAGAAAATCCTTGAGAAAAGATTCTAAGGTGATGTCATATGTAAGTTATGCATCAATCTTCTCCAATGGGATCTGTAGGCATTTTGCAGAGATAACTGCACTACTAGTGAAAGGACAACACTTTTGGGGATTACTGAACATTGGCTCTGAGCTACAGTGAATCCATGGAAATCCAGCCTTTTACTATAGCCCACTGGTCAGAATGGGAGCTAATGGGGGCCAGATGATATGTGAGTTTTGAGGACCTAGTAAGTCTTAGAGTGGACCCAGTTCTTCCACAAAATCACCTTGTTGATAGTTTTCCAGTTCTCAAATAAAGTTTGACTACAAATACTCGGCAACTGGCAAAATCCCTATATTGGCCATTGACCCCTAGAATAAAAGCTTAAATTATGGTCGAAATGGTCAAATGTAAGTCCTAAAGCTATCTGCCCTTTCAAAATGTTAAATCAAAAGTAGTACCACACAACTGAGTACAAACATAGAGACTAGTGCTATCCTTAAAAACAAAAAATTCATGGCTAGAGAATATTATCACCTTCTCATATAGTTTCTATATATGGTCTTACAGAAGAGAGATGGGTCTTGCAGAATGACAAAGAATTATTTCACATTCAATTGGGTTTTCCCATCATAAAGATGCTATCGTTTAGTAAAGAAAATCAAGCTAGCCCCTGGATTGTGGCTAGAATATATCTATTGAGCTGATCAATATCTTATTCTCTGTCTCAATAAATAGAGAACATTAGTTCAATTTGTTTTCACAAAGCAGGGACAGATGCATACTCTGCTGGCTTCATGGCCTAAGAGTCATGTGAACTCACTGACTGTGCCATAATTTAGTCCACAGAACATCATAGTAGTCTATAAACTGACAACTTTATGCTAATGTAACCCAGTTCACAGGAAGAGTATTACCCTAGATGTGTTCATAAAACACATAAATATCAAAAGATAGAAGATGTAAAGAATACAGAGACCTGCCGCTTCAGTAAAATTTCTGGAGACCAGTGGTCTCAGACTTCTCAAAATGATTCTTCCAACATGAAAGAAAAGTATTGCACTATGCATCCCCTGTCAACAAGAAAGGGGAGCGATGCTTGCTCAATTTTTTAGTATTTTGTAGAAAATACACATGATATTTGGTTGCTTCTCCAAACAATTAACAGTCATCTGAAAGTTTTCCAGCTTTGAGTGAGCACAAAGCAATAGAAGACTCTCTGGAAGATTTAGACTATATCTAGTGCATATCCTCAAACTTCAAAGTACGTCTCATGATCTATTCATCTGGAAAGGGAGATAAGCTACAGGTCTACATTTATTTATGGGCAAAGGCTAATAATTTCATTGGATAGTCAGGGATTTGGGAGAAATAAGATTGGAAAATTGGTGATAACGGAGATTAGAGCAAAGACCAAGCTTGACTTTTAGTCTGGAGTTTGAGGATATTTATGTCTCGTGAATATGCAAAAAAAAAAAAAATCTATATATGCACTATATGGAAGGTTTCCAATAGGTGGTTGGAGAAGATGACCTGACATGTGGAGTTGTTAAGCCTCTTTCCACAGTCACCCAGTTATTACTGAATGGTCTTATAAAAAACTGGTGGTGGTTTCAGAGTTTATGCATGGGCTTAACAACTTTGACTTCCTTTCCCCCCAGATATCTGCATATTACTTCTGCTGAGTGCCAGTTTGGAAGTAGCAGTGAACAAACATGAGCCCTAATATCCAGTACCATATTCCCAAAGAATAACCAGCCACCTGATGGCAGGTTAATTACACAGGGCCTCTTCCAACATGGTGAATGTTGGAAACTGTCCTCTGTGAAAATTATGTGTTCTAGACATGAATTTGTCTATATTGTCTACCAAGCTTCTGCCAGCAACACCATCTGTAGACTTACCAAACGCCTCATTCACTGTCACGTAACATTGCTTCTGAGCAGAGACCTTATTTTATAGCAAAATAACTAGGGTACTAATTAATGCATTTTAGATGCATTAATTTTTCCAAGAAGAAGCACTTGGCTTTATAAAACAGTAAAATGACTTATTGAAGATTTAGTTGTAATGCCTCTTGGGCGATATCTTACAAAGTTGGGATGCCATTCTATAGAATACAGTATATGCTGTAAATTAACAACCAATACATAGTTTGTTTTTTTTTTCCTCAACCATGGTCAGAAGATATGAGCTTAAGAACCAAGAAGTGAAAATGGGAGTGGCACTTTTCACTATTACCTTAATGGCCCGCTAACATCATTTTTACTTCACATCCTGGCCACTTTCAACTGCTTTGGTTGAAGAATCTTAGTACTCCAGAGAGGAATACTTACACCAAGAGACATGACAGTGTCTCAAACCATTTGACAAAGCAGTCAAAGAGATTATTGTGTTGGCTGCAGTGTTGAGCATGGTTAAAAAGAGATAATTATTGCTTTGCAACATAAATATAGAATATTTAACACAAGGATCTCTATGGGATTCTCCTTAGTGTTTCCATGTCCATTAATCAATGTTAATGGAAAACTAGAGCACCTTCACACAGGCAGAACTGCCAGGGGCTCAAATCCCAAGGAATGAAATTCGGGCTCCTCCGCAGTAGGTAAAAAAACTCCAGTTCAATGAGTCAATACTGGCCTGAAGATAAAAGTAATATGGAATGATTAGTTGTCGATGAAGTTATACACACCAACTAAAGACCATTTGCCAAAGATATAACTGAATTTCTATTTTACCCTTGCTTTATTTAGTATGTTTTGATAGTATGAACTTTATAATTAAGTCCATATATTAAAAATATTAAAGAGTTGAGGAAACATAATCATCATTAAATATATTAGACCAAGAAAAGATTGTACTAAATAGTCTTAGAGTGTTCTTGTCTAGGGAGAGAGCAAGGGGGCTTTTGTTTGTTTGTTCATTTGTTTGTTTGTATATATGAGAGATCATCACCTTATTAGGTGAGAAGATAATTTGTGTTGCTACTCCTGTTTTAAGTTTGGAAAATGAAAGTACGTCCAAATAAAGGGTGACATCTATCTTTCAACACCACTAAAAATATTTTAAATACTTTTCAGGCTTTTGGTTGTTTTCTATTTTGTAAATCTTATTTTCCTTAGGTAGAATCCCAGAACCTTCATCTTTACAGACTTTTGACTTTTTTTTTTTTTTTTTTACAAATAATGCAAGCAGTTACCTGGTTTTTGCCATGTGGGGAATTCATTTTTTGTTGTGAATGTCTAACCCCTGAAATATGGTTTTGGAGTAAGTGGCAGTAGCAGCTTCCTTCACAGGACAGGTCTGTAGAGTGAGTGACTCTGGAGTCTGTGGTGGTGACAAAGGACAGCTCCCTCATTAGTCCAGTTCTGTGGTGTGTAACAAAGTATTGCTCCTGGAGGCTTAATGTGTTTCTCCAACTCTTAAAATGATTCTATGCAAGAAACCCTATAGTTTATTATTTGAATTAAGACACATTTGGGAGTGAATGGAGATGCTATTAGTAATGCTGAACCGATGGGACACAAGAACTCTAATATTATGATTTACTTAAAACATTTTGCTGCTTAATTAGTCAAAATAGACAATTATTTTTTACTAAGAACCCTAATCAGAATACAATTGGATTTTCAGGATTATAAAATTAGTTAACAATATAAGTGGACCCTGCGTACTATGTTGTGCCTATAACACAAGGGAGAATATTCTATTCTACATATTTATAAAGCAAATTCAGATTTATTCAAATTCATAGAATCTATTATATCAATATTAGTTGACTTAATGTCTCCATATGCTTATTGCCTAAAGAACCATGACTTACCCTGATGTTATTTGTCATTAACAAAGCCTAGGGAATGGAAACAAAGCATCTTGTCATGATATTTTTATACATAATAATTCACTGACATATAGGTGAGTTGAGGTTGTTAAATGCAATATTAGTAGGACAGAAATATACTTTGAAAAATTTTTAAATTAGTATCATCATCTAATTAAGTTAAAGTCATCATCATCTAATTTCTATGCTATTTTACATGTAGCTATCAGCTGTACACATGGTATTTTACACCATAGATATAAGTATTTGTACTATGATACCATAAATGTCAGAAATCTAAGAAGAAAGAAATATCAGTCTCATTCATCTTTCCAGTTTCTCATTTAAATAATATCACTGAATGCTTACTGGTACTCTACTTACTCATTTAGCAATTCATATTGGCACTAGGCCAGTGGCTGAGAAAGCAAGATGAGCAAAGCAGACTTGATCCTAGGGATAGAAGTCTAGTAGTCTCAAAAAAAAAAAAAAAAAAAAAAAAAAGGCAATGCAGTAATCAAATTATAATTCAAATAAATATGCAGTTACAAACTGTCATGAGTCCTATGAAGGAAATTTATATGAGGCCCTGGGACCTAGGTTATGCAGGGTGTCAGGAAAGAGATTTTGGAGGAAGTGGTATTTGAATAGAAACCTGAAAATGACAAAACAGTAAGTGTGAGAGTTAATGTGGGAGACGAGGTTGCTCTAGGCATAGAGAAAAGCATGTAAAAGGCCAAGAAGCAAAACTGGGCATGAATTTCAGTGCACAGCACTGAAAGGAACTGTGCATTTGGGACTCAGTGAGAGCAAGAGGGCGTGGGACCACAGCTGACTCCAGAGGCAGCTGCCTCCACCACAAGGCCCTGTGGATATGAACAGGAAGGAGGCCTGGCCCAAGTCCTCTCTCCAATTCTGGGAAGTTGGGTAGGTCAGTAACAACTTTAAACAGAATACCAGAAACAGAAATTTGGTTCTGAGAGGGTAGCTAGTGCAGGAATTCTACCTGAAATTGTAAAATGCAGGGAAAAATGAAGAGAAAAACCCAAGCCAAAGTCATTGTGGGAAAGCCAAAACTTAGGAGTCCAGATACCAAATCATCAATACCGCATAGATTACATTTAGATAAAAATATCAGACTGAATACATATCTACCTATCCTTTCTCTTCCAAATACCTTAGCCTACAGTTTTAAAATTTTTTTCACTTATAAAGGATCAATGTGCTGATAAACAAACAAAAAAATTTGTACTATCACCTGACTAGAAATTTGAGGAAGAAACAAAATGGATAAAAAATTAAAGGGAAATAAGAGCCAATAAAACAAAAAGAAATAAACAGAAATCCCACCCATCCTAAAATACAAACAAGAGAAAAGTACTTGAATAGATTTGTATTTTATAAGCAAAAATTGTTTATAATCAAAATTACCATTGAACGGGGGAAGGGGCTTTATTTTCACTGTACTCTTTTATCATTTAAAATGTGATACCAAAAAAAATTGTGGTTCATTATGCATTTATTGGGTGGTGAATAGTTTTAGGAGGCCAGGGTCTGCTACAGGGTTAGAACACCTGGAAAAACAGCTCTGAACAATTGATTTCCAACTGCTCCATTCTTAGTAAGCACTCAGGAATGTGCAGGGTGGTCACGAGTTAGTATGCATCTGGTGAACACTACACACATAACTCTAGTTGCCCAAACACTTGAGAGTGATCAAGGGGAAGTAAAAACCTCTAAGCACTGGCAAAAAAAAAAAAAAGACCTAAAAACCTTAAGAGTTCTCTCTGTCAACAGGCAGTACTACCAGCAGCACAACACGGTTGTGGGAGACAATAGCCAGGCCAGCTTCCCTGGGAACGGGGAGATTGCTATTATGTCTTTTGCCCTGCAGAGCTGTCTGGATGTAGCAACAGAGATCTTTCCTACTTCCATTTAAGGAAGATGTGTTATATACCTAAAACTTTGCTGTCTCCCAGTCAACACAATTGTCTTTCTAAAAACTGTACAATAACCTATATATTTAAAAAAAAATTAAAATTATTCTTGAAAATCTCTTGAGAAGGCAATCGAAATATCTCTTAAGTATCTAGCATAAGTGATTTTTCCTTAACAGTAGAACAGAATAATATTTCTTAAGTTAAACACCTGAAAATGTTTGGCTTACATTTAGAAGTTATGCTTAAGGGACAAAACTATATCTTTAATCGTTATCGTCGTAGTAAATGTGAATGCTTTTACTGCAAGAAGCACATGAATGCCAGCTATAATGGAAAGAACAGCAGATTTATATCACCCATGAGATTTGCTCATTCTGGGACAAAACTGAAAAGAATGACAGGCAAAATCATCTGCTTTATTTTAAAAATTGTTTTTCTTTATGTTTCCCCTATGATATAATTAAATTATGAAAAATTAAGTATGAATATAACATAAATTTCAACTGTAAAAATAAGATCCATTTCAGATATACTCTAAGCTGAGAGGCAACAAAAATGAAGAGTGGCTTTGGCACAACTGTCATAGTAATTCATTAAACTGTAGTCTTTGGATAAGCTACATGAGTCAGAGCTTTTCCTCTTCCTCTGAAAGTTGTAAAGGGTAGTTACAGCTGTTTGAACCCCTCCCCAAAAGCAAACAACCTGCCTGGAGTCTTAGTATGAGGCGTGTTGGAGCTGGAGAAAGAAGAACAATGAAGTTACTTCAAACCTCCATTTGACAAGAGAGAAAAAAAAGAGGAAAAAGGGAATAGCTAAATCAGCCACTTCTTTCTGGTACAAAATTTTAAGATATTGTCCTCAAAGGTGCACTTTCTGATGCAAGAAGAGCTCACTGGAACCAGAAAAGCAGTGAAGAATGCCAGATAATTTAAGATCCCAAAGAATGAGAGGGAATCTTGCCCTCATATCCAAAATTAAGCTATTCACAGACCCTGTCTAGTCACACCTCCTACACAGTCCCCAAAGAGCACTGAGAACCACTGAACATTTGGGAAAACAATTACTGAAAATCAACCTAAGGATTACTACTTAAACAAATAAGAAATATTATAAGTTAAAATATTTCTTTAGCAATTTTTCAGATATCTATTGCTGCATTAACAAATACCTCCCTAGTGGCTAAACACAATCATTTTACTATATTTCACCATTTCATGGGGCAGAGAATTAGGCAGGTCTCAGTGTGTGATTTTTCTATTCTTTGTGTCATCAACCGAGGTCACAAGATTATGTACAGCTAACAGATAAACTGGCCTAGAGTTTCCAAGACAGATTTACTTACATGCCTGGTATCTTGGTGGGAATGGCTAGAAGAATGGACTTAGCTGTCACTGTCAACCAGAGAACCTACAAGTTGCCTCTGAAGATGGTACTCTCAGGGTGGTTAAATTTCTTACATGGTGGCCAGCTTCCCCAAAGTAAGGATTCCAAGAAACCCAGATGAAAGCTATGAAGAATTTAGGATCTAGTCTTGGAAAGCCAAGAATATCACTTCTGCCCACATTCTAACGGTCAAGTAAAACTAAGACCAAGCTAGATTCAAAGGTAGAAAATTAGATTCTACCTCTCAACGGGAAGAACAGCAAAGAATCTACCACAGATGAAGTTTTCACTTATGGCCATGATTGAATAACTAGCACCAGAAAAACCCTCCTGCAGGAAACAACTAGAAAACTAGAAAAATGTATGAAACGATTGTCTTCAGACAATGGACAAAAGGCATGAAAGATTATAATCTCTGAGAAAAAAGAAAAAAATGTAGTGACTCCAACTATCACCTGGCTTTCTGCCTAGAGGCACTTCCCAGGAATCAGTTCCTGGAGAGAAAACCTAAACAGAGCCCAATGATGTTGATGAGCTAAGAAGACAGAGATTGACTTTTAGAAAGGCTCAGGTGACTGAAAATTACAGAACAGAGTACAAAAGAAAAAAGGAAAAGAAAAACTTGATCAGTTGCAAATGAAAACTTTGTTAAATACACAAAGCATTAGATAGAGGTCCCAGAAACACCATGCCTTCTGGAGGGCTAAATTAACCTTTTAGCAGTGCTTCTCAACTGGGCATGATTTGCCTGCCAGGCAACATTCAGTAATATATAGAGATAAATTTAATTGTCACGATCGTTGGCAAAGGGCTACTATTACATTCAATGGATAAAGGCCAGGGGTACTGCTAAAAATCCTACAATGCACAAGATAGTCTTATTTAATACACACACACACACACACACACACACACACACACACACACCCCAATAGGCCTGAGATTGAGAAACCCTAATTAGAGTAAGACTACTTTAGATCTGACCTAATACAACCAGTAAATTAATTTAGTATAGTCACAAAATACAAGATCAATATGTAAAATTCACTTGTATTTATATGTACTGGCAACAAATAATTGGAAAAGAAAACATACATAATACCATTTCAGATAGCATCAAAACACAAAAACACTTAACAAGGTATATGCACTGCTATTTGCGACAACAGCTAAATCATAAAGACATTATGATTAGCAAAAAAGCAAAACATGAAAGACTATATATTATATGGTTCTATATATATGAAACTCTAGAATATGCAAAACTAATCTATAATCATAACTTTTAGATCAAGTTACTTGGTGTGAGGAAAATGGGAGAATATTCACTGCACTGAGGCACAAGGAAACTTGGAGGTGATGAAAGTTTTATTTTCTTATTTGGAAAAGTAAAGTTTCTGTATAAATGAGTGTATATATTTGTCAAAACCCATCGAACTACTTAAAATAGGACTATTTTGTTGTGTGCACATTATACCACTATAATGATGTTTTTCCATATAAACCTTGAAGATACGAATGAAAAAAAAAAGTCTCCCTGAAATTAAAAGTTCAATAGGTGGGATAAATATGGAATATAATTGAAGATCAAATCAGTGGGCTTAAAGAGCAAAAGTAATATGTCTTAGCCCAAAGGGTTATAGCAATATCAAGTGTTATCAAGTAGTCGCATACTTAAGATAATCAAAAAGTTTCAGGAGCTATGAACAGGAAGCAGCTCTATAAAAAGGAAATAGATAGGAAAATGGGGAATTTTCTAGAAGAAAAACACAATTTCCCAGAGCTGAAGAAGGTCAAGCGGCTTCACACTACAAGTTCCACTGGCTGTGGAGAAATCAGGATAAAATTTAAAAAAAAAAAATTTTTAAGGCTCACACAAATACTGGTGACATTTCAGGATTCTCAGGAAAACAAGAAAATTCTAAAACCATTTAGACATGAAATACTCTACAAAGAAACAAGGATTGACTGGAATCAGATTTTACATTGGCAACACTGATTGTTAGAAGACAATAAAGTAGTGTCTCTAATATTCTGAAGGAAAAAAAGTCATTTAGTAGTCTAAAATTTTGAACCAAGTCAAACCTGCATTTACTTATGAGGGTAAAACAAAGATATTTTCAGACATACAAGAACTCAGAAAATTCATCCTCCTAAGACTTTTCCTGAAACACCTCAGATCTGTCCACTTATTTCCATCTCTACTTGGTTTACTGCTGTTTCATCTCTCTGCCTCTGGTCTTGCCCCATCCCATTGCTTTTTTCCCCCATTTGCAGCTGGTCTGATCTTTTTGAAAGGCAAACTTCATCATTTACTTTTTAGTAAAACCTTTCACCGAATGTCTTCTCCACACTCATCTCCATCTGCTCTCTCTTCTCTCCAGTTACTTCTGGTCTCCTGAGAGCACTTCTTCCCCTTCCATTTCTCTCTGGACTATCATCTCTAAATTTCTAGAATGTACCGTGTTCCTTCCTGATTTTTTCTGCTGGGAATGCTCTTCTGGCTCATTCCTCATCTTCCTTCAGGTTGTTCTTAGTCTTGACATTATTTCCTCAGAAAAGTATGCCATGGCCCTCCACCCCATCCCTGCCCCTTCATCAGATTATTTTTGACTCTTTTATTATTGACTCTAACAGCACCTGTACTCTTACTTAGAATTGGAGCAGTTGTATCATACAGCTATAACTAAACATATATTTGTATAAATATTTCTTTAATAATAATAAACTATAAATATAGTTTTGTTTTACCTACAGCTCTGTGGGTGAGAATGCTGTATGTCGCCAAAATTTGTTCTCCACTTCTCTAGTAACAGACTAGATTTTCTGGTCTCCCTTGGCTATGTGGCTAAGTTCTGGCTAATGCGTTATGAGCAGAAACAACATGTGCAACTTGTAGGCTGTGCTCTTAAAGGAAACAGGTTTGATCTTCACTTCTCCATTTTACCTTCTTGCTGGCTAATAAGCTGTCATAAGCCTTACTAAGGTCAAAACTTTAAGGAGAGAGGATCAATAAGGCAGGAACAAGTGACTCTGACTCTGAGGGCCCACCTCATATCAGTACTAGAATGATATTCTTAGACCGTTACATGAATGAAAAAGGAAAACTACTCCAGATTAGATTGCCAGACGCCAGCCACCTCCTGAAATATACTACCCTCTCCCCAAAGAAAGAACTCTAGAATTGCCTTTTGTTTCACTTATAATTTCTTATATGCCTTTTCCTTTCACTCATGGGCACCATAAATATTTATTATATTCAATGATCTATTTATATAACCTTTCATTTTTTTTATTATCCATTTATCTAGATGCTCTCTATATGACTCAGTGCTTCCACATTATCAATCTTAAATTATAATGAGGAAAGGGGACATAACTATGAAATACCTTCTTCTTATGAGTTATATCTAGAGTTTTAAACATGTCCTCACCTCAAGTAGAGATAGGATACCCATGCTAAAACAAGCAAAATTCAAGTCAGTATGGGAAGGTCTTATATCTTGAGTTTCAAGGGACATTGGCAAGGACTACCTCACACACAGATGTGGCAGGCAGTCGTACAAGTGTAAATATCTACAGATGAATGCAGTAGCCTCATAATTGATCTACCTACTTCTGCTATGAACCCCTCAAATCTGTCTGCCAAAACAATTTTTCTAAAATCAAAATCTGATCATGTCACTTCACCCACTCAGAAGTATTCACTGGATTTTTATTGCTCTTAGAATAAACACCAAAATCCTTAATGTGGCTTGCAAACCCCTTAGTATTCTCTGCTTGCTTCTCTAACCTTTTCATGCCTCCCTCTCCCTTGCTCTCTCTGAGTGACAGACACATTTGCCTTTTTCTTCAGTTCCCTCCAAAGCACCATTTCCTTCCCCCTAAGAGCCGTCACGCAGGTTGTTCCTTTTGCTTGAAATATCCTTCCCCCACCCCTCATACCTCCCTTGACTTACTTTTAGGGAAGCAAGCCTTGCCTGAATCTTCACTTATTTACATTTCCTACTTTATACATTTATTCTCTCATACTTTTTATAGAACTTAACAGAGTTATAATAATAAATTATCTGTATTTGTAAGCATATCTGATTCAAACAGATCTCCTTTATTGGCCACAAGGCTCATGATAGCAATGACCATGTCTATTTTGCACATCACTGTATCTCATGGCTTATAGGAATACTTAATAAATATTGGTTAAATAAAATGAACAAATTAATGATATGACTTGTAAGGTAACGTTAAGAGGCACCCCTGCCTACCATTTCCATCAGCCTGCCATTAGGGCCTGCAATTCTCTCCACTGTTTAATTTAATAAAGCAACATACACTAGGAAATTTATTAAGAGTTTCTGGAATTTGATTGTTGACTCTGAAATATATGCTTATCAGGCCTCTTTCCATTTGTAACTACCAACTAGAAACAACATGAGAGAGCAGTTCCCTTGTGGAAATTTAAGGCAAAGCCCTAAGTAGTTACGTACATAATGTTCTGAGGCACACGCTCAAGTGTGGAAAGGGGAAAGGGAGGCTTCCAGGAGGAGCGGTAGCATGGCGTGGTGGTTATGAGCTCAGACTTTCCAGCCCAACTCTGGTTTTGAATCTCTGTCCCATCATTTATGAGATATTACTCATAGGCAGTCTTCTCAACTGTAAAATGGAGCTAAATATTATGTGCCTCATAAGCTTATGAGGATTCAATGAGTTAGTGTTAGCAAAGTGCTTTGAAGAGTGCCTGACAGAGGACAAGGGCTATCCAAGTATTTGTAGGTAAAACATGTTACATGCTGTCCCCAGAGAGGTAAAAAAACAAAAACAAAAACAAAAACAAACAAACAAAAAAACATTACTAGTCATAATGGTCAGGTATATACAAAGGCAACTTCAGAGGAGGGAGGTCAGGTTTGCCCTCTTCTCACCATCTTCAACACGTTGCTTTGGGTTAAAGAATGGTGACACTTAGTTTCTTGTTATATATATAGATGTCTTCCAGGAACTATAGACGGGGAGCCATTTTACCACATCCAATCTCCTTAAAATTTCCAAGTTCAAGGCTTATGATCATTCATTTTAATAAACATTTTGGAGAGAAGCAGTTAATTTAATCTAGCAAATATGTACTGCAAATGGCAGACTGGCTAGCTGTTTCCCAGTCCTCATGCTCTTGCCCTCCTCCTGAGGCCGGCATGCCCCAGGCCACCTGCTTCTAGGAAAGCTCTCTCCAGTGGATTGTGAGCAGAGTGATGGGTGTCACTTTCAGGCCATGGCAGTTAAAAGCAGGTGTTCTGCTCTCTTTACCCCTTATCAGAGGATCTGCTGGAAGATTCTGACATACTGCCTAGAGCAGAGCTTCCACCTCCTTCCTTTAATTTCAATGTAAATTTCCTCTTCGTTTGTTGAGTTTAAGTTAGAGCCTACGAGTTATTTCAATGGGGCTTCATTACTGAGAAGCATGATGAATGGTTTTGTATTTAAAACTAGCTTTGCTATTGAAGTTATAGATTCATTTTAGACTGTTATACAAGAAAGAAATAGTGTTAAGCCAGTGACATTTGGGGCCATTTGTTATGGCAGTTAGCCTACTATGACTAACACCCAAGAAATGGGCCAGGCACTCTGAGCAATTTGTCTAACTCAGTTTCAACTGAGGTTTCCACATTCGCTGTAATCCAGATATGCTGTTCGAGTCTCAAGTCCTCTCCCAAGATTACTGTAATGTCTGAAGTTATATTCTTACACTCAACTCTGGCACTGATCTCTTGGTTCTGCAGAATTAGTAAGAGCTTATTTATGCCATTTCGCAAGTGTTTTCTCTATTCCCAGCAGCATCAACTAAACATGAAATGCAACCTTTACTCAATTTCTACCTCCCCTGCCTCCCTGCAAATTCTACTCTCACGAAGCTTTTGTTATTCAGTTGACTTTACTGAATGTGAGAGTGCAGTGAGGCAGTGTGGAGTTTACTTTGTACCATCCTTGAACTTCAAAGAGAACTCAGACATTTATTCTCAGGAGTCCTTTTCTCTACTCCACCCAATAAAATTACAAGAGATAATCCTCGACCTCCTGGAATCCTTTTTTCTTCTTAACCCTCTTCCTTAGATTGTTCCTAACTTGAGAACACCAGCTTTTTCCTCCATGTAGTATGTAAGCCAGCAGTTTTAATTTAACAAAATTCACTCCTAAACCCAAACCCAATCCTAGGTGCTTCTTTACAATGCTAAATCCATTAAGGTCATCTTCATGCAAGAGGACCTTTTGTGTTTCAGAATCCTTTTCGCAAAGACACAGAAAGTACACAATTGCTCCCACAGGAGGTATATAGTCCCATGGAAAAGATAAGACAACTACACAAATAATTACAAATCAGAATAGATTATTAAATCTTACCAACCAGGCTACTTCTCTGACACCCCACAGGAATCTGCAAAAAAGGAGCAAAGCTGGCATGGGTCCTCTCTACTCTATCTACTAACAAAGATCTCTGAGCATTGGGGGAATTAAAAATCTTTTACCCCTCACAAAAGAGGAAGGACCTTTGGTCTACAACATTTTAATTTCACATCAGTCTTCTCTTTCCCCGTGGAGAGAAAATTAAATCCTAATTCTCTCTTCCAGTCCCTCAAATAGTAAATTGAGGCTATAAAGACAATTCCAATTCAAAGTTCCTTTTTGTTATGAAAGCTTAAATTGCAGCCCTGGAGTTATTTTAACGATACTTTCTTTGCTGAACAATATTATGAATGATTTTATATTTAACACTAGCTTTGTTATTAAAGCTATAGATAAGTGACTCTCAGTAATAGTAACCTTTGGTGCTTTGGTTCTGGGCTATTACATTTTAAGTAAAGTACAATACAGAAAACAGCTTAGCTTTTTAGAAGTCTAGAACAGTTTGATTTCATCATATTATTGATTCTGGGTCAAATGGTTTATTGCATCAGAGCTATAAATTGGAGTTAGAGTGCAGAAGAGACTATTGAGCAATTACAATCATCCATTACAGATCTGATATTTGATAGAAAGTGTTAATTCGTTTTCATTGTTAGATATCCACTGGAAATACAGCTACTATCTTAGTAGTCTGATCGCTGACTAAATAAATAACTCATATTTTTATTAGAATCTCATGATTAAATGTATATCAATTAATAAATTGAAAGCTTTTTTCACTTACGATGATGTATTTTTAGGTCTCAAAATCCTTGTTTTCTCTTTTGTTCTTTAAACATTAATAGATATAATCTTCATTTTACTGTCATCATAAAGTTAAATTTTAAAAATAAATAGTAATTCCATTACTATTTATTTTTAAAATATAACATAGACTCTAAGTTTTCTCTCTGAATCACGTACTTTATTCCATTTATGTGGAAACCGTAAAGATTAATAAACTGAGGTGAATTAGAGATATTTTATCTGCACTTATTTAAGAATGAAAAATGAAAATACTGCATGATTTTGAAGGCTTATATATTAGCTCTATTGAATTGATATTCAAAAACAGCTGAAAATAGATCTTAAATAAACTTTGTATTCTAAATTATAATCAGTTAGCTGACTGTAACTTTGAATCAGTATGTTTTACTCTCCCAGAAACAGCTGCATTTCAATATACCTTTTATGTTAGCACGTTCCTCATAGAGATAGAGAGTTGGACCTGTCAACTGTGTGTATATATTTCTAGCACCCATAAGACTAACTGAAATAAAATCATAGATTTTCAGAACTGCAAGTGACTCTGGACTCTTCAATTACAATCTAAATAGTCCACTTACCATTTGTCATATGGCATCTGTTTGAACACTTAGAAAAATTATAATCAGTCTTTGAAAAAGTAAGATGTAACTGTTTAAAGCCAACATTTTAATAAATTAAATAGGTGTGCTAATAAGGAGTAGCAGAAGTAAGATTATTTTATTATCTTGGTTTTAATTTGCTTTTTAAAAATGATTCAAGAGTTTTATTTTTTAACTTAATTCCCCTTTGTTTTCCCATGGGGAATTAAGTTAAAAAATAAAACTTTTGAATTATTTTTAAAAATGATGGGGCATTTGGGTGAGGCAGTGTCTCAGGGAATCACCAGGGCAAGGTGACCTGTGTCATCCAAGTTGATGGAGACCCAGACATGGCAGCAACCTGCATCTGCACACTGGTAAGGAGGAGGGCTCAACAAAGAAAAGATGGCTTGAGGCTCTGGGGTGATGTGAAGGGGAGGAGAAAGGATAAATGAAGGAGCTTCAGCAGGAGAGAGGCCTCGAGGGGTAACTTGGTCTAGTGTGTCTTAGCCTGCAATGTATCAGAAGTACTTGTGGAGTTTTTGAAAATGCACATTCCCAAGTCTTACCCTGGAGATCTATATTTAATAGTTATAAGTCAAAATCCAGTTATATGTTAAATTTCTCAGGTAATTCAGATGATCCGCTGACATAGTGTACCTCTATTTTAGCAGAGTCTACCCCCTATGCACACAGAGTATCTGAAAATAGCTTTTACAAAATTAATTAGTAATCAGAATTGAGTTTAAATCCAACTATCTATGTCCTATGGATAAGTAATTATTTTAATTAGTAACCAGAATTGAGTTTTAATCCATATCTCATGGATTCCCATATTCATGTTTCTTCAATGCTACTGTGCTTGAGAAAGAGAAGAGTGAAGGGACCATGGGCTGAACAGTGAGAACAGAAGGCCCAAATGCATCATTTTACCTTGGATAGTCCTGATACCTGTTCTGAAGAATTTGAGTCAGCAATTCCACTAGTATTAATTATGATAGTGGAGAGATTTCCATTAAAAATGGAGGAATAGGTGTTTGCCTCCTCTCACAAGCACAACAAATTTATAACTAAACTATAGAACGACTATCATTAAAAATTGCTTGAAGTCTAGCTGAACATAAGTCCTACAGCTAATGATATACGGAAAAAGGCACCTTGAGGCTAGTAGGCAGGGTAGAGACGTGAAAAGGCTGGTCCCACACCCATGTGTGGTGGTTAATATCAGGAGAATACCTCAGTGGCAGAGATTCCCCCAGAGGAGCAAGGAGTCCCAGCCCCACATCAGGATCCCAGCCCAGGTTTCCAGTGTCAGGAAGAAAAGTCTCCACAACTTCTGGCTTTGAAAACCAACAGAGATTGTGCCAGAGTGAGACAAAGGGCTGTGGGAGTCACAGATTTTTTCCCTAAAAGGGCCCGCATAGGAACTTAGTTGCTGAAAGACTCATTTGCTCTAAGCTCCAGCACTGGGGCAGCTGCTAGGGGCACCAGGGACATACACAAAGGAAATTAATTGTCTGGCTTCAGGGGGATGGCTGGGGGGACAGCTTTCTCTTAGATAGAAGAGTGGGCAGAAGCCATCTTTTCTTTGTTGAGCCCTCCTCCCTACCAGTGTGCAGATGCAGGTAGCTGCCATGTCTGGGTCTCCATCAACTTGGATAACACAGGTCGCCTTGCCCTGGTGATTCCCTGAGACACTGCCTCACCGAAGCTTCATCCATTTGGTAGCTTTACCATACAAATGGCTTGCCTGCATTGGCTCATGCTACAGACTTTCCTAAAATCTCTCAAAGGTTCACAAAACCCAAAGAAACAGTATCTGGTTTCAGCATGCCACATACCTCTTGCTGAGCAGCCCTAAGCCCAGCACTAGTGGCAGCCAGCTTCAATTCCTGGCTTGGCCTCTCAAGGCACCTTAAAACCCAGCATGAGTGGCAGCCATCTGCAGATTGTTTGGTGGTTTATGACAGGCGGCCCTAGGCAGGGCACAGGCTGCAGCTGAGCTTGGCCTGTGGCAGGGCCCCCAGATTCCCTGGGGGTTGGCACACTCAATAGCCAGCTTCCGACTGAGCCAGAGCACCACCCAAGGCTGCATCCAAGGACAACACAGCCAACAGCCTGGGCAGGCAACAGAGCTCTACTAAAGTGGATCTTGCTCCACAGGATCAACCCCTCACTGGCCAGTTCTCACAGTCAATCAGCACAAGGGTTGATTCCTCCCATTAGCAAGCAAACAGCAATCAAAGTTCAACTTAACAGGAAGGCACACATAAACTACATAACGGACATACCTGGAGCACCCAGCTCAGGTGATAAGGAAAGACTGTGCCATTGGGACCCTCAGGACATCTATTATATATGGCCACTCCACTAGGACCAGGAGACATAGCAGCCCTACCTAATATGTAGGATCAAACACAGAGAGACAGCCAAAATGGGAGATAAAGAAGCATGTCCCAAAGTAAAGGACAGAAGAAAGCTCCAGAAAAAAGAATGAAACAAAATGGAAATAAGTAATCTACTAGATGCAGGGTTCAAAAGTCTAGTTATAAGAGTGCTCAATGAATGAGCTCAGGGGAAGAGTAGATGGACTCAATGAGAACTTTAACAAAGAAATAGAAAACATAAAAATGGAGATAGAAAATATAAAAAGTAACCAGCCAGAAATGAAGAATACAATAAATGAAATGAAGAATACATTATAGGGAATCAACAGTAGATAAGATGACCCAGAGGATCAATTCAGCAATAAAATAAGGTAGGAGAAAACACTCAGGACAGACACAAGAAAAAAAAAATCCAAAAAAATGAGGATAGTTTGAGGGGCTTCTGGGACAACATCAAGCATACCAACATTTGCATCATAGAGGTACCAGAAAGAGAAGAGAGAGAGCAAGAAATTGAAAACCTATTTGAAGAAATAATGATGGAAAACTTTCCTAACATGGTGAAAGAAATAGACATACAAGCCCATGAAATGCAGAGTCCCAAACAAGATGAACCCAAAGAGGCTCACACCAGGACATATCATAATTAAAATGCCAAAGGTTAAAGACAGAGAATCTTAAAAGCAGTTAGTTGTCTACAAGGGAGGTCCCATAAGACTATCAGCTGATTTCTCAACAGAAACTTTGCAACCCAGAAGGGATTGGCAAGAACTATTTAAAGTGATGACCAAGATTACTCGACCTTACAAAGCTATCAATAGAAGGACAAAGAAATTTCCAGACAAGTAACGGCTGAAGTTCATCACCACTAAACCAGTATACGAGAAATGTTAGAGGGACTTCTTTAAGAAAAAGAAAAAAAAATGATAAAAAAAAGTGAATAATTAAATGGCAATAACTACAACAATTACTGTAATGGATTAAATACTACAATCAAAAAATAGGGTGTCCAAATGGATAAGCATATAAGACCCTTACATATGCTGCCTATAAAAGATTCGCTTCACATTGAAAGATACACACAGACTGAAAGTAAAGAGATAGAAAAAGATATATCATGAAAATGAAATAAACCAAACAAAAGCTGGGGTAGAAATACTTATACCAGACAAAATAGACTTTAAAACAAAGACTATAACAGGAGACAAAGAAGAACCCAATGATCTCACTTCTGAGTATTTATCTAAACAAACCCCAAATGTTACTTCAAAGGGTAATGTGAATCTATATGTTCGTTGCAGCATTATTTATAATAGCTAAGATATGGAGCAACCTGGGTATCTATCAATGGATGAATGGGTAAAGAAGAGGTGGTATATATATACAATGGAATATTATTTAGCCATAAAAAAGGATGAAATCTTGCCTCTTGGACTTAGAGGGTATTGAACTCAGTGTAGTAAGCCAGACAGAGAAAGACAAATGCTATTTGATTTCAGTTACCTGTGAAACCTAAAGAACAAAATTAACAAGCAAACAAAACAGAAACAAGCTTATACAGAGAACATTTTGATGGTTGCCAGATGGGAGCAGGCTGAGGAGTGGGTGAAAAAGGGAAGGGATTAATAAGTACAAATTGGTAGTTAGAAAATAGTCATGGGTTGTATAGTATAAGGAATATAGTCAATAATATTGTAATAACTATATACAGTGTCAGATGGGTACTAGATTTATTAAGGTGATCACTTTATAAGTTATGTAAATGTATAGTCACCATGTTGTATATCGGAAACTAATATAATGTTGTATGTCAACTATAACTAAAAAATTTAAAATTTTTTTTTAATTTTCATACTGGGAAGTTGGAAACAACTTAATTGATCAATGATAGGATATTCGATACATAAATTATAGTACATGATTATAGTACAAGGAAAATATATGGCCCTGAACAAAAATGATGTAGATATATACTTTAGACAAAGAAAGATATTCTCAACATATATACATACACTGAAAAAAAAATCTGAATAATATATATCACAGCATTGACAGTGGCCTTCTCAGGGAACAGTTTTCTCACTCAGTGGCAGTGAATTCACAGGAATCTTTTCAAAAGCTTGTTAATCATTTTTTACATATCTTGTCAACAATCACATATTGTTAATAATCAATATAGACATACAACACACTCACATACAAATCTGGAAGTGTTATGGCTTTCGAGGCACCATGTTACCGTGCAGTGATTCTGTTGAACCAAAGTTGAGCCCAAACAAGAGTAAAAGTAATGAGGCTGCAGGTTTTTAACTGGATATACTTTTCTGTGGGCTTTGTGTGTATGTCTTATAAAACTGAAATAAAATTATGCATAATGTGTGTATTTGTGTATTTGTTGAAAGTGTGTGTTTGTGTAAAGAGTCTTCCATAGTTCCTAGCATTTAAATGTTTGCATCACAATAAATGTCAGTTTCCCTTTCCCTTAGGTAGGTGACTCACGGTTTAGAAGGGGCTATAATACAAAGGTATAGCAGTTTTTTATATGAGGAAAGAAATGAGAATCTGTAATTGAGTTAATATTAGATCTACAGTTTCACCAAAGACCTTGCCTTCTACTATGTTTATTAATAACCTAACTATAGTGGTATACAAAGGAAGTGGTGTGTATTTACAGAGAAAATATTGAAACCTCCGTTGAAGATAAGGTTATATGATCTAGCAATAAAAAATGTGTGCATGTGTAATATATTACTATCTTTTCCTTGTTGACTGCAGCTCTCGTAAGTCAAAGGTAGTTATTTCTTTTGTAAGACAGGGTTGTGATGGAAAGAGCATTTGCTGATTATATGATTCTAATCTTGTCCTGCTATTGACTTGTTCTGCGATCTTGAGTAACAGATACATATTAAGTGCAGGGTTCAAAACAAATATGACACCCTCTATAGAAAGTGTCTCATTTTGTGTGTATATCTGTGTATAAATGTGTGTGTATCTACACAATTGTAAGCATATGTTTATATATGCAATATGTATCCATAAACTTAACATACAACGTTCTTATATTCTTAAGCTAAGAATTTCAAAGTCCATAAACTAGGCTTATCACTCTTTTATAGGTCATTTAAAAATAGATTATCTTTTGTTAAGTCAGATGCCCTGGAACATTAAATATTAAACATTAAAAATAGAGGGATGACAGCACAAAGTACTTTCATAACCTCTGCTTCTTACTGCCTTAGGATTTTTCTGCTGGTTTTCTAATGGTGAGTTCACCATTTTGCATGAGGCAAAATGCTAGGCTCGAGATGTCATTGGTGATGTTGACTCCATGTTTTGAGAGTATAGCTCTATACAGCCTAAAGGCACCTTGAGTATATTCCAAGGCCATGGTCCCAATAACGATAATATTTGTTGAGTGTTTATTATTTGTCAAACTCTGTGCTAAATATTTTACATGCATTAATTCACTTACTCTTATTTTTATTGATGAGGAAATTAGTCACCGAGAGGTTAATTAACTTGCCTAAGTACTCGGCTAGTGAGAGGCAGAGACAGGATTCAAATTTAGGGCATCTGACTCTAGAACCACACCCTTAATGATTCCTTGCACAGCTTTCTCTGTGGGATTACTGCCAAGCTCCACAAGGAGAGAGGCTGGATCTCTTGTATTCTCATTTTATTCACCCTAGTTCTGGGTATGTATTCAATAAATACACCTAAATTATAAGTAAATAGTATCAGTGTTTCTCAAATCAGCTGCAAGGTATTTTACAAATGATTTGTTTCAAATTATAAGGTACCAAAGTTTCAAACTGTCAGCTTTAAAAAAATAAAATAGAACAGAATCAAAGTTGAGTGGAAAATAGTGTCATTCTTAACTCATTTGCCTTTTGATGTCATAATAAACAAGCCCAAATATCTAATGGCTTAATATCTAAGAGTTTATTTTTCACGTACAACATGCCAACTGTTGGTTGAGCAAGTCCGTAGGGTAGTTGTCTCCTACACAGCGTCTCAGTACACAGGCTGTTTTTAGGTGGCCTCACCATCCCAATGTAGGTAGAGCTCAAAAAGGAAGCTGCAAGGTCAAGCAGGGCTTTACACCTCAACCTGAAGTGACAATGTAAATGACATGTCACTTCTACTCAGAAGTTATTGATCAGAACTATGGGATCAGATACATGGCCCCAACTACCTACATGAAATCTGATAAGTGCAGTCTTCTGTGTAGCCAGGAGAGGACTGAATATAGGCAAGCCCTAGGAATGTCTTCCATAGAGAGAAAGAAATGAGTATGTAATAGGTGCTGGAATTGCTCACAACATTAGAAAAGCCTGTTGAAATGTGTCATGCTGACCAGTGTTGCCTCAGGCGCAGGAGAGAAATGAGAAGTAGAAAGGCATAATTTAAAAGGTGCAGGGAGAAGATACTATTATATTTCCTTTCTACTCAAGAGCTGGAGAATTTGTGCACAGTTCATTATATACACATACAGAATGAAGAAAATTACTTCACCATGAACAAACAAAATATTTTAATGGGTTAAAGAGCTAACTATAAAAAGAAAATCTATAAAAGTATTTGCAAATATGCAGGTGAGTAAGATTATTGCCTTAGACTATGGAAGCCCATCTTAAGCAAGACACACTACAAAACCTACAGAGGAAAAAGACTGATTTTTAGCTACATGAAATGTAAAGCTTTTTTTTTTTTATTTTTTTATTTTTTTTTTTTTGACAGGAGACAAGCGAAGTTGAAAGAAAATTGATACACTGGGAGAATATATTTTCAACATGTCCAACAGAAAAAAAAAAGACTTAAAAATCAAAATCTATAAGAAATCTTAATACCAAATGAGAACAGACACATTACCCTAAGATGATTTTAAAAGCATTTAATTATTCGACATAATTATAGCTTAAGCCCCATTTATATTTTTATTCTTACCGAAAGGCCAACTGTCTTGGGTCATAGGTAAATAGTAGCATTAAAAAAAACAAACAAACAAAAAAAAAAAACAAAAAACTCCTGGTCTGATAGTCAACAGCTTTTACTATGTAAAAATACTTTGGTGTCTGCTTAAGTCCCCGTTTTACATTGCTTACAATCAAAAATTAAAATGAAGGGAAAGTCGAGGCATAAAAGTGTGTTAATGAGAGCTTATTTCTACTCTTATTATTTGTTCCCTATCTTCTCTGGTGGGCAGGATGGTACGAGCATATCCTTACACAAAGCATAAAAGAGATTCTTCCTCCTAGAAACTGGAGGTTACTGGAAACCCTGCTAACTTCACAGTCTTGACCCCGAGAAGGTGAAATGACAAAATCTGCTCATCTCTATCAACAGAAGAAAGAGTCAGGGATGGCCGCCTTCTTTTTTGGGCCTTCCAAATCTCTCACCAATACAACTAATAGGCAGAGTTCAAATTTTATCTGAAATTCCGCTAGTAACAAAATATGAGAAATGTTGTTCCTAGGTTTCTAGCCCCTGCAAAACGGGAGATATGAGTGTAAAATGGGCCAGGTATGTAGAGACAATATCTGGCCCATTCGTGCATTACCAAATTAATATGAGTAGCTCTGTTTGACTAGAATCGAAGATTGAATATGTGTAGAGAAGCCTGATTACTGGTCAGAGAGAGTTGGAGAGGGGGAAGGAAAGGGAGAGAAAGCTAGACTTAAAGATAGAATGGGTTAAATGGATGTTTACTAGAGATCGATTATGGTCCTTAACCAGTTACCTTACATCATTAAAGCAGTCATTTGGGATGGAGCTCTTCCGGATGTGATGGAAAGATTTTGAGTGGCATGGGAGTGGAAAGAAAGGAACAAGGTGGAGATTCGAAGAAGTAGGGAAGCCTCTTAAGAGACAATCTTAGGAATCCATAAGTGAGGTGATGGAGGCTATGGATTAGGATAAAAGTGGTGAGAAGGGAGACCAAAAAAGGGCACATGTGAAACATATAGTTCCTAGGTCCAGAAAGAGAACCTCGTCCCTAAGAATATTCCAGTGTCAAGCAGCAACAGCATGCCACCTGCCCAATCAGGGCCTCTGAGCCATCTCCCAGAGGAGCACTCAGCCAGTCGTGGGGAGCCTGCCCACAGCAACACCACAGCCTCCAACCAGCCCACCAGCAAATCATCCTTTTCTGAGAAAGGATCCAGGTTTGCTTCTGCATTTTTGTCTTCTTTTCCAACTTCTTTGGAGTATTTAGGCTAAATATGGAAATATGAGGAGAGATGAGCCAGGGAATTCTGTCATGCTCCCTCTCTTTCTCATTGCCTAAATAACTCCAGACTCTCATCTCAAACCCAGCATTGTTATAGGTAACTGCATTTTCTACTCACACCCCACTGGAACACTGTTTCTGTCAGGCTGACTATACCATTCACTCATTCATTCACACACATATTCTTCAGTCAACAAATATTTGTTAAGTAGCTACTCAGTGCCAGGGCCTGCTGAGAATTTCAAAGTTAAAACAACAAGAATAACAACAAAAATCTCCATATCATGGAGCATACATCCAAGTAGGAAGAGGCAAACAAGAGGTAAAATACAGAGTAAGTTAGAAGGAAAGTGCAGAGAAAATAAAATAGCGCAATGCCAACCTGCATAGAATTCTCTACCTGCATAGAATTTTTTTATTGCCTTTCCAAACCCAGCCTACTTTTCAAGATTCAGAACAAATTTTCTTTCTAGTCAGGGCCTTGCCTAACCCCTTCAGCTCACAGCAACTTCATCCTGTTCAATGCCTCTTATTGTCTATCTCACGTCTTTGTGTACTGTTCATGTATACAATACTCCCCTCTTCTGAAAAGCGTCGTATAGAATAGATGTGGTTATACATTAACATAAGAGCTTGAGAATTTTTCTTTTATAGAAATCATATGACTTCGATAGCAAGATGCTACTTATTTTTATAAGACTCTAATTGATATAACTGAAGTAATGAAGTAAAACTTGGGAGAAAAAGACATAATAACTTATATTGGAAAATCTGTAGTTAGGCACTAAAGGGAGGGGTGGGGTCAAGGCAGGATTGAGACAGATTTGCAAGAGATGAAAAGGCCTTTGTAATGAAGCCATGGGGACAGGAGAAGGGAGTAGAAGGAATTTATCTAGAGTAGAACACTTTGAGAAGAACATTATGAGAGAAATACTTAACATGAGGACATAGAAAGGGAATAGGTAGAGCAGCATCTGAAGGTAAAAAAATGTTAATATAACTGTTCATGATAATTCTAAGAATCTGAATAATTATAACCAGAACAAGGCTAATTAGAGATATCCCTAAGTGATTCTTCAATCTGGTAAGTTTGGAAAACATAGCTTGGCAAAGCCCATGGCAGTGAGTATCAGGTCTTACTATCTACAACACTTTCTTGTTGTCATTAGCTTTAAGAATAACCATAAATAACAAAGGCCTAGGTCAAGGATAATTCTGGCAAAGCTGTTATGTCAGTTTATACTGGAAAGCTGTGGTAGATGCTGTTGGTTGGCTCACCAAGAGTCATTCCAACTTTCTGGCCATTTTCACTATAGAGTCTGAAAAAACTAAATATTCACTTTCCCAAGTACCCTTGCTGTTAGGCATGTCCGTGTGACACGTATTGGTTAATTAAACATAAATTTAGGTTTCCTGGTGACTTCTGGAATACTTTTGTTTCCTTGTTCTAAAAGAAAGATGTGACTGGTACCACATTATGCTTTCTTTTACATTTTTCTGGCTGGAATCCAGATATGATGCCTCACTAAACACACAGCCATTTTAAGACTGAAGGAGACTAGTACAAGGGTAAGCCAAGAAATACAATGATCCTAATATTGCAAATCTGGATTCCTTGTTGTGAAGAAGGAGAAAGGGAAGCAGGAGGAGGAGGAAGAGAAGGAAGAGGAGGAGGAGGAGTGGAGAAGGTGATGGTGGGGGAGGTGGTGGAGAAGAAGGAGAAGGGGAGAGGATGGGGAGGATAAGTGGAAGACTTTTATTTTCAAAAGTTATTTTAAAAGTTGGTGTTCTGTTATTAGCAACTAAAAATATTCAGAACTGAATCAAAGAAAAAGTGGGATAAGCCCAAAACTGAGGTAAAATAAGACCCCTCATCTTTAGAAATACACATGCATGCATGAAGGCAAGAGTGCAAGGCTATCGAACCCCAGAATCTGAGAGATCTAGAAAGGGACTAGAACAAAGAAAGTTGATACTTTATGCCTATGCTGTCCTAATAATAGGACATTTGCCCGGGATAAGACAAAATGAATTTGCCTTAACAAGATATATGTTGTATAATAGGTGGAACAGCATCTGAAATAAAACTTGGGAGAAAACATGCCCTCAATAAATTGAAAAATTGGCACAAGCAAGGTATATAGTAGTAAAGGCTTTAGCTACCATGGCATCTGTTGGAGGTCTAAAGGTAAAGCATCTGATAAATAAATAACTTGTTTTCTGACAATTTCATCTCTCATAGGGTAAAGAAAATATCTAGACCAACTGCTATTTTGCATTTAATTCTAATATAAATGAGAGAGAAAGAGAGAGAAAAACTAGTTGTGGAATCAATGTGGAGTTTGAAGGGAAAGTGCCCAAATCACGTTGGATTGTGTGATAGCCAAAGATGCTTCTAGACCCCGGGAAATGAGACTTTAGGAAGATAAAGGGGGAACACAGTTCAGATGCAAAGGTCTAAAATTGTAAAGGAAAGATTATTCTGAAAGCCTTTCAAAAATGAAATTCCCAACTCAACTAATACTTATTGATGACCAGCAACATGAGACAATTTTTACCAGGAGCCGTAATTCTTACTCTCAAAGAATGTATAGTCTGTGTAGGGAGGAAAATGAGACGAGTACTCAAATGCACAGCCGCCATTTATTGAACATCTACTGTGAAAAACAATATGATTAATAATTTACATATGATATTTAAAATATTTACAAATCCTACGCAAGGTAGATATTATTCTCGATGAACAAACAGAGAGACTAAATGTTTAGACTGGTTAAATAAATTGCTCAAAGCCTCACAGCTCATAAGGAAACAAGCTCCAGCCCCACTCCTCTTGCATTTATTGGATCAACTTAATCCCAGGGGCCTAGTGAGGCAAAAGGAAGCTTTGCTCTCTTCCACCTTCTCCCATGGATATTCAAGAAAACCAATAGCTTGTTTACATGGATTTGGCACCTAAAACTAGCAGCTTTTAACAACTGACTACAAAGGAATAAAATTAGTTCCATCTTTGAAATTGGAATATCCGCTAAACCTCTGGTAGAATTCATTCCTTGAATGAAAAACTTACCACTATTCTTCTATGTTTAAAATCATTCTCCTCTACTGTCAGGAATTTCTGTATATCAGCACTTAAAATTCAACTGCTTAATGACAATGCACAAAAAAACTTTATCTTAGCATTGATCTTAGCATTCTAAGAAATGTATAATTCTAAGATATATATTTTAAAAAATTGATTAACTCTTCAATATTGAAAATAACTTAGTAGTGCAATGTGTTTAGAAGCCTTTGTTAAGTAGATAAAATTATAACATAAGAGGTTTGCTTTAAAGATTTAGTGAATTATATAATAGAGTAAATCATTGAATAAATAAAATTCAAGACTTGGCCCATTATATATCAATCAATTTATATATATACATATATATATGTACATATGTATATATATATTTGTTTATATATTTGGCATATATATACATATATGTTAAAATTATATATAAATAAGTTATTTATATATATATATAATTTCAATTTGAATGAAACAAGTAAACACTCACTTTCTTCTCTATAGCAGTTAATCCCTGGCTGAGTTATTGGAAAATTAAATTTATACTACACACTTATTTACCTATGTAAATTCAATTTCTATGTTTTAGTTAAAAATAATAAAACTAGTGAGGTCACCAGAGGTGAGTAGTATAGGAATTAGGTCTTCAGAGGTTCATTGACTTTGGTTAAAATACCAGCAACAAGAAGTAGTTTCAGCCAAAGAACTTCACTGAATTGAGAGAGCCACATAACTAGCCACACCCTATTACCTCTATATTCCTGGAACTGGAAAATACCCAATAAACTGAATACAAAGTTTACATTACAATTTTAATGTACACAATACCAGCTTTCCTGAAAGTTCAGGGGAAAGTGGTCCACGCTTTTCTTTTAGTGACATAAAAGATTATGTTTAGAAGTAAATAATGATGGAATCTGATTAATTCACATCTCTCTATATGCAGAGAAATTAGAAAAAAATAATGAAGCACAATTAATCAGTTATTTGCTTTGCGCAAAGACATACATATAGAGGATATTTCATTATCCTCTCATTACCCATAAGGCTATGGTGTTGTTAATAGGGCCGGCTCAAGTGGCATGCTCCCTAGCCTGCTCCCTCTGGCCGTGCCCTGTGTCCTGGCTCATTCCCAGTGGAGGAATGTATCTAGTTTTAACTGGTTCGCTCCAAGAGGCACAAGGGACCTTAGTGTGCTGGCTGAGTCTCATTCATGAGTGAGGACAACGGAGGTAACCCAGAAAAAGATTTTCTTATGGGGCATAGGAATGAATGTATAAATGTAATCTCACCTTAGCACTCCTGGGTGCTGTACACTCTGAACAGTAAGATCTGAGGCTGCAGAGTACAAGGCCACATTGTTGGTGATTTGCTAGAGGGAGTGGGATGGAGCTCCTCTTACACATAAATGTGTGCATCTCAGTCAGAGGGCGTTTGTATGGTTCTAATGGAGCTCAAGAAATAAAACCTTGTCTGCTGAAAAATCTGGCCTCAAATAGACCCCTGGCTCATACTCTGTTATGGTTCTGATAGGAAAAAATATTCAATAATTTGCTCTTGTCTCACCTCCTTATAGTCTCTCCTCCGGCCCCCGCCCCCTGCTCTTGACCCTAATTACTCCTTGACCTAGAATCTCAGAGTGTTAGAAAGTGAAGGAACTTTTGAGGTCAAACTTAGCAGCCTCTCGCTTTCTGCATGATAAAACTGAAGCCACTTTGTGCTTTCTGCCCCACTTAATCCTTCTGATATCCGCTCACGTTTCGCGTCATTCATAAGCTCCTGGAAAACTGGAAATTCGCTCACCGCAAATCTTGTTCTGCCTAGTCCCAAACCAAAACTAAAAAATTAAAGAAGAAAATGAGAAACCTGAAATCTTTGAGAACTTAAGCTCTGCTGATATTCCTTATAATATTTGTACCTCATATGAGCTTTTTATTTCCTCAATTAAAAACTTCTTTGAGAGTAAAGGCTGTGTCTCTTAAAGTATCTTTTAATACATATATGGAATCTAACCCAATATCATGAATACCCAGTAGTTTAATAAGTATTATTTGTTGATGGTGAGCTGGCCTATCCCCTGGCCCACTAGCAGTATCCCACATAATCAACCTAGACAGAGGAGAATCCATCCTGCTTTTACAGACCTCCAGGGAGTGAGAGTCTAAAACTTCTTCCATAATTCATTTTAGTGTCTAATAAGGCTTAGTGTCTGTGGGAAGATTCTTCCCAAGAAGATGGTGTTTAAGAATGTTGTATTGTAAATGCAGGGCAGCCAGTCCTTGGAATGACTAGGAACCATCATGGGGGCGGGTGTGGAACCTGGGTGGGTGGGGAAGGTAGTCTTTTAAGGAAGAAAAATGGCAGAGACTATGTTCCTTTCCTGCTTAGAGGAAGTGGTAATATTCATACTTAGTAGTAAAACCGCCTAGTGTTGAAGGGATTTGGGATGGGTAGAGTCAGGAAGTTGTGGAAATAGGAAAGGCAAATCTGCCATTGGCTACATCTGTCCCTGTAGCTGTGTATGAGGATAAAACTGCCATTACTATTTCCCATTACTATTCCATGAACATCAGTGTTTTTTCCTGTTAATAGAAAAGGAACGTGCATACCCTAACCACCATGCCACAAAGTGATGTGAACACTTCCTTTGCAGTATGTACAGTGTGCAGAGTGTACATATGCGTGCGCACTCACACACACACACACATACACGTAGAAGGGCTTATGGAAGATGCAGTGCTAGAGTGACAGGAGGTGAATGAACGAAAGGTTAGTAGGAACCTGGAAACCTCTCAGTCCAAAGCAGACTCAGCCAAGGCATACATATCAGGGCTGAAAAATAAAAGCTGATCCCCAGAGGAACTACAAATTCGGTAAAAGCCTCGGAGAGGAAGTGGGAGGACAGGGAGGGAGAATAAAGACTGAAGTGAGGAAGTACAGGTCTGCTGGGATGTCTGCACTGAAAGGGATGAACAGTGCTGTGCCTCCAGAAAAATGGGTTGGCAAAATTCGGTTGAGAAGTAAGTTTTAGCTTAATGGTTGAGGTATAGGTCAGGGCTTCCATCTACCCTGTGCCCACATCCTAGGCTGGTGGAAGGGCAACAGGAGTGCTGTGATCAGAGGACCTAGGCAGAAGGAAGGCAGGTTGATGGCTTGGCCTCCCTACCGGAATACAACTGGATGAAGTCAGTGTCACTGGAGAGATATGAGGAAGTATTCAGATAGAGAACAGCCAAGAGAAGTTTCACGAATTCTGTTGTTTCCTGATTGTTTGGGGAGAGAGAACAAGGCCAGCACCAATCTAGAAGCTTTCTCTTAGGTAGCTGTGACCAGGGGGCACACAAAGCCCTTAGAGAGAATTGGTACTTCACTGACGACAAAGTAATTAGTCACTTGGAAGAATCTAGGTCAGTTTGGATGAAAAACACCGTGGTCCGCCATGCCTTAGCCAGTCTTTCTTGGGGGCTCCACAAACAGAAGTCAACAGGACAACAGTAGGAAGCAGTGGAATTAAAAACCTAGGATAACACAAGAAGCCCTAAGTGGCATTAAGAGCTTGAAAAGAAAGTGTGGGTGGAAGGGAATGAGTCATAAATAGTGGTTTGTAAGCCTTCTAAGGACTGTCAACTCTTTGGAATAGAACAAAGGCTCCATACACTTGTTCCATTCCCTATTTCTTATTAGTTCTCACAAGTCAGTTTCTATAGCTCTGCAGGAACCTAATGTTATTTTGCTCAAATTGTAAATGATTTATTTTATGAATACTGCATCACAGGACCACAGTTAAAGAAAATAATCTCCACATATAAGAATCCCTAATCTGCTCCCTAAACTCTTCTCTTCTTCCCTCACTCTTTTGTGTGTATGTGTGTTTATTGGGGTGGCTGTTCCAGATAGCAGCATTGTCTTTAAAAACAAGTTTTGAGGAACTTTCAGGTCAAAACTTGAATTCAAAACCAAAGTTCACTAGAGCCCTAAATACTATTCTTGTTTTCTTGGCATTTTCCAATTTCTTTGGCATATAGTTATGAGAAATAATAAAATGCTATTTATTTAACTTTTTGGTTACAGTGGGCATTTTGTATGTTTATGCTTATACGTTATTATGTACTCATTTCACATTAAATCTAGCTGAGGCAACTCATTTAAGGTGTTTACCAAATGCAAGCTTGATCTGCCATGATAATACTGAAATTTCTATAACACTCTACTAGATCAAATATTTCCTCTATAAATCAGGAAGATTATATATAAAGTTAAGATTATGCACTTTAGGGAACAATATTTTGCTACATGCTGATTTAGGCTTAAGAAATTGCTAGGGCATGGGAATTTATCTTACTTATTACTAATATTCTGATATCATTTTAAAAAGATTAGAGAAAAAGGAACACTTTTTTCCATATTCAGGTTGTATTTTAAGCACTTCTCAACAATTCTGCCATGCTACACTTAATGGTGGAATTTGTGCCCCACTAAGCTGGCTGGGGTGAGAAACTGGGGTAGGGAAATCTACCCCAATGCTCTATCCACAGCTCAAAAGCTCTTTAAACATTATTTTATTTTAAAATTCCATAATATCTGTTTGCTGTGCTATAAAACTATTCTCTTTCCCCAACACACACTACCCCATGAACAAACTGACCAATTCAGAACAATATACCTTGCTTATCAAACAGCTTTGTTTCTCATGTTTCTATTAATTTACCAGATTGAGTACTTTGGCATTGCTTTTATATATTGGCTAACTTTATTTTTGGTCAATTTTGTAAAGTAAACTTGTAGATAGCATTCTAAAAGACTCCAAATGAAAAATTAATCTGTTCCAGATGTATATAATAATGATGGCTCACCTTGAATGCTTATTCTATGTCTTGCACATTAATAAATAAAACAAATATAATCTTTGCCATCAAGAAGCCCATGGTCTAGTAGATGAGGTAGACTGTAAATTAAACAATCAGACAAAAACTAACAAAAGGGCCACCATAATAAGCACTGTGAAGGAACAGAGTGCTGTTATAAAATATATATATATATATATATATATGAGTAATAGGGAGATTTGGTCTTGTCCAGGGGTCAGGAAAGTCTTCTCAAGGAAGTGATGCCTGAACTGAGACCTAAGAGGAGTGAAAGTGCAGGGTTAGCTGGGGATGGGGTGGGTGTGGATGTTGGCATGAGGAGAGAAGGGTGTCCAGGCAGGGGCTACTCCAGTGGGAGGGAGCAGGCACATGTGAAAAACTAGCAGAAGCTCAATGTGGCTGCAACAGAGAGCAGAGGGGCACACACACAGGGGCTTCAGAGAAGTTTGAACATTAGAAGTGTGAATATTTGGAGGAACGTGGGAAAGAATATTGCTGCTTGCTCTAATTCTGAATATATATATAGTATTTAATCAATTCATAGGATTTAAAGATAGTTTTAGGATAAAATCTATTTAGAGCATCCAAATATTAATTTACCTAGACTACTCCAAGTAGGTAATTGTTTATAATTTTACACCTCCACACAATGCGTTCCTCAAATGTATTGTGGGGCAATTCTCTTATTACTGTTTTCTCAGTTAATACATAGTCTTGCTGGCATGCCTTGGGTCAACAAAGAAGCCCTTATCAGGGCAATCTCAATGGGCTGCTTAAAGGGCAATGCAATGAGTTCAGCAGGGGCTTCCTAGAGTGGCCTGTAAACACAAACGAGGCAAGGTTTGTGGAATAAAGGAAAGTGTCTCCAAGACCTTTCTGCCCCAACCAGTGGCCCCTTTCAGACCTCTAAGCCATGGAGGACCAAAGCTTCCCAACTTGGCATTTGTCCCGACCCCTCCCTCTGTTATTTTTCCTTCCCAAACTTCATGTTCCTATTGAAAACTTATCTGTCCTTTGTCCTATACCAATAACCTTCCCCTGAATTCTATTATAAGTTGTCTCCCTGACATATTAATTCATGTTAAATGTATTGGAAAGTTCTAATAATTATTTGGAAGCCACAGCTTCCTTTCAATTCTTAGGTTAAGAAAAAAAGTGTTTATGAGTTTATCCCTCACCCCTGCTCCTTCAAACTATGCCTTTGTATATTTAAGAATAGCTTTAGTCATTATAACGATTAGCAGTTCAAGTCAAAGGAGGGAAAAGAAAACTCTTTTATGTCTAATTATGAGATAGATAGTTTAGGGCAGTTGGTAGGACAATTAGCTGTCTCTCTAATAACAAAATATATAAAGTTTGCTTGTTTTTACAGCTGAGCTTCCTTACTGCATAAATGTTTCTCTAAAGGAGATATTATAACAGAGAGACAAGTTTACTAACAGGTAAAATTTCTTCTCGCTGAGGGTAGGGTAGGCTCTACCCAAAGACACTTCAACATTCCATCTTTAGGTAATGAGAGGGAAATGTTGCTACTCCTTTTTCCCTGAAATAAAGTAATACTGAGTTTCACTGCTCTGCAATATTGTCTTGGGCATCAGTTCCCAAATGGAATGTGGCATGGAACATAATTCTTGCAGAGTTGCTCATATGTGCAGCTGTGCATGGCATAAAAATCCCCAGAGAAAACCTTCGGGTTGCCAAACAGAGTTAGTCCTGCAGTAGCTCCACAGAACATACCTCAGATTCACAAAGCATCACCAGAATCAGAACTTAATGCCATTTCAAGTTAAACAGCCAAATAACTGGTGAGGAGGGCAGAGTGAGATTCAGGTAAAATGGTAAGGTTAGCAAATGATTTCTTTAGAGCAGAAGTTGGCAAACTGTAACCCACAAACCAAATTCAACACAGCCTGGGGCTTCAAATGGCTTACTAATTTTTAAAGGATTGGAGGAAATAATAACAATGAAGACAGCTATGGCCTGCAGAGCCTAAGTAACTAAAACAGTTACTATCTAACCTTTACAATACAAGTTTGCCCACCCAGCTTCAGAATGCTCCCATCTCCCTTTCTCACCTCCACTCCTTAAATTCCTCTTTGACTTCTCAGTATCAAGAAGTCTGGGCCCAGCTCTCAGCTCCAGGTTTATTTACTCAACAATTATAGCTAATCCTCCTTCCCAAAGGCAAACTCCTTGACCTGGCTGCCTTTTCCCACCTAAAGGGAGGGCAGTGGTTAATTTCTCCTTTTCCCCCCAACCCTCCCTCCCCCTGGCTTCCACTAAGGGCTGTGGAATGGAGCTGCCCCTCCTCAGCCGGTGGGTACGGTGGGTATGTCAGGGCAAAGATTCCTCCTGCCAGGAGCTTCTGGAGACCCAAGGTCTAGTGTATCCTCTCCAAGAGCAGTGGAGAGGTCTGCTCTTTGGGACTCCCTTGGATCACGACACCCGTGGTCCGAAGGAAAGTGTCTTCCCAGTTCTCTGGGCTCAGCTTGTGACCCAGGTGCCAATGCTCTCCGACTGCTAGCCCTTCAACAGCCCACCCCCCAAAACCCCTTCCTACACACACACACACACAGGCCTGGATCTTTGTTTCTATATGGAGTTGTGGTTAAGGGCAAGAACTCATCCACCTAGATGAAAACCTAGTTTGACATTTGCAAGCTAGGGAACCTCAGGCAAGTCACTTAATCAGCCTGTGATTTGGTTTCCTCATCTGTGGACAGGGGATAATAATAGTTCTTCCCTCATCCGGCTGTGGTGAGGATTAAATTAGTTAATCTGCATAAAACTGTTTTGAGCAAGGCCTAACACATAGTAAATACTCAATAAAGTGATAGCTTTTACTACCATTTGATGTTCTGAGGTTAAACTGTGTCTGTCATGCGCTGGTCTTAGCCCAGGCCTTCACTTATTCAGGTTATTGCTGCAGTCTCTGTAGGGCCCCTTAACCTCAAAAGACAAGTGACTTAGAAGATTGTGGGAAGGAAGTGAGTGAACACAAGGTGATAAACGACTTCCCCTCTTTTTTTTTTTTTGGAGGGACTTGCCTCAGGATACAAATGCCCTTTGTTCCTGGGTGAGAAGTTTCCCCTGCAGGGAAGGGCTGCGCTGAGCAGTGTGTGTGGCTAGGTGAGATAAGTTTAGGGAAAGGGAAATTTGAGGACCCCATTGGTCAGATATCTAACTTTTAATCTCCATTAAAAAAAGGGGGGGGGGGACATTTTACCAAATACAAACACAATTTACCAAAGAGCTTTGTGAAATTTTTGAAAGTTTTTTTAAAAAGGGTACATGGGTTTATAAGACTTTCATACTGCAAGGTTTCTTATTCTTTAATATGCTAATAAACATTGCAAATGTCTAGAAGGTGGATTTAACATGCGAGATTTCCCAAACTTCTTTAATATTAGAAATTTTTAATCCCAGAAGCACAGACTACGTGCACATGACAAGTAGAACACAGTTTGAGAAATCTTGACATAGGACATGATAGTAGTTGTAAAAGAAAGAAAAAGAAAGAAAGAAAAGAGAGAAAGAGAAAGAAAGAAAAAGAGAGAGAAAAGAAGGAAGGAAGGAAGGAAGGAAGGAAGGAAGGAAGGAAGGAAGAACTTCAGTATACCGGAACGCACGACGGCAGTACTTCAGATACGGACCGTCCGTGATTCATCGATATAGTCTCGGTATTTCTCTACTCTCTCCCTATACCGCCCCCCGCTCTCTCTAGCCAGCCCTCTCCCCTCCCTCCCTCCCCTCCCTCCCATCCACTAACCCTCCTCCCTCCCCCTCCCTCCCTCCCTCCCGCCCTCCCTCCCTCCCTCCCCTCGCCCTCCCTCACCTCCCTTCCCTCCCTCCCTCCCTCCCTACCTCCCGCCCTCCCGAAAGAAAGAAAGAAAATGCCGTTACCTACCCAAAAACATTTAGGGTATTCTCATAAAGTGAAATCAGCTTACTTTCCAGGGGCTATACAGTTATGCACCTCATGAGGCCATTCCTGTCAACGAGAAACCACATAGGAAATGGTGGTCCCATAAGATTCAAATTGTGCTGAAAAATCCCTAACACCTCCTGATGTCATAGCTGTCGTGAAAGTCGCAGCGCAGTGCGTTACTCATGCGTTTGTGGTGGTGCCGGTGTCAACAACCTACTGTGCTGCCAGTTACATGACAGTATAGCCCATACAATATGTACAGCACATATTACTTGATAATAATCATAAGTGACTGTTACCGGTTTATGCATTTTGTATACTATCGTTTTTATCATTATTTGAAGTGAACTCTTCGTAGTTATTTTTTAAAAATGCTTGCTGTAAAGCAGTATGCCAGCAGCCTTGTACATCTCGTGTTTACTGTGTACTCTTGGTTGCATCATTTTCTCTTGTGCTTAATTTAATCTAGTGTTTTACGAATTTAGTGTGGCCTAAGTGTACAGTTTATAAAGTCTATAAAGTAATGTCCTAGGCCTTCGCATTTACTCACCACTCATTTGCTGACCCACCCAGACCAACTTCCAGTCCTATAAGCTCCATTCATGGTAAATGCTCTATAAAGTTGTACCACTTTAAAAATCTTTCATACTGTATTTTTATCGTATACTTTCTATGTCTAGATATGTTTAGATACACAAATACCATTGTGTTACCGCTGCCTATAGTATTCAGTATAGTAACATGCTGTACAGGCTTGTAGTCTAGGAGTAATATCATATCACCTAGGTGTGCAGTAGCTATACCACTTAGGTTTGTGTAAGTGTATGGTGTTTGTACAATGACAAAATTGCCTGACGGATGCATTTCTCAGAATGAATCCCACCATTAAGCGGTGCTTGGGTGTAATAGGGTGTGTGTGTGTGTGTGTGTGTGTGTGTGTGTGTGTGTGTGTGTTGGTCAAATTGTAGGGCCAGCTACAGACACAAGAATATGCAGTTAATTTCTATAAAAATTATAACCCTATCGGAGAAGAAAAAAATGAAAACAATTCAGAGTAAAATGGAGTAGAATATAAGCTGATTAAATCTAACTATGTCTGTCAGCAATACAGCAATAGGGGTGCAAATTCAAATAATCTGGAAGCCATAGGTGCAGCCAGAATTTGTGGACATTAACTATGCCAACACCACCCATGTGAAGGCAGGAACTTGGGGTTCCCATTGGCTGGTATTAAGGATGGTTCATCATATCTCATCAGCTGTGAGAAATACAACCGTGATATCTCTATCTCCAGCCAGAACCTCTCGGGGGCAATAAGCCATCAACTCACTGGAAAGGCATCCCAACTTGCCTGGGCCAGTAGAATTGTTTATTTAAAGCATAAGTTTCTTTTAGCCTTAAGAAAGCATAAAGTTAAGTAAAAAGATAAATTCTTAATACTATTACTTTAATTTTACATTTAGAAATAATTTGTGCATATTTGTATTTGGTATTGTAAACATTTGTAATGTTTAGTATTCTCAAGATAATTTGATATTTTTGAAAATCTAACAGGTTATCCTTGTGATGCCAATTTAAAATATCTAAATGAGAGCTGTAATTGATTCAGATTTATGTTTTCAGTTGAAAAGGTATGATAATTTTATTAAATCTGTAAACATTTTGTAATGTTCAAGAGAACTTAAGATTCATCATATTTTATAATTAGCTTATCACATTTATGAACATTATTTAACTACTTGATTCTTTTGTTGAGTAACTGAACTATTTTTAAAAGATTGAATATATTAAATGTATAAATGCAGTTTAATAATTCGAGGGAATTTAATCAGATTGTAAACATTCCCTTAAGAGGGAGAGTTAGATTTGGAACTTGAAAATTGAAGCTTAAAAAAAAAAACTAGGTTTCCAAATTCGTAATGAATGAAATTGAATACATACTGTCTTCTTTACCCACAAAACATGTCTTCAAGAACATACCCCAACTGCCCTATGATGAGGTAGTGGTTCAAGAAAGGGAATGGGACAAAGGTCTTCCTTGTATAATCAGTAGATATACTAATAGTATCAAAAAGTTCAACAGTGAATCCAACTGATTGATTATTACTGCATTTGCATTCAATGAACATTTTTTGAGATTCTAATGTAGCATATGTGGCTCATATAAATCTAATTAAGATGTGGTTCCTCCCCTCAAGCAGTTTCTCATTTTTTCCACTTTGCATTTCTCTGTTCCCCTCATTCAGTGAAGGATTTTTCAGCAAACACTTGCACTTTCTTGCCTTGACCTGCTTAGTTTCACTTTGTGGAAAAGCAGATACTGCAGACAGCCTTGAGTTCAATCCTCATTTTGCCATGTGCAGTGTGACGTTAGACAAGCTATTTGGTTTCATTATTTTAGTTTCCTCATGTGTCAAACCAAGATAAAATTATTTACCTCTTTATCTCTTCAGATCGTTGAAAAAATTAGAGACAACAAACATAAAAGTGCTTAGTTACATGCTCAATAAATGGTAGCAATTAATATTGTGTATGATTTTCATTAGTGTTTTTACACAGACAGCATGCCACCTTATGTTCACCTATGATAAAATATGCTTTAGGCTTCTGACAACATCAAGAGCAGAGGAACACTGGTAATAAAAGAAAATATTTTATTTCCTAGTCAATTTACACACTCTCCAGTCAATTGTGTCTAGACCTATGATTTCAAATATCATTACTGAAAATCTCAAAATTATATCTCCAGCTCCAAACCTCTTCTGAACACCAGATTTATATATCTAGCTGCTCATTAGATATCTTCATGGGACGTCTAATAGGTATATCAAATTCTAAAATAAAACTCTCTGGATTTTGTACTCTCAAACTTTCTCCTCTCCTAGCCTTTCTCATATCCATAAATGACAAGTCCATTCTTCCACTTGTTGGGTATAAAATCTTGGAATGATTGTTTAAAATGCATAGAGTTTAGCTTCTTCTGGCCAGCTTCTGCCAGCATCACCCATACTACCATCCTTTCCTTGGGATTTCTGCACTATCCCCTGACTAATCATCATCTCCCTTGCGTTAATGCACTATTGCATTCAATCCTTTGCGTTGTAGTCATTTTAAAACAGAAGTCATATCAAGTCACTCCTCTGCTTTCAAAACTTTCCAAAGGCTTTCCATCTCAAGAGAAGAAAGAGGCTTTTCACATTTGTCCCCTAGCTCTCTTGCCTCTCCTTTGCTTACTTCATGCCAAATGACTGGCGTCATTTTTATTCCTAGAATACAGCATACTTGCTTTTACCTACGTTCCTTTGTGCTTGATATTTCCTGCACTAGGAGTGCCCCTTCTGGTATTCGCACACTCACCCATTCATTTCACTTAGTTTTCTGCTCTCATGTTACCTTAACCGTATCTAAAATAACATACATTCTCAACTCCCCTGCCCCACCTTATTTTATGTAAGCTTGGTATCTGTCATTTACCTGACTAGCTAGCAGCTAGGTGTGCTCTTGTGCCCAAGTTCTGGCTAATGGAATATGAGTGGGAGTTATGAGAGCAAATGCCTGGACAAGTCCTGAAAGAGAAGACAGAGCCCTCAATTTCTTCTTTTTAGCCCAGTGGCTGGAATCTGAATGCAATGCCAGGAGCTAGAAAAGCCTTCTTAGACCACCTGATAAAAGATGGGTGTTGAGACACTAGAGAAATCTGGGTCCTTAATACCTTATCAGCTCTGGAATGCTTACATTTGAATGACCACATAAGAGAATAAACTTTTATCTTGTTTAAGCCGTTTTCATATTGCTTTTGTTATAGTCTAATACAGACATGCATATTTTGAAAGTCTGATTGCCCTCCCAACCCCTACCTGAACTGGGACTAGAATATAAATTTCATGAAAGTGGAAGCTCTGTTTCATTTACTGTAAACGGCTTCTTGAACAGTGCCTGGCATACTAAGTACTTAGTAAATGTTGAATGAATTAATGGCAAACCCATCAACATAACGCAAGGCCTTGAGTGCTGCTCTGAGAAAGCAAATGGCTGGTCAGTATAAGAGTGATTTGTACAGCAATATGTTGTGTGTGGGGCCGGTTTTCTGTTCTGATTGAATCACGAAGGCAGGATACAATCTGCTATTTCCATTATCTGAAAAGCATAAATACTTGTAAGATGGTTGTGTGTTTCTTTTGTAATTTAAATGAAGACTCCCAAGTAAAGTTCATGGTTGTAATGAAATCAGGTCACAGAGTCATGGAAAACTGTGACAAGGTTCACACTGATGGGGAAAGGTCACAAGTTGCATGCTAAGTACAGGTGGAGAAAAGGAGCCTGTATGCTGAGATCTTGAGATGTGTGGCCAAAATGTGCACCAGCCCGGATGGCAAAAGCAGATCGCTGAAAGAACCACAGACAAAGAATTGTACAAGCTGAGTCAAAGTGAAACAGAGACGTATCACAGGGTATCAGCAAGACGCTTGGAGGTAAATGCTGCAGACTTAAAGCCACCGAGTTTCTGGGTGAGTAAAAATATATATAGTTACAGTACCGGGATAATATTTTTGGTATCAAATATCTTTTTCATGCTATTAAGTTTGTTTTGAACACCTTAATCACATAGATCAGCTAATGCAAACAACTTAAATCATCACGGTAGCTTTAAAAATATACATAGGAATGAGGTCCTGTGGACTTGGGATTAAGACACCTTAACTTTAAAATGTTGTATTTCCTGAGTGATGAAAATTGCAAAGGTGTAGGCTATCTTGCCATACCACACCCCTGGGTGTAATATTACTGAAATAAAACAAGTCAAGATTTGTTTAGTCATTTTATAATACATATGTAACTTCTGGTAACAGTTACTGGTAAGAGGTTTCTCTTTGTTGAGTAATTAGCTAGAAAGTTTAAAAGAACTTTCTTAATAATGTGCCTCTTTGCTTGAGAATTTCTTAGTAACAGAGTAATTTCTCCTTTCTAGAAACATATTAACACTTATATTCAAAGATTTTTGATTAGGACAAAGCACTGAAAATTAGTAACAATAGTTACTTCTTTGTCTGTACTTCACTCTTGTAATTATTGTTTGAATTTTGGTGAGGCCTCTCATCTCGCATACTAGATATGTGAGGATGATTGAAGGGTGGGGTGGCGATACATGCCACCTTTACATAGTGGCTCATTTATCTGGGACTTCATGTTGGAGCCACACTGTCATTTCAGATAGGTTCCAGAATATAGAAATCAAAGTGATCAAAATACATTTTCATTAAAAACCGCATTCGAACACATAGATTATTATTACCATTGTGATAACAACTTCAGTTTGGAAAGGAAGAAGTTTGGTGTAGGATATAAGAACTTCAGGCTAAAAGTCCTCGAACCTATGAACCTGAAGGAAAGTGGGCCCAACCTTGTAGAGAGAGAGATAGAGATCATTTTGAGGGAGAATAATGGGGTTCCCCAGGTTTGAAGATGGCCCTATTAAGAATCGTGTAGTTGGAAGTCCACATTTACTGGTATAATCTTATAGCAGCTGATGCCTGGAGAAGATGGATGCATGGTGGCATAATGTGAAACTTTAAAAAACAACCTAAGCCAATAGATATGTTCCATTGGGTGGCTCAGATAATGAACCTTAATTGTACTGAGATAGTTTACTTACTGAAGAGAGGATTATATTTAGTAACCTACATGTCATTAATCAACTCTTTAAAAAAATTAAAATAGGAACCTACTATATTCTCATAGCTTCTGAAAGAGTCGTGCAAAGGTGCTAGTTCTGCAGTAAATAGCCTTGGCTTTAAAAAGTTACCAAAATGCAAAACTTGCTTTCTTTCCTTGCTCTGTTTCCTTGTACACTCAACACAGTGTTTTGGAAACCTGCAGTTATCTAAATTCCCATCAGGTGACATTATTTAATCTAACATTCCCTCTTTCATATAGGAAAAATAGCTCTAAGGACAATCCACCTAAATTCTTTGAACTCTTTTTATGGTGTTTGGGAGGGAGTTTCCAATCCCACTCCCTTTCCTCTGATGGTTTTCCTGCTTCTAACCCCTGACTATCGTCAGGAGAGTCTCTGGCTGCTCCTCCTCTCCTCCAAGGGAGGGCTAATCAGAGGAAAGAGCCTTTGACCTTGACTAAAAAAGCACCTGTCTAATCATCGAGCTTATTAGGCCACTGTGAGTCCGGATGCATAAAAGTTACTTCCAAGGAACTTCTTTTTTTGGGGGTGGGGAGGGGGGAGAGTGTGTGTGAAAATTTAGGTCTTTGATGTTGATAGACTATTGCTTTAAAATAACAACTACATTATTTTCAAATATTGTGATAGAACTATGAAAACACAACCCCCCACCTTAAAGGCTGCAAAAAACGTTATTTTACTTTGAAGACAGTAATAACTGAAAATAACAAACAGATTTCTTTCAAGTCGTACCTTAAAAGGGTAGGTGATTTTATGTTTTAGGCTAATACAAAGGTCTAAAAAGACCCCGAACCCTGCCTTCTGAAGGCATTAGAAAGATTAGCACATTCGTCTTAGAAACTGCAAGGTGCCTTTTTAAAAACTACCAGCTGCACTCTCTTCCTCAATCACATTGTCATATCATCACTCATCTAAGTTATACTTTATAAACTGCCTTGATATGCTACACACATGCAAAAAGTACACAAAGTGGCTAAACTTCTACTGTCGATGCTGCTGTAGAAGTATTTAGAAATCAGTTACATTATTTTTGTGAAATGAGAACTGATCGACCAAACCTTTCAAACAGACCCACCAGACGATAAATACCACCATATGTTTGATTCACAGTACATTTGGGCATAAACACTTCAATTACAGCTTTGTGTTTAGTATCAAAAAGCTTTTCTTGTGTGCGTGTGTTTTCTCTACAGATCCGGTGCTCTGGATTACATTTTGAAAATTGCTTATTACAGATAAAGCACCTTTGCAGGTACGCTTCCGACAAACATATGTATTTATGCACACAAAGGTGTGTGCACATCTTTTCACAAACAAACGTCCATATGATGCCTGCGCCTCGTTCCCTGCACTTGCCCACCGCGTGTGCGTGCTCAGCTGCGCAGCTCCGGTGCCGGCGGGGACTAGCCGCCCCCGATCACGCGGGCGACCTCCCCGGCAAAGTTAACCCGCGTTGCCACACTGGCTGCGGCGCGAGACTCCCCGCCCCCACTGGGCCTCGGGCCGCGCGGCCAACACCCACCCAAGCCGCCCGCAGCACCGGCGGTGGGGGCGGGGCGGCCAGTGCCCCAGAGGCGCCTCCAAGCGCCCGCGGGTCTTTCTTTATTTTTAAAAGACTGCGCCGCACACGCCCAGCCCCCAGAGCCGCCGCGGCGGGAGGGAGCGAGAGGAGCGAGGCCGAGGAGGCCCCTCCGCCGCGCCGCCGCCTCCCCGCGTCCGCGGCGCCCCTCCCCCGCCGGCCCCTCCCCCGCGCGCCCGCCCGGCGCAGGCCGCTCGGGTTTGTTTTGCTGCGCGGCCGCCGCTGCCGCGGGCCTCGCGAGCTCATTTGTGCCTGGCTGGTCCCCATTCCTCTCTCCCCAGTGTTGAGTGTCTGAGCCGTTGGCTGCTCCGAACCGTTTGGCTCTTTCCCTTAGTAACAGCTTTTACCTTCTGCCTCAATTCCTCTCCCCGCTCGCGCCCTTCCCCCGCGCGCCGCCTCCCCCCGCCGCCGGCCGCGTGCGCCCCCGCCCCTCCCCCCGCGGCGGGAGCACCTCCGCTCGCCACCTGGGGACCCGCGCGGCGCTCCCCGCCCCCGCCCGCCCTGCGCCCATCCCCCGCGCCCTCCGCTCGCCGGGGTTATAATTGCCTCTCACCCCCCGGAGGGGTTATTTTGGGGGTGGTTGGAGGCGGCGGCGGCGGCGGCGGCGAGGAGGGGAATTTCCTTGTGCCTCCATTCCCGGGAGGGGGGAGCGGCGTCGGAGGCCACCGTTTCCAGGTAAGCGCTGGGGGCCGGACCCTGGGGTGGGGGCGGCAGCGGGCCGGGGCGGGGGGCGCGGGCGGAGGTGGCCGGGGGCGCTGGGCCGCGGGGGGATGGGCGCAAGTGGAACATGCATTTTTCAACTTGGCCCTTTGGGGAGCTGGGGTTGGGGTGGGGGAGGGGAAAGAAGGGTAGGCATTTAGGGTGCCCCATCCCCCTTTTTCTTCTCAGGCTTCTTTGAAATGCTCACGTGCCTGCCCAGCCCCTACCCTTTCCTGGTCTTGGGGGATCCTTACCCTTATTATGTTGTTGTCCCCGAAAATGTGCACCTCGGCCTTCTCCCCCTCTTCCACCCTTCGTGCATTTACACCCCCTTTTTGTGTGTGGATGTGGGGAGAAGCTTTCAGGAAAGAATTTGCAATGTGGGGAGAAGCTTTCAGGAAAGAATTTGCAGCAAATTGAATCAAGGAGCCATCATGAGGCCGACTCCTTTATAGCCTATTTTTAGCAGAGGAGAGAGATCTTTTCGGTGCATGTTATTTTGTTAAACCTCTGGCGGCAATGGAAACCTGCTCCCCTCCTTGGGCGCGTCCCCGACCCGGGCGCGGCAACCCTGGCCGGCGTGCTGGGGGCTGCGGGCGGCTGTTGGGGCCGCGGGAACCGGGCGGGGGCGCCGGCGGGGGAGGGGCGCGGGGCCGCACTTCAGGACATGTTTATTTGTAACTTAGTGCTTTTTATCGTTCTAAGGAGGTATTTGATAGAGTCTCTTTGAAGTTGGGTTCAGAAGTGTAGAATTGGCAAAGTTATTGCCAGCTTCCTGGTAAGTTTTGGGTGGCACAGAGTCACATTTTCTGACAGTGTAAAGGCCACGTTGTGAGGGTGGTTTCTGGGTAACTTCCTTTTTGCAACCGATGTCATTTTTGAGCAGAAGCATACTTTTATTTAAGTGAAATATTAATCTTAAATGGCAGCTCGAGGGGAAGCTATGCATGTGTTAACATGTTCGGTATTTTTGGAAGTTCCAAATTTGCTGAAACAGGCATCACTTTGCAGTGGCAACCGAGGTTAAATTTAGGTTGTGATAATGGTGTGTTTAATGTAAAATTTGGGTTGTAAGGGCTTTTTAAAAATCCTCCTGTTCGGTTATCTAATAACATTCTGTAAAATAATTTGGTGATAAATGTCAAGGGTTGGAACCTAGTTAAAAACTAGATTTCCTCAGTGTCTGGAGTTTACTTAAAACCTTGGACTGTGCAGGCTAGGCTCCAAGGTGAAGAGTTTTAGTACCTATTTGATTTACAGTTGATTTAGGGAAGTTTACTACTGGCTTTCTTGTTTTCCAAACAAGCACCTTGTGTTGATCTAAATAAGCTTGTTAATAAAATATGGTGGTGAATTGGTGGGTTATTTTTAGTATAAATGGTACCTCCTCCTCCCCTCCCATAATTTAGTAATCATCATTTTTTTTTTTCCCCTAAAGACTCCTTTATCAGATTGAAAAATAAAAAGCTCTGGTGGTGTTTTCATCTACTTACTTAAAACAAATTGTAGTGAATATCCTGGTTACACGTTGAAGATACAATGAGTGACTTTTTGGCTTCCCCAGTGTGGTTCATTTTCATTTTTTATTAAATCAGACCCATACTACATTGGTGTATTTTAGTAATCCTGACTTCCTGGGACTGTGTGTTCTCACCATTTTAATAAGTTTATAGTCTAGGGAAATAGAGCAGCTTTGTCTCCATGAAAACGTTTTGTATGTTGGGTTGTATCATGGGAGTTCATGGCAAGCAGGCTTTGGAAATCATCATTGAGAGTTCTAGAAATAGCGTTTACCTGTGGAGAAGGGGTGGCAGATGGTAAATATGCCAGAGAGTCGTTAGGCATGTGATCCATTGTTTATACTTTTTGCTCTTAAGGTTTTCCTGCTTGTTTGGAATATGATTTTTTTCCCCAATTCTTTTATCATATGATTTTATGTATGTAATCACAACCATTAAATCCATAAGCATCTTTTTTTTTTTTTTTTTTGCCATTTTAGTAGTTAGACTTATAGGGCAAAATATTAAACTATGAGGGCTGTAAACAATATTTACATGGAAAAAGTTTTCCCTGCTATTAAGGAACTTAATTTAGGGACTTGTTAATGGCTTGAAACTTGTTTGAAAGCTCACCATTAGTTAATGGAGTGATGTGTTTTTTTCCAGCACATGCCAGTTTTGGTTAATTAATATGGTAGAAACACGTGGTACCTGGAGTGGCCCCTTGTGGAGGTTGTATTTTTGCATTGGTTGCTTAAAAGAATTATTAAATATTTTAATAACTTCACACGTGTTCAGGAATCTTTTTGTTACTTGCGTTTTCAACATCTAATTATGGTTTATTATGATTACCATGATGCATGCCTACCAAGAGAAGAAGTAACTGCCTCCTGTGTACTGGGAGCCTTACAAGCCAGTATGCAGAAAGGGCAGAAGCTTAATATAAACATAGGGGTTACCGATAAAAAGAGATGGGACTAATGGACCTTTTGAACGACCACTTGTTGAATAAACATATCTTGTCAAATGAAGTTGACAAAGGAACCCTCCCACGATTTACTACAGCAGTATTACTACAAAGAATTTCTGACTTGTCACATTTTGGTAAAGTCAATAGAAATAATATGTTGTGTTTGTCAGTTTTCTGTGTTATTTATATACAAAGAATTGAGAGAAATGTGAATGGTACTTAAGTGGGGGAAGAGAGATGGCAGAAATATTAAGACTGTGCGACTTTGTATTTTTCTACATGTGAATTTGACTCCTTTCACAAATAACATTTACAGCTTCAGTCACTGAAATGCAAAAAAAGCAGCTAACTTGGAGGAGACATTTATGCATTTCCATAATACACAAAAGCTAGTCCTCCAGGGCTGCGTAATAAAGAATTGATGAGTATCATCCAGTTTGGGGACCACCATGGTGGTATCTCTCCCGCTCTATCACCAGCAGAAACTTGAATTAGAAAACAAAACTATGAGAGGGCTGATGCTGGAGAGGTTTGCTTGGGATTGGACTCTATAAGAGTACGTTGACTTGCCCTGTTACCAGAACCAGAAGAAAGGGACCCTGTTTGGGCTGTGCTCTAGGAAAAGTGTGAGTTGCTTTCTGTGTCATTTATACTTAAGAGTAATCCTATGAGGTGTGTAGTATATGGGGCTTTTTTTGGTGAATGATGAAACTAGAGGCGCAGAAAAGTTAATTCACTTGCCCAAGGCCACAAAATGATCACATGATGCATTAGAATTTGAACTTAGCTTTGTCTGAGCCCTAGTCCATGTTCTTTGTAGATGACTGTTGTGATAAATTTTTCCAGCTGTTTTGTCAGTCTTGCCTTTAGTTACCCTTGCAAAAACTAGTGTTTTTAATCAAGCTTATAATTCAATAGTTGCACATCTCTACTAATTGGGTCAAATGATTGCATGGATAAATGAAATTCGAGTGATTCAAACATCATTGTGTTTAACTCTCTCAGAACTCTTTAAAAAGATGGAATCTTGTCTGCTGCTGTCTGTATTTTCTACCTTAAAATTGACAGTGGTGAAGTAGCCTCTCTAAGTACTGCCCACAGAAGTAAGAAAATGTGTTTCCATGCTGGCAATTAATAAGGAAAAGGAAATGAGAGTATGTCCAGCTATCCTCAAATTACATATTCCTGAAAATTTGTGTAAGAAAAATCATATGTCTTGTGTAGCATAGTGATTCCATCAGGGGTCCTTCAGGTGAATTGTCTGGATTCACACTCAGGCTCCATCCCTTACTATGTTTGACCTTGAGGAAATAACTCTTGCTGTTTCTCAGTTTCCTCCACTGTGTCATGGAGACAGTTGGCTTTACGAGTTGAGAGGATTGAGAGAATTATATGTGTGTCAGGTGCTGAGAACAGTACCTGACATAGGACAAGCATCATGGAAGTGTATAGCATTTAGGATTATGATGATGGGTTTGAATTTGAAGTTTGCTTCAATGTATTACATTTTATTTGTTTGTTACTTACTTTAAGTGGGGGCATAATGTCATAGAAAGCATTTGGCAGCTTTATTTCTTAAGTTCCTGGATAAAATCCTTCAGACAAATTTGGTGTAATTTATTTAGTCTTGAAGCTGCGATCTAAGGCTTACCTTGAGGAATTAGATTTTAACACTAAGTGGGACCAATAATACCAAGTTACATGGTTGGTGTAGGTATAGTGGTGGGTCTTTTACATGCTTTGCTGCTGTTCTGTCACTTGAGCTTGGACATTTAAATCTACTGGTACCTTTTGAAATATTTTCCAACTCTTTTTAGATAAAAAAGGGAATTTTGTTTATCAAGGCCGGATCCAGCAGTACCTAAGATCTACTTTTCAGATTGGAGTGGATACTTCAAGTAGATTATTATTTTCCCCAGCCTTGACCTTTCATCTGTGTTCTTGTGCCATATTTCAGCTGCTGTCAAGGCAGTTCTACTTGGAAGTGCTGTTTCTCTGAAATATCTCTGAGCCTTGTCTTTTTTTCACTTCCCATTTTTTACCATTCTTAATTCAGCAGTAATATTAACTATTAATAGAGTTCTATGTGTCAGGACTACACAGGTGCTTTGTCAGGTACTCGTGATAATCTAACTGGGTAATATCCTGATTTTAACAGTGAGGAAACCAAGGTTCAGATAGTATGGGATGCACAGAGGGATTTAGGCTCAGTGCGTCTGTTTTCTTACCAGTATTCTTAACTAGCAGTCTACTGTCTTCTCAGTGAATGAATGATTGAATGGTTTTAGGTCTGGTTATTGCATTAATTTTCTAGTAGGTTGCCTTGAGCAGCCTTTCTTCTCCGTCCTGTCTTCTGTAACTACTGACACTATAATTTATTTAAAATACTGATTTCATCATGTCAGTTTCCCTCCTGGAGAACCCATAATGGCTTCCCTTTGCCAACTGGATCGAGTTCATATGCTTCACTGTGGCTTTTAAGGCTCCATTCTACCTATTCAGCTTAATTTCCCACTCTTCCCCAGCTGGAATTCTTGCCTGCCTATCAAATACTGCAGTTTTCCATACTCATTACTCTTCTGCTTTTGCCTGTGCTGTTCCTACCCTTTGTCCTTTTTATAGCCTCGTTTCAGTACCACTTCCATGGAGCTTTTTCTGGCCATCCTGACTCAGGATATTTCTTCTCTGAGATTCTATTGCATTTAAAGACTATCACAAACTCCATAATTATTCATTGTTTTATGAGAATGTGTCACATGGCCCCCAACTACATGTCACGTTTCTTGAAGGACCTTTTTTCTTATAGAATTTAGCAGAATTCTTGACTTTCCCTCATGCCATCTTCATGTTAAAATGGATTGTTTCTACAAGGGCCAGTGTTAAAATTACAGCGACAGTCCCGTTGTTGATGTGGCAGAAGCTTCTTTTTGAATTAGACCTTCAAAGTTTAGGTTTACTATAGTCTCATTTAACTGTTAATTTTATTTTTTTTTTAAAAAAAAAAAACCTAGTCAAAACTTAGAGTGAAATGAAAACGAATAACTTTTGTCCTCTTAATCCTGAAATAGTAGTAAAAAACCTAGTCTAGTTGGGAATCATGTCACACAGGCTAAGTTGGCTTTGCCCGGTTATATTTGGCCAGTTATAATGAAACTTAAGATTTTGAACATTATTTTTTTAATCTCTCAGACCTTTTTGCTCATTATTTTCCCGGTAATGTGCCTAAATAAGATGAAGTTTTTCGCTCCGGGTATGCGTGACAGCATTCCGACCACATTGGAGTCCCATTTGTGCCATGGCAGCGAATGTATTACTTTTCAGTGTCGGGCGTGTCTAATATACAGTGTAAGTGGGTTTAATCTACCTAAAGAATGTCACTGTGACCATCTCTCTTCAGTAGGCTTTTATGGTAAGGCTGTGCCATATTAATTTCAAACAACCTGTGTAATATATTCTAAGCACAACTACTTGGTATTCTATCCTTCTGACATTTTTAATATTTAGAGTTTTAAAATGTGTTTTTCAGTATAATTTTATCTGTATCAAACAAAATGAGTTGCTATGCTTTCTGAAAACTTACATTCTTAATTTAGAATTAATACTGTCATATTATAAGGGTCATGCCGAAAGGGCAACAGTTAAGTTTCAGTAAACAAACATGAATTAAGGAAAATATTTGTATGAAATGACTAGTTTGAAAAATGAGGAAGAATAGATAATGTTTAAATTGGGAGTTTGCCACCTATTTTCCTCTTTAGCAATGAAAGTTACTTTCAGGAGGTAGAATTAAAAAGAATAGAACATGGGGAGTATGGGTCAGAGATGGTCATTCCAGTATCTTAATAGAATAATTCTTTTTATGAAATTGTACTCTGGACTCTTAAACTTTTTTTTTTCTCCTATAAAGGAGGTGTTTTTAATTACCTTTAAACAAAAACTGAAGCATTTTTACTTTTCAGGAACTAGATTTCAACCTACATCTTGATATCTTTATTTTGAGAACAAAGGGCTGGTATCAGAGCTTTCTTTTCTATCCCTTTTTTTTTTTTTTTTTTTTTGGCATTGTGTCCTTTTCAGCACACCTAATGATAGCACATTATAATGAAGTAATCAGTGACTGTTTTTGTTCTTTCTGTGTATCTATTTGAATGGTGGGTAGCATTTTAACATGGGTTCACTGTTAACCGAATGAATTTTTATCAGTTTTTGCAAAGCCATAGTTGACATGGGAAAGTCATTTAGCTTCTAGGAATGTATATTAAGTGGGTCACATGAAATATTGCCTCAAGTTTGCTCATTCACTCAACCGATATTTATGTAGTCCGTTCCTATAATAAAATTTTTAGATTCTGTCATTTAATTTTTATGTGACTTTTTTTGAGGGAGATCTGCATGAAAACTTGGTTAATGTAGAGAATATAAAGACTAAAAATCTACATACAGCCTTATATAGAATAGTAGTCAGAAAGTCCTTGATATTAGCATGAGCAAACACTTTGCCAGAGAAGTTATAGTAATAGCCTATTTTGGTGGTTACCTTCAGCTGCTAACAATACCGCTTATGGGTTAGGGAGCGATGTTTTATGTTTTCTTCTTAATTTGAACAGACTCACTGTGTAGAGTGTACTAACTTTGTTCCATTTCTGTTTTGCGGCTATCGGATGTCCATTAACTCACATCACAGTATAAGGCAATTGGGTCATCTACTTTGAATTTCTGAATTAAGGTAATAGGAAAAATGAATGAATTTTTTTTAATACCATTTTTTTCTACATAACTATACTTTCATGAGATATAATTTGTCATACATGTCTAAATTTTTAGATGGTGTTTGTACCTGTGGCAGTGTTCTTTGGCACCTTATGTAAAAATGTAATATGCTATATTCTGAAAAATTTTCCTCCACTAAAGTGATGGGTTTTTAAAAAAATCATCTTCGTCTTAGTAAGCGGTCTACATTTGTGAGATCACAGGTGGGTTAGGAGTGCAGTCTGTTGTATCAAGGAAATAGTTTTCCTGTTCTTGTGCAAAAAATAACAGGCCCTCACGGGAAATTATTTTTTGACCTTAGACTTCCTAATGTCCTGCCAACAGAGGTGACCAGTTTTAACACCTGGTGGGAGATATTTTATATGAATTGGTCTTTTACAGATTTGTTTAGATTTGATGTTTATAATTTTCTTGTAAGTATTTATAGGATCATAAAGATATTTTAAAATGAAAAAAAAAAACAAGAAGAAAAGTTATTGTAGTCAGCTGCCATTTTGCTTAAACATGGGGACAGGAGCAGAAAAATGGATACACACTTGATGGTGTGTGTATGTGTGTGTACGTGTGCTTGTTTTATGTTTAAGATGACTTCAGAAAGATACAAGAGACTAGTAACACTGGTTTCAGGGGAGGAGTTGGGGTGGAGAGATCATGTGGTCAGATGTGGGAGAAACTTATTTTCATGCATAACCTTTTGAACTGTTAATTTACTGTATTAGTTTTAGCATTTGAAAAAAAATGATTGTGAAAAATCAAGTCGTCCTAATTTTTCTATTTCTTTAAATTGGACAGTCAAAAGAAGGGAAATCTGTGTTAATTTCTCCCATGCATTTCTGTCAGTTCTTAAAGAGTTTATATATGTCTGTATACACTTATTTTTATATCTCAGATTTGTTGGCAGAATTAGAGCCAGTGAGTATGATTTAAAAGTGTTGATTTTGTTTCTTCGTTGGCTCATCAGAACAGTGGAAGTATTTAGTGATGGTGAACAGGTGATTTTTGAGTCCCATTGAAGGTTGAGAATTAAAAATTAATTTACTGCAAACTTTAAAAGATTTTGGTCTTATAGAAATAGTGGCGTTTGATTTCAAAGGTGTTGTTTTGCCAAGGGTTTTGAAATCAGGTTAAAATTGGTGTTCTCATGGTTTAATAGTTGACTTTAATAATTATCATAGTCTTTGATATAATGGGATCTGTGGAACTATGGATTATGATAGTGCACGGATCCTAACATGATTTGTGAATTTATATATATGTATTATTGACTCTAAGGAGACAGGATAACATTAGACTCTGATTTCATTTTTGGTTGCAGTTGGTGTCACTTGTAATTGTTCACTGGCCCTTTAGTTTACCCAAAGGGTCTTGCCTTCTGCTTGTGCTCATCAATTTCAGCTTAAGCTGGAACAGCCTCAGGAAGGTAGCACCTGTTTTGTGCGTTTAATTCTGCTGTACTGTGACCTGGCATTGGCCTTTCCTGAGAGCAGTGCCCCTCTTTTTTGGAATAAGAAGGCTTGGAAGGGTCTGTGTCTGATCTTTGGCAGTAAACCCTTACTGTAGGATGTTAATGTGGCTAAGAGCTCAGCCTCTTAAGCCAAGCATACCTGGTTTGAATATTGTCACCCCTACATATTAGTTGTATGGCTTTAGAAAATTATGCAAACATTCAGTTGGTTTCCACTCTAAAAAATAGGAATAAAGAATAATGAATATTTTCTTCACAGAGCAGTTGTGGGCTTTGGAATGTGACTACTTGTAAAGCAGTTATCATAGGGCCTGGCGCATAGGAAGTACTCAATAAATGGTAGCTTCTACTTGGTGCTTTTGTTAGCTGCAGGAGGAACAGCTGTAGAGAGACAGAAAAATGACACCCCTCCTGGAAACCTATCATAGTTACTTGTAGCAACTGCAGAGAATGAGAATGATTAGAATTCCCCATTTGGAGGGCTAAGACTGCATTTGGTGACTGACTTTTGTTGCCCACTCTTAAAAGTGAGGACATACACTGTGGTGCTTTATGTCTCTGATACATATGTTGTTTTATAGTAATATATTTTGGCCATATTTTGACATTTCAAAAAAGTTAACGACCTTTCTTAAAAAAAAAAAAATTGTTTTCTAGAATGGACTCTCCTTTTCTCCAGCCTCTGGCAGATCAAACACTGCTCTGGCTCTTAGTGGGTACTGCTAGGAAAGATCTGTCATTTTGAGTATGCATGTTACACATTATGTAAAATTTGACTTGGACGCTCACTAAGAAATATATATGACAACACAGAATGTGTACATATTCACAAAATACTGAAATAAGTTTTCAGGAAATACTTGCTGTAATACATGGTGCACATTTTTTTTTTCTCCACATTTTCTATACTCTGATTTTTTGTTTAAAAACAGATCTATTCATTTTTACATTTTATGCTGTCGTAAATTTCTAAAATGATTTTATTTTACAAGTAATAATGATTGTATTATTTACTCAGTTTAGAAAATACTGAAATTATCTGACCTTTGTGGATTTAGAATCAGTACTCAGAATTAAAAACAAATTATTATTCTGAATGATAGAGCATAGGTAAATCCCATTTATTGGTGCTAATGTATTTAGGTAGTATTCTGAGGCCCTATTGGGATTCTGAAATTATAACACCCTCATTTTGCAAGATAAATAAAATACAAAAAGTAAAAAGTAAAATACAAAAAGAATTTGATTGCTAATGAGTGGGAATATAAGACCTCTTTTTTTGGAGGGATAATCTGCAAATAGATTTGGATTAAGAACCCTGAATTCTTTTCACAAAGAGCCGTGATTACTTTAAAAGGAATAACCATTACATTAAGTTTCTTAAATCCTTTTGGAAAAGAATTTTGGATAGGTTGTTTTTATCTTTTTTTAAAAAATTAACATGCCGTAATATGTTGGCTGCATGTTGACTGAAGATTAATCTTATTTCTATGGCAATCTTAAATTGATTTCCTGGCTTACTAGTTGTCTGTTTCTAGCACACACCTCTCCTTGTCAACTCTCTTACCGGGCAGAACCTTCCTTGAGGATAGTTGTGTTTCACCCATCTTTATCCTCGGGTCCATCATTGATCCATCATCTGGTACAGTGCACACTGTTGACTTTCCATTCATGTTAAGTCGAATCCATGAGACTCTATGGTTGAGGTATAGCTTTCTTAGTACAATAGACCCTTGCTGCTTTGAGGGCAATGCAGGTATACAAAATAAGAAAAGGGGTCCATCCATCTTCACAATTATTGACCTATGGACTCATGTTCATATTGTAGGAATTATGAGGGTTGGCTTGATTACCTAGCGTCCTGCTTTTACAGTTTTTGGCATCTGCAGAGACAATGAATATTCTCAGAACCTGGATTAAGAGACACAAAGACATTGACCTGACATTAACAGTTAAAACTGATTGGGCAGTTGTGTGGACTTGTCCACATGTCCCTGATACTTCTGTACACTCTAGTCTATTTTTCCATGTTCCTTTTTTCTCCCTAATAAGAACTCTGGCCTTCACCTGATACTGATAATGCCATTCTTGCCTGACTTTTTCTCCTTGTTCTTGATCTTAGCCCTTGTGCTTGGTCGGCCCTTGTGCTTGGTGGTTCGGTTCACCCACTGATAGTCCTCCCCTTTGAGCGTGGCCTTCCCTCAGGGCTCAGAGGATGTGCACACTCCATGTCCTTTGTCTCTTTAAATTAGCCCTTACTGTACAAGTGATTCTGTGGCCCAGATTGGCTCTTAATTCTGACCTCTTTTCCTGATCTACTACCCACATTCTAGAATGGGAACATCCTGTACTTTCTTCCTTTGTGTTTGCTGTTGAGTGTAGGCTGGCAGTAAGTAGCATTAGATTTTGATTTATGATACGTGGTGATGAGACATTTGTTAGAGGAGGAGTTAGAGATGGAAGAAATAGAGGGAGGTCATGATAACACCAAGCTGTCAGGGCAATCGGGCAACACCCTCTAATTTGGCTACTATTGAAAATATCCGGGACAATTTGACATTTGAGTCTTTGGAGGTTGGGAATAAGAAGTCTTGGTAGGTGTGATTCTGTTATCATTTGGTGCCTTCCAAGTGGCATGTGACTTTTTTTTCATCTTTATTGAGGTAAAAAGATGATTCTTTTGTCATGGTGGTAGTTGTCAGAAGGGACATAGTTGAGCTGCTTTCTGGAAACCAGAATTTGCTATATGGAAGATAAGATTTTCAGTCTTAGAATTTTAACTAAAATCATTATCACAGTATTTCAGTGCTATTTTAAGAACTATTTATACTTATAAATAAATTTAAAATTCATCAGCAGACCTAAAAAATTACCAAGCCTAACATTTAAAATATTAACATTTTCACTTTTCTCTGAATGTTGTTAAAATAGGCAAAAGGTACTATTAAATGGGAGCATGAACAGATTATTTTAGAAGCTTTTGTGTTTTTATTCTTTGTTTACTTGTCTGCTGGAGAACATTTTTGTTTAGATAACTTTTGTATTCCTAGGCTTTCTGCTTGTATGTGAATGTGTTTTATAATTCGTTGCCTCTCTACTTGGTTTGCTCCTTTTTTGGGGGTCATAGACTCTTGAATAGCTGGCTGCCTTTTTTCATCTAGTCTCATTTGCCTTTCTTGCATTTTCTTCTCAGTGACTCGTGTATTTTGCTAGTAGGTAACATTGGTTGGTTGGTTACTTTGGTCTGACAAATCAATATATAAGTGACTTCCTACAAGTGAGAACTAGTAGTAACAGAAAAAGTGGCTTTATTTTTTTTGAGACTGCATACCAGCACACTGACCTTTTGATAAATACTGTGATAAATGCATATGGTATAATTTACATGGATACATATATGGTTTTATAGAGTACATGGCAAAAACATTTATACATACTATTTTGTGTGGCATTATATAAGATGCTCAATAAATGTCAGTTTTCTTCCCTTTTCCCTTTTTCTGTGGGTTTTCCATCATACTCAGTACGAAATTCAAATGTCTTCTCTTAGCCTGTGAGGGTCCCCTACCACGTGCTTTGCCCCTTGGCCACCTCACAAATCAGCATATTTTACAGGACCCTCTCCCTTGTTCACTGTGCCCACCATACTAGCTCCATGCCCACTGACAAGCCTGTTCCTTCTCTATGCCTTAATTGCTTTCCGCTGTGCCTCAGGCTTTGCCCTGAGATTGTCACATGGCTAATTATGTCATTCAGATTTTAGTTTTAATGCCACTACCTCGAAGAGGTCACATAGAGTGGTCACTGAAGTGTAGCTGCTCACTCCTTAGCCATTTTCAGGCAGAAGACACTCTTATTTTCCTCATAGTATTTCTTTCTGAAATAGCCTTGATCATTAATATATACTCCCATCCCCCCACACCTCCTCTTTCCGGCTCACCTCTATAGTTTAAACTCTATGAGAACAGATATAGTATAGGGTCTGCCATGTCACTCTAGGACCTAAAACGGGAGGTAGGTATTCAGTAAATATTTGAGTAAATTGTTCTCTCAGGAATATTCTCATGACCAGCTAATAGCCTTAAGCTAGTTCATCCTACAATAGAACACTGGAAGTAACTCATTGAAAGGTCAGTAGTTAGGGGAGTGTTAGAAGAGGCTTTACTACACTGATATGTGCATTCCAAAGCCTAGGGGAATATGTAAGTGTACTATGCTTTTTTTGGAGGGACATATTTACAGATGTCATTTGAATCAGTCTGGGGATGATTGCTGAAATTTGAAAATATGCTTGTGCTAATCTTAAATGCTAGATTTTAAGAGGTTAACACTTCATTTTTCTTAAGTTAAAGATACATATTTCATTCAGATCATGAGAGCCAAATATCCGCATTATGTTTTATACAGATTCTGGAGAGTTTGTAATTTGCCTTTACTTACATTTATCTGGGATATTGTCTTGATTAATCACATTCAACTTTTCAAAGTTGGTATATGAGTCAGAGCTTTTGTGGTTATGTGATAGAAACTGCAAATTAACTTAAGACAAAAAGGGGAATTCATTGGTGTATGGAATGCAGAAATGTATTGGAGAACTCAACTATAGGAAGGGCACTGAGTCAGCCACACTGTAGGACTAGAACCAGACCCATTGGAATGCTACCAGAAATCTCTGTTAACAGCTTTTTTCTTTTCTTTTTTTTAGATTAGTTTTTTTCTCAGTGTAGATTGGCATTCTTCACATGGAGAAAAATATAACTTTGCAGTGCCAGAGTTTTTATTCTGTTTTCCCCTACTGTAGAGTAAGAACTACCTCTTTATTTATTTTGCTTGGAAAATTCTTGAAGCACTGATCAATTTGTTTTGGGAAAGTGCTTGACCATGGCCAGAGGCCACGTAAAACTTCGACTGCCCCCAAGTACCTGGTGGGATTGGGGCGAGAGCAGTGGGTATGACAGTTGAGTAAATAAAGAAGCTACTGAACAGACAGTTTCTCTCTTCCCCCACCCCAAATTGTCCTTTTACAGTTGTGATGATTGTACCTTTAATTCATAATACAAACTAACTTAAAACTCTCTTTTAACTAGAATTGGCACATTTTTTTTTGCTCTGCAGTTCTCTGTTTCAAATACAAATCCACTTTTTAAGTGAAAAATTGAGGTCTTTTATGTGATAGTAATTGTAATTTTACGCACTCTGTTGCTAATATGGATACTCGAATGAATTTGTCTTCTCAAAATGAGTTATATGGTAAAAAATTGATGCTATTTATTTTGGTTTTATTTTTAGTGTTATTTTTGCTAATTTAACACCTAGTGGAAGCCAATATTTGAAGGCAGCTGTTAGAAAATTATCAACAGGTTAATTTTACATATGTAGAAGATATTTTAATTTCTGAGGAAGTTAACCACCTTTATCTTAACCAGATAGTTAAATAATTTTTAGCATGTAACAAAAGGAACAAGTTACATATTCTTTTTTTAAATTAAAAAAATTTTTTCCCTTAAAGCATGTACTTTTTTGGTTTCATATTCTTAACAATTGTTATTTTGAGGAATACTGCATCAGCTCACTAAAATAAGAAAAGAGCCATGTAAAAAGAAGCCTTTGTGACCCTAGATATAGTAATCTTTTTTAACTTCAGGTGCTTTATCTTTAAAACATTGAACTGGATCCTTTCTGGATTTAATGCTCTTTTACCCTATGATTGTGCATATAATTTAAAGATTAAATGAGTGTTCAGCCAAATTAAATGGAAAATGTACAGTACTGATCTCTTGCAGTTTAATCATTGCCTGAATTGAGTCTTCTTAAAGAAAACATTTGCATTTCTCTGACACCGCTACACATTAACTGTAGAGAAAATATTTTTTAGATACCCAAAGAAGAAACTCCTGTTTTGTTAGCCAATAATATCTGAGTTCAGGTGCATTTATTTCTTACATCCCCATTTACGGTAGAGAAAATTAAAAGAAATAGCATGAAACACATTTTTGACAATGATTGTTTTCTTCAATGCCCTCATTTTGATTGTATGATTGTTGAATGTCAAAGCCCAGATAATTTTTCAGCACTTTGCTCTGTGTACGACACATTTTTGAAATTGTACTAAAAGTATATCTCAAACACTATGAGAAAATGCTGTTTGCATTCATAATTTTTAAGTACTAAAGTAAGTAACAAGAGTTGCTCATGTTTAACTACTTAGAATTTGTGTATATTAAAATAATTTACAGTAAAAAATAGATATGTGAGTGGTATAACAGGAGAAGGAGAGGATATAGGGTGTAAAGATGCCAAACAGGTTGGTATATTGTAGCAAACAGTTTGCTTTATTTGTAGCATATGGTTTATAAGTTAGAGAGTGATGTGAACAGACGGGAAAGGTAAGAGGGTTCATATCATGAAGTGACTTCTTTGCTGTGGTAAGGACTTTGGACATTATTCTTTGACAGGGAACTAGTGAAGGACTTTAAGCAGAACAGAAGGATTATCGTTTCAACCCTTAGTGCATGAAGGATGAGATGATGAAAAAAAAGGCTTAGCTCTGGATAGAAGGGAGAAAGTTGAGCTGGTGGTGTGATAGGTGAGAATGACATCACCTAATTCTTAGAGTACCACAAACTGGTCCATGGTTCTAAATTCTGTAAAAAAGTGATTGGAAATTAAGGAGAGAATGGTATTGAAAAGAGCAAAGCATCTAGGCTGTTGCTGTTGCTGTTGGTTTTTTTTTTTTTTTTTTTTTTGCTACTGCTCCTCTTTTGGGGGAGAACATGGGACGGAGATCGGGGTTTGTGGGGGTAAGGAATTAATTTGATGTCCAAATAGCTAAGGGATAAAAGCAAGAGGACAGTGCCAAAAGAGGGAAATTGCTGCATGGGAAAGAAGGATCCTATTATTGTGATACCCTAAACCAAGGGATAATTAAATTAAGTAGTTATTTGAGAATAGTCACAAGATAGCTTAGTATAGTATAACTGGTTTGTGAGTTTTCTAGTAGGTGTAATTTGTCTTGAATTATAGGTCAGTAATTTTTTCATTTATTTTCAAAACTTAAACTATTTTACATTAACAAAAGTTATTAGAATCTCAATTTGATAAGGGTAGAAAGTTAATCCGAATTAAGTACTGTTTAATTAAAATAGCATAAATATTGTAATCTATTATATTTCTTTTGTGTCAGTTGCCACTCATCACTAATTTTATTTGGCTCTTTTCTCTTTTACTTGAGTCTGGTTAAAGGTTTATCAATTTTGTTTTATCTTTTCAAAGAACCAGCACTTGGTTTCATCAATCTGTTTCCATCCTGATCTTTATTATTTACTTTCTTCTACTCACTTTGGGCTGTTTTGTTCTTTTTTCTAGTTCCTTTAGGTGTAAGATTAGATTGTATATTTTAGATTTTTCTCATTTCTTGACATAAATCTGTATTGCTATGAATTTACCTCTTAGAACTGCTTTGGCCATGTCTCATAGAGTTTGGGGTTGTTGTGTTTTTATTATTTGTCTCAAGGTGTCTTGATTTCTTCTTTGGTCTCATTGTTAACCCTTTCCAGTCATTGTTTAGTAGCATGTTATTTAGCCTCCATGTGTTGTGTTTTTTCAATTTTCATAGTGTAATTGATTTCTAGTTTTCATAACGTTGTGATTGGAGAGGATGCTCGATATGATTTCAATCTTAAATTTATTGAGGCTTACCATGTAGAAAATGTTTCATAGATGCTTGAAAAGAGTATAAATACTGCTGCTTTGGAGTAAAATATTCTAAAAGTATCCATTAAATTCATCAGGTATAATGTGTCATTTAAGGCTAGTGTTTCATTGTTCCTTTTCTGTCTGGATGATCTACCGATTGATGTCAGTGGGATGTTAAATTCCTTACTATGATTATATTACTGTAAGTCTCTCTCCTTATGTCCGTCAGTGTTTGCTTTATATATTTAGATGCTCCTATGTTGGGTGCATAAATATTTATAAGGGTTATATCTTGTAGGATTGACCCTTTTATCATTATGAAATGTCCTTTATCTTTTGTTATCTCCTTGGTTTTAAGTCAATTCTGTTTGATGTAAGTATTGCTACTCTAGCTATTTTTTCGTTTTCATTTGCCTGAAATGTCATTTTCCAACCCTTTACTTTTTGTCTCTGTTTGCCTTTTTGTCTGAAGTTGGTCTCTTATAAGCAGGATATGATGTGTCTTGTTTTCTTATCCATTTAGCCACCCTGTATATTTTGGTTGGAGCATTTTATATAAGGTATAACTCAAGATTTAAAGTCTTTGAACTTTACTGACATTTGAACATATTGAATGATAAACTTCCACTTTTTTTCTCCATCGATTAACAGTATCCAAGAAAATAATAAAATATAAACACCATGATTGCATGGAAAACTGTTCTGTTTTTTTAAGAGAATGTATATAATGTGCGTGTATGTAAACATGCAGTCTAGTTTTAGGCATTCAGGAATCCTAAAATAAGGGAAAATAAGTTGTAGAAGGTTAAAGGATGATAAAAGCTACTTAGTTTAAGCTGATTTGTTATTAGGATAATTGGGTTGGTAGGGAAAGGCAGAGAGAGTAGGCTAATATTTTAACCCCCGCCATCACAGCTATATTTTTCTATTAGAGAAAATAATAATGGCTAAAGATTTCAATAAAGTGAATATTTTGTTTTAAATCATAAATCAAGCAATGGAATTTTTAGGTTTAATAGGTAAATATAATTCATAAGTAATTGGTTATTTAAAATTATATGTAATAACTGTTTTTATAAATGTGTGTTGGTATTTTAGTATTAAATGTGCACAACTTTGTAGAAAGAGAAAACTTCAATATATTCATGTCTCTTTAATGATCACCAACTAAGCAATAACAGCTGATTGTAAAATATGTTGTATTGGAGCATTTAGACACTGGTTTGTAATTATGTAGTTTTTTTCCATACTGATTTCTTTTTCAGTAGAAGCAGTAATATAGATCTTAAAACTTGGTGTAGCCAGCTGAACACTTTTAAATATGATTAAGAAAAGAAGATTCATAAGTTATTTTGCCTATGACAGAAGCTTGGTTTCATTATATAACATGCCTAATGTCTGATGTGTTTATATTTTATGTCATCACATGTTAAGAATTTAGCTTAACTGAAAAGATACTGAAAGTTGTAGATTATGTTCCATTTTATGATTTGTAAGTATGAAGTTGTAATTATAAAAATAAAATAGAGTTTTTGTCTCCTGACAAATTTTGAGATACTAAGAGGAAGGAAGGGATATTAAAGTAAGTAAAATTATATTATCACATACTTTTTTTTATCATTGTAACAAAATTTGAAAATCTCCAACAAACTCTAAAATATATTTTAGAGTAAAAATATGCTTTATTCTAAAATGGTGTGAAATATTTAAAACTTAAGGACACCATAGTCTTGTAACTAATAATTTATATGCAGCTCAGATCTGGAAGATGTCACCTAAACTGAACTTAGTTGAGGCTAAAAGCATAAAGTAACCTGAAAACAGGGATATGTCAAAGAGGCCACTCAGGTTTTAACAATTCAGGGGTCATTTGGGAGTCATTTTAGAAATGAATACTCTAATAGGAAACATCGTAGTATTTCTAAATATGGACACATTTTTAGTGTCAAGTCAGCCATAATTGATAAAGCCAGAGTGTATTTTACTCAGCTAGGAACAAGAATTTTGGAAATGTTATTTTAGTTATTACTTTAAGACATGTTGTTTCTCGCTATCTTAAGTAATCACTTTTATAATTTCTCTTACCATCAATTAGTTGTGTCCATTAATATTTAAAGTATTATATACCATGTAACTACCAATAAAATCAAGATATGGAACATTTCTTTCCATTTAACAATTCCTTTGTACTTCTCCATCAATACATCCCCAACAAGGGTAACCATGATACCCATGGCCACTATAGATTTGTTTAGTAAATCTGAGAGTTATCTATATTGTGTCAAACAATTGTTTCTCTTTTATTGCTATGCACATAATGCTGTTATTTACCTAGATGGTGAGACATTTGGGTTTTTCAGCTTTGGCCTATTCGAAGGAAAACTGGTGAATATTCTTGTAAATACTTAAATCTTTTTTGTATTTTAGAAATGGAATTGATGGGTTTATAGAGTATAGTTTTATGTCTGAATTTAGTAGATACTGCCACACAGTTCCTCAAAGTTGTACCAATTTGCACTTCCACTAGCAATGTTTGAGAGTTCTGGTTGCTCCATATCTTTGCTAACACTTCATACTTTTTAGTCCTTTTAGTTTTAGCTGTTCTGGTGCGAGTGCAGTGGTAGCTCACTGTGGTTATAATTTGAATTTTCCTTGATGGCAAATGGTGTCGAGTGTCTTGTTATGTGCTTATTATCGACGTATTTTTTTAACTGGATGATCGGTCTTAGAATGATTTGTAGGAATTTTTTATGTATTATAATATGCCTATTGCGATATGAGTTTATAAATATATTTACTAGTTTGTAATATGTCTTGTACTTTTGATTGCCTGGCAAAAATCATAATAAGCAGACTTTAAAGCAAAATTTTTGGTCAAAATTTTTATTGTTTCCAAATTGCTCCTGAGTTTTGTGGTATAATTTTGAAAGGCTGTCTTTAATCTTAGGTTACCATATATTAATGAATCTAATGTGCCATCCAAGGTAAGATTTTTTTTTTTGAATTTTGTATACCCATGCAAAATAGTAAAAATGCTGTTAAACTGGCACCATTTTTTACCACTTACAATCTTTCTCTTATACTTAGAGATTTAGTTTTTTCTATTCTACACTACTCTTCCAGATAAATGAGAGGGAAAATAAATGAAATAAATTGGTTAAATTATTCTCCTAAAATGTTCACATTTAGAATAGGACTCCCAGATCATTTCTGACATAGTGTGTTTTTGCGTTGTTTTCCCTGTCATGAAAAAGCATTTTTTTAAAACAAATACAGAAAAGAACTAAAAGCTATGGTGCTGTGCTCTTAGGCTGAATTCGCCATTAGATAGATCTAGCTTATTTTTTTTACTCTAGCTTTTGTAATCTTGGTAAACATTTTGATTCTCTAGTTCCTGCACCTCTTCTCCTTAACTGCTGTTTGATAATGTAGAGTTTAAAAGAGTTGCAGGATTGTTCTCCCAAATTGCTGACCTCCATTCTGCAAATGTTGATGTAAGTTCTGTACATATAAGCAAGGACAGACATGATGTGATGCCAGCTGGCTAACACTAATTGTAAGACAAATCCTGATTTTAGACTGTTTTTCTTACAGTTAATACAATATCAAATCAAACACATTTTTCTAGATCAACCTGTTTGAATGATTTCTCTAAGGTAGCAAAATCAGAGTATATTTTTACTCTTCAATAACTAGTTTTTTATGTGTATACATGTATATTTAAAATTTAATTCAGAGAAGGAAAAAGAAAAACCCAACTTATATGTTGCTGAACTATTTATAGACTTCTGTATTTTCACGTGGCCTTTGGCCGATGATACGTTGGGGAATCATTGTTGTGCTGATGGTCATTTTACAGCGATTATCTTTTATGTAGGATTGTACATGCTTACCGCTGAATTCAAAGTTTTGACTTGCATTTTATTAATTGAAAATAGAATTAACCTAAGAGATTCGTGAGGTAGATACAGGAAATAATCTCCTTACTTCGTGTAGAAGGATCTACTTTGTTTAGTCAGGGTTTTTGGGAAAAGAAAATTTAAAGAGTACATAGACTAGCTAAAATGACCACAGGAAAAGTGAAGAAGGCAAGAACTGAGATAATAGGTAAACCAGTAAAGCATAACTTAGAATGTAACAGAAATAGAAAATTATTGTGTTAAACATTTACTAAATTAAAAAAAAAACCCTAAGTGTGTTCATGCATTTCTATATATGAATTATTGCTTAACTGGCTTTGCTTGTATAGTACTTAATTTTACATTTGTAATTTGTTATTTTAAGCTTTAGAATGTTGTGGATTTTAGATTTCTTTTATGATTTAGGACTCTTTGAGTTTTCTATAGCAAACCAAATATTGAGAGCTTGGTGAAAAAAGAATTTTTTTGAAAAGTATCTCATGAAACTAGTTAAGGGATATATCCTAGAGTTGGGAACAGAGTGGAATTTAGGGACCCAATGGAGACTGTTATTTCTTTCTGCAAATTAGATACTTCTATTTATCTGGTCCACAACTCAGAAAAACAAGGCTTCCAGCAGCTCTTTATGTTACTTGTCTAAGCCTCTAGAGAAAGCACTCTTTCTTTTGTTTCCTCCTATTCCATTTTTTTTCTTTTTTCTTTCCCCAGATTAAGAAATATTCCAGGATCACATGTGAATCCAGCTCTCTAGTCATGCTCTTAACCATCACTTAATATTATTAAGTAAATTAGATCTAGACTATGAGGTTAGATACATGAACATGGTGGTGTGGTATCAATGACCTTACCCCATTGATAAATTAGTTATATAATTTTTTAAATAGATAAACATAAATCTTACTGAAATAAAATTTTGACTTCTTATGAAGATGTATAACTAGTTTCTTTGAAACTCAGCGGCATAACCAGCTGAATTTGGGGCCAGCGTAGCTTGTCTTAACATGAACGAACGGTCATTGTCAGTTTTCGCCAAGCCCTGTGCACCAGGTGGCTGCAGTAATGTTACTTGTGTAGAAAGTATATTCTTGGTGTCATAGGAACTGGTACTTTTAACATTTACCAATTATAATTATACGTTTACTTTTCCCACTAAAATGTTAAGGATTGATGTACCTTGGAAGGGGTGTTATAAGTGCTTATTTGAAAAAAGAAGAAAGAATGAATATAAGAACTTGCGCTGGCAAAAATGTGATGAGAATTTTGTCTTTGTTTTCAAGTAGTTATTTTAATCAGACTTACCATTTATATGTGTTTTGATTATATATATTGATTTTTACATAGTTTTTAATAAATCATGCAGTTCTCCTAACAACATTGAGCATGCTGTATTTTAAAATAGAGGGTCCTTATTTTCATAAAATGATGCTCTTAATTGTTCCGTAAGTGGCAATTTACTTACCATTTTTGAGGGACTCTTTTTAGCATTAGAGAATTGACATAATTTCAAGAAGCTTGTTCATTCAGTTTTGGAAGTAAGCTCTTTCCTCAGTAGTAGGAATCAGGCCCAGCATTTTAAATCCATGATGGAAACTTATTGCTCCTTTTTTCCCATTGAGAAAATTCAAGCATGTACCAGATAAACACAAAACATCCTTGTCACTATAGGAATTAAAAAAAATTCCTTCCTTTTTGCATTTTATCATAGGCTATCTAAAACTAATAGAATATCTCCACATTGAATGCTAATGATTTTAGAGACCATGTTGTATTTTTATATCTTTAGTTTTAAACATGGATGCCCTTTTAGTGGCTCCAGTAATTTAAATGTGGCCCATAGGATGGATCTTTTGTTCTGTAGAAGAATGATATTTATTTAGTATTACTGCGGGAAAGTTAATTTTCTGGGTTTATCTAATGTTAAGGGTGTTAGTGGTTGTCCAATTTTCTTTTTAAGGTAGCGGTGCTTAACCAGGGCGTGTAAAGTGCTATGTGATTTCCTAACCACAGCCACGCAGGTCATTTGGCTTCTTAGCTCTTCTTAGTCACGGCTTCTGAACTGTCTCCTAGAAGCAGTACCATGGCAACACACAGGATTTTCCATCTTTAATATGACGTGGAATTTAGGGATGGACCACTACCACAGTTGTGACTATGCTCTAAATTCCCATGTTTGAACTGGAATTTCCAACAGGTTTTTCTTTAGAAATACTGTTATAAAAAGTGTTCAGTTCTTCAGTGGCAAATATTATTTCCTACCTACTCAAAGATTGTTTTTCTGAAAACTGCCATGGTGCAACTTAAGATACATGAGAAAGATAGGTTGGAGAATTGGGGTCATGAGAAAACCTGTTAAAGCCTTTAGGGAAAAACTTAACGGAAATAAAACAAAATACCTCCTAAAGACATTATTTATGACTTTTATAATAAACTGTGCTGGGTGTACTTTACATATAATAAATTATATGCATTAAGGTGTATAGTCCACTGAAATTTGACAATTGTGTATACCTGTATAACAGCGCAGTTCAAGCCACGGCTCATGTTCATTACAGAAAAAGGTCCCTTGTTCCAAGCTGCAGTGAGTACTACTCTTCACCTCCATCCTAGGCAACCACTGATCTGCTTTCTAACACTGTGAATTAGTTTTGCTTCCTTTAAAATTTCTGTAAGTGGCATTTCATTCTGTTTTATGGTAGGCAGAATAAAGGCCCCTTAAAGATGTTTATACTTTAATCCCCAGAACCTGTGAATATCTTACTTTATATAGCAAAAGATATTTTGCTGATGTGACAAATTAAGGGTCTTAAGATGGGGAGATTATCCTAGATTGTACAGGTGGGTATAATTAATTACTCGAGTCCTTAAAAGCTTGTCTGAGAGATGACTACTGAAGAATGGTGAGAGAGATGCAACTGAGCAAAACAAACTTTGGTAATGGAGGAACGAGGACTGTGAGCCAAGGAATGTAGCCTGTCTCCAGAAGCTAGAAAGGTTGAAGAAATTGATCTCTCCTATAAGGTTCCAGAGAAGAATGTGGCCCTGCTCTTTCACCTTCATTTTATCCCAGTGAGCCCTGTGTCAGACTTTTACCAAACGATAATTAATTTGTGTTGTTTTAAGGTACTAAATTTGTGGAAATTTCTTCCAGCATCAATAGAAACTAATGCAGTTTTCTTTTGATCTTTCCTCCCGCTTTTTCCATATTGATTGTGCAGCTATATCAGTCATTAGTTCCTTTTATTTCTTAGTTCCATTCTGTTGTATAGATGCACAACAGTTTTATAACTGTTCACCTGTTGATGGGCATTTGTATCATTTTCAGTTTGAGCTTATTAGAAATAAAGCTCCGTGAAACAAATATTTTTGTACAGGTTTTTGTGTGGACATAATGTTTTCACTATTCTTTTTACCTAGGAAGTAGGATTGCTAGGTCAAGGTGTATGTTTAATTTTATGAGAAACTGCCAAACTTCTCCACGTTCCCGCCAACAGTTTCTCTACCTTGGAAGTTTTAGCCTTTTTAATTTTGATCATTCTAGTGGATGTGTAGTAGTGTCTCCTTGTGTTTTCCTTTCATTGATGAATGACATTCATATGTCTTTTGTGGACTGTTCAAATATTTTATGTATTTTATGTTGTACTTTTATGTATATTATAGATGGACATTTTTTGTCAGAATTATAAAATATTTCTTGTGTGGCTTGGTTTTTTATGCCTTTCATGCCTTTTTTTTTTTTTTTTTTTTGGTAGAGTAAAAGTTTTAAATTTTGATCAAGTCTAGATTATAATTTTTTCTTTGATGATTTTGCACTTTGTGTCCTAAGAAAATTTATCCTGTGTTGTCTTTTAGAAGTTTTAAGAGTTTTAGCTTACATTTAGATCTATAATGAAACATTAAGTCACTTTGATTTGATATGGGGTGTGGTATGAGGTAAGGTTTTAAAATTTTTTTTCTCCATGTGACTATCTTGCCATTTCAGTACCATCCATCTGTTGAAAAAGACTATCTTTTCCCAGGAATGACTGTAACGCCTTTGTCAAAAATTAGTTTTTTCATAGGAGAGTAGATTTCTTAAGATCTTCTAGGTATGCAATCAGATTGTCTGTGAATAAAGACTATTCCTTTTTCTGATCTGTGTTCTTTTTGTTTAAGCTGGCTAGGTAGGGCGTCCAGTACAATGTTAACGTAGATGTCTGTGATGCAGGATATTGTTGTTTTTCTCCAGTTTTAAAGGCAACACATTCTGTCGATTTTATTGTCAAGTATGATGTTAGCTGCAGGTTTTTCATAAATATTTATAAGTTTTGTTAGAGGTTTTTGCCATGTCTACTGTGATGATCACATATGTATTTTCTCCTTTATAAACACTTTCAAATGTTAAATTATCCTTGCTTGCATTCCAGAGTCATTTACTATTGTTTATATATCATTGATTTGATTTCCTAATATTTTATTAAGGATTTTTCCATCAGTGTTCATGAGGGACATTAATTTATAGTTTTTGGGTTTTTTGCTAGTGTCTGTCTGGTTTTGGTATTGGGGTAATGCTAATTTCAGAAAGTAAGTTGAAAAATGTTTGCCCTATCTGTTTTTTAAACTGTTTTGTAGGTTTGATATTCTTTTGTTCAAATGTTTGATACGATTAACCAAAAAGTCATCTGGGCTTGGAGTTTGTGGGAAGGTTTTAAATAACATTAAACTTCCTTTGTAGATATAGCACAGTGTATATTTCCTATCTCTTCTTGAGTCGTTTTGGTAATTCATGTCTTCTAATTACAGAATTTATTAGCTTAATATCCTCATTTTAATGAGTGGATTCTGTGGTTTATTACCTTATTCATTTCTTATAATTAGCAATATGTGCATTTTCTTGATCACTTTAGGGAGAAGTGTTTCAATTGCATTGACTTTCAAAGACACAGACATGTTTAATTGCTTTCCTCTATTGTGTGCCTTTTCTATTGCATTAGTTTCTACTTTATTTCCTTTTATTTACTAAATTTAATTTGCTCTTGTTTTTCTAGCCTTTTATGCTTACATCAGTGACATCAGACCCCAATTCTTTTGTAATATAGACCATTTGGAACTATTAATTTTCCTTTAAGTGTCGTTTTAGCTGCATCCCACAATTTTTGATAAGCTCCTTTTATTTTAATTTAATTCAAAATGTTTTCTAATTTTCCTTGTGATATTTTTAACCTTTGCTTATTTTAGGTATGCGTTGCTTGATTTCCAAATATTTGAGAACCGTGTACATGTCTTTCCTTTGTGGTCAGAGAAAATACTTTTTGTTAAATCTTTTAGATATGTATCTATTTAATAGCTCTGCATGTGGACTGTTGTGATGTTCTCTTAATACTCGCTGTATTCTGTATTTGTTGCGTGATATTTTCTGTAAATATCAGTTTGAGTCAAGTTGATCAAGTGTTCAGCTATTATATATTCTTATGATTTTTATATTTAGTTTTATCATTTGTAGAGAGAAGAGTATAAATCTCCAACTCTAAATGTGATTTATTTGTTTCTGATATAAGTTTTGTAAGCCTTTATTGTCTTACATATATCCAGATTATGTTGTTAGGTACATACATTTAAGATTTGTATGTGTTTTTAATGGATTAACCACACTCTTAGGAAATGTTCCTCTTAGTCCTGTTTGATATTAGTACTGTTTGATATTAATGTAACTACTACAGCTTCCTTATGCCTAGTTTTTGCAGTGGTATGTGTTTCTTTTACTTTTGATCTGTGTATATTTTTATAGTAGATTTTTTTAAAACAGTGTATAGTTGGATCTTTAAAAAAAACTTACAGTTTGTCTTTGAGTTGGGTTTAAATCATTTACATTTAATGTAATTATTAATGTGGTTGAATTTAAGTATACTACCATGCTATTTGCTGTCATTAAAAAATTGCTGTGTTGATTTAGTAATTCTTTAGCATTTTTTTTCTATTATTGGCTTATTAGCTAAACCTCTTGCTTTACTGTTTTTAAGTTGTTACCCTACAGTTTTCTTTTTGCATATTTCACTGTATTCAAGTAGAATTATAGCACTGTATATAATGTTACTTATGATAGTCTGTTTCTTTTATTTTTTTATACTATTTTTGTTCTACATTTTATTTCTGTAGATATTATACACTTAAGGATATAGTATAATATTTGCTTTAAAGAGTAAATTTATATTTTAGAAGAATTTTAAAAATAAAATGCTGTATATTAGTGTGCATATTTACCAGTTCTGGCACTCTTCATTCTTTTGACTAGATCTAAGTTTTTACCTGTCTATGTTGTTTTCTTTCTGCTTAAAAACTTCCGTCAACATTTCTACTAGTTTCTTGGCAAGGATTTCTATCAACTTTAGTTTGTCTGATAAAGTCTATTTAATCCTTATTTTTTAAGGATATTTTCACTGAATATAGAATTATATGTTGTCACCTGTTTACTTGAGCATTTTAAAGAAATCTTTTCCATTATCGTCTTACTTGTATTGTTTCTGATGAGAAGTCTGTAGTTCTTTGTTGCTATATAGTTAATCTTTTTTTGGCTGCTTTTATTATTTTTCTCTTTAGCACTCATTTTCTTCATAGTATAGTGTGTAGTATTCTGTTTATAATTGTTTAGTTTTCTTCTGTTTATTTTGCTTGGATTTTGTTGAGCTTTTTTAGATTTGTGGATTTATACTTTAATAGAATTTCAAAAAAATTTTTAATTAAGATTTTTTTCTTTCCCACCTACTGCAACTCCAGTTACACTTCTGTTTGAATACTTGTTGTCATACAAATTACTATGGCTTTTCTTTTTCCCTTAGATTAAAAAAATATCTAACTTCTTTTAAAACTCAATTTAAAGCCTGTGGAATAGTATGGTTTTTGATAGGTCCTGGGTATCACTGTTCTCAAATTTAAAATATTTCATCTTGCCCTTGTGAGTTCACTGGCACTCCAGGATTCCTTAGTGGCCTAGTTGGGAACTGTGGGCCTGCAGATAATAGCCAGAAATTTTATGAAGGCTTTGAGATATACTGCTTAAAGTATATTAAGGGCCCGTTGTACTACAGTCTTATGTTATAGATGATGGTGTTCATTATATACTGTTGTCTTTTTCTAGAGTATTTATGATAGAAATATCGTTGAGGTTTTCAGAGTGGTAATTGATGTGCAGTCTTTTTTTCTTTGACTCTTAGCAGTTTTGATATGCTTGTTCATCATTTATATGTCTTATTTGGAGAGATGTGTATTCAAGTCTTTTGCCCGCTTAAAAAATCAGATCATTTGTTTTTTTTGTTGTTGTAGGGATTCTTATAGTATGGATATTAATCCCATCAGAAAAAAAGTAATTTGCAAATCACTTTATTGATTTTGTACTTCGATGCACAGATTCATATTCCGTTTATATGATAATAGCCATCCTAATGAGTGTGAGGTGTTGTCTCACTGTGGTTTCGGTTTCACATTTGCCTAATTCCTAATGATGGTGAGCATCTTCATGTATTTATTGGCCGTTTATATGTAATCTTTGAGAAAGCTTAAGACTTTAACAAGAGTTTTTGTGCACTAGCTTATTACTGCTTTCATTTACTTTTCTGTTTTTATTTGTATTACACAGTTTTAAATTTTTATTTAATATTGTTTTATTAATTCTTAATGCCGTTCTAGATTATTTTTGAGACAATGTTTAATTCTAGATAAGATAGATTCTTGGTTGGTGAAGTATTACTCTACTGTTACATCTTGACCAGTTTTCTCTGGGTTCATAAAAGGCAATAATGATATATATCTTAGTTGCAAACCAGTCTTCAAGCAGTGTGGTTTTGTAGGTAGCATCAGCTGAATAACAGGAGTTGTGAATAGCAAGAGCTAAGCCCACTTTTAGGAAAGCTGTGTGGAAGATGGAAAAAGAACAGAGGAAGAAGAAATCAATATTGTTAAATTGGGGCTCATTAAGAGCAAAGTAATTGGGATATCAAACTCTGAGGAAGTTCTGTGGATGAGGGGCAGAGAGATCTACGTAGAAAACAAAAATACATGGAAATGTATAGAACCTTGCCTGAATAAGTAAAGGAAATAAATATGGATAGAGCAGCTTTCTGCAAAAGCTTAGAGTAGAGTGGGGGCTCAAATTAGTCATTTGGTTCTGGAGAAACCGAAGAGAGAAGAGGGACAGTGGTCTGGGAGGGAAAAGTTATGTGCATAATCCAGAATAAGTGTAGTAACTTAACAGTTGTCTTGCAGACTAAAAAAGAAGGGTGACATCTGGCAACATCTTGGAAGAACTTTCACAACACAGCCAGGCCAGTTGAGTAATCTAACTTAACTTTTAATTTGTTGTAATTGAATTTAACTTATTCCTTAAATTCCTTCGCACTGTTATCAGTCTGAATCAACCTGTAGCAAATTGGATTTAGCAGCGTTTAGTACAGAAGAGTACTGTATCTAGTGGGAAAACTCGTTTTACTCTTGGATGGTGAAAAATTCTGAGAGTTTAGTAGCTGAGACAGGGAATATATACTGCAGGTGTTCTAGAGTACAGTTGGCTGGTCACACAGCCTATTTACTGCTTTATTGTGTAAATATCATTAATAGACTAATGCAACTGTATTTTTAATATAGCTTCTGATACATACTGATAAAGTTAAGCTATATTGGGGCATACACTTCAAAAATACGTCATAAGTGGAGATGATATAATCTGAAAATGTGGCTTTCAGAGTTGTAGATCTGATTCTTGTCCCAGCTGTTATTTTACATACCACGGGTGATGTTGGGCCGGTGACCCAACATTCTCGTCACCAGAGCTGCGTTAATCTGTGTAAGATAAAGGTCTTAAACATCATCTTTTATCAGCATCTATCTGATTCTGTGGTCTTATTTTCTTTTGGTTTTTTATTAGCTTTCTGAGCTATCTTAGAAACAAGTATGTTATATAAAATTTTATTTCCAGGAAAGAATGAGTTTTTAAAGTTCATAATAACCAGCTAACATTTCAAACCGTTCGTCAGTGTTGAGCTTGTGTTATGTGGTAGTCAAATCTCATAGATTCTCAGAAGTTGTTCTAGTTTGTGCACTAATTTTTAAATGAAGGTAAAAACAATGAACGTTGTGACTACCTTATTTATGAATGCTTCCCTCTGCTCTGTTCTCAGCCTACTGTAATTGGGATTATGTCACAGAATCCTCAGATAATCACTTTCTATGAGTTGCCTTCTTCATGGCACTTGAACAAAGGGTTGTATATAGCTTATGTTTTTCCACACAGAAAAGTCATTTTGCAGTTTGGAGATAGAGCCGAGAATACTACCAACAAATGGGAAAAACTTTTTCTAGAACATTGTTAAACTACACGACAGAGTAAAACAGTGTTTGAAGCTGATATTTCAAAGGGACAAATGATTTTATTTATTTTTTATTTATTTTTGCTAGCTAATTTGAGTTTGTAGTGGCTGAAAGAGGAAGAAAGAATCAGGGACTAGTCAGTTTTCACTTTTAGTGGCCTAGTGACATTTGGCCTCGGGATAGTGACATATATGGAAGGCACCCTGCTATGAGCATTTCTCAGCAGCTGCATGTTTCAGTCCTTTACCTGTGAGATTCCAGTTCTTTTGGCTCATTTCACTTAGTTTGAAGAAATTGAGGATTCGATCTCCTGCTAAAATTAAAATGTCAACCTTTATGACGGTAATTTGTTTTTCCCCTCTGTATTCTTGAATCCTGCACCCCCCGCCCCCCCAAAAAAGAAAGTGTCAGTTACTTTTTAAATATCTTCCTCACCGTTGACCTTTTCAATTTCTAGAGAATGTGAAAAGCCAGGTACAATTGGCTCTTGGTTATCAGCACCCTGATTGTACTGAAAATTACTCTTTGATATTTTAAGTTTAATATGTTTACTCTTACTAGAGCAGCACAGGGTAGGTAAGAGGAAAGTGGTTTAACTTTAATTATGGGACAAATCGTGCAGTGCTACTTATCTCACATCCTCGAAGTAGCTAATCAAGGATGATGGAAGTACATATATACCAACTTTAAGATTTGTTTACATCGGCATTTCTTCAGTTATTTTAGAACAATTTCAGAGCAGAGATTGGCATACTGTTGTTCCTATAAAGAATCAGGTAGTAAATATTTTAGGCAGCTATTCAAGTCTGCTTGTTATAGTGGGAAACCAGCCATAGACAATATGTAAATGAATGAGCATGGCTGTTCCAATAAAATTGTATTTATATTAGACACTGAAATTTAAAGTTCATATAATTTTTACACCATGTCCTCCCCTCCCCCCCCCCCCCCCCCCCCCCAGCATTTAAAAATGGAAAAACTATTCTCAGCTTTGGATTGTAACAAAGGCAGGTTGGATTTGGCCCATGGGCCGTAGTTCTTCAACTGTTTTAGAACAATGATGATTCGGTCCTATACTATTTAAGTGGTTGTAAAGTTATTATAGTATGAAATTAGCAAAATAAGCTATTACTTCTAAGAAACCTGATACCAGAAGACTAACCGTCTTAGACCTCAGTTCCTTTTATGTAAAATGGGAATAATACAAGTATTGTAAATTATAGTTCTTGTTATAAATAACAACCCACCCTGGCTGTTCTAAGCAGAGTAGGGAATTATTGAAGAATATCAGGTAGATCACAGAATCATTGGAGAGTGTTAGAGATAGAGATCTGAGTCCACGCTTCTGGGAACATTTCTCAAAACCGTACTGCAGAACTAAGTTTGAGAGAGCCACTGATGCTGAGCACTAAGGGCGAGGTCCTCACCTTGACTGTAAAAGTTTCTTATGTTGGCTCTGGTGCTCTTTGAGTGATAGCAAGGTAATGTTGTAACCACTTGTAAATGGCTGACATTGCTGCTGCCACTATCAAAAGCCACATATATCTGCTGCCTTAGGCTTGAGCAAAAATGGAAGTTCTACTCATTACTTACTTGCAAATCAAAGTCTCTCAGAGGCTTATATGTTAAAGATAAAATAACATGCTGTGTCCCTAGCTATAAAGGAGGCTATTTTAAGTTTGAATTTTTAAATTAGAAATAACATTACATTAATACATTGTGGCAGATCATAAAATGTAGAACTATGCACAAATTAAAATCTCCTCAAAGTTTTAGTTGAGTTGATTATGATGTATGTCCACAAAAGTAGACACTTAACTTTATCTTATTAGCATATATGCCTATTTTGTACTTAAACATCAAACAACTGTAACAAAGTGTTACCTAAAAACTATAATTTATTAAAGGTTTGTGTTCTAAGTTGATGTGTAAGTTGCTTATTTAGAAGGACCTATAACTTATTCTCCCTTCAAAACAAGATTATAAATTATGGACTTGTTTCCAAGGTAGCCAGAATAAGGTTGTTTACAAAAGCCAAGTGTCTATTTCACAGAGATAAGTTCCTTCCTGATGGAAAGATCCTGAGTGTTATCAGCTTGCTACCAGGTGGCTGTTTGTTCACTGTGAAATATAGTACTGTTTTGTGTGGAGGTGAGAGGGACTCAGTTGCTGCTTATGGTGGACTGTCTTATTCAAAAATATTTGCTTTTTTTCTTTACTGGGCTTTCCTCTACAGGGTCTCTGCCTACAGGAAGTATTTCCTTCTTCCCACTGACATCGGGCTTGACCATGGGACTCTCTTTGGTTAGCGGGAGATGAGAAGCGACACACATCATGTCTAAGCAGAAGCTTCAGGAGCCAGTGCATGAATCGATTTTTGCTCATTTTCCTCTGCCACAGAAACAGACATGACAGATGAAGGTGTTTCTTTTGCCAGGATCACAGAACCACGGATCTATCTGTAGCCAACACAAAGCCAACATAACAAAAACTGAGGGAGATGTTTTTGTTTTCGTAAAACAGTAGTTCCCAAAGCACTGTTTATTGAACCTAATACCCTTTCAGGATTAAAACTATATTTTAATAATAACGCTAAGTGTTCTTTTCACTGTGCTGATCGTAGTGCAAGTTACCCTTGCATTGTGGTTCAGAAGCAATGGTGGGGAAAACTGCCTTAGGAAATATTCCTGCAGTTACTTCAGGCTCAAACTGTGTTTTCCAGTACCACATATTTACAGTAAACAAGAAAAGTTTTACTTAAGGATGTCCTTGATGAAGCAGTAAAAGTCATTTTAAAAATCTAGATCCTGAGTATGCATCTTTTTACAAGTCTTTGTGGTGAACCAGGAAGTGTTCGTGAAGCACTTATGCATGCTGAAGTATGATGATTGTTGCAAGGAAAAACAGTTGTGCGATTGAGTTACGAGCTGAACTAACCTCTTTTTATATCATTTTAACTTGAAACAGCGATTTAGTAGGGTTATTCTAACATGAACATTTGACAGACATTTTCTCAAAAGAACAAAGTGAGCCTTTACTTCAAGGAAAACTGGCAGTATATGTGGCCAAAGATAAAATCTCAGATTTCAAGTGAAATTTAGAATTATGGAAAATTATCAGGCAGTGTGAGCTTGACAGTGTCCCAGTATTTAGTTAGGCTTTTTTGCTAAGTGTGGTAGTGATATAGGTGAATGTAATTTTTTAAAAATTTGACGCTTTATAATGAAATTCTATCATTTGGGAGGTACACCTAAATCAGTGGAGCAATATTTATGATTGGTGAACGATGTTGAAAATTTTGCATGGGTAAAAGATCAGTTTATTTTGCAAGACTAATGGATTTTAATGTAAAAGTATGAAAAGGTAATTGATTGGGTTTAAGATTCCACACTTCAGTGAACTTTTAAGACACTATCACTTATCGAATTTTGATATAGAATCAAATAGTCATATTCATAACTCTTTGAAAAAGCTGTTATATTACTCCCCTTTCAGCGATAGGCATACCTCTCCTATTGTACTTTGGTTTACTGGACTTGAAAGATGTTGCATTTTTTACAAAGTGAGGGCAAGACCCTCCACTAGCAGAAAGATGACAACTTGCTTTATTACGATACTCAATTTATTGCACTGGTCTGGAACTGAACCTACAGTATTTCTGAGGTATACCTGTATATATCTGTGTGATTTTGGAGTTTCTTCATACATTTCACCAAAACAACATATTATAGCTGATTGGATAGAGAGAGACACAGATATCATGATCTAATGTCTTTTGGTAAGGCAGAGCTTAAAGAGATTCGTAAAAATGTAAAATGGTCTTAGTCTTTTATTTGAGGGGGGAATGTAGTTTATTTTAAAATAATTTGTGTTAATGTAATTGGTTTATTTTTAAAGTGAAATAATAAACATTGTAAATATTTTTATTTTAATTTCTAATATAATGAATATAGTTAGAACTCCATAAACATGTTCTTTGAGATCCTTAATTTTAAGAATATAAAGTGCTTATAAGCCCCAAATGTTTTAAGAATCATTGTTGTAAACTATTAAAATTTTTAGGATTGTTTTATACTACCTAGAAAGAGATGGCACGTTGGCAATGTAACTAAGTCAGTGTTGTTGAGAAGTATAAATTGGGACAATTTTGTTGAGCTATTGTTGTGTTACTGTGGCTGTTTTTTGTGAGGCCATTGATTAGACTTGAGGTTTCTGGGAAAGATGTTGACTGACTTTCAAGGAATAGATTATCTTGTCTCACATGATTTCACATGATTATGGAGTCTCCTCCAGAGCTTTGGTGAGTCTTCACGTGGGACAGAAATATTTTCACACCTGGTCAGTTCTAATAGATCCTCTATCCACATAGCTCTTCCTTACATTATTATTCATATCTTTTAGTTTGAGGACCTGACCTGGAAATCTAGTCACATGATTACTCCCTTTTCAAAAATTGGTATGAACCTCATTCTGTTTCCCTTTCTTGACACTGTGGACCATGAGGTATACTGCCCAGAGGGAGGATTTCTCTGTTAACTTTCCTTAAGAGCCTTTCCAGATTGGGCAGTATGATTAAAAGAATCAATTTCTGTGTGACTTCAGCTTGTAATGAATGCAGTCAAGTGTAATCCAGGCTCATATTTTTTTCTTTCTCAGTAGGTCATAGAGAAAATCCTCTATATAGTGATAGCCCTTGTGTGGGGAAGAAATAGCAGTGAATTAGGATTAGGCACGCTGAAAATGTGAGTCCTGTTCTGTGTATACCATAACCATTTGCTGATGTAGTCTTTCTGTCACATCGCCTTCAACTCTGGGGGACAGATGAAGATAATTCCTCATGGGCATCTGAGGTTTTATAATTACATGTAACTGGATGTTTGTTCTCTACCAGACAGAAGGTACAGGAATTATTTCCAAAAGAAAATCTTGGTTTGATAAAGAAGGTATGACTTGCCTTAAAAACCCTAGGGGTCTCTGTTATGATTCTCATAGAGGGGTTTGCCAGTGGCTTTTTATGGCATTGATCTATTGTCACTTTGAGCTCCATTGCAATCAGAATCATTATGGTCAAGTGGCAGAGACACTTCTACTGCAGCCTAGATTGGAAGAGAATTTCCTCTTCCTCTGGGCCACACTTAAACTGAATTTCAGATCACTCAGTAAATAAAGTAGCACACCTAAATCAGTATTTGTTGTTTCCAGTATCCTAAGAGGCTCAGCAGGGTTTCTGCTGCTTTGTTGTAGGAGGTACAAGGTGTAGTGATGTGGGAATATCTTGACTTGCCACACTCCGCTGACTCCTAGAACTTTATAGTGGTGACAGGAACGTGTATTTTTTTGAAACTTCGTCTGTCTTTTGGTATGTGTGATTTAAGGCATCTAGAGTACTGCTTCTTCCTCCTCATAAGATCTTATTGGCTTAATTTTATCAGTATAGTGGGCTAGTGTGGTGTCCATTGGTGTGGTGAAATAACTAAGGCCAGATGAAAGCTAGAAACTTGATTTAGCCTGAGGCAGTGTAGTGAAAGCATACTGCTCTCCAAGCCAAATGAAAGCAAATTGCTTCTTGAGTTCTCTTTGCCATGATAGAGGAACCATTTACTAGAACCTTAGCCACATACCAGGTACTGCTCCAAGGAGATCAAATTTGGATTACTGGTTGTTTTTGTAGTCATTAAGATTAAAATACTGTCATTTTAAAAGAACATATGTGTGTTCTGCATGAGTCAAATGCATCTTTCAAGTCTTTGATAATTCCCCCAGGAATGCAGTATTTCATTTGGAGGGAGAGCTCCAGTGGTCGGTCTCTATCTGACCTTTCCTGATAGAGTACTGTCCCACTGCTCCACTTGTCATGGCATCAGTGTGGGATTTTGTCAGTTGGTAGTCAGCTGAGACTACCCTCTTCAGTTGTACATTCAGCACTTGGGAAAGTAACCATAAGATGAGAGGGTTGATCCACTCTCTAATAAATGGTTGATTACCATAATCCCTCATTCTGACTTATATATCACAGTGGTGCTATGTAGGTTCTCTTAGTTTAAGAGTTAGATTTTTATAGTCCCCAAAAGTCAGGAGATTTGCCTTTTCCCAAGTGCATGGTTACCCTCATAAGTAATTATTGATCATTTGTGGAAAGCCAAGAGGAAAATCACAGTACTTATGATGTAATTGTAGAGTTTGTTGAAGGGTACTTTGCGGGACTTTTATTCTGGAGGCGCTGGGTCTGGGGACTTTGAGAGGCTGTAATTTTCTGTTTTGGGTGGCTGATGTCCCCTCTGTCATGCCTTTCTCTATTCTGTACCTAGAGTTGTTTTATTTGTGTAGATGAGGGATCAGCAACCTTTTCCTGTAAGGAGGCCAGATACTAGTTTAGCATTTATGTGCTTTAGAGTCTGAAAAAAAATACCCAATAGTCGTCGTGGTGCTGAAGTAACTATAGACAATACATAAATTAATGGATGTGTCTATGTTCCCATAAAACTTTACTTACAGAAACACAGTGGGTCAGATTTGGACCACAGGTTGTAGTTTCTGTACCCCTGGTACAAATCTTACGGGATTATGGTGGGATGTCCTAATAGGATTTTAGGGACTTTCCAAGATTCTTACAGACAAACCAGTTTGATAACCACTAGGTTCCTGTTTCCTTAACTCTGCTTTGTCCCACTTGATGTTATGATTAAGCAGTCAACAAAATCAGACTATGCATTTTGGTCTTGACAGCACTAGAGCAGGGATTGGTAAACTACTGCCTGCAGGCCAAAGATGACCTAATTTGATTTTTTATGAATCACAAGCTTAATATGCTTTTCATATTTTTAAGTAATTGAAAGAAAAGAATGAATATTCTATGAAATTGTGAAAATTATATGAAATTTACATTTTCATATATAAAGCATTATTAGAACACAGCCACATTAATTTGTTTACATGTGTTTTTTGGCTTTCACTTATAATAACAGCCCTTATGGCTTTGGAAAAGGCCATTTCCTATGGCCTTTTCTAGAAAAATGTTTGCCAATTCCTGCTCTGATGATTGGAGAAGAATCCCTCTGTCATGTTCAATAGCTGTGTTGTTTCGCGTCAGCGCCTTGAGTCAGAATTTACACTGCGAATGTCGCTTTAGTTTTCAGAGCTCTCCAGTGCGGTTAGAAGCGGTAGGCGCACTCCACTGTCCTTGTCCTCACGCCCTTCATAGTGTTCTGCTGTCTCCGCTTTGTCCCCAAAGCCTCGTTTTCGGACAGCCATGCTTTGTAATTTAATTTTGTCATAGCCTGAACGAACTGTCAGGGGCCCAACTTGTATAACTGTGTCTTCACTAAATTCAAACCTAACCAGATTAGGTAACTTTCTCAGATTCCTGTTACCTTAAAGCTTTACTCGTCACCTCACATATCATAAGAATTTAATGATATGAACGTTAGCAATATTTTATTGAAGTTTTACCGTGTGCAACCACTGAGCTAAGTGCTTTTTATACTGTAAAGACATTAGTATAGTGCCTGATGCATAAGTATTCATTGATAGTTAGCCGATATTTATTTTTTAATTTACAAATATCTCCCTTTCATGTATTGTAAAAAACTTGATTAGCTATTAAAATTGTTTAAATCACATTAAGGTTAAATTGAGTGATTGACATAAATATTTTTTGCCTATAATATCCTTTTTTAAACGTGTACACAGTCAATTTTCATTATTCATAGTATTTATGTTTGTAAGGTTGTCGTGAACACTGAATTAGCAAGTATTGAACTGTTGCTCCTAAGCGAAATAATAGAGTTAGGTTCCTCTGCGCTTCTGGTCACATTTTTTGTCACCTTGTCAGTAATAACCTTATTTTGTGTGTTTCTGTTTCAGGTCATATATTTTAAAATATATTTAAAATATGTTGTTGATTCTTTAACGTGGCACTCATGGCCAACAGCCTTATAACACCTACATGAATGAAGCCCATTTCCCACACATTTTCTCCATAAGGCACATCGCAGCTGTCTTGTGCTTAGGGAACAGTGTACAGCCTTTTGGCACTATGCTCGGGGTATTAAAATAGCAAAATCAATAAAAAGCACAAAAATTTTAAAAATATGACACTAAATATGACCATACAAAGGACGTTTGTTTACAGTATGAGAGCTGAAACAAGGCAGAGGGCTTGCCTTATATACATGATAGGCAACTCAGCTTTCTGCTCTGTACGTGTCTATAGATTGCGAAAGGGCCACAAGTATTAATTTTAAGTCACATATAAATTTTAGCTTGTAGGCAGATTTCACAGATATGAAATCCATGGTTAGTGGGAATTGCCTACACCTTCCCAGGTGCCACGGTTTATAATTATGTTACAGATAAATAATTTGGTGTTTAGTTGTGCCCGTTTCCCCTGATTTCTGTTTTCTCCGCTAACACTATTCTGTTCATCTTGCTCCTCTTTTATGCTCTTTTTTGTATATATGTTGGCCAGTTAGTATTGGCAGGTGAAATGTGTCTCCTGCAGTATGCAGTCCTTCCTCCACCAGGCCTCTATCCTGAATGGTAGTTTCAGTGTGTAATGGGTTGTGTGAAGTGGGATCAGGTGTAGACCAGCAAGCAGATCCGACCTACCAGAGAGGATGGGTGAGGAATGGGCAAAGTGGCGTCCTGTTCACTTGGGTAACTGTGGTGTCTTCGGGTTCTGCTGGGGAGCAGTGCTAGCAGTGCTGTTATAGTAAACTTGGACGGCATAAGACCTTGCTCTCTGTCCCCTTCTTCCCCCCCACCCTCCTGCCAGTTCCCTGCCCCTCTTGTATTTTTCTCTTTGCTTTAGAGGTCTGATGTTGTCTCCATCTTTCTGCTCTGCTTTTCTCTCAGGCCTGGCTACTCTCATAGGGAGCCTACCCCAGGCAGAAATGCCTACTTTACAGAGACCAGCTCTCTGGCTGTATCCTGAAGGCAAAAACTGCCACCACTAGGGTTTCTGTTCACAGGGTGAGAGGAGGAGGGGCTTATCTGCTCAGAATAGGGTCATGCAGCACTCTGATGAAGCACCTCAGTTGTTTTCCTCCTCAGAGTTAGGATCAGTTTGATTATAACTTGGAATTTCTGTAGAGTGTCCTTAGAAAGCCTTTGGTGTCTTATATGTGGTTTCTTTTTGTGAAATGAGTCTTTTCAACTTTCTGTCTGCCCAGAATTCTTTAAAATTTATGATCCTCTAATGACGTCTTTTCTTGTTTTGCAATAGTGTTATTGTTTCATTTTAATTTTAATTTTTTTCCTGCTATTTCAGTGGGACCTTGGAAAAGGAGAAGAGAGGTAAATACATTTATTCAGTGTGCTGCCTTGAACTGTAATTGACTAATTTGTGACTGATTGTAAAAGGTAAATAAGTTCCCAAGCACATCTCACTCTCAATGTATATGACTTCTTTTGTACCTTTGAATAATTTTTTAAATCTATTTTTCCTTACTAACAAAGAACATTTTAATTTTCAGTCTCTGCCATAATGCTCACTGCTACTCTCTGGGCTTATGGCTTCTTATAGGAGAAAACAAATAAGCACAGTGACATTTCTGGCCATCAGCTTCTGAGTGCCTCCTTCCCCCTCTTTTTTGTATATAAGGTTATGCATGTGAGTGAAGTCATTTTTTTAAGAGGCAGTATGTATCAGAGAATATTTATTCAGTCATTCATGAAAATGGTCAGAAAACTGATCAAATTGGGTTGCTACCTTTAGTGAAGCATAGCAAAGCAGAGAATCATTTTGAAAATGTTTTAGTAAAAGCCTGAGGGAAGAGAGAAAAAGAACAGCTAGGTCATTTTAGTTCTTTGCCGTCTTATATGGACATGCAGTGTAGTTTTAACATTTTGTTAGAAAGGGAAAAATATGGTACTTATGTCTCTAACACCTTTTCACTTAGCACCTTGTAAACCTTGTCTTTTTTGTTGTCATTGTTTTTGTAATGTCTGAATATTAGGTGAAGGATTTTGCTACCCAAATGTTTTACACTCAGGCCTTTGATGAAAAATCAAGATGTGTCAGTGTATACAGCAGTAATAAAGTCAGTGCTTATGTTGGTAGCTTTCAGACTTTTTCGGTCTCTGGTCCACAGTAAGACATCTAATCTACATTGCTGCCTTGTATATGTGTATATAATACTGAAATTGGTGAATTTCATGAAACAGTATTTTCCCTTCATGTGATACACTCTTTTTGTCTCTTTCATTAATAAAAAGGGTCTGCCCTATTAACTTATTTTCATGACCTACTAAGTGGTTGTGACCTGCAGTTGAAAATCTCTGATTTAGATCTTGATCCGCTAGAATAGTGGGAAGATGGAGGGATTTGAACTCAGGTAGACCTGAGTGGTGATAGCTTAATAGTTTTGGGTAACTTCCTTTTTTCTTTCTCTCTTTTTTTTGAGTCTGTTTTTGCAGCTGTGAACAGGGAATAATGATATCTTGATAGCTTGATTGTGAAGATTGGAAACATGTAAAGTGCCTAGCAGTGCTAGGAGTGGGATAGATATTTAATAATTGAAAGGTTTTTATTATCTTTATTATTTTTACTATATGACACCTGTCAGCATTCTGAATTGCCTTTAGAGGGAGGTAGGTAGGTATCACTTTATCAATATAGAGACACATAGACAGAACTGCCTTTCAGGCTGGGATGGTTGTAGGTACACTATATAAGAAGTAGAGAAACCTAAAGGAGGAAGCTCGAGTTGGCAAATTACAGGTTTCCCCCCCCCTTTTTTTTTTTTTTAAGTTTTATGGAACAAGATTTCTCAAATCCTCTCCAGTTAAATGGAGCCTTATTTCAGGAATACATAGTGACGCAAAGAAAAACAGGAATCATTTTAAAGCTGTGAAGCTAGGCATTTCAGAGAATTATAGTACTGTTTTGACGATAACGGGTTTTCATTTTCTGACTCCTTAGATAATTGGCACATCTCGTACAATGTAACAGTCTTAGGAGGAACTGATTCTCATGTGTTTCCCGACAGTAGCAGTAGTGCTGGCTCCAAGTCCAATATTCTGCTGTCATATCTCAGGTCCGTCTCCCACTAGATTGGGTTCTACTCTTCTGTACTTTATGGTTTCTGCTGCAGTGTGACTTCTGCCTACTTCTGTCACATTCTTGGCTTCTTGGCTTCTGTTTTTTTGGTTGTAAGCAACAGACATGGATTCTAGATAACTGAAGCAAAAAAGAGGAAAGATGTGTGGTAGTTCATCGAAGCAAAGAAAAACTGAAGAACAAGAGATTTAGGTTATAGAAATCAATGGGCTGACTTGGTAGTGGCTAATGATCAGCCCCAGTCATTTTCCTTCATAGTTTTTCTCTCTACATTCAGGTATCTAGGAGCCTGATTTGCCTAGTTCGAGTTATGTTTCTGTCCTTTGGCCAAGGTAGGAGAGGACACTCTGAAAATCCAACCAAGACTGCAGTATACTGGATGCTGGCAGCCAAAAACAACAGATATCCAATACAGTGTTGGGCGGTGGGGGTTGGGAGTGAGGGAGAGGAAGGGAAGAACGGGGGTGGGGGGGGGTAGAGAGTGTGTGTGTAGGGGTGTGTATATTATATTCAAACTCCAGAGAGACAATATACCTGGTTCATAATTGTCATCCAGTATGGAGTTTGTTTACTGGGCACATTTCTGGTGTAAAATCGGAATAGAACTTTGCAGCAGTATGTGACTAGGGCTTAGGGCACATATCTTGAATGAAACTATGATGTGAGAGAGAGATAAAAAACAAAGAAAATGTCCTCCCAAGGATTTTGGATTCATTATTTTAAGCAATTAACTTATATGATTATATTTACCTTTTAGAAAGTTTACTCTTAAGGCAATATAAAGGTTGGAGTGAGGGTGAAGGGCTGTGTGATCAGATAAAGGCAGCAAGACCAGTTAAGAAAGCTGTTAGGTTAGTTGAAATTCAGATTTATAAGGTCCTCTCTGATTTGGTCCCACCTACCTCTCCGATTTAATTTTCTGCCATTTGTCATTTGCTTAACCACTTTAGCCACAGTTATCTTTTGCTGGGGTCAGACTTGTTCTCACCTCTGAGCCTGTACACTTTGGTTGGTCTGCTCTTACCTTTGGTTGTCACTTGTTTGGATTCTTCTCATTTATCCCTTCCTTCCTTCCTGGCTGTATTCTGTAATCCAGTTGCTCCTATGGTGTTTCACTATTAGATCATTTAATTTCTTTATCACAGTTATTATAATCTGCCCCCCCCCCCAACCCCTTTTAACCATTCCACTAATAGTGATAGTTAGGCAGGATTGATTGCTAAAGAAGACTCACAGGACCCAGAATAAGAGTGTTGTTGATCAGCCTATGGTTTATTGCTGAAAAAGGATGCAGTATAGCAACTGCATTGAAGTAAGACTATACATCACAACCAGATGTTGCCTCACAAGCAGTGGACCTGAAGAGGCTGCATGGTAACTCCAGTTGTCCACCCTCTGCAGGATTATATCGGATATGCTTTCTCTCTCAGATAAGGATCATGAAAGTGTGCAAGAAGCACCTTGGAACTAACTAGGGAGCCCACAGTGGAGTCTCAGCTGAGACTTATATCCTGCTGGCCACAGAGACTTATTTGTGCTATGGAACTAGCCCCAATGGCAGAACTCTTTTGGGGTCTCACCAAAACCAGGTGTAAACCATCGATCTTACTGTGAACAGTAAACAGTGCTGATAAACTGGTACAGACAGTCAGTCCAGAGCTCATTGGACCCATGTCTCCAAAGCAGCATTATTAATTGGTATGCTTTGTGCCTTAACCAGGCATCAGTGCCGTGCCAGGTACTTATTTCAGGAATATACTCAGGCCAATTCAGGCCTGTTGGAATTACTCCTCAGCATGCTTTTTATTTACATGTTTATCTTTCTCTTTCACTAGAATATAAAGGCCACTAGAGCAGGAATCATGTCTGTTGGAAGATATCAGTAATTTTATTAATGTGTTTATGAGTTGGCAGTGGTTATTCAGAATGACTAAAAGTATCTTTTCCATTTAGGGCTTAAAAAAAAAAAAAAACTTTTAGGTTTACCACCTGAGTATCTTGGGAAGGACCCGGGACTTTATGCAGTGTTGAGGTCAGGAGGAAATGGGTATAAAGGTGAGTGCCGTTCTGCTTCCCTTCTTATTTCTTCATCCCTCCTTGCCTCCCCCTTAAGGGTCTTCATGATTAGGCACATAGGTAGTTTACCTTTTTGTATTCTTTCTTAACTATCTCTTATAAAAAGAATTTTACTGATTTTACAAATAAGCGAGACAGTGATAAATTACTACCATTTTTTAAGTAACTTATTCACCAAACATTGTGTGTGTGTTTTTTTAATGCATGTTACCTCTAATTTTTATGAGGATAGTAGAGAGTAGATAGTAATATTCCTATTTTGAAGAAATATAATCTGAGGCTCAGAAGTTCAGTATTCCTGTCAAGGTTGTTCTTAGTAATCACTTGGCAGATGTAGATTTGGACCTAGATCATAAGGGCTCCAAAACCAGACATCTTACCATTGTACCAGAGTAGTAGAAGTATGAGATGGCAAAAAACCTTTCAACATACGGTAGGAATATAGATACGAAAAACATTCAAAATTCTGCCTCTTAACTGCTCACTGATTCCACATTAACTGTCACTTCTGGGGCCTCTGTCTTGTCCATTCCTCTGGTTTCCTTTTGTACTTAAGTATTTAGAACTCTCATTTCTTATATAGTCAACTAGATATCTTGAAATTGATGTCCCTGATTTGCTAAGAAAGCTCATTATATGCTCTGAAATGTAGCTTCCTGTTGCTGTTATGTCACTGACCTCACAGTGTCAGTAATTTACCTGATTTCATAGCACATCTAAATCACAAATATTGTAGCCTTTTCTTTTTTAAACCTTTCTGGATACTCCTCTGAGGAGTTAATCTAGGCTCTAATCATCTCTCTTTGGGTCTCTATTTTTGCTTCACTTTCAGGTTATTATTTTTAACTTCATTGTTGTGAGCATTTGAACATTTTATATGGCCCGAAGTTTAATATGCACAAAAATATATGCATTGGAAAATCCCCTGACATCAGCCCGCCTAGCAACTTGGTTCTCCTCCCTGGAGCAGCCAGTATTATCATTTCCTTAGGTGTCCTTCCAGAGATGATACAACTATATATAAACAAATGTTAATGTGTTTTCTCAACTTTTTAAAAATAGTGTATGTTATATACATTGTCTTGCCTTTTTCCCCCCTTCCTCCTCCTCACCTAAAAGTATGTCCTAGTGATCATGCTCTTATTGGTACCTGCAGGGTTTCTTCATTCTCTGTTTTTGATTAAATAGTATATCAGTATGACCAGGCCCTTATGATGGACAGTGGGTTAATTTCTTTTGCTGATGTTGTTATGACTAACTTTGTACATCAGTTCTTTTGCATGTATGCAAACGTATTTGAAGGGTAAATTCCCCACAGTGGGGTTTTAAGGTCAAAAGATATTTGCATTTTTAAGTTTCACTGCCAAATTGTCTCTAGGGAGGTTGTGGACATACCTACCAGCAGTGTTTGAGTATATTATATTACTACAGAGTATTATAGTGCTTTTTATCTTCACCAAACTGGTTGATAAAAAAATATTATCGTATTTTTTTAAACGATTTGTGTTTTATCTTATAACATATATAATAACATTAAAAGGCACAAAATATAGCTTGATGGTTTTAACAAATGAAGCACACCTGTTGTGTGCCACTACTCTGGTCATCTTCATTCTAAGCCTCTGGAAAGATAACCCATTATCCTGACTTCTATCATCAATGCATTGTGTTCATGCTTCGTTTGAGTCATACGGTATGTGTCCTTATTTGTGGATTCTTTTGCTCAGCATTATATCTGAGATTCATCCAGGTACTTTTATCCTCCATAAGCTGTTTATTTCCTGTGTCCATGAATGGAGGATCATTTTATTATGGATCTCTGTAAATAAAGGAAGTGAATTCTTTATCTGAGATATGATTGTAACTATTTTCTACAGTTAGTCATGCCTCTTGATTGCGCATATCATGATTCCTACATGAAGATTTTTTTTTAAATTACATAATCTAATTGATTTTTATGGCCATTCAAAAGTTTCCCCCATTATATCACTTGTTTTCCTCAATAGGCCTAATGTCTTCTGAGCATCATATAACTTATTAAACCACACCTTAATGTCAATAAAAATGAAAGTGTAATAAATAAATGAAAAATGACAATGCTGGAAGTGAAATTTGAATCAAATGTAAATGGAGTTCTAGAAGAATAGAGTGTTCCCACTGCCACTGTTCAGTAGACGAGCTGTGCAGTCAGAGGAAATTAATGAAGGCAAATTTACGGACCAGTGAGGAAAGTGGTTCTGATGAAAAGGATGATATCCCAGAGGAAGTGACTCTGACAAAAACACTTCACAGTAATGAAACTTTCTCAGAGAGATTTTATGATGTTGAAGGCGCAAGGGATAAAATGTTGGAAGCTGGTTCCAACTTAGAAAGGAGTATGACAATTCACCAAAAGGTGTAAAATATAAAAGACACTCACTTTGTATCGTAAGTTATGCCATAGAGGGGACAAGTGCTGTTCAAACTGCTGGATGAGTTATTCACAAGGAAATAAAGCCCTTTAGGTCACAATGGTTCTCATTTCTTAAATTACAATATATTAAATGGATATTACTTTTATTATACATTTATAACTGACAATTTTTAATGTTTTGACAGTTTTAAAGGTCATAGAAAAATTCCTCCTGATTAAGGTTACTTTTCTTGGTTTCATCTTACATGGTCATTTTTGTGGTCCCACACTGCTACACAAAATGAGGACTGCCTGTATCTGTTTAAACAAAAAAAATCCCAACCTCCTTAAACTGACCTGATTTTCAGAAAGGAATCCCTTCATTTTTTTCTGACCTTGCAGTCTATCACTGGTTAAATAGAACTCCAAATATGGTGTTTTTCTTGTAGTTAGGACTTGAATTTCTCGAGCTGCTCTGTCTATTCCCTAAAATGCTAAATGTAGATACTGATGGTCACAGGGAGAAGAGCATGTAAGATTGTGAAAGACAACAATGGTTTTGTGTATTTCTTGAGCACCTACTACATACCCGAGGCACTGTGTTAGGTTTTGGGGTGTAAATAACATTGTCTCCCCCCTGCCTTTCTTTTTCCTTGAAGGAGCTCACAGTCTACTGAGGGTAGATACACAGATGAAAGATGATATAAAGGAGTTATGTAGAAATATAGAAGAATTAGAGTTTACAATACAAAGAATTTCAGATTATTTCAAACATTTTAAAAGTGTTACTTAATTCTTTGCTGTATTCTCTAATGTTGGAGATACCACAGAAGGGTGATTCTTGTTTTCAAGGAAATTGATAGAAACAGTATATATAAGCTGAGCCTTTTATAGGTCAGGTGGCAGCATGTTTAGTACTTGCCATAACACAGAGATATTTTTAATGTAAATAATACATTATGGAAATAATTATGCTTGAGCAGCGGGTGCTATACTGTAATCTGCCTGTGGCAGATTAATCTTTAAAACAAATAGCCTAATTTTGGACCATGAATGCATTTTTTTGAGCAGAGTAGGTTAATTGACCAACTTGAGAGTTGTATTGTAAATTATTGTCGAAGCTAGGTTGAGTCTCCCAGTGTTTTTACTCACAAACCTGTACCTAAATTGTTAAATAGTATAATATGTGTAGTTATTTAAAAAGGATTTGGTTTCGATTTCATTTCTCTGTAAAGCTTGACCTACTGTGCCTTTTTTTCCCCCCCACAATGAAATAAAAGATACTGATTTTAATTATTCACTGAACACATTTTTATTCAGTACTTTTGGACAGCCAGTGCTAAGAACTCCGAGGCCACTATGAAACTTTTAGTTTAATAGGTGAGATAAGTCTTGACTACAGATAGCTAAACAAATAATACAAGCTGGCGATCATCTTGTGGGTGGTACAAGTGAGGACTTAGGGTCAAAGGAGTAAGCAGTTATTTCCAGCTAGGCGAATCAAGGCATCATGGATGCAGTACAGATGATGAAGCGCTTGAAAGATTTCTCATAGGCATGTTAATAGAAGCATGTACCATATTAGAGCAAACACCATTGAGAGAGTCCTAAAGATAAAAAGCTTCTTTGATGTGTTTTAATTTTATTATGTAAACTTTGGTAGATGACATTTGATGACAAATGATAGGATGATCATTAATACTACCTATTTTTGTATTCAAAAAATACTGTTATGTTAATCAGGATTGTACACTGTAGTAGGCCTCCAAGTGTGTGTGGCCCCTGGCAGCATCAACATCTCCAGGTAACTTGTTAGATATGCAAACCTTTGGTCCTGCCCCAGACCTTGCAGTTGAATCAAAAGTCTAGGGTGGAATCTAGCAATGTATGCTTTTACAAATTTTTTCTTATTTTGAGAGGACCAGGCATTTATAGTCTGTTGTTATTATTACCTTTTTGAAAAAAAAAAAAATGCAGCGTCTGTATCAGCTTTGATAGTTTACTTTTTTTTTTTTTTTTTTTTGGTGCATGGTCATTCTCTTTGAAGTTGTTAATGATTAATGGTGAATTCTAGAACCGATTAAAAGACAGTGCTCTCCAACTTACTGTTTGATTTTAAAATCTTTGTCAGTTTGAATGGTTAGTTTTTCCTTGAAAATTTGAAAATCTAGAAATTGAAGAATTTAGTGAACTATTTTAATTGTCAGTGGTAATTATAAAGAAAATTGCTAGCGTATCTCCTTGGTGCATCAAGTATACTGGCTGCCACCTGGAATTTAAAAATGAGTTATTGTAGTCATTGGTAATATATGTATAGAAAGAAAACATGTCCTGATGTAGTTTTTCATTTTTATGATATCTTTTAATGGCACCTATCAGTTTTACACTAAATATATATATATTTAATTCTAATAATTATTTCTAACGAAATATTAATAATTGAAGAACGCTAGACTTTTCCAAAGTGACTTTGTTTCACATCCCCAGCAGCAGGGGACGAGAGATCTAATTCCCCCACACATTCTACAACCATTGTTACTATCTTCGTTGGCAGCTGTTCTAATGATGAGTGGAAAGTGGTATTCTGATTTACATTTCCCTGATGGCTAATGATGTCAAATGTATTTTCATGTGCTTATTGACCATTTCTGTATCATTTTTGGTGGAATATCTAGTCAGATACATTGCCGATTTTTAAATTGGGTTATTTGTCTTTCTGTTATTGATTTGTAATATTTATTTGTTCTCGACACAAATAAAACCCTTACATGCTTTGTAAAAACTTTTTTTCCATTTTGTGGGTTGCCTTTTCACTTTCTTATGGTGTCTTTAAAGTGAAAAACTTAAATTTTGATGATGGCAGTTTATTATTTTCTTTTCCTGCAAGTGTTTTAGGTAACACACCTAAGAAACCATTGCTTAATCCAATGTTCACTTGGGTCTTTGATCCATTTTGAGTTAATTTTTATATGGAATGAAGTAGGATTCCAACTTAATTTTTTTTTTTTTTTTTTTTTTTTTGCATATGGATATCCAGCTGTCCTAGCTCCTGTTTGTCACAGTGATTTTTTGTGAATTTTTATCTGTACTTTCTAGATCTTGTTAGTGGCTGAAGAGATTTTGAGTTTTACTGACTACTCCCAACCTGTTGTCCATAATGAGAATGCATTTACTAAGTATTGGAGAAAAAAATGCTGTGAACGAAGTACTGTATACCATGTCAGGAGTCATATTTTTAAACGGACGCAAACCAGAGGAGGTTTTATAGTTGATATGTCATAACGTTTTAAAATGGGAACTAGAATACTTGGGAAAGAGACATGGAGAAAGTCCTTCCAGTCCCTAAAGATTTTCATTTGGAGCAGAGTTAAGCATGTTTTGTGTAGCTCTTGGTGCTGGAAGTAGAACTTACAGGTAGGTGTATTTCAATTCTAGAGAAGAAAGCACCTTGAAACGATTAGAGCTGTCTAATAATTTAGTAAACCAGGCACCCTCACATGAAAGCTCATCTTTGGAGGAACTCAAGCAGAGGTCAAACCATTTTGTCCTTATAATTACAGAATTGAATTCTGCATAGAACAAAGGTTGAAGGGTTTCCATTTTCCTGTTCTAATTTGCTTTCACATTTGTGAAGGGTTTTCTCTTCAGGGTCATTCTTTCCCAGACTTCTGTCAGGTAGCAGAAAGTGAGTGAAAATAGGTTATTGTCTTGAAGAATTAAATGATAGAAGTACTGTAATTTTTGATTAGCTCATATTTATTATTCTGAAAATTGATTCCATTGCTTGAGCTAATTCTTTTCTTTTTGGCTTCTTTGACATTGGAAACCCCAGTGAACAGTGAGGATTAGGCACTGTAGCAAGATGAAACTTGGTGAGAACTAAAAATTGAAGTGTTAGTCTAACATCACATTTGTGCATGGTTGTGATTTGTAGATTGTGGGTTGAAGAAAATGTACTAGTGTGTATTTATACTTTTACAGTAGATATATTTTCGTTGTATGTTTTAAGGTTTGGAAGAAATCTGATTGTTATTTAAGCTGTTTGAGGCAAATGAATTTAAATACCTGGCAGAATAAGGACCTTTTGGTGATAGATAAGACTCTCAAAATATATTATTCTAAATAGATTTGAGAATGTGGAAAAAAATTTGATATCTTTATTTCTTTGAAGCAAGATTTTAGAATGATCTATAAAATAGGGAGAAAAAAATGGAGCTTAACCTGATCTTTTAAACATTTGTCTGCTCAATTTTAGGGGCTTTTTCTTATTTTAAAGATTATTCCAAATTTTCACTTTGAGCCGAGCCTGGATCTTGGCTGGGAACAGTTGACTTCAAACAAAAGCTTTTATTTTGTGATGTTAGTATGGGTGTGCCTCAGTGAGCAACTGGTACAAATTGAATACTGTGAAGAAGCCGTCTTTATATAACTATTTTTAAGGCTTAATTTTAAAAAAATTAATGTGTGCATTAAATTTTTATGCTTAAGGAAGGTAAAATTATTTTTAGTGTATATGAGATTTCATCTGGTTACTGTACATTAAAGATTACTAAACTATACTATAAAGGTTTCCTTATCCTTCTCCTGTTTTTGAATGGACCACTTAAAGGTTGCTCGTGTTCACAGGTCTCTAACCATGACCCTTCCAGAAGGGTCACTTCTCCTCTCAACTAATTGATACAAGACAAGTATGCCCATTACAGGATACAATATGGGGGGAATATTGCAGTACAGGCTGTTTCCCTGTGACTGACTTGCCTGTAGTGTTCAACAGCCCTATTAAATTTAGAGAGGGATTTATTGAATTAAAGAGTACCCCACATTCAACTGGAATTAGCATATTTTTTAAAAATACTATTGGAATTGGAAGATGAAGACCTCATTGATGCTAATTATTTGGTATTTGTGAATGAGCCTGAAAAGGCTGGTATCTATCAGTCCTTCCTGCACATATGTGGTGATCTGTGCTTTAATTTGCAGCTATTACTACTATTTAAAGAACCTGTTGTTCTTTGCAACTGCCACATTGAGCTCTATCAGCCAGACACCATTGATCTCAGATCTCTGTTTTTCTTCGAACTTGACTACAATAGGTATGTAAAACCTAGTGTGCAGCAAAACTGAATTTCCAGCAGTGTGGCTTCACTGTTGGTGAACTTGCAGTATTTTGGGTACTAACATTGCAGGTTGGAGATCTTATTGTCTTCAAGCACACAAGAGTGCAGATTAGAATGTATAGGGCCAATGTTAATATCTGTGTTAGAGGTAAATCTCACGACAATATTTAAGGGATTTGGGTCAGTATGCTATTTTCAGGGGACATACTGTTTCTCTCCATTGTCATCTCACCCTAACCTGGAGCAGTAGTACTCTTATCTGTGTTCCTCCATGCTTTGACTTAAGCTTATAGTGTTTACCACATTTGTCTTAATATATAGCAGTTATGCATTTCTGTACATCTTATTTTAAAGGAGGAAATATTTGAATTATTTTATATCCTATACCTAATTGAATGTATTTTACATAGTAGACACAGTATTATAGAATAACTGGATTTGACAGTAGTGTTCAGAGCAGAATCTGTTAACATGTCCAGATATACTATAAGTATGCCTTATATTAATATAATAAAGAAGTTCATTAATACTACTGTAGTTTTTCAATGCACTTCATAGTTTTGACTTCACATTGATTAATTCAAATGCAAGGGTTATCATTTTTTCATCTGTGGGATTGGAGATGAGGGTCATTCTTGTATGCCTTCAAGTCTTATCTCATTATAGGTTTCCAGTAATCTGTGGCTCTTAGATGCAAGTTCCATTGATTTTACTTCTTTAGCTATGAAAAATCTTATAAAATCTAAGGATGTGTCAGATTATGAAGGCAGTTTTACCAAAAAAAGGCTTGTTTTCCTTATACCACACAAGAAAGAGGATCAGTGTGGTTTGAAACTTTCATTTCCTATGTGCCAAAGAGAGACTTGAGTTCAGAGCCAATGATAAAAGGTGCCACCAAATTTACTACCAGGTAAGACCCTTTTCCCCAAGGATTTTAGACTTTAAAGAGAAAGTTAATGCAAGTAACATGCACTCTCTCGATATATGAGTTTGATCTGATTGACCTTGAAAAAAATGGGCGAAATTGAAATACAGGCCAGGGGATCCATATTTAGGCCTAAGAATTCTTTGCCATGTTTCTGCATGTCATTTGATTCTGGAGCCTCTGCAGACCCAGCCATCCAAGTATAGCAGTTGACCTTGGAGGAATAGTAAATGGTTGTGGAAGTGTAAACTAAAACAGTCCACAAAATTGGTAGCCAGGATCTAGACCAATGGGGTGTCACAAAGCAGTGTATAACCATTGTCTATACAAAGCAGCCTTCAACAACCCTATCATGTGGCAGTAAAAAAAAAAAAAAAAAGACTGTGTATGAATATTCTTTGTAGATCTCTGTGCCTCAGGGTTGAAAACCATCCTTCTGTCAGTCATTCATATCTATTATTTATAAGTAAAATCAGTGGAAGTCCTGATTAATATGTATCCAGCCATTCATTGGAGATAGAGATTGACCATATTTGACCACAAGTAGTTGAAACAGGTTCCAGAAACAAGCTTAATCGGGGAGGGGTATTCTTGATCCATAGACGGATGGCTATGGTTTCTTACTTTGAAAATCTGACTGACCAGGTTTTTCTGAGTGAATTAATGCTTTCAATAAATCCCATTGTCTGGAGTTGCTTTCAGGTGTTTGCAATCAGTGAATCTGGTTACAGTGCCAAAATGTAAGTATCTCTTGTCAGTTTTACAATAGTTAGGCTGAAAAACTGAGAGGAGAAGGTCCTCATATATTACAATGTATTTTGTTTGTCTTCCCTCACTAGAATTAAACTTCAAGGAGTTTTCTTTACTGCTCCTTAGCATCTGAAATAATGCCTGGCATATATAGGAGACACTCTGGACATAGTAGTAAAATGAATTAAGAACTATCGTGTTTCACCATATAATCCACAATTAAACCTAATAAATGAATTCACAGATTCTTTTAACGTTTTTCTAAAATTTTACTCCCCTTCTCCTTCCTCCTTTGTTTATGGGCTCTGCTTTGATCATTGGCATCATTGGTGAGTATGACAAGTCATATTTAATGTTGTCTAGGAATCAAGTCATGACTTTGGATAAAACTGTGATGGCCAGTTTTTTGCCTTAATTGGAAAGGATACTCCATACTGAAAACATTTCTACCTAAAACATACATTAAGTCTTGTTAAATTACCAAATATACCCAGCGAGATGAGTGTATGTAAAAAGATGTGTCATTAAGGTTTGTTATCTGCTTAAAGGAAATTTAGTTCCTGGCCCTGGGTGACCTGGAAATCAGAAATTTCAGTACTTTTTTTAAAAAAAATTTTTTAAGTTTACATTTTTAATAGTAGTTGGTACATATTCACACAAGCTCATACACTTGTTTGTCTTTTTAAAATATCTAATATGTTTTAAAGAGACAAGGGGATAGTTGTAAGATTCTCAAAAAAGTTAACAGCATTTATTAATAATTAATAATATTGAGGTAAAGTTTTTTTTTTTTTTTTTTTAGATTAAAACATACAATTATTGCAGTAGCTAAATGAACAGTAAGAAGTTAGATCAAAAAAATTTTTTATGGTGACATTGGTTAATGAAATCCAGTAAGTTTAATGAGTACTATTTAACGGTAAGGCATATATATTACATACATACACATACACACACACACACACACACATAGCATCATGTGTTCACGTCCTGTAGTTAGATTCATTTGTAACCACATATTTGATCCCTTACTTTCTTAAAAAAAAAAAATACTATGAAAATAACAAATGTATATAATAGAGGGGGAAAGGCTTCTTTACTAATACTAACCTTAGGAAACAACAATGTTAAGACCTTGTTCTTTGGTTCTTTTGGTGGTTACCATTATATGTTTATTATTGTCTTGATTTGTTATCTTAGACACAATTTAATGTCCTTCTTTACTTTTAAATAAAATATCCATGATAATGTCTTAGTGAAATAATGTGCTTTGAATAATGCTTTGGGAGAGAAAATTGTTGTAGACTGACATAAAGAAAACATGATGCAATAAGGTGTATTGGACAGGAGAAATATTAGTAACTTGCAGAAAACATTCTGGTGTTTTCCTTTACTCCCACATAGAATACTTCTGATGCTTCTGATCATCAAATGTGTCAGAGTTTTTTCCACACCAGTTAATTCTCTGCAATCCCAGTTGGGTGTCCTGCAAGTCAGTTCAGCTCTACCACTCTCTACCTTGAGGTAGCATCAGATCTTCCAAGTAAAGGGATCGGTTCCACAAAATCGCCCTCACTTCATACACCTGTTGCAAGTCCTAGGCTGTCACTACTGACTGGCCCACTATAAATCATGGTTTTCCACAGCACCTTCCTTGTGTTTGATATTTGCTAGAATGGCTCACAGAACTTAGGGAACCACATAACAAAACAGTTTATTATAAAACAATGTGACAGAGGTACAGATGAACATCCAGATGGAAGAGAGATGTAGGGCAAAAAGGGGGGGAAGGAAGAGGTGCAGAGCTTTAATGTCGGACATAGGTACATGACCCAGTACCTCCATGTATTCAGTGATTCAGAAGCTCTCTGAATCCCATAGTTTTGAGGTTTTCTTTGGAGGTTTCATCGTCTAGGCAGGTCAGTTCTTAACTCAGTCATCATTCCCTGTTCCCTTCGCAGGAGATTGAGGTTGAGGTGGAGTGGAACCTTCTAAGCTTCTAATCATGGCTTGCTCTTAGGTAACTAGCCCCCACCCTGAAGTTATCCACAAAAGACACTCCTATCACCCAGGTAATTCCAAGGAATTTAGGAGCTCTGTCAGAAGCCAGGGTCAAAAACCAAATATTGAAACAAAAGATGTTTCTAGTGCTCATATCGTTAACCTATTACAAGGGTTTTAGGAGTTCTGTGCCTGGACTAGGGGTGGCGGTGGGCGTGTGGGCGTGTATGTGTGTTCGTATGTTTAATTTTCATAGCAACAAATGGATCAAATTAGCCAGTGGGTCATTCTAGATACACTTTGAATGAAAGTCCGGTATTTCTCCATGTCCTCCTTGTAGACTTAACCTTAGTCTAGGAATACATATCTTGAGTTGGACTTCAAGGAGATCCAGGCTCTGCCAAGTCATTCTCCATTCAGAGAATTTCTTGGTGGCTTGGAGCTTGAAGCAGTCCTAGAAGTTTATTTTTGCATGTGTAGTATGATTATAGCTAGACCATTCTTTCCTCCTTACAAGTTAAAGTTAATGGTTCTTAAATAGGCTGTGACCGACCGACTGACTGACTGACTGACTGACTGAATGAATGAATGAATGAAAGTGCAGGAACTTCTGAGATTTTGAAGAGATTAAGTGATTTTGAAAGAACAGACCCATTTCCATATTGGCCTGGAATGGAACCAGTTTTCCTAGATGTGACTTAACAGTAGTCATGGTTTGAACCTTCTGCAGTTATGTCCTGAATTTCTGGCCAAGAATAGTGGATAAAATAAATATGGAAAAGGAAAAAAATCAATTTATGTATTGAGAGATGTATATCCACTGCACTAGACTTCTGGTTTCTAACTGCTCACTACCTTTCACAGTATTAAAAATAGCAAACTGATGGGTGGTTCAGTAGTTCTTGGTTGATAGTCACCTCATGGTGAACCCATTCTGCTCTTCGCTATTGCTTCTCTGCCCTTTGAATGACATTGCTGGTTTTACTTTATATTTCTTCCAATCAATGACATGGAAATAAAGTGGAATTTATTAAAGCTACAAGTGGGATTTTTTGACTTCTTTCAAATTAGAAAAGTAGTCATTGTACCAGTGGCATTCAAAGTTAGACTGAATCAAACTGTTAACATCTTATCACTACACTAGAAAAGGTTTATATTAATAGAATTTATAGAGCACATTAAGTTGTCCAAGGGAGCAAACATCAGGGAGAAAGGAGAGCTTACACTGCCTATAAGGAAATTCCAGGAGTGGGAAACTGCGAGTTATTTCCCATTAATGATTAAAAATTATTTTGATGTTATATGTAAAAGGAAAGTAATTTAAGACCACACAGATAATTCAGTAATCTACATGATATTCAAAACCAAATTAAAGGTACTGTTTTTAAACACTGTATAATTATGGAGAAGGCTTAATGGAACCCTTATTTAATTTACACAGAATTTGTTGTCATTTAAAGTTCTCTTCCCAGGAATTCAGTGTTGCTGTTGTAGGCGGCAGTTTTGTTGCTTCTCAGCTACTCTTTGGAAGCCAGGGAACAGGAATAGTAATATTGGACTGATACTTCTTTAAAACATGGACATTTTATTAATCCAATACCCACTGTAGATGTTGGTTGTAATGTTAATTTAAAATGTGTATTCTAAGAGATTGAGAATCTTGAGCCAATCTTGTTTCCCTCACTAGTAATCCTTCCCCCCCTTGTATTTTACATCAATATTAATCCAGAAACGATACCTTATTTTGAATGCTAATAGTCTATTTAAAAACAAAGTCACACTTTTATTTTTATAAAATATATATAATATTCATGAAAACACAAAGTAAAACATACTAGACATTTAGATTGCGTTGATTATTTCAGCGAATCTGGTTCTGTTAAAAGACAGCTCAATGTGTGTCCCATCACACACGAAATCTAGTAAAATAACAAAGGCTATCATTAATTGCTTTTTTTATATCTCAGATGCTATTGAATGCTTAATAGGTATTGTCTTACTTAGTTCTCATAATGACACATCTATCTGTCGGTAGATAGAGTAACTAGCCAAATGTCTGATGCTCAGTAAGTGGTAGATCACAGTATTCTTGTAGTTCTAGTTCTGTGTGTCGTTTTTGGTAAAGAATGCATGAAGCTGTGAATGGAAGGCAATGTAAATATTAATAAGTGAATGCCCTAACATAATTGAAAAAATTGTAAAGAACTAGATATTTGTTTCTGGCAGTTTTATTTTGCATGGTTTATAAATGAAATGGCCTGACATAGGATTATTAAATGATCGTGGGAAAGGAGTAGGGAATTTGGTGCAGTTAGAGGAGAACAAGGTTATAAAATATTCAGATCATTAGAGGAGAAAGCAAGAAATAAGTGATAGGAAGTATGAGATGGGAATTTAATTTCATAGTAGCCACCAGTAAACCTAGAAAATTTGAAAAACCATAGACAGCTTCATGATAGTAAATGTGTATGGGGCATTCATATCTTTTCAGATTTTATTTCCTCTAGTGTTAGAATGCCAGTAGAGCAAATCTATCTATTATTCCAAGATCTTGAGGTCAAAAACTGATGATGAAAGGAGTCCTTTCCTATTATAAGCTCTCTGATTTCTTGGAGTAGTCTGTCTAGCTTTTGTCTATGAAACAGTGAAGGAAAAATAGCAAAAATAAAAAATCTCTTAAGCTTTTCTCAGTGAACTACAGGCTGTCCTCACTTTTTATGCAATTCTCCTTTGCCTTGCCAATTCCTCTACTCTGGCCTAAAGGAATCAATGGGGTCAAAATCAAGCCACGTCCTCTAAAAAGCAAAACTAAGGACAGCAACACTAAGGACATGCCTTTTAACAGCAACTGTTATGTTTTTAAATTTGCGCCTGCATTTGTAACTGTACTGCATTAAAATGCTTTAAAAATATTTTACCAAGGTGTAATATGTATGATAATGTGTTTGTGTCATACAGTATTTTGGAAGTAGGTATGGTTGTTAAATAATTGGTCATGCTTCTTATTCTTTACCTTTTTAACAAAAATTATACTTCCTGTATTGTGAATTTCAGATACATTTTGTATCAGATATAGGTTGCATTTGTTTTTCTTCTTCCTGAAATTGACTTTGTGAAGGAAGGAAAACCAACCCAATAATTTTACTGTGATTGATTTTTTTTATGGTACCTATGTGGATAAGGTATTCATTGTAACCATTAGTCTTTTTGTAAGAGGGATACATTTTACCATTTTTTCCAGGCTTTATTCTAGGCATCTAGTGTTTTAATCTGAATAAGATATCTTTCAAGATATATACCTTCTATCGAAGGGAGACGGGTGTACAAAATGAATATCTGCAATGGTGGTAGACCTTAGGTAGGCTGTAGATTGTCTGAAATTTGGCTGAAGCATACAGCATATCCAGAATCATTAGGATGGGATATGGGGGATTTGGAGGACTGAAAATATACTGTGAGGTAACACTCTAGAGATAGTAATGGTGTTTGGTGATTGATTAGCTGTAGGAGTTGAAAGAGGAGAAAGAGTCACTGTCTGTAGCTTGGTTGACTGGGAGGATGGAGCCATACACAGAGGTAGAGAATATAGGAAGAGAAATAAGTTTGGCATGGGAGATGAATTAAGTTTATACACAGTAAGCTTGAAATGCTTTAGGGACATCTATGAGGATGTGGGGAAGGAGGAAACTTTTCTCTGCCCTCAAGGTTCTTTCAGCTGGTCTAATAATTAAATCTACACGGGACAGATTAACAAGAGAAAATAACCAAATTTCATTACATATGTATGCATGGGAACCCCACATACATGAGAGTCAGAGACCCCACATTACACAAGAGGTTCAAAGACAGAAAGGGAAAATGAGGTATATGTGGGATTCTGCACTAAGGAATGAAGTGGTGAGGTGCTTTACGGCTTGAGAGGGGAGGAAGGCTGTTACAGAATGAAAAGAAGAGCCAGATGTTCAATAATTAATAGTTTATCATGCCATATAGATAGGCCAAAAAAAAAAAAAAAGTTGTTTCTGTTGATAACTATTACTATGAGCAAGAAGACCCCTAATTTAAATTTTGGCCCACATAGGTAGGCCAAAAAAAAAAAAAAGTTGTTTCTGTTGATAACTATTACTATGAGCAAGAAGACCCCTAATTTAAATTTTTTAAGGAAGTGGTAAAAGTTTCTAAGGAGCATTCAGGGTCTAGATTGTCTTCAGCTCAAAATATTCACTTGCTGAAGTGGCACATTTCAGGGAGGCCTACTCTGAACCCCTACACAGAGAATCTTGTCCATTTGGCTTCAAGTAACTGGAAACACTGTTTTAAACAAGTCGAAGAAATTGAGAGGCAAGACATTGTGCCCTTTTTAAAAGTATATTTTCTGCTTTTTAAAAAAATTACATTTTCCTTAGTTTGAGGAATTCCATCAGGCTTATTGCCTCAGTTGAGAAATTGCTACTGATACAGGAGGAAGTGCTGTATCTGTCCTGTTTTCAGGAAAGCAAAAGCTTCCTTAACCTATTGCCATATCTTGACAGCCTCCGTCCCGATTTCTGCTTCAGTCTTGTTATTAGCCAGACTTCCATAGGGGCTACCTGTAGCCATAAGGACGGCTGAGGATTTATTCATCTGGACCTGTTGCTACTTTTAGAGAAATTGAGATTATGTTAGCAAGGATTCTGAAGGCAGTTAATAGTTATTACATAAGTGAATAATTAAGCAGTAACCCAACAAAGAAACCCACGATTGCCTCTTTCAGTTCAAAATTTAAAAAAAAAAAAAAAAGGCTGCATTTTCAGATAAAATCAAGTGCTATTATTAATTTTGGCATGGATGGCTATTAAAAGTAATTTGGGCTTTAGACAACAGATCTGCAGGGGGAGGAGGTTAGTAGTTGATACGGCAGACAGAGGAGACGGAGGGAAGAGTGAGGGATGACTTTCAGGCTTTTGACTTGGATAATGAAATATTAAGCCATGAATAGCACAATATTTGCTACAGAAATGGCTGTAGTGCTTTTGTGCCTTCCAAGACTTTTTGGTAAACTTCCAAAGTAGGAGGGTTATGCATTCTAAAATTCCAGGCTCTGTTATGAATACTGATTACGTAAATTAAATAGATTTAACCTAACTTTCATCTGATGAAAACCCCGATTTCTATATGTATCAGTTTTTAAAACAATCACATCTATGTAGTATTTCAAGAACTAGTTCAAAAGCATTTAGGACCTGGGTAGGTGTGAGTAGCAAAATGTGTTTATTTTTGGTTGGTAGATTTACACTGTTCTCTTTATTGAGTCCATCCTACTTGTGGCGGTAAGAGAATATGGATATAAATCTCTTCCTCCTAAGTCAAGTGATACTTTCATTAAAAATCCTGTCAGGTAAGAATAAGAAAACTTTGAAAACAAAGGTTTTGAGGAGAGATTCAGGAGATCTAGAGGAGGAGAATGGTTAAGAATTTAATCTGGCATCTGATGACCACTTCTCTGCCCTTTATCGGCTTTTGATTTTGGTTTAGGATCTTCTTTTGAGCCTAGGTTAACTTGATTTTGAAAGAGACGATAATAGGTACTGTACAAACTTGTTATGAGATTTAAATGATAGTGCACAAGTGTTGCAAAGTTTAGTAGTCATTTTGTTACTTCTGGTAAGAATATTTAACCTTTGGACCTCAGTTTATGTACTACACTGCTTTTCTTTAAATTTATTTAGCCTTCATATCATGAGAACAGATTTTCTATGCTAATTATATTTTTCAGTTAGTTTGGTTTTATATGTCTGTGTTGCCTTATTTCAGAGAAGTCAGGAGATATTTTCTTCTTTGAGTACCTGGTTTTTTGTGAGCTTAGTTCTTATGCATTTACTTATTTTTTAATACCTACGGCACCTGGTTTTCCTAGGTGGTCTCCCGTCCAAGTACTAACCAGGCCGGACCCTGCTTAACTTCTGAGATCAGACGAGATTGGGCACGTGCAGGGTGGCATGGCCATAGACTAGTTCTTAGTTTTTTAAAAACTTTAAAGTATATCAGAGGTCAACCCACGAAACCCAGTTATTGCTTATAGGAGATGAACTAGTTCTATAAAAGCTTAAGTTATAGGCCCAAGACCACTGGCATCCTGAGCAGGGATGAGGATCACCCAGTTGTGTTGTGAGGAAAGGGTTCACCAAACTTGTTCTCCTCGCGTGGAAAGACGTTGATATAATTTGTAGGTATGTTTAACCCAAAACAGAAAGGTGGAGTGTCAGCATGGCAGAGTAGTCTCTAACTTGTGAACTGCATCTGGAGTTAGAGTGAATAGTATAATGCCTTTTTATAACTTAGCATGTCCCTAGATTGGTTGGGTCCCCTAGAAGCTAGGCCTGTGAGACTCTTGTTTGTAATTGATATGGTCCTATGTGGAACTTAGGATTCCTCAGCCAGGGTAGCTTCCACACCCTTGAGTGAGTTCTTGCCTTCTTGTACCTGAGTCGTCACGTGGTGGTAGTAGAAGGGAGATGTGCAAATACAGCTCTTGGATTGCATGTTCTGCCAACTTGTCTGGCCTGATAATATCCTAATAGCCTTTCCTGCCCTATATCCTTCTGAGTAAACAGGTTACAGGTGTGGCCTACTTAGATTTTGTGAATTTCTCCCACTGAGTTCCTCCTACTGATGATTCTGACTCATCAGAGCAGTAGTTCTTTTCATCTGATTGATTAGCCTAGACTTGAGACCGAGAGGCCAGTGCACAGTCCCATAAAACAGATTTTCATCCTCTTTGGTGGGAAAGATATTTTCTGAGTTATTTCCTCTCATGAGGAAGAGGTAAGACTTTGTTGTCACTCCCCTACGTCCACAAATCCCCCCTCCGTCCATCTCATTTAGTGCTCATTGGAATCCAGAATTATATTTTAGGTATAATAGAAGGCACAAGTTAAAAAGATACTCGTATTTTTTTCCAGGAGTTTACACCTGAAGGTATTGAAAAAAGTTCAACTAGTCTTCATAGTTCTAGTTTTGTTTTTCACAAACCAGTCTCACTTGTCTCTTTATTTTTTGCTCTACTAAAAAGTATTGAATACAATAAGAAAAAACAAGACCAAAGTTCTTAAGCTTTTGAAGAAGTATTAGTCTCTATCCATATTTGTGTTTTGTTTCATTTCTGCTAATTAGGTATTTCAAGGTACTGATGGTAGGTAAATTTATGTAATACTAAGTGCGGTGTAAACATTTGCTGGATATTTTAGAAATTGAGTCTCATGTCTAAATTGTAGTAGGACTTAAGTAACCAGACATTTCATTTCAGTGACATATTTCTGTTTTTCAGCAACCTGTGTCTTGACAAAGTTCTAACCTTTTTTTACTTTGATAAGAATGTATGAAAAACACTTTGAATGAACAGGCTCTCGGCAACAATTAGGAAAGTTTCTCTTACTTAGCATATGTTCTCTTGCACATTTGATAACTTTTTTGATGGCCTCCATAATATTACCATGCTAAGTTGTTAAGTAAACTTGCCATTTATAATGGCTAATGTCTGTCCTAAGAATTACAACTTTATAATACACAGGAGATACAAGATACAGGCAAGAGCAGATGTTTCAGAGAAAGAATTGGAGTAGTTGAAACATAAATGACCTATTTTGTGAATGTGGATGTTCTAGGTACATTTTCCAGTGCTAAGCTGTCAACATCACAGTAAGGAGCATCTGCAGACACAATTGCCTGCATATAGAACACAGAATATACAGTAGCTTCCTGATACCTTGCCAGCTCTCAGTTGAAGTACAAACTGGTTCTGACCATTATACATACTTACTGCTACAACCTGAGAGCACCATCTCCCCCCTTCTCCACCGGAACTCCTCCGTCCCCTCACCCTACTCAGGTTTTTTTTCATAGCACCTTCTACATACTACCTAATTCTAAATTCTGCTGAAGTTTAAACTCTGCAAGGGCAAGGGTCTTTATTTACTGCTGTATTTTAGTAAGTTTCGTTTCATTGTGGGTAAAGGGCTAACCTTTAATATTAACAGTGTCTAGTAGCGATGTTAATATTTTCTTTTCTTTTTTTGTTCCGTCCTCTCTTTTCCTCCTTCCTTTCTCCCCACAATTCTGTTGTCTGTTGCAGGATACATTTTATAGTCAGTTCAAAAACAAAAACAAAAACAACCCCTACCATTTAACTTGGCTTAGAGATAAATGATGGCTTTAAATTACATTGGTTCCTGGTCTCCTGAAGGATAATCTGGCTTTTTTCTCTGTTTGCATTTTCTTACTTGAATAACTAATGCCTTGTTCATGGAGAGAGTTCATTTATGGCAGGCAGGTCCTTTGTTATTGATGGAATCTCTGGTTGCTTTAATGTTAGAGAATTGGGAAAAAATAAGAAAATTAACATTTTGTTTTAAATGTAATTTTGTCTATAGATCTATGAATTTGTTTTAAAAACATGACGTACATAATTTACATGTTTCCCAGAATTATCTGTAAATTATATTATGATTTAGGATTGTTAGAAAATGTGAAAACATATTTTGTAATAATACTTTAGTGTACACTATAGACGTGTTTTTTAGTGATGTTGTCATTAACCATGCCAGAAGGCTAACATATAAGCTCATATTCTCTTAATATATGCGTAATAGTACTTCTCACCTTCTGCTTGGTGAACATTGGCTAGAATTGGAAAAATTCATGGCCAGTAATTTTTGTTGCTTTTATTTGCTTTGGTCAAGAGAGTTCATTTCCAGGACCACTGTTATTTCTGTGCCTTCCCTGTTCTCTTTTGTTGTTGTTGTTGTTTTAAATACTTCCCATTGCTATTTTTATAACCTTATGGTAAGTCATAAACAGTTTTTTCTTAGAACCTAAATTTTTTACCTTTCAATACTATACTGTTTTTAACCCTCTTGTGCCCTTTTAGGCTATATAAGCAGTTACAGTTAGCTAGTATTTATTAGTATTCTGTGTGAAAACATTTTTTAGAGATTTAATAGGATTGATGTGCTCTTGTTTTTAAACAGTAGGTTTTTGTTTGTTTGTTTGTTTGTTTTTTACAGTAAGCCGAATGCCTTGTATACCTGTTGTTAAGCTAATATTCACACCATCACTGTGGATATATAATATATAATAGTATATAGTATATAACAGATCCCCAACCCCTGGTCTGACTGGCATGTTAGGAACTAGGCCACACAGCAGGAGGTAAACAGTGGGCAAGCGAGCAAACCAATCCCTGGTGCCAAAAGGGTTGGGGACCTCTACTATAGTATTTATAATAGTCTCATTTTACAGAGGAGAACACTCTGGACTTGCTCGAGGTTTTAAACAAAGAGTAGAATTCCTTTGTTCTTTCCATTTTATTTCCACTGTCTTTTAAGTGTCTGGAGATGGCAGAGAAATTTTGAAATTTTAATACTCTTACTTTTCTGATCAAACTTTATTATATAGTGCCACAAAAGTTAATATGTTTGAATGTCTTATAAAACTTTCTTTCCTTAGAATGGTTATATAATTTTAGTGGCGAATGCTTGAAAAAATTTTTTTTTACTTGGTCTGTTACTTCGATATTTTTTTGTTTTGTTTTGTTTTGTTTTTTAGAGAAAATATCTACCTCCTTTTAACCTAAGAGCTTCATCCTGGATCTGTAGAATTTTGGGTGGTCTTGGGAATTATTTCATGGGAAACAAAGTATCATGTGTTGCCCTTTTGTGGGTGTGTTTGTGAATAAAGTTTAATGGCCAACAGGAATATCCATTCCTTTATGTATTATCTGTGGCTGCTTTGCACTACAGTAGCAGAGTTGAGTAGTTACTCAGACCTGCAAAATCAAAAAATATATACTTTCTGGCCATTTGCCAATCCCTAGACCATTGCATAGCAGTAGCTGAAAAGTAAGATGGAGCAGTTTTGTTCATATTGTCTCAGTCAGTGCTTTATTGTAATTTGGATGGTAAGCAGGAAGAGGAGTAGTGTTTTGTATTGAAGTAAATAATTACTTAAGAAAGGTTGTGTGTTCTTTCTTTTCACGACTCCTCAAACAACAGTAAGGGGGGGTGGGGAGCGGGAGCCTTTACTTCGTATGTTTATATGTCTTCAGTGAATCAGGCAGACAACTCAGCTTTGTATTTTCTGATTTATATATTTTATTTTAAATTTGGTGAAAAAGTTAAATTGAAACCAGTTTGGCAAACCAACATCAGATGAGAAGTGACATCTTTAAGAATTGTGAGGATATATCATTTGTTTTATATACTTAGAATGAATTATGTTAAGACAGGCTAGCCCTGATTTCTTAAGGGAGTAGTATTCTGACAGCCACTTCGATAGAAACATGATAGTTAAGTGAACAGTTTTTTTTTTCTTACTGATGGTAAAGCATTTGTTGGTATTGTCTAGATTATATCAATTTTGAAACTAGAAAGTCAAAGTAACCCGTTTTCAAGTTTTTTTCATGTGAAAATCTGTAAGGAAATACTCTTAGTACAGACGTACAAGAATTACACTTTTGAATCTTTTCATAGTAGATAGAAATATAACATATTAAAATTCTGGACCCAACACCTAATTGAATGTAAATGTATTTTTTTCTTTGTGTCCCAAGTACTTCAGAATGACAATTTCCATTTTACTAATTATCTACTGGCATATCGTTATTAAAAAAAAAAAAGGTAAAAACGGTAAGAAGTTTATCCCTTTCTGTTACAAAGTGAAAGTTGAAGACTTAATTTTTCAAGTATGATTGAAAGGCTCTGCTCCAGTGAGTTTAGGTGTGTTTATTGTCACTCTGGAGTCACACTGGTCAGGGCAACTACCATGTTCAGGCACACCCCAAGTCTGTTATAATTTAAAAGTTTTATCAGTGATTAATCTTTTTTGAGTAGTTACGCTATTAACTAACAAAAGACAAAATAAAACTGGACTCTACAGTCATAGTAGCACACAGCACAGCAGAATATGAATGAGCAGTTTGTGTCCTGCACAGAAGCGCACATCCAAGGGAACAAATGGGTGCTAGCACCCAGGCCATGCTGTTGTCAGCCAGGCTATTTCCCTGGTTTGGGACTGTATCTCAGGGAAGGGCTCCTTATCATTTATATATATATATATATATATAAATTTTTAAATGATTACATTTGCATTCTGTGTCAGGCACTGTTTTGCACTTTATTAATATTAAGTTATTCAACTCTCTTAAGTTTATTTTACAGATGAAAGACCTGAGACACTGAGAGAGGTTACGTTACCTTGTCTTGGCCCCTCTAGTCTACTTTCTCAGGTCTTGGAGTCAAGTCCAAACTCTGTGGCTCACAGTTTAGGCTCTGAATCCCCTGTACTCTAATATGGCTTCTCTCTCTCTTTTTTTTTTAAATTTGTCCTACTGGAGTCCTTGGCACACAGGTGCCATCAGTGCCACCCGTGGCCCTGTCATGATTGCACCCTTCCTTGTATGATGAGTTAGAAAGAATCAGACAGGGCACAAGTACAACTCAGGTATCCCACTATCCTAGTTTTCTTGCTGAGTGGTAGATCTAGGTTTTGTTTGACCATTTCTATTGATTTGTGTAACAGTTCTCCATTATAATGAGCAGAAAAAATGATCTTTCAGTAACTTCTACTTACTACTTACAATTTTGTCACACGTAACTGAGTCACATTTGGTCTTGATGTGTCTTTTTATCTGAATGTTGGTATCAGCAGTGCTCCTTTTGTGTTCTTTTGTTATAGTCGTTCTGTTTTGTGGTCTTTCTGGGTCTCTTTCGGTCTCAGATATCTTCATTATTATTGTCTTTCCTTTTCAAATTCAGTTTTTGGGAGAGGGATTGAGTTTATCTTTTGTTTCTTATTGTTAATCTTAAAATCAAGTTAATAAAACAATTAACTTGATGTCTAGTATGTTTCCCACTCTAGATCTGAGAACCACTCACCCTGCAATGCTAATATTTAAAAGAAGTGATCTCCTTGGGTTTCTTCCTGCCCTTTCCTGCCACATAGTCTTGTTTTCAACCCTTTTTGGAATCACATGGGTGAGCTTTAAAATGTAACCGACTTACAGATTCTACCCTAAATCAATTAAATCTGAGTCTCATTTAGGTTAGAATCTGGAAAATTTCTGTAGGACAAAGTTAATCATATACTCAGCATCTCTGGCAGAGCTCTCATTTCTGCTGGGAATGTATTGTTCAGCAGCATGATTTTTGTGTTATCCTAGCCTAATTAGCTATTCAAATTATTGGTATCTTGAATAAAATATTCAGCTCTGGAGAAGAGTGAGAATCTTAATGAGATCTAGGAATTATGTCAGTTTTTTCTTTTAACTTGTTAAGTGCCCAGGTACTGCCTATGTGATCTTAGGCGAATTTGGAGAAGGCAAAGTTTGATTTTATTGTTCATTTTATTATTTCTTACATCCTTATGCTATTCCTACTGCCTCTTATCACCTTTCTACTTATTTCTTCCCCCTAAACTACTTTAAAAAGTTTAGCTGCTATTAGCATTGTGTTAAGAAGAAAAGTGTCATATCTGTCATATTTCTAAGGCATCATAAATTATAAGCTGCACAATTAATTTAGTAACAGTTTTTTGGAAAGAGAAAAAGAAATTAGTTACAGTTCCACATGTTGATGTGCCACTTTTTTTTTTTTTTAAAGCAACTGATAACTATGTGTGTCTAGCCACACATTTTTATATGACCATTCTAGGATCACAACTAAAGTTTGAGTCTGAGCCTTTTCTTTTGTTCAGTTCTCTATCATTGAAAGTTAGTGAACTGAAAACTTAATAGGTAGATGTTAGTGCCTAAAAAGTAAATTTCGCTTTTAATAACGCTTGAAAATGCCTAAACCAAACTTTAATTTTAAAAACTATGTCTTAGTATAAGAGAGTTTGTGGTTTTTATTGTCTTTAATTGCATTGCTTACTCTCTGACAGGCACATTTGGTGATACTTGATACATTTTTTGTCTTATTCCTGCACAATAATGTTGTTGGCTTTTTTTTTTTATGAACCTAATTCAGAATTCAACCACATATGATGCTACCAATGAAACTAACTCAGATGATAATTTGATGATTAGATATCAATCCATGTTTAAATTGTTTTTTATGTAGCTTTATGGTCTTGAGTATATCTTTTTAGAAAATTGAGATCATAATAATATATGTTTGGATCAGTTTTCCCTCTGTCACTTAACAAAGAGATAGAAAGATCATAGCCAGTGTTGGTGAAGCTATGTTTGATCTTACTACTCTGTCTGAGTCAATCCCAATCTCAGGGTCATTTTCCTTAAGATATCCCTTCGGTTATAGCTCCCTCTTCTCCTTTTCCACTTATCTCATCTTCCGTCTGTCTAGAAAGTTATGTATGTGTGATTTTGTGGGAATTGAGAATAGAGTGAGGAGAGCACAGGATATAATGTTGTAGAGGTGTTGATAAATGCATAGTATAGTATTAGAGATTGCTGTGTTGAAGAATGAAACTGGTATATTAAGTCTTGTGAAATGAATCAGTGGAATTGAGAGGGTTCAGTTGAAACTCTCATTTACAAATATATTTTTTAATTATTCTAGTTGATGGTATTTACTATTTATTGTGCTTTTAATCATGTGCTAAACAGTTTAATTTGGACTTTATCTGTGACTTCTCTTTTGCCCAGAAGTTCATTTAATAAATAATCTTTCTAAATATGTTAATTATGGTAGAATCATTATGTTTTTCTCTTAATTCCTGGAGTGTTTTTCCCCAAATTCTACAAATTTAAATAGTTCATTTGTACCTTCTGTTTTTTTAGAATACTGAGTATGCTTTCTGAAATTTGTTACTGGCCACTAGGTTTTAGATTGGATCGTGTTGCTACATTAAATTATAAGCGAATTTCTGATTTGTTTGTGCCTTTTCTTAGCTTTTCTTAGAGCTGATAACAAATTATTAGGATGGGCCCATGAACCATTAGCTTTTCAAAGAAATCTGCAAATCAAGTAAATTTACTTCTAAAGACTTTAGGGTAGTATTTTTGACGATCAGTCAAAATATATATTGAGCTGTTTTATAGGGTTTTTGCGTCCTAAAAAAATCCTTCCTTGACGTGGTTCCATAGTGTAGTGATTAGCATGTATGCTTTACATGGAGAAGGTCCTGGGTTCGAGCCTCAGTGGAGTCACAGTCCATGGTCTACAGCCATGCCATCCTGAACAAGCCCATTCTCATCTGATCTCGGAAGCTAAGCAGGGCCGGTCCTGTTTGGTACTTGGATAAGAGAACACCTAGGAAGACCAGGTGCTGTAGGCATTTGAAAAACAAGCCCTCCCAATTATGCAGAGGTGGTTGATTTTGGAAGATGTATACCAAGTCAGCAGTGTCTGTTCCTATACTGACAGCACATTCTGATATTGATACATCTTTTTATTTTAGGTAAAATGTTCTGAAATATCAATGCTAAAAGCAAAGGTTTTTTTTGGGAGACAAAACCAAAGCCTACAAACATTTATTTCATTACAAGAAGCAAACGGATTTAGTTTATATAGAAGACAAAAGTAGTTGCTGGTTTTATGTTCATTTTATAGTGTGATTGATCATGTGCCTGTGATTTTTTTTTTTAATTGGCAAAAGATCAACTTTTATTCGTCACTTCCTGGAAGTGGCACTAAAATTAATTTGTATAGCCAGTCTCTCCTAAGCTTTTTTTTTTTTAAATTAAGTTTATTGGGGTAACATTGGTTAATACAGTTATGTAATTTTCAGGTGTACATTATAATTTGACATCTGTATATTCTATTGTGCGTTTACCACCCAAAGTCCAGTTTCCTTCAGCTACCATATGTATTTGATCCCCTTTACCCACTTCACTCTCTCCCTCCTAAGTATTTTTAAAATAAAAATGCCCTGTTGGAGTAGTTCTTCTTAACCAGTTCGATTTATTTGTGCTATAATTCAAGTCTCTACACTGTTTATTTTCCAATATATATATAAATATTCTTATACAGATATTATAACACTTTATGAACATATATATCTTAAGTACTGTATATGTTCAAGGCACTATTCTTTCTTCTCTGGTCGGACAGAAAGATGAACAGGTCAGTCTCCAGTCTCCAGTAGTCTGATCAGGGGAGACATGATGAGAGAATAAAGCACTACAAAGTCGTGGTGTGGAGTGCTCTATTACTTTATGTTCATTTTAGATTTAGAAAATTAGTGTTATTTATATTTAATGTAGGGGTTCAAATTTATATCCTCATTTAGTGGTGATATCAGAGTCGTATAACATACTGGTTTTCAGAAGAGTGGGGATGCCATTCCCATTCATTCGTTCCATTTCTGGGAATTGCCAAGTGTTTGATTTATTACTGTAAGTTTACTTGTGTTCGGTTATGTAGACTTATGGATTATCTGGTTTGAACTAAAATCTGCAAAGAAAGAAAAACCTAATGTAAAGATTCCTATAAAGAAACTAAATGTAAGAAATGAATAAGAATAGGAAACAAAATGGTATAACTGACAATTAAACTACTAGAGTGAGCTTTTCCCTTGCCATGATTTAATCGTTTTAGAAGATAGCTGAAAAAATTGGACTATCAAGAAAGCTAGTTGACATATAGGCATACATTCACTGTTAAGTACTGATGAGCCGTATTCTAAGAGTAAATTGTGCCTGAGATGTTAGTTAATGATATAAGATCATCATGATCAAGACATTGAAAAGTTAAGAATCTAGAGTGTTTTAAACAGTATTTCAGCACTATAAATAAGTAAATAATTTATCCTCTTTTTACTTTGCTTTTGTGTATTTTACAATGTACAGTAGTAAATAATTCAGCACATGTTAATTATTTGTAACTAGAGAGAATGAATGTATGCCAAAACTTTTTTCTAATAGGGTGCTCTGCCAATATTTGGATAACAAAAAATTTACACTGATAAGGTCACTTAGCTACCTACGGCTATAGCTTACAGCTCAAAAATTCACAAAAATTTCATAGTGAAATAATTGATATTCATAACAAATGACTAAGCTAAACAGAGCCTAGCTGTAATCTGATTTTGGTGTGGACGCCATAATATCTATAGAATATTTTCCCAATAGGTTGTTGAAAAGGTCTACCAACTAGCTCACAAATGCCTTGTACCAAAAAGCTTTGAGGCTTATTCACATTGTCTTGAAACACCACAGGCTGGTGGGATATTGTGTGTCGATGTAACCATCTATAATTTTAGTGTAGTGTGTGACATGTTTAATAAATGTTGTTTTAATTCCTAGCTCTCCTTTTAGCTTATCTACTTGAAAGTTATAGAGTAGCACTAAGGTTACTAGTATGGCCATGGAATTGGCAGTCAGCATAGATGGAAGTTCCAGTCACTGAAAGATAAAACAGGGGAGCAAACTTCAAGGCATTAAATTCTTTCTGCAGTTATTCAGTGCATTTGTGTAGTTATCTTTTTAGTGTTTCCTGACTTAATTTACCTGTTAGGTGTATGAGAGAAAGCTTCTACATCCCTTTCTGTGGCACTGGCTTGTGCTGTTACAGAAAATTGTCCTATACGCTAGCACATGGCGGAACCTGCACTGGTCAGTGTTCCTCCTGAGAGCCACCACTCTGACAGGGTGTGTAGAAAAGGTTCATGGAAAATAATGTGCTGCGACTTAGCAATTGAGAAGACTGGGTAAAGTCTGGAAAATATAAACTCTGAAGGGATAAAAGTGAGTTTGATTGAAATGATTTCAAAAACTATCATGTATTTCTCTTTATTAAACGATATAAAGAATATAATTGTAAAACCGTTCTTCATGGTTCATGATCGTAGATTATTAACATATTATATTGGGTCCTATTACAGTAATATTTGCATAAGTCGATTGAATGTGGGTCAATTTGTGCAAATTGACCTTTTGAGTATCATTTTGTTCATTGTGTAAACCTTTTAGGAATGTTCTAAAGACTCAGTGTCTGTCATGTGTTATGCACTCAAAAGTTTCTGTTTATGATAACAGTTGATTATGGGGAGAAAGGTACTCGCAGGAAGAGACCTTAAAGACAGGAATGAAGAGTATTTCATACATGTAGAATTTGATGTGAGAAATCTTTTAAACTGAATTTATCTTAGGGCACACTGAATATTTTACTTTCCTTTTTCTCAGCATCAGCAACAGCAATTTGTGATTGGTGGTACCGGATATTCAGTTGTACATCCCCACATCAATGCACTGCCAATGGTAAGAATTCCTCCCACTCCAAACATTCCAGTATTTTAATTGCTCTTTTTTTTTTATTTTCTTATTTTTAAGAATCTATTAAGAATTTTAAAAGTTTCTCACAATCTGACAAAATACATATGTGTTCCCAAAGTGAAGAAATGTTTTTTAAAAAAAACATGTTATTTAAGGTACTTCAAATAAGTTTTTACTTTGTATGAAAAAGTAAAAAGGCAGATCCTTATTTTGAAGATTTACGTTATCTTCAGATTTTATAACCTCTTGGTTATGGTTATCAGGATGAAAAGTAGTATTATGTAGTGATGATCCTATATTTTAACAAGTGGACTATACTTTGTGAATAGAATTTTCTTGTTAAACTAAGTTGCAGTGGCAGTAATAGATAGCTCTTACATTTTTGTCCATCTCACTGTAATAGTCTGTTTTTGCATATTACGTTTATCCTAATTTTTATAGTTAATGGGGAGTTAAATGGCTGAAATTGCTAGTGAAAAATTTTCAGGAGAACCATTTTTATCTATTTAAAGCAATAATTTCGAAGGCTTTTTTCCTGTGGAACAGAGATTTGTCAGCTGTATTATACAGCAGAAAGGCCACTGGATCCTGTAGGAGTCGGGGTTTGCCTTCTTTCTTGCGTGTGTCCTGGATGACTTTTGGCAAGTACTCTTGTAAAATTAACTGATAGATTTGGACTACATTTCTAAATTTTATTCTAGCTATAGGCTAAGCGATATCTCATCATTGTAAATTAGAATTCGGAATGATTCTCCCTTAAAAAATGTAATTTCTTTCCTAACTGGTATTGCTGTGTACTTTGGGGATCAGTAAATAGCAGGAGAATTAATTTTTCCTTTTTTTTTTTTTTAGAATTATTTAATATTTTCTCTTTCAAAATATGTTTTATAGTGCATCATCAAGACTTTAAGTTATTTTTACTTAATCAAATTTTTGATTTAAACATTAAGTCAGGGAGCTAAAGAAACTGATTAAAATGTATGGAATTTGTTGGGAAATGCCAGATGCATCAGTCTGAAATAAAAACTAAAAATTAACTACAAGTAGAATAAATGAGTGAGATAAGTTACCTGTGAAAATATTCCTAGGAAATGATTCATTTTAAAGATTAATTTGTCAGTACGTTGATAAGAGAAGGATTTCCTTTGTCTGAACTATCTTTTGCGTTCTTACTGGGGAGGAAAATGACCTCTCCCTCCCACCCTTCCTTCCCCCTCTCCTTTCTCCTCCTCCTCCTCCTCCCCCTCCTCCCCCGCTTTCTCCCTCTTTCCCTTTTGCTTCTCTCCAGTAATGGGGTCTGTTGGTTGGGGGGAAATAAGAATTTTTTTGTTTTTACCTAGCTCGAAGGATTGCGTGATTCTTAATTTCTGAAACACTGGGTTCTTTGGGGTGCTTGGGTGACTCATGAACCATCATCAAATTTGCTTTTTCCTCTGGGACGCTGCACAGTGTCTCATGTAGGAAGCAGCTCCATGGTAAACCATCTTCGGCATTGTGAAGTCTCTGCCCTTGACTCTTTGTTTGAAGTTCACATTCGAAACCTGTTAGTTTTCTAGGTTGTTGGAGTCTTAGCTATTTGTGGCACATCTCCCCTGAGAATTAGTTGCATAGGCTTTGGCCATTTGAGATATAGGTGCTGTGCAACTAGCTGTCTCTTCTAAGTGCCTGTCATCAAGTGAAATGTTTATGTGCCACTCACACAGACTGTTGTTTTGGTTTTTTGGAACAGCTTGTAGATTGTATTTTAAATCAGAGCATCTCAAACACATTTGCCTACCTTGTTGAAAATCCCTGAGGTCATTTTTAAGTCATGATCACAGAAATTTATGTTTACTTATGTTAGTGTTAGTTCTTTATATGTGTGTGTTAGAGATGAAGGATAAGATTACAACAAACTTGCTTACAGTCTGGCCGGGGACATTGAAGCTATTTCTACACATTTGCATGAATAACTTATAAATTTATAGATATTGGTTCAAAATGGTAGTTTTCCTGTGGACCTGAGAAATACGTTAGTGTCCAGGGTTATACCCTTGCTGTGTAGTATTTCACATTTTTTTTTTCACCTGGAAATGCCATAAAGGAATGCTTTGTGAGAACAATTACATCTGCCACCCCCATACCTTGCCCTTAACTTTGTTCTTGATATAATAACTGTGAGGGATTCATAATATTCTTATTTGCCTCACTCTTCACATGACTAGGTACAGGTTATTTGAACTCTAATTGCACCTTAAATCATAATGATTTACAGCTACTTTCCTATATAAATGTTTCATAGCTCCTTTCCGTAATTATCTCATTGTATTAATAGAACCCATTGGCTAACATTGTTTATTATTATCTTAACATTTTACTGTGAAAAATTTCGAGCATACACTAAAATAGAGAAAATAGCACAATGAGCTCTCACCCAGCTGCACGAGTCACCAGTTTTGTTCCATTTAACCACCTTGTTCCCATGTATCCCACACCCCCACACTTGACTATTTTGGAGCCAATACTTATATTAAATGATTTCATTCACAAATATTTTAGTATGTATCTATGGAAGGTATGGACTATTTAAAAACATAGCACAATATCATCATCACACTTTAAGAATTGACAATTTCATTTTTTATTTGAAAAGTAATCTTAATATACTGTTAAAATTATAGTAAACAATATAAAATTTACCGTTTTAACAATTTTAAGTGTACAGTTTGTACACTTACATGTAGTATTAACTATTTTCAAATTATTATACAGCAGATCTCTAGAACTTTTTCATTTTGGAAAACCGAAACTCTATACCCAGTGAACAAAACCTCCCCATTTCTCCCTCTCCCTAGCCTTTAGCAACAGCCATTTTGCTTTTTGTTTCCCTGAGTCTGAATACTCTAAAGTACCTTAGATAAGTGGAATTATATAGTATTTGTCTTTTGTGACTGATTTATTTAGTAAAATGTTCTCTAAGCTCATACATGTTAAAGTTTGTGACTGTATTTCCCTGTTTTTAAAGGCTGAATAGTATTCTGTTGTATACTTGTACCGTATTGTATTTATTCATTGTTGATGGATGCTTGAGTTGCTTCCTCCTTCGACTATAGTGAATAATGCTGTGATGAACATAGTGCACCAATATACATTTGAGATCCTGCTTTCAATTCTTTTGGATGTATACCCAGAAGTGAGATTGCTGGATCATAATTCTGGTTTTAATTTTTTTTTTTTTTAGGCACCTCCACACTGTTTTCCAAAGTGGCTGCATCGTTTTATATTCACAACAATAATGCACAAGGGTTCTGCTTTCTCTACATGCTTGCCGATACTTATTTTCTGCAGATTGTTTTGTTTTTTAAGGTAGTGGCCATCTTAATGGGTGTGAGGTGATGAGATGATGATAATTTCTTAATATCACCACATATCCATTTTGTTTGTTTTCTTTATCTGCTCATGGTGTTTTTACAGGATCACAGCAAAATCCATACTTTACATACAACTTCTGCTTTTACATCCTATTATTTTTTCTCTTTTATTTGTCCTGTAAGGTTTTCTCATACTGTACTTTGTTAATTGCATCCCTGTAGTAAAATATCACGCTTGTATTTTTTGGTAAATCAATGTTGAGATCTAAAGGTGTAATCTAATTCAGGGTTCATTTTGTTCTCCTTTGGGGGATTAGGGTGGCAGAGTATTAGTGCTCAGTCAGTCCATAAAGAAGTGTGTAATATTTGGTTGTCTCTGCTTGTGATACTGAGTAACTATTGCTGATTGTTGCCTAGGTCCGTTATTTCCATGAGTGTGCAGGATGTTGATATCCTAACTGTATCAAGTCTTTATTTATTATCTGTAATATTTCTACAAGGAGAAACTTCCCTCATCAGATATTTGGTTATGCTGTGGCTCAGTTGGCACAGAAAAGGCATACTAAAGACTTAATTCTTTCCTCTATTTACTAATTTTAAAAGTACTGAGCTGTTCCTTAGACTCCTGGAAAAGTAGACCAATGAGGACTTTGAAAAAGTGTCATTGTGAGCCTGTGAATTTAAATATTTGTTATGTTTATTGCAGTGTAGTTTTTATTCTTATATGGATGCTCACATTGTCTTGACCTAAGGAACCTGTTTGAATTTACTTCTGAGTCGTTTTTGACAGTGGCTTTCATAAAAATAAATACTTGATAATGCATTTATTTTGAAACGCTACATAAGCCCTTTACCTTTTTTGTTGTTGGTGACGGGGCTACACACAGTAGAGATGGAAATTTATTTCAAAAACAGACTTTCTCTGATATAAATCCCCATCATGTAACAGGGTAGACCTCTTTACCACCACCACCACCACCACCATACAAAGAGAGCGGTGGGGGGAGGGAGAGAATGGGGGAGGGGAACAAGAGGATGAGAGAGAGCGCGTGCGATTACTCATTGAGATGCCTTGGCCCTTGTTTCCCATTACTTCTCTCTCCCCTCGCCCTTTACCTCCACATCTAGACCTGTGCTGAATAGTGTGGCAGCCATTAATCAGTCATATGTAGCCATTGAGCACTTAAAATAGGAATAGTCATAATTGAGATGTGCTGCAAATATTAAACACATGATGGAATTTGAAGATAATTTTTTTAAAGTTAAATCTTGATGTTAAAATATTGATTACAAGAAATAATACATATGTTGGGTTAAGTAAAATAGTAAAATCAATGCCATCTTTTTAAATTTTTCATGTGGCTACTGGAAAGTTTAAAATTACATACGTGGTTTACATTATGGCTCGTGTTGCATATCTGTTGACAGTATTGTTCTAGACCTTGCTAGTCACAGTTACCTGACCTATAGCTTCTCTCCTTATCTACCAGAAAGAAGTAATTAGCTCAAGGAAAACTTGACTAATGCTAAGAACTGGGGACAGTCAGAGAGTTCCTAAAATTAGATGATGGGACTATATTACAAAGCTAAGTAAGTTGTCATTACCCATTGAGCAGACCCTCATTTTACCCCCCACCCCCAAAAATAAAGTGCTGAGGCTTAGAGAAATGATACTATATCATATGCTTGCTCATGGTAACAGAACAAAAACTTGAATTAGATATCATTTGTTGTCTAGCATTTAAAAAAAATTGTCATACAAATTACAAAGAGTCTTATTATCTTTCAAAGGTTAATCATAGCAGCTTTCACTGGACCTCGGGAGGAGATAGAATAATAAGTAAAGATTAAAGCAACTTGGCTAGAGATTTCTGGGTTTGGGGACTTTGTCAGTTCATATACAGAAGTACAGGATCCCCTTCTCCAGCTTTCATACTCCAGCTCTAGAGAGAGGCCTTTGTTCCTGGTTTAGTTTTGCTCTTTTGATTGAAAGAGCAAAGGGGGACACACACACACACAGTAATAGGTATGCCAATGCCTTTAGCAAGTGTTTTTAGAATAGTGGAGGGATATGAAAAAACATTCTGAGGACACTAGAACAAACAAAAACAAGTATAAAACTGGACTGGAGTGGTTTCTTAAAAGCAGGGAATGGTTTTGGGTAAGTTTCCCACCTTGATGATTTTGCCTGAGGGCAGGCTCTGGAGGTCTGTTTGCCGTCTCATTGGCTAGAGACAGAGTTCAGAACTACCACAGCAGCTGCAGACTAATGGAGTCAGCAGGAAGAAGAGGGAGGAAATCCCAGAGCCACAGAGGTAGGGTACCAAACACTGTGTAAAATTCTGTCAAATATGGGGCCCACCCCTAAAGTGGAAACATTTTAGGTGTCTGTCAACAACAGAATAAACAAACTGTGCTGTATTTGTACAACAGAATACTACTGAGTAATAGAAAGGAATAAACTATTGATGTCTGCAGCAACTTGGATTAATCTCTGAAACATGTCGAGTGAACATAGCCTTACATAAAACAGGACATAATGTATGATTCCATTTATATGATGTTCTAAAAAAAGATTTTATCTGCTCAAAAGATGGGGTGGAGGAGGCAAAACTAATTTATGTTGGGAAAAATAGTGGTTGTCATGGCTTAGAAATGGATGCCTGGGTATTGGGGGCAGGGAATACATGGGAAAGGGCATGCTGAAACTTTCTAGTGATGCTGGTAATACTCTGTATCCTGTTAAGGAATTGGGTTACTTGAGTAAGTACATTTGTCAGACTCATTGAATGGTACACCTAATGTGTATCCATAGTAATTTGTGTCAATTTTTCTTTACAAGAAAAAACATTTTAAATACTTTACTATAGTTAATGATAGACAAGCTGAAGTATATATGGGGAAATTATACAGAGGTCTGCAACTTCTTTTGAAATACTTCAAGAATTAAGATCAATTAATAGATTTGATAAAACATACAAGGAAGTGTCAATTTTAAAATCTTAGTGGTGGCTGTATTTTCTGTACACAATTCTTTCAGTTTTACTGTGTTTCAAAAATTTTCATAATAAAGCATTTTAAAGGTAGTATTTCTCTAGCTAGTTTCCTGTTAGTATGTTGTGATTAGTGTCTTTCATCAAAATTGGTATTATTTCTTTAAATTTGAAAATAGTTTATCAGTGATGTTTTTCTGCCTGTGCACAGAGCTCTGAACTGTTTAGGATGCAAGAAGATTCAAAAATTAAAATAAACAAAAGTGAGAAGACAGAACATAGTCACACAATAATTTGATTACTTCAAAGACATGACAAAGATTCATTAAGATAATTTATAATACATAAATTCTGAGGGAATGGCTATATAATTAGAGTATGCTTAGAGTTGAGTATGATTAATGGGAGATGGAATCCCTAAGGTTGCTTATTTTGAACAAGTTTTGAAAATACTATTAGGGGAAATTAGTAAAGTCTCTTTCTGTTCCTTTATTTGAACAATTGTCATTTATGAAATATGGCTTAGGACACATTTTTAGTGCATTGTATTCATTATTCAAAGAAGGGATGCTGCATGATTTTTATGCTGGAATTGTTAGCCATATTGGATGATTAGAATTATTTTTCAAAAGTAATCTATACTTGAGGACTGTGGTAACAGTATGTTCATGAGTTGTTGGGCTGAAAAGTAAATAATCATTGTTACAGAATTTTGTGGTTCTTTAATAAATTCTGAGAGTCAAATATAGTGCTATTAAAACATTGACATAATATCTATATTAAGTATAACCTTTATAAAACATTATCTTTTATCCTCAGTTAATTTACTCTTAAGAAACCTACTTTGATAGGCTGAATTTTTAAAATGTGTATATCGGAATAAATTGTAAGTGGGTGAAGATGAGTGAAAAATAAAATATTATTAAAATATAACTTGTAATTGAGATGTGATATTTTTAAACTAGTTTGATCATTTCAAATTTATATTGCTATTTTTTTCTTCCCTGATCCTGAAATGAGGACTTCCAACAAAATTAAGCAGTTATCAAATATGTTTTAGAAAATAAAAAGTTAGATATAATTATTTGATATTGTAATAGATTCTTTTTTTTCTAGTGACCAAAAATAGTCAGGTTTGGACTTATTTTTGGTCTTTTGTCTTTTTATCTTACCAATTGTATTGCAGTAATAGAATTACCATTTTTTTCTAGGTATTATAACTCCCTCAGAGCAAATGTTCTGCTATGTTGAGCCCGTCTAGCCATTTATATTGTTTCAAGAATTTTTTATTATTGATATCTAAGTGAGATATTTTGGTCTGAGGAAATTGTATGCTGACTTAGGCATGTGGAGGAAAAAATTACAAATGTGTTTATATTCTACAGATAGCAATTTAGTGAGGTATGACATATCAATTAGGTATTTAAGCATCGCATTTCTCTTTAACTGCTGATCTTGGTACCAATGCCATCCTAGAGGGGAATATTTTACCCAAGACAGTCATTCAGTCCTAAATTTTTGCAAGAGCTGTTTTACAATTGCACGTTATAGCCTAAAAACAATACTGCTTATAGTATAGTCATGAGTAATAGTATTTTTATCAGTAAATAAGCTAATGTTCAAATCTCTGAAAAAGTCATGTGGGTGATAAGGTAGATGGAGATGCTCAGAACAGAGCCCTAAAGTGTGCTTTGCATATCCATCTTGATATGTGTTGTTTGCCATTAAGCTTAAGGTTATTTTAATCAGCTCGTTAGGATTGTAAATCAAAATACCCAAAATAAAAGGGAAAATACAATATAAAGGAAAATTTTCTTTCACATTTTCTATCTCAGACATATGTGGATATCACAACAATTTTTGGACTAGCCAAGATCAAATTTCATTACCTTCAAGACTGCTTTATTTTTCCTTTGTTGCTACCTACTAAAGAGGTTTTATTACTTACTCTGAATAACATGTTAGGTAGTATATTGCCAGGGTGAGGTATTCAAGTGAATAATTAATGGAATTGTGGATGCCAAGTTATTTTATAATTCCTTGGGTAATTTGCATAAAACAAGCTTAAAAAACAAGTTTTTTTCAATGAATGTTTTGCTGTATCTTTATATCCTTTAAAGATAAAAAGTCACATCCTTTAAAACAGTACATTTTTGATTATAGGAATATGTTTATTGGTTCTCATGTCTCGGAGTTTTAAGCCTTCCTGGTAAGAACCATAATATCCACATGAGCAAAAAATAAATATAAACTGGAATGTCAACTGACCTATGAACTTAAAACTTAAAATTCAGTCTATTAGACCTTGGAGGATTAGATGGGACCAGACAGTTTCTTCCTATGTTTCTCTGTGTCACCTGGAGGAAAAAAAAAATCATTTATTTCAATTAGCCTTATTATCAGAAGGAGAAGCCAGGTTCTATTTTGAGAGCTAACCAGAAAAAAATTATTGCATAGCACTCATTAACAGAGAGGAATATCAGAAGCATAATTTGTTTTATTACATATTGCATATTAAAATTAAATAATTGTTTAACTTACTCTAATGATTTTTTTTTCTTTTTACTTTTTGTTCAGGTTACTTTACCAAGGACAGTTATGAAACACTTTATCACTTGAAGTGATTACTAGCCCAAAAGTGTTTCCTTACTATTTTTTAGATTTACTTGGGCAGTCTGGTGAACAGATTTTTTCAGGCCATAATTTGGTTACTCGTTACTAATCTAGTTTAGATGATAATGCTACTAAGGCTGGTGTATCTTAAACACTTTCCCAGTATTTACAAATTATAAAAATTACTTTTTGCAGTTCAAAATTTTATGGAAATTATTCTCACCCATTTCCACCATCTGTTTCCAATGTTAATAGTTAAACTTCACTGTTAACAAAAGCCCTACATTTTATTGCTCCTTCCTAAATTCATCCATAGAATCCCTTAGTGTTAAAGCTAGGGGAGCCCTTTCATATTCTCTAATTCAGCACCCTCATTTTACAGATGAGGAAACTGAGGCCTTGGACTAGCACAGAGGTCTCCTGACTCAGTCCAGGACTCTTTCAGTTACATCATGCTGCCTGATGTTTGTTTATGGAACTCAGCCAACATCACATACAGGGTGAGCTTTTTTTTTTTTTTTTTTAATGAACACAAAATGATTTGCTCCTCTCATCAGCTGCTGTTCATCATTTCTGTCTAACTTCATTTTCCTTTTTTACCCTTACCCAATTTAATCCATAACATGGTTCAGTTAATCATGACTTTTTAAATTTTGCTACTTCTTGGCATTTGACTTATTTTTAAGAATAGACCGCTTAGTAAGAAGGTTTCTTATCAGTAACTACTGTTGCCTTACCAGTATTTTAATAGTAGATTAAAATTTATAACAGGGATGATGTGAAGAGTCTTAAATTTTGATTTAAAAATGAATTACAAGTAGATAAATACAAGAGTGTGGTTGATTATGAGATCTAAGAACAGATGTACTAGAGATGAGAGCAATATTTTTGAGTGCGAAATAACAAAATTTTAAGAAATACTAGCCAATGGTGTGACATGATTGCAATAAAAACGGCTTATCTTGTGACCTCATGGATTTAAACACATTTGTGTTTTAAATTATTGAGTTATTAATAGTTATTAAATTGTCGAGTTATTTTCTGTATTGATGCTCACATGGTCTCCTTTTGCCTGTGAGAACCTCTTTTAGTTTCTATGTCCTTTGGACAAGACCCTATTAGTTTTAGGCAGCTTTCTTTCTGGTTTAAAAAGATATTATAGACTAACATGGTTTTTTTCAAGGGAAATGTAGGGACTGTCAAGTTCTCATAGAAAGTTTATGATTTACAGATATCTGTAGGACCAAAGTATCATTTCTACTCCTCCCAATTTTTGAAATTTTATAAACATTATCTATAATTTTGCTTTTGTAAAAGAATAAGAAAAAATCTTTCAGCTTAATGAAAATTAACATACTTCTCTTGTATATTTACTTTTTAATTTGTTGATTTATGTCACTGAAATAGCCATGATGTCAACTTTTGGAAATTTTTAATTTTAGAGTAAACTAAGCACTAAGGCTCACCTATGGCTATTTGGATCAATTTGTTGCATTGGATAAGGTACCATCACCATAGTCACACAACAGAGACTTTACATTATGTGTGTGTGTGTGTGTGTGTGTATACATACACACACATATATAATGTAAATATATATATGGATATATAAACATTTTTGGAATTCTTTGACTACTTTGTTATTTATCAGCTATTTTAAAAGGGTCCTCACCCACCTACCAGTTAACTAGTTTTGTTTCAGATGAATTAAGTCAGAGGTCTAGAAATGTTATGTGACAACAGTTTTCCTGAAAAGATATCCGGGGTGAGGGGTTGTTGTAGATGTTTTATTTTGATCAAGGCATAGTTGTTTATAAGCTGTGTTTGGGTGATATTTCTTATGTTGGAGCATGAAAGTTATATTTTATGATTTGTGAAGGTTTTAAAAATATATTTGAATAGCTGCTATGTTAGGTGCTAGACTGTAAAGAACAGTCTGTCTTTTAAACTCTTATAAGTTGGTAGTGGTTGAAAAAAAATAAGTACAGTAAAAAGTTATATAACAGCTTTAACACTGAGATTTTTAAAACTGGTTTTCTATGCGTTTTTACCTACCTGTGAGATTTTCAGATTTTATTTCTGTTTAACTGAAGAAGAAATTGGGACTCAGGGAAGTAAAACATGACGTGATCTAATGTCATAATGTCAAAAGCAGTAGTATTTGAAGGAAAACATAACTTTCTGATTTCGAGTCTAATTGCTTTGGGATAGAAGAGGAAAGTACCCGACCATCTTTAATGTTGGTATTTGAATAAGCTTCATAAGGAGGTAACATTTGAAAACCAAAAGAATTTCAACATCTGTAGTGGAAACAAAAGCTAAAAAGGCAAGAATGTGGGAATTTGTGGGATGTTAGAAGAATACAAACATACAGATGGTCCCTGATTTACAAGTGTTCAACTTAAAGTTTTTTGACTTTACAGTGGTGCAAAAGCAATGTGCATTTAGTAGAAACCATACTTTGAAATTTGAATTTTGATCTTTTCTTGTGTATATGTGGCATGAGACCCTCTCATGATGCTGGACAGCAGCAACGAGATCACTTTGCCCTGCTGTAGGGTAATGGAAGTTTAAGGTAGGTGAGGCTGAGCTCTGTTAGGTAGGTTAGGTGTACTAAAATGCATTTTCAACTGAAGGTATTTTCAAGTTAACAATGGTTTTATTGGGACATAACCCCATCGTAAGTCAGGGAACATCTGTATTCATCTAAAAGGTAGAGTACATTTAGAGAAGGTGCTGTGTGGCTAAATAGTTTGAGACCATAGACTAGAGAACTTACAGCTTAAATGGTTTAGAGTGAATGTGGAAGCTAATAGGTAACAATAAATATATATGACATAATCAGAGTTACGTTTTGTTTCTATGTGTCAGAAGACAACAGGAAGAGACTAGGAGACTTCGAGCTCCTGTACTGGTGGTATAGGTGACAGGAACCGTAGAAATAAAGACATGACTGCAAGTGGTATTTTATAGGTAATAGACAGTAAGTTCTGAAAGACTGCAGGTAAAATCTGAGATGGGAAGTTAAATCCACCATGATATTAAAGTTTGAAGTGTGGTGAATAGTAGAATCAGTGATAGTTACGGGCAAGAAGAGAAACAAATCTAGGGACTCCGGACATAAATTGCCCCAGATAATTCTGAGTTAGGAGATTCCGAAAGGATTTGCGGCAGGTCAGTTAGCTGGAATGCTTGGAGTGGGAAAGATCAGGGGGTGCCTTATAGAGTAGCACATAATGGGATAGATGGTACTTTTCTGATTCTTCAGAGTGGATGAGCTCCTTAGTGGGAGAGCAGAGTGAAGATCATAGGGCTGAAAGGAAATCAGCTGTATACATATTAGGGCAGGAAGAAAAATCAACGAGCAGTAGGAGAGGAGACAGTCAGGAAGTTAAATGTTGGAGGTTTAAAAACTGTTCTTTTCAAAGTCTTCTCCAGTGCTATTAATAGCAAGGGGTGGGAGTCAAAGGGTATGAAGACCCTTCGAATGTGGAGGTAATTAATAACTAACCTACTTTGAGTCCAAAGGTCAAAAGCAAAACTAACAATAACAAATATTTTTTCTTTACACACGTACACATATTCTTTTACCTAAATGTATGAATATGATTTTACTTTATGTAGTGTACTCTTCCTCCTCCCATCAGTTTATATTGTTTTTAATCATTGTATAATCAATGAATGTTATCGATGTACGAAAGTCTTATTTTGGTACTTTCCCTTAAATGGACATTACTTTATTCCTTTTTTCTTTCTTTACTGCTAAAAAATCAGTATTCCTAAAATAACATCCTTAAAACATGTGCTTTATTTCTCTCTAGATAGTATGGTATGCGTATAAGTTGAACTATACACATCCTTAACTATTTGACTATTTTAACCTTAAAAAAAGGGAAAATTCTTTGGCTCAGTCTCATATTTTACTTTAAATAAAGGTTGTCAGATTGTTTTCCAGAAGGGCTTCACATTTCCACTTTCAGTATGTAGGAATAACCTTTCCCCACATTTCTGCCAGAAGTAGACATTCAGTCAAATCTTTTATATTTTTTAATATTTTTACTGATTTTAATGAGTGTAGCTTTACTTCTTGTTACTTTGCTATGTATTTTCTTAATAATTAGTAAATTTGTATGTATCCAGATATTGTTCTTTTGTAGTTTTCGAGTTTCTAGTCTTAGTTAAAAAGATTTTTTTCTGCTCTTTAGACTAGGCATGTATTCTTGATGTTTTGTTAAGATGTACATGTCAAGAATTTGTGTATATGTACATGCACACATGCACATGTACACACATATACATATACACATACATATACATACACATATGTACACAGATACATATACATTTATTAAAATATTTAACTACTAAATACATCTGGAATTTTTGTTGATAATAAAACATGATGGGCCCACTTTTATTTCTTTCAAATGGGTAGTCACTTGTAACAGCATAGGTCTGAATGACAATTCATCCTTTTGATCAGATCTTTGGATCTTTCAGTAGAATTTTATGTTTAGTCACATAAATTCTGTGCCTTTTTTGTTAATTTTTTTTGTAAATAATAGCCTTTTGCTCTTGTAAAAGGAACATTTTCTAATCTGCACTTATAGGTATATAGTACTGGAATAGAGAAAAGCCATTATTTTTGTTAGCCACTATATCAACTTCCTTTATAAAGGGATAGTAATTTTGCTAATGATGTGATAGTATATCTAATAAGTAGACCCAATAAGTAGATACTATGGGTGAGATAATTTTTTCTCTTTTCTGTCTTTTTTTCTTCACATCTTTAGAGAGTCAGCACAAAATAATATGATGAACAACAATAAAGATTTTGGCGTGAACAGACAGTCAAGGACGTTCTAATAAGTTTCACTAAAGAAGAAAAGTCGCCTTAGAATGAAAGACTATTGTGAGATGGGGTCCTTGAAGCAGAGTAAACTGATTGCCAGATGTCTCAGAGTGGCAAAATGATTTTAGACGCCATCATATTTTGAGGTTTACATATGTTACAGTGCTTAAGTGGGAATTGGCAAGACTACTTGAGCTGAATGTCCAGAGCATAGCATTTGTTGTTGAAATATCTGATCAGTAGATTCACATGAAAATGGAGGGAGAACAAATATAGTCCAGGAGGATGATGCTGGATTGGAGGATGCCGAGAAGTATGAGTAACTGAGGTTACTGTAAAAGACTTCAGATAGGACCTGAGTAGCACAAAGATTTAAGGAGTTTACAATAAAAGAGACCTATGTATGTTTGTTTTACAGCTACAGGATTTAAAGAAAGGCAATTTTTTTGAAGTACGTGTGGCATGATACAAGCCATGGTTTGCATGAACTGTGGAACTTGTTAAAATACATGCTGAAACTTAAGACTTTTCAGGGTTGTGATGAAGTTTATGGCATTATTTTGAAAACGCTGCCATAGGTGATTCTGCTATACCACACTAAGCAAGAACTACTGGTGGGCCAGAAGCTGGAGTGTGGCCTTTTTTCTTTCTTTGTATTCATTGTTTGGCCAAAAATAAATGGAGATACACGTTATTGAAATTGAGGAGGTAATGGAGAATAGGACACATTGTACAATCAGTCCAGTATTGTTTCTTTAGAGCAGTGGTCTATATAAAGAAAATAGTAATTTTTAAACGAATACTTTCTTTTATTGCCATTACCGCTAACTGCTTTTCTATAGTTGTAAGTATTGCCCTAAAGCTGCCTTACCACTGACATAAGGAGGGACCAAAAAAAAGGGGGGGGGGTAATCCATTGCCCTATATAATGGAAAAGAAGGGACATTCTTTCAGTTCTAGCAGTCTTGAGTTTTAGCGCAATATGCTTCTTAAATAGGGAACAGATGAAAGAGAAAAATTCCAGACTCTTACCTACTGGCCATGAATAAATCAAAAACCTTTCATATATTACATAACCCAGCGATACCTGATTATGTAATCAGAACAGAGTAGAAAGGTGGAGGTCCCCTTATTTTCATCTTCTTGTTCTTACTCTCAACCCAAATTTGTGTATAAATGTTGGAAATATTATCAGATGCTATTTTCCACAGTCACTGTTTCCATGGGTTCAGTTTTGCTTAATGTTCATACCTAGTGCTAACAGCCATCCCTTTTAGGTTTTTAGCTAATTTTTAATTTTTTAAATTTATTTTTAGTAATTTTTTTTTTTTTTTTAGGCGAGGCAACCCTTGGTTGACCTCACAGATTACAAGGACCTTGTCAGTTTACAGTCTCTTATTTTTTATTTTTTACACCTACAGCACCTGGTCTTCCTGGGTGGTCTCCCATCCAAGTACTAACTAGGTCCAAACCTGCTTAGCTTCCGAGATTAAACAGGATCGGGCTGCAGACTAATTTTTTAAAGAAAAAAATTATTGTGTATTTAGATGTAAATGGTTTGAGGTTTTAATTAATCTGGGTAATTTAGAACAGGAGGGAATAAATCTCTTGTTCTCTTCAGCTCTAAATCCTATGAATCTTAATATTTTATGGATCAGGCTGTATCAATTAATAGTTTATTTTATACCAGCAGACCCAAATAAAATAGTACATTTCCTCTTAAATTGTATTATATTTGTTATAATTTATCTTTTGGGCTTTTAGGTAAGTAGAGTACTTAGCAGATGCTGAGACCTTTCAGTAGAGTGAAAATATTGGAAGAACAAAGCTATTCTATATTCTAATACCTGTACTTTAGAAATAGTAAGTTGATCAGCAGTTTAATAGTAAATGGTATATTTCTGATGAAAAGCCCTTAGAATAGGTCTAGAGATGAGCTCATAGCGAGTCATCACTCCAGCTGTTTCCAGAGAAAACAGAATCAAGTTCAGGATTTCATATTCAAATCAGGATCTTAATCTTTAAACAAAGTAAGGATTAGAAGACTAGGATACATGTCTAGTATGAAATGAGAGTCATTGTTTCTACACTAACTACGCTCCTCTTTACATTAAGCGTCCCCTACTCTTTACATTAACATAGAGAGAAGGTTAGGAGGCTTCATGTGTTACAGTGGTCCAGAAAAGACCACTTTCATACAAGCTGTATGAAAAACTAGAAGAGGTAAAGGGAATTGAGATTTTTCTTTGATCTCTCCTTTGACATTTTAAGGTAGTTGATTTTAATCAGAATCCAAATAAGGTCTGCACGCTGCTTCTGGCTGCTCAATACCTCTTACTGGTGAGAGAAATTCATTCATTTGTTCCATCGTATATCCCACATTCTGGATTTGGCTAATCTTGAGTTATTGCTAACATATTCCATTATCCTCCTGTAATTTCTCTAAAGTGGTAGAGGCTTGATTAAACTCACTTTTAGTTCTTTGATCGTGAAGTCTTTTTTCTTCCTTTTACATGCACACTTGAGTGGTGTGAATATTGATTGGTGCTAAGTGTTGGAGTCCTCTGCAAGGAGACCAGCCTGGGGAAGGGGGAAAGGGATGGAAGGAGATTCTAGCACCAGCTGTGTTTACTCAGCAGTTCTGCCTAAGCTTCTCTACCTGACAAAAGGTGATAATGGCTTATATACCAGGATTTCAAAAAAAGAGAAGCTCTATCATTTTACGCTTGAATTTTCTCTAATATATCCACAGTAATTATTGATATGGTAGGAGTAGCAACGTGACTGTGGACCAGTTACTTGCTGTTATTAAACACAGTTGTGCCTCTACCCCCTACATATCCTTCACTCCTACATCTCTTCTGTTCTTTTTTTTTTGTGTCTTCAGAGTGCAAAGGGGGCAGGTATGGAATTTGTACCAGGTATAACTTGGGAATATGACTATAAAGTATTTCAGAAATTTGCCAGCAAGACATCTGATAAGGGGTTGATTCCAAGATTTATTTTAAATAAAGAACCAAAAAACCTCATACAACTCAACACCAAAACAACAACCACTCAATAAAAACTGTGCAAAGGACCTGAATAGGCATTTTTCCAAAGAGGACATACAGATGACCAATAGACATATGAAAGGATACTCAACATCACTAATCATCAGAGAAATGCAGATTAAAACCGCAATGAGATAATCACCTCACATATGTCAGAATGAGTTTCGTCAATAAATCAACAAACAACCGATGTTGGCGAAGATGTGGGAAAAAGGGAACCGTCGTGCACTATTGGTGGGATTTTAAATTGGTACAGCCACTGTGGAAAACAGTTTGGAAGTTCACCAAAAAGTTGAAAATAGAACTTACTGCCTTATGACCCGGCAGTTCCACTTCAGGATATTTATACAAAGAAATCCAAAACACTAATCAAAAAAGACGCATGCACTCCTAAGTTCACTGCAGCATTACAGTGAACATCAGCCAAGATATGGACGCAACCTAAGTGCCCATCAGTAGACGGTTGGACAAAGAAGAGGTGTTGCATATGTACAATGGAATATTACTGAGCTGTAAAAAATGAAATCTTACCATTTGCAGTGACATGGATGGACCTAGAGGGTGATATGTTAAATGAAATAAGTTAGAGAAGGACAAATACCATAGGACCTCAATTAAATGCGGAATCGAAAGAACACAATAAGCAAACAAAACATGAAGACTCATAGATGAGAGAACAAATTGATCACTGCCAGATGTGAGGGGCCTTGAGGTGCTCGGTGAAAAAGGTGAAGGGGTTCAGAATTACAAATTCGTAGTTAATGAAATAGTTAAGGGGATGTAAAGTGCAGCACAGGGAATATGGTCATTATTAGTGTAATAATAACTACATGTAGTGCCAGGTGGGTACTAGACCAATTGGTGAGGGAAGATCACTTTGTAAATTATATAAATGTCTAACCAATATGCTGTATGCCTGAAACTAACATAAAATAATATCGAATTTCAATTCTAATTGAAAAATAATAAAAGAATTTCAAATTTTTGCTTGGCTACCTCTCTTTTTCATAATGGAGCTAACAAATTGAGTATATGATTGAATGAATCGATTCTGTAGTGCTATAAGTCCTGCGTTGTTTGTTTCCTTGTATGTGTACAAGAGGACTGCCATTGCTTGAATATGTTCTCTGGAAAATAAATGCTGCAAGGCAGAGAACAGTTTCATGTTTCGGGTGGTGGGAAGGGGATTACAGCCCTGGGGAGCCTCACTGTTTAACACAGGTGATGGGGCTGAGTAGACGCGCGGGGCAGTGTGGATATGCAGCATGAGAGAAGGCACTGTGTTGGGGGGATGCTGCTTCTGTCCCATGCCTGCACACCTACAGTTTTTAATAGAATTTGGTAAGAAATGGAATGTGATCTGGGATTGCGTGTGAAGCCTATTCTTCATAGTATCATTTTTTATATTAATGGAGTTCTATATTAACAGTGTTAAGGGCTTAGAACAGTGCCAGGCATGTATTAACACTTAGTAGGTGTTGAATGAATGATAAAGCTACATTTCAGTGACATATTGAAACAAGTGGGTGTATCTAAAAAGTTTTTTTACAGAGGTGTAGTCTCAGAAAATTTATAATTTTCACTCCATGTTTTAGTAGATTCCATAAGTTTTATCAAAACTAGAACTTTTACATGAGAATGTTTGACCTTTAAATACATTTTTTGTTCATTAGCTATAAACTTATTGAATACCTAATGCATATCTCAACATGAACGTATGGAGAAATCAAAACTAAAGATTTAGGTCATGTTACCATCTAGACAATACTGTGGCTTAAGAGGTCTGTTTCCTCAGGGAAACTCTTGAACTTTGCCCCCCAAAATAAGCACTAACAGTGCCAAGAAGAAATCAGTTTTTGTACTAGCAGGTCTCAAACATTCTGCTGTTAATACCCTGTTACATTCTTAATTCATTAATGACTCCAAAGAACTTTTGTCTGTGTGGGTTACAGCTGTCAATATTTGCTGCATCAGAAATTAAAAATGAGATTTTATATTACTAACACATCTTAACATATCAATAAACCTATCCATAATGCATTTTATGAAAAATTAGTTATGTTCCAAGGTGAAAATTCTTCATGACAAGATTGTCGTTTTACATTTTTGCAAATCCCTGTTAATCTCTGGCTTGGTAGAAGACAGCTGGGTTCTCATATATGTTTCTGCATTCACATGTTGAGTTTTGTTGCTGTAGTTGAACTAACATGAAAAAAAATCTGGCCTTAGGAAGATATATAGTTGTAAATTTTTCAAATCAGAATAAAAATTTATTATTCAAATATATTTGGATATTCTTCTTTGATACTATACCAGTTTTCAACAAGTGGATGGTTTTTTAATGATTAGTTGTAATACAAGATCTGAAATTGTATCAATGAACTTTTTGTAATTCTGTTAACATTAAAAACCATTAGTCTCTCTTGAAAATTGAATGGGTATTTCCTCATGAGTAATTTTGTACTGGTCATTAGGAAAGTATTTGTTCACTGAGTTGTGCAGCTCTTCTATTTATATGTTCTTTACACAATATAAAAAATCAGAGGCATTACCATCATCACTATCATCAGAGAAGAGTATTTATTGGTGGCTCACAGTGGCTGATAAGTTTTCCAAATCCTAATTTCTCTTAAAAGCTTAAGTTTTATTCTTGCTAATAAATATTGTTGTTTCCTTTAAAGCGATAGTTTCACTTTATTTGCAAGAAAATATCTGTCAAATTCTCAATCTAAAAAAACATACTGTCTATTGTTCTTTGAAGTAAATGTGGCATTCCATACAAAAAGTAGCTGGCTCACTTGCAGTTCCAACAATTGCACAGTGCTTTCCTTTGAGACAGCCATCATTTTAGTATTTAACAGAAATGCTTTTATGGGTACTTAAATGATTTGTTACAGGGGATATTAAAGAGACGTATATTTGAGGATTAAGATTTTAATAAAATTAAGCATTTTTGCTGCTTCATCAAGGAATTTCTTCAGCGAAGAATTTTCCTTTTTTGTGAGTGCATGGTAGTGAAGAATATGACTCTATTAGTCCATTAAGGTATTCCTGCCTTGATTTGTGCTAAGATGTGAGAAGCTTTACCCACTAATGCTCTATAACATCAGCATAAATGTCAATTCAGTGAAAAAGGCAAGTAATGTCTTAATAATAGTATAAAATAATTTTGACCTCAAGGACCCCTTAAAAAGCCTTGGGTACCCCAAGGTTCCCAAGACCTCACTTTGAGAGCTAATTTCTCTACTAAATAAAAAGCTGATCAAACTATGACAAGGATAACAAGTCTGGTTTTTGAGCGCTTTGAACAGTGTTAGTAGCGAAGTACATTTACTATGAAATGGAAAGAAATATCTTTTTAAATAAGTACTACTAAAAGCCTGTCTTTAAACTTAGAGAGTCTGTAACCTGACTAGAGTTCTTACAAAGGATGGACACAGCAGGGCCTCAGTGTGGTTATGGAGTGATATACTCGAATTGTTACTACCTGGGATTTTTGTTTGTTTTTGTTTTTAAACAGAAAATATGATAGGACAGTACTGCCCTCAGTTTTCTCTCACCCTGTAGAACTGACCTATGAGAATTCCATGATGGATTCTCTCTATTTTTTTTCTTCAATAAAACTTGAAAGCCTACCTCAGTTCACACCTGTCATCAATTTCTAGTCCATTTTCTTTTGCCTTTATCTTCCAGAACTATTAATTAGCTGTACGTGTGTATATCGATGTGTTACTTGAGAATTAAACTTGGTTTAAGTCATCCTCACTTGATTTGAACAGCATTGATTGCCCATGGGGATGAATGTTGATATCTTCTTGAACTATTTTAATCACACATTTCTGCCACCACAACAATCTTCTGCACATTTTTACTTCTACCATTCTAAAGAGTTTACGAGTATAACCAATGAACGGACACTTGTTTTGATTCACTAGGGCTCAATAGTCTTAATTCTGTCTGCTTAGTTATTTTTTTTTCTCCTCTCTTGAAGAACTAAGGAATTCCTTACTCAATAAAGTATTTCATAAAGATGACTGTAGGTAGTATTTATTTATAACTCTATGAATTGTTACACCCACTACTCTTTTCTCTTTATTTTGCCTGTGATATCTCAGTTTTAATAAAAATTTCCATCCATTCGGGTGATCACCCTTTCAAGTTTTAGTTGTGTTTCAGTCTCTCAGATCCTCTTACCATTTCTATTCCAAAGCCTAACTTAATTGAGAAAATTTCTTATATTGATTCCCATTCAAACAAACAGAGTTTTCCATTCCAGTGTGAGGGGACTAGCTTCTTGATTTTTGTTTTCACACCTGACTTTAATTTCCAGACTTTTCCTTTCCAGACTGACAGTGGTTTCCTTTAAGTCCTGTGACTCATTACTTCTCAATAATTGAAAAGGATGTGCCAGAAATACGGCCTATCTTCTGTTCCTTTCATGTTTAAATTTCTTCGCCTTTTTCATTGTTTTGTCAATATACCCTGACTATAATTTATTTAATCATTCAGCACGTATTTATTAATAATGTAGTTTTATATTTTAAAGAGATCTTAGAAGACATCTGTGGAAATTACCACTCTTATATGTTTGGGCAGTTGAAGTCCATATCTGTGGGCTGTGAGGTGGCTTATCAGAGAGGCCTGTTGGGTATAAAAAGAAATAGGACTGTAGCTAATGTCAGCTTAACTTAAATCATAATTTGGATTGGTTGACAGTTTCCTATTCTCAGTCTAGAGAGTTTTGCTGACATTTTTAAATTTAAAAAGATTTTTGAGACTTTTAAAATTACTTAATTTTATTTCAGAATTATTCTATATCATCAAATCAATGGCAAATATTCTGTAAAAACCATTTTTTTGTTTTTTAAAAAAAACAACATGGTGTATTGTGGACTGTACAAAAATACAGAAAAGGTTATGGGTTGGATTTGACACACGTGCTATAGTTTGCAGACCCCTGTTCTATATCACAATGGAAACAGATGTTGCCATCAGAAATCTGTTACTAATCAATAATTGGTTAGGTATACCATTTGCCTGTGTCTTTATATGAGTCACTGTTTATAAAAGATAGTTGGTCTTCATAAACATCATATGTAATAAGTCCTTAAATATTTCTAAATGGGGTGGGCTCATTTGTTTATCCTTCCCCTAATTCCTGGAGATGTACATCCAAGCTTTGACAAATTTTAAAGTCTTTCAGTGTACTTTTGTAAGTAAGCCTACTAAAAATCCTTTATTAAAAATCACCACGTGATCTAGCACTTAGTACTCCCTGTTGGTTTGCAGGATACCCTGTATACCCGTACTAACTCTAATTGTTGAAATTTAGACGTGAAAGAGACCATTCACTTCATTTTCCTCATTTTATAGATGAGGAAACAGAGGCCTAGAAGAGTCATATGATTTGTCTAAAATCATACTGGCTACCTGAGATCTTATTTCTCTGACTTGTTTTTTTTTTTTTTTTTTTTTTAAATTTACATCTGAGAGCTCTGTATTACAGTGAAAAGGGGAAGGAAAAGTAATTTAGATGTTTATCCCTTCCAAGTTGTAATCATACTTTAAATTCTTAAGATTTACTACCTTTGGATCTTCAGAGATCATTAATTCGATAACAAAACAAAGCACCAAGCAACCAAAAGAAAAAATTTTCACAGCAGAAAAATTTGCATAACTATTTTTTTAAAGGGAATAATAAATTAGCCTTTACATAAAATGTACAAATTGCCAGACACACTCTTAGGAAAATTCTCTAAAAGATGTTCATATGCCAGAATTAGAAGGTAAAAATCATTGTCATTGCCTGCTAATTTCATTTCACAAACTATCTTGTTCCCTTGTTTTTTAAGTCACATTTATTTCTCTTTTGGGGGGGAATGCTATAGAGTTTTCACTGAGTCATAATGTTCAAATTATTAAAGATACCCTCTTAACTCTTACATAAAACAAGTGAGATATAGAGCTAATGATTCTAAAAGGGTAATTTCTCCTTTATTAATAGTGTGAGTAAAAATTATCTAATGAGATTGGGTCTTTAAACATGTTTAAATTCAGCATTTATTGTTAATGTTAAGAGTGGTAGAAATTTTTTAAGGAAATATACTACTTTGCATCTCTTTGAACTTAATATTACAGGCAGCAATGAAAAGATAATTCGTAAAATGTTTGACAAATAAACCATAGTTGTAGTTCAGGGCTAATACACAAAATGTAAATGGTGTTTTTTTTTTTTTTTTATCATTAATGCTTTAAGAACTCTAACAAATAATTTGATTTTGTAGTATTTTTTGTTGTTTTGTTAGTATTAAAAATAAGCTGAAATGTGTATTTCATTTAGAGCTTAATGTTTCTTCTTGAGATTCTCTGATTATTTATAAAACCCAATGTTGCACTTTACAATTTACAAAAGTAATTTGGGAAACATGATTTCATTTAGTAAAAGTTTGTAAAACCTTTTAAAATTTACCTTTGTAAAAGTTAAGAATATACTTTATGCACATTTTTAAAACTACATTGGCAAAGACTTTAAAGTGAAGTCTTCATTGTAACATATTTCATACACACAGAAAATGGCATTACCTAATATCGGTAGGATTTTAAATATTTTTAATGAGGCGGGAAACTAAGGGCAATGTATTTTTGGTACTACTCCTGAGAATGTTTCATGGAAGGAGGCAGAAGATTATATGGTGTTAATATGTCCTGTTATCTCATTGGCTTTGATGATTACAGGACAGAATGGATTCTTAAAGATAGAGGCAAATTTTTCAAAAAGGCATATCCTAGCAATTTTGAACTTAATAGTTTTTAATGTCTCTGATGAATAATCAGTTTTGAAGAATATTTTTGTGAAAGGTGTATATCAGTTTGTCAGGGCCGCCATAACGAGATACCACAGACTAGGTGACTTAAACAGCAAATTTATTTTATCACAGTTCTGAAAGCTGGAAGTCCAAGATAAGGTCCCAGCAGGTTTGGGGCTTTTTTTGAACTCTCTTCTTGACTTGCGGATAGATGGCCACCGTCTTGCTATGTTGTCACATGGCTTTTCCTCTGGTATCCAAAGTATCTTTCTCCTCTTACAAGGATACCGGTCATGCTGGGTTATATTCAGATTTTTAGAGGTCCTCCCTCCTAGCCTCATTTGAACTTAATCACATCTTTAAAGATCTCATTTCCAAATGTCACATTCTGAGGTTAGGGATTCAACGAAGGAATTCTAGAGGGATGCACAGCGCTTCAGATGGTAATAACTACTATGACTTCACTAACACATAAGTTGATTTAATCTCTCTTCTTTTATTTCCCCTCCCACTTTTTTTTGTTGTTGTTGTTACGATAGTGCAGTATTTTCACAATGTGTCTTGGTTTTAACAAGACAATTTGAACAGAGTTTTTATGATAAACTCAGTGGGTAGCATGGCGGTGGCTGAACTGTTACTTTGCTTCACAGCAGACTGAGAACTTAACACCCAACAAACAAAATGATTTTGATAGATGATTCTGTGTGAGTTCAGAAGCTGTTATTTTGCTGGGTGTTATGGCCTGTTTGCGACTGCAGAGACTGACCATTTAGGACAGCCAGTCACATCCCTGTGCATGTAAGCTGTGTGTGGGGCCTTAGCAACATATGCCATAGCTTGGAATTAGCAACTTTTTCGGACACTCTAATGCTAAGAATTTTAATTCTTTGGGAGGGTCTTTTTATACTATATATTCCATACTATTTATTCTTTTCTTGTACTGAAGAACATCAGTTTAGTATTTGAATTTCAGTTCTGAACATACATATCTTGATGTAGAAATGGCTCATATATCTCAGTGCTCTTACATTTAAATGAGGGTTATAATGCTGGGGAGGAAATTAAATAATGTGTAAAGGTCTAGCTCCATATATAACATGTAGCAGTTACTCAGTAAATGTGAATATTCTCATTTCATTTTTCTTGCAAATCAATGAGAAGCAGTGTGCACATAGATAGCAAAAGTAACTTGATACACATAAAGACATTGAATTGAAGGGAGAATCAGCTCCTTCAACATTTTGTCTGTTACAGAAACCTGTAAACCATCTGCATTTTACACTACACTCAGATTCAGGGTGTGTGCTCTCATAATTTTCTATATATTTTCTTATCTAAGTTAGAATTAATTGTCTTTCTTTCCAACAACCTGTAAAATCACAAGATCTAGCCCTGGTCATTATTTAGCCATGTCTCCAGCATCTATCAGAGTTCCTAGCGCATAAGAAGTGCTCAGAGTATTTGACTGAGTTTATGAATCAGTCAGAAAAATAGTGCTTTAGAGTGGCTTCCCCCCTCCCCACCGTGGTCTTTGGTGATTGTATGACCGCTGTGCTTACCTTTCACTTGTCACCACCCCACTCCTCAGATGCATCTAATCAGCATATGTTTGGATTGGTTTATTACCCCAGAGAGATAAAAATACAGTGGTCCTCCATTATCCACATTTTTACTTTCCATGGTTTTATTTACCATAGTTTGAAAATACGAAGTGGAAAATGTCAGAAATAACAATTCATAAGTTTTAAATTGTGTGCCATTCTGAGTAGTGCGATGAAATCTTGCTCCATCCCTCTGTGAATCATCTCTTCGTCCAGGATGCCCACACTGTATGTGCTGCCCACCCCATGTCACTTAGTAACCGTCTCGGTTATCAGATCCGCTGATGTCGTCTTGCACTGCTTGTGTTCAAGTCACCCTTTTGCCCCAGAGAGCAAAAGTAGTGATGTTGGCAGTTTAAATATGCCAAAGAGAAGCTAGTAAAAATGTTTCCTCTCCTCTAAATGAAAAAAGTAAAATTTCTCGACCTAATAAGAGAAGAAAAAATGATTGTATGCTGAGGTTGCTAAGATCTATTGTAAGACTGTCTTCTATCTGTGAAATTGTGAAGAAAGAAAAAGAAATATGTGCTAGTTTTACTGTCACATCTCACACTGCAAAAGTTATGGGCACAAGTGTGTGGTAAATGCCTAGTTAAGATGGAAAGGGCACTAAATTTGTGAGTGGAAGATACGAAGAAAAACGTGTTTCTGTTGGTTGGCAGTGTGTTGCGCCAGAAAGCAGTAAGCTGCCTGAAGACTTCAGCAAGGGATCCACTGAAATGAGTGACCGCACTTACATAACTCTTATTCTAGTACATTGTTGTAATTGTTCTATTTTTTATTAGCTATTGTTAGTTTTTACTGTATCTAATTTATAAATGGAACTGTATTATAGGTATGTATGTGTAGAAGAAAACATACATAGTACAGTACATACAGAGTTTGGTACGATCATTGCTTTCAGGTGCTGAGGATCTGGTAATTTGTCCGTGGATAAGGGGCTACAGTATGTTGAACATTCGGGTGACTGTACTTTGTTAATTTTGGCGGGGGCATGCTTTTTTCTTTTTGTGAAGATAGATGTTACTTTTCTTCTGTGGTTTCTCATCCCAGTAAATGGAATGACCACCCATCCAGGTGTCCTAAAGGAAACCTTTTTTCCTTCCCTTTTCCTCATCCCTGTATTCAATCATTCACCCCTTGAATCTGCTTCCTAAATATCTTTGGAATTCCTCTACTCTACAGCTCCAGTGCTACAATGCAGGTTTTTTTAGTCTTCTAGATTTCTACGTCATCCTCCTAACTTTGCCTGCTTTTTCCAGTTCACCTGCCTTTCAAATATAAATTGAGTCATTCTCCTACCCTGCTTAAAATCTTTCAGTGCATTAATTTTCTCGGATTCTTTCAAGGCCCCTTGGAATATGGTTTTATCTGTGTTTTAAATCTTGCTTCATGTTTTGTTACTCTTCCTTCACCCAGACTATCCTCTGACTGTTGTACTCACTAGATTGCTTCTGTTCCCTGCCTTCCTCCCCCAGACATTCATGTTCTCTCTGCTCCTGTTCATCCTTCGGGTCTAAACACTAGTGACTATTTCCTCTAAAGTATTCCCAGACTGCTAAATTTGATTCGACCTTGCTCTGTGTATGTCCTTTGGAAAATTATTACCTCCTCATTTGTCTTCCTTTCTGAGATACAGGCTTGATGAGTGCTTGGTCACCATTCTTTCCACTGTTTAGGGCAATAGCGGTTCCTGTCACATAGTAGCCTACTCAAGTGCTTGTTAATTTGTGTTTTTTAAATGTAGTGTTAACTCTGCATCATAAAGAAATCCATGATGTGACAGAACAGTCAGCATAGGCTCATAAGCTTAGATACCCCTTTATACCAAATGGATGTTAGTATATCCTTTTTTAACAAAGGGCCAAGAAACTGTAGTCTGTGGGCCAAATTTGGCTTGTTAACCTTTTATAAGGACCACAAGCCATGAAAGTTTATTTTATTTTATTTTATTTTATTTTATTTTATTTTATTTTATTTTTAAGTGCTTGAAAAGAAATCAAAATATTTTATGATACAACAGTATCATATAAAATTCAGACTTCAGTATCCCTGAATAAAGTTTAATTGGAACATGGCCGCACATTCGTTTAGATGTCGTTTGCTATTTGCTTTTGTGCTGCGGCCACAGAGTTGAGTAGTAGTGACAGACTGTATGGCTGTTAAAGCCTAACGTATTTGCTGTCTGGCTCCATACACCAAACCCCCCCAACCCGCCCCCCCCCAAAAAGTTACTGACTACTTCAAAGCCTGTATGTGACGTAAAAATGGATAAGTATAATTAGTCATATTTAAGTTATGTCTTAGTTTCCTTTTTTCCCCTTCCTGCTAGTTCAAGGTTTAAGTATGTCCGTTAAGGTAAGGGAGTATCATTTGAGTTTTCAGAACTGTATTCCAACTTCTCTGCCTTATACATACCTAGAGCTTTTTGAAACTTGAACACTGCAGATTAGATGTTCAGAAAATAGAGAGTTCTAATCCTAGGGAATTATGTAGACAAAATCAACGTAGATGGCTCACCCCAACCCAATGGTCTAAAATCAGTCTTTTCCTAAATAAGTAATACTTCGATTCTTACATTTTACTATTTTTACAGTTGAGAAAAAGGAAACAACTCTTTATGCTATTTGATATAGTCATGAAAATATGATGCTAAAACCCTCTTATAAATTTTAATCATTTTTGCCAATATGTTAATCTTGCAGAAAAATAGACCCAGCCATGTTTTGGTTGTGTAATCTATTACTATTGGAAGTAACTTTATTAGGCAATAATAGAACCTTCATTTAACATCATATAATAAAATCAAATGGTTTTTACAACATTGTTTACATTTTGTTTTAAAATATTTTATTGAGAAAATACTTAATTAACTTTGTTTTATTTTTAGGGTTATATCCTGTGTTGTGACCTCATGGTTTAAGTGGGAATAAAGATGAGTATAAGCAGTGATGAGGTCAACTTCTTGGTATATAGATACTTGCAAGAGTCAGGTGAGTACTTTCATAAAGTAAATAGGCCTCAAATTATTTTAATATTCTCAAAATAACCTTTTTTGCATTTGAAATTTGTATCAGTCCAAACTGTTGAACTTTGTATGTTTCCTTAATGTCTGGACTGCCACCTTAAAGCTATGTGTTACTGCATGGTTTAACTCTCTGACTCTTTCAAATATGTTGGAATCATCTCAGGCAAATATTTGTAACAAATGGTTTGGCTTTCACTGTTCAAAGACCATCTTTATAACTTGTTATGAAGTGAGATTATTGCACATGGTTAGTAGGAACATATAAAATTTCAGAAACCATCAATTTAATAATGTATATTCAGAATCCTTAGCAAATGTTACTGGTTTTATTGCAGTTAGCATTTCAAAAGCTAGATTTACCATATCTTTTCAGAATGCTTTCATGAATATTATTCCAATTGATTAAGCGTATTCTTGACCTGAATTCTTACTGATGTTTTTTATTGGGGGATGATTAATAAATATAAATCATTTAAAGTCATTTGTAATAAATATTAAATCAGTCATCGTTCAAGTTTTCTAGATAGATTAAAAGGTGGTGTTGTAAACAGAAGAAAAACTACAAGGGAAAATGTGGGATAGAGTAAGCAAAAAAAAAAAAAATGTAAAAGTTAGAAAAGAGAAAACTTGGATTGGATGGGGCATAGGATGATGGAAAAGATTGACTGCAGTGTTACCAGATTGTTAGCATGAAATGGAATTATTTGGTGCTTGACATTGTCATGCTGGATAGGTTGAATTTTAGAAATTAAATTTTGAATTTATTGGAATGTTTTTAAAAATAGTAAGGTAAGGTGTGGTATTAAAGACAATTTTAAAAAGACAAGTAGTCTTGTGAGAGAGGGTGGAAGAAATAGAATAGAACATTGAGTTCTCAATTTTCATTTTGAAACTCCATTTATTCTTCTTATAGGGAGGGCTTAGCTAGTTGTCCTTTCTTATACAGGGAATGCAAACGTGGCCTTAGATCTTAGATCTCACTGCTTTCTGAGATGTTCCCAGCTGCACTCCAGTTCTGAACATTTCTCTTGGGCCAACGTTTTCTATTCCCAAGCACCATTACTCCTCTTGAAACAGCTGAGAAAATGATGCTGGCAAGGGCAGAGAGGGAAAAAGAGAGAAGAAACAAAAGTAACTAATCAATGTAGAATAACTTGTTACGAACCTTTGAATTTAATAGATCTTGATTTTTTCAACTTGTAAACTGGTATTGAAGGCAGATCCAAATAGGACATCCATACAGTACTCTAAGAGAAAATAATTAATGAGGTGGAAAAAGTAGTGACCTCATGATTGTTACATATATAACGTGTATACACATGTTTAGATAGTGTAATGTAGTTCTTTTGATGAAATTGGAAAGAATTTGGTAGATCGAAACAAACTCTTTTTTCTGCCTTTGCATGTGACCACGGTTTAAGCTAGAGCTTTGAGGCCTTGGACACTAAAGCAGATATACGTTGTGATGGATCAGTGGATGGAAAATATATTATAATGGCTTGTATGTGTATTGTAAAGGCAATTTTTTTAGGTTAAGCCATATGAAACTGTTTTTAGAGATGAGAAACAGTCAAATTAGCTCTACAGCATTTACCTGTGCTGAAGTGAAACAAGGCAAGATGAAGTTAAAGATGTTAAAGAACATGCAAATCTTATTTCCAAACAAGTCCAAAAATTGGTGTTTTATGTTGCCATGAAAAAAGAACAGCAAGGAATAGCAAGTGAAAAGGGCAGTAAAATAATATTCTGGATTAATTTCCGAAAGAGTAGCCAGTGATTAAATATTATCAAAAGTCTTAAATTGCTTAAGTTCTCAGAGAAAACCCTTTGAGTTTCATGTTTTAAAGGATCTTACGTTGCAGTAAAAATAAAGCAAGAATTACATTTTTAAAACTTTGTAAGATAGACCGATATATATCATATTGTCCTTTATAATTATTTACTATGTTCTTAGTTATTCGTTGTGCATTCTTTAGAAGGCTTTATACTTTACAGTGTACTGGTGATAAAGTACCATGGTAAGCACATCTCAAAATGTGAACACCAGTTCCTTCATAAAAGTTGTAACTTCCTATTTACATCATGCGTTATAGGGGAAGACGAGACTCGACTGATGGCAGTTTTTCTAGGAATGCAACTTGCCATAAATTTAAGAACCACCTGTACCAGAGCTTTAAAGTTTGATCCTCTGACCTACATCAGAATCACTTAGAGAACAGCAAACAGGGCCCAGGAATCCGCATTTTACAAATGCCCCCAGGTGATTCTTAGGCATAATAAAGTTTGAGAGACACTGGTCTATATTAATTATAGGACTGTTAGAACTTGACAAGAAAGTTGACACATATGTAACATGTTCACAGTATCTTGAAAGGAAAACTATACCTAGTAACTATTTGAGATAAAGTAGAAAGCATGAAATACTGTACATGTTGAGATTTGGAATCTGAGAATATCTCCTAAAGAGGGAGCTGCCTCTAAAAGTAGTGTATTTGTATTCATAGACAATGATGATAAGGCATGTTTATATCAGACATCTTTTTAAAATTACTTTCAGGAATAGGAGCTAGGAAAGAGTTTTAAAAATTTATATTTCTGTCAGATAGAGCTGAGAATCTAAACCATCTCAGTATTTGTCACCTATTCCAGAAGCTCTTTCTTGGTTCTGATTTCCATTTATACGTAATCATCATTTTTGTAATTGGTTCTATTTTGAAATCAACGTAATTCAGAAATTTCTTCGCTAGGTTGTTTTGGGTATTCAATATATTTATCACCATAATTTATAAGAGATACTGAGAATTAGTCATTGGATATCTAAGAAATATGATGTAAATTACTGTTAGGCCACAGTAACTTCACTTAAAAGATTTAAAGCAATGTAGAAGAAACTAGAATCTTAACATTTCTACTTTCCCTATAAATGAGTACTAAATCGGATTAGGAGATAGGAAGGAAAGAAATAATCATGACGAAGTGTCAGTGCAAAGACGTTAAAGGACTGGTTTGCAAAGACTATCACAGAGGAAAGTAACATTTCCTTCTTGTCTCTATCTAAATGCTCTCAGTCAGAAAGTGCAAGTACACTTTATAAAAGTTTTGTTCAGTTTTGATAAAAATGTGTATTTTATTTATAATAATGTTTTTTCAGTAAGAACTTCTAATATTTGTTCTCTGCGAACAGAGCTTAATCTTGTTGACACAGTAGTATCCACCCCCAGAGAGGATAAAATCACTTCAATTGTTTTAATCTTAAATACTTTATACTATGTGGTGATCATCCTATTTGACTATTATCTGCAGTAGAAGACACATTATCTGTTAAAGTCCCTCTCTTTCCCTCCAAGTTACAAAACTTCTCAGACCTTCAGTTCTGCATCTATAAAATGCTTGTTAAAAAACATTGTCATATTTAGCCTCACATGTTTTATAGATGTCTGTTTAAAATAAGCTATCCTCCCCTGTACATTAACACTAATTAAGATAAAAGTATATTTATTGTTGGATATTTTTATTAAGTGTTGTGACTTTTAATTTTTCTCAATTTCATCTCTAGAAAGTTCACCCTAAACAAATTACTTTGGTCACCACTATTTTTACATTTATGAATTAGAGTTCCATATTCAATTTTATTCCCTAGGGAATAAAATAAGTTATTTTTTTTTCTCTTGAGAAGACTTGAAAATTGAGTGTGTTTGACATGTAGTACTGTAAGTAACAATTGACTTAATTTGTATTCTCCCTTTAATTAGTGTTCACCCAAGGGCATTAATAATTTGATTGCCCTAATAACTCATATCCAGCAACCAAATGCAGATTAAGTACTAAGTTGTATATGCTTATCTGTGTGTATATAACAGGATCTTATAGGGTTATTTTAGAAGAGCTGAGCTGGCTGGAGCTTTTTACCCCCCTTCCCTTTTTGCATTTTTCCATTTTCCCTTTTGCTTCTTATAGTTCTTCAGTTTCAGTTAATTGTTTTCTAGAGAAGTTGTTTCTAGCAATTATTTGTGAACTTATGGCACCTGTTTTTCTTGTAGGTTTGTATAAGATGTAATTTTACTTTGCTTAAATTGTGTATTTGGTTGGAAGAATTTTTGATTGTAGATTTAACTGTCATCCATTGCATGTTTAAGAGCTCAATAACATTTCTATTTATGATGTACTTGAATGTTGGCTGCTATGAAACAGTTGTATTTTGCATCTTATGATTGAAGACTAACTGGAAAATGCAAAAACAATGTCATTATTACTGAGTTATTTTCTATATATTGTGATTCTGAATACCATTATTATTTTTTTAAATCCTCATGTTTTTACAACTGAAATTCATCTTGCCATACATTGTCCATTTGTGAGAAGGTGATGATATATGTAGGCTTAAAGCATTTGGTTCATGAAAGAGCATCCTTTCTCTCCCACAGCCCACCTCTCTCCACTGTTTTCCAATCTTTTCAAAGGGTGTTGCATCTCCCTGGATATAGGCCTTGCACCACATCATTTTTTTTTTTTTTCTGAGATGGTGCTCACTTTACATGTTTTGTTTGTTTATAAGATTACATGTCACACACACACACACATACACACACTCGCATTCTCTCTCTCAATTTAGAAATCTAAAAATGACCATAGTAGGCACAAACTAACTTGAATGTTTATATATAACGTTTAAGTTTCTGACCTATGACAAAACAGCAGAGTCCATTCATTCATTTTTTTTTTTTTCATTTAAAGATTTTGTATTAATCCCTATAGTAAAATGTCAGCAATCAAATGACAGAAGTGTAGTTTCTCTTGATTTGGATTAAGTTAACTGGGCTAGGTAAACATTCCTTCCTACATATCCTCCTGCTGATGCCGTTTATAAACAGACTTTAATAACTGAATGGAGTCAGGTTAAACTGGCTATCAGTAATATGCATCAAGCTATGCAGAACAGGGCGAGGAGAGTTCAGAATCTGGTATGTCCACATTTAGTCTTTTAATTTCTATGTGTAGAATGGTCAGCTACAAAAGTACAAATAGGTATACAGAGTTCTGCTTTATAATCAAATAGAATATGCATCAATGTTGATTTGACACATATAGTTGTTGTACACATGGCTAATTAATAATAAACAGCAAGCAGCTGTCATAAATGCTGGTAATTACTATGCTTTTATACTTCCAGATCAGTTTTCTCTTCTTTTTATAGGCTGTGAATGAATATTTTGCTGATAGAGGAAATTCCTATGCACATTCCTACTGATATATTTGTTAAAAGACAAAGGTCCTTTAATAGTTGCCAAACAGAGAACTCATTCAATCTTGATAGTCATCTTGTTTTTTTTTTTTAAAACAGCCAGCATAGTGAGAGTATAAGAAAACATATAAATTGCTGATGGCATTATAAACTTGCACAATTTTGGGAGAAAGCATTTTGGCAATCATGAAAACTTACTTTAAAATGCTCATGTCCCCTTCAACTTTTGAGGGAATCCATTCTGAGGAGGAAAAAAATATACTTGGCAAAATCCTATACACATAGATATTTGAGGTAAGCCACTTTGTAAATAGTGAACATTTGGAAAGTCGAAATATGCAGCTATGGGATGAATAATTTACTAGCTAAGTACATTTACTGGTTGAATATTATGGTAATAAAATTATTTTAGAAAATATAATTCATATGAAATGTTCAAAATGGCCTATATATTTTAAGAGCAAAATTAGGGCATAAAGTTGTATAGCCAGTGTATTTTGCTGGGGGAAAAACCAACATATAAAGAAAAAAAGGGAAATACAGACATGCTAAAGTTGCATTTGGTTTCGGTATTGTAGTTGTACTTTTTTTTCCTTCTCCACATTTTCCTCTTTTTTTTTTTTCTTTTTAATAGGTGCTGGGTTTCACTCTTCAAAATTCAAGATCCCCTGCTTCTTTTTACCTTTTCTAAAATCTTTAAGCATTTAAGTGTGGAACTTTTAGAGTAATAAAAATCTAGGTCTGTAGGACAGAGTTGGAAATGGATTCAGGGGCACAGGCGTGTATGAGATGGTGACAGCAGGGATGTAATTTTATGGGCTTTTCTGACCTGAAACTTAAATAAGACCTTGGATAAATCAGATTTTTCTTCCATACTGTGGCACTGTGTTGTGATAAAAGTTAAGCTCTGCCTTAACTATTTCTTGTTTAGATACCCTGTACCATAACCATGAGGTCAAGGCCCACTTTTTATGTTCCTGTATTATTTGTTTGTAAAGTAGAATTGTCAGGCTCTGGAGGACTAGCTCCCCTTTAAGAACTCAATCCCTGTCATCCCAAGGGAGAGCACTCTCTGAAACAAGCAATACAGCAATACTCAGAAAATGGTGGTTTTGTGATTTTGTTTCTTACTTGGGTGCGTAGTCTGCTAAGTAACTTGCCTCCCTTCTCCACCAATGCTTGCCTTTATCATGGAATTACTAAATACTGAACTTTGTGGTTTTCAGGCTTATTCCTCTGTGGAATTTCTTTTCTACCTCCCAACTCTTAATCACCCTGGTGAATATGTACTTGATTACAGAGGTATTATTTATATCAGATTTACTCTTACCCCTGGAAAGAAGGGATGCTATTTTAGGCAATCGGGCCAGACTTCCAGCATTTCACAGTTGTAGGTTGATCCCTTTTGCCTTCTAGTATGTAAATCAAAGCTGTCCGTGAAAAAGTATTTCCTGCATATGTATATTTACAGATAAAAGGAAATATTTTCTAACATAACTCTGGTTCCAGTTTTAGTTTTGTTTTTCAAGGAATATTTAAGTTGTGTACTTTTTCTGGATTCATAGATTTTCTGATGTGCCAAGAGACATTGTGGTAGAATTGCATTCTGATTTAACAGATGTCTATTAAGCACCAGTTAAATTAGATAATGCTGTCATTTTTCCAGAATTAAGAGATCAGTAGACATGAATCCTCCCTTCAGGCAGCCCAGCATACATATAACATACAACCGTAGACACATACACAGTGTGGTAAGTGCCGTACACATAAAATTAACTGATTAGCATAGAAGAGATAGATAACCCCTGGAACAGTGAAAGGAAGGGCTTCACCATCATTCACATAGGAGAAAAGTGCCGAGGACCAGCTAAAGCCCAAAGGCATGAGTTAACAGTGCATATTCACAGTGTGACATGTAATTGGCAATCACTCGAATTTAATGTGTAGTGGGAAGAAGTGTGGGGCTGTGGAATTGGGGAGATGAACCTGGACACATAGGGTCAGATTACAGAAGTAGCAGTATACCATACTTAGGAGTTTGGCCTTTATTGTGAAGGCCAAGGGGTCATTGAAAGTGCTCAAGTAAGGTGTGACAGAATCAGTTTTTATTTTACAAGTAGTATTCTAGCTGTAGTGTGGCAAACACATTGACCTGGGGAAGAAACGAGAGGAACTTATGGCACTCATAGTCCAGGCAAAGGATCGATTGAGCTAAACTCTGGGTTTTGGCAGAGAAGGAAAGCTGGTGACAGAGACCAGAGATGGGATTGATAGCTTTGGCGAATGGTGGAATGTGAGGGTCGTAGGTAGGAGGGTGACTTTCAGGTATATAAGGAAGTAAAGTTAAAAATTTCTAAAGAATAAGTTATAGGGAAGGGGAAGAAAAGTAGTTTTCAACATAATCATTTTAAACTACCATGTAATGCTATGACTAAAATAAAGAAAAAATGATAGGTGAATGCAACATTGATCTAATAAGCAGATGTGTGAGTATTGGCCTCTGTTAGAGTAAACCTTAATGAGAAGTGCCAAAGCAGCACTAATGACCACTTTAGGGCTTCCTTGGTATTTGAGAACATTCTAAGCTCATGTGCAATAACTTCAGGTACATGTAAGCACCTGTGATAGCTTCTCTCCCTGTCTGACAGAAGAAATTCAGAATTATTCAACATCCCTGCCAAAAATTAACATTGTTCCACCTGGAACTCTTAGAATGTTCTTGGGCATAGGCTTGAACTCTATCATCTAATTAAACTGGTTTAAATTTAATAATTTTATTTCAGTTATACTCATGGATTAGAGAGTGTAGAAATTGTGAACTTTTTTTTTACAATTTATAAAGCTTATGAAAATCAACCACTTTTATAAAACCTTGCTAATAAGAAATCTTAATGTTTCAGGCACTACTGAAACCACTTTCTAACACTCGTGAGTTGAAACAGAACAGTGAGGCACTTATTTTATTTTCTGTTAGTAAGAAGGAGCTGCTCTGCCTTACATAGCTTTATTCTTGGCCCTCTTCTGTCCAGTAGGAGCAGTAGGGCATAGTGGTTGTGGCTGTGGTCTCATAAATGAGTCCTTATTCTCTTAGTGGCTGTTTTCCCATTTGCTAATTCGATTATTAAAAAAAAAAAAAAAATTGTGCATGTTTTAGGCTCTCCATAAACGATAATTGTTTATCTTCAAATCTTAATTAAATCTTAATCTTGAAATCTGTAAGCCACTTGGCTGTTTAGCTTTCTTTCCTGTTTTTAATTTACTGCAGAATTTTTTAAGGGAATTATATGTAACTGAAAATGTAAGTCTCCAGCCTACTTTTTATGTATTTCACTGCCATATCTTTTACCTTTTCTCCTCATCCTTCCCAGTCTTTATTCTCAGCTTTCTACCCTGGTGACCTAGAATCTTCTCATATTCAAGTAGTTGTGGGTTTCCTGATAGGACACTGTGCAAAATGGTGATTTTGTTTTTCATTGGTATATTTCTTAGCCATCTCAGTGAACTCAGATTCTGCTGAAAACTATAAATGTGTATAAATGATCTTGCCTGTTGAAAGAATCCTGAGGTTAATATGAAAGTGTCTAAGGTAACATCTCTTCATGTCTCACTATGGGTAGTTACCCCAAAGAGGGAAGGTAGAAACCATGAGGAAAATCAACTTAGGTGTACTTTGTCTATTAAACAATTAATAATAAAACAATGTTTTATTATCGACTGTTTATAAGTGCCACACAGAGCCTCAGTAGAAGCACAAAATGTAATAAATAAATATAAATAAAAAGAAAGACAGACATGGACTAAGCACTAAAAAAACTAGGGTAGACCGCTACACAACAGTTATTATATAGATTAACTCAGTTTAACTAAGATTCAAATAAGCTCATATTCACATACTTTATTTAATTAAGAAGCTTCTTAACATTTTATATTACTTGTCTTATTTAATCGATTGTTTAAAATACATGCGTGACAATTACTATTTAATGGTAATCTCTGATGGATATTTCGGTGGTGAGAATATTCATTATTGGGTCTGTCAGTTTACTAGAATTTTATTTTTCCAATTTGATGTTGACTCATATAAAAAGCAAGGCCAATGTAAAGAGATTTTTATCGAGTGTGTTGGTTTTAAGTATTTCAAATTCAAGAATTACTAATGGAGACAAATTAGATTCTCACTTGCTAACTCATTCTTTAAAACTTAGATGGGTTATTATTAAGTGGCAAAGAATTCGTAAGAATTAGTAAAATTTTTTAGCATTTAACGCATACATTCACTGGATTTTAAGCATACAGTTATTTTTCATTATTAAATTTCTTGTATTAGTTTTCATTTCTTATATTAGTTTTAGTTTGCTTTTGATTTTCTAAGTAGTTTTAAAAACCTGCCAAAGATTGAATTTATAAGGTGTTTTAATACTTGTATGTAGAAATTTAAATATAGTACAAAAATGCTAAATGTCAATTTATTTTGGTCGAGATTATCTTGAGTGAAGCAGTTGAGTCACATAATTTCCAAATGCTTTTTTCTAACTTTAAAGTTTGATGCTATTTATTGAGGGAACTTACGTGCCACTGCTAAATTTCATATGTACTAGAAATTTTAAATGGTATATTATATAATCAAAGTGAAAAGGAAAATGTAATGATTAACATGTTTGGATTTGTTATTTCTTTTGTTTAAACACATATTTGACCTTAGCTAGCAGTCTGGGATTTCAAATGGGAAGAAAAGGATTTCGAAAGATTGTAGGGGCTTCTCATTTGTGTCTTCAAGCTTATTGCCAGTAGGAGAATAAATTCTTATACCTTTTCTTTTGCTTTTAGGATTTTCTCATTCAGCGTTTACCTTCGGTATAGAAAGCCATATCAGTCAATCAAACATAAATGGTGCCCTTGTCCCACCTGCTGCATTGATTTCTATCATCCAGAAAGGTCTACAGTATGTAGAGGCAGAAGTTAGTATTAATGAGGTAAGGAAGACTTATTTCAAGATTAATTCTTACTCTTAAATCTGTCCCTATCCGATACCTTGTTTGCTCATTCATTATCTGACCAGCATTTCCGGGTTAACGAAATTGAAAAGCTTTTTTCCTAATGTAGCGGTCAGGTTGCACAGGCAAGGTGTGTTGGCTGCCAGCGGTAAGGACTATTATCTGTAGCTTATTTCCCTTTATATGGTTTTATGAGTGAACAGTAAGAAACAGTTTTCTGTAAAACAACAGCAATGTGCTCTGGAATGCTAAGGACCATATTTGATGGTCTGAAAGATCAGAAAATCTAAGAGTATTTGGTTATACCTGATTTTGGAAGGAAGTTTAAAACAAATGCTAATTCTTGACATTATTACCTATTTAAGGTCCACACACAAGTGGTTTAACTCAGGTGTCAGCCGGCTCTGACCCATGAACCAGATCCTGCCTGCTGCTTGTTTTTGTAGTTTGATTGGAACACAGCCATGCTTATTCATTTATGTATTGTCTGGTTATTTTGTGCTACAATGGCAGAATTGAGCAATTGTGACAGACCTTATGGTCTGCGAACCCTAAAATATTTACTGTCTGATCTTTTACAGAAAAAGTTTGCAAACCCTGGCCTAGGTGAACATTTTAATGTATGGTCAGGATTTATGATATGTGCAGCTTTTACCTTATTTTCATTTCAGAAATTAAAAGATTTCCCTTTCCTTTCACAAGTATTTTTAAAATTGAAGCATCCATGGTTTCTGTATTAGTATTTAATCCTATAATTATATAGTATACTAAAATTGATTTTATTTGTTTCCTCATCTCTTTAACTGAAGGATCCACTAACACTAAATCAAATGTGTCTTCACTATGTTTTAGCACTTTCCTTTTCAGAGTACCCTGGTGCACAGGGTGATAAACATTATCTATCAATAGCTAGAGATGAAGTCTCATTTTATCTGAAAAACTTTTTGTAGATTTAATATAGTACTCCACAGTGTGTTTGTGTTGATTTTAATATTTTTAAGTTATTAATTAAAATACTTTCTTCTACTCCTTAAATTCTCCATTACAATTGCCAACTCAGAAAGATGTGCTGTGTTTTTGTAACTCAGAACAACCATCACACCATTACTGTCAATCAGCTTAAGTGAGCCAGGCTTCACATACTCATATTGCTAGTTAATTTACACTGTTTCTGACTCGCTTTTTGTTTGTGTCTCTTCTTGTGTTCACTGGAGAAATTTTTATTAATTGTGAACTTCCTAATATCATTGAGAAGGGCTTTGGAAAATTTTAGCGAGTCCATAAAATTAAAGAGCACTAGTCTGTGAGTTAAGATGGTACTTCTCAAATTTGAATGCACATAAGACTACCCCAGAGAGCTTGTTAAAACACGGATTCTTAAGCCCTTCAGAGTTTTTGATTCTGTACGTTTGAATTTACATTTCTAACAAGTTACCAAATGATGGTGGTCCTTGGCTCACACTTTGAATAGCACTGGTTAAAAGAGTCCAGCTGCCATTGACTAGCTGTATAACTTCAGCAAGTCTTTAAACTTTATCGTGCTTGCATTTCAATGTTAGTAAAACTAGATGCTATACAGCATAATGTCTGAAGTCTATTTCTGGTTTAATATTTTAATCAAATCACAAATTTTAAGACCACCATACTTCTATTTTAGAATATTTTAGTTTTATAGAAGTATTTACTGTGGCACTGAATCTTTCATAATTGTACGAACGGTTTCACATTAGACATACTTTTGACTATCAGAATTTTGGAATTTAATTAATAAACCTTTTGTTTTATCATCTAGGCTTACTTAGTCCTTTCAGTATTTAAGCCATATATGTGCAACATGTAACAATAAGAACTAAGTGAGGAGGAAAAGTTGAACAGCTCTTTGCAGTTGCTTCATGAAGTTTCCTTATTCCCTCTGACTCCTTTCCTTCTATATGCATTCAAAAAATTAGCTAAAAGTGGTTTTTTTTCTTAGAATGATGCTTTTAAATTTCTACTCTTGACTTATATGAATACAAGTTACCCTAAATTTGTTGCCTTTGATTTTTCTTCTCACAATTTTCCAAATCCAGGATGGTACCTTGTTTGATGGCCGACCAATAGAGTCTCTGTCACTGATAGATGCCGTAATGCCTGATGTAGTACAAACAAGACAACAAGCTTACAGAGATAAGCTTGCACAGCAACAAGCGGCAGCTGCCGCAGCTGCTGCAGCTGCCACAAACCAACAAGGATCTGCAAAAAATGGAGAGAACACAGCGAATGGGGAGGAGAATGGAGCACATACTATAGCAAGTGAGCTGAGATAGAATTCTCAAAAATTCCTTTTCAGAAGAAATATTTTGTTTTACAGGGATGTTACACCTTCAGAGCTAAAATAACATGATCTCTATTATTTATGCCAGCTTTTTCCCCTAACTCTTATCACACCATTGAGATTTTTATTCCTAAAGCTCCAGAAAGTTAGATTTTTTGGATTTTTTTAAAAATACTTAGAAACCGTTTTTCTGTGGTTAAATGAATTTTGTATCTGTATTTGATTTCTAAATAAAATTTGTAATACTAGTTATTAACAAATATAATGCAGCTTTGGCATAGAGATAGGAAGGCAACTCTCTTGTTATATGAATGATATCAGCAACCCCTACTGGCAGAAACTCAGAATAATATTGGTATGGATTATATTTAATTCAAACCATTTTATCATTTTGGTCATGTTTGGGTCTACCTTTTTACAGCTCTTTTCTACTCTCACTCTTCACCTCCCACCTCTAAACACACTCACTCACATACATCTTTTAAAAATAGTATGGTCATACTTAACTAAAGGTAGGAATTTATTTTCCATGTGTTAAGTACTGCATAGTCATTTTCACCATTGTCTGACATAGTAAAAATATGTTGCATTATACATTACAAAGAAGGTGTTTGTTGATTAAGAACATCCCCCCCCCCCCCCCCCCCCCCCCCCACCCCCGGCAGATGCTGTAATATAACCTAACTGGAATTTGCTACTTGTTTCATGTGATGTAGATAATCATACTGATATGATGGAAGTGGATGGGGATGTTGAAATCCCTCCTAATAAGGCAGTCGTGTTGCGGGGCCATGAGTCTGAAGTTTTCATCTGTGCCTGGAATCCCGTTAGTGATCTTTTGGCATCCGGGTACGTTTCTCAAAGTGAAACTGAGATGGATTTTAGAAAGTGTCTTATTGAAGTATTATTACATTTTATAAATGCATTGCTCACATTTTCAGATTTCTGTTGCTGTTTTGTGGTTATTTTGCCTCTGTAAATTTTTATTTCTTTATGAAGTAATCTTAGACGTTTTCATTAAACTTACTTCAGGAGTGCTTGGGGCCCCCAAAATGGAGAAAAAATACTAGAGTTGAAATTCCTGATAGGCCTGTTTTATTTGCCTTATTAATCTTAGGATGTCAGTAGTTTTTATTTAATTTGATTCTTGGGTACTTGAGAATGTTATGGATCGAAAATATATTGTATACTTTATAGGTCTGGAGACTCAACAGCAAGAATATGGAATCTTAGTGAAAATAGCACCAGTGGCTCCACACAGTTAGTACTTAGACATTGTATACGAGAAGGAGGGCAAGATGTCCCAAGCAACAAGGACGTGACATCTCTAGATTGGAATGTGAGTATCCCTATACTGTCCATGATGAATGTAGTTACTAATGTACTTAACCTCTCTGAACCTCGACTAATGGCAGGGTTTGTCCATTCGTTCAGCGGTTCTTGGGTTTCACTAACTAAAAGAACAGCAAGCTCTTGGGGTCCTCACTCCCTGATGTGGTGTTAAAAAAAAAAACAAACAAAGACTGGCCCTTGAGCACTTAGACCACTGCTCAAGGTTCCACTTCCAGCCCTTCAGTTTATCTGGCAGCAGAACCTTCATAAAACTGATGGTCGACCACTCTCTGCTTCATCTTCCTCACATGTAAAGTAAAGTGCAATAAAGGTACCTGCATAAGTGAAGTAATGGGTGAAAATCGATAACGGGCGCATGCTAAGCCCTTAATTACTAAGTCCTCTGCCAGAGGATAAGAAAAATCTATAATAAAAACATATTGTTCTGTTTCTCATTTTACTGTGAACTGATGAAAACTTCACTGCCAACTACCTGTTAGGGACCATTAGTCTAGATTAATTCTGAGCTTTAATTCTAGCCATAGTAATCTTATAATTCTTTGACTCAGTATATGGTATAAGATCTTTCAGAGATAATTTGAAGACTCTGACTTACCAGAAAGTTTGATTTTATTGTTTATAAAGCCTTCACCCTTTCAGTTTCAAATATACGATTAATAGCTGTGTATTTCCATTCTCATGATTCCTTTCTTGTAACTTTGCATCCATTTTTTACTTGCCCTGCATCTACCCCCCCCCCCCACACACACACACACAAACACATGTTGTTGAGAAGCCTCTTAGACTCTCTTAGTGTTAACAGAATTTTAAGGGGGACTGTCCTTTCCTCAGCAGGTGAACAGCTGTCCTTAAAAAAGGATTACTCTAGCTAAAGTTCTGTTCCTATGAAATTCTTTCAAAACTCATAACTATAGGTGTTTATCGTTATTGTTGTTGTCTTAGCATTCTTCTGAAATTCCCAGCAATGTATTTACTCTTCCCCTTATAAAGTTGACATATCTAAGAATGGAAAGAGGTTTATCACATTGCAGTATTATTTGGTTGATGGGTCAGGACTAATAATTATTTTCTTAAAATGGGATCTTATATCTTACGTCAAAAGCCCTACAGCAGTTTTACGCTGTTTGGCTCAGAGGCCATGGTAATTTAATGAAATTTATAGTTGACACTGAAAAGGATGGTAAACAAATGTTGGTTTCTTGAGCTTGGTGGTTCTGAACTGCAAGTTATAGTTTTAAAAAGTAAGGACTTTTCAAAAAATATATTATTTCTCTGAACTTGAATCTTCCACTAAAAGGCAAAAACATTATCCTTGATTAATAGTTCTTTTTCATGACTAAAGCAAGAGCCCAGGACATATTTGATGTTTAAAATATTCTTTTCTGACTTTAGTGGTCCATGAACTAAAACATTTGGGGACCATTAGATTAAAAGAAACTTCCCGTTGTGCAGAGACCGGAAATAAGTTTTTGTTGTTGGCTTCAATATGGCTTCTTCTCCCTCAGGCAGAACCATAGGGGGTTTCTAAACCTTGGCAGAATTGACGCTACAACCCCCAGATCGAGCATTCATTTGCTTGTCACTTACTTGTGTATAAGCTTGAGCGGTCTGAAAAGGGTGATCTTGTTTTCAGCGTCCTTACCAAAAAGCCTCAAGAAAGTATACTAAGTAAAGCAGGCTTTCATTCTGTGTCTCCAGTGATATTTAATGCACTCTGTAACTTGCATTTCCATAGACTGTTAGATCTGTCCTTCCATTGTACCATCCATCAAGGCCAGGCACAGCAAGGGATATAAGATTAGAGAAATTGGAATGGATTTTTCCTTCTACTAAAATAGTTCCAGGCAGTTGTACTCAACTTCATTAACTCAGCCTATACTCTTTTCTGGTTCTCTTTCATGTGTTGCTTTTGTTTGTTTGTTTTAATTGGTAAGAATTTTATATTGGGAAAGAATTAACAAAGGAAAGAAACATGATATTTAAGAATCTGATCATCTGAAACAACACTATTGTGTGGATCAGCAACACACCTTTGTTAAGTTAGTAAAAAATTTAAAGAGAGGTATGTAAAAACTTTGAATCATAATGAAATGTTTTGGAAGATTTTGTTTTTCTATTAACTGATTAAATAGTGTGATGTTCATGTCCTTCCCAGTCTGCCACCCTGCCCCCATCTTCAGGCATATGCATCTGTGAGAATACAGCAGCCCTTAGCGTACAGAAGAGTGATGTCGACCCTGCTGCAGAGCAGTTCCTGCCAGTTTTGAGATTTGGGTATAAGGCTCACACACTGATGGGTGCTGAAAATTCTAGCTTAATACCAGTGAAGGATGTTTCATAGGCTTTTGGTGGCACTGCCAAATAAGCAAAACTGAAAAGTTTTGAAGCAGAGAATGTCAGGAATCTACCATAGCTGGGATTTAAACAGGAAATTATGTAGTAACACGTAAATGCCCTTTCTGGATTATGTAATTGAAAGAAATGTGTTTCTCTGACAGAGTGAAGGTACACTTCTAGCAACTGGTTCATACGATGGGTTTGCCAGAATATGGACTAAAGATGGTAAATGAAACATTCTTTTGTTGTTGTTGTTGTTGTTGTTCTAAGTTATAAAGCTTGAAATAATTTTGATATTTTCTTTTTTGAATATTAGGTAACCTTGCTAGCACCTTGGGGCAGCATAAAGGCCCTATATTTGCATTAAAATGGAATAAAAAAGGAAATTTCATCCTAAGTGCTGGAGTAGACAAGGTAAAAGAACTTTAAGTTCTGTAAAAGTCAGTGTGTTAACAGAGTATAATTGGAAAGTAACCTTTTCTCTACTAATCACGTAAACAATAAAACATGCATATTTGGGAAATACAGGTATGATTTATGATTATAATAGAAATGTTTTCTTAGATTCTTAGATTTTTCTGTCAGGTCATTGCTGAATCTACTCATCAGAATGCCTTCACTCTTTGTAGCGTGACCAGACTCCTCATTTTTACTTCAATTTGAGCCATAGTGAATGTCATACTTTCCATACTCTTGCTTCCCTTCTACAGATTCTAGTTTATCTCATTAGTGAATATGGTTCTGGAGTGATTCCATGGGAAATCTTAGAGCCAGTCTGTTAGCTGAACTCCTGGTGCTTAATTGAAAATGTAAGAAATACAGGATATTCCAGCTTATTTTACCTAATTAGGCTGATAAATATGTATAGATTCGAAAAAAAAATACCTTCTTCATTTTCTTAATATATTCCTTTACCACACCTCTCATAATGAATGCAGGGTTAAGATTATTTGAATCTGGGAAAATACATGTTTGTAGGTAACTGGATGCCTTGTCAGAAAAGAATCGGAGAGAAAAAGGAAGCAGCAAAGTGAAGGAGGCCAGGAATGGGAGGGGGAAAGCCCTGTTAATGGTCACTGCTGCTGCGTAATGCACTTCCAAAATTATAAAATTAGTGCTATTAAAAGCAATCATGAATATATCCATTCAGATTTATGTTATGCTTTGATGTAATAAAGAAGACATTGTTTTAAATATTGTCAGAATTCAAGCTGCCCCTATATGTGAATGTGAGCTTTAAAAATGTAAGTATTCAGAATTAGCTGATTACTTTGTTACCCAGGGATTTTTCTCCTTAGAGCTAAACAGCTATAAAAATCTTATATTAAATAAACTATTGAAATGGAGTTTCTTAAGCAGTCTAATATAATTTCTGCTACTTTGTAGACAACCAATAATTGTTATGTGAAGTACGTTAACTGATGAAAAACTATCAGGGTAAAGTTAAACTGCTTAATAGTCATTAACCCCTCCTCACCCCCACCCCCAAATGGAGTATATAGCCTTGTTGTACTATTAGAAATAAAGTAAATGTTAAAAATTAAATCCACTCTGACATTTTATATTGCTTTAATATAGTGAGGAATCTAATTTATGCATCTATAATAAACTTCTTAGCAGTATATTTTTCCTTTCAATCACAGACTACAATTATTTGGGATGCACATACCGGTGAAGCCAAGCAACAGTTTCCTTTTCATTCAGGTAAATCTTCACAGTTTATAGGAGAACTACAGCTTTCTTCTTTATTTCTGATTAAACTTTTAAACAGCATGTAATTCATTTAAAACCTTGACATATCAGACACCAGTCTTGTTGCTAGTTCTTCGAGGGGTTGATGTTCCATGACTTTCAGATTGTTAATTGTCAGAAGATCATAAGAAGTTTTCTGTGAAACGTACCGTAAAAAAGCATTCGGGGGCTGGTTGGTGTTATTAAATGGTAAGGACATAGATTTTTTTAATTAGGAGGTCTAGGATTTAATGTTAGTTCTACCCCACTTAACAAGCTTTAAGGCTGAGTGAGTCACTTACCTTTCTTGGCTTTATTTTCTTCATCTGAAAATGAGGAATAATAATACTTCTGAGGATAAGATTAGGTAATGTATATGAAACTACTGTATAAACTACAAAGTTAAGGTTTTGTTGTTAATTTTTCATTTTGAATTGCTGTATCTAAATCAGTCCTCCTATGTACATAAAATAAAAAGTAGGCTTTTTTGTAATGTCACTGGAACTTTGGTGCTACAGATGGATTTCTCTTTAAGAGACAATTCGATACTTAAATCTGATAAATTTGATCCCCCTAATAATGTGCTCTAATCTCCATGATCTATAGCCATGCAACAGGGCGTATAACGAGCCGGATTTTAGTACCTGTGCTCCTTTGTATCTGCTTTTAGGGAGTTTCCTTATGACAATAACCGATGAACAAGATACCTAATAACTATTAAAATAGTAGTTTTAGTACTACCTGATTTAACTGCTTTTTTCACTATTTTGTTGTGGTTCAGAGAGTTTTTATTTGGAGGCTAACTAAAGTAACTCCAATTGTTTTCAAATCTTTGCTAACATCTTTTTCACAAATAAACACTAGCACAGCATCACCTTTAACTTAAAGGTATAAGTTACACCTTTAATGGAAACTTGCATTTCTGGCATTTTGCTTTTTTTGTCTGTCTGTTTAGTGTGACTGAAAAATCCAAAGAACGTAGAGTTATTTTTATTTAGTATTTGAGTAACATAATTTTGCAAGCATTATGTAAAACAATTTAGCTTGGTTAAAGCTTACCACATCAGTAGCCATGTACACGTCAGTTTTTATTCACCTTTGCTTCAAGTCTTCACCCGAGTAGAATTATCTTGGGCCTCTGGCTTTTTGATGCAAAAGTTTCTCCTACCTCCTAGGAGTGATGGAATAATAAAATAACTGTGTATAGTACTTTTACTAGTTGCTATATAATATGTACCATCTTTGTACTAGAGATGCTGCTCTGTGTATGCATGATCTCATTTAGTCCCAGCTACAACCTGATGAGGAAATAGGTGGTAATGAAGGCGTTTTACAAGTAAATAAGGTTTTTACTAATGCTATTCTTTCTTACCATGCTATTTGGCATTTTAAACAGCTTTATTGAGGTATAATTGACATAATTATACATATTTAAATTGTGTAATTTGATATGTGTTGAAACCATCACCACAGTAAAGACAATATGTCTGTTAGCTTCAGAAGTTTCCTTCTGTCTCTTTGTGATCTCTGTCCTCTACCTCCAGGCAACCAACCACTGGTAGTCTTATTGTCACCAGAAAGTAGTTTACAGTATGTGAATGGATTACACAGTATATTCCTGCTCTGCATAATTTTGATTTCCTTTCAGTTGATAAGTAGTATTTCATTATGTAAATATACCACAGTTTGTTTATCCATTCACAAATTTGGTTGTTTCCAGTTTTTGGCTATTACAAATAAAACTACTATCAACATTCATGTATATGTCTTTATATGGACCTGTGCTTCCATTTCCTCTATGTAAATACGGGGGGATGGAATGGCTGTATCATATGGTAGGTATACATTTAACTTGTTAATAAACTGGCAGGCTGTTGTCCAGAATTTGCATTTTCCACACCAGTTTATATTCTCATCAGCAATGGCTGTCTGGTTCCTCTATATCCTTACTACTAGCACTTTGGTATGTGGTCCGTCTTTTTAATTGTAAGATGGATGTAGCTGTATCTCTTTGGTTTTTGTTTGCATTTCCTAATAACTAATGTTGAGCATCTTGTCACGAGCTTATTTTATCTTTATGTGTTTTTTTGGTGAAGTGTCTATCCTATTTAAATTTTTGGTTCTTTAATTTTGTTTTCTTATTGAGTCTTACTGAATTTTGTGAATTCTTTATATATTTTGGATGCAAGTCTTAATCAGGTATTTACAAATATCGTCAGACATTCTTTGGCTTGTCTTTGCATTGCTTTGACAGTGTTGCTTGAAGATCAGATGTTATTAATGTTGATAAATTCCATAATTTATTAATTTGTTCTTTTATGTATCATGCTTTCAGTGTCAATCTGATTTACTATTCTGTTGACTTGATGTGGAGTTGAGGTCATTGATTTAAGACCTTTCTGCTTTTCTAAAATGGCTATTCAGTATGTGAGTTTATCTCTAACTACTACTTAGTGACATCGCAAAATTTTTTGTATGTTGTGTTTTCATTCAGTTCAACATGCTTTTCTACATTTGATTTCTTTGACCTCTGGGTTATTTAGAAGTGTGTTAAGTTCTTAGTTTGGGGGAATTTTCCAGAAATCTTGATAATATTGGTTTCTAATTTAATTCCCTTATTCCTATAAATGTAATTTAGATCAAGTTGCTTGAAAATATTATTCAACTCTTTTATAGCCTTACTGATTTTTCATGCCATCTATTATTGAAAGAGGGGTATTGAAATCATCAACAATAATTGGAAATAATAATTTCTATTGCCTTTGAAGCTCTGTCAGTTTTTGCTTCATTTATTTTGAAACAATTTTATTAGGGAACACTTAGGAATGTTGCCTCATGTTGAATTGACCCCTTTATCGTTTTGTTAGTAACCCTTTTTTTCTCCATTTAATTTTTTGTTCTCTGGAATCAATTTTGATATTAATATAGCTCTTCCAGTTTTCTTTTGATTTGTCTTTACATGGTACATATTTTTTCCATACTCTTCAGTCTATCAATGCTTTTATATTTAAAGTGAATTTTATCTAATCAGCATATATTGCTTGTTCATTCAATATCAACCTTTATCTTTTTATAGTAATGTTTACATCATTTACATTTATTGTGATCATTGATATGATTACATTTAATTTAATCATTTGTTTCTCTCTTATTAACTCTTTTTTTCCTGCCTCCTAAAATAAGTACAGTTGTGCTACTTTAGTGGGTTATTAACTAAATTTTTTAACAGTCGCATTAAGATTTGTCACCAACTACATTCAAGTGATATTTTTAAGGGATTAAATATAAATAAATAAGTTTTACTCACGTAGCTACCAGTTCCAGTGCTCTTCATTCCTTTGCATAGATACATATTTCCATTTGGTATCATTTCTTTTCTGCCCAAACTTCTTTAATAGTTCTTAAAGGGAAAATCTGATGGTGAATTTTTTTAGTTTTTATATATCTGAATAAATCTTTATTTCACCTTCATTTTTGGAAGATATTTTTGTTGGGTGTAGAATTCTGGAATTGACAGGGTTTTCTTTTTTTCTTTCAATACTTTCAAGACAATATTGTCTCTTCTCATTTACTTCATTTTCAATTTGAAATTGTTACCATTTCCATTCTTATCACTTTGTACATAATTTGTCTTATTTTTTCTGGCTGTTTTTGAGATTTTCTCCTTACAGAGCTGATTTCGAACAATTTAAATATGCCATGCCTTGGTAAAGTTTTCTTCATGCTCCTTATTCTTGGAGCTTCTTAGATCTGTTAGTTCTTAGTTTTCCTCAAATTAAAAGAAATTTGACCATTTAAAAAAATTTTCCCTCATTTTCTAAAAATCCAAGATTCTGCTGGCATGTTTATTAGTCTGCTTGACATTCTGCAGTTCACTTATGCTCTCCTTTTTTTTTTTTTTTTTCCAGTCTTTATTCCGAACCCTCTTGTTGTTCAGTGGTCAACTGTAGTTGCAGGTGCTTTGATGTCTTTGTCTGCTAGTTCTAACATCCAAGTCTGTTCTGGGTCAGTTTTGATTATTTGATTTTTGTCTTCATTTTGGTTATATTTTTCTGTATCTTTGCATGCCTTGTTACTTTTGATTGGAAATGAAACATTGTGAATATTACCATGTTGGTTGCTTCATATTTTTGTATTAGAAATATTTGTTACCTTTGTTCTGGGACACAGTTATGAAAATGGTTTGATCCTTTTGGATCTTGCTTATAAGATTTGTTAAATGGCAGTGAAACAGTGCTCAGTATTGAAGCAAGAACCTTAAGGATACTTTTAACAGTATTCCATAAATCATGAGGTTTCTAATATAACTGGTGAATATAGACACTGTTAGCAGACTTGAGTATCAAACATTGTTTCTTGTAATCCTCTTGAGTGATTCTTTCCCAGATCTCAGCTAATGTCCTCACACACTTTTGCTGATAAGTACTCAGCTGAATGTGTGAGTAGGACCCACTGCACATTTTCAGAGTGCTCTGCATAGCTTTCTCCTTTCTAGTACTATCTTGTGAATTCTAGCTGCCTTGGTCTCCCCAGATTATCAGCTTTGTTTATTCAGCTCAGGAATTTCATTGACTTCTGCTAGGGAGATCTCTCATCCCTATGTCAAAACTTGGACATTTTTTTCCAGGTTGTAATCTCGGGCAATTTTGTGGATACATTTTTTTGTTGATTTTCCTTCTCTCAGGAACAACTGTCTTTTGTTGCCTAAAGTCTAGTGTCTTAAACTGCTATTTTATATATTTTGCATATTTTTTGGTGGTTTGGTGCAGAAGGTAAATATGGTCTCTGTTACTCCACCTAACCAGAAATGAAAGTCTACCATGCTTTTTAAATTACTGTCATTTAATTCCTGCACTCAATGTTGTCCTGTGTACACTCTTGCATAAAGCATAAATCATGGCTATAGATGTGTTACAGTGAGTTACCACTTCATATCCATTAGGGTGGCTATGAAAAATAACATGTTTATGAAGATGTGGAGATTAGAACCCTGATACTTTGTTAGTAGATATGTAAAATTACACAGTCATTGTGGAAAACAGAATTACAGTTCCTCAAAAAGATAAATATGGAATTACTGTATGACCCATCAATTCTATTTGTAGGTAGGTATATATTTAGAAGAATTGAAAGCAGGGACTTAAACAGATTCTTGTACAGCAGATGTTCATAGCAGCATTATTCACAATAGCCGAAAGGTGGAAACAACCCAGTGTCCATTAATAGATGAATGGATAAACAAAATGTGGTCTATACAAGCAGTGGATTATTTTTCAGCCATTAAAAAAAAAAAAAATGAAGTTCTGGCACATGCTACACAATCCATGGACCTTATATACATTGTACTAAGTGAAGTAAACCGGACTCAAAAGGACAAATAGTATGATTCTACTTATATGAAATAGCTAGAATAAGCAAATTCATAGAGACAAAAAGTAAACTATTAGAGGTTATCAGGAGCTAGGAGTGAGAGAAAAGAGGCGTTATCGCTTAATGATTGGTTACAGTTTCTGTTTGGAGTGATTAAAAAGTTTTGAAATAGTAGTCATGATTGCACAACATTATGAATATAATTAGTACCATTGAATTATACACTTAAATGACAAATTTTATGTTATATGTGAACACAGTATTTAAAAATTAATAATGTAATAAACCAAAAACCATCAAATTGTACACTTTAAATGGGTGAATTTTATGGTATGTGAATTACATCTGAATAAAGCTGTTTTTAAAAAAAGAGTAATAAATGCCTTTCTTCCCTTTTCTCATTACCTTTTTAACTTACGAAGGATGCACAGGTTAACAAAAATAAGTCAGAATTGGACTCAAAAATCTGAATCTTAGCTCCAGTGTTTGAGAAGTTTGTAAAGTAAGGAAGTATGTATTTTTAGATTACTCCGATCTATAACTATTGTATCTTATAGCCAGGTATACCACAGAAACATTAATCATACAACTTGTGTTGCAGCATTCCCCAGCTTCCCCCAATTATCTTTACCTGGTTATACAGTTTGTTTTTGTTTTGAATCTAATGGTTTATTTGTTTGAATGCTACTTCTTATTTTCTCAGCCACCTATCTGATACTTTGCAGTCGACTTTGTACCAAATTCATACCCTGGTACATTATGACAGATACTTGACCTTCTTTGTAGCATTTATTATACCTTTGATTGTCTTCTAAATTAATTAGACTTTTCAGGCCCCTTTTCCTTGCTTTTTAATACTTGAACAGATTATTTACCTAAGAAACATTTTGTTAAAATTACTTTTGAAATGATATCTTAAGTAATAATATTAATGTCAGAATGAAAGTGTAGTGTAAGTAGTTCCTGAATCAGATTCCAGGCACAAAAACAATCTAAACCAGGTAATCCAAGAAAGGGAATTTAATACAAGGAAATAGTTGCAGAGGTGTTGAAAGAGTGAAAAACCGAAGAATATAAGGTAACTCAGAGTTTAACAACTGCTGGAAACCTAAGACTGTAGAGAAGGTGGCAGAGTCCAGCTGCCCAGTGGGATTTGCAACTTCAGAGAAGAGACTGCCTGGCAAGAACAGGCACCATGGAGTAATAAGAGCCGCTGCCAGAGAAATGGGAGCAAAATCTCTTGTCTCTCTCCTTTCTCTTGACTTTGGGCTCTTGATGATCTCTTCCACTGTATGAACCCTTCTAGAAACCTTGTAGGCACTGGAGCCTGTCTGTAGTTCATGCGAGTCAGCCACTTGGGAGCAGAGCATAGGTGAGCAGAATGTGGTAAGGAATGGACTTTGAGAGCAAGGTGACAAATGAACAGGGCAGTTGTGTGCGTTGCTCTAAGTAGTGATGCACACAAACAGCAGCAGAGTTCACACATGGTGCTGATCAAAGCTGGCCTGTATTTTTATTTACCGGCTGGTTTAAGTAGGATTCTCTCAGAAGCAGACTTTGAGCCAAGCATTTGAGTGAAGTGATTTACTAAGGAAACCCTCCCAGGAGAAACAAGTGAGGAGTTGTGGGAAGCTGATGGGAAGGGGAAGGAGCCAAGGAAGGGAGCAGTTTCTGGTGAAGCAGGCCCAGTCTCAGCATGATAGCCAGAAAGGTCTCTGGAGTGTTTATTTACACGTCAGAATTTTTCTCATCTTAAGCCAAGAGTGTTAGGTTTTTTAATCCCTCCCACTCCCAGCTTTATGCCACTAGCCACCTTTTGGAGGATATGGACAGCAGCAGAGTAAGGTAATTCTCCGAATGAGTTTGCCCCTGGTAGTTCTCTGAGCATGATTGCACTCAGAAGCTGGGGAATGGATACACAGCAGAGGTAACCAGGCTCTACAAGGGAGAGAGGAAACCAGAAGCACCCCCAGTAGTGTTGCCTAGAAATAGTTACAGCCTGAAGTTTAGTCCACTTGCCAGCTCTAAAATTGTGTGTCTTGGTTTTTTTAAAAAATTTTTTAATCTGGTGGGAATTCTTATAATTTGAAATTTTGTGCAAAAGGTGAATTGATGTTAATATTTTTATATACCACTATACTTTCCATAAGGTTGTTTTGGTGGAGAATTAATTATTTTTTATATAGCTTCAGATTTTGTGCTCTCTGCATAGGAAGTTTCTATTAAATATGGTTGTTTTTTTTTTTTTTTTTCCCATCTTGTATTTCTTTACTGACTTAATCCAAGTAATATCCCAATTCCCAGTTTTTCATTGTAGAAATATACCCAAAGCTAGTTCTCCTCTGATGTCTGGTCATAGTACTCCCATTAGCTTCCTTGAACTTATTCCAGATTTTAGTATTTTACCTAACTTGTCTTTAGCCAGGTAATAAAAATAAAGTCAGTTTCACTGTTACCCATTTTCCTTTGTCTTCTTTTTTTTTAAATGTCTTGTTCTGAAAATCGATTAAATATTTATCAGTCGTAAATGCTTTAATTCTTTTTCCTTTCTTTTCGCTGTTTCCATAGTTGCAAGCCCTCACACATGACATACTCTTTAGCTTATCAGTTTGACAGTGCTCAGAACACCTATTTACAGCATGTTTAGTCTCAGCATGGCCAGTTACTGTTAACAATTAGAAATAAACAGGGTTATTTTGTGTTTTCCCTTCCTATAAATACCATTTCTGACTTCCTTTATTAGAATGCTTTATGTCTCTAATACTGAAGATAGACTGCTTAAATTTAACCTTCCTGTTTGTCTCCTTATTTTTTGTTGTTGTTGTTTCCTCTAAATAGTAAACTTGTTATATAAAGGGCTAGAAAGTAACTTTTAGGATTTGTAAGCTACAGAATCTCTTGCAGCCTGTCAGGTCTGCCTTTGCAAAAACAGCCATAGATAATATATAACCTAATGATCGTGGCTGGGGTTTAAGAATACTTTGTATATGGACACCAAACTTTGAATATCATGATTTTCACATTCGTGAGTCTTTCATTGATCACGTTTAGGCCTACTGCCTGCCCCCCACCCCTACACACACACCCCACCGCAGCCAAATAAAATGTAAAAGCTATTTTTGGCTAATAGGCCATAGAATGTCCCCACCCCTGCTCTAAATCCATTGTTTTGGGTAGGCTCCTATTGTTTAATCAGATTACTTGTTGTTACCTTAATATGCATTGTGTACCTAGCTGCAGGGAAAAATTAAAGGACAGAAGCTTTAATCATAGCAGAGCTAAAATAAATATTAAATGCCTACCAGTTTTGGGGCCTTTGAGGTTTTAAATGTATAGTGACATAGATTTTAAGACGTATTTGACAAAAATCTCTCGAATAAAATGTTGTTGAGATTTATATACAATATTCCAGTTATCAGTTGAGTAGATACTGGGAATGATACTTATTCTGTGTAACATTTGCCTAACTTGTAATTTACAAAGTGCTTCCCACACACATCATCTCACTTGATTTTCACAGTATCCTTGTTTACTAAGCTTAAGGGTTTTATCCCTGTTTTCTAGAGGAGGAAAACAGCAGGAGATGTTAAGTCACTTGATTAGAGCCCACTACTTGTTAGGGAGTAGCAGAACTTTGCAGAGCTTTCTTGTTCACTGAAAACTCAGCTGGATTTTAGAAATAAAAAATACAGCATCACATTTAATTTTATCATTTGCAAATGAGAAACCAAAAATTCATTGTTGGTAATACAGAGCGTGCTCTCGAGATCACTGATCTGATTACCAGGTCAGTGTACTTTAGTTCCTATTAGGCTACGTCTGATGTAGGGACAACTAAACTGAAATATATTAATTTTTTTTTTATATTTAGATGTCATAATTTAAATTCTGTTTCCTTAAAAAGTATAAAGTAGAATGTTTACATTTCTGTCAGCATGCTTAATGTCCAACCACCTTTGGTTTAAAACTAAGGCTTTTAGATTTCAGTACATGTGGAATGAATGCAAACCTCGCCTTTTTTTCTTTTCAGCACCAGCATTGGATGTTGATTGGCAGAGCAACAATACCTTTGCTTCCTGTAGTACAGATATGTGCATTCATGTCTGTAAATTAGGACAAGACAGACCTATTAAAACATTCCAGGGACACACGGTGAGAATGCTCCCTCCTTCCCCCCACTTTGAAGTGATTCTGATGAATAAGTAATATTTCATAGTGGTTTTGAAGTATGTGCGTTTAACGTCCAAAGAGCAACCCAGTCTGTAAAATGAAAATGTGATATTTACTGTTATTTTTAGAATGAAGTAAATGCTATCAAATGGGACCCAACTGGCAATCTCCTGGCCTCCTGTTCTGATGACATGACTTTGAAGGTAATTCGGATAGTGGGGAGAAATGGGGTGGAGATGTCATACAGTGTGGCTGCTCTGGCAATTTGAGCATTGTTTAGAATGTCTTACAGTTCATTGAGTGCTTAAATCTTATTTTTTTCTTTTATGAAGGATTTCAAATGTTTGAAAATGACATTTTCCATTAAAAAGGATGGCTGCATGATAATTATGATCCTAAGAAATGTGCTGTTTTAAATTGTGTTCGCTGTTAGGAAGTCATATTGTTACAATAAGTGTATTTAAACATGTAAAGATTTGACTAATATGCAATGAAGATCTTTGTAGCGTTCATAGATTTGACTGTATTAATTTGATTTTGCCTGTGGAGTTAATATATATCATCCTTGCTGGGAAACTGATAGATAGTGGAGAGAATCCTTTAATTGGTGAGTGAACCTAGTTGACATGCCAGCATCCACAGCTCAGCATTTATGGTTTTCATTATTGTGTGGCTAAAAGCCAAACTATCACCTAGGCACATCACATACCAACCACAGGTAGCAAAAATAGACATTTCTAGATAAAGAACAGCCTAATACTAATCTCCAAAATTAATAAAGCCTTTTCCTGTGACATGCTAACTACTGAAAATAATCATATCCTTGACTTTGCAGTGCCAGTAACTAAAGACACGATGACCTTTTCAGTTAGCATAATCATTAGGGAAAACTGCTTTTCCTTCTCCCATGAGCAGACTAAATGTAATCTTGGTAACCTGGTGGTTTTCTTTCTTAAATACCTGCTGCATTTTTAGTTATTAGTTTTTTCTCAAGCTTAGGCTCCCTTGCAAACATAGCTAGTAAAAGTACATTTCTTAATGCTTTTCTCTCTGAGTTTACTTTTAATGCGTGCGCATTATGCTAATAAAATGGAAAAAAAAAAAAAAAAACTTCTGGAACAGAATGTAGCTAATACGAGAATATGAAGGAAGGCCTGATTAGAGAGCCTAGTGTCCTGGATTGAGTTGCAGCTAGAGAGAGTTTGACTAGGAAGTGTTAGCTTTTCTTTGTCCTAAGAATAATAAAAGGTCATAAAATTTAAATCAGAAACTAGAGAGATAATGTGTAATAGAGCCCTATTCTGGGAACAAAGAACATCAAACAGGTAAGAAGATCATGTTAGGCTTGAACATTGCCTTTGAGTCGGTCATGCAAGTGGAGGTGCTAGTTCTCTAATGCTCAGAGAACTCTCAGCTTGACATAAAAATTTAGAATTTCTCAGCAGTTGTGGTCATTCAGAGCCGTAGGCATAGACAACTGTAGGTATTAGAGTAAGAAAAGAAGGAAACTCAAAAAAAAAAAAAAATCTTGAGAAACTCCAGTTATTACCAGCTCAAGAAGAATAAACTGTTTTAAAAAGTGAAAAAGAATGACACAAGTGGAAAGAGTGTGCAGACAGGAATATTTCAAGGGGGTTGTAGATGGGAGTGGTCAGCAGTATCAGTGCTATTGAAAGGTTAAATGCAATAAGTTTTGGAAACATTTCTTTTAGGTTTATTTACATGAAGTTATAAATACCAAGGATACAAAAACCCTATGCTATTGCTTCATTATCTCTAATTAATTACATTGCTCAGCTAATTTTTGTTTGTCAGCATTTGGGGTTGGTGTTTATTTTTGGCAAGATTTCTTCCCATGTGTTTATTGAAAGATTTTGTCCGAATTACTCTCAGTGTAGATTTCTCTTGATTTTTGCTCAAAAATACTAATGAATTTTTAATCTACATACATAGGCATATTTTCAACTCAAAGGCTTGTTCTCTACTTGTCATTTTAACTTTATGCTTTGTTACTTTTCATGGTTTCTATAAATGATTTAAAAAAACTTTTTTATTGTAAAGAACACTTAACATGAAGCCTACTTTTAACAGATTTTTAAGTGTGCAATTCAGTATTGTTACCTGTAGGCACGATGCTGTACAGCACATCTCTAGAACTGAAATTCTGTATTCCTTAACTAGCAACTTCCCTTTCTGCCTTTCCTCAGCGTCGTTTCTTTGCTTCTGTGAGTTTGTTTCTTTTTAGATACCTCATATGAATAGAACCATGGAGTATTTGTCCTTAAGATTCATCAGTTGTCACATATTACAAGAGTTCCTTCTTTTAAAGGCTAAATAATATTTCATTATATGTATATACCACATTTTCTTGGTGGACACTTTGATTGTTTTTCACATCTTGGGTTTTATAAATAATGCTGTAGTGAACAGGGGAATACAGATATCTCCTTGAGATCCTGATGTCAATTCTTTTGAATAAATATTCAGAAGTGTGATTGCTAGATCATATGATAGTTCTATTTTTAATTTTTTGAGGAACCTCCATACTGTTTTTCACAGCAGCTGCACCATTCTGCATTCCCACCAACATTGTGCAAGGGTTCTAATTTCTCTCTCTTCTCGCCAACATTTATTCCTTTCTTTTCAATAATAGCTATCCCAACAGGTGTGAAGTGATATATCATTGTAGTTTGATTTGTCTTTCCCTGATAATTAGTAACATCAAACACTTTTTCATATACCTGTTGGTCATTTGTATGTCATCTTTATACAAATGTCTATTCAAGTCCTTTGCCCATTTTAAAATTGGGCTATTAGGTTTTTTGCTGTTGAGTTGTAGAAATTCCTTATATTTTTAAAGAAATTAACCCTGTATTGAATTTATAATTTGTGGGTATTTTTTCCCATTTTATAGGTTGCTTTTTAAAAATTTATTTTATTGTATCCTTTGCTGTACAGAAGCTTTTTAATAATACTATATAATTATACTTGGCTTTTCTTTTTTTTTTTTTTTGCTTTTGTTGCCTATGCTTTTGTGTCATACATGAATTATTTTGTTATTGTAACTTGCTTATCTGTTTACTGCATTGTAATATATTTCCTGATTTTAAATTTTAAAAGCAATTTATAATGCAGATATTGTATTTAAAGGACAACATAAAAACTAATGCCTTAAATGTTTTAGAAACATTACCCAGGAGCTTATTGAATATTAAAGTTTGTACCATATGAGGCTATCAGACGTTATTTTAGAATTGTAGTTTATTCGAACCCGAAGCCTCACAACAGTGAATATTTGGAAAGGACTTAACGGCCAATTTGCCATTTTAAAGAGAGAGATACATACATTCTACTACATTTTAACTTCTTTCCAAATATCCTCTTGCTCTCTATAATTATTGTTATGGTTATACCACTTACGATTTCAATTGGCAAGATAGTATTTTCAATATATCTTTTGTATGGAAAAATAATTATATAATGTTTTTTTCTCTTTTAATTAGATATGGAGTATGAAACAAGACAATTGTGTCCATGATTTGCAAGCACATAATAAAGAAATTTATACTATCAAGTGGAGTCCAACAGGGCCAGGGACAAATAATCCAAATGCCAACCTTATGTTAGCAAGGTAATATTTCTGTTTTACTATTTCTTTTATAAGTCTTTTACAAATAAAACTTCTAATAAATATGACAGGGAATTAGAGAAGATTTCATGCAATGAGAATGTATCCTCCAAGGAATTTTTTTTTTTTTTTAATGGGAATTTTTAAACAGTTGTGTTATTTCAGGTCAAAATGGATTTGGGAGGCGGCAGGATGAAGGGATCTGGGCATATCAAATATTAGCCGGTGATATCAAATATAGATTAAAACCCAAATAATTGAGGCACAGTGCAAAAAAAGTTTATTCGATGTTTAAAAAAAGACAAAGTTGATAGTCAATACAGTGTTCATAAGCATGGATCAATATAGAGGAATTATTTGAAAAGCAAAGAATACAATGAGTTAGCTTATTTACGTTTTCCAATTCAGGGACTTGGAGATGCCCTAAAGCTGCCTTTTGTCAAATATTGATATGCTTTTCGTGAGGAATGCGTGGCTAGTTATTAGGAATGGCTGAATATTGTAGATTGCGGGTAGGGCTAAAAGTATTTTGTTACTTATAAAATCATATTTTTTTTTCTCCTTGTCAGTGCATCCTTTGATTCTACTGTTAGATTGTGGGATGTAGACCGAGGAATTTGCATCCATACTTTGACAAAACACCAAGAGCCTGTGTACAGTGTAGCTTTCAGTCCTGATGGCAGGTATCTGGCAAGTGGTTCTTTTGACAAATGTGTGCACATCTGGAACACACAGGTATGTCTGAGTTCTTTAAATAGTCCAGTACTCTTATATTTAATAAGACGCATTAGCCCGTATGAATATTTCTTTTCCTTTTTGGTTGTCATTCTTTTTGTGGCATTAATTCAGTTCTTAGTTTTTAAATGAGTACTTTTTTTTTTAATTTACAGCTAAGTAGAGATTAAAACCAACTGAGGTTATATTTTCAGAATTTAGAAGTAACTTTAAGTTCTTTGTTTTATTTTTTCTAACAGGTTTGGAGACAAAACATGAGAGTTTAAGATGCATTTATTGATATATAATTTCATAATTTTCTATAAGAATTGTCTTTGAAGGAGCTATATATGAGTAGTAAAAATATGTACTAAAGGACAAGATTTTATGGCTGAACACAATGATTTATCAGAAACAAACTTAAAATTATACTAGTTTTTTAGGAACAGTGCTATAGAGAGATTCTTTCCTAAAAATGGAGAAAATTGCTTGCTGCTTTATTTTTTTCCTTTCTCAGTGTTTTAGTTTTTATGCCCCATATATTGTTTCATTAATAGCAGTCACTTGACTTGCCCCATTTCTCTTCTTCAGTGATCAAGCTCTTTGCTGGTTCTAGTACAGACATAATAAGTTATTTGGGCTGTTTCTCTCTGCAGCTGACCATCATCGCAGTAGGTCAGACTATTTTGCATAAATCATCATTTTCAAGTATTATTTTTCATTAAGTTATATATTCAAATAGTCCACCCTTCCAAAAAAAAATATAAAAGTTTATTTTTTTTTTCATTTATATTTTTAACTCCCTTGGAATTTTTTTTTTAACGATGTGAGGTAGAGATCTAGTTTTTATCTTTTTGTGTGGCTAACCAGTTGTGTCAGTACTCTTTGTTGTCCCTCTCCTGTTTTCTAATGCCACTTCCTTTATATACCAAGTTCTTATGTGAGTTATTTATGGGTTTTCTTGCATTCCACTGATAAACTTGTGTATACCTGTATCATTAGCATACTTTTAATACTGTAACTTTGTAAGTCAACCCTAATTAAGTCTTTTTTTTCCTTCATTAAAGGTTTCTAATTTCTTGATAAAGATCTTCTGTTTTCCTAATTTATTCTGTTTTATGGATTTTATTGTTATGAATAGCATTTTAAAAATATGTATATTCTTTTTATTTACTGGTGGTTGCTTATGTTTGAAACACTATGAATTTGGCATATCGGCAGTGAATCCATCAGTCTTTCTGTGCTCTCTTATTATTAGTTCTAATAGTTTATATTTCCCTTTGGCTTTCCTTTCACTTTAATCTTTCTGTTATGATTGACTTAGCAGAGGCCTTTTAGATGTACTCTCTAGATAATCCAACTGTTGAATACATTTTCAGTCACTCGTATACTCCATTGTGGGAAAATAAATTTAAATGAAATTTGGGTATAGAACTGTAGAATTCTAACTGTTTAGGTTTTTAAGGGCATTTGAACAGCTATTGATACCACATCGTTGTATCACTATTGTCTATCAAAAATATTTTACTTTTTTTCTTTTAAGTTTGAAAATAGTAAAATGCATCTAGTGAGTTTTTGGTGCAGAAAAAAGTTATCTTCTTTTTGTCATATATACATTTAGTTTTTTTCTTTAATTACTTGGATGATATGTTACCTAAGCATTTGCCAGGTCAATTGTTGAAGTCTGTTCCGAACATATGTGCAGATTTGAGTCACTGCTGATGACCACTTGGCCTTTGTTAATGTCATAGCTCTGGCTTGTTGACCAATCAATTATAGATTAAATCAAGCTTAGAAATTGGTAAGTACATTTGAAAGAAAGTTTTTGTTTTCTTAAACTCCAAAGTTGACTGTTGTATAGATTCTACTTTCTAGATATTAGCAGATTTTCGATTTTGTTGGTGCTATTCCTTTCTCTCCTAATTGATCACAAATACTCAAGACCTACCATGCTCATACTTTTTCATTGATCTCTTAAATTGTTAGAAATTTTAGGTAGCAAAAAATTTTTTAATTTTAAAAAATTTAGAAAAATTCAAAAATTCAAAAACCAGTCGAGCCTTCTCAGCATAATAAGCTATAACAGTGCATCTACAGTGTTACCAGGCTGACTTTGAAGAGGGACAGCAAGGGAAGACAGTCTTCCACCTTAGTGATTAACTTAGGGTTGGTTGTCTGTGTAGGTATTTACAAGGTACATGTCTTGCTCCTCTGTTGTTTTTTGGTGGATCTGCTTCCTCTAGATTGCCTGTTAGATAGCTTTCAAACTAAGAGATACTTTCCTGGGTTGTCAGGGCAGAACACCGGAAACATTTTTCATTGTTTTCCATTTTCTCACAGCAGAACCTCTGACCTTTACCCTGTTTAATGACTGGTTTCTTAGGAGAATACATTTTTGTATTGAGCTTTAATTATTCAGTGGCAGCTGAATGATTTTTGTTTCTATTGCTGAAGGAATAAAATAATTGAGTTATAATTCAGCCAAATTGATGATGAAATTGTTAGTGTTCCACATTATACTTTTTTAAAATTTTTATATCTTTAAAGAATAATGTACATATATTCTTTTAGTGTTTTTTATAACTCCTATAGCTTAGGCTACTACTCAGTAAATATGGAATAACTAACAGACTTAAACTGGAATTGGCTTTACTAGTTTGTTGTAAAGCTTCCTCTTAGGATGTTTGTCGAAGAAAGTCTGTCTTAATTTTGTTTCTTTATATTTTGGCCAAACTCATGAATCCTTCAATAACAACAGCAACAATTTATTTTAGATCATGCATCGAATGTTTACTTTTAGCCATTGTTAACTGTCAGAGAGGCCAAGGATACCTTAGCTGAGAAAGGTTATCAATAAAAAATTGGAGAAACTCAATGTGTGTACGAATGGTTTTTTGAGAGCAGACTAGTGTTATCTTTTTATAAGAAGGTAATCATGTCACATTCCTAATACTTTAGAGCTTATATTTATTTTGGAGTTGAAGCTAAATTGTATCTTATTAAAAATAAAGCCATATGATATTTTTATCTCAATATTTGGATTTATAAGAGTATATGTTATTATTTTTAAGATTATTTTTTTTGTGTTTTTAGACAGGTGCTCTAGTTCACAGCTATAGGGGAACAGGTGGAATTTTTGAAGTTTGCTGGAATGCAGCAGGAGACAAGGTTGGAGCCAGTGCATCAGATGGTTCAGTAAGTAAAATACAGTGTTTCTGAAGGGAAGTCCCTGTGTGTGTGTGTGTGTGTGTGCGCGTGCGTGCGCGCGCACGCACGCAGTGAATACATATGACTTAATGTTCTTTTCAAAATAAATTTTATGATATAGTTTTTTACAGAAAGCTGTATATTTTTCATATTTTATTCAAATAATATAAAGAAAATTCAGGCTATCTTTGCCAAGAGAGTGTTTTCATAACCAAGAAATGGACAGTTACTTCTAAAACAAACCTTTATTAGTGAAATTAAGTGTAGCAGCATTCCATTCTCAGAGAGATTGGAATTTCCGATACCTATTTCTACCTTCTCTTTTCTGCAGAAGAGTGTTGGTGGCCTGGAGAAAGGGGGATAGAGGCAGTTGAGTCCTGCATTGAGGAATGTGTGATAGAGAGACTTTCAGGATGAGGCTGGCCAGCTCTTTACAGAAATACTAGTTGTGGCTTCCAAAGCTCTGAAAGCAAAGGGAAGATGGAAAGGGTACAACCATTAGCTGTTTACTGAAGGTATAGCTCAATATAATCTGCAGTAGCTTTTGTGAAGATCCAAGAGATAGGAAATTGTCTGTTTGGGGCATATGTTTTCTAGTTTTTAATTAACAGACAGTAAATTTTCAAAATTTTAGCCACAATTCTTCCTTTGTAGTATTAGCCATGGCTATTTCCTCTTGCTACATAGACTGTTTATCTGGTTTATTTTGGTTAAGTGCCCATTGCCATGATTACTGTTGCTTTACCAGTTTTGTGAACTTAGAACTAAGAAATAGATTCCGAACTGTAGTATAGAAAGGTTAAGCTAAAAATGTGCGATGAGATTCTTAACACACTGGTTGATTATTTTAATTTCTTACAGGTTTGTGTATTAGACCTTCGGAAATAGCGCTACTAGTTGGAAGCCATGGACCGACTATGAATGTGTACATAGCCAAAATGACTGTCCCTGACCCATGTACTGCTATAGTCCCACGTGAACCATGGCCAGTCCACTACAGCCAAATCTAAAAGAAATATATACATACAGTGTATATAAACAAAATTGCACCCTGAAGATGACAGAATTTTGTCACAGCTTGTGAATTCTGTTCACCAAGTGCTGGAATCTAATCTGCTGTGCTCCTAAAATAGCATTTAGAAGTTTTGGATATGAAAAACAGAAGAGAGAAAGAATATGCGTTATAAAAGCAGCCCATACATGTACCAGTTTTTGGATACTAATGACAGCCTTGTTTCTCCCCCTTTGAATCAGCAGACACCATGGATTATATTCTTTTTTTTCCCTTCAGTAGTTGAGCGATTTGTATGTACAGAGAAATGGACTTACAAAAACCTGCAGCAGTAGATTGTTCTTGCTTTTAAACTTTGTTTTTGGTTTAGTTTATGGATGCATGAAGTAAGGGAGTGAATCAGTTTCTTGTTTATATTTTTTCATCTTTTAAACAAAAAATTCTTAAAAATATTTTAATTCATTCTTTTGAAAACATAAATGTTTGGTACATTTTATGGCTCCCAGAGCATATATTCAAATGGTGCATGTTTTGGAAGGGGAAATTGGAAATTAAATGAAAATATATGACTTTGGTCATGTCAATCTGTAAGACATCAGTAAAAGGGTATTATGCTCTGTTTTTTTGTTTGTTTTGTTTTTGTTTTTTTGGTGATGTGGCTTAAATGCAGTAGTTTTTTGGGGGGGACATTTCTGCCAATTAAAGACTAGAAGGGCACAAAAAAAATTTTTTTAATACCATAGAGAAGATACATTAAAAAAAATCTTTTGATGTTTTGTAGCCATAACTAAATTATGGTTAAAATGTGCACTATTGTGAAAAGGAGCAAAGTAGGTTTGGGTTTTTTTTGTTGTTGTTGTTAGTTTGTTTTGCTTTGTTTTTTAAGAGATTAAACTGTTTCTGGATAAGGATTAGCTTCTCAAAGTGTCCATCATTCTGTGTAGAAGCTTAAATATGTAATGTAACCAAACTCCAGTATTAAAAATCTCATGTTATTTTCCTTTATACAAAGCAAGATAACGGCATATAACACTGCCATTACATGGCAAAATGTTAGCTACCTTAGTTTAAAAACAATCTTTAAAACAAAAGACTTGCTTCAAGGTGTTTTTAAATAGCAGTGGTTCCCCCCCCCTTTTTTTTTTTTTTTTTTTTTTTTTTTTTTAGTATAATTGCACTAACCTCCCTGCTGCTCTGATTCTGCATTTGTGGTACTTGTGACTACATTTTTTCACATATAGATAGATTTAAGCTGCTATTTTTTTTTTCAATAATCACTACTATATCATGTCTTTTACTCTGTTTATAATATCAAGTATTTTCTTAAGGATATGGATATCCAGTCAAACCTCTTCTTGTGCTCATGCAACTAAAAACTAAAATTTACAGAATTTACAATGATAGATAGCATGGAGCTGTTGTTTATATGTGTGATTAACAGGGTTTGTCATGATTAAGAACTGGTGTCAATTTTGAAGAGAATAGTTGTCAAATTTATATCTCAAAGATTTTAATTAAGGAATTGCTTATTATCAAACTTAGCAAATTTATAACACTATTTTCATCACTAATTATTTTGAGGCCTTTACTACTAAAATTTTAACCTCTGTTTTAAACAAACCGATTTAACCCAAGTAATGCAGCTTTGATTTTCGGCATTTGTTGTTTTGCTATTTTTATGGAACAGCATTGATTGAAGCAAGTCTTGGTTTTACTAAGGTAGGGTAGCATTTGCTATTGGTAAAGAAAATAAATACACTTAATTCCATAATACATTGTAATATGTACCCCAGTTGTTGTTAGTGGGGACTATGATACTGTAATAATATTTTTAAAAATTTACATCCAGAGAGGCAGTCATTCATGATGGTTTTGTGCCAGCAGTTTTTAGGGTTTTGGATCACATTATAGATATTTAGAACTATTATCCTGTGACTTATGTAGGAAACCTAATATGCTGAGTATCTGGCACTTGAAATCCTGCTTTTATTGCTGGAGGTCCACATCCGTGGTTGACCTCTGTTGTTGTTTTAAAAAAATAAATAAAAATAAAAAAATCTGTGCAATAATTTTTAAATGTGCTCCCAGGAATAGACACAAATGTTTTGAGTATGTTAAGCTGCATTTTCCTTTAGCGATGCATTTGTCAATTGCACTGAATTTAAATCTGAAAGTCAGAGGTGATTATTGATAGTACTTTTGTATTTTGATATGGACAATTTATTCATTTGCATACAGTTATTGACTTTTTCCCAGCTGATTAAAAGATAGTCAAGAAGTTCTGCAATATAGCTGCCAAAATAGACAGCTACATTTTTGTTATCATCACCTTTTTTTTTTTCATCTTTTAAGTAGCTATTTTACTTAAGCATAATAGCCACAATAGGACATATAAAAGATTATAAATACAGAGCTTTATTATCCCTATGTCTTGGGTCTTTTAAGTATGAACTTTTATCTGGAAGGTATCCATTTTGTAGGCTTGGGTTCTTTGTGAGCATACAGTTTATTTTTGCTGCTGTTCTCAACATCATCATTGCCTGCTGATGTGCCACGATGCTGCTCCAATAGACAAAAAATCAGATCGCCTCTTAATTTGAGCAGTAACACGATTGTAAGAGACCAAGTTTCACAGCCTGTAAAGTTCTATGTTTGAGGTTCTTGCTCATTTTCCCTTCTATTTTTTTTTTTTCTGAGAACTTATTCATGAAGCTCAACTGATTGCAGTAGGTTTTCTGTGGTATTCATTATATATCACTGTTGTATAGGCTACTGTAAGAAACTTACAAGGAAAAATAGAAAGGAAAACTTGAATGAGTAGAATACTTATTGATTAAAATAGAATAAAGAGCAGCTGTCACTCTTAAACATCATAAAGGAATCTTTCTTCTTCATGTAGGAAATCCCATAAGTTCTTATCATTTGTTCCAAGCCCCATTTTCTGTCATTGATCAGGTACCATCATTGACTTTCAAGTGACTTTTAAAGGTGGTAACTTTTAATTTCCTAATAGGTTTTAGAGTGCATTGAATTCTGTTTTAATTATTCTCTAGGTAAGTATGTTTTAGAATTAAACACCTTAACAGATACTGAAAGTGCCTCCTTTTGTGGTGTAAAAAACAAATTATGGTGCAAAAAGTAATCATTAGATTGAATTACATGACGGGGTTTTTTTGCTTTTTGACATATAAAAGTGTCAAGAGAAAGGCCAAAGATTTGTACATTTTCACTTATAAAGCACTCCTTTTTTCCTTAAACTTATTTCTGTCAAATTAGATTTAATGATAGAGTACTATTTTTAAGGAGCTGTTTATGTAGAATGATTTTGTTAAGAGTAATGTAAATTATTACTGAGTAGAGGCCTGAAGAGGAGTATGCATTTTTGCTATTTAAAGGAATCACAAAGGACCATCCTTACGTGTTCAAAAATGTTGTTTTACTAGAGAAGCAGAAAAATAAATTTCAAATGCAGTGCTATTTATTCTTCCCAAAGCAGTTTTCATTTTCTTAAGCACATTGCACATTTCTATAGAACCTGTGTTTATCCTCACATGCTAAGGATGGTACTTGTATTTGGTGAATTACTGTTGACAAGTTTCCACAGAAATCCTATTTCAGTGGACCAACATTGTGGCATGGCAGCAAATGCCAACGTTTTGGGGAATAGCAGCAAATCTACAAGAGACCCTGGTTGGTTTGTGGGTTTTTTTGTTTGTTTGTTTGTTTGTTTGTTTGTTTCCCTTTTGAATCAGCAGGGATGGAAGGATGGTAGGGAAATTATGAATTACTCCTTCCAGTAGTAGCTCTGAAGTGTCACATTCAATATCAGTTGTTTGCTTTTTAACATGATTCTAGTTATTGTAGATGAAAGAGAGAAAAGAGGAAGTGTTCACTTTTTTAATACACTGATTTAGAAATTTGATGTCTTATATCAGTAGTTCCGAAGTATTAATAGCATTCTTTATTTCTGCCTTTACTTTTACAGTGTTGAAGCAGGGTGAATAACTAAGGCTTTTTTTTTCCCCCCCTAGTAAGCTGTTCCATGATGTTTTCTTTGGAGTTTCTGAATAAGTTCAAGAAAACATTCTGCATGTTGTATCTAGTCTGATGTACTTATCCATCTCGTTAAAAACAAGCAGACTGCATTTTGTAGCTCTGTAATCCCTAAATACAGAAGTAATTTTCTTCTTTCCTGACTTTGACATTGTAGCTATACTGTTCTAATTTTGATTTTTACAAATCCTTTGGGTCTAATTCTGTGAGCCTACCTATAGCACTGGATTAAAATGTCTGTATCATTTCTTTAGTTATCCAGTTAACTTTAAAACTGTTGTAAAAGTGTAAACCAGCCCATGACAGTTTTTTGTACATGTTAAAGAACTTTATTGTTCAGTTTTCATGATTATTGTGTAAGGAAGACTGATTATAGATGTTCTATGCTGTCCTGGACCATGTTAATTACACTTATGATGTCTTTTGGTTCCACATCACAATGATTTGTCCCCAATGACCCTTTTGTCCTTTCTAGGCACATTTTTTTTGTTGTTGTTGTTGTTGTTGCAGTTTCCCTTTGCATATGTATTGCTTTGACAACTGTAATTTGAATCAGATCTGAAAGAGGTCCAGAATAAAATATATTTTGATATTATGTTGGCTGTGTACATATATAAAACCTTTGATATCTATGTAGTTTGTATAGCCTATTTAGTAGTAAAGAGAGAGGGATGCTATTTCTTGTTTACAATTCCTTGTTTACATTTTCATTGCATTTACCCCTCCAGTGTTCTATTGTAGAATAAACTTTTTTGCTCTGAGTTAGCCTTCATAACATATAATATGTCTTTTCTCTCCCCTACTGGTGTTACCAATTATAACAACTGCCATCAGAACCCAGACCACGGTTTTCATAAATATATTGTTTTCCAAGATATATACATTAAAGTAAGCCCATAGATAAAATTACAAATTTTACTATTTTATTATGTCTCACAGGAGATAAGATTTTTTAAATGAAGGGATTATTTACTATTTTTATTAAAGAATAATAGAGCATTTAATCAGCTAAGGAATAATTACTTTGGAATTATTTTGAAAAATCAATATTGTATTTAAAGGACATTGTTTCACAAAATCAAACTAAAAGAGACCTCAGATTCATTTGCTTAGCATGCAGTTGAGCACTAAACAATATATTGAAGATTTTTAGGACAGGATACTCAACTTCCTTAATGACATTTTTCTGCATATAAACCTATTATTTAATAATTTTCATCCTTACCTAGTTGCTTATGTTGCAAATGAATCTTATAATCTATTAGGAAAGGTACTAGGCACTTTCTAGCTTTAATTAATTCCAACTCCTTTAGTTACTTAGAGACTTTTAAAAGAATCATTGATCAGATTTGTTTTGTTTTGTTTTGTTTTGTAAAAACTTGTATTCTCCAGGTCTTTTATTTCCATTTCCTGAAGCAGCAACTAATACAGGCATAGCCTTGTCATGTTTTATTAAATGATAAGCTACTGCAGTTGCTAGAACTTTCTGACCATCTTTCATTTTCAGAGGGTTAACTTTTATTGCATGGAATAGATTGTTAATAATAATCTGCATTTTACACTTTTTCAAAAAATGTTGGTCTACTAAGGATTATGAGGTAAAGCTGAAATCAATTTAAGTAGTCATAGAAGGGGTTATTTTTAATTTCATACTTATACTTTACAATAGATCAGATTTCTTACCTATGATAATACATAGAAGATCAGATTAAAGTTTACTGTTTCCTCAGTATATTTATTTGCAAAATGCAGTGGAGGAAAAGACACCATGGACAATAGTTTAAGGTGCTTTTTCTCTGCTGTACCAAAGTGCTCTGTCAACAATGAAATGTTAACCCTATGCTACTTTTTCTGCATGTTTCTTCTCAAATGTCATCTCAATGCTATTTGTCCTAACTTGTAATATTTTTGTATTAAAATTTTTAGGAGTTCCTTGTAATTTCTTTTTAATTTAAAATATATTAAACACAAAGTGTTTAGTAAAGTACAGAAGACAATTATTAATGTTTCTTGGTTGTTGGGTTTGTATGATCAAGCGTGCAAACAATTCACATTTTAAGAACTAGGACCAGTGGGGTGGAATCCACACAGAAGATACTGCAATTATATTTTTGTTTAATTAGTATGTTATACTAATAATCCAATGTCAGAATGGGCTGCTTTAAGAGAAGCTGCACTACCAGAAATACCAAAAGCATAGGTTGGAGGGCTACGGGGCAGTACCACTGTGGAGGAATTTAAGCGCTGAATAGATACCTCAAGTAAGTGAAACACTCAAACTAAAAATCCAGTCACAGTGCACTTATTCTGAAATCATCAGACATTTGATGAAAACATCAGCTTTCAGAATCTGACACATTGACATTAGGGGGTTTTGAAAATTTTACACCTCGTCAAGTCCTTTTCCACATAAGCTTTTACCGACTTTAATTGCTATACACTACATGACTAATCAGGTTAATTATCTGGTATTCCAACTTGAGTACCAGAGGAACAATATCCCGTAGTAAAGAAAAAGGAGGAACTAAAACTGCACATTTGGCATGAATATCACAACGAAGACCTAGAGTCATCACATAATTCAAGTTGAGTTTAATATGATATAAAAATCTAGGTATGCAACATACTTTTAAAATATTTCCAGTGAAGTGGTTGAAATATTTTAGCGTATGGAAATAAGTTTGAAGCTGGACAAATGTGGTATTGAAGTAAATGAACTCTTGTGACCAATCAAGACTAAATTAGAGGTAAGTAAGTTTTACTTTTTAAAGAATTTGAGTTAATATAGAGTCCATTACAACCCTTTTAAGAAATAAGTTGCCCGGCCCTACCCTTAACTTACTGGCTAATGTGATGTTTGCTTTTTTAATGCTTGTTTGTATGCCATAGATGACAGATGGGGAAGGAAGTGGTTGTGTAATTGGCATACTGACTATTGTACATGCTTGTAAAGAAATCGAAAATTCATAAGTTCCCATTTCCAAACTCTCAACCAGTTTCACCTCATGATATCCACTATTAATGGATTGGTATGTGTCTTTCCAAACATTTTCAATACAGACTTTAAAAATTACATAAATGGGATTGTAATATTGATTTCAGAAACTAATTTTTCACTGATACCATCAGGGGCTTTGTCCTATAAGTGTAAGTATTTCCCTATACCATAGAGGTAAAGAGCATTCTGTTTAACTGTCTGTTTTGAGACCCAGCTTCACTGTTAGCTTCCAGGTTTCCCCATCCGTGAAATGGGGCTAATGGTATGAGGTAGGAGGATTAATATTGTTAACGTTTAAAGCCGTTAGAGAATAGTGCCTGGTTGTATAAAGCACAGTATATGCTACCATTATTTTGATTTATAATAGTTGCATTATATGCCTTAATTTAGCCCCTATAATGTATATTTACTTAATCATTATTTTGTATTATAAATTGGTCCAATAAATAGATATTTGTGTATTTGTAGGATAAATTCAACAATTGATTCTGATGCACACCTCTGGTTAATAGGAACTTTCAAAGACTTGCCATTTACCCATTTTCTGTCTTTAAATAAATCCGTTATTTCAAAAGGAGTCATTTAGGAATTTCTACAAGGGAGATTTCTTGGAGAAAGGGCTTTTGTATATTTACTCCATGTGCATACAGGAACAAGAGAATAATTTAGGCCAGTAAATGACAGTCGTTTGGCGGGAGTTAGAAAACTAATTTTTTTCACCTATGTTACTGGTCATTAAATGTTAAAGATCTGACTAAATTTTGATAAACATGGAAGAAAATATTCTGCCACAGAAATATATAGGTTAAATTCAATTATTTACTTCATGGAACTACCAGTATATTTATTTAATGGCATATACTATTATTGCTGGAAACTAAATTCCTAGTCCATGTGCTGGAACAGCATTCATTCGTTTTTTTTTTTTTTTTTTTCCTAGGACTTTTTAAGAAATGCCATTTAAATTTTACCTTCTCAAGTCTTGGATCCTTTTTTAACTTTTTTCAGCAAATATTTTTTTATCGTTTATTATCTAGTATGTTCCCTGAAGTGTGTTCACCAGTGGATATACGATAGTAAACAAAAAAAGAAATAACTCGCTTATTGTATTATAAGGAAGGATAGTTCATGAAATGCTGTAACAGGGAATTAGGTTGAAATTGCTGTTTGTCTAGGTCAAAAACTGCTAAACGCTGGCAATTTAAAAAGAGCCGACAAGATACTGTATGTAAATGCCAAGGGGTACGTAACAGTTAAGGATGTTGACCCCTTAGCCTAGGAGATCTCGCCTGGCTATATATGTCCCAGGACACCCAGTAGGACTCCCTCTAGGGTCTACACTGCACTTCTAATTACTTGTTTTATGTCAGTCTTAACATCAGTCACTATAATTTTAAATAGTATGTACACTTGAATTTATTACCTTAAACAATGTCCACTGATTTCTTACCTTGAAAGGCAAAGAAGTTAAGTACTTCATCCTCACTTCAAGAGGTTGGTTATAATTTTCACTATTAAAGATGATAGGCATATTTTTGCTATTACTGCTATAGAACCAGGAATTTGTGCCAATCCGTATGTCTGTCTCCTCAAACCTCAGGTGTCCAAATGCATTTCCAAGAAACCATGTGAATCAAAGTACCTCTTCATTAATAACTACACGAGCTTCTGCCATTCAGTTCAGCCCTAGAGAGGCTTGTTTGGAGTTTGTGGTTTAGGGCTTTGCTACTGAAAGTATAGCCTGTCAGCCTCACCTGGAAAGATGGTAGAAATTACCTCAAGTACCACACCCGGACCTAACGAACCAGATGTTGCAATTTAACATCCCCCAGGTAAATTATCTGTGGAAGTCGAGAACTACCTCAGGGTTTCCAAGTCAAAACAGGGTCTTCTCTCCCTGCTCCTGTCCTGAATGGCCTGAGATTAGCAACAGATCTGGAGACATAACACAGTTGCTAGTCCTGATAGGGGTAGAGGAAAGGAGGAAGATGTCCCCAAAAGGGACTCTGACAGCTTACTGATTAAGACACAAAGTAGAAAATTTACTAGAGTATTAAAATGTTCTCAAAACAGTAATCCTGCTCACTTTAATAATGTCAGAATATCTCAGGCTCTAACCAATCAAATTAACTGGATGACCATGGACAAGGTAACCCTCACCGTGTCTTTTTCTGTGAACTGGGAGAAGGGGGCAAAAATTTGCTTGCCTTGGATTTAAGGATTAACTGAGAAGACCCATAATTTTTAGCACTATGCTCAGCACATAGGCATGAGAAAACATAACAATTATTGTTTCTTAGTGGTGGTGCTGCTGGTGGAGGCTAGATGATGTGAGAAGTTCCTATCTCCTTGAGATTTACATAATTTACATTGTCATCTGTAGACACAGCTCTTTATACTGCTTGATACTACAATAAGTTCAGTACCCCCTTTGAGACCATGGATTATTTCCTGAGTTTTTTTTTTTTTACTTGGACCTATCTTTTAATTAGGTGGATTTCATCTTCAAATAAGCTAATGAGTTCCATCTTCCTAGAATCCTTTGCGTATTGGAGACTCTTGTGCTATCTTATACAAAAATGAATATTTGATAGAGTGAATTATTGTGTATTGCATCACATTTTCTTATATCTCAGTTGACCAACATTAAACTAAGGAACTCACCTGATAACTGGTATTCCACCCAGAACCTGCTAAATCAATGTATGCAGTGAGTTTATGCAATCTGCATTTACACCAGCTCTCTGTAAGTTTCTAATGCACACAAACTAGAGAATCACTGCTGCCATGCTAAAGACCAGCAACTTCTCAGGATATGCCTAAGTATTGATCATTTCTGAATCTGTCCTAGAACACAGCTACCGTAGTAGGCAGAGTAGCCACACATTCACATTTTGCTTTTAAAAACCCACATTAAAACTTTGAGTATGTCTTTCCTTTTCATGTAGGCCCAGCTTAAGTTAGTAATCGTAACCATCCAATGGTACCGATCTACACCGCCATCTGATTTTTCTCCAGTAGTGCTCTACACGCAGGCCAGGGAAAGGCGGGTGTCAAGTGGTGATAGGACTACTGGGATCAAGGAGCATTATACTTTGCTAAAGAATTAGCTCTCCAAGTACTCCTAAGACGTGGGGCCCTATGATCATCAAGATATACTTGGGATAGGTGTAAGTAACATAAGAAAGCTCAGGTTTCCGGTGTGTAGGAAGGTTTCCGTGCAGCTGGGAAGAACCAATATGAGCTAATTGAAAGGAAGGGTAACTGGCTTATGTACGTCTGGTGTGTAGGCTTCCTGGGAGAGATTAGAAGCTTGCTGCAATGAGGGCCTGTCAAATGGATTGTAGTTATGGTTGCTTCAGTCATCTGAGAAATTGTGGCAACGCCTACAGGGAGGAGGGCTGGAGGCTGTCAGGAAGCAGAGATCTCCTGATTAGCAATTGTGTATTTAAGTGGCTGAGGAAGCTTTGTGTCCTGCATGCAATCACATTCTCACCTAGCCATGCTGAAATACCTATACATCCTGTAAGGTTTCTTCTCCCCTTATTCATGTCATTGCCTCTTCCCGGAATGCCTTTACCTGCCCCACCCCCTTCCTCATTTGCTTACTTCTTAGTTGTTCAATCAGGTCAGGTGTTCTGGGAAGGCAGGCCACCCACCTACTCATCGCCCACTCCCTCCTGCCTCTGCTTCCACTCTGAGCTGTCCCTTCCACTCTTGCAACGCCCTAGACATAGCTCTGGTTATAGAATTGCTTCCTATCTGCTCTCATTAGACTGAAGGGCAAAACCTATCTATTATACTTCTCCCTGGATCTCCAAAGCCTAGAACAGTGCCCGGAAAATAGTAGTAGTTTCATTAATATAAGGTGTTAACAAGAGCAGGAAGGCACTCCCAAAGAGTAAATTGTAAAAATGAGAAGGTGAAATACTGTGTGAAAAAAACATTTCTTTCCTAGGGATATGAGCTTTACATCTGAACATGTTTCTTTGGAAGAAATACCTAGGTAAAATAACTTGCTTTTAAGATTGTTTTAAAGATTAGCAGTCATATAAATCATTTAATTTAGTGCTTGGCATAACGATGCTTTCATATATGGCATGATTATTGTTGAAGTTACTATTTTTGTTATTAACGTGCCAGAGGAGACATTTGTTTCACAGGTGGTTGTAATTAGATTTAAAGCACTTCTTTTATGGGCATGAATGTCCATAAAATAGTTTATTGAACAAACTTATTTACAATTGTATTTTGTTATGATGCAACTTCTTAAAACATATAATTATTTTTTGCACGCACCCTAGCTGGATGATGCTGCTGACGTGTGTGTGTGTGTGTGTGTGTGTGTGTGTGTGTGTGTGATCAGTTCCCTTGTGTTACTTTATCTGTATTTTTTAATGTGTTGCCCTTAGTCTCTGCTACATTTTTTTCTCCTGCATTGTCAAAGAATTGGAAAATGCACTTTTAAAAAACAACTCTGTGCCAAACATCCATTTCATAATCTATTATTTATAGAAAAACATCAGAAACTGCATCAATATTAAGAACCAAAGTTCTAAATGCATAGCGTTTCACATTTTACTTTGTTTTGGCTTCTATTTCAATATCTCACTTAGACTTCAAGTTTGAAACGTTAATCAAGGTCAAAATAGCACCATACATTTGTGTGTGTTTGGTCACCTTTGTGTTTCAGATATTGACATTTTGTTTTACGTAATTTCTTTCTTATGGTAGTAATACATGCTCATTTTAGAAAAATTCAAAGTGAAAATAAATGGTATGTATAAAGAAAGAGAAAAATTATAGCTGTAAATTTTATCTAGTTTTGACCAGGATTCTTCAGCTCTGCTAAGTATCTTGCCTTTAAACCATTTCCGTGGGGAATAGGGCATCCTGCTGACTTTCATGGGACATGTAGCATGAGTAAGAAAGGGAAAATTTTTACCTTAACTCACTGAGATTTTGGAGTTCTTTGTTATTGTAATATATTCACTCTCCTACCTCTGACCACCTGGACAGTCTCTCTTGTATTAGCCTCTGTTAACTACGTAATATTCTACACACTTTACTATGCATTTATAAACACGAACCAGTAAGTTGTTTTAACATAAAGAGGATTATGCTCCACGTTCGTATGTGTGACTTGATTTTCTTTCATTTAATATAGTAAACCATCTTTCCATCTCATTCTTTTTAAAAACAGCTTTTTTGAGCTCTAATTGACATAAAGTACATATTTAAATTGTACACATTTATGTGTTTTGGCTGTTGTAAACACCTGTGAAACAATCACACAAAGTGAACCTATCGACTTAAAAAGTTTCCTCTTGCCCCTTGAATATCCCTCTTTCTTAGCCCTCCCTGTCCTGCACCTACTTTTCTCAGGCAACCACTGATTTGCTTTCTGTCGCTATAAATTGACTTACATTTTCTAGAAGTTTATACAAACGGAATCATTGTGTACTCTATTGTGGGCAGGAGGGTTTTTAACTCTCAGTCTTATCCCACAGATCCTCTAGTGATTCATCGGTTATGGTTCAGGTTTTCCTACCCTGGCACTGGATCCCGTGGCTGTTTCTGCTCTTTGAGTTTCTGCTTCTATAACCTGTGACTCCCTGTATCTACTCTGTCTCTCCATCTTGGAGGCAGAGGTTTGCCCTGTGTCCTCATCTCTCTAAAGGATCCAAAAAAACTGTGATATTTTTCAGTCTGTTTAGATTTTTACTTGTTAGGACAGAGCAGTAACTTCCAAGCTTCTCAACAAGTGGAACTGGAAAACAAATTATCTTTTACTTTTTAAGGGCCTTTTGTTTACACTAGGCCTGCTTGAATAATCCAAGGCGATCTTTTTATTTTAAGGTCAGATGATAAGCAACTTCAATTCTGACTACAACATTGATTCCTCTTTCCCTGTAGCATACCATATTCACAGGTTCTGGGGATTTGGAGGTGGACATCTTTTGGGGTGTCATTCTCCCTGCCTACCATACACTGCTATCTCTCTTTTTCAAGATCTGTTTTAAAGAAGATCAAATGTTAAAGAATATGGGGTGAGAAATCACTCCTACAGCTAAGCAGCTATTGCTGAATAATATTTTAAAATGCTAGATTATGTCCAACCCTTCCTTTCATTCCAGCAGATAGCTAGCCAGCTCTTTGTTCATTCCCTCAGAAAAAGTATATGGGAGGGCAAAAAAAAGGGTATTCTCCAAGTCTTTGAGTTTTGTAATTCAAAAGCTCAAGTTCTTAGGAAGACTTAGTGGATTTTAAGTTATAGTAAGAGTGTTACAAAACACATGAAGACACATTTTTTTTTTCCAGAGGCACAAAAAAACTATGTTTTATTAAGAACCCATTGCAGATTCTGGAATGCTTGTTGCACGCATGTCTCTGATCATGTTGGACTTCAGTTTTGATAGGAGTACTGTGTGTTCCACAACACCGATTCTAATGTCCATCTGAACTGTTTCTTGCTTCAGCTTTGTTAAACTCTGTTTAATCTTCACTAAAGGAGCAACATCAGTCATATTGCTTCCTTTTTCTTCCATTTCTTGCTTTACCTTTTCTAGTTCTGTAACCTCAGACAGCAGTCTCGCCCTTTTTCTCCACTCATGGCTTGTGGCAGGTGGTCTGGGAAGCACCCAAAGAGAGAAGAGGGAGGAGTGAAGGAGAGGGGAAGAGAGAGGGAGATAGACAGAGACAGAGACAGAGAAAGGCTGAGACTAAAAGAATGGAAAGTCTGTGGGTTCCAAGAGCAGAGAAGACCATTTTCTGCTCTCAGATACTACTGTGTGGTCCACCATATTCTGAGAGGAACAGCACTTAGTTGTGTCTAGGTGTATGGGACCTTTGCACCAAACAAAAGTTCCCAGGTACCAAGAAGAGCCTAGAAGTAGCAGAGGATCTCCAGTTCAAAGAGGCCACACATTTAGGGAAAATGCACTAATCTCTTGCACCAGTAAAGGATTATCTGAAAAACACATCCCTCTTCATGCTTTGGCATAGCAGAAGGCCCTAGAGCTTTCATGCCTCCCAGGGGAGGAGGATGGTGGCAACTTCATAAAGTACTAGGGTATTTTTCTCTCTGACCTATGGAATGGAGTAGACTGGAGTGTAACTCAGAGTCAGAAAATAAGCTTCATTTAAAAGGAAAAAAAAAATTCTATTTGTTTAACACTTTGTCGAATGGCATTCACGCCTGGTACTTTGCAGTTAATTTACCTGAAAATCATTTCTTCTGCCAGAGTTCACAGAATTAACTGCTTCCATGTTCAACTGTGTCAAGCAAGAGTAAGAATAAGATTTATTTTTTATGTATATCTCTCTCAGCAATCCTATAACAAATGAAACTTACTAAAAAAAACTTCAATTGTAGAATATAATAAAAGTCTAAATGTAAATTATACTTTGGCAATCAATTCATTTTGAGATTTTTTTTAGGCAAACAGTTGTAGTCAGTTCCAGGGAGGATTTCATCTCAATCTGCTTAAAAGTCTCCCCCCTAAAGTCTAATATTATAACTTGATAACAGTTTTACCAATTCCTTACCATCTTTTAAGAGAAAGTCACTAAAACAGCTTCTTGACAGGTAATGACAGCATGTTAGACAAATAGCCTAAAACGATATTGCTTCACTTTCAATGCTATGTTTCAAAATGAAATTAGGGTTCTTTAGAGTGAAAATTATTTCTCAAATAGTCAAATTTAACTGAGAGAAAACATCTCAGTAAATCTGAGCAGAATGATTTGAGGATCCTCGCATTGGCCTCACTAAGGAAGTGAGTTGATGAAGAAGATGCTCTTCCGAGGCACGTACTTCTGTAGAAGTGTTCGGATGCCATGTTCATTATGAACATTGCACTGACCACTGTAAACAGCCATTATGAAACCACAGCTCCTCCCTATCAGGGCCTTTCTTTTTTATTTTAATATAAATAAAACCTTCCATTTAAGTGTTTTAAGTGAATGACTGCCTGCCTGAACAAAATGCTTTGGACTAATTTATAATACACACACACGCACGCACACACACACACACACACACACACACACACACATACACACACACACACATACTACCTGGCACATGGTTGATATTCAAACATATTTTTAGGTTGAATGAAAGAACAGATAAATGAGCTAAACATGGTAAATCAGGATTAGTCAGTAAGAGACATTGTTTGCTGTCTTCATAGGGGAAAGACTACTGTATGATCAATACAGTTGTTAACACCTGCACCGACTGCGTTCCGAGGCTGGGCCAACTCTTGACCAGTTTACCGTGCTCTGGTTTTTGATTAGAGAATGGAACGTCTGAGTTTGGGTGAAGCTTTGTGCATTTTACCTAACTTCTCAGAAACTGCTCCCTCATTTGAGACATGAGAACCAAAATGCGGATTTAATGGGGCTACTTTGGGGGATAACCAAAAATCATACAAGGGTGTGAAACCCTGCTGATGCTAAATGTTGTTATTTTGGGGGAAAAGACAAAGGTTCTGGGATTATGGCAATTATCTTTTTAGAAAAAAATATGTGAAAGTATCAAATGGTTTTATTCTTGAAAATGATGTTTAATTTGGGTTAGTTGATTTATTTACTAGGTTATACTTTCTAGGGGTCACTGTTATACAAATTCAGTAGAATTATGTGTTTCTATAAATCCAAACTAGGTTATTCTAAGTCTCCCTTTAGTACCCTTAGCTATCTCTTACTCAGTCATTTAGCCAACTTCTTAAAAACTTTGATAATAGGCAAAAAAATGAATTATCATTATTATCAAGATAGGTTAACCTAATTGCTTGTGAGACTTCAAACCAGTTTCCATTAGTAGCTTCTCCGTGCATCTAATAAGACAATGAAAACAGGAAATTACAAAATAATGACAATATATTAAGGATGAAATTAAAAATACATTTTACATAAATATTTGAAATTATTAACCTAACATCAAGGTCGTCAGTTTAAAGACCTAAAAAGAGTTCATGTTAAAAAGTTGAAGTATTTTGATAAGATTAAGATGACAGATGATATTCTAATGATCTTAATACAAGATAACCTTTAACTAACTGGTGCGTGTGTGTTTTTTTATAGATGCAAAGACTGAAGCCAAGAGAGATTAACTGAAATTATCCAAAATGTAGTAGATGAAAGTAAATAAATATTTAACAGCTGTCGACAAATATCGAGGCAGTGGTACAGGACAAAACATGCATTCTATAGAGCAGGGACTAGATCTATAGTAGATATTATGTCATAAATGAAGTCAGTGAAAAAAGATACACATACTAATATTTGGTCCCAGTTAATATTTTCTCCAATTATTCACTGAGAGCATGGTGATGTAGAAATCCAGTAACAACTTGAATAGTTTTAGGAAAAGCTTGTGACCTTTAAAATTGAGGGTTTTTTTTTCTTTTTCATCTGTATAGTGGAAATGAATGATGTGTATCACCTATATGGAGATCACAAAGTATATGCAGAATCATTTAGAAAAGAATAAGTTAGGTCCAAAGTAATTTTCTATTAACAACATCCTCTTTATACAGGTGCTCAAATACTGAGCCACGTGACTATGACTTTAAGCGACTAGCACATGCTGTGAGGCAGCTTAATGTTTGGGCCAATGAAGAGTTAACGTGATGGCGGTAGTGATGGTGACATGGTGACAGCTGTCTGAAGTCCTCCTCCTACCCAACAGCTCCTTGTTGTTGGGTCACTGCTAATATTTTCTCCTCTTGGACTCACCTCGAAACCTGTACTATGAAGCTTAATTTATAGTGACAGTTGAGTAACCACAGAGATGGAGAAGATGTGTCTCCATGGAACAATTACAAGATCTTTTTACAAACCAGATACTGATTTTGATGCTTTAGCAGTAATAAATTCAGATTCTTTTTCTCTTTCTCCTTTTCACTTTTACCGGAGTGGTTCTCGAGGATGGATTCTTGTTGTGTCCCTGGAGGCACTGGAGAAAATGTAGGGTGTTGTCACAGTGAACTGGACAACACTTTTATGTTTAGTTCTTCTTATAGCATGCTTGCCGGTCTCACACCAGGAGGAATCACCCCTCCCGCAGTGAGGAGCAGGTGTACTCACTCTCAAGTGTGTCTTTTTCAGAAAAAGAGCACTGGAACAGTCCTGATGGAAAAGCCCAGGACTTCTCAGAGCTCTGCTCTACTGACACAGCATGCTTCCGTGCACAGAGCATTTCTGCAGTTTGGTTTTACATCACATCTGATTTTGAAATGTAGGTCAACTTCTTCCTAGCTTGGCCACCTTCAGCACGTTTTTAAATTTTTGAATGCTCCTTTTTCTCCCATTTAAAAAGTTGGGGTAATAATACTTTCAGGGCTGTTGTAAGGGTCAAATATGTGTCTATGAAGTGCTCAATGCACACAGGTGCAGAAAATATTAGTTTCCTTCTTTCCATGAAGAGAAGTGTGCAGTTATCCCACACGGATTCCTGCTCTAGAAAAAGAGACGTACAGAACTGTTCTTCAAAACTGCAGAGACACAATAACAATTCCTGCCCAACCTCCTTGGTTCTTCAACAGCAAACCAGCTGAAATCCCACTGGCTGTTTTTATTAAAGTAAGGCAGGATCAAGTTTTCATAATCAGGCACTTCCCCTGGATGTGTATGAAAGCCGTTTGAAAGTGCCTCTCTTGTTTATCTGTGGGCAGTGCTGCAACAGATGTGGAGTTCCTGGGCTGCTTTTTTTCAGGTGCCCAGGTGTACCTGAAAGTAGTGAAGTTGCAGACCAGAGCAAGTAAAGGTGCCCTCAGCTGGGGCTGGGCTGGACTGGGGGTGTGGAGGGAGTGGAGAGCATAGGCTGAGCTAGGGCCCAAAGTGGTCAGGAGCCAGACCATCGAATACACTTATGTCCTAGTCAAAGTGAGGGTGAGGGCTATATTCTGAAGCACCTCTGAAATATGGACTAGCAAAGATTTAAAGCAAAAGCAGAGATCTTAACTCACCTCGGAGTGATATCCAAATTCCTTATGAGAATCTGACCAGAGATTGTATCTCCAGCATCGCCCGCTCCCCATAAAGATAATTGTTCAGCCACAGTGAGAGGGCTTCTATCTTTTATCTCAAGTCTTGTGCTTTGGTCCTTTGGCCTGTTTCTTCTCTCTAGGGTACCATCTCCAGCCCCACTTCTGCCATCAACTATCTTTTAGGCCATATCTTGACATCATTTGCTCAGAAAAGCTACTTTCCTGTCTGGGTGTCCCCTCCCATGTGCTTTCATTGTAGTAATTAAAGAATTAATTGATCTAATATTCATTTAGGTCCCATTATGTAGTATAAATGTCATGACTAAGTATGACTAGTAGACCCTCAACTAAGACACAAATAAGGCTTATTTTTTAATACTCAACTTCATATCTGGCTTTGAGCTCTAATTTAACCAAGCTAAAGGAAAAACTTAACCTCAGAATTTTCTAACACCTTTCCTTCCTCCCAAACCCATTCCCCCCTAGAGTTAAGCTACAGTTCTAAAATACAAAGGATGAGGTGGGATGGGTGGGGTGGTGGTGGAGGGTCATGTGGTCCTTGGTACTTGGCTCTTACAGGTTGGTTGTTTTTGAGAAGTTTATTGTCCCCGCCTATATGGTCCCTTCAGATCTAGCTTCTCCCTGCTTCACACATGCTCTACAAGGACACAAAAATCTTGCAAGGCTGGCTTGGTCTTCCTGGCTTTGACATTCTGCTTACTCCTTGCCAGCATCACCAAGGAACAAGGCAAGGGTCTCTGCTCCCATCATCGAGAATTCCTTCCCTACCTCTTTTTCGCTGAAGCCCAGGAGAATCTCCTGTAAATCTGGAAGAGAAGAGTCCTAATCCTCTTCCATTACTATTTCTCCAACACAAATTAAGCATAGATGTTCTCTTCTACCCTTTACTTCCCTAGCAAACTCTCTAAATTCTCTAAGGGGCTCAAGCCTTTTGGAAACGAATTCTACCCTGAGACAATTAATACACAGTTGACTACCTATTTGAAGATTGAATGCAGAGAAAAAAATAAAGGGGGGGAAACTTCCTAATATGCGAAAACATTACCCAACCACAGCTGTATGCCACTCACTGCTGAGCATAGGGAACAGGCCTAAGAAAATGTGCAATTAAAACATACCCTATACTGTCGGGAGCCATTAAGAGACACTGAAGAAGTCACGTAGCTGAAAGCCATGAAGCAGCTGCTGCTGCTGAGACTGCTTAAACAAAGGTTCTAGGAAGCAGGGGGTGGGGTTAAACATTACTGACCCTGGAGGGGAGGTTTGCCTCCTAAAGAAATCTTCTTAAGATAGTGGAATGTTTTACAGCCCAGAAAAAAATAGGAACTTATGTAAATGTCAGCATTCCTATGGAAATGTACATTGTGCTTTGCCATTGTACTCTGTACTTTACTATTGTACTTTGTACCTTACTATTGTTCCCTGTGCTTTACTATATTGTAACCTGTGCTTTGCTATTTGTATTCAAAAACTTATATAAAGGCTGTGCTAAATAAACTCGGGGCTGCAGCAGTGACTGTATGCCCTCCCGAAGCGCTTTCCTATCTTCTTTTTTCTTAGGCTTCACCCGCCTCTTTCAGGTACCGATCAACTTTAGCCGGCTGGCTCCGGCGCTATACATACCTGAATCCTAGAACCTATCATACTATGTTATAATTATTCCATTGCTTTTACTCCAGCTTTTATTCTTGGGCAGCTCATGTTCCTTGCTACTTTCTCTAAGATCTTTTAAATGTCCTTACACAAGACTTAATTATTTGGACAGAGCATATATCCAAATCAAAGTATTAAAAATAATGATGTGGAGGGAAGCAAGCCAAAACTGTATTTCTTCTTCCTGTCACCAAAAGAATGTGCGTAGTTTGATTTACCTTTCTGTGAAAGAATGCTTTATTACAAATTAAGATCTGGAATAATTTCAACTTATACCAGGGGAAAAAGATATTTTTTTCATACTTTTTTCATTTTTGGATTTTATTATTCTACTGTTTTTCAGAGAGGAGAAAAACAGCAATAAATACATGCATTTAAAAGTAGATTTTATTTCTTCTTAAATTACACATCGTGCTGCTTTTAATCATCGAGTGCAGTATTACAGCATATAAAGCTCTTTGGCTTTTTTAGAAAAGATAATAATCACTTAATGCACTTTGTCTGTTGGTACGTGCAGGCTCACTCTGGCGGCTGTCTGAAGCAGAGCACTTCCTCGGGAGGCACTCTTGTGGCGTTTGCGTGCATCTTGATGGAATTGAGCAACTTTGCTATTCTAACTTCAACACTTTGCTGCCGCTTCAACTGATTATGGCCTTGGATAATTGCCACAGTGAATCCCGTATTTAGTGGAAACAAAATATATTGATGACAAACATGTTTCCTATCAAAAGCCAGAAAGATGGATCTGAATTCGGATTGTGCAGTAAAAACAAGTATGTAACTCATTAGATAGACAAGATGCAAATTTACAGAGCCTGGAAAAAATGATGAGAACGGCTTCAAAGCTGAGGGAAGAGGCGTTGTCGGGCCTCATTATTGTAAATGGTTGGCTGAAAAATAGGTTTTTCAGGACATGCTGTGTGGAGGTAAATGTGAAATCATCTAGTCCCCTGGGAGGTGGCAGAGTGAGTGCCCGGTGACTGTGGTGGAGCAGCTAATGGACTGGAATCATTGTGATCGGGATTGTCATTCTTTGTTGTGCGTGTGTGCCAGCCCTGACTAATCAGAAGATTGAACCAATAATTTAAGGCCATGGATTTTCTCTTTATGTGGGTTAGGTGGCTGCCTTAGTTTGTTTGGGCTGCTATAACAAAACTACCATAGACTGGGTGGCTTGAAAAAAAAACAAACATTTATTTCTCACAGTTCTGGAGACTGGAAAGTCTAAGCTCAAGACACTGGCAGATCCAGTGTCTGGTGAGAGCCCGTTTCCTGGTTCGTGGACCCCCGTTGTCTTTCTGTGTTCTCCCCAGCAAGGGAGCTCTCTGAGGTCTCTAATCACATTCATGAGAACTCTACCCTCATGACCTAATCACCTCCCAAAAGCTCCCACCTCCAAATACCTATTCAACATGTGAATTTTGGTAGGACACAAACACTATATATATATATAGCAGTGAATTTACAGTTTCAAAAATCATTCAGTTTTTACATACTATGAACCTAACCTCAGTCATATATCCTACTCATACAGTGTTCCCAAACTAGGCCTCCAGGATGAGAGAGAGAGAGAGAGAGAGAGAGAGAGAGAGAGAGAGAGAGAGAGAGAGGAAAGGAGGTTGGGAGGGAGGGAGAACACATAGGCTAACTCCTAATCTCCGAAATCCTACTTGACGAGTGACTTATGTAGTAGGCTAAATAATGATGTCCCAAAAGATGTCCATGCTCTAACCTTTAGAACCAGTGAATGTTAGTTTACATGACAAAAACAGGACTTAAATTAAGGATATTGAGATGAAGCCAGAGGAGCGCTCAGTGGAATCTGAACAAAAAGGCCTCGCTGTTTCCTCTAGTTCACTGCCTCTTCGTCCTCTCACATTTCCCCAAGACTTTCCAACTCTTCATCAGCGCAGAAACAATCAGGTTTAACTGATTCTTAAGGTCTTTATTTCCTTAAGAAAACTCTCATATTATGTAAAACTTATATTAAATAAAGTTGTATGTTTTTCTCGTGTTAATCTATCTTTACTTAAAGAGCCCAGTGAGAACATAGAAGGGTAGAAGGAAAAAAGCCATTTTTCCCTCACCTACATTGTAAAGAAGTAAACCTCTGAGTTTGAGTAGAAAATTGTACATATACTAGTATCATTTGAAGTTGCTTATGTTTGGTCTCTTTGTCTCATTCTACCTTCCATGTCCCATCACCAAACTAGTAAAAGTTCCAACTCGATAGAGGTACAATCGCTGCAAAGTGTAGCCTCATCTGATTTCCGAAACTCATGCCCCACTCTGACCCATTGATACACATACTTCTCTCTACAGTGAACCTAAAGCAACGTCTGTTTCAAGGGCACAGCATGGAGTTTTATTTTGTTTTGTTTTGTTTATCTTTTTCACATGTTATTTTTCTACCTTTCAGGCTTTCTCTCTTTTCTGCTTACCCATACCCCTTTTTCTTCAAGGACCTGATTGAATGCCACTTCTTTGAAGCTTCCCCACTTCAATGTTGAATGATTCATCAGAAATCTGAGAGCGCTTAGTTTAGCTTCATCACATATTTCCATTTCACTAAATGGTGAGAATCCTTTCATGTGTGAGTTCCATGTCTCTGTCTAGAATAGAAACAGAAGTAGAAACTTTGTCCTATTATGTTGCTTAAGGTAGATGTTTGACAAATATTGTATAATAAATCAATAATTATTGTGTAATAAATATTATATAGTAAGTATTGTATAATAATAACACTCAACTAATACTAACTTATTCAAATACTTGAACAATATAAGATTATATATTGTGGGGTCAGTAGCTAAATAAAGCATGTTCTACTGTAGTATTATTTGACTAAAATGGTGAGAAGTTGACCTTACGGGATGCAGCATCTGCATTTGGAGTCAATGAAATTTCTGTTACTTAAAGGTTTGTTTCCCCTGAGCCTGACATTGAGCTTCCTTAATAAAATGCTTTTGTAACAAAATGATCATGTATACTATCAAGTAGCTCAGACTTTGGGAAATCTGCCAATGTGAAGCTATGTTTCTTCCTTTGTTTTTTTTGGTGCCCTACATACAGTTCAGACTGCTCCCTGTCATGACAGATGAAGAAAATGGATGTTTTAACTGCCAGTCATCATAGGAAGAGGTAAATCTTAAGGTAGTAAGATGTGAGCACAGACGAGAGAAGGACTTCCTTATTCCCTGGGACTAGGAGTGAGTTGAATCCAAATTCCCAGACCTGAAGAAGCCTCAACTATATTTAGCAGTGGAATTGAGCTGCTCCTGACCATCTGGAGGCATGCTGAGGACAATGCAGAGCAAGTCTCTACTTTTTGGCAGAAATAACACCATCAACAGAGTAGATGGTGGTCAGATTCTAACATAGCCAGTATCTGGGGAAATGTTGGTGAAATCTTCTGATCACAGAAAAAGACATTTGATTTTTGGCTTTATTAGTAATGGGAAGATTTACGTGGGATATAAATAAACAGTCATATGGGGTTTGGGACATGGGAGAAGGGACCTTGGGAATGACCAAACTTTCTGCTATTCTGGGTATGCAAGGTCTTAAACTAAAGTTGTTTATCCTACAAAGGAAGAAACATAGCTTCACATTGGCAATTCATAGGGTTGTATAGCTTTCCTACAGGACTTAATCAGTTTTCCTAACTTCCTGCCATGATACCAGTAGCCAGATGATACTTCTCGGTATTTCCTCTTCCTCTCCCAATACTCATGCAGCACTCATTTAGCGGCCACATGATGAAATTGAGTCAGTAGGACATGAGCAGAATTGATATGTGTAACTTCCAACTACTTTCTTGGGAAAAAAAGAAGCCGCCATCCTTGGACTTTGTTTTTCCCTGCTCCATAGGCTGGTGGTGTACTACTGTAGTATTGACAGCTTCAGCCACTAAGGACATTGACCTTCCGAATAATCTCCTAGAGAAGAGCTCCCCCTAGCATAGACCTACCAAACTGTTCCGAGAGAGAGAGAGAGAGAGAGAGAGAGAGAGAGAGAGAGAGAGAGAGAGAGAGAGAGAGAGAGAGAGAGAGAGAGAGAGAGGAGGGAGGTCAATATTTTTAAAATCACTTATTTGTGGTGCTTTTTTACAATGTCATTCTTATCTAATACAGATATTACTTATCATTACAAAGACCTTAATTATGTGGCATTGTCCTGGATGTTAGGAAGTGGGCAGTGAAAAATAGAAATTGCAGCTATTTGGAAAGCTGATGAACTTTGTAATGTCAAGGTAACATTTGGTAAAATTGTCTTCTGCAATTAGTTGGAAGACAGATCCCGTATGTCCACATCATCATTAGCCCTAGAGAAAGCAGTTGAAAAAAGGCAGAATATTTTTATATTGTCTGTTCTTTGCTGTTTGTCACAGTTCATCATAAAAAAGAAATGAGCCCAGGCAAGAACTGGCCCATTTTCAACAGCTGGAAGATAATAGAACTCCCTGTAGTTGGAAAGATCAACTGCTCTAAATCTCACAAAGGCAGAAGATAAGGTGTTACTAAGAGTGTTTTCAAAAGCTCTGCCATTAAAAGATTCTCAGCCAAACAAAGGGAGTTAGACCTAGCAACAAAAATCAGATTAAGTCTATTGTGTCAGACGGCCTCAAGGGAACTGCCATTTTTGTGGAGAGAGAGTTATGGCTAAATTCTGAAGCCAAGAAATAAGGCAAGTTTAAGAAATAATGCCCAGCAAAAAATTTGGGATGGGGGGGATTACTTACACATTAAATCAGACCAGAATTAAACAGACAAGAAACCTACCACGTATGTGAGCAAATTTTATTGCTAAACAACAGGTCTGTGATTGTTCAATCCTAATCCTCAGTCTCCTAAAACTGTAGCAGTCTAAAAAGAACTGGGCTTCTTTGAAGGAGAGCTCAGGAAAAATACCTCCAAACTCAGATGAGACCATCAGAAACAATGGACAAGGAAGAGCCACCCAGGCAAAGCCATAGGCTCAGGGGAAAATGAACAAGGGAATTCCTCCCTGAGACCAGAACCAAGTTCTAACCATGGACGCACTCTACCTTGAAGGGCAAGACTCTTAATAATTACTGCCAGGAAGACTCCATCATCGCTAAGTACCAATAGCTGCTCTATGTTTTGTTTCTTCTCTTTCCTGAGAAGAAATTTCTATTGTGTGTATCTTGTCTTATCCATCATTGTTTATTGAGATTGGTGTGGATGCGGGGTTGGGTGAGGTGGGGGATGGTGATAAGGAAGGGAGAGAGCTGGTACCTTGTCCCCTAGGAGACACATCCAAATCTGGTGGAGGAGACTGAACGTTGCCCAGAAACCTTAGATTTTAAGGTGAGTGCAGTAGATGGATGTTACCTTGACTTGTCTCAAAATATTAGGGGAGGGGTGAGTGTGTTCCATGTAAGGGAATAAAAGGGTATGTGCAGATACTTGGGTTATCAGAGGTGTGGGTGTTGGGGAATTACTACTTATCTCCCAGATCTCTTTCCAGCTAGATGTGGAAATGTGACTAATTGTTGTCAGATTGAAAGTGAGCTGAAGTGGTATGTGTAACTTGGAGATAATTTGCACCTTAAAGACAAGCATGTTTCCCTGGATTTTGGCTTTCCCCCTCTTCCCATAGTATGGATGTTGAGGCAACCTGGCAATTACAGCGTGGATGAAGACAGTACCCTTGGGGATGGGAGAACAATAATTAAAAAGAACCTGTGTCCCTGAGCTCTATAAGCCTCTCCAGCTCATACTGAACATAGTATTCCATCTTATTTAAGCCACTGAACTTTGAGGACTCTTTGCTATAGCAGCTCTATCTTTATCCCAAATATATGAGGTATATATATCCCTGTATACCTCATTTTGGTCTCATGTGTAAATGTTTATTTAATGAACAGATGAAAACAATTCTGGATTATACATGACTAGTTTTTACTATTCCAAACAGTTGGATGTAGATTGTTTAAGACTTGGGTATTTTCCTTACAGTGTTACCTGAGCGGCCATTGCCACATATTACGGGAAATAGATGTCAGTCTGTTTGGGCTGCTATAACAAAATCCTTCAGATTGGGTAGTTTATAGACAATAGAAATTTGTTTCTCACAGTCCTGAAGGCTGGAAGTCTGAGATCGGGGTGTGGCATGTTCCGGTGAGGGCCCTCGTCCAGGTTACAGACTTTTCATTTTATCCTCGCACAGTGGAAGGGACTAGGAAGCTCTGTGGCCCTTTTTAATAAAGGAACTAGTCCTGTTCATGAGGGCAGAGGTCTCCTAATACCACCCCTTTGGTAGTTAGATTTCCAACATGTAAATTTTGTGGGGGACACTCATATTTAGATCATAACAATAGACGATCGTTCTTGGACAGGGCTCTGAAAGCCCATTTTGGGAAGTGTTAGGAGAAAACAGATTGTTGGAGAGGCTAAGCCTTCAGTAGTTTTCCCGGCCATGGTTCTAGTGTCTGGATCAATCGATTTCAGGCTGAATTGCCATTCCTGCAGCTTTTGCAATCTTGACTTTTTCCTTTCAGAGATGTTAATTTAGTTTCTAGTGATTCTTCCCACACATCTAAGTAATTTGCAAGCATAATGGAAAAGATCAATGTGAGATCCTCTTTAAACCACAAACCCTCCCAAAATATAGCAAAGATGAGTGAGAAGACATCACTTAACATCCTGCTTTCGCTGGCTGTCTCTCCAGTTAACGTCCTCTCACACGTGTCTCCCATGGGAGCTGCACACTTACAGTATGGTGATAGCCATGAACCCATCACTAGTGGAGAAATCGGTAGGTTACAGTCTGAAAATATTTCCTTTTTTACAATTCTGTACTCACTATACTACCCTTACTTAGCAGGAGGTTTCCCAATAATGAAAATCTTGGAGACATAGGTAGGCTTCCTGTTTGGGATCTACCCAAACACTTCTCACTTTCGCTTCTCCTTTTCTTTAGGGTGCCTCTAGCACTTTATTCTTACCTTTGCTCTTAAGTATGAGAATGTGACATTATTAGTCTCTGCTGGACTGGGCTCTCCTTGAGTGTGCAATGATGGTGACTTGAATGAATACTAGACCTTCTTCAAATCACCTTTTTGTAGGTGACTATCACTTAATAATCCTCACCCTGAGTGTGGAAGAATATCATTAGGTATCTAAGTTTTTCCATGTGTTTCTAGTTCTAATTTTTAAACAGCCTCAGGTGATGCAATGATCAGATTCCAAAAGAATGACTTGAAATTTAGGGTATTCCTGTAGCCTTGGATTTTCTCCCAAGTAGATTTTTAGAATGAAGCTGTTTTCACATTAGACTCCCCTTGTTCCCTGTGTGCTGGGTTTAGTTGAGTATTTTGCTCATGCTCTCTTGACATTTGACTTCTTGCCTATACCTGCTTTTGTTTTCATCACTCTTATTTGGGTGAGAAGTATTTGTCGAGGTCCCAACTCTTTATGTGTTCAAGTGAACAACCCCCTGTGATGTTTTCTTTTTCCTTTTTTCCTCGAATAAATACATAACCTGTATGTATAATCATTTGGTAGTATGCCGCATATCTTTGAATAACATAATTTAATTTTTATGCTCACATGCAAATAAGCATTATCCAATAATAAAAAGTGGTAGATGTACTTGAATCAAATGCTTTGATAATTATACAATCTTTAAATTAATTAATGAGCCAAAGGCAGCTAAACATTAGCATTTAGAAAGATTTCTACAGCATTAGCTACTAATGAGTTCATTTAGATCCATCGTGCAACCCGTTTTGGAAAACGCAGACCATATTTAATCATATTCAATCAGATCTAATATTGAAATTATGAGCACAAGGCATTGTTGAGTGTGAAATTACCATAGAATTTTAATTATTAAATACATTTCTTGTTGGTACTTCTAGATGAATGATGACTTGATGAAGTAGGTAAGCTGTATACAGTAGGCTGTTGAAGGAATAAGAGCAAATTTTAAGGTGTCCTGATTCTAGCTGACCATTCATTACGAATTCAAAATTCATTTACCTCAGTTACTTCAGAGGTTATACTGCCCTCAGGAAAGAGAGTGCACTTTTGGACTTCTTTTTCCCTCTAGCCTGTTTGTTTTTGTTTTTGGGTTTTTTTTTTTTTTTTGAGAGAGAGCATATAGAAAATTTTAGAAATGTATTATTTTAACAATTAATTTATATCTTAAAAAATTTTTAAGTTGAAATATAATAAGAACATAGGAGTACCCCAACTCCGACCCGGCTCCTTTTCAGTTGCTACCCATACTCTTACCCTGACTTCTAATGACACTGAAGAGTTTTGCCTGTTTTTATGTACATTTTTGGGGTCTGGCTTCTGCTTAATATTACGTTTGTAAGGTTTAGTCATATCGCTCTATGCCATAGGTCATGCATTTCTTATTGCTGTGTGATATTCCAGTGGATGAACACCCCGTAATTTATTCGTTTTACTATTGGAAGACATTTGGTAAGTTCTAGTTTCTGGCTATTATAAATTGTTCTACTCTGAATGTTCTAGTATATGTATCCTTTTGTTTGTTTGTTTTTGTTTATTTACTTTTATTTAATTGTAGTTAAACACACATAAGAGAAAATTTACCATCTTAACCATTTTTAAGTGTACAGGTCAGTAGTGTTATATACATTTACACTGCTATGCAACCAATCTCCAGAACTCTTTTCATCTTGCAAAACTGAAATTCTCTACTCATTAACAATAACTCCTTATTTTCCTCTTCCACCGGCCACTGAGACTACTGTAGATACCTCCTATGACCAGAATCACACAGTATTTGTCTTTTTGTGACCGCCTCATTTCACTTAGCATAATGTCCTCAAGTTTCATCCATATTGTAACATCAGGCTTTCTTCCTTTTTAAGGCTGAATATTTTATTGTGTGTGTGTGTGTGTGTGTGTGTGCGCACGCACACGTGTGGGTGTGTGTATATACCACACTGTAGTGTTTTTGATGAACATATGCACACATTTCTGATGGGATTATATGTGCTTGGGTCATAGCATATGGAAAAGTTTGGCTTGAGTAGATTTTGCCAAAAATTTTTCTGTAGTAGTTGTATCAATTTTATACTCTCACCAGACGTGTGTGAACTAGTTACATTCTAATGCAGTAAAGTTATTGTTTCTTCTCGCTATGTACACTGCAAGGGCCAGGTACTATTGTAGGAAAGGATACATAGGATTGTATTTTTAATATTAATGCTATTAATTGAGGTAACATCAGCTTCTGCTATAGATACAGTTCCTTCCTCACTCACTAAACAGTTCAGTGTATTTTCACTAAGGCAATCTCCTCTCCTCTGAGATGTGATTCAGGGACTCAGAGTTCTTCCATTTTGTGGCTGTACCATATTCAACATGTGGCTTCCAATGTCACCCTGAGCTTTGATATCTTGGGGAGAGAGAATATGGAGAAAGCACACCATCTTTTTAACCATCTCAGCCAGGAAGTGACATATATTCTTTCTGTTCACATTCCCTTAGTAGGAACAAGTCACACGGCCACATCTAGATACAAGGGTTGGAGGCAGTAGAGGTGTGTTCCCTGAGTGAGCAGCTGTTTCATCATCAACTCTACACTCTGGAAATGGAACACAAATACTTGTTGGACAGCTAACTGTGCTGGCTGCACATGCCTTTTGTGTACTACCCCCTCAAAAACCATATTCTCCTCAGGATCCCTGGCTTAGGGCAGTGATGCCAGAGGTCGAATGGAGGATCTCAGAAAACTTGCTGGAATCAGTTTGTCTTGGGCAAACATAATATATTATTGAGCTCACAGGAGAAATATTTTACAAAATGCTTATATATGGTAAGCGCCTGTGTGCATGGTAACATCTTATATAATTTCCTCACTGTTTGAGATCCTTCTCATAACTTTAAACCATAAGTAAATAAGAAGAGGGAGAGTGATTTGCAGGGAAAATGAGAAGCGAGTCTGCACAAGGGGACATTTTAGGACGTTTGTCCTCAATAATGTCATCCAGTATCTTGCTCGGTTCCTGATAAACACCAGACATACAATATTTTAAAGTCCTGAGCTGAATCAAGGGCTTGAAGTTGGACCACCTGGAAGAAGCTTTAGTTCATTCAAGTCTCAGCCATGTCCAACATCTACATATTTACATAAGACAAGCAAGTGAATCACAAATCTAAGGTGACAAGAGAAAGGTGGAAGGCCCAGCATTAATTATCCATTCTGTGGTCATAATTTTGTTTTACAGGATAAAAAAGAATGCAACTTTTTTAATTAAGCCATTAGCATAAGTAAGGAAAGTAGCAAAATCTCTGTCAGAAGTAACTAAGAGATGTCTGGCTAAGACCTGTTTGGAGTATCTATTAATCTTTCATCTCTCTGATCCATAACCAAAGTGAACTGTGAAATTACTTGTTGGAATAGCTTCCTTTTCATCTGCTTCCTATAATGTGTCTGTGTTTCTCAGTTACATTATGAGGCTGTTTTCAGTTAAACGAGTTTTGAGGTTTTTAAAATGAGTAAGTTGCCCTATGGCACTTGAAGCTATACATATAAAGGGTGGTGTTGGGTAGGGGGAGGATGGAGAAGTCTTCAAAAATAGATAACAATGACATGTATTAAATCCTAACAATGTGCAATTACTATGTGTTACACACTTTGTTCACACTAGTCCCTTTAACCTGCACGTGAAAGAGGAAACAAATTCAGAGAGGTGACCTACTCACGGTCACTTAGCTAGTAAAAGGAGACATGATATGACCTCACTCTCACTCCAAATCACAGGCTCTACAGCCAAGGGCAAAGAGGTCCTCCTAAAGAAAGGTACTAGAAAAACCCGAGAGTAGATAATAGAGTGTGGATCATCTTCTGAGTTATAGACTTGAGTTTGATAAATTGGCATCCCCTTTAATAGTGAGGACTTGCTATTATTTACATGTGTCACCATGATCTTTTTCGGTGGTATTTTTCAGCAGAAGCTGAAAAGCAGTTGCAGTTTTCTTATGTTTCAATGTCTAAAGATTCTTTTCACTTTTAACTGATTTGGACACGTGAAAGTACGCATGAGAGCAATGGGCCAAAAAGTTTCCCAGCCTTAACAATTAAAATGTTAATAACCTATTAAGAGCGTATATTCTATGTTTTCTTTCATCATTTCACTGGAAGAATTAAAGCTCGTTTTCTAGAATTTTAGCATAAAACCATCTATAAAGCAAGGTGCTGGTCATGATAATTCTCTTGTGAGTGATGGATGGCAGTGTGTTTGGGAGCCGCTCCAGTGCTGTAACTTGTCTTGAAAGTGTGCAGACCAGCTGAGTTCCACAACCATTAGAAGTATTGTTTTGTTGGTGTTGTTGTTGTTATTTTTAATAATAAATACCAATAAAAGATACAATTGCTCTAAGGAACCAGTGGATTTTTAAAAGGTGGCTTTGTGCCTGTGTACTGTATGTCAGGTTGCTTCAAAATGATAATTTATTTACTAGTGAGAGAGGCAAATTAATTCTTTAGTGTTGGAGAGGGGGAAATTTTCCTTCTACCCTTCTAGGCTGGTCTAATAATTAAATTAACACAAGGCAGAAAGAAAATAGTAGGAGAAAATAAAATTTAATTCACATGGACAGAGATCTCATAGATATGGGACCTAAAGAAATAACCAAAGTGGCAGTTTTTATACTTTTTAGACAAAGAAACAATACATTTGTGAAGACATAAAAGTGTGGGCTCAAGGTATTAAATAAGTAAAAAAGTAACAAGATTTGTTTATACAATCTTCTCAATCCTAAATTTTCCATCTCTCGTGCTAAGGATGTCTGTCTACCTCCCAGCAAAGGTAGAGTACTTTACACATGGGAGATTTATTTTCTGTTTCCAGGGCAACAGAGAGAGGAAGGTTTTAGAGTGTCCTCCTTGCACCGGTTATTTCTCAAGTAACTTTAATTCAAAATGATCAATATACCAAAGTGGCATATTTTAGGGTGGTAAATTTTGCTCCCCTATGGTATAGTAAAGGGAAATTTAATTTGTTACCTAGTCAGAAAGTAACTGTGGAAATAGCAAACTGTATCAAGAGTTTCTGTTTCTTTTATTTTGCTTCACAAAGTATTGGCCATTATTTGACCTTTGCCAAACAATGTTACCAGTTTAGGAAACATTTACATTTTCTAATTCCTTTCCATCTCTTTTCAACCTCGGTCCATAAGTTCCTTATTTGGTGAATTCCATAACAAATTAGCTCGGATGTGGAATATATCCATCATCTCTGAAAGATAATTGGACAGTCTTCTTCATCTACCTGGCCAGAGGAGAAAGAAAGTGTGGAGGAGGCAGACACTCTTCCAAAAAGTCTTTGCCTATTCCAATAAAACTTTATTTACAAAAATGGGCAGCAGGCCAGATTTGGCCCCTAAGCAATAGTTTGTGGATTCCTGCTCTTAGGCATTCTAATTATTGGTATAAAGATAAATATATTTAGCCCCACGCCTCATTTTATATACTGTAGACAAAATAGTGTGAAATTACAAAAACTATACAAAATTATAAAATATGGAAAAGGTTTATTATCCTGGTTGTAACAGCTGTTACCGGTTTGAATGAGATCATCTAATTTGAGACTTTAGCCTAATGCTCAGTACATAAGGACTATGAAATATTTTTAATGGAAGAGCAATATAAAATATATTATATACTTATAATATTATGAATCATACAAAATATTATAAACAAATGTTATAAAATACTTATAAATCTTAGAAAATATTTTAAAACTTCAAATTTCTGCTCAATAAAAATCAGTTAAGCTAAGATAAAATGCAAAATAATATAAAAACATGTATAAGCTCTGTAAGTATATCTTACTACTTATGCTTCACCAGCCTCGAGTACTAATAAGACCATATCTCATCATCAAGAAGGTGATATTCTTTCATCTTTTGGAGCTCCTTCATTCATGGGTCTATTCAGTCCAAGATGTTCTTGGAGAGTAAAATGAAAAATTTAATCAGTCTCCAATAAGCCCTGATGTTGCTCCTACGGGAACCCTGTGAGGTGCCGAGGATTCTGCTCTTTGCTTCTCAACACATGGAGTCTGAAGTGTCAGCTACTCTGCTGCTGAAGGCACCAGGGCTTGGACCAGCTCTCTTTGCACAGGCTACCACCTACGCTGCTGCAGAACTGCTGCCAATACTGTTGTGGGGAGGAGAAGCAGCTGGGGTCGGGGCATCTGGGAGTACTGCCCCCCACCCCCAGTCTGCCTCCATTATCTTGCTATCATGTCCCAACTCTCTTTGAAGTATCCCCCACTCCCACTCCCGCCATCTTTCTATTCCTATATTTCACTACTTGAGACTCTTTTTTTTTTTTTTTTTTTTTTTTTTTTTTTTTTTTTTTTTTTATGAGTCGTCTGATATATGTAGCTTTTCTAAGTTCTTGGCTGTTTATGGTTAGTATTCATGGCCATCGTGATGGTTAATTTTGTGTGTCACCCTGACTGGCTAAAGCATATCCAGATAGCTGGTAAAACATTATTTTTGGAGGAGATTAGCATTTTACTCAGTAGATTGAGTAAAAAACTTTGCCCTCACCAATGATGGCGGGCATCATCCAATCTGAACAGACCAAAAAGGAGGAGGAAGCGTGAATTCTCTCTCATCTTAAGCTGAGACATCCATTTTTTCTTGTTCTTGGACATGGAGCTCCCAGTTCTCAGGCCTTCAGACTTTTGCCCCCTCGTCCCCCACAACGCACACACTTCTTTCCTGACTGGGAGTTATACCATCGTCTCTTCTTCTCAGACTTACTAACTTGGACTGAATTACACCATCAGCTTTCCTGGTTGCAGACCCTAGATCGTGGGATTCTTGGCCTCCATAACCACATGAGCCAATTTCTATACTAAATCTCCTCTAATATATATTTCTGTATATCCTATTGGTTTGTTTCTCTGGGGAACTCCTACAATACAGTCACATTACTTCATAACTACTATAAAAAAGCATTCATATTAATAGCGTGTAAAATGAATGGAAATCTATACAGATAGTATTTTAAATCCATTGAACAAATGATTAAATACAAATTCTAAATATTTTCTGTCTTTTGCAGGATAAAATGCAGCCTCTGGCCCTTCCTCTTTAGTCCAGCTCTTTCGTGTGACCCCTCCGTGTTGAGGAGCTTAGGGGAAATAGGTGTGCTGATATTCCTTTCGAAAGAGGAACTTAGAAAAAAACAAATGCCACAGACTTCAAGCCAGACACTGACTAGCAGTTAAAAACCTTTGACTAAAATGTTCATTTTTAAAAAAGAAATTTAAATGCCATTTCTAATAAAACCCCACAGAAATATGCTTTGATAGGTGATATTTATCAAACAGATTGGAAAATATGACTTTGAAAGCTGTACAAGGTGATAGTTATACTCAGAGGTTTTAAGAAATAATCATTTTTTTTCTTTATGTCACTAGTAATAAATTTTCTTTGTATGAAAGAAGAAAATGCAAATAAGTGGGTGGTTGAGAGTCTGGACTCCGAAGTCAGACAAGCTGAGTTAAATTCCAGCCCTGTCACTTACCAGTGTGACCTTGGGTAAGTATTTAAACTTCTCTAAAACCTCAGGCTCCTCATTTGAAAAGAGGGTAAATAACAGTAGCTCTTGCAAAGGGGTTCCGTGAGTGTTAAATGAGGTCATGCTTATAAAGTGCTTAGCATACATAGTGAACTCTCAATTAATGCTAGTTATCATTTTTATTACCCATAATCCCACCACTTAGAAATCACTGCTGTTAACACTTTGATGAATAGGGCATCCTAATTATCTGAATGTTTATTTTCTGAGTCACAGCAGTTACTAAGTTGTCAGAAAATAGCAGCATAAAAATACCCACTAATTAACAGGCCAATTATAAACTATCTGCTCTTAGACACCACTCCCTGCTTAATCTTTCCTTGTGTCCTGTAACCCAGGGTATCAAAACCCGATGCTCCAGTACAAAACCAAGGCAAATTGAAATGTGAACCGCGAATCTCACAAAAGATGTGGAATTTCCTGTAAGCGATGTCAGAGGACTGACATCGAAAAATAAAATCTGGCAGACTTTGACCAGTTAACAATTGAAGAGAGAAAAAAGCCGTGATGGTGGCATGAAAGTCCCTTTAAAAAAAGAATAATTTGAATATCAAAGGACTTCGAGAGGCTCCTAAGAAAATTGATGAAACTCTCAAGTATTTCTGCAAAAGAGACTCTACCTTTGCTTTTGAGACAGTAGCTAATTTTGCTGACTGCTGTTTCTGACAGATTCTCTCTTCTCTGCATATTGCTGCATATTGCTATGCCCATGCGCATTGAAGTGTGACCAGTTGAGTGGGTTCCCTGATATAAACAAATCCTGTACATATTGATTTAGAAGAAATCGAGGAAGGTCTGCAGTGACACCCTTTGTCCCCCCCTTATCCCAAACAGGGTCTTGTATAACAAAGAGGCTTCTTGACTCTGCAGGAACATAGTATTTTTTTTTTAAAGGTTAGATCGCTTTGCCTTTTTTTTCAATCTTGAGAGTTTTGGGTAGCAGAGCTCTACGTTTTCAGGAGTAGATCCCACTGAGAAGCTGATGACAGTTAATTATGCTCCTTCCAGAAAAATGAGCACTATACCTACCACAAGCAGTTTCATATAATATGAAAGGGAGGCCCAATGCCATCTGTTTATAGATCACAGGTTAAGGAACCATATTTAATTGTTATACTTGAATTGTTATATATTTATATATTATGTATTTGAATTGTTATATTATTTAATTGTTATATATGAAAATATTTATGCATTTTTAAACTTAGGCTTGCTTGAGCTTTAATTCAATAAGTACTTATTGAACTTTTGCCTTTTGCCTTTACCTGTAGGGTTAAAAGAGAAATTTTGGATGTAGCTCTTGAGTTTCAGCTAGACCAAAAGAACCCTCAGAGGGTGCCGACAGAATATGGTGAAGTAGAAAGACATTGTTTGTCTTTGTAGGCAAAGAGTTACCCCAAAATGTCATCGCAGACAATGTTACAAACCAGTGTATGATAAGGGGAGGTAAGGGTTAGAACCCTGCAAAGTCTCTGTGCTCCTGGAGATCAGGATATGGAAAAGTATGCAGACTGAAAACACAGATTAGAGAAGAAGAAAGGCACTTGAGTCAAGGACCACTTATGTGTTCTTATTTGGGGACTGATCTCAGGTTTATAAAGAAGTGGCCTTGTCTCTCATCTGTCAGCTCAGTTTGGGCACCTATATATGGTGATTGCAACTGTTACAGGCTTCTATCTTGTTAAATGCACCTGAAAAAGTTTTTAACTTTGTAATGAGAATAAAACCCAAGAATAAGCGAATATACATAATCAAAAGAAAAGAAAAACCCAAAAACCAAATAACAAAAAACCAAATTTGTTTACTTTAACAGCATACACATACCCTGTCTACATATATAGAATTTAAAAATAGTTCACAGGTGTAGCTCCTGGCTGGTACATGAATTTCTCATCGCTAAGATATTGAGGAAGCCATCATCCAGGCAGCATGACTTATTTCTGCACAAGTTCTGGAAGGTGCAGCTCTCCTAACTATAAATTTACTGTCCAAAACACTTGCTATAAAAAGAATTTTCCTCCATCATTCTGGGGCTGGTAGGGTCTCGTAGGTCATCATAGCTTTTAGCAGGAAAAGGATTATTACTTAGAAGAATCCTTCTCTGTGGCTTCATGTCTGCTTATTCTCTTCCACTATCCACTGTCTCATTTTTCCTTCTCCTTTCCACTGTCATAGCAAGAGTTAAAAGAATTCAGCTCGTTGCCTTGACAAATGTTGCTGTTCAGCCATTTAATCTTCAGTACAAATGGATCCCACGTGCAAATTAACGCAGACACACCTGGCTTGGCTGAAATAAGAAAGGCTGAGAGGTACTGGGAGACAAAACCAAAATAGTACAGTTAGAAGCCAATATAAGACAGTGCATGACCAAATGCTAAATTATGTGATGATTTAATATAAACAGGATCATGCGGGAAGGCTTCATGACTAAGGAAGATATGAGTACTATTTTGAAGTCTAGGTGATAATCACCTAAATTTGAAGGACAGGCTGGATATGGGAAGAATGGAGTGTGAAGGCATCATATGTTTCCCAGGAAGGCAATGTGATGCAGAGCAAAGATCACAGGGTTTACAGTTCTTTCATTGCACAAACAAAGTGTCTATCGTGTACGGGCTCTGTTCTAGGTTTAGGCAGAGTAGCGAACCAAAGACCGCCCTCTCAAAGTATAATGTGCTAGGATGAGACTTGTGCGTGAGCCTGGCTCTACAAATTATTATCTTGTCCACATGGAGAAACCTACTCAGTCTCTTTGGGTCTTAATTTCCTTGTCTATACAATTGAATGATACTAATTCCTTCACAGTAGGTTACTTGAAAAAAAACAGATAATGTAAGCAATTCATTTAATAAGCTATAAAATTCAATGACAATTTTAGTTACTATTGCACCCAGTGAGTGACAGGATGTATGATTTTTTATCTTTTTTTGGGTCCCAGACTTTTAAATATAAATTCTCAGAAGAGAAACTTGTCATTGGGCTAACGAAGAAGGATCGAGTATGATTCCTGCACTGAGCTCACCTGCCTTTCAAGCTGAAAGCTGTGTTCAGAAGTACAGCTTTGGCTCTGGGGAAAATTAAAAAAAGAGTGAGCAAAATGAAAGGAGATGAATGGCTCAATGCAGAGTGACTAAAAATGATGAATGAAACACTACAGAGGAGATAGCTGTTTGTACCAGGTTATGTGGGTGATATACTGATCAGGGGAAAGGTGTCATTCAGCTGTAAATTTAAGGATCTGATGTGCTATGAGCTCACAGATGAGGTTGAAAATAATGTATTTTTAGAAAGTTCATCATTAATAGAGCTATGTTTCCTGTAGCCACAGTGCTTAGGACCAACTGCACATACGGTATTTCTTCCTAAATGTTTAGGGTTGAAAGCTAGGGATTTCTTTCCTTAATCCCTTTAAAAATTTCTATATGGTTTATTGGTTGCAGTGACCTAAATACCTTCAGCAAGCCACAATTAAGTCCTTAGGACTGAGCCATGTGCCTCTATGGGAGGTAATTATAAAAGCTGGATTAATTTGCCATTGAATTATTTATGTAAGCATAAATATTGCAGAGGCAATTAAACCTCAGGTGCGGATAAATCAATTTACATTGTGGTCCTCCAGTTCCTTTCAGAGGAAATGTTTGACAGGAAATAGAAATCTTTGTCAAAAGGCAAAAATACCCTAAGAATCCATTCCTCCATTAATTTTCTTTGCTCTCTAAACATACCCTGTAAAGTAATTTTGTGTCTTATTGGAATTCTTTCCAACTGCCAGAAATAATAAGTCAAAAGACATTGAGAGTTCTCTCTTGTCAATACCAGGAAGTCAATCTTCTGTCTATTCCAGTATAATTTAGCGGAGTGAAAATCAACTGATTTCACAGATATTAACTTTATCGAATATACAAACGGAAGTGTTATAGGGAAAATAATTTCTCAGTGAACAGCAGAGATAACTTAGCAATCAGGAAATGCAATCTCCTTTTGGTCTAAACTTACTCAAAGGCTGGAGCACGCCTGGAATCCACCCCCCTTTTCCCCCACAAAGCAGTGATTTACAGAAATGAAACCTGCGGGATACATATTATGCAAACGCTCTAGGGAAGTGAATCATTGCACATCCAAACTAAAATTGATGGAGCTGCAGTGAAAATAAAGTTATTAAATTTGTGTTGAAGGGGAAAATGTAAAAGGTAACACTTTAACGGTATCTCATATATAAAACCAATCAGCTATTTCTGAAGAAGTCGTTACTCGCAGCCATTGCATCCTCTGCCCATCTTACCCTATCATCATATACTTCCAGCCTCCATCTTAATTTTTGGTCCTCTCTCGTTGTGCTACTCGAGATTTTAGACCCTTTATTTTTACCCCCCCTTCAGATTCAGAGCTGCATCTTGTACTTTTTTTCCCGTATGCAAGGCCACCGAAGCCTGCTCATAGCCTTCATTCAAAGCTATCCTGATGTAATTTAATTCAAGTGCTAGTTTCCATAGCAGCTGAACATTGGACAAATCTAAATTATCTTTATCTAGATCTTTCTTTTGGTGAACACAGTGAAGTATCCTAAGTAGAGAAGTTAAAGGATTAAAAGACCTTAATTGAAATGAACAAATTCATACATTATAGCATATTAAAATAGAAGGTACAGGAAAGTAGGGGGTTCTCTTCGTATTGACTCAAAAATGAAAATGATTTTTGATTCACATAGGTGCTTTGTATATCATTGGAGAGCAATAAATGATCCATGACAAATTCCAAGGCACTGTTGTGTTATGTGGGGGTTGTAAGAGGAGGAATAGGATGAGAAGGAGGACACAAGCGCAAAAAAATACACCGTAATTAGAGGCTCTATGGAAGGCAGAGCACAAGGTCTTACCCACTCTAGTCCATCCTCCAAAAAATAGAGTAGTGTTGATGGAATGCAAATCTCTTCATAGAGTTTCCGGGGTTAAGATACAACTTCAGCTTCCCACTGCTCTTGGTCTAAGAGACCAAATTCTTAATATGGGCAAACAAAGCCTGATATGGTCTGGTCCCTGCCTACCTCTCCAGATTCATTCAGCTCTGTGTGCTACAGCCATGAAAACAATTCCTTGAAAATGCCGTTCCTTTCCAGTGTGTGGGGCATTACACATACAATTTTGTCTACCTGGATGTCCCCCATCACCCCCTGCCCCAACCACAGACTCCTACCCATTCTTTAGATCCCAGCACAAACTTCATTTCTTCAGGGAAAATGTCTCAGATCTTCGTGATGTGAGGAGACAGTTCTCTATTGATTTCTTTCATTCCTCATTGATCCAAGCCTTCTGAGCAAAAGACACGTTTAAGTAACAAACAACCTTGGGAGCTAGAGATGGTGTTTCCCTAGAAAGATTTAGAGACACATCTTCCTGGAGACATTTTGAGTAGTAAAGTCCTCGCCTTTCCCTCCCTGGAGACATTTGCTTACATTCCAGAGCAGTGATGTTTCCCCTTCTTCTCTGGAGGAGATTAATTTACATTAATCTCGTCCATCAATCTCTCTTTCTCTTCAGAGCAGTGAATGGGCAGATGCACAGCCTTATAAATAGTCAGTCTCCTAAAATTCAAAGTTTCTCTCCCGTGGTGCACCTTACCGTAGGGGCAGGTAACATCTGTTCCTGATCCTTCCGCCCCGTGGAGACTGGAGTGTGGGGAAGCCACACTGCCCTGGCTGCTGTTTTTGGTGTAACAAACTATCCATGTTGCTGATCCAGGAGTCTTGTCTTGTGTCTTCTGTCCTCACTCGTATGTAAAACTGGCAGGCTATCTCTTTAGCTTGCAAGTTAGATAAAATTTCAGACCTTCACAGTTTTTGACACATGACTGGTCAAATCCCCGATATCGTAGCATCATGTGCCACTCTTTTATAGTGTATATCACAATCCACTTTACATTTATTCTTTAATTATTTGATTAATATTTGTCTCTCCCAGTAGAAGAGCAATATGTTTTTTTCCCTCTATTGTATATCTTGCCCCTAATACAGTGCCCAGCATTCACTAGACACTCAAATAGTTACTTATTGAATGTGGACAGAAAGCTAAATTTTAGTTTAGAGGATGAGGAAAGATTTCATAGAGAAGGAGAAATTTGAAGTGGGCCTCGAAGTGGGTAGAAAATAGACAGAAACCGAGGACATGCATGCCTGACAGTGGGAACAGAGCAGGCGAAGCTAGGGAAGAAGCAGTGTGGGTCTGTATGACCCCTCCTTGTGGCTCAGGTGTGGAGTGGTGTGTGGCGGTAATATTGGAAAAGGGGTCACTCTGTTTCTGAATGAAATAAAATGTAGAAAATTTGAAAGATTAGTAGAAATGAGAGACTGATGTGTTTGTAGAGAATTTCAGTAAGACCAAATAGAATCAAGAAGAAAAGGACTTCAGTGTGCCTGGGGATTAGGTTCTTATTTTTTGTAACATTGCTAGTGAGGAAATAGATTTTTATTAAAACTTTTTTTTTTCTTTTGCTATGGAGTTGATGGAAGAGGGAGAAAGATGTTAGTGGAAGTACACTTTGTTCTTTTAAGTTTCTAGCAGAATTTAGTATGGGTTAATCCCAAGGCATTTTAGGAACAGGAGAAGCAAGAAAAATAATGGGAGCCAAAACAAAACAAAATAATGAACTCTGGAAAACAACATTGACTCTAGTTTATAAATGAGAAGGCGGAGCCTGGAGGTGATGTTGCAGGCTGTGGCTTTCCTACTGACAGTGCCTATTACGTGATTTTTCTGAGATTTAGGATTCTTCACAGAGAAGGGATGCTGCTGTATTCCTTGGGGCATGGTGAGACAGCTATGCAATAGCTCCTCCAGGTATAAAATTAATGCATGGATTGAGCTTCATTTGAATAGTTACGATTGAATAGAGGATGCTTTTATATTGTTTTTATTTATTCCTTTATGTAATTCAAAGATGGAATTAGGAATTAAATCATTGCTTAGGGATTCTTTTAAGGAAAAAGGGTAAGAACATGAAATTAAGTCTCAAAACCAATAAAAAATATTTATTTTCTCAGAGATTATCTTCAGCAATAATATGTACAAACATTGTATTTAATGGGCTGTCACAAATAAACTTCTATCCTTTTAAATATTCGTGTCTTCATTTATTCTTGAGTTCTAAATTTTATTGTAATCTTTAGGTTTTTTAAAAAAAATCATATAATGACACTGTCTTTTTACTAAGTGGACACAAGTAGCTGCACTTCTCAAATGTAATAGGGTTGACTTTTAATGACTTTTCAATTTCTTTCCTTAATTTTTGTTGCTATGGGTGTGCCTGGTTTGATGCTAACAGCATTTATTCCCTTTCTATTATATTGTCATTAATCTTTTCAGGAAGGAGAGTCCAGATGAACCAAGCTGGTTAGAATCATGTGTAAAGTAAATGTAGATAGCCTAGGGAGTTATACCAGTTAGGACCGAGTTGGGATGCACATAATGGAAAAGTCCGTAATAACATTGGCTTAACCAAAATAGATGTTTATTTCTCACATAACATAAATGTGGAAGAAGGTGATTCAAGGTTTGAATGATGCCATGGCAGATTTTATTTTTCAAAGATGGCTATAACAATATCCTTTGCTCTTTTGAAACTATGATCTTGCCATTCCCTGTCCTCTTCCCCCAGAGGTATATCTGAGACTTCCCTCAATGAACCTGGCAGAATTTGTGATTGCCTCAACCAATGGGGTGCAGCAGAAGTGGTATTATGTGTCTTCTGAGCCTAGGTCACCAAGGGTTATCTAACATCTGCTTGTTTCTGGTGCCATGATGTGAGGAAACTGACCGCTTTGGGAAGCTATGTGTAGGAATGCTGGCTTATAGCTAGCTGCAGCTGAGATCCCAAGCAATAGTAAGCATGAACCTTTAGGTATGTGAGTGAAGAAGTTTAAAAGATGATTCCGGCCTCTGAGCAAAAACTGCATAACTGAACCTAGTCAACACTTAGAACCATGAGAGAAAATTATAGCAAAAAATGGCTGTTGTTTTATGCTACTAAATTTTCAGTGGTTTGTTACTCAAAATATAAAGCTGGAATAGGGACTTGAAAAAGTTATTGGTTATTCAGGCCCCTGCCAGCTCTAATCTATTATCTCTAGCATCATCATGGTTTAAGATTCTGCTAGAGCTCCAGTCACCATCTCTGTGTTCTAGATAGGAGGACAGAGGTGTGAAACAAGAGGAGGGCACTTTGTTTCAGGGGGCAACTTCCTGGAATTCCATACAGTATTTCTAGGTTTTAGTGGTCAGAATTTAGTCACATCGTCTCTCTTAGCTGTAGGGAAGGCTGAATAGTAGATCTTTCATTTGGGGTTGTAACGTAGTGAACGAAAAACGGGATTGTTTGAAGAGGAAGAGCAGAATGGCTTTTGGATTAGAACTGGTTTTGAGGGCTTTCTCAGGAGCCCAGTGCTTGAGTTTCAATGCACAGAAATTGGCACTATTTTACTGTATTCTTGATGTTCTTAGTTGATGATCAGATGACGTGTATGGATAACTTGAGCTGTAACTGGAATTTCAGTGCTCTTACTCAGGAATTTCTGCATTGCTTTGGTAGCAGATAAGCAATGCCTGCTAAGGCGCCATCAAACTTCCTAATAAAAAGCTCATAAATAACTACAAAAAAAATGTTGCCACCAATGCTATAAACTGAGGAGAAAACAAAAATCATTGAGCTCAGATAGACTGTATTTTTACTGTAGCATGGTGGAGATTAGATTTTAAAATGCTTTCTATGGCTTCACATACTCTATCCACTGAACTAGAATATTATGGAGAGAGGAGAAGGCTTTGATGAAGGCCAATGATCTCCCTTAACTCTGGGACTCTGAGTCCTCCCCAGTCAATAAATCAGGAAACTGCCTTTCGTTTGCATAGGAATCATCTTCTCAACCAGCACTACTAGCCTACTGTCCCCCAAATCTTCCATGTTTCTCATGATTCTTCCTCTCAGACACCCATTAAAAGGTCAATGTGTAGACTGAAACTTCTAGAATTCAACATAGCTGGAAGGAGAGCTTAGAGGATGGGTCATGAGGAATTGCATCATGGGATATCTCATTACTTTAGAAAAGTCCTTATATAAAGGCACAGTTGGAAAATGGAAAAGAAGCCAGAGCAAAGCAAGCTGGGGTGCGGTGGGCTGGCTCGTTATGAACAACCCTCTGCTGAAGGACTCAACACATGTAGGAAGATTCCCCTGGATGAGTACCTGCGGGCTCCATAACTGAACAGCAGACTGGGCAGACCAACCTTCTCTTTAGGTCTAGATCATACAGAGGGAAGTATTTAGTCCCCAGATGGACAGAGAGGGGATGAGGGAGCACCTGTAACCCTCCTTCAGTCTGTAGGTTGGAGAGAGGGGGAGAGAGAGAGTGAGAGAGAAACATCATCTCATTCAGAGAGCAGTAAATAAAGTTCCCCTCAACTACCATATGGAGAAATTTCACAAATAAAAACCTTACTTAACTGATATCAAATATTTATTATTTTTTTAAAGGGCCAAGAATAAAAGGCACATGGGAGTATCTCAATGCCATTAAAGATTCTGCCTAATCTGCTGCTATCCCCCAAGTGCACCTACAGGCCAGTGTGATGAGAACTGATGTTCAGCATGAGAATCCACAGACACTGCAAGATTTTCAATCATCAAATATTCAATTATGTTCCCTATGTTCTATTTACTAAAATGGAGAGGCAGACGTTTAAAAATGATTTTCCATAATAGGGACTGGCTTTAGTTTCACAGTCACTGTACTCTCCTGGTTGCATATTTGCTATTATAATTCAGAGTCCCACCAGCAGTCGACCCAGATGGTGCCATATACAAGTAGAAAATGTTGACTATTTTCTTTTGGGTGACCTGGAAACAGAGTAACACACACACACACACACACATACGCACACACACACACCCCAATTTTAACCATTCCACAATCTCTACTCACAGCCTTACTGTCCTCTAATCTATCTATCTATCACCTATCTATCTAATCATCAATCATCATCTATATGTCTATTTGTGTCTGTCTATTTGTTGTTCTTATGGGTGCCACCCTTTAACAAGAATCAACGGAGATTAACTGTTATAGAATTTACTGCATTACTGTTCACTTTATGTATGATATTCAAACAGTTTATTATGGACTGAATGTTTGGGTTCTCCTCAAATTTATATAAGTCATGTATTGAAATCCTATCCCCCAATATGGTGGTATTTGGAGGTGGGGCATTTGGGAGTTCATTAGGGTTAGAATAAGTCATGCTGGTGAGCCCTTATGATGGCATTAGTGACTTTATAAGAAGAGTAAGATCTCTCTCTCTCCCCCTCTCTTTCTCTCTCTCTCTCTTTCTCTCTCTTTTTACCACATGAGGACACAGTGAGAAGGCAGCCATTTGCAACCCAAAAAGAGAGCTCTCGCCAAAGACTGAATTGGTTGGCCCCCGATCTTGGGATATCCAGCCCTGAGGACTGTGAGAAAACAAATGTTTGCTGTTAAGCCTCCAGTTTATGATATTTTCCTGTGGCAGTCTGAGCTAAGACAGATTTCTACTTAATAATGATGACAAGGGAGATGATGATGATGGTGACTAGCACTTGGATTTCTGCCATTTTTTAAACATTGTCCTAGACAGTTGATGTGCATGATTTGATCTCTACCACAGCACCATGGATTAGGTATTATTAATTGGCGCCATTTGATAGGTTAAGTTACTGAAACAAGGCCCTGCTCTCAGTAGGTGGTGGAGCTGAGATTAACCCAAGACCAACTCCAAAAATAATGTCCTTTTCCAACAGTAGGTACAGTACTTCAGTTCTGAAAATGGTTGGTGTGTGTATTAGGCTTTATGTTTTGTAAAGTGTGCATCTGCTCCTCACAACATCCCCAGGAGTGTTATTGATCTTGGCCTCAGAGTTATTTTTGAGTTACAGCTAGTGCTCTTTCCACTGTGCCTCATTTGTCGCTTCCTTGTTGCAGCAGTTGCTGCTAGTACCCATCACATCCTTTCAAGTCTTAGCATATCATTGTAGGTCGACAGCATTCAATTACCAGAACATCTCACTTGCTGAGAGTGTTTACAACCTGCACATATGTCCAGCAAACCTGAATTGCCGGGTGAATTAACCCCCATGTGTATGCCCTTGCAACCCTCAACCAATGACTGATGGGAATTGGCATCTAAATGCCATGGCTTCCTCACCCTAGGTGGCAAAACTTTGAGGTGCGTGTTCTTTGCAGGCACCCAGATTTTTCTCCCTTGTGGGGTTAAGCTCCAGTTGCTCATAGGGGTAACTCCCTTGAGGACACAGCCTTTACTGTTTGCCTTCTCTTCCTTGTCTCACATTCCCACTCTCCTACTGCTATGTTCCCTCGCTCGCCTATCAAATAAAGTACTTGTATTCCTTGTCTGAAGTTCTTCTTGTGAAGGAACCCAAACTAAGACAACACTGTGTTGTGTGACAGTAATTACATACTTCATCTGGCACTTTAGGCCTCTGTGATTTCCTCTCCTCTTCCCCAAGTGCATTGTAAATGGTGTGAACATATAATTTTCTATCATCTGTCTATCTACTATCTATCTATCTATCTATCTATCTATCTATCTATCTATCTATCTATCTATCTATCTATCAAGCTAGCTAACTATCTAATCATAATACCTAGACTCCTGTGTGTTTTAAATTTGAAGGGGATGTTAAGGGGTTGACCAGCACATTCCATGGGCTACTCTGTGGAGCCTCTAGGGGCAGGGCTGTGCTCATGGTGCGCACACTGTGGGCTGTTATGGTAAGTCATGCAGCCCTTACTGGCTGCATCTTTCATTCTCTCTCTCAATCACAGACTTTCTTGAGAAGCTCGATGATGTCTTTGAGTGTAGGTTTGGTCACCCATTCAAAGCAATGACTACCTTGAAGGCAGCAGCTGTCTCACCCGGTTTGAATTTCCCCTGGTCTTCGTAGTGCTTCACAGGTGCTTCCCATATGATTATGTTGGAAAGTGTGTGTGTTGTTTTTTTAATTTGTAAGTTATTCTACACATGCTATGTGCTTTGCTGGGCTTTGCTCAGCTATCTGTGTCACAGCTGAGATAGTTATTACATTAAAAAAGATTCATTTGAACTTCTTCAGTTCCAAGTTTGAGTTATGGCTAAATTCAGACTGAAGTTCATCTTTGTGCTACGTACTTTAAAAAAGGAGAGCCAATTAAGTTTAGCATAGACAGGATTATCTGAGAAAAACTTATCTCCTTAAGAGACACTTTTTTTATTGTTTAAATTACTCTTTCACATGTATTTACAAGGTAAGCAGAAGCGAATGGAGACTTGGCTTTGTTACAATTGTCACAAACCATTCTTATCTACTCACTAATGCACAACTTTTACCAGGTGACGTTAGTGTTTGAATGACTAAGTACAGGAGGGTTCATTCACCGGCCAGGGTGCATGAAACACCTCTGTACTTATTTTGGTGTCGTGCTGGGCTTCCCTACTGCAGTTTGGACTCCGTGATGCCACTTTATCTGTGTGTGTTCTCAGTAAAGAAGGGAGAATTGCTTAAGCATGAAACTTCCCATCACACTCATGGGCGATGTAATGGAGACTTTTTGGGTGGCTTCCCAGTCTTTAGTAATTCAACCTGCTCTGATACATAGGCTCCTAGGTACCATCTGCCATGTCTGATCTAATATGACCCTGCTTTCTTGGCAATGGGAATTTTTTCACTTGTATCCTTTGAATGTAAACTGGGCCACTTATATTCCCTTTCCTGGGAATTTCAGAATTTTGAGCTAAAAACAATGGACCTGGGAGTCATCAAAACTGAGTCAATGTTAATTCCATCATTTTAGAGGTGTAGTTCTCACCCCTGGTTATACATTAGGATAAGGTGGAGAGCTTTTTAAATACACTTATTCATGGGCCCCAACCCCAGAGATCCTGATGTAATTTGTCTGAGTAGAACCAGTGCATTGGTTGTTTTCAGATTTACCCATGTGATTTTATTATGTAATCAGGGTTAAAAATCAATGCTCTACAGAAAATTGCCAATGAAGCCCCTGGAGTGTCACAAAATCCTTCTAGTGTCCTTCTCATGAATACTCTGTCTTCCTCAACGTCTCCCTGAATCTAGACAAAGTCAGTATTTATTTCTTACTGATGAAAGAATCTTAATTAATATAAATGATAACAGTGTCAGGATTATCGTCTTTGAAATTTTTGTTTGTTCACGTAAATATAACAATTAGCCACATAACTCCCCATTTTGCCACTCTGCATCTAGGTTTTAAAAAATTGCTCTTTTGAGTTTTTCAGTATTTTCTTAAAAGTCATGCATACGTCTCCTAAGATAAGAATATTTTGTTTCTTTAAGGTTTTCAGACACTAATTCTATTTTCTTACTTTAGCTTTCTATTTTTATGTCTGTATAATTCATGTCATACTGGCCAGATTGTAACTTTGGGGAATGAACAATAAGATAACATGTCTTGAATTCGTATTGAGTAAACTGGAATTTAAATTGCTTCTCTTCACTCTTAGCAGCCCCAGTGTGTGTGTGTGTGTGTGTGTGTGTGTGTGTGTGTGTGTGTGTTTGTGTTAGTAAAATTGTAGTACCAGTCTTCATAAGTTAATATACTGTAAATACTGTAAAACACCTTATTTACCTTTCTTCTTCTCTGGCTGTCCCTCCTTTTCCTTATTTTTTCCATATGATCTCAAAGAGATAAGAAACTTAAAGCATCCGTATTGCTTATTGTCGGTCTGAAAAACACTTCCCAATAGACAGTAATGGTTCATATTATCAAATATATACTCATACACACACACTCAAATGTTAGTGTAATCAAATTGCCAAATATGTCTTTGGCGTGGCTGCCTTGTCAGTGACCAGCTGAGACTTCTGATACAGGATGCGGCATGTATATGCTCCCCAGCTGTGCTGACCAGCTGGCATTTGGTACCATGCTGGCACAGGGGCACTGGCAGTCAGCTCCACGAGCACGCCATACCACCCAGAAACAAAACCAGCGGGCTGATCTCTCTCTCTGCACTGTCAGAGATTGCCATTTCAATATGGCTTAGGATAATTTTATAAGTATAAAAAGAATCTACTTATTAGCACTATTTATTTAACAGCCTTACTTAAAGTTGAGAGAACCCAATGATTTTTAATTAAAAATATTGGTTGTGAATGCTATGAGATTTAACAATGTTATTTCTGTCTTGAAATTCCATCACCCAGGATTGAGCTAAAGAGTTTTTGTGAGTCACTTGGATTCATCTCCTGGCCCATTGTACATTTGATTTTGAATGACTGTACTGCCTTGAATCTAAGGAGATGCCCACTGTTCTTCTCACCTCTATCATGTGACACCCTAATCTATATTGATGTGAGGGATGCTAAACTGGGCTGGGAATCGAGGGATAAATACTTGGATTGCATTTCTACCATAAGAAGTTGTGCAACCTCTGATTTAGGTAGGCTGGGGTTTGATGGGGTTTAATTCACTGAAAAATTGCCATATCATTCATCACTCTGTCACCCAAATATATCCAGCCTTTGGGAGTTACTATTCCTTTAATGCTCACAAGCAATCAAAACAAAATACACTCAAGGCCTATACCACATATAGATGGGAATCTTAGTGTCTTCATGAGGTGGGGGGTGGGGACTAAACTTTGTAGCACATCTTTTTTTTTTTTTTTGGTTTCTGGCTTCCTACTTACGCTCAATTCTTATCTGCTGCTCTGTAGCGGACCTCCTGGCCTGTTTCTTCCCTTCTATTTTTTCATCAATTCCATATATGGAAGACAATTTTTCCTTTAACTTTTCACCAGTTTTCTTTATCCAAGATAGTGTATCTGGCTGACTTTTACTAAATGTCTGGAGGTAGAGAGTGTGTGTGTACGTGAGGGGCATGTGTTATGAGATAAATTATGCTCCCTCCCCCCCATTTATAACCTTCATTATCTCAGAAGGTGACTGCATTTGAAAACAGGGTTTTTAAAGAGGTATTTACATTTAACCAAGATCACTAGTGTGGGCCCTAATCTAATATGACCGATATCCTTATAAGAAAAGGAGGTTAGGAGGACAGAGGTACATACAGAAAAAAAGACATGTGAAGAAGACACAGGGAGAAGATGACCATCTACAAGCCAAGGAGGAAGGCCCCAGCCCTCAGAAGAAACCAACTCTGCTGACACTTTGCTTTTGAATTTATAGCCTTTGGAATTGTGAGAAAATAAATTTTCGTTGTTTAAGCTATGTGGTATATAGGTACTTTGTTATGGCAGCCCTACAAATTTAATATAGGGGGATACATCAGAACAGAGCACTGCACAGGAAACAATCACAACTGAACAGTAGCCATCTTTAAAAGATTTCTTGGCTTTCCTTGCTTTTGAAAATTTCTTATGGCCATCTTGCCTACTTATGATCTTATTTTATATATATATATATATATATATATATATATATATATATATAGTCAGTACCTTTCTTTCTCCTTAAACCTCCTTATCTCTCCCATTCTATCTCTAAGGAGAAGTAATTCTGAAATTTGTCAAATTCTTAGGGAAATGCATGCCTAGGCAGGTGCTTGGGGGTGGGGCAGAGGGGACTGGCACTTCCTCTTTGGGCTCCACCAATGCCCAGATGTGAGATTTGGGGCAGATTACTCAACCTCTCCATTCATCGGTGTCCCTGTCTGTAAATTGGGGATATTGTTGGCACTTACCTTATTAGAGTTGTTTTGATGATTAAATAGAATTGTGCATGTAAAGCATTTAGCAGGGCGCTGAGCTCAACAAGTACAAACTATTATTATGTCACCATCTCACTAAGTGATATATTAGTGGGTGGAGAAAAAAGATGATAAATTGATACAGATGCCCAACTAGCCTGTGTGTAAATGATAAACAAGGTCACATTTCCTTGGATATACAAATGGGCCAGGATGACCCTTATCTTTGAATTAGTTCATTTCTTCTTTTATAGCTCTGCTGTTTTCACTCCTTGAGACTCGTGGTCAGGCACCATCAGGTTCTCTGAAGTCCTGACAATACCAGGGTGAAACCAGAACCACCAAATGTATATTTTATTTTCCTATAGTACAGGGTCCAAGATGTCCTTTTGGCTGACAGATGGTCTAGACCAGCTCACAGCGTAGGAGAGCAGAAAAGAATTGGGGACAGATGCCCTAGTTAATACATAATGTCTGTGTGTATGTGTGCATGTGTGCATATTTCTTGCAGATGTCATAGGCCTGTAAATAGTAGGATAATATTCAGGACTATAGAGATCTGACCTTTGTTATCTTTTCCACAACCAATAGAATTTTTTGTTTGTTGTTGAGGCACAAGTGGAAACAGCATATGCTAACTCCACTGCTGGCACCACCTCATTGCAAGATAGACCAGCCTGCACCATGGCCATTCCCGTGGCTGGGGAAGAGCCCCTATCTATAATTCAAAACCATCTGTAGGAAGACAGAGCAGACAGAGCGCTCCCAGTGATATGCAATCCCAGACTGATGACATTTGAGGCACGTGGTGGAAAAATAGATTTCCAGTTGACACCAATCTGTGGCCAGTAGGTATATAAGTTGTGCAGCAGTGTCAATAAATTCTGGCATCTGATTTTGACTTCATCTTTTTTAAACCTTTCTCTTTTATGTGCAGTTAATAAAAGGCATTGAGGAGAAAGCACCATTTAGGCCTTGACTTTCTGTCTAATGTGAATCCTTACAATTTCTCACACAGAGCTTTTAGGGAGTAGTTATTAATTACACACAGTATAGATTATACAATCAATATGCCTGAATTTCTCTAAATTTTCCCATAATTTGATCACCGAATTATTCAGTTAACAAGGCAGAAATAACTTTTAAATGATGTCTAATTACCACCTTATCCACCAGATGTCAGTTTTTAAATGCAGGTCACAGATCACAAGGCATTTTTTAGAATTGCAGGGGAGAGAACAGTGGCTGGCAAAGGAAGTTTAGCAGTCACAGTACGTGACTTCCTGGGGAGTGTGTTTGGGAACTAGAGCAGACTGGCAGGAATTTTGTTTCCATTTGAACAGTGCTGATTAGATGATGGAGTGTGTGTGTCCGTATGCTTCATATTATAGTCATGCTCGAGGGTGTCACTGCCCAATGTATGCCTGGGCTGCGGAAACCATCATAAAAACTCTAAATATATGCTGAATTGGCAGTACTGTTTTGTAGGTGACAGCAGTGGCTTTATGGTATCTGTACAGGGTGGGAGGTCAGTGAGGTGTCTCTTGTCCTTTCTCTCTAAGCAGAACTATCCACAGAGGAGCAAGCGACCCAGGGACTGCATGACATTTCAACAGAAGCCCCTCAATCCAATTTTAAGATAAAAGCCTCAAAACTGCCTCTGCATTATTTTTTTCTGAAATGCATCCAGATATTAACATCTTAGTGGGTATCAAGCAATGCCATCCTTTTCATTGTCATAATTCTATTTAATAAGTGATCAAAATTTTGAAACCATGCATCCTTCTCTAACCAAAGATGCCTCTCTTTGAGATTAGTAAAGCCATTTTCATTTGTATGAAAAATGTAGCCTTGCCACAACGTTTTTGTTTTTGTAAATCGGCCCTCATTTATCAGTTGATGCCCAGCCTGACTCCTAGGCTCCCGGGTATGCTGGAAAGCTGCTGCACTCCAAAGAAGTAAAAGCGTTGTGTCTTTGAAGTCACAGAAACTTGTTCAATCACAGATTTACTACTTCTTTTCTTTTCACTCTGGGCAAGGTAACTTGAGGCTAAAATGTGGATTGTGACACCTCTTTCCTAGTTATTGTGAAAACCGAAGTGCTGGCGCTTGGTAGGTCACAGTGACCTGTAGCTATCACACCGTCCTGCATCTTCATCATCAGCTTCAGCCATCATCATAAGCACCTGGTCTACTCATAGTTTCATAAACATGTTGGATCAATTCTTGACCTGCAATGTTTGCTTAGTCCCCCTTCCCCATTTTATTTACTCTCCTCACTTTTTCTGCCCAGGACATTCCTCTGCTCTACTCTGTGACTGCTTTGCCATTATTTGCTGCCCTGTTTTCTTATTTTTTCTACATCTACTTTTTCTCTCCAGTGAAGGTTCTGGAAGGCAGGAACTTGCCTCACTATTGTATTTGTCTTGTCAGTTTCATACCAAGTAGAGCCCATGTAATAAGAGCTCGATACTTACTTAAATGGTGGATAGAATCATGTGCTAATTGTTAAGCATATTCACTTGGTGGTGTTAGTGGATATGGATTCAAATACACAGAGCGTAGAAGTTAGAAAAGACCTTTGAACTTATCTATTCCATCTTTCATATAACAGATGAGAAAACTGAGACCTAGAGAAGCAAAGACAATTGTATTCACAGAGAGTTTTAACTTGTTTGTTCTTTTTGCCTGAACTGTATCATATTCGGTGGAAATATACAGAACTTTTCTGTCATAAGAGACCTAAACATATAACATTTCTATGGAAGTATATTGGGTTTTTTGTATGTGAACTGCCAGAAAGTATTCTCTAAAAATTATTCTAAAGGTTTAAAAAAAAATTAGGTACAACTCAGCGCATTGTTTGACTTCACAGACCAGATCAAAATATCTCTGCTTGTTGGAGTGAGAACTTCGAGCTGCCTGCCCTGCCTCCATTCTCTTCTTATTCCTTTCTAACGATCCTGAATTTGGTGTACATGTATACTTCCCTCCTTTATGCAGCTCATGGGACTCAGAGGAAGCTGACTCCGTTTGGCTCCAGGCATGGGTTGTGGTAGAGCTAAGACTCTAAAACTGAATAATCTTAGAGTCAGCCATTTCGAGAATGTACATGTTTTAGTGTTTGACCAATGAGCCAAGACACATGGTCTATCAAGGCTTCCTGGGAAAGATTTTCATTCCTCTCCTAGGATCCTTGTGAGAACCATTCTCTCTCTTTCTCACTGAATGTTAGTTAATAGCACACCATCCAGTCTGAATTTTGACTGGAAGCCTTCTAAGGTCACAATAATAATTAACCTTGGGATGAAACAACATTGTGGACAGCAGAGCATGACATGAAAAGAACATGGGCTCTTCATGACATAGTCCTGCTTCAAGTCAGCAAAAAATTACCTCTGCACTTCATGTTATATTACACAAGGGTTCCTTAATATTTAAGTCCATTTTAATGGCTGTTGTATTGCTTGCCTAACATCCTAACAGAAGCACTCATGGGTAGATATTTTACTGCAAGTACAAAATAATTCCCTGGCAGATAAAGTGTAATACCAGCTGTAATGTAAATTAAAAACTTGCAAAATCCTCCGGAGAGTTCTAAATTATTCAAGCGCTTCAGAGTATGTTTAGAGATTTCTAGAACAGTGACCTCTTAAATGTCACATTGCAACTCCTGACAAATCTAAGGGTGTATAACTATCTGAGTGCTAAAGCTTAATGGACACCAGCTTGGAACCAGAACCTGGTGGAAGTGGAAAATTGTGTAGGTCTAATATAGGCTGGGAATTGACCACAAGGATGATGGAGAAGAAAGAGCTCTTAACATATGTAATAAACATAAAACTCCTTAATGACTTCATTCGATTTCTGACAAATCCCTCGCTTAAGTTATGGAATTTAATAATAATAATGATCATAATATTAATTATTATACACTTGCTCTGTGCTAAGTACTTTATAAACTTTTACCTGTTTAATTGTTCTGGCTACTTTAGTGTTATATCCCTATTTAACAAATGAGCAAACTGAGGCTCCAAGAAATTAAGAAACATGACAAAATCCATCAGTTAGAAGACAGAAAAAGGAGCCATGGTTTTGATTTATGTCTGTTTGTCTTTAAGACCTGGGCTATTAACCAATACTTTATATTGCCTTAAAAGATAATTTTGCTTATTTATTCAGTGTATATTGAATATTGACTAAGTGGCAGGCACTGCTCTAGGGCCAGTAGACTACATTAGTGAATAAAATAATGTTGCTGCTCTTGTTGAATTTACATTCTACTAGGGGAGGATAGACTAAAAATGAATACACAAACATATGTACTTACGTCTATATAATGCATAAACAATGTAACATATAAAGACAAAAGCCAAAACTCTTCATGTGATCTCCTTGCAAAAATATTAACACGTAATGAGGCAAGCTGTATACCTAATGAACAAAACTGGTGCAATTTTGGCTTTAGAGAGAAATCCTTGTCATGCATACTTAAATTGCAAGGATGAAGTCTGTAGCTTTTGGTCAGACGTTGCAATTTTTAATACTTGCCAGTAGGTGGCATTCATGCCCTATAAACATCAGAGAAACAAACTTGATAGGCGTTAACAGCTTACAATGAGACTAAAGTTTTTTGATTTTATAATGCTAGAGCTTCCTATGCTATCTAATTATCTCTGTTGAATGGTTTGCATATCTGAAAGAATTAATCAGTGCAGTTTGAAATACAGGTAACGTGGCTATGTCATTTTCAGTGACAATATATACAACTTTTTTTTTTAAGGTAGCCCTAAAAGCACCACATTTTGTTGAAGCCTATGGATTATATTTATATTCATGATGAACAATCGACCGCATGATGAAAATAGGCTCATGGAAGTGCAGCATTCCGATAAATTATACGGTCAGAACACACTTAGAATAGAGAATCTAATAAAGATTTTCACAGAGGAAAATGCGATTGAAAAAGAAAACCCATTCCTAGAAACTGATATGCCTTTTAATCAAGCTTGTAAAGTTGTTTTGATAACTTGCATAGAATCTTTGCTATTTCAAAGGAAGGTGAACATTACAACATTATGAATTTAGAAAGAAAATATATGCACATTTTGAGCTCTGATTAAAAGAATTTTTGGTATGATCCCTACCTTCATCCTTGTCATTTTTCTTTAAAAATTAGACTGAGGGGTTAAAACATGTAAATTAGTAGCACAGGGGCATCATTCTGTCCTTTCAAGCCATACTGCTTTTCGCAGTAAGCGATTGAGACCGCGTTTTGGATAAAACCTGAGATCTGGAGGTGAACAGAATTTTAAAGGGTGTGTTTGCGTCCTGCTCCCTTGATAATGTTTGAAGGTGCAGCCACTGGGCCCTCCAACACCTCCTTTTTACTTGCTAACACACTTGCTAGTCTGCAGTGTATTGCATTTGCTGAAAATGTTATTTGCTTTCTGTCATATTTACCATCTGAATTGCAAGACAACATCTTCTTTTAAAAGCCTCAAATCTCCTTTCATTGTATTGTTAAGAAGCTATCTTCAGTTAGTATCCACAAAAGACATTTTGCTGATGATGTCTGCAACAACCAATGAACGTGTAACTTAGGGGCTTTTATGCTGAAGACCTGAGGCATCTAGTGGTTTCTCTTTCACATCTAATCTGGAAAATGTTGTATTTCAGGAAGTTGTTAGACTTTTTAAAGGAAATACCAACTTCATCTGCGTTTCACTGCCAGCCTAGGATTTTGCTATTGTATTACTCTGAAGTTAAAGTGTGGACGTTTATTTTTGTTTACTTTCTTTCCCTCTGCGGGTGTGCGCCTATTCATCTTAGTAACAATAAAACGACATCTTCTTAATTTAAATTTTGTCTATTAGTTTAAACCTGTCCTTTTCAATATTTCTTGAAGACGGCAGGAGAGTATTAGGAAGTTTTCAATCCCCAAAGGGACTCTGAGTTTCTCTTCTTAGATCTTTTCTTTAACGTTTAGCAACTCATTTGTCTGTAATTCTTGGTTCTTATTCTTAAATTGGATTTAATCTAACTGCTCACTGTGCTGAATTCTTCTAAACAAAATCATGTCTAATGCCTTCCACTTCTGTCTTAACTAAACCTTAGAGCTAAAAAAAAAGATCCAGAATTCTAAAAAAAAAGGACCAGAATTTGCACTCGACATACTTTTCCACACTTGTTTTTCTTTTGCTGAGAAACCAAAGGAAAAAAAAAATGAAGAAACCAATGAACTGGTAATGACAACTCGTCTTTATTTGGGATAAGATGAAAGAGAAACTAAAATTGGTAAAACTAGGTATAGAATAACTAAAAATCTTTCTTTGATCTTGGTTTATAGTGATAGTACTGAAGATTTTTACCGAATACTTGGGTAAGAAATCTCTTTAAGAGTATATGCGAGCTGTCAGTTTTGAATTCTTTGCATAAGTCAATTCAATGCTGATCCTGGGACTCTGTAAGTGTTAAAGACAGATTTTCACCAAAATGTCTAGGTAAAGAGTGACTCAGGGTGGGAGAGTCATTTTTTTAATAATATTTTTTATTTTTCAGTTACAGTTGGCATACAATATATTAGTTTCTGGTGTACAACATAGTGGTTAAACATCTATCTAACTCAAAAAGTGATCACCCCACTAAACATAGTACCTCTCACACCACCATAGTTATTACAATATTATTGGCTATATTCCTTATGCTGCTGTATTTTATATCTCCATGGATATTTTGGACCTATCAATTTGTATTTCTTAATCCTTTTCTTCTTTTTTACAGTCCCCTCAACACCTTTTCCATTTGGTATCCCTCAAAACCTTCCCTGTATCTATGAGTTTGTTTCTGTTATTTTCATTTGTTTGTTTATTTTGTTCTTTAGATTCCACATATACGTGCGATCATATGGCTGTTGTCTTCCTCTATCTGATTTACTCCACTTAGCACAATACCCTCTCGGTCTGTCGTGAAATACCATTTTCCATCCCCTTCTTTTCAGTCTGTGTGCATCTTTTAATCTGAAGTGAGTCTCTTGTAGGCCTTGTTTTCTTATTTATTCAGCCACTATACCTTTTGATTGGAGCATTTAATTCTTTTTCATTTCAAGTACTTGTTGACAGATATGTCATTAACATTCTTTATTTACCTTTTTGATACATATCTTTTTTTTCTTCTTAAAGAAGTACCTCTAACATTTCCTATAATACTGACTTGGTGGTGAGGAACTCCTTTAGCTTTTTGTTGTCTGGGAAGCTCTTTATCTGTCCTTCTATTCTAAATGATAGCTTTGCTGGGTTGAATAATCTTGGTTGTAAGTCCTGGGTTTTCATCACTTTGAATATTTTGTGCCAAGCCCTTTTGGCCTGTAAGTTTTCTTTTGAGAAACTGGCTGACAGACATGGGAACTCCCTTGTAGGTAACTAATCGCTTTTTTTCTTGCTGCTTTTAAAATTCTTTTTTGAATTTAACTTTTAGCATTTTATTTATGACGTGTCTTGGTGTGAGCCTCTTTGGGTTCATCTTGTTTGGGACTCTGCAGTTCTTGGGCTTGTATGTCTATTTCCTTCACCAGGTTAGGGAAGTTTTCCATCGTTATTTATTGAAATAAGTTTTCAATTTCTTGCTCTCTCTCTTCTCTTTCTGAAACCTTTATGATGCAAATATTGTTACGCTTGATGTTGTCACAGAGGCTTCTTAAACTATCTTCATTTTTTTGGATTTCTTTTTTCTTGTTGCTGTTCTGATTGGGTGTCCCCTGCTACCCTATCCTCTATGCTGCTGATTCGATCCTCCATTTCATCCACTCTGCTGATTCCCTGTAATTTACTTTTCATCTCAGATATTGTATTCTTCATTTCTGACTGGCTCCCTATTATGTTCTCCATCTCCATTTTTAGGTTTTCTATCTCTTTGTTAAAGTTCTCACTGAGTTTATCTACTCTTTTCTTAAGTTACTTGAGCATTCTTATAACCAGTATTTTGAACTCTGCATCTGGCATATTGCTTGTCTCCATTTTGGTGAATTATTTTTCTGGAGCTTTATTCTCTTCTTTCATGTGGGACATGATTTTTTTTTTTCTCTCCATTTTGGCTACCTCCATGTGTCTGTTTCTGTGTATTAGGTAGGGCTCCTAAGTCTTCTGGCCTTACGAAGTGGGTGTGCTCTGGAGCCCTTTGGCACAGATGTGGGAGGGGTCCAGCTGCAGGGCAATTCAGCTGCTGCCTGTTGTTCTCTGGGGCCACTTGGTCAGAGTCACCTACCAATCCACACATGACTGCCACTGGTGCTGGGCTTATAGGTGCTTCAAGGACCCAAGTCAGAAACCAAAGCCGGCTGCCGCTCCTCGTGGCTTGGGGCTGCTCAGCAAGAGGTACAGGGCACACTGAGGCCAGATGCTGGGTTTTATGAGCCTTTGAGACGTTTCATGAAAGTTCGCAGCAGGAGCCAAGTCAGCCCATTTGTATGGAACAAATCACTGCAAACAACTCAGGTGGGCCTAAAGGTGGGAGAGGCTCAGTCACAGGGCGGAGCAACCTGTATTGTCCAGATTGATGGTGCCTGCATCTGCAGGCTGGGAAGGGGGAGGGCTCCACAAAGGAACAATGGCTTCTGCCTGCACCTCTGTCCGAGAGCCAGCTGCCCCTCTAGCCCTTGCCGTGAAACCCGAAACTCAGCACCTCCCTGTATGTCCCTGGTGCCCCTCGAGCAGCTGCCCCAGTGTTGGAGCTCAGAGCACGCAAGTCCATCAGTGAGTAAGGCCTGGTGCGGGCCCTTTCAGAGAACGGTGTCTGCTTCCTGCAGCTCCCATCTCACTCAGCCAAAACCTCTGCTGGTTTTCACAGTCAGAGGTTGTGGGGACTTTCCTCGTCACTGGAACCCTGGGGTGGGGAGCCTAGTGTGGGGCCGGGATCCCTCACTCTCAAATGGTGACGGGGGTTCTGCAGCCAAGATAGCCCTCCCCACTCTCGATTGCCACACATAGTTGTGGGACTGGGCCATTTTGCGTCTCCACCCCTCCTACCATTTTGAGGGGCCCTTCTATTTTTATTCTTAGTTGTAGGCCTTCTGTTCAGCCAGACCTCAGGCAAGACTCCATATGTTGGTTGCTCTGTCATTTTTAAATAATTTTGGTGTGGTGTCTAGAGGAGGTGTGCACCGCCTGTACCTTCTATGCCACCTTGTGAGATGTCTGGAGAGTCTGATAGAGCAGAATTTGAGAGATTAAGAGGTAAGTCACTTGCACAATATGGCATTTCAACAGTGTGACAAAGAGTGTAGTTCCTACTCTCTGCCGTTTCTAAGTGAATCTTCCTTTGGAATAATGGAGAAAAACAAGTGAAGAAAAAAATCAGCATTGTTTATAGCTTGAAAGCAAACCTTTTACAAAAGCATAGAAAAGTGGGGACCCTGTGCCGCTTTCTGAAGTGTCTGAAAAAAGACAGCATGGCTCACTGCTTCTAAATTAGATCACACATTTTCTGGCTGATGGCAGCATCTTCGTGCTCACCCTAAAGGCAAAGATCTGAACAAATTACATTTTAATATCTTAGGTTCATTTATCCCTGCTGAGATCACACAGAAGCAAAGAAATACACACACATGGAAATCCAACAGGCCCAAGGGACTTGGCGATGGTGCTGTACATGGAGCGAGGGTAACAGCTACAGTGAAATTAAGCCTCTGCGTCTGCAGTAGAGGATATATCCTTATTAACACACGTTATCACTCTGATGGGGTATGCCCCTCTTGGATAAAAAAGGGCATGATGGATTTGAGAACTAAACTTTGTTTAATGAAATGTTCATGCTGTTAAGTGCTTACTCAATTTGTTTTTTTCCCTCTACATAGGAAAAATGCTAATGTTGACATAAAGTTCAGATGAAATATTTTTGTGAGAATATAATAACTTTGGGGGATAAAAGTAGGAAAAGGTAAGATAAGATAAAACCAGAATGAGGAAGACTTTGAATGCTGGGCTAAGGAGTTTTACCTTTTATTCAATAGATGTTGGAAATCACAGGAAGATTTTGAGAGTGGAATGATTAATATGGAAGAGGCATGTTTTATACATATGGATAGCAAAAAGGAAGACGATCATTTAGATACTGTTGTAATGCTGGAGGCAAAGAGAAGTAGGAGCTAGAAGAAGGATAATAAAAATAGGAACCAAGATAAGAAAATTGAAAAAAGTGTGATCATGAGATTGGCAGGCGTGGCAACTGCTTGAGCACAGCAACCAGAGAGAAAGAGAGGAATTCCACTACCATGAGGTTTTGAGACTGGCTCACTATCAGATGTGGTGCTGTTGATAGAAATAGGATCCCTAGGAATGAAAAACAGGTTTGAGAATTTATTTTTCAATATGGAGTATGAGTGTCTTATAGGAGAACTATATGGAATTGTCTGTGAAGATATTGAAAATGATAAACAGGAGTATTAGGACCTGATCTAGAGTTGTTTGGGGAGGGGAGACATAGGGCATAAAAAGCAAAATTTCTTGGAAAGTTTATGCTTCATTTAAACATTCATTTTAAGTTTGTTTATTTTTTAACGTTGCTTTACACCTGGGCTTGACAAATATTCAGATAAATGAGAAGTCTTAAGTGTACAACTTGATGTTTATATTTGTTTTAATGTGAGAATATGTTTTAATATTAGTTACAGTTAAGAAACATCAATACTTCTGGCTGTTACTGCTTGCACTCTACCATGGTCCTCAGGGAGTATGCAAATAAGCATTTAATTTCAATCATCACTCTTAGAAATGGAAGGGATTGTCAAAGGAGAGAACTGAGAGAAAAGAATAAAGGGCTATCATGACACATTGGGGATAAATCTATATTTAAGATGAAGAGGAAGATAAGCTCAAGAGGCTGATCAGAAAGCTCAGAGAATCGGTGTTGCTGGTACCCATGGGGGAGAAGGGACATCAAAACATGGATGCTCTGCTCAGTCAAATGTCTCAGCGAAGACTTTAGATCAGGAGAGAAGATTGAAGGAAGAGAAATTCTAGCAGAGCAAAGAGGGTAGAAATCAGATGCCAAGGGTTAAGTAGTAAATAGATAGTGAAGACGTAGAGAAAGGTGAGTTTAGAATGAAGACTTGCAGTTTGCAGACTGATGAGAATGAAGTGGGTTTAAAGGAAAGATAGAAGATTCTGTGAAAAGAACTATTGTAGGGGAGGCAGAAAGGGGTGGAAAGAAAGGCTTAAGCCCTAATGAATCCACAGTTGCTAATTAGGATACTAGATCTTGTTTATTCTATGTCTGGCAGAACTACAAGGAATTCAGTGGTAAAAACAAGCAAGCAAGCAAACAAACAAACCCTCTGTTTTGTAAAGTCATGGCATATCTGACGAGATTGGGTGTGTTCCGGGTGGTTTGGCCTTAGACAATCATGGCATATCTGGGTTAAACAAAAGGCAGCTTTTATTGGAGAACAAATTGTGGGGAATCTAATCAGCTTAGATGGTCTTGCTGCATACTGATTAGGAGCAAAGCATTCCAGAAGCTTCCTCCTTGTCAGTGTGGGGTTATTGGGATGTGTCTGGTGTAATTCAGTGACTAGGTCTGCCTTGTTTCTATCGTTCAGTGGAGATTATTCTAGCCCACACGGGCATGCTAATTTAATTATTGCTACCTTTGTTGGGAGATGTTCTCTAACATTCCTGGACTGAAGAACCATAAGGGAAAGCACGGGACAGTTTGGCATTTGGCTTTGCTAAAGTGCCAGGATTCTAGAATTCATATCCTGTTCCTGGAGAAAACTGAAATCTACTTGCCAAGTTTGCTAAATGTGCACAAAACATCCTTACATCCATTAGAGACTGGGCATATGTTTCTTTTGCCAATTTGGCCAAAGCAAGCAAACACACTTCTTTATCAGGTTGAAATTATGAGCAGACTTTACCCAGTTCCCTAGAGGGGCAGCTCCACACATCAGCTTGCTACTCTTACTTGTACTTCTCATCAAACATCAGCGTTAATTATGACTGATTAGGATAAGTTGGATTTGTTGACAGAATATCTAATGTAACTAATCAACTCCAATTTTTTTCAAAGTTAATTTTGTAAATGTATTCCAACTGAAGCACCATGGGGTAAGAACTTTCCTTGTTACAGCTCTTGATCTATCAAAAATAGAAATAGGAGATAAACTATTGTATTGCAGCTCTGTTAAATTGCTTAGTCTTGTGCCTGAGAAAGAAAAATAAGGGATTTTTGGAGGTACAGACCGGTCTCTAGAAGTTATAAGTGAGGTCTTTGCGTGTCTGTATCAATGAATATAATTGTTTTCAGATGCCATCTAGGGATTGATTCCTCAAAAATTCCTCATTTGAAGCAATAAATTTCATAGAAGGTTACTTTTCTAAAGGTGTCATTTCTAAAACTGTAAACTCAAATCCATTTTGTTTGGGCGAATTAGCAACGTCTCCTTATGTTGAATATGGTACAAGATGTTGTGATATTGATGTTGAGACTTTTTAATTGGCAGTTTAATATTTTTTATTTTTCAATTACAGTTGACATGCAATATCACCGTTACTGGGCTTGCCACTGTTGCCGGGCTTGCGGCTGCTTAGCAAAAGGAATAGTGCACACTGAGGCCCAGATACTGCTTGTTTAGGTTTGTGAAACTTTTAAAGATTTTAGGGAAATCTACACATGACCCAAGACAAGCCATTAGTATGATAAAACCATTGGAAGCAGCTTCAGTGGACTCACAAATTGGGTGGGACAGGGTTTTAGGGAATCACCTGGGCAATGTGAACAGGGTTAGTCAGGGTAATAGAGGCTCAGATATTGTGGCCATCTGTGTCTGCACACTGGGTCAGGGGAGGGTCAACAAAGGAATAATGGATTCTGCCAGCAGTTCTATCTGGGAGAAAGCTGCCCCTCCAGCCCTTGCCCTGAGGCCATACAATTTAGTTTCTTCTTGTATGTTCCTGGCACCTTTCACGCTGCTGCCCCAGTGCTGGAGCTCAGAGAGAGTGAGTCCATCAGCGAGTCAGTCTGTGTATGGGCCCTTTAAGAGGAGTGCCTGGAACTCCTGCAGCCCTTCTCACTCAGCCACAATCTCTGCTGGTTTTCACAGCCAGAAGTTGTGAGTACTACTCTTCCCGACACTGGGACCCTGGTGTGTGACTGGGACCCCTTGCTCCTCGGGGAGGACCTCCACAGCTGAGATATCCCTCTTGTTTTTTAACTGCCAGAGGTGAGTGTGGGACCAGTCTGTTCTGCGTCTTCATCATTCCTACCAGTTTCAATGCGACTTCTTCTATATGTCCTTAATTGTAGGACTTCTGTTTATCTAGACTTCAGGTGATTCTCAATGATTGTTTTTCTGTAGTTTAGTTGAAATTTTGAGGTGAATGTGAGAGCAGGTAAGCACAGTGTTTTTCTACTCCGCCATCTTGACGCCATCTTGACCAGTACTTTGATGTTGAGATTTTGGAATTAACAGTGCCATTTCCACATCCAGGAAACCAGAACTGCAAATGATAACAATAAACAGCTTCCCTTAGCAAATGTAAATATTCTAAAAATATTCTGATCTGATAAAGTAATAGTAAATTAGCTACACTTAATCTCTCTTTTTAAAATACTCCTTAAAGTGACATTTATACTTAGTGATGTGTTTTTATTTTCATAATTCCATCTCCTTCCACAAGGTGCCACATGAGTATGCTCTGCCCTTGGCCATTAGGAATTTGGGTGATGAAGTTTTTTTGTTTGTTTTGTTAATTAAAATGCCATACCCCAAACTTCAATGGCAAGATATTTAATTTATATTAAATAATGTAATCATTTACATTAAAGAACATTCAAGGCATTATGTACATGGTAGTTTATCTCCCAAATTTTTACTCTTAAAATCATTCCCACTGTATATTTACATTTTGGGGTAAGTGGTTTCATGCACAGAAACCCAACTTCATGACCTCAAAAGTTATCATTACAGTGCTTATTTTATATATATTCACAGGAGATATTGAAAGACCAAGGATTTCCATAGTTAAACTTCCGAGATTTGACTAAAGTTGGTAAGAAGGCTATGAAATATATGAATTTAACCTTTGCCTATTACCATGTAAATCATTTAGCTTCAGAATGTTTGCTCTGGAATGAGTGAAGGTTTGCATTTTCCTCTTGTCAAAATGCCCGTGAACTGGAAGTGAAACAATGATGTTTGCAAATGTCAACTTTAATGCCTGTCTGCTTGATCCTAGGCAGCTGCCTTTATATATTTAAAATATTTAAAACCTATCGATGTAAGTATTAGCAGTATGTAAAGGTGTTTCTTTTAAAAATATGAGTGTATAGTGAACAGAAAAAAATGTAAAAATCAATGCAGTTTATGCTTTACTTACCACCAGAAAGCAAGTAAAATCAGGAAATTATGCCCTTTATTTTGCTCTGAAACCATTTCAAAATAAGCATTGTTGTTGAAGTATTTTTTTTCTTTCTTTCTGGCATTGCCTTAATGTCATTTTTTCCTACTCCTATGTTTACAGCATAACTGAGATTTGAGAAGTAATTTCTTCCAGGAAACTTAGAAGCTTTGGGTTATGATGGTGATCTCATTAGGAACACATTCAACCCCATAACTATTGGTTTTACATGGTAAAAATAAGTTATTGCCCTTAAAACAGTAGATGACAGAGGAAAGGTTAAAATTTTTATCATAATGCTGCCTGCTTGTACATTTGGTTTTGATTAAACTCTTATTAGGGGGATATATATTATAAATATGGGAGATAGGATATGGCTATATTCAATTTTAATATAGCAGAAATAAGTTTTTGAGTGTTTACTCTCTATCAGAAACTGTTTTTGGTACTTTCCATATGTTATCTCAGTTGATCCTCATAAAAGCTCAACATAGTAGGTATGTTTGTTATTCCCTTTCTACAGATGACTCAACTGAGGTACTCTCTCTGAAACTTTGAGTCTACACAGAACTCATACAAAGTGCATTCAAAAAAATTCTAAAAGTTTGCTGGGTTAAGATTATGTTTAATTTTAATTCTTTCCTTTAGTTATGTTAGGTATTGCTTCAATTTGAGCTCCAGTTTCCCTTAGGTTAATAAATAGCCTCTCCCACCACTAGCAGTGGGAGGATAAGAAAGATATGACTGATGGTTATAGACTTCCAAGGAACAGATGGCTAGTGTGCATTTGGTTGGTAGATTAGATTCATGGAAGATTTCAGCAGGGAGACTGTGGGATTGTAAGGTAACCCCCATAATGTCAGCATCCCTTCTTTGACAGCTGATATCTGCTACAATTTCAGTTTCAAGCTCAAAGCAGACCACCAGCTTGTAGCCCCTCTTATATAAAATTCCGGAGCCCCTCCTCTTCCTGGGAGTCTTGAGAGAAGTGATGTTCAGCCTTTAGGTGGAATTGGACAGCATGTGGAAAGTAAACACTGAGAACAAAAAGAAAGTGTGACTCAATGGGAACCAGAGAGCAGAATGCCACAGCAGTCAAGGAGACCACGCAAGGCTCCAAATGTAACAAATGACGCATGCAGGTTGGAGAGGAGGGAGGACAAGAGCTGGTAAGGGCAACAGAGCCAGAGAGGGAGTAAATTCAGGAGGGAGACCCAGTTTTTCAGTGATGTACAAAAAGCAACTAAGAGCAAAATAGAGATAATAGCCTAACTATCCCTGTTTAGAAAGAATTTATCTTTCTGTCTGAGATTAGTGGTCAAAGCTAAAATCATACTTGTTTGTTATATTTAACCGAAGAAGTATATTTATTTAAAAAAAATCAGCTCAGTTAATAATTTAGTAGTCTCACACAATACATTTTCTTAAATCAATTTTTTGGGGGGTTCTAAGTTGAGATTAAAAACTATAGCTAGCTATATTTAGTTGTGTCAGATTTACCTGAATGTAACCAGTTACTCTTGGGTTATTGAATCAGTGTCTAGCCTTAGAAAGACTATCCCTAATTGTGTGTCTGCAATCCTCTACTTTTTTGGAAGAGAGGAAAGGGTCCCTGTAAAGGTAGTGAAACAAAGCCAGAGACTTGGGTTATTTTCTAATATTGAATGTAGAGAGCTGCGAGTTACAGTTTAGACAAGATTGTGTTCCATTTTGTGAGTGGGGGTAGAGAAATTTGCTGGAGGTGTGTTTGTTTAAAGTAGCTTTTGGAGTCTTTGGCTTACACTACTTAATTTCATAGTTGTCATTTAGTCTCATGGGAAGGTGGTATTTCCAGTAATTTGCAAGAATATGTGAGCTAAGCATTGCCAGGTCTCATGGCAGGGATGAAATTTATGCATATGATCAGAGTATTCCACTTGAGGCCCTTAACCCATTAGGACCAGAATACTGAGTAATCTGTTTAAATATGTTCTGCTGGCTACCAGTTTATTTTACAAACTGCTTTAAAACTTCAGGTCTTTAATATATATATTTAAGGACACAACATGCTAAAGTATTAAAAAGCAGAAAACCCAAATACAACTCTAAGTCTTCTGTGTGTGTGGATAAGTTTTAGCAAAAGTATTTATTTCTTTCTACCTCCTTCTATTTAAATTCTGTGTTCTACTTAATTGCCCCACATATTCATAAGTTTAGAGTACTAGGTGCCTGTTATATAATTTTTTGTGAAGTACATTTGATATGCAAGTCATTGTAGAGAACCATCATTCATAAACTATTTATGTTCCTTTTAATAAGGGAAGAAACACCCTGTATCATTCCATATATATTTCTCTTTACAATCTAACCAAATACAGAAAGATGCTGGAGATTAGATAAATGTGCCACTAACATTAGTGAATGTCTGATGCTTGAAATGTTAAAGTAGTTTTTGGACATTGATAATTACATTCCTCAAATTGCTCTGGAATTGGCTACAAGGATTAGTGATTGGTAGCACTTCAAACAGTTATCTTCTTAGTCTCTTGTCCCACTCATAAAGATGACTTACTTTGTAAGGAGACACAGATCAGTAAGCAGAAAAGAGAATTATTAAAAAGGAGGTAAATATCCAAGAGAGAATATAGCAAATGTTCATTCACTGTCTATTAACAGGGACATGATGAAGGAGAAATGGTTCCTACCCAAAGATAGTGAGAATCTAGTGGGAGAGTCAGCTGTGTGGTAAAATGAGTGGTTCTTGCTAATTTTTTTATTGTAATTCTTGCTACAGAGCACACGTTCTTTGCTCTTAATATCCCCTTCTGTAAGGATGCATCTTGGCATGGTTACCTTGGTTTTAGGGTATACATCTCTTCTTAGGACTTGCTTTCCTCCAGACATGAAGAAAGACCATCTGGCCCAGTGCTTGTCACCTATGAATGCTGCTTATTATACTCTCTATTTTTGTCTATTTTGGGTCACTGGAAGAGCAGCAGCATATCTTCTTAAGAGAGGGAAAAACATCTATTCTGAATGCTGAAAACCCTCCTAACTTTGGTCCTATCAGTTGTTAGTGGTGATAGTGTTCTAAATGTGACAAGGCTCTTAGGTTTACTTATGGCAGCTCTCACTGGCCTTACAAATGAACTTTTACATTCTCTTGCACTTAGCTTGCAAACAGGAAGCATTTTTTTTTTTTAATGTTAATAAATCAGGCTGATGGTTGGCTGTTGTGGAGCTTAAGCGTATAGTTTATACAAAACCAGAGACAAGTTTGGGCTGAGTACCCCCCACGTATAGGCATCACGGTCCCAGTTAAGGCACTGGTTTCATCCTATTTTTTCATTTTATGTTTTAAAATATTTCTATTTTCATTATGAGAGAATTTTCTAGAAGTAGGTTTAAGTATTGGAGATCCGTTTGATAAGCTTATAACTAGCAACATGTTCTTTAGATCAGGATTCTTACTTTTGGGGGGCTTGTCACGGTTGTAAAGGCAGGTTATGGCACAACATAGAGTTTGTGGAGTTGTTTGTAGGTAGTGTAATTCTTTTGTATATGTGAATAAATATATGACAACACATGCTCTATTTCTGATAAGTTAAAGCAATATGAACACTGAACAGTTGGTAGGATCTTTAGTATTTCTAGTTCAAGTGGTGATGTTGACATTATTTTTAAGACAATTGTCTTCCAAATGTATGAAGATATCAATTATGCAGCAAGGTGAGAGAGAGACAGAGAGACAGAGTGAGTCTTATGATAGCAGGAAAGCCATGTTCATAGATTTGTTTTTAAGTTTATTTTCCACAGTCATAGCACACATAGAAATCTTTTTCTTTAAGTAGCTTTTAGATGAAAAAGAAAAAAAACAGGTTTTTAAGTTAAACATACCTGGAATTAAATCCAAGCTCTGTCACTTACTGGCTATGTGACCTTGTAAAATGTGAGTAAAAATACTTTTCGAAAGATTGCTGTGAGTTTACATTAAATCATATATGTTTGATATTCAGCCCAGACTTGCCATAGACAGTTGGTCACTAAATGGTACTATGGAAAGACAAGTATGAATCCCTTTAATTTATTCAGTAAGGGAGTGAGAAAGGAAGAAGGTGCTGGGAAAAGGCCACTGAGGCCTGAACTCAAAATCAATTTCTTAGTTTGGGGTAGAAATTATATGTATTTGAATATTTTCTTTCTTTTTGTGCAATTCCCGTATTCTCCTTACTCTCCCTCTGTCAGCACAGCAGGATCTAAGGAGCAGGGAGAAGATTGCAAGGCACAGCACTGTAGGGCTATGACTCCCAATATTTCTATGCCAAATGGCTTCAGCTGGGAGGTCATGGTATGCTGGTGATTTTCCATGTCTGGGGAAGCCTTGCTGTTTATTTCACAGTGGGTTTAAAGGGGGAAGGTTGGGCAGCTTAGCAATGGTTGCACCCACTGCCTTACCTGTGTGGGTGGTGAGTGCGTTACCAAGTAGCAAGGCATTGATAATCAAAGTGTGCTGTTCTCCTGCAGGTCAGTGGGATAGCAAGATGGCTGCCATGCTGGATTATAAAGACTCCTCCAGGTCATGTTCTGTGCCTTAATGATTTCCATGTCTCTTTAAACCACCCTCTCCCAAAGGCACATGACAATTATATTTTTTTCTGGGAAACCCACTTGCACCAAAAATACTGTTATTTTCATCACTGGAATGCAAATCATTCTTTTGCATTCTTGGGTAGGTGGAATTTCAGAGTCTTGCAATTACCAAAGTTATGCAAACAGCCTCTTTTAAAGATTTCCTTTGAGTACATGCTGCATGGGGAGAAGAAGATGCTTTATGGAAATTGAGCATTAAAAGTGCCTTGAAAAATACATTTATAATTGTATATAAAACAAAATGTGCATGTGAACTGTGTGGTTTTATTTTTAATTATCTGTTTTTTAGTAAAAAAAATCCACTAAGTTTTCAAGAAATAAAATCCTAGGGTCTCATAAATGAATAAGTAAAATACGAGGCATAATAAAATCAGGTGATGTAATGTACATGAAAAATGGGACAAGAGGAATATAAATAGAAAATATATATAGTCTCGTAAGACTAACATTGTGCTCCCTTATGAAATAAATATCTCTAGAACATTATAAGCAAACAAGTTTTAAAATTTAGAAGTGTACTCTATTATTTTATCTTAGGTTTTTATGTCTAAACATTAATGTATTTGTATTTCTTTGCGTTTTATTAATCCACTGAAGCAGCCTTCAGCTAATTCTCATGACCTAAATGTAGTCTGCATGCTATCTTTTCATAAAGAAAAACATAAATTTATATTTCATGATGTGGCTATATTATTTTCCATGAGAGAAATTTTATTGTATTAGATTTTTCCATTCCTATGAACAAAACAGTCTCAAAAATCGATAAAACGGCAGCAGAAATAATAAATAACATGTAGAAAAGTAGGCCATTTCCACATTAATTCATAGGGAAAATAGGTCTGTTCACACACTGGTCTGAGAGGTCTAATTAGTGTTAGTCTCTGCTTTAATGCTGAAAGAGCTGCTACCTGATTCCTGTCCTCCTTTTCTCCCCCACCCCCGCCGCACCCCCTTTCCCCCACACACTTTCCAGACTCTTGTGTCAGCAGACACTGAGAAAGCAAATAAAAGAGTTGTTTTAGTGGTTCTGAGAGACATGCCCAAAGTGAAGGTCTGGGGTTAATGTGACCGAGCTTCCAAGTCCTGTCAGACAATGACTGTCAGGCCACAGGGCGTGCTACGTGGAAGCCAATTTTCCCACCTGCAGCGGCATAGTTTCTACTTCTCTTTCTTGAGGAAACTTAACTCCAAGTATAAAAATAAAAGACTCATCTGACAATCACGACTCCCAGGTTTGCTGCTGATGTTTATATCTCTCGAGTCAGTACAACTGTTATTCATTGGTTTCATTAGATGACTTCTTTGCCAAACTTGCCTTTGGCCCTGAGAGAATCACCCTGGCCATTTATGTTGTGGTTAATTATTTTTATTAATGGAAAATTTTGTGATGTAAAGCAGCATATCTAGGGCAGAGGTCGCAACTCATAGTTCCAAAATATATTTTGTTTAATTTGCATAGTATTATTTTTTAAATTATTTTTCAACATATAAAAATCAGGAGATTTCATGTTTAAAATATCCAGATTTCTGGTATTCCTAAATTAGAAAATCTGACAACAATGGGTCCCCATTCCTTCATGGTAACAACTGCTTAGAGCTAAGTACTCATTAAACATATACCCAGGTGTGTGGTTTCTGGCTGGCCAGAATGTCCATAGCCTCTTGATTTAGAACACCCTGACTTTCACTCATTTCTGTTGCTTACCTTTTTTTTTTTTTTGTATTTGGACCAGTGATTCTCAAAACTGCCTGCATATTAGAATCACCTGGAGAGCTTTTAGGCCTCAGTTGCACCCCCAGCAATTTAATTGCATTGGTCTGGAGTGGAGCAGTTTTAGTCCATCTCAGGTAATTTTGATGTCTGGCCGAAACCAAGAAAAGATGGTCCAGGAAAGACAGAAAGTGGACACATGATTTTCCTCATGAGGTTCCCAATTGAATCATTGCTTGGTCTTTTATCTTTTCCCTCCTCTCTGCCCTGCTACCCCTCCGGTGCCATGGAAGATAGGAACCTTTTGGCTGAGCGAAGTGGGGGATGCATCTTTGGAATATGTCATGAGATCAACCTTTTTAATGCCCATAAAAAGACAGGATGTCAATTTAAAGTCTCATCTATCACAAGCATTTTCAATCTTGCTGTGATTTATGAAATACTATAAATTGCAATCACACTGGCCCATAACATCCTGATACCTACTTCAATAGCAAAACTTCCATCCAAAAATATCTCTAGGTGGAATAAAAGTTTCAGAAAGGTAGTGTCATTTAACAGGCAGGCACTATTATTACACTCTTACTGACAAGGGAAGTTTTCCCACTAAGAAATTTTCGTTCCTACCCATATGAATCTCTGCATAAAGCAAGGCCAGGGAGAATGCTCTCTTGCCATTTTCTGTGCATCTTATGAGCAAGGAAACGTTCAATAAGGATATGTCAGAAAGAAAAGGCAAGGGAGAGAACTGAAGCTTTCATATGAAACGAACTATCCAAGGTTCTCTTTGCTGTTCTCTGTATTTTAGCCTGCAGACAAGCAAACCCTGCAGTCCTGTGGGAGAAGACAGAAGGCTGTGCAGAACAGTCAGGATGGGACAGTTTCATGTGTACTGGACTGGTAGATTTAGGATGATAAAAAATTATGCATCTCTGAGTGTGTGCATGAGAGAGAGAGAGAGAGAGAAACAGAGAGAGACATAGAGAGATAGAGAGACAGAGAGACAGAGACAGACCGGTAGGGGAAGAATAGAAGGGGAGGGGTAGGAAGGTCATTTGGAGCTGGACTCCAACTGGTTGTCATACAAAATATTTCATATAAAAATACAATGACTTCTTCAAACATTGTTGGGAGAGAACAATACTCTTGGATTCTTAGCAGAAAGTTAATATTTAAAATTCCTAAATTGCTTTTTGGACATGAATTTGCTATCACGTTAGATTTAGATGTCACCAGATTATAGAGAACTTTACTTCAGCTGGGGTCTGGTTGGTACTGGGGGAGACCATAAACTCAGAATTTTTTAGAAAGGTGGTGGTGCTTACAAGACCAACATTGCAGAAAGGAAGCAGGGTGGATTGGAGGGTGCTCGCCAGCCAGGGACTGAAAACTACTTCATCCCAGTTTTTTAACACATCAAAGTAACAGACTTTCTTTTATACTTGATTTACCCTTCAAGCTTTGCCTTGCTGTCAGCTAGGGAGAAGGGGCTTCCTAAAACTCAAGTAGAAAAAAGGAGACAAAAGAACATTTAACAGAGAAGGGAAGATGAACTTATAAGTTGCCAGACTTCCAAAAATCTTTTTGAAAGGGGTATATTTAAAAGGAGGGCTGATAATATATGTTTGAAAAGATGTCAAATATACATTTGAAAAGAGGTCAAATACACATTTGGAGACAAAGAGAACCATCTTTTTTTTTTTTTTTTTTTTTTTTTTTAGGAGAAAAAGATTATGACATTGAAATTCTATAAAGGGGTCATGATTGTACAAGGGAGTAAAATCTTAAGGATATTTTTGGTAAGTTGAGTTTTTAACAAGAAATTCTCTAGATTGAGGAGGGACTGATTTCTTCTCATATTCCATCTTGATCATTTCAATATTCCCTTTTAGCTAGTCTGACCCAGAGAAGGTGTTCAAAGAATACATTTCGGTAAATAATGTTTCTCTTATGGGCAGAAGGAAGTTAGACTTAATTAACATTTTGAAAATACTTAATTATTTGATAAAAATCACTGTCAGAGATCAATTTTGTTATATCTTCAGACAATATTAAACTTTATTGAAGCTGTATGCTTCCAGAATGCAATGACAGTTAAGAAATCCTTTCACATGTTTGTATTTTAGAGATGGGTGACCATTGCCAAAGGAAAAATGGCACTGGATGGAGATAAACAATCAAGGGAGACTTTGAGACTATTGCAACCAGAAAGAGAGAGATTGAACTCATCTCCAAAATATAACAGAGCAAGTAGGGACTCAGAGCCAACATGCAGGGTGAGAATGTCAGTGGATGGAAAACTACTATGAGGAACATGGTTAGCTGTTAGTGGTGGGGAGATTCTTCCTAAATGGGCTTGGCAGGATTCTTGTTAGACTGGGTCACAGGCCAAGGAAGGCCTGGTTGAAAAGAGGGCTCAGAAGAGCCTAACTCAAGTTCGGTTGAGGAGGATATCCTTGTCTTCACAGATGTCCATTCTGTTCTCATCTGTTCTGAGGTAAAACCCACCCCATCCTTCCTAAGACTAGCAGATGATTCTCTTGTTTAACAGCTTCTTTAAAACCCCAGGCTCCCTTCCTTTTCTTTGAGATAGTCTTCATTCATGAATCTTCTCCTTATTTCAACAGCTTGAATAAAATCATCTCTTTAGTTGTCTGGTAGAGAATGTCTTTCACAGTTTTGGTGCTGTGTCTTTGGATAGAAGTGGAATCTTTGCCTTTGGAACCCTGTTACTCCACCCATTCTGCTCAGTTTCTGGGTGATGACTGGGGGTGGGGTGTGGGGGGATGGGATTCAGTGATGAGTCAGACTGCTGCCTTCCAAAAATTGAGTCCTAAATATTATCTTTTGCATGTAAAACTGTCTTTGAGATTTCCAGAGGGCTGCTGGAAAATCATAAAGAATTTGTCATTTTGTTGTGTAAAATATTTTGATGTTTGATATTTTCATATTTGTTTAAATGAAGATGGGTCTTAATATATAAGTGAATACAAGAACTTTGACTTAGGGAAAGGAATAGATTAAGGCTGTATCCTAAATGTAAATATCTAATGTCATCTAAATATCAGCGCAAGATTGTATTATGATTGATGGGAGCGTGTCTTCCTCTGATGAGGTATGATGTTTCTCTCCCTTGAAACCACTAGATCACTTAAACTAAAAGCATTCATACCTATATACAAATACTCAATAACTGCCAAATGACAACTACACATCAAGCATTGTGCCAGACATTAATGGACAATCAGATAGACAAGTTGGTAGAGACAGACAGTAGATAATTGATTAAAAAATAAATAATAGATTTATAGATGATAACGCTTTTTATAAAGAAAAAAACAGGATGATGTGATGACGAATAAGAGGAATGGTCAAGATCATGGTAAGCTTTCTAAGGAGGGGACACAAGCTGAGACTGGAAGGTCTGCTGAGCTGGTGACGTAGGCAGCTGGGAGAGGGTCGTTTCTACCTCTCTCTGACTCAGCCTATATGCTGGAGGAAGCAATGCTTTCCATTTCTTCAGTGAAAATTTTTTGCTATTTGAGGCTAGTAAGCTACTCTTAGAATGGACTTTCCCACCAATTTTGTCCACTGATCGAGTCAGTTGTATTTTCCCTCCAAATTTGTTCATACTGATTGTGTTATTTCAGTTATGCAAACTGATGAAATATGATTTTGAAAAGAGTTATATATATATAAATTAACTTCAGTAGCACAGAAAAATTTTTTCAGAAGGAAACTTGCTAAATTTTTGCTGTCAAAGTAGGTATGGGCAAGACAACTATCAGAGTTGGAAAAAAATTATAAAAATACAGAAAGATTTTGGACTTAGATTGCTTCACAAGAGTTTTGTTTTCTCACCAATAAAAGCAATTGAAACTGGAAATACTCGACAGTGTAGTACATAAAGACAGAAGATGTGGAACTATAAAAAGTGGACCCCCACGCGCCCCATTAGTCTTGGCTTTTTATCAAAGGACTGTTGGAAGAATGTACAATTATGTTTTAGGTTGAAAATGTTTAACGTATATATAAAATATTTATAATATTAAGGTATATAGTATTTTCAATGTTAAGATATAGATGATATATATAATATTTTTTTGTTTTATCACTTTGACTTATTTTTTCTTTTAACTGACCAGCCCATTGACCTGATTAGGTAAAATCTAAAAACTACAGTAGTCTCATAAACATGACATCACGCTATTCATACTGTTTTATAACCTTTTTTCTCATTTACTATACTATGACCTCGTCTGTTTTAATAAATATATTTCTATAGGATAATTTGAGATGCCATAGTAATTAATTATGCAAGTGGATCATATTTTGTAGCTATTTATAATGGTTAGCTCTTTAAAGGGTTTGACCTTGTGATTGTAATGATCATTCTTATATACACATAGTTGCATACATCTTTAATAATTTTCCTATGATAAATTCCCAGAAGGTGAATTTCTGGCTTAAAGGCAGGTACATCTTTAAGACCATTGATGTATACAACCAAATTATCTTCCAGAAAGGTGGACTATTACATGTCTTTTGGGGTAAAATGTTTCTGAAGTTCCCTGAATATTTCTGAGGTATTTTGATAATCAGACAATAAGGTCTGCACTTAAAGTTTATGGACACATAGAGGAATATTGAATTCAGGCCACTTGAAGGACAGAATGAATAAAACTATAAAAAATAGTAGCATAGCAGCCAGTAAGTACCCAGGAAAATCACCATCATCTGGTGAAAAGCTTGCTTTTACTAGTTAAAACCTTTATTTTGAGTGACAAATAAAAGGTAATAGACTCTGAACCATTTTTGTCATAGTGGTCTTCCCACACTCTTCTCTGAAAGTACTTATTGGTTACCTGTATCTTTCAGTTTAAGGGCTGCCTGTTGGAGAACGGGCAGCAACATTGCTTGAAGGAGCAGTCTTCTTGTCAGCATACTTTTTGACGATGTCTGTATAAAATTTGTTATTTCCTTTTCTTTAATCTACTATGTGGTCACTTTAAATGTCATTCTTTGAAATGTCTCTTAGAGAGAGCCCTAGAGGAAAATAATTACATTAGTTACAAACACCTAGACACAGCACAAGCCCAGAATGATTCACCAGCCAGATTTCACACCTTTTCCTCGCATAGCTGTCCTGGATGTCTTTCGAGCTGATAATTAGGTTTCCAGGGTTTTCTTTCTCATTAATGGCACTGGTACTGTCAAAAACCCCACTGAGAGTGAGATTTATTTAAGGTAGAAATTAAATTCCAATACAGAGAGAAGAGCTAGGAATTCCTGCCACATCATTCGGTGATAATGGTATCTCTCACCACTCTGTGCCCTAAAACGATTTAATAAAGACTTCTGTCTTATTCCAAACTCAAATAATGACTTCCAAATTTAAAATTCTCTATCAGTTATAATTAGTTTCTTCTTTACTTACTCTGTAGCTTTGTATATAAGTGCTGAGTCATTTTCTAGGGCAGAATCTCTTAAGCATTGTGAAAAAGGAAGACATTGACACTTTTGAGAAAGCCTCTTTCTAGTACAGGGAAGCTAACCCAGAAATGGAGCCTTGAGTATAATGTGATGTCGGTAAGTGGAGAGGGTGGCACAAAGTTCTGTGGAAACGCAAAAACAAGTGACCTAATGTCTTCTCAGGGTATCAGAGAAGGCTCTACAGAGGAGGTGACCCTTGACCTGGGCCTGGAAAAATGGATAAGATTTAATGAGGCAGAAAATATGGATATTTTGTGCATTACAGGTAGATGAGGGCAGAGTATGTTTGAGTAGGGGTCCCCAATCTCTAGGTTACGAATTGGTATTGGTCCATGTCCTGTTAGTAACCAGGTTTCACAGCTGGAGGTGAGCATTGGGCAAATGAGCGAAGCTTCATCTGTGTTTACAGCCACTCCCCAGTGCTAGCATCACCACCTCAGCTCTACCTCAGATCATCAGGCATTAGATTCTCATAGTAGCACTGGTCCCTGGTACCAAAAAGGTTGGGGACCACTGTGTTTGAGGAAGTATGATAGGGACAACCAGAGAGTAGGGTTGTTGAAGGAGACAAAGTCTGTGGCTGTTTGTGAAATGACCTGGGGGAACCAGGCAGGATTCTCTCTCCAAACCTTTTGTCCTTACTACTGCCTGCTATTACCTCTGTTAAGTGAGTATATAAAACATGGCAAAGTCGCTTTTTGCCTGGAATCACCATCTTCCAAAAGTAATTCATCAAAACGACCAACACAAAGGGAAGTTCCAGCTATATGCTCTCTAGGCCTTTTAGAAAACATTGAGTTGTTCCTTTGGCCACATGCATGAAAATCTACAAGAAAGGTGATATTGTAGACATCAGAGAATGGGCACTGCTCCAAAAGAAACATCCTACAAAAGTTCCCATGGCAAAACTGGAAGTCTACAATCTTACCCAGACTGCGATTGGCATTGTTGTAAACAAATAAGAGCAAGATTCTTGCCAAGGGGATTAATGCATCTATTGCACATATTAAGCACTCTAAGAGCTGGGACAGCTTCTGAAAACATGTGAAGGAAATGATCAAAAAAAGAAGGAAGCCAAAGAGAAATGTACCTGGGTTCAGCTGAACCACCAACCTGCTCCACCCAGAGAAACACACTTTGAGAGAACCAATGGAAAAGAGCCTGGGCTGCTCAAGCCCATTTCCTATGAATTCATGACATAACAGGTGCAAAAAAATAATAATAAAATAAAACACCTCTGTACCATTAAAAAAAATGGCAAAGTCTTTCTTGTTCTCTGTTAAAAGGGAGAAATGAAGAATAGTGGTATATTGAGTTTCGTGTAGGGCCCCTAATTCTGTTCTAGCCCCTTTACATGTACTATCCCATTTAGTCTTTATAATGACCCCTCAGGGCTTGTCTTGCTTACTGCCATTGGTTTTTGGATAAGGAAACAGAAGCTTATTTGGTGAACAGTTGTAAAAGGCAACATCCCCGGTGAGTCACCTAAGGGCAGAACCTTCAAATGTCTTCAGTGAAAGCGTCAGCAGGGAGCAGAGCACACCTTGTTGGGCGGGGGCGTGGTTAGGCAGGAGGCTTTGAGGGTGCATCTGATGGAGGTGCTGGTATGTATTCAGCAGAACGGATGTCTGGAAATGGGGGCAAAGTGAGAAGTAGAAGGAAACCAAAAGAACTTGTCACAAATTTTTCAAGTACATTAGCTCATCTGCCTCTTACTCATTTAACAAACATTTATTGAACATCTATTGGGCAGGCATGAGCTAAGCATTGGGTAACAAAGAAATGCTGAGGCAGCATGGTTACTCTTATGGAGCTCAGTCTTGTGAAAATGTGAACATCAATGCATTACAGTTAACTGTAGAAATAAATACTCAAATGGAGGCACACACAGAGTACTGAGGTGATAACTCTGAAAGAAGAGAATAGCGTGGAAATAAATCTTAAAGATTATCAGGAGAGTTGCTGGGCAAGGCGAGTGGGGCAATGCATTTGAAGCAAAAGAATTGGTGAGGGTAAAGACATCAATGTGTGAAGGGGAACAATATGTATAGAGACTGATGAACTCAGGGTGATGGAAAGAAGGTAAGGGAGTGCAGTAGGAAATAAAACTAGGGACCAAGGCTGGGACCAGATTGTGAAGGGCCTTAAGAGTAATTCTGAGGTGTGAACTTAATCCTGTATGTTTTTTTAAGAAGGAAGCAATAAGACAGTAACCTTAGCAGTAATTTGGAGTACAGAGCTCAGGAAGAAAGAGATTGGAAGCTCAACTGCCCACTGTTATTGAAGGGATACAAGCCACTCTGGAAGCAGGAAGAGTGTACCTTCTCCTCTTCTCTTTCTAGTTTTTTTTTTTTTTTTTTTTTTTTCCGTTGAGAATCCAGCTGGAACCTGGGATCTGTGCTTTACAGAGCCCAGCCTCATCATCACAGGGCAGTGGATAGAAGGGTGGGTTAGAGGCTGAGATTATGGATGACAAACTGGAATATTCGCCCACCCCCTCCGTGGGAGATGCAAGAACCTTTGAATTCTTATCTCTTCTTTCTTACTACTCATTCTGTGAAAGAAGCAATTGTTTCTACCTAAGACTCCTCCTTGGCTTTTAAAAAGGAGAATTAAAGATAATAAAATTGGTAAATGAAAGACACATTTAGTTGCCTGTGGCCTTATATTATTCATTATAGTGGATTATCTAATACCATTGTTATCATCTCTTTTTTCAGGTTTTAGTAAGAGGAAACTTTCATTCTCTCAGGAGGGATATATTAAAAAGCAACTCCACAATTAAAATAACTTTTATTAATAGTACTAGGACATAGTTTCCTGAAGTGTGTGTGAGTGGTGTGTATGCGCGTGCATTCTCATTTGTTATTTTCACACTTTTTAAAGTTTGTCACTTTATATTTTTAATAGATTTAATGAAGTATAATTAACATACAGTATGTCTTGGTCTGTTCGGGCTGCTATAACAAAAATACCGTTTTGACTGGGTAGCTTATAAACAACAGAGATTTCTTTTTCATAGTTCTGGAGGCTGGAAGTCCAAGACGAAGGCATCAGCAGATTTGATGTCTGGTAAGATGGCTGTGTTCTCTCTGTGTACTCACATGGCAGAATGGGCCATGTTGTTCTCTGAGGGCTCTTATAAAGGCACTAATCTCATTCATGAGGGTTCCGCCCTTATGACATAATTACCTACCAGAGGCTCCAACCCCTAGTATCATCACCTCGGGATTTAGGTTTCAACCTATTAAGTTTTAGGGGGAGGGGGCCAGAGACATTCAGTCTAAAGCACAGTACATTGCACATATTTACACACACAACTCGACATATGTGTGGAACTGTGAAAACATCACCGCAATCAAGATAGTGAACACATTAATTGCTCCTACAAGATGCCTCATGTCCCTTTGCAGTTTCTACTTCTGTACCTGTTCCATGTCTTTAGGCAGCCCTTGATCTGCTTTCTGCTGTGACATAGCTTCATGTTAAGTTTTACGAACAAGGAAAAATAAATCCAATGTGTCAGGGAAAGCTATTTGCTTACTGAAACTTTCATTCCCACTCTTTTAAATGAATCCTGATTTATATCATGGAGAGGTAGGAAATCTCTAGGAGATTTTTTCCCAGCCTTCCTTGTAGCTAGGTATTGCCAAAAAAGATCTTGTTAATGAGATGCAGGCAGAAACGTTATGTGAAACTTCTGGGAAGACTGCTTAGGGAGCTAATTTGGCTGGGAAAAAGGCCATTTCACTCTTTCTCTCATTTCTTTTTCTGCTATGGGAATGTATTTGTAATGGCTGGAGCTTCACCAGCCATCCTGGGCTATGAGGTTGCCATGAAAATTGAAGCCATTTACTAAGTTGGTGGAGCAGAGAGATGAATATGCATTTCTAATGTCATTATGATGCTTTCATAGCAAATCTGCATTTTCTACATCTGAACTTCTTTTATGTGAAAGTGTCATAAACTTCTAATTTTAATAAGCAATTCTTATTTTGCTTTTATTTTTATATGTATTTGATCCTATCCTAACAGAAACATTCATAATTCTATTTTTGCTTTCTCAGATCAGTCACAATGCCACCTGATTTTATTTCCATTTGAATTGTATACCTTTTTTAAACATTTCCCTTAGCTTTGACAGAGAACTGGTCACTTCACTGTGGTCAAACCATCTCCTAAAAGCAAGCAAGTTGTTACAGCAACTGGATTCCCGAGGCACTGACACATCAACTTCTCTGACAGAATAAACTGCTATATATTTACCTTTTTACCTTTCTTGACATGGACTTAGGATATTTCCATAACTGCCCTGGCTTAGTGTACAATGTCCATTATCTTAATATGTGTGAAAAATAGAGTCCTCTTGATGAATTTGCCACCAGGTGTAAGGATTTTTGGAATACCGTGGAAATATTTGCATGCTTTATTATGCACTGGGCTCTAGAGCACACCCTCCTTCCTTGCTTACCTCCAACAAGCTTTCTCTTGTGAGGAAATGTGGTTCGTGCTATAAAATATAAACTTAATTAAGCTCTGTTAGGCACTGCATTCCTTGTGAAAAAGGGAAAATGGATGAACTACATAATAAAGAGGAATTGGCCTAGGCAAACAATTGTGCTATTTTTCACTGGCATTTCTGGAAATTAAGCTATTAAATCAGGAGAGCAGATCAGGCTAGTTTGATATTTATTTTTCATCCCTTGACTACAAAATAAAAGGCTTAACTTATAATGACAAAAAATCAACACCTACTGTGTTCCATTCATTAATTCTGGCATTCTATCAAAAACATCTCCCGGATTTGACTAATACGATTTTTTTTTTCCTTCATAAAAGTTTGGAGCATATTAGTCATGATGCCATTATATTGTAGATGTTTTAAAAAGATTTCTATAATTCCTCTCATCCCCTGCCTAGTAGTTTTTAGTGAGAAAACAAAGCTGGGTACATTAGAAAGTTTTGTGGCTTGTAAAAATGTCTTGGCATTTTTTCATACACTTTGGTGGTCTCCAGCTCTCAGTGTTTTGAGAATATTGTAAACAGTTAACTCAAGGCATGGAAAATTTAGTACTCTGGGACGTATTAACTCGGCTTCTTATTTATTTTAGTTTAAATTTTACAAGAGCTTATTTCAAAATAATATTTCCCAAAGTCTTCATTATTTTCCAACTGGGCACATTTTTTTCTTTGCCATTAAAAAATAATATGTATTAGATTTGTTTTGTTCTCATAATATTTCCATGCTAGAATATATATTTCAACTTGTTTTCCTGTCTTTAATTTTATGCAAAAATTCTTCTCATTTTCTTTACTCATATAACCATCTGAAAAAGAAGAATGCAGACAATTGATTCATTGATTTGGACACTAAAGAAAATTGGGCACAGTTGTGTAGCAGTCCATCTTTCTGCTAGATTGAAAGCATCTTAAGATGCAAGATGTGTTTATCTCCCTTAGTTCATGTCTTGCATCCAGAAAATGTTCCATACAAATTTGTTGAATTGATTTGAAAATAATGGAACTGGAAAACAAAACTTTTTGACTTGTGCTCACCAACGTTGTATTTACAGAAAACTAGTTTGACCAAATGATGAAAAAAAACTGATTTGACCAAATATTTATTTCCCTTTTAAGCTATGGTTGCATAGAGTTGATTTGATTTTCTGCTTTTCATATTTTCATGTGAAGAGATTTAAATCCAGTAAAAGAAGCACCTTTTCAATTATTTATATACCCACTCACTATTCTGCAAATGCTTCCACCTCTTGATTGTGAAGTCCCTGAGATCAGAGAAGGTAATTATTCTTGTTGTAGTCCCAATGCCTCAAATAAGGTAAAACTAAGCAATAAATGTTTATTGAAGAATAAGTAATTGACAAATGTGAATTAAACTAACCAATGGTTGACAATCTTGAACAAGTGTGAAGCTGACTACCAAATTTATTTTGGACTTTTAAAAAAAGCATTCTTTTTATTATCTCTTAATTTTATATATCACCCTTCCTCAGTTCTTTGTATATTTTTTTCAATTTAAGGAAGAATTGAATCCCACAGAACAGGGGCTGAGAAGAAAGGCAGGGGGAAAAAAAGCAATCTTCTAATAGCTGGTGATAGGCAGACATAGGGTCTGCTCCATGTTTTTTTAATGATAAATATTTCAAACTGGCTTAGACTATTGATATCCCAGAAAAGATTTACTCCAAAAGCCTTGGAAATAGAGGATTCTGGGTGGCCGGAGGCTATGTGGAGCTTGGCCTCTACCTGAGGTGGAGTGTCAGGAAGGTAGCTGCATCTAGCTCTAAATGACCTCAGAATGAGTCACCTAATAGGCAACTATGAAACTTTTTCTATATTCCTGTCAGAATGACTGGCATAACAGTAGATGCTGATTAGAAGGTACCTATCTAATAGCTCATAGGTAGAATTTTTGAGGTACAGTTATGAAATAGATGAGCAGATTCAAGGTAATTTGAAATATTCAATTTAATGTATAAAAACAGAAATTCATGAACTGTAATATTATCCCCCCAATTTTTCTTTACAATTGAAATTTCTGTTAAAAGCACTTGAGGATGAAATTATTTTCAAATAAATGATGGCATTCAGTAAAACATGACATTTATGGATTAGGATTACTTTGCCTCATTTGGGAAAGCAAAGTTGTCCTGTTGTCCTGTTGCTGCTACATTCACTGAGAAATGAGCGGCTGCAATACTTTGCCATTTTCTCCTCAGTGGGCTCCTGGAGGCCTCTGGACTGATCTGGTGGCCAACAAGGGCCTGGGATACATTGTTTGTAAAGCTGACTGCAACAATTTCTCCTGTCCCTGTGCGCACCCCCCTCTTCAAAGTGATTTGGATTCTCCTCCCATTGACAAGTCTCTTCCCTGCCCCTTGAATCTGGCTGGCCTTGGGACTTGCTCTGACCAGTAGAATGTAGTGAAAGTAATGTGAAAAATTTAAACATAGGCCTTGAAGCTTTAGTTGTCACTCTTGGAATGCTGTCCTGCCACATGACAAAACATGGCCTAACCTGCAAGAAGATGAGAGGCCATGGAAAGAAGAGGTAGACCAACGACTGGTCAGTGGTCAGCACCAGTCACATGAATGAGGCCGTCTTAGGCCAACCAGCCCCCCTCAGCTGTAGAATGACTGTAGCTGAGGAAGTGACCTCAGGCAAAACCAAATGGAAGTGCAGCTCAGCTGAGCCCTGGCCAAGTTTCTCTTACACCAAATCATGAGCAAGTAAAATCATTGCTATTTTAAGCCATTAATTTTAGAGGTGATATGGGGCATGGTAAGAGACAACTATTACAACACCCTAGGAAAAGGACCCTTTTCTGATTTTCAGTAATTAATGGTATGGTATCTCTTCAGATAGCTTTTTATCAACCCCACTGACCCTGCTTGCCTGACCTCTGGTTATCCCTGCTTTGACTCACACTTGGTCTTTGTCTCTGGCCTCTTTAGACTCGTGGCTTGGTTTGGAGTGTCTGTTTTGACTCAGACTCTAGCCTCACCCTGGAATGCTGGGCCTTTGGGTTTTCTTTGGCCCCATACTTTTCAGCCGAAAGGTCAGACCAGCTGTATCGTGGTTATCAAGAGCCTTGTTAGTTGTAGTGTCCAGGGGTCCCTGCTTGGTCAGGACCAGAGTTCAGGGGCAACAGTTCACTGTTTGAAGAGTTATGTCACATAAGGGAGAACTGTCCTTGGGTTTACTGCAGCCAATTTATACTCAGAAAGTATCTTCACACTCACAGTTTCAGTGATTGTTTGAGTCAAATCTGATGACATGTCCAACCCCCTTTAAACTTCCCCATTCAGCTTAAGATAAAGTCAAACTCTTCTTTTCATGTTTTACAAAGTTCTGAATGTTTTGTTTTCTGCCTAACTTCATCATCTTATCTCTCACCATTAATACTCCTTGCATTGTATTTCATGCTTTATTGGATTGAACTCATTTTATATTCTTGAATGTGCCTTGCTAAATAGCCCTGATATTTAAGCCATCAATTTGTAGTACTTGGTTATGGCAACCCGAGGAAACTAATACAGCCTACTATTTGCCATGCAATGTTCAGATGCTTAGAATACGTCATTTGGAAAAATAAAGATCACTACCCTTGAAGAACTTACATTATAGTGGCGAGTGATGGATTATGAATCATAAATGTATGTATAATGTAGTATATGCTATGGATAAAATAAAAGCTTTAGAAGAGTAAGGTGGACTAGAAGTGTAGAGGACTGGAACATGTAGCCCTCACTGAGAAAGTGACATTTGAGCAAAGACCTGAAGATGATGAAGAAATTACCCAAGGGTCATCTGGGGGAACAGTGTTCTGGGCAAGAAGGAGATCTAAAGCCATGTCCTCGAGGGAGTGTGTGCCTGATGTGTTGGAGGAGAACTAAGGAAGTTAGCATGGGGAGTCAAAAGGACCATGAGGTGGGATGGTGGGCGTGGGTCCAGATTACATGGAGCTCCTTAAATCCCTGAAGGCATTTCAGCTTTTACTCTAACTGAAAGCAGAAGCTGATATGGGTTTCATAGAAGGAAGCAATATGATCTAAAATATGTAGGGTTACTCTGCTGTGTATTAGGACAAAGGTAGAAGAAAGGAGAACCATAATTAGCTCTTGCAGTAATCCAGGAAAGAAATAGGCCTCACTTGTACCAGGGCAGAGATAGTGAAAGAGATAAGAAGTGGTCAAATTCTGTGTAGGTTTTGAAGGCAGAGCTACAGAATTGGCTGACAGATCAGATATGGGAGTGTGTCAGAAAGAGAGGAGACAAGGAGGACTCTGAAGTCTGTGTCTCTAGCAAATGAAAAGATGGTGTTCTCTGTTATTTTTTATCCTCTCTTATTTTGCTGAGAGAGAATATAAAATTTTGGGTAAAGTTGATTCCTTCTCTGTTTGCAGCCTTGATTTCTTCTCATTTACTTTTTTGATAGATTTATTTGCTTTAGAATAGATTTCTACCTTCCATTTTAAATAATTTTCTACAATGCCCTGTGATCCTGGACTCTTCATATTGAAGAGCGAGGCATGAAAACACGTTTGGAAGTTCTGTGTATGGAGGGGAGGTAGGAGCCTATTGATTGTGGTCTTTAAGGTGACCTTGTTGCACCATTGATTAGGAAACCCCCAATGATAGATCACTTTCACCTTTTTTCTTCAGTTGTTGGGATACTTAAGAAAAGAATATTTCAGTCATAGAGAGTGTAAGCCTGTGTTTAGGATGCTAAGTGGTTCAAGAGAGCTGGGGCTCTCAATAGTCAGTGTGAGACCTTTTCTAGTAAATTGCCTTGCCTTGGGATGTGACATGTTTTTAGTTCAAAGAATTGTTTTACTCACTTTAAAGGAAAAACCTTTACTATCTTGCCAAGGTAAGTGATGGAAGGTGCCCAGGTGGGTAGACTGGAGGAGGAGATTGAGTCCCTTCTTAGCAGAGTTTCTCTCAGTGCACTTGTTTTAATGTTATCTTCACCCCTGCTTCCCAGGGTACCAAGCGCATGGATTTGAGAGCCTTTGAGGGGTTCAGCAGCATAAATGATGTTGCTTTTTGATTTTTTCCTCTACTAGTTGGGAGTGAATGTCCTCTGTTCAGCTAAGTTATTTTCCATTTGTCAATATGCTTTCCAAATTCTAAAATTTCTATTTTTCTTCTTCTCATTCTCTTTGCCCTCATAGGCTTATGTATTCATGTCTTCATTTTTTTTAATTTTATTTTTTTATTATTTAATTAGTTTCAAGTATATAGTACATTGGTTAGACAATTATATAGTTTATAAAACGATCCTTCTAATTACTCCTTCTCTCCTCTGGTTTTCCATCTAGCCAATATATTAATGTTAACTGCATTCCGTATGCCGTGCTCCCTATCCCCATGACAATCTATCAACTACTAATTTGTAGTTCTTTAACCCTTCACCCTATTTAACCAGCCCCCAAACACCTCTCTTCTCTATCAGTCACCAAATTGTCCTCTATGTTTGTGTGTCTGTTTTTGATTAGTTTGTTCTTTTTGTTCCTTAGATTTTGCCCATAAGTGATATTATATGGTATTTATCTTTTTCTGTCTGACTTATTCACTCAGCATAATAATCCCTAGGTCCATTCATGTCATTGAAAAAGGTAGAATTTCATTTTAATAACTGAGTAATATTCCATTGTATATATGAACCATAACTTCTTTTACTTTCGTTTTAGTAAATTTTCCCATCTTTCACCAGAAGTCCTCTCTTCTCTTGGTTCACCGCTGCACACTTTCCGTTCTCAGCTTTGATGTCATTTCTCTCAGGAAGTCTTTAAGTTTGAGTAGATGCTCCATTACTGTTTCCACAGTTTCCTGTATTTCCATATCATAGTTCTTTACACAGAGTGTTGAAATTGCCTGATTATCATCCACCTTCCTCAATAGACTATAATCTCTGTAAGGCCAGAGACGATGTCTGTTTTATTCAACATTATATCCCTGGAACATGACATAGTATCTAATGTGTAATAGAGATTTAAAAAATATCTGTTGACTCATTGGTTAAAGAATCCTTAACTACATCTACAGCATTCTGAACTCTGACCACACTACTTTTTGAGAGAGCCTGCTGTTTTTTGCTATTTTCTTTGACAGCATACGCCATACCCCCAGGAGTGTCTACTTCATAGACCTATCATAGGACACTTTGAACTCAACAGAAGAAACACATTTTCCAACAGACCTGCTGGGAAGAGAATAACACTTTGTTGGAGAACTTTCCCGTAGCTATATGACAAATCTCCAACGTGCTCTTCTATTTTCATCTCTTCTGTCACAGGATTCTTCATCTCAAACACTCTTTGAACAGCCATCAAAAACCCTAAGTCTTATTCTCAGTGTGCTATATATAGATTAATAAGTCAACTACCTCCAGCACACCAGGTTTCCAAATGCTGGCATCTCAGCTTATCGATTTGGATCTTCTAACAAAATACACCACAACTGTGGTTTAATTTTGTGCCACAGAAAATGCCTTTGCTAGGAAAACATTTCAGTGAAAACCAGCTTCAGGCATCTGGGATCTTACATCCTGGAGGCCTGTAGATCAAAGTGAGATTTATACACTTGAAAAACTTAGATTTCTTTAATTAATAATAAATTCTGCAAATTAAGAGAAGATTTGACATGATAAAAAGTATTACTGTTTCATAAAAGTTATTTCTCCTTTTTCAAAACTATTCTAGACTTTCTTTGAAAGGGATATTTTCCCCCAAGTTTTCTTTTATTTTTCACTCTATAACCATGCAATTATTTACAAAGGAGAAAGAAATACATGTGCTGCAGAGACAGAGTAAATGAGGCATGAGGAACCAGGTAGATACAGGAAGTGGAAAGCTCTGATAATTACACATAGGAAATACAAGCTCCCCTGACTTCCCTTCTCCAAACTCAGCTCATCCTATTACTTTCCCCTCTAGGTTAGGTCAGCTTATACCATTCTACCATCCAACTGGGTACTTCTCTGTAGCACTCACAGCATTTAACATCACTGTTCAGTGTCTGTGTTTCCTGCTAACTATAACTTCTCCAAGGGCAAGAATTATGTCTATCTTGTCCAGTTTCTGTTTTTCAGTGGTTAGAACAGCATTTAGCACTTAGGAGACATTCAAAAACTTATGTATTTTTTTGTAACATAAGGATGAATAAATTCTGACACAGTAAGAGAGATGTGGTAAATTACTTGCAAAGATGGCTGCAGCAACTCCTCACACTTCTTTACAATGTGACTTTGCTGCTCTTTGCAAGAGGTCGAGTCCACTGCTCTTCACCTTGAATCTGGGCTGGTTTTGTGACTTACCCTTGATCAACAAAATGTGGTAGAAGTGACATTATATAACTTTTGAGGCTAGACTTGAAGAGGCCTTGAAGCTTCTGTTGTCACCATCTTGGAGCCAATACTCCATTGAGGAAGCCCATTTAGCCTGCTGGCTCAGTGGAGAACTGAGGTACCAAGCCAAAAGACCCACTGACTGTCACACACAGCAATGAACCCTTCCAGAAAGAGCCAGCCCTAGCCCACTAACCACCCAGTCACAGACAAGTGAGTGAGCCCAGCCAACATCGAGTTGAGCAGAGTTCAGTGATCCTAATTGAGACCTGCCCAAATTATTGACTCAAAGAATGCAAGCAAGTAAATAGTCATTGTTTTAAGCCATTGTATGTTGGAGGTGGTTTGTTTTGCAGCAATGATTGAAACAGGAGGATTTTTTCAGAATTTCCTTAACATGAGAGTTTTCTTCCTTATTCAAACTAGAGAATCTGTAAAACCTGATCCCTCTCTCAACCCTCATGGCTTCACTGCAGACTCAAAGCCATTCCTGGGTAGGTAAAAGCAGCTATAGGTAATTTACAATGAGCAAATCAAGCCAAATTCCAGAATAACAAAGATCTGTTATACAGAGTGATAAAATGTAGTTGATGAGAGTCCATTTTTAAGAAAAATCATTTTTATGAATTCACCTTGATTAATAGAAGTGATTCATGCTAATGATGGAAAATATGGAAAACTCAGATAATTACAGAGAAGTGATAGAATTATTTAAAAATATCAAAATATGACTACTACTACTAATACTAATGTGTTACTACTACTACTACTACTACTACTACTACTACTACTAATGTGTGTTAATAGTGAGTGTGCCCCACAACTTCCAAATTTTTGTAGTAACCTTTCCATTCAGGAACATGAAAATTTCTCTTTATTTACTCTAATCTTCTTTCGAATGTGCCAATAATAAAGTTTTACAGGTATCTACATATTAGGCTGGCATATGTCTTCTTAGGCTTAAGATCAGTAGCTTTTGCACTGATTTTTGTAGTTACTATGAATGTATTTTTTAAAAAAGTTAAACATTATATTTTGTATATTAGTAATCTATTGCAATTATAATGCTGGTTAACAGACAACAAAATCAAGTGGCTCAAAATAATAGGCATTTACTTTGCTAGAAAGTTAATGAGCCAGCTGGAATATTTGTCTGCTCTTGGTGTTTGTCTGGGGTCATGAGTCAGGGGTCAGTTGTGGGTAGGTTAGGTGGCCAGATTAGTTGGCTCTCATATGCGCGGGGGTCAGCTATGGATAGTTGATTTGGGCAGGGCTCTGCTGGTATATAGGCTTACTCGACTTAGCTTCATGAATTTTTTATCTTTCACCAGTGTAGCCTGTGCGTGTACTGTATTCCAAAGGCAAAGACCTGCTAACTCATCTTAAAGAAGAGGAGGCACAAGAAGATGTAGTAACATGCAAGCATATTTCAAGCTTCTGCTTGTGTAAAGTTTGCTAGTGTCACATTGGCCAAAGTAAGTCATAGCTCAAACCAGAGTCAATGCAGGTAGGCACCACTAAATGGAACAGAGACAAGGAACTTCACTGGTATAAAAGAAAACAACTGATTTTGTACATTTGTCTTATTTTCCCTCTCTTTAATCCCGCACCCTCTCCTTCCCTGCCCCCCGCCCCGCTACTTCCACCCCTGACCTATGGATGTTGCCATTTCCTCTTAAGAACTGGATCTCTAAAGGCGGGGCATCAATCTCCTCCACCACGCTTGCGGTGTGCACCCGGGGCCTAGCGCACCTGGGGCCTGGTACATCTAGGGAGACTGGTGCACCTGGAGCATGAACCCAGGACCTTCTGTGTGTAAAGCAGACATGCTAACCACTACACTATGGAGCCACCTCTACATTTGTCTTTTAAATAATGATTTTACAACTATTTCCAAGAAACATTTTAGTAAATTCTCATGTCATCCTCTTTTTGATACTTATAACTTTAATTTCTATTTATTTACGAATATATTGACTAGAACTTACAGATTAGATAACTGGAACAGCTTTGTACTGTTTTGATTTTATTGGAAAAAATTCTAGTGTTTATATGTTAAGGATGTAGATGGATGTTGGTTTAAGATAAATATTCTTTGCCAAGTTAAAAAATGATCTTCCTGTAACAGTAATAGGAATTTATCTTAGTATAGTCTTTAGGATATTACTGAATGTCTCTTAAAAGCATTTGCTTGGATCATGTTTGAAGAGGTCATCAAGAGGATGTGATGATTGGTTGACCCATGAGCTGGACCTGGGCAACTGGAGGCTCCTCACTCCCTCCCATCAGCTTGGTTTTCCTTTTCTAGAAGCTGCCTCAAGGATGTAGCCTTTAGAGAAAAAGGTGTCATTGAGACCATTGGATGGGACTGAACCCCCTTAGGGCCTCTTAACAAACTTTTATGATTGCCGATGCTGGGTACAGAGATCTACTTGCCTTAGGTGCCCAGGACAAGCCTCATAAGTTTCCTTGCCTCTTCTTCTTATTCCTCTTTTTTTGGTGTGTGTGTTGCAGTCTTCTCTTTTTTGAATTTTATTTTATTTTGTTTATTTTTTATTAAAATTATTGGGGTGATCTTGATTAATAAAATCATATAGGTTTCAAGAGTACAGCTCAATAATACATCATATGAATATCGCATTGTATGTTCCCCATCCAAAGTTAAATTTCCTTCTCTCACCATACGTTTCCTCCTTTAGCCTACCTATGCTCCTCCCTTTTTCCTCTAGTAACCACCAATCTACCATCTGTGTCCATGAGTCTCTTTTTGTTTGTCGATTTTATTTGTTGCTTTCAGTTTTATATCTCACACATGAATGAGATCATATGGTTTCCAACTTTTTCTGTCTGACTTATTTCCCTTAGCATGATCTCAAGAGTCACACATGTTTGTGCAAATGGTAGTATTTCATCTTTTCTTATGGTTGAGTAATATTCAATTGCATATATGTACCACATCCTCTTTATCCAATCATCTATCAAAGGACACTTTGGTTGTTTCCATGTCTTTGACACCATGGGCATAGTCATCTTTTTTTATAACATCTTGTTTCCATGTAACAAGAAAAGCTGAAAAGGATCTGGAAAGACACAGGCAGAGACATTTTCCTCAGTAATTCCTGGCCAAGTGTTTCATTGATTTCTTATTTAGTAGAAATTGAAAGTTAATATCATATCTACCCTGTAAATATGCAAACTCAGGTCAAGTGATGGTTAATGTGTATCTTAAAGAGAAGTGTGAGATCATTTCTGGGCTCAGAGATTGGGGCCTGAGAAAGGTTAGGAGTGGCTGTGGTAGCGCAGGATGTGCTGTATATTTATAACAGTAGTACTTTATCTGTAGATTAATTACTGCAGTATATTGTCATTGTGTCTGTTCAGGTCCTTTGAGAAGCAGATGTCAACATAGGATTATATATGATTGAGTTTTTTGGGGGGAAATACCAGTGAATGAAGAAAGTAGAAAAAAACATGAATTAGTAGCTGATGATGCAGGTTTGGGACTTGTGAAATATGAAAGGATTTTGTAGGGACAGTCTCAGACTGTAGTGCATCTCTGATAAAGTTTTGATGAGTCTCATGGGAAGTCCTTTAGTTCAGATTTCTCATTGAAGGAGTCCTGCTTTAGACAGTAGCAGGACAGCTCTAGTCATTGGCTGGAAGCACCAGAGGGAAGTATGACCTTGGCATGAACACCATGTGGATCTGAAGGATAGCAGCTGGAAGCTTCAGTTTTCATTAACATCTATCATTTACAGAGCACATACTATGATCCATACAATTTTAATATTTAATCTACAAAACAAACTTATAAGGCAAATGGTATTGTTCCTATTTTAGGCATAAAGAGACTTCAACTTGAAGAGGATAAATAATTTAAGGTTACTCAGTCGGTAATTGGCAGTGCCAGAACTTAAACATAGATCTATAGATACATTGCTTTTGGTTGAAAGCAACAGAAAAAAAAAACTTCGATAGGAGAAATTTATTTTCAGGGCATAGACACAGTTATCACACAGAACCCAAAGGCAGACAAGTACCCAGGGTGACCTAGAAGCAGAGATTGCCATAGGCTCCCCATTTCTTACCTATATTCTTCCCAGTGCATGTGATTATTTCTTCTCTGTTGCTACAGAACTTGTTTTCTTATGCATAGTAGAAAAATGGCTGCTGACAATTCTTGAGTTCAAGAGAGCATCAAAGACTAATGGTAGAATTACTTTCTTAGGGCGGGAGGTGGTTGTTCTGTATCAGTTAGGATCAGGTGCCTTTATTTTGTTTAATTCATTTTGCTGGGGCTGGGATCTAGTAAGGAGATTCTATTTGGGTGGGATGGGGGTCTGGGTGCTACTGTCGTTGTTTTGTAAATGGATGGGAAAGGGAAATAAGTTGCCAGAAATGGAGATGTTGGATGTAAAACTCAGCAGGTGTCCACTGCAACATAGGTTCTGCAATGGAGTGAACCCTAAATAAGATTGTAGTGAAATTTCTGTGCATATATATATTAGAAGACCAGTAAAAACACTTTATACAAGGCCATTTAATGAGCTATATTCTTAATTTAATAAGTATTTATTTTACATAAAGATAACTGGTTTTTAGCAATAAAATATTCCATGAAATTTATTATTTTTGACATGAGTGAGAAATGTGTAACATACTTAAGATCGTGTAGAGAAATAAAACAGTAAGTTTACATTATTCTAGATTCTTGGGGAGCAAGAAGTTAAAGCAGCTGGCCCTGATTTAATTTGATTTCTGGAAGGATGCTCTTGGGGAAAAGAGCAAGGCAGGTGACGAAGTATAATCTTTTTATAAATATTCTGACAGATGAACCTTCTGGTAAATAAATTAATGATGTGTGTTAGGAAGAGAATCCTTATTTATGTCCCTAACTAATATAATTGGTGTTTTTTTAAGAAGAGAAGATTTGGACTTAGACAGGTATAGAAAGAAGACCATGAGGATATAGTGAGAAAGCCATCTACAGGCCTCAGAAAAAACAACTCTGCTGATACCTTGATCCAGGACTTCTTGCTTTCAGATTGTGATAAAATAATTTTCTCTTGTTTAAACCACCCAGCCTGTAGTCTTTATTATGGCAGCCCTAGGAACCTAACACAAATGGGAAGGAGGATAGTGTTCCATTCTTTTTGTTCACTCGTGGGATTCATGCAGGACCCAGCTTTATTGCTTTGCTTTGTGTGTCTTCCTTCTAGGGGCTTTCCATTGTACCTAAAATTTCTTATCCCTTTCGAATTAGAATATTTTGTATTAAAATATTCCCTTTCATAAAAAGAATGAATTATTATTAAGGAATATTGTGTTTGAAGTGGCATTTTATTCGTGCTGCTAGAAGCTGCAGGTCAAACTTTTTATGATGAATGAAGTAAATTATCTTGATATTTTGAGAATATGATAAAATATGAAAAAAGATATATATACATATAATGTACCTTGAAACTTAAGTATTTATTTTGCTATATGACTTATTACTGGAGATTCTGAAGAGTTTTACTAGACTTAATTAACTTGCTTTGTTTTCCCTCGGTGGAAGATTTGCAAATTGCAAAATTTTCTAATATTCTCATGAACTCTCTGTGATTATTTTAAGGGCAAATGTAGATTCTACTATAATTTTAAATGGAGAAATTTCCTAGAATAAATAGGATTTTGAACTATCTCAGTTAATGCCTTCGTTCAGACAATGTCTGTGATTTCTTCCCTGAGAAGAGCAGAGGGGTGTCACTCTACTGTTATGTTTAAAGGGAATGTGGGAATCTAAATATTGAATTTTTATCTCCCCCTAACCAACTTGCTAATTTGCACAATACTTGAGCTATTTGAAAGCATTCTTAGAAATGGCTATTTGACATGGTATTCTAATTTTTCAAGAAGCTTTGCAATAGAAAGTATCGGCTAGCAGCTTTCCTTTATCAGTTCCCACTTCCATTTTCTGAGCACAAGGGAGTACACTGTCAATTTAAAGAGCACTCACGCCAGATCTACTCATACATAATATATCTACCTACTCCCTACCTTCTCCTTATATGTTTTAAAGGAATAGTATGTCATAGGTCATGTTAAAATTTTTTTAATGCTGTAAAAAGACAGTCTTCCTTACTGACTCTGAGACGTCCAGAGCAAACAGATAGAAAAAGACAAATGAATGATTGAGATGTGGTTCGTAGATTTCCCTTTTTTGTGATTAGTGTTGCTGAAGGAGGTAAAGATATTTTTGAGCTGATAAGAACTAGTTTAGGTACCAAGCTCTAAATAGAAGAGGGCAGAAGGGTAGAGGAAAGGGGCCATGCCATTGACTTCCTTAAAGGCAGTATTCCTAGGAGATTCTGGGCAATGACTTCTAGGAGTTTAAGAGATATATTCTAAGGGAAACTCTAAAGGTCTTAATTTCCTGTAAAAATCTACAAGGTGTGCATTAGGGCAGAAGCCAGTGTTTAAGCCTGCAAAATATTTGTCTTCCTGCCTGAGGGCCTGAGCAATTATGTGAGCTATCAGTTCTCTGTTCTTCTCATTTCAAGTCCCTCAGTAGATATTTACTTATTGACTTTAAGCTGCCAGATCCTGTGACAGTGTTAAGAGAGTCTGGATTAGAGACTGCATCAAGATGAATAAGAGTTTTTCTTTCCTTTAAAAAGTTTATACTTTTATGAAAGAGAAAGCATGGAAATACAAGGCTCTCTAAACTCTAACCGGTTAGAGATACTATGGGCAAGTGGCAGATTTTGACAGAAAAACAGGGAATATATGCTTTAGCTTGAGTTATACTATGTGTATGGGACCTTACCAGAAAAGGAGAATTCAGATCTTTTGATGAAATAATAGCATCACATGCTCCACAGAACAATCAGAGAATTATTGGGTCCTAGTCTAGGCAGGTAAGCCTGTTACAAGGTCAAGGAGTAAGAGATGCCTAACGGTGGTTGGTGTCTTCTCATTTAGGCCATAGTGTCAGTTCTGTGAAGGTAATTGCACATACAAACCTGACACAAAAAATTAGACAGTGCTCTGTTTTCCTGGAGCAGGCAGATGATATATGACACAGAGTTCTCACTAATATATCAAATCTCAGAAACCATTATCTCATTCTGTTGACTTATATGAGGTTGACTATGTCTATAGGGAAGACTTGTGGTAATGATGTAGAAGTCCCATAAGAAACAGAAGATCTTGGATACACAGAGGGTATCCTTATTTCTTCTTGTCCGGGGAATAAAACTACAGATAAGTATTAAAATTACCTGTTTACTTCTTTTAAAACACTCATTAGAGGACATTTTCTATCTTGCTATTATTGTAACCTCAGTTACTACCACAGCATGTCATACAAAGAGTTTTCTCAATAGGTATCTGTTGAATAAATATTTAACATAGGAAAACATTTATATTGAATGGATGGCAATGTAGAGGTGTTGCTGAAATAGAATTTAGATTTTTGAGTCTTATCTTAGGACCCAAGAATGGTAAGTTTGGGGCTAGGGTGAGGATAGAGTTCAAAATGATATGGTTGAGATTTAAACTAAATATGAAGGAGAAGACAAATAATCACTGTGTAGGGTATGGTTTTGGAAAACGAAGGTAGTAACAAGGAATATAGGAGATAATTAGTGATTTTCATGGAAAATCAGCAATGATAATGAAAGCCAAAATTATGGCCTCTGTTAGAGGCCATATACCTCTTATATACCTCTACAGAATATAAGAAATGAACAGACATTGTGAGATTTTAATACAAGGCGAGGAATTTAAATATTTTCATAATTATCATTGAGATTCATTGAAATATTATTAAAAATGGAAAGATGGCAATAGTATTTTTTTTTAAAGAAACAGAAGTTTTATGATAAAAGGTAGAGAAGTAATTATGTAACAAAGATACATAGACAAGCATAGAAACTTATGACGGTATAGACTATTGCTAAGGGAGATTGAAAAGAGAATCAGAAATTATATTATTGGAGGAGTGTTCTTTAAGCTTCCTAGCCAGATGGAAAAAGAGATAACATGCTTTTGATTGAGATCCAGAAGATGACCTTGTGTCGACACAGTCATGATTGAGAGATTTCAGCTTTAAAAAAAATCTGCCAGAATCCTCAACTTACTAAGAAGCTGAGTGCTTGCACACTCATTAAGTTATTTGAGAAGCTAATAAAAATCTCTTGAAACATAGGCCATTAGGAGAACAGTTCCTATGGGTCTGCCTCAGACATCTATGAAGAATATATTGAGAATGTGAAAGAAGCAAAGTTTTGGGGGAAGTACTGTGACATCTTAGAGTTCATGATAATGACTGGAGAAAACTGGTGTGGTTGGTCATGTGCCACAGATTTCAAGAGGGTAGATTTAGAAAAAGATCAAGGAAAACATAGGCATGATTTAATGGCATGCTATGTCAAAGGGAAAATGCCACAGTTTTGGGAACTTCTTACAAATACTGTTCTGATTTTGAATATTGTAAACCATCCATCTGATAACACTCATGGGCAATTCTGAAAAGAAATTAAGATCATTGCATAGAGAATGTAGATTTTTGAAAGATATCTAAAGTGGTAGAAATAGGGTTACAAATCCATGAAAAAATATGCAAGAATAATCCACATGTGTAAGAATAATGTCCATAAGACTCAAGTATATTCAGAAGTGCCACTGATGACAAAATAAAATAGAATATCTTCAATATATTCAGAACAAGAAAAAAGATCAAGAAAGAGGCAGTATAACAACATTTAGGAAGAAGATGTAGCATTATACATTACCCAGTAGATTTTCTTGTATCAGTTTAATCTTCATACTAAAAAGAGTGGGGGCAAACATTTGAATAGGAAATGCAAACTCAATACAAATAAGGAGATAAAAGAGCATTAGCAGTTCAAATGAATTCAAATCTTATAAAGCAAATTAATGACACCTTGGTGTACTCAGAAAATTCAAACGAATTAACTGAATCACTATTTGTTATTGCAGAGAAATTGTGAAAATTGGGCAAGATGTGGGAGACAGAAGTCAGGCAATTATTTAAAAATTTTTAGACTGAAAGGTGATCTTTATAATAATAATACACATTTTTGTCAATATTTAGCAATACATATTGTTAATCTATTGCAATCATCCCCCCTTTTTATGATAATTTTAACGCAATCCCAGATGTCATATACTTTTATCTCTAAAAATATCGGTATTTATTTAGAAAATTTTTAAAAAGTTATTTTTATGCATAACCAAAGTATGAGCAGAGGCAGCTCATTTAACAAAGATTCATAGTCGATCAGAAGTGGAAAATTACCATCGGGATGTAGAATGGGCTGACACAAGGTCATACTAGACTAGTTTCATTTCTTTGATAGAATTTCTTAACTTGTCAATTCAATGCAACCAAAATGATACTGTATGTCTGAAGTTCATCAAACCATTTGACAAAGTCTCCTTAATTTGTGGGAAAGATGGAGGCATACAGGTTGAATTCCAATATTCAATTGAAATAATGGATTTCTGTTCAATTGGAGGAAAGTTTCTATTCTTAGCCTTGTAATTTTTCATATTTTTACCAATAACTTTGAAGAAGATATAGAAGGTCTGTTTATCCAAGTTGTAGATAACAGAATCATTAGCCCCAAAATCTTAACTATCTGGAAGGTAGAATCCAATATACTGAAATTTAATAGGTCTCAATAAATGGTCCTTTATTAGTTTCCAAAAATTCTATTCTGAGAGACAGGAGGTTTCAGTTGGCAGTAAATACACAATTGACTAATGGTATGACAAGGCTTTCAAAGAAAAGGAAATGTGATTCGAGATTGTAAGAATACATATAGTTGTTTAGAAAGAGAGCAGTTATAAATTTATTCCTTTTTTGTCCCATTGGGTCATTTTAAGAAGATTTAGACAGATTGAGTAGTTGAGAGGTAAATACAAGAGTAAGTGATATTAACACTAAGCCATATCATGTCAACAATAAAGTTGTTGAAAGAAATGAGAGTAAATATTCTGGAAAAGAGAATACTTGGGTGATGTAATAACCATCTTCTGATATTTGAAGGGTTGTCCTGTGAATGTATAATTAGACTTTCTGTGATGACTTAAGTGTTAGCATTTTAACCAGTAATAGAACTTCCAGGGAGATAGTTTTGGCTTGAGACACAGAAAAAATTTTCTAATGGTCAGAATCACCTAAAATGTGTGATTTATTTTTAAGTTATTGGAGGTGTTCCAGAAAAGAGGCATCATTTCTTGGGGTGTTATACTAGGCATCCAAGCTTTGGATGATTAGGTGACACTTAATGTTTCTTTTCATGCCTGATTTTCTAGTATCTATGAAGCTGCTTTCAGCTTTCTTGACTTCAAAGAGTCCAATTTTCTAGTAATTCAATCCAGTATAATTATGTTTTAACCTCAAAGGGATTGTATAACTTAATAGGGATCTTGTCTAGCTTCCTTTCTCCTTAACTTTTGCCTGATTCACATTCACATGGTTTCTGACTGTCATCCTGTCTTCCTGGAAAATTTCTTCCTCTTTTAAACTCAAACTCCCCTTATGGTTCAGATATCCAGATCAACTATGGCTTTCCAACTTCTAGTTTTTGTTTGATGGAAAGGCTCTTTGATGTTTTATTGCCAGGCGGTTGGTGACAAACCTTCAATAAAACCCAGTGAATATTCTAGTTAGTCCCATCTCAGATTATTACATTTGACCAGCTATAGAACTTTCTATAAAAATTCAAAGTCTTTATATGTTAATAAGTTTACAAATTAGCTCTAATTTAACTATAGACATCATAATCTCCACAATTACATTAGAGTCATACTCTCACAAAAGAATTTATTTAAAAACCCATTTGGCTTGTGGGAGGGTTTGAAGTAATGGCGGCAAACACAACTAGAAATGAACATATATATGAGGAGACAAAGTTAGAGATGAAGATTTGGGAGAGTTTATGAAATGGATAAGTTTCTTAAAGACTGTGCAGAGAAAATAATGGGAATTTCAGCTTTGTTCCTGGTGTCACTCCAAGTGTGCTCTGTTAGACTGGAGACTTAAATTTATTCAACACTCAGACCAAACGTTAGACTAAGTAAAGAATAAAGAAGAATAGTGTTTATAGTCTTTTGTGTCATGGCCTGTGCTGGGTACTTTATGTTGCTATCTCATTCAATTCTGCCACCCTTGGAGGCAGGTTGTTAAAAGGTACAGATAAGGAAAGCGTTCAGGAGGCTAAATACTTGCCCCATCTTGTATGGCTAGTAAGCTATGGAGTGCTGATTGACTTTGACAAATGTTTACCTTTTCTACCGTATCACACTACATTCTCTGTTGTAGGGGCAAAGATGGGGGTCTCAAGACATAACATGTATCAGTGGGCCAATGAGACTGTAACAATCTTTTTGTCATTATAAGCAACAAATTGTTATTTGTTTTTAATGGAAAATTCACAAGATTTAAATACTAGATTTCTAGAATTTCCTTGAGTTCAAAGTAGACAGTTCATTGTAAGAAGCCGTAAAGCACATGTAGATTTGTCAGCTATCATATAAGTCAAGCAGGTAGCTCAAAGCATTCTGTAAACCATGAAAAAGCAGAGGTTTTTTTTTTTTTTTAAATAATTCTATAACTGTCCCAGATACCAATGTGGTAACTTTGCTTGACCTCAGATGTTTCAGGTGACAAGATTAAATCAATGTGGGAAAGGTTTCTTGACCTCCACATACCTCAAGTTCAATGAGACCTGCTTGAGAGGAATGCAACTCCAGGCTCAGGGCTGTGGGAAGCCTTTGGTAGCTGGTGACATGTTGGTGGAGGGCTGTGATAATGCACTCCCCATCAATTCCCTTATCTCCTGATTACACTGCTTTTTAGAAGCGATTCCTAGGGTAAATCTCTTCAATTGATTTTTGCTGTCAGGAGTCAGTTTGAGTCCACATAGAAAAGTCACATTAGTACCTCACTGGTTAAGTGCTTGAGCAATTTGCCCTACATGCTAAATTATGGGCTTTATCAGCTCAGAGCTGCTTAATTTCTGGAGCGGGGTGAAAATGATACCATTTGGACCAACCGTTGATCTTCACATTTCAGTCACTGGGAAGTTTGGCAGTTTGAACTTCTCTGTAACTTTAGAAAAATCCTCCAAGTTCTGGGACTGATTTTTTGATATAGCTGGCAGTCCCTGTCTCGCTTGATAAATTGTGTGGTCATGTTACTGTGAACTGCTATAGAGTCTGACTCCTCTCTTCAAATAATTATAAGAACTTACTAAAAATGATAATATTATTGTTAATGTTAGTGTTTGTTCCCAGTTTGTGTGGTTGTGTGATGTGACATGCAAATAAAGCAAAAACAATAACATCACAAAGAGCAATGACAGAAAAAAGAAACACCGTCTAGTTCAATATCAAACAGTTGGAATAAATCACAGTGCTATTCCCCAAATGCCACTATGTCTGTTTGAGGAGAGATGATATTTCATTCCCTTTTTGGTTTTTGTTATTTTCAGGTAACCCTCACTGAAACTCCTGGAAACAAAAATACCTTTCTTCTATTTATAAATTATTTCACCCTCCTTGAAGTCTCCTAATAACTTTAGTTACATGACTAATTGGACTTCTATTTTGCACATCGATGTTTTGAAGGAGTGGGAAAAATTTCTAGTGAATCCTCTTAATGGGATTTTGGAAGAGGCTTGGTGATGATCTCTCACTGTATTACTCTTTTAAGTATTTTAAACAATAGATGAGTATTATGTTCATAAAATAATCCCTTATAATTTCCCTGAGCAACAGACTAATAATCAGTTTTCGTTCCTGGACTTATTCCTGATTTCCTTGGCTTCTGATCATATTCTCTTCTCCTGTGTGAACCTCTATTTGCCTTCAGCATCCCAGATTTCCTCTACCTTCCCCACAGTCACCAGTCAAATGACATCTGGAAGGTGACTTGGCGTGCTTTACAGATTGGAAACAGAAATGCACACTGCATGCATGGACAAAGTATCAGGTATCAGTTATTTCAGTGTTGAGGATTCATAAAAGACTTACCAGAAGATGTGTTTTTAAAACTGTGATCAAAATAAGTAAATAATATTTATTCATTCATCCTTCAGGTCACAGTTTTGAAAACTGTGTGATATTGTTTCCCAGGTAGTGAAAAAGAGCAGAGACAAAGATCCAAAAATGAGAAACATTGATGCGAATGGGGACTTCTAAGGTTTAGTATGGCTGCAGCATAAGGTAAAGAGGGGAAGGAGAAATGGGTGAGGGCAGAGAACTGGGCTGAGCCAGGTTATGAAGGACTTTTCCTGGTTTCAGTTTACTTTCTAAGGAGTTTATATTTACTCTAAAGGAAGCAAGGGCATAATTTCCTGGTCCTTCAGAAAATTTGTATTTCCTAATACCAATGATTTACCTCCACATCTCAAACAAGTATTGCTCTTTGCCAAACAAGAATCTATCCCTTGGGATGAATAGAGGGGAAGATGAAAACATTTCCTATTGTTTCTCACTGAACAAGTGTGAATCCTGAGCACAGTTAGGCTCAAACCTACATCTTATGATGCATCACTCTTAGTGATTAGTCATTTTTGAAAACCACATTCCTTATATTTGTGGAGCCTCTTGCATTTACCAACTAAACCACTTGACTGAATCATTTTGAAATACAAAATCTGATCATGCCCCCTGTTATTGATAACCCTGCTTTCCAAGATAATACAGTCCTTATGACCTGTGGCATTGGTCCAGCATCCGTTTCTCCTTTTGGTATGTGTTTCTGGAAATTTCTTGATAAACAGGACAATCAACCATAAGTGTGTTTTCCTCACTGGTTTCTGTAATAGGTCTTCATTGTCCTTTTGTGTTTTGATATGCTCTGTTCTCTCATTTCATGAAATGACTCTTAGGTCTAGTGCCAACATCTTTAACCACTTCTCATTCTTCCTTTGTTCCTTCTGTGTGAGTATTCTTCAGGGCCCTGTCATTATTTCTATTCTTTTCTTCCCATATAAACTTTCTCTAGGTCATCACACTTACCCTCGTGACCTCTACTGATATTTAGGCACCAATTTTTTAAAAAAATTATTTATTTATTTTAATTAGTTTCAAGTATACAGACATTTATATAGTTTATAAAACGATTCCCCTAATTACTCCTTCTCTCCTCTGGTTTTCCACCTAGCCGATATATTAATGCTAACTGCATTCTCTATGCCGAGATCCCCATCCCCATGACCATCTATCAACTACTAAGTTGTACTTCTTTAACCCTTCACATCATTCTCCCAGCTCCCCAAAACGCCTCTTCCCTCTGTCTGTCACCAGATTGTCCACTATATTTGTGTGTCTGTTTTTATTCATTTGTTCTTTTTGTTCCTTAGATTTTGCACATAAGTGAAATTATATGGTATTTATCTTTCTCTGTCTGACTTATTTCACTCAGCATAATAACCTCTAGGTCTATCCATGTCATTGCAAATGGTAGGATTTCTTTTTTTTTTTAATGGCTGAGTAATATTCCATTGTATATTTGAACCATAACCTCTTTATCCAATTATCTGTAGATGGGCATTTAGGTTGCTTCCATATCATGGCTATTGTAAATTGTGCTGCCATGAATATTGGGGTGCATAGATCTTTACAATTATTGTTTTGGTTTTCTTTAGATAAATACCCAGAAGTGTAATTGCTGGCTAAAAAGGTATATATCTCTAGAATCAGCCTTTCACTTGAGTTCAGTTGCATTTTTTTTCGAACAAACAACTGAACATTTCACTTCGATGTGTCAAAGACACCTTATAATCTATATGTCTGATGTTGACTTCTGCATTTCTTCTCCCATTAGCATGGCTCCTTCACTATTCCCCAAGCTAGATATATCTGAATCAGTTCTATTTCTTTTTTCTTTCTAATTCCTTCCATCTTCATCTCTATATTTATCTCATCAGCAAGTGCTATGCAGTTTACCTCTTAAATGTTTTCAGAATCTGGCTTCTCTATTCCTATCTTTCCTTAAGAGAATATCTCCCTAGTCTTCCTCCTTATCTCCAGCTTATCTATTTATAGTTTATCCACAATACTGTCATTAGAGTTAGCATTCCGAAATAAACAGAAGCTTGATCATTTAATAATTCTGGCTAACAATGTTCATCATACATTCTCTGTAGAATAGTGTTTAAGATCCTTAGCATGATATTCATCATCCAAATCATCTGTTGTTACTTCACCCATGAATTGTTCACTCCGATCATATTCATCTTCCTCATTCTCTGCACACTCATTGCCCTCTGTGGTTTTGCTCATGTTGATTTATCTACCATCAGAAGAGGAATCTCTGTCCAGGTAACTTGGTTGATCGTTGAATGTCACTTTCCTTGTGAAATTTCCCTGGAACTTCTTAGCAAAAATTAATAACTGTCCCCTCCTTGGCGTTGCCACAGTACTTTGTACCTGCCTTTTTAGCATTTATCATAATAAAAAATAATATATATATACATTCATATATATAATTTCAGTTATTTTTATTTATGGGTATACTCTCCTCACTCGATAGACATGATATGAAGATAAGGACAGCATCTTAGTATCAACTTCATCTTTACATCTCCAGACTTTAGTACAAAGCTTGGACCTGGACCACTTGATAAGAATTTGAAATCTTTTTGTTCAATTAAATTTAGCAAATGGTAATGAGTTTAGGACAATCATTTTTCTGTTTAGAACATGGCCAGAAATTACTGGGAAAAAAGGTAAATATCAAGAAATAGACAACAAGTATGTTTTTAGTCAGCGTTGAGTGAATCGTTTGCTTAAATATTAAAAGGCAAAAACATGATTTACATGTATTTAACTTAATGTATGCTGCAGGCATTAATAATGCCCCTTTTAGAAAAGAACAAATAGAACATCAGGAGAATAAATAGAACCTTAGATCTATACATCAAGTCCTCTGTTTTTGTTTTTCATTCAGGTTGAGAGATGAGGCAGAGCTATCAATGTAGTATTGTTAGGCAGAAGCAGAGAAAATGCACCATGGCAATTACGACAGGCGCTTTAAGAGACATACTGGTTTTGGAGAAAATAAATTAATGCACAATAAAGCCAGTAAAGGAGTCATTTTAGAAGTTACCCTGCAGGTGGAAAAAAAGTGCTTTTACTTATTATCTCAATTCATGGTATTTTGTTTGAATGTTGAAATTAGTATTCAGTAATAAATGCTTTTTTTTTTTTCTTTTTGGTGAGCTCAGTGTGTGCTTGACTCATTGGTAGTCTGATGAGAAATATTACTGCATTCCATGTCAAAGGTTAGGCATAAAAGCATCCTGTTCTGAAGTTAAAATCTATTTTAGTCAAGTAAATTGGAAATAATTATATTGTAGGAACAACTCACAATTTTCCAGTTTTAGAAAAGGCAGAATTGTAAATGAAATTTAGGTTTGAATAGGAGTTTAAAATAATGATATACATGGAATTTTATAGTTGAAAAAGACTTTACATGCATCTAATTTACTTGGAGAAAATTGGAGCTTTGAAAAGTCAAGTAATCTGTCTGAAGTCAAGTGAGTCTCGGTTTAACCTAGAGAACTGACTCTTCACTCAGTACTTTTTCCATCACCACAGTCCTAATTTTCCTGTAAAAATGAAGGTATATTCCTAAATTTTTTTTTTTTTTATCTTGGGCCAGTAGCTTTGATTTTCAGCTGCTTTGAAAGTTTTTGATGGCTTTGATCCAGTTACTATTCTGGGGTTGAAAAGCATTTATCTAAATAGCTATACTTCTCCTTAATATCCACGTACCCTTATAAAATAGTAAGTTAACTTGGAAAAGTGTAGTTTTTATTTTTTTACCACAAAAAACTTATAGTAATATGCCTAATCAATTTAAGAAACACTTTATAACAAATAATTTCTTGACTTTTTTGAAAGTACCTAGTGTAAGATGGTTCTTGCAGTCTGCCAGAACAAAGTAGTTCCTTGTTCCAGCAGTTGGATTCAGTACATGTTTGTACTTTGTTCTTTCTTAAGTCATGTTTGATGTGGAAGAGTCAGGTTTAGCTCTCCTGTTGCAGTCACTAGAACTTTGCTTGATAAAGTGCTTCTTTCTGTCATCTATCTATCTACCTACCTACCTACCTGTCTATCATCTATTTATTTTTTTCCAGATTTATTGAAATAAAATAAAAAATTTGTTGCTTGTATTTACATTGTACAATTAAATGAGTTTTTTAAATTATAGTTGGCATATAATGAATGATATATCAGTTTCAGTTGTATAGCTTAGTTTGAGAAAGTAACATAACTTGCAAAGTGATCACCCTACTAAATCTAGCATTCCTCTTCACCCTTACATTTTTATTACAACATTATTAACCATCTTCCCCATGCTACACTCTACATCTCCATGTCTATTTTGCAATTATCCATTTGTACCTCTTAATCCCTTTGCCTCTTTGCCCATCCCCCAAACCCTTCTCTATCTAGTAGCCCTCAAAATAGTCTCTGTATCTATGAGTTTATTACTGCTTTTGTTCTTGTCATTTATTTTGTTCTTTAGATTCCACATGTATGTGAAATCATGCAATATTTGCCTCTATATGACCTATTTCATTCAGTGCAATACCCTTGAGGTCCATCAAGGCAATATCTTTTTCCATCCCCTTCCTTTTAGTCTTTTAGTCTGAAGTGAGTCTCTTAGAGGTAGCATAGGTAGGAATCTTGTTTTCTTATCCATTCAGCCATTCTATCTTTTGGTTGGAGCACTTTATTTTTTTCCATTTGAGGTACTTGTTGATAGGAATGTAATTATTACCATTGTTTATTCCTGTTTTTGACACATGCTTTTTCTTCTTAAAAATGTCCCTCCAACATTTCCTGTAATTCTGGCTTGGTGATGATAAATTCATTTAACTTATTTTTCTCTGGGAAGCTCTTTATCTGTCCTTTGACTCTAACTGATAGCTTTGCTGGATGAAGTATTCTTGGTTGTAGATCCTGGGTTTTCATCACATCGAATATTTTGTCCTGCGTAGTTTCTTTTGAAAAATCAGCTGCCAGTCTTATGGGTGTTCCCTTGTAGGTAATTGTTTTTCTCTTGCTACTTTTAAGATTCTCTCTTTGTATTTAACCTTTGGCGCTTTAATTATGGTGTGTCTTGGTGTGGGCCTCTTTGGGTTCATCTTTTTTGGGACTCTCTGAGCTTCCTGGGGTTTTATGTCTATTTCCTTTACCAGGTGATGAAAGTTTTCCAACAATATTTCTTCGAATAGCTCTTCAACATCTTGTTGGCTTCTTTTTTTCTTGCCATTCTGATTGAGTGTCCTTGGCTTTTATATCCTCTGTATAGGTCATTTGGTCCTCTTCTTTATTCACTTCATTTATTCCATTTAATATACTCTTTATCTCAGATCATGTGTTCTTCATTTTTGACTGGTTCCTTTTTATAATTTCCATTTCTATTTTTATGTTTTTATCTCTTTGTTAAAGTTCTCACTGAATTCATCTATAATTCCCATAAGTTCATTGACCATCTTCATAACCAGTGTTTTGAACTCTGCATCTGTTAGATTGCTTGACTCCATTATTCTTAGATCTCTGTTTTGTTCTCTCATATGATTTCTACTTTGTTTTCCCATTTTGGCTACCTTTCAGAGTCTATGTACTAAGCAAAGCTCCTAAGTCTCCTGGTCTTATTAGTGTAGTTTTGTGTCCAGTAGCACAGTCCTAAGAGAGATTCAGCTGCAGGCCAAGTTTAGCCCAAGCCTCTTCCCCAAGCCTCTACCCACCTGTTAAGATTCAGCAAGCAATCCACAGATGCTGTGCTTATAATTACCTCAAAAGCCACACTAGAAACTGAGGCCAGCTGCCACCAGTGTCTTTGTGGTGCTCAGCAAGGAGCACCCGACTCTCCGAGGACACACCTGGATGTGGCTTGGGTGGGGCTGTGAGTTGGGAGAGGCAAGGTTTCAGGGAGTTCTCTGGGCAGAGCAACTTCTGTTATCCAGTTTGATGACATCTCGGCTGTGGCAGTGCTGAGTCCGCACACTGAGAGGGGCAGGGCTCAACAGGGAATACTAGATACTGCTGGTACCTCTGTATAGAGTGAGTCTCACCTCCTGTCCTCACCCTGACAACTCAGTGTCTCCTGTAAGTCCCTGGTCCTCCTTGCACAGCAGACCTGATACTGGTGCTCAGAGCGAGCAGGTCTGTTATCATGAAAGTCCTCTTGCAGGCACAGCTCTTTGAAGAGGTGTCTGCAGCTGTGGGGCACTGCTACCGTGGAGTTTGTCCCACTCAGCGTCTGGGGACTTGATAGCCTTGCATCCTTGCCCATCCTACCTTTCCTCATTGCAGGGTGATTTCTTATTTCCCTCCTTAGTTGTAGGGCTTGTTCATCTAGATCCCAAGTGACTTTCCTTGCTGTTTGCTCTGTGTTTCTGTAACAAGTTTGATTTGGTTGTTAAAGGGATAAACAAAGCCTCTGTCATCTACACCGTTTTTTTCCTCCCTCCAAAGGGCTGCTTTCTTAAATATTAACATAAGCCCTTATTACTTTTTTCTCTGAGTGAAAGGAGGTAGAAACTGTGAAGAAAAGGGAAAGGCAGAGGTAGGGGTAGTGGGAGACCAAGAATCAATTGTCAAAACATCCTTCAACTTTCCTCGCCTAATATTTGCAGAGGCCGAATTGATAACAAAGACTTCTTCATACTTCGGTTATTTTATTTTTACAATATCCCTCAATGTTATCATTGTGGGCATCACTGTATAATGAAAACAGGCTCAAAGATGCTAGATAATTTTTTCCATGTGACGCACCCAGTGCATTGCAGAGCTGAGGCCTGGCTGAGGTCTGAAGACTCTTAGTCCAGAGCTCTTTCCTCTCCCCGAGCTGTCACATTTCCAGTGTGGAAACACTCCAAAGATAATTCCATTTTAATGTCTCATGATGTTCATCTGCAGAATTTTACTGGACACTTGAGCACAAGATTGAAAAGTCAATAACGGAGTCTTTTAAGGGAGATTTCATGTACTCTCTTGTTCAGATTTTTTCCGGATTCTGATAATCTTATAAGAGGAAAGTTTCAAAGATGTTTACAGAATGAAAATCATAGCATTTACTAAAGCAGTGTGTCAGATCTTTCCAACAAAAATCTAAGTTTCTCAAGAGTATGGGTCAGGTTGTGTTTTTCGTTTGTTTGTTTGTTGGTTTGTTTTTTGTTTTTTAATCTCATCCCCACTCTCACAGTAGTTACTAGCATAATATTCTACCCAAATAGAGAGCTCTTTCAATGTTAATTCCTCAGTGATACTAATGTCCAAACTTTCATTTAGCTCCAAGACTTTATAATTCTATGGGTCTATGTAATGATAAAGAAATTTATAATTTATAATTTCAGACACTCAATTATATTTATATGGCAGAATACTATAGATGCAATCACCCTTCCAAAATTGCTACTTTTTCTACACTATATTCAATTTTTGTGTTATAAATAACTGAATTGCTAAAGTTGTATACATATAAATGACAAGTGTATATATGTGCTTATGTTTGCGTGTGTGAATATGATTTATGTGTGTACATGCATCTCAATTCTGCATATCAACCTCTCACTGTATTACATCAGGCTGCCTCACTTTTGGTGATGCTGAGCTTCATCATTTGGTTAAGGGAGTGACCACCAGAGCTAAATATTGTAGACATATATTACTCCTTTGTAATAAATACATAATCTGTGGGTTATACTTTGAAGCCAGGTGAATATCTAAATAATTTTCTTTCTCTATCTATGGATTCTCCTATTCTCTTCCATAATCTATTCTCTTCCATGATATGTTTCTATTAACTCCAGTCCATGCAATATACTTTTACTAGTTCCACTTCATGCAAACAAATTTACTATGCTGATGATTCACTAGGACTTACAGAACATAGAAAAGTTGTTTACTCATGGTTATAATTTATTACAGGGAAAGAATAAAGATTAAAATCAACAAATGGAAAAGGTGCATGAAAAGAGACTAGGAGAAGCCAGGCTCAAGCATCCAGATAGAACTATCCCAGGAGAGTCACATGAATAGTTCTTAGTTCTCCCAGCAACAATGTGTGATCATATGTATGAAGTATTGCCTGCCAGGTAGGCTCACCTGAGCCTTGGTGTTTAGTCTCTTTACTGCGTGTCAGTCATGTAGGCATGGAATGCCTATTATCTCTCCCTACCTCTGGAGGTTAAACTGTTACAACATGACCTAGGGACCCAGAACCAAAACAGGCATTCACTATAAATCTCATTGTTGGCATAACTATCTGGTGTGGTCCACGTTCTTAAGTGGACAAAGACAAGCTGATCAGACAGGATATTCCAAAGACTTAGAGATTATTTCCATGGAACCAATTAAGGGCCAGTCTTGTTTTTGGAATGGGTAGGGTTTGAGCACTCCAAGCCCCTTTGTTAGACCTTTGCTAAACATTTATACAAATATCTTTATTATTTTTTAAATTAACATGTGCTTAAGAAAAACTTTCCTTTCTTATCTCTTTGGCTCTCCCTTCTCTATTGTACTTATAAATCCTCAAAATACCACTAATTATAGGTAAAAATTTGTGCACAATATTAGTTGTATATGTACTTCTTACAAAAAAAAGATACTACAATTTTCTGAAGAAAAATTAGACATAAAATGAATCAGTATTATGACTTTTAATATTCTGTTGAGCTCAATAGCAATTCTGTTTTATTTATCTAATGAAAGTCATTTGTCTTCTCAAAAACCAGTATTCACACTAAATTAAACTTTTCTTAATTTGTTTCTGTTTTGTATAATTACATTTCATAATGTGATAATTATTTATTTTTTATGGCAATTTTGTGGTATTTCTGCTTTAGTAAAGCTTATGTAATATTTTTGAGATGACTTAAGAACTCAGTCATCACTTAGAACAGTGATCTATACAAATACAATCAAGATCACAGTCACTTCATTGCAAATTAATTTAGGAATACAATTTGTTTGTAATTTTAAGATTGCTTATATTTTTTTGGCATCTGAGGCAAAGTCTCTTTTGTCCAATTTATAGATATTTTGCATAATTATGTAAACCATTTGTTAAAAACAAGGCTAAATTCTTAATCCAGTGTTAATTTTCAGAGTGCTAGTAGATTATTTTATTCGATGATTGTTTTCTGTTTAACTCTAGAATATTTCATAGATTTTTAAAATATATTAGTAGTCAGAATACATATATATATATATGTGTATGTGTGTGTGTGTGTGTGTGTATCAGAATCCACTGTGCCTTATTTAACCAGAAGAGTATTCAGAAAAATAAATAAAGAGCTCAAAATTTCATTGAGGATGTTGAAGAAACACTCTTTCTGAACTACTGCCAGAACCACAGCATAGGACCAGGCTACCAGTGGAGCTGCTGCCTGTGCCAGGGGATAAAGCTGTTACTCAGGCAGCTACCACCATAGTTACTGACACTAGAGCTCATCAATTCTGCCAGCCTCAGTGCCAGGAAAATAGGTATTTTGTGTCTTGCTATGCTTGCTTCGTGTAAATCTATCCCAGGTCATGAAAATCTGAAGTGAGTGCTTTTCCCTCCAAATGACTCTATTCTGAATTAAGGTCTTGCACAAGACTACCTGATTGGTGGCTGTTGAATAACATGTAAAATGCTGACTGCGAGAGAGATTTGGAAATATAATTTTCCAGCTTATCTGCTTGGCCATGCTGGATGGGTTGAAAGAGGTGCTGAACAAGCAAACCCATAATCTATCATAAGAAAAAAGGATATAAGGAGTGACCAATGCACTTATTTCTCTCAAATCTCCCATCTGTCAAATTGGATGCCATGTCGAAAGGATTACCTGTACCCAGGAGAACACTTGACACCTAATAGCAAATGCTCTTTTTCTCCTATCAATCAGGACTTGAACAGAGAGTAATTTCCTAAAATACATACAGCTCCTGCTTTCAATTTCACTTTTCCTGGTGTGGGATTTTCTGTTCTCTCTGAACAACAGCTGGGGCTGTCTGAGATCATCACTGATAAAGTTGCTTTAGAGGTGGAGAGTCGGGGCGTAGATGATGGAGACTCTGTAAATAAATACACTGGAGGCTATGGAGTGAGGTTTAAAAGCTATCTGAGGTAATAGAATGATTTATCCTGCACTATAGGCCTTTGGAATTCTTAAGACCTCAATTCTCCCTGCCACAATTTTGCATACTTGCTTCATCCTTTAAATGGAAATCAATATTATTTGACTATTTTTCAATTTTTTATCCTTATAGCTCTACCTCCCCACAGGTGAAGCCATGGTGGTACTCTGTAGAATTTATAGCTCCCTAACTCTTGAACTCTACCCTTTTTTCAAATGTGTAAAAATGTTAGAAAGGAATTTCCTCTGTTTCTGTGTATTTAAGTATTGATCCCCGAAGAAAGGCCCTACAATGCCTTACTTGTTGTCTTCAATATTGAAGAGTTTTGGCAACTTATTTAGATTCCCTTGTTACCATTTTCTCCTTGGTAGCAGCTAAAATGCCCTGGAAAGAAATCGGTCACTGGGGGACAGTTCAGAGAAATGAGTATAACTTTTGTGCTACCAAGAGACCAATAATAAATTTATGTATTAAACATTATAATGTATTCAATAAAGTACAGGAAAATTTTGGAACGAAAATAACATATTTTTCTTGGATTTCATTTCTAGGTCTAAATGTTTTACATACCTAAAAATACAAATCACCATGCCACTTTTGGCAGATTTATCTCCAGCCGTTGTTTATATAAGAAACATGTATCCAACTGAGTTTCACAAATAGACGAGAAGTAATTTAGTTTGGAGCACAACATTCCATTTAACCAAGAGGCTGCTGTGAAGGGAAGATGTTACCCAGTATCCAAGTGCTCTCCCGCTGACATTTACGCTCTTGTAGCTGTGAGCCCAGTTATGCTGTTACAGCCCAGCTGCAGACATTCTCCATGACTTCCCAAATGAGCTTGATTATTCAAGTAGAATTCTGTGTTCAACATAATTCCTTTCATTGTGTAATCTTTAGAAAAAAAAATGTGATACTTGAATGAGTTAAGAGGCATAGTATTTGAAAAATAATTTATACTGGAAGGACTGGAAGAGTATAATATGTAAGAGAGTATGATAGAGTAAACTAGAACATTTTCAAGGATTTTGTTTCCAAATAATATCCTTTATGCATTTCCATGTAAATGTCATGGTCAAAACGAACTCACACGTATTGTTGCATCTTTAGCAACTTGGGCTGTGTGGTATCCTTGGACAGGTTTTTTTCTTTTTTAATAGAATCATTTTTGAGATGTCAGTCATTTCAAAAATTTCTCACTACCTATTAAATTCATCACCATTATGAGAAGGCAAATAAAAACTTTTTTTGTCTCCAAAGGTGATATACTTCCTCCTGATTTAGAGTTAATGTTTGGAATGTTTCTCTTGTAGGTGGCTGAGATGTACCCAGGTAATCTGGCATTTGCTTTTCTTTCTTATTTGGGTGGTACAAATGCTTAACCTAAGAGAAAAGATATATTATGTTTATTAGTGAGGTGTATGTTATGTGTATCTCCACGTTTATGAAATTTGAGCAACATTTGATGGAACTTGATAGTACTGAGGGATTTTCCCTAATAGATATCAAGATTTATTACAAAGCTAAAGTCATTAAAACAGTATGGCATTAGCAGGGATTTAAATAACTAGACATATAGAAGAAAATAAAAAATGCTAAACACATCCGTACAAAATAGGAAGTCTGTAAAACAGACATGTATGGCTCTGCTAATTAGTGGGGGAAAGAAGAAATATTCAAAAATTATGTAGTATCATTATTCATGTGGAAAAATCAACTTGTATACCTATCACATGATACAACAAACTTATACCAAGTAGAATTAAATAGGAAAGGTAAACTTAAATTAAAATCTTTAGTAGAAAATATAGAATGGCTTTATGAACTTGCTATAGGAAAAGATTACTTAAGGAAACAAAAAGTACATACTATAAAGAAAATGAATAATAAATATAACTCTGTGAAAATGAAGAATTTCATTTCAATGCAAGAACACTTAAGAAAGAGCCTACAAATTAGGAGACAACTTTTACAAAGAAAAAAAATGGAAAGGATTTTATATGCAGAATATATGAAGTATCCTTCAAGTCAATCATAAAGAAACAATACAATAGAGAAATAAGAAAAACACATGAATAGGTATTTCATAGTAAGGCTCACTCACAAAACCTATAAATAGATAAGAGGATATATAATTGCATTATCCAGTAGGATAATGCAAATTAAAAACACAATATAAACTTTATACCCATCAGAGTTTTTTTATGTGAATATGTAGATGCTGTATGGGCTATAGAGTAGAAATATGGTCAAAGCATTGTTAAATTTATACCTTTTTAAGTACATATTTCTTGAATAGGGACTTGAACCCAAGTTTTCTTACTCCTAGCCTGACTGATAATTTTATTGCTTCGGAGCAGAAAAAGTCCTAACTCGTGTGTGCATGGAAAAACTCTACATACTCTCTTCCCAGCTGGTGTTACCAGTCTTAGCATTCATTAATTTAATATGCCAACACTGACTTTGGCACAATCAGCTTGTCCTTCATTTGTGGAATGTAATTTGCATATTTCTCCTGGGTTCTTTTGTATTACTATATAAATTCCACCTCCCCTTGTAGCCAATTTTGATCCTTCCCTTCCTAGTATCACCTGCCGGAACGTTTCTAACCCAACATAATTTTTCTCACCTCTGAATTCTCATAGACATTTCTAAGTCATTCTAAATGCCATTGTCATTTAATATTGTGCATGGTGTATTATGTAACTCTTCAATTTGACAATTATTGATTGAGCCATTATGTTTTAAGGATTGAAGAGTTACTGGTATTCAAAAAACATATGATCTCCTCTTTTGGAGATTTGACTACCCAATAAGTTTTATTTATTTTACCAAGATTATTCTGTTTCCTCTAGACTTTTGCAAATGCCTCCTGGGGAGAGACTTTATTCTACAATAGTGTCTGGTGTTGAATAGGCTTAAGAAATATGTGTCACATTATATTCTCAAGAAAAGAAGCAGTTATTATTTTTCAGGTTTTAAAAATTATAGTTGGCATACAATATTATATATATATGTATATATATACATATATACATATATATATATATATATAATGTGTGTGTGTGTCAGGTATGCAACATAGGGATTTGACATTTATATATCATACAATGTGCCCATCACACCAAATCTAGTAACCATTTGTCACTGTGCAAAATGATCACTGGCCTCAACTATATTCTCCTTCACCTTCTTCACTCATCCCCCCACTCCACTCCCCTCAGTTTGTTCTTTGTTTTATGAGTCTGCTTTTGTTTTGTTGGTTCATTCGTTTTTGTTTTTGTTTTTGTTTTTAAAGAAACTGCACATATAAGTGAAACCACGTGATATTCTTCTTTCTCTCTCTGACTTATTTCACATAACATAATATCAAGAAGTAGTTAATATTATCATTTTTTTAACCCAATACCTACTCTATTTTTCCTTTAAGATTTCTCGACTTTATTAGATTAATGTATCTTTCTATGAATGAAAAGTTTTGGGTTTAGATGAAACTATAGCACCTATTTAGTACTTTGAAGCTATTTTAATTAAGCAACTGTCCTAACCTTTGTTATTGCAAAGGAAGGAATGGGGGGGGGGGGATGGAATCCACGAATTGTGTTTCATTTCAAATACAAAGTCTGATAATATGAAGGGCATCACTTTGCCATGCACTGATCCTAAAAATGAAATAAACTAATAAGAGAAGAGTATCTTAATGAGAAGGTTGTATTGGAATGGCTCTTTGAATTACAGGCAATCATTTTAGTGACCACTCAAGTAATAACTTCAGTGGTGTACTATATACAAGTAGGTTGGTAATAAAATTTAGTAGCTCTAGTTTTAAAAGCTGTGGTGGTATAGATAAAAACTTTCTTTTGTTTCTGTATATTCTGAGATCTTATATTTTTGGTCGTTCAATTGTATTAGTAGTTTTCCCAGAGAGTTGTGTTTGCTCATTTGTGCCTTGAAAGATGCTGGAATATGCTTATTGGTCTCTGGTACATGATGATTGAATTATTGCAAAAATAAGCAATGTGGCACAGGACAGTTTCTTTTTTTTTTTAAAACCTTGTAATATATTATAGTCACTGAAGGGAAAGTTACTGGCTTTGCACGTTGTCAAATAAAGGTGACCTTAGCTTAAGTGGCAAGAGGGCAGGTGTCTGGATGTTATCATTTCATGGAGCATCAGGAAGTCTTTTTGTTATTGTAAATTTTCCCCTCACTTGTTTGCTGACACATGGAGGATTTATTAGTTTATTATTAAACAGAGATACAAGCCTGTCATTTGACATTTATATAGGAAAGGCCTAATATGTGAGTTCATTCAAGGAGGATACAATATGTTTATAAATGGGAGAGGAAATGAAACTTGACTCTTCAGAATTTTTTCCTGTGTCTTAATCGGGGATTATTTGCAAAGCACAGAAATTTCTCTAAATATTTATTTCTCCTTTATAAAAATAAATGAGACTATATTAGGAAGATATGGTAATCTCTTATAGAATTCAGAGGTGGGAAGTGAAATTGGTACTTATTTGCTATGGCAGTTTCAGGGAGAATATTTATAATCAGTGCAGAGGTGAGATTATGGGATTTGTTATGGCCTAATGGATACCAGGCCATCTCTCGCCCATGTATGAACTCCAGAGAGAACATCCATCCAATTTGTTTGAGACAGACCTGGATTTTGTCTTTTATCCTTGAGGAATCAGACATTGGTCCCTCTTTTCACAAGATGTCATGGTGTGGTAGGTAGAATAATGTTCCCCTGAAAATATCGGGTAGGTCCTAATTCATGGAACCTATAAATTTTAACTCCTAAGGAAAAAGAGTCTTTATAGATATGATTATTAAGGATCTCGGTAAGGAGAGGCTATCCTAGATTATCTTAGTGGACCCTAAGTGCACTCAAGTCTCCTGATAAGGAAGAAACAGAGAGAGACTTGGCACACAGAGGTTGGAGTCATGTGGCAATAAGCCAAGGAATGATGGTAGTCACCAGAACCTGGAAGGGGCAAGGAACTGGAGTCTTCAGAGGGAGTATGGTCCTGCTGCTCCTATGATTTTGGCCCAGTGTTACTGATTTCAGACTTTTGACCTCTAGAATCATGAGAAAATGAATTTCTGTTATTTTAAGCCACAAGTTTGTGGTAATTTGGCAGCCCTAAGAAACCAATATACCTGGCTTAGAAGAAAAATTGCATGGTTTCTCTACTTATAAAGGACTAGTCCCAGAACTATGAAAATTATGTCATCTGATGCAGCATGATTCCCATCTCTTACTCCTTGTAGGCTGGCACAGTCACTCCTCTCTGTGTTTTTGCTTTGCTCTTCTGTTTTAGTGAAACACACTTTCTTTACTTACATTGTCAGACCTCCCCAACAAGAATATCTAGCTCCAAATTCACATGAATCTGGAAGGTCTAGGGTCTAAGTCTAATAATTTCATCGTGAGAACTGTGACTATTCTCCTGTTCTGACGATGAAATTGCGGCTAAGCTGTAATGTTTTGTTTGCTCAGTTGAAGATTTATTGTGTACAATGTTAGTATGCCTGCTAAGGAAGTGTGATGTTTTGAATAGATGATTGCTCCAGACTAAATTATTTTCTGTGATATTACAGTCTGCCCAGAAATTCTGTCTTCCTTGGGCATTGTCAGTCTTATGTTTGAAATTTTTCTAGATTGTATTCTGTATCAAGTTTTACCTACAGGAAATCATTTATATTGATCTTCTGGGATAGGGTGGACTACAGTGTGAGACTTCAGCTTTGTTTGCTGCTGAGTTTGCTTTAGATGATTTATACAAAAAAAAAAATCCATATGATCAATAGGTGTAGAAAAAAAGGTATTTGACAAAATTAAACGACCATTCTTGATACACATTAATAGAAAACAAAGAATGTAAAAAAAATTTATCAAACTGATAAAGGGATGAATCATATCTAATGATGAAACACCAAATGCTTTCTTCATATTATCAGAAACAAATCAAGAATGCTTGGTCTCATTATTTCTATTCAGCATTGTACTTGAGGTTCTAATAAATTCAATAAAGTGAGGCAAAGAAATAAAGCACATTCAGATTGGAAAGGAATAAGTAAAACTGCCTTTATTAAAGTATGACATGTGCACATAAAATGATTTACAAAAAAAATGAGGTTAGAGGATACAGAGTGAATATACAAAAAAAAATGTATTTCTATATACTGTCCATAATTTATTTGAAAATGAAAAACAAACAAAAAATAATTTATAATAGCATCCTCAAACATGATATTATTAGGGAAAATTTAACAAAATATGTAAAAGACCTGTATACTGAAGACCATAAAATACTATTAAAATAATTAAAAGATAAAAATGAATGAAGATTTATTTTAACTCATGACTCAATAATATTAAGATGTTATTTCTCCCCAAATTGGTCTTTAGGCTCAGTGAAATTCTCAGTATTCCAGCAAGTTTCATAATTTGAAAAGCCGATTCTAAAATTTATATGATAAGCCAAAAGACTCATAATACTCAAAGCAATTCTGAAAAGAACAAAACTGTAGAACTTACCTGATTTCAAGGATTTTTACAATTTTACAGTAATCTAGTTATATAGTATTGGTATATGCTGAAATACACAGACTAGTGGAACAAAATAGAGAGTTGAGAAACAGACCACAAATATATGACCAATTAATTTTTAACAAAGATGCCAAAGCAATTCAATGAGAAGGAAAGCATTTTCAATAAGTGTTTCTGGAACAACTAGATATCCATATTCCAGAAAATTAAACTCACTTCTTAACTTATACTATTCATAAAATTAACTTGAAAGCTAAAATTCTAAGGCTTCTACAAAAATACATAAAAGAAATCTTTCTAACCTGAGGGTAATTTATTTCTTAAATAAAATACAAAAGGCATAAACCATAAAAAATTGTCAAATTGAAATTCATCAAAACTGAAAATTTCTGTAAGGGCCAGATAGTGAATATTTTAGCCTTTGTGAGATATATGGTCTCTGTTGCCAACACTCAACTCTACCATTGTAATGCAATAGAAGCCATGGATAATATGTGGGGTTGTGTTTCAATAAATCTTTATTTACAAAAACAGGCAGGGTTTGACTCTTGGGTTGTAGTAGGCTGACACTTGCTCTGGTTTTACCAAATTCTATCTTGAGACTCAGCAAGAAGAAGTAGGACCAAATGTCAATTTCTTCCCAGTTCAACATGTTATCCCTTTTTATAAATAAAATCGAAGGCAAGATTCTCTTCAGCGCATAGCTATGCAATTTTGCAATTGTAGATACTCAACAACTGAGTCATAGAGTTAATCTTTTCTTACACTTAATACTTTGATTAGTGCCTTTCTCTGGCTGGAAGAAGGAAGAAATTAAAAATAAGTAATTTTATCTTCATTTTCCCTGTTTCATTTGAAGTTTATCCTTATGGCAGCATTGTTCACAAGAAGATATGAAAAGTGGCTTTATATTCATGTGGCATTTTATTTAAATCTGTTAACAAACAGAATCTTGGCAGTTATTCATTCATATTTCAACTTGATTATTGCTGAGGAAATCACCTAAGTTATTACATGAAAGGGAACATGGCAGGCATGAATCACAGATTCTTTTTTCATCAAATGAGAATTTCAAAGAGAAAAACAGAAAAAGAATCAACATTCCTTTGCTTTGTGTCATTTTAAAAAAATCTGCCATGTTCAGATGAAGCAGAAATGCAGGTATGGACCACTGCACTATAATTTTAGAAGAAAATTTTATTTATTGGGACTAGAATATACCAAGTACTATTTGAAGCATTTTACTTATATTTTCTCATTTTATCTTTACAGCATCACTTGTAGATAAGTCTAATTATGTTCATTTAATGGATAAAGAAACTGATATTTCAAGAATTTTAGTAACTTTATAGTTTGATATATCTGGGAAAGATGTGAACCTGTCAACTCAAACCCAGGTCTGTTAGACTCTAAAATTTGTCCTTTCAGTTTGTGCATCTGGGAAAGAAAGTGAAAAAAGCTGGGGAAGTCTTAGATTCAATTAGTAAATATGATCACAACATTAAAGAATGAATCAGAGATATGTAATTATACTCCAAACTCTTACAATATCTTTTCTTTCATATTATCAAGAATCATTGAGAGATTGTACTCTCAAGTACAGTTGTTTCCACTTATCCTCAGGAGATGCATCCCAAGATCCCCAGTGGATGCCTGAAACTGCAGATAGTACCAAACTCAATATACACTGTTTTTTTTTATATACATACGTATCTATGATAAAGTTTAATTTATAAATTAGGCAATGTAAGAGATTAACAACAATAATTAATAATAAAATAGAACAGTTATAACAATATACTGTAGTAAAAGTTATATAAATGTGTTCTTTCTCTCTCTCTCAAAATACCTTATTGTCACCATCTCTTATTTGCAGTAGGTGTCACTCATTTCAGGGAATCCTTTTGAGTCTTCGTATAGACTCCATGCTTTCTGGCACAACACATTACTGTCAGTAATGTATTTTCTGCTCATGTTTTCCACCCCCAAATTTAGTGCCTTTTCCATTTTAACTAAGCACTTAGTGCACTTGCAGTTTGAAACGTGACAGCAAAACTAGTATGGATTTCTTTTTCCTTCTTCACAATTTCACAGATACCGTACATTCTTATGCTTTCTTAGCAAAATTGGCGTATAATTTTTTTCTTTCCTTAAGTTGAGAATTTTCACCTTTTCACTTAAAAGAAGTACTTTAAGGCTTCTCTTTCACATATCCAAATTGCCAGCATCACTACTCTTCTTCTGCTTTGCGACTGTTATTCAGTAAAATGAGGGTTACTTGATACTAGCACCGTGATACCAGGACAGTGGGGCTGATAACTGAGAAGGCCACTTGGTTACTAATGGGCTAAGGAGTGTATGGAGCATGAAGACTCTGGACAAAGGCTGATTTACCTCCGTGGCAGGACAGAGCAGGATAGTATAAGATTTCACCATGCTACTCAGAACGACACACAATTTAAAACTTAGAATCATTTATTTCTGGAAGTTTCCATTTAACATTTAAAGATCACAGTTGGCTGTAGATAGCTAAAATTATGGAAAAAGAAACAGAGGATAATAGGAGACTACTGGACAATCATGTGTTGCTTAACGATGGGATACATTCTGAGCAATGTGTCTTTAGGCAATTTCATCATTGCATGAACATCAAAGAATGCACTTAGACAATCCTGGGTGCTGTAGCCTACTACATGTCTAGGCAATATGGTATAGCTTGTTGCTCTTAGGCCACAAACTTTACAGTATGCTATTGTGCCAAAAACTGTGGGCAATTGTAACACAGTGGTAAGTATTTACGTATCTAAATATATTTAAACATAGAAAGGCGCAGTAAAATTACAGTATAAAAGCTAAAAGTGGTATACCTGTATATGACCCTTATCATGAATGGAACTTGTGGAACTATAAGTTATTCTGGGTGAGTCAATGAGTGAGTGGTGAGCGAATGTGAAGGCCTAAGACATTACTGTCCACTACGGTAGACTTTATAAATATTGTCTCATAAGCCCTCCCCCCACTTCCTTCCGACAGGATCAGAAATAAAACACTGAAACTGTTAATGCTGCTCATGAATAAGAATGTAGGCTGGCTTGATTGGAAATATCAAAGAGAAACTGGTTGGATAAGGCACAGATCACCACAATAGTGACTGTTAGGAGGAAATGAAAGGTAGCCTGAGGATCAGTAGGAATAAGAAATTAAGGTGGAGAGATAAAGGAACATAGGCGATTGTCATGCAACCATGATTTGGGTTATTGCATGTTGGAGCAGTGGCCAGAACTTTGTGGTATTTATTTTAAAAAGAGAGTGTTTAACATGGAGAGAGCGTAGACCTGAGAACTCAATATTTTGACTTTGGAAATTTGTTTTCAGTTCCATTGACCCTGTCTAGCTCACAGGGCACTCTCTGGCATTAAATTGATGGAAGAAATAAAACTTATCTATGCTTTACATCACTACAACCTGAAAATATTTCCAATAAATTGGAACGGGCTAGCTCCACACTACCACAGAGAGATTTTACTAAAGGGACAGTGTCACTTGATATTTGCTAAGGTAGCTCCTGTGGCTCTGCGTCCTTGTACAGGATCTTAGGTCTCCAACAAAGAATTTACAGTAATATACTCTGAAGATCTGGGCGGGCTGTTGTGCCCTCTAAATATGTAGTGCTCCAGGGACAGGCTCTTCTGTGCTGAAACAGGTCAGTGGCTGACTGGGATGTAATCTGCCCTTAAAACTGAGATGTTGTGAGTGAGAAAAAAGTCTATTGCCCAGCCCCCATAGATATTGCTTCTGTTAGAGAAGAAATAACTACATATCCTTCCATTTTTTACAGGAAATTCAGCTCTATTATAATCTCATGGGACCACCATCATATATGTGGCTGATCATTAACCAAAGCATCAGTATGTGGTACATGACTGCAATTTAGACACCGACTTTACTTCTAAGACAGATGAGCACTGAACCGTTATTTATTTGGATAAAATATTCAATAAAATCCTGCAAAAGTTGAGGGAAATGATTTGAACTAACCTCTCCCTCTGATTAGTTTTTATTATTTTAAGCTATAGTGGATAGCCTTGTAGCCTTGGCAACAATTAAATTGTTTCTCTGGAGGCATATGGACTTCTAAGAGATTTCAGTGGTTTTTATTATTAAGTTAGAAAAGCTCACGAAATCTCTGCTGGGGCTGAGAGAAGGAAATTATGTGATTATTAGTATTAGGCTGACCCTAACTTAAAGCCCCATTGATGTGTATGCAGAAATCTCAGTAAAAGCAGTTTTTGTTTTTTTTTTTTTTAGATCTCAACATCTATTTAGGAGTATTATAAGTGGTATAACTCAATTTTTTTGTTTTTCAAAAAAAGCAAATACTTTTCCTTTTTGTAAGTATGTTCTGTAGGTTTTGTAAGTAAAGATGACCCAGGAATGAAAATTTTAATTAATTATACTTTTGCAGGAAGTCTGACAGTAAGGCATTTTGCTGGGAAATTTAGGGCAAGAAGATGAAATCAATAATGCCTTGAGCCCAACAATGGGTTTTCCCAGAAGAAATAATGCAAAGCTATCAAATGAATGACAGTTTCGGAAGTCTGCAAGACCAGCTCTCCCCGAGTCTTGACAGATGGAGCACTGCAGGGGCCACATGGCACAGGAATCCCCAGATTTACACTCTAATTTCATTTCTTTTTTAAAAACTTTGGCAGCTGAAGTTGCAACAGCTGATATCTAACTGCTACCCTGAGGGAACACACAGCAGGCAGTGTAACAGGCTCTTTATGAAGAAGGGCTGTAAACAGCTCTGGAAGTCACAGGCTCACCTGAGGGATGTGGAGTAGAAGGCCCTGTGCTGACGTCTATGAGGGACTACCAGTTCTTGGTTTATAACTTCAAGGAAGCATCCTGATGTAGATAAAATGACATCCCTGGATCTGAGTCCTAGTTTACCACTGACAGCTGTGTGAATGTGGTTCACTTTTCAACTTCTTCAAGCCTAATTCCCCAACCTAACTTTTGGAGTTGTGAAGATTAAGGATAATATATGTAAAATATCTAGTACAGTGCTCAGCACAACTTAGGCCCCCAAAAAGGCCTTAATTATTTAACCAAATGAAATTCTGGTCCTATTTTTTTTCCCATGAATTCAGTTTCCCAATTGTTTAATCGAGAGTCATGTGCATGGTGCTAGCACACTTGTGAGAATTAGAAGATACCAAGGCGAGTAAACCTCATCCCAGCTCTCAGTGCATAGTCTAGTAGAGGAGAGAGAAAGAACTTCAGATGAGTAAAATATATAACAGAACGAGGAGAGACTTTCCGTATTCAAAAAGTAATTGAAATCGATATGCAAACAATTGAGCTTAAGCTCAGAGGCGCTCTGTTCTGTGTATTAGGTGGGAAGGAGTGTATTCTCTCCCTCCTCATTTGAACAACTTTATTAATTTTTGGTACTCTTAGAGCTCTGTCAACTAATGAATTCTGATTGTAGCCCTCTTAAATCCCAAGTGTTGAGATATAGTAACTAAACCTGAAGAAACACCGTTTCATTTTTCATTGTGCCTAATTCAGTATTTCTGTATAGTTAAATAGAGGATGCATAATGAACAAATTCATGAATACTGATCTATTAAACTTTCTTGGAAAGAATCATTATTTTTCTCTCACATAAAATTTCTAGTTTATTAATCTTCTCATAAAAAATCTGCTTGATCACCACAGATAAAGTCACCGATGAATTTTTACTCCTTCTGCCCCTCACTTTTTGCCGGCATTGACATTGGCCTTTGCAGTCCCCCTGACTTTCTTCATTTTGTTCTTGTGTTCCTGTCACTGTTTTCTTGAGGTCTTTTTCTTCTCATACAGGCCATGACATGAAAGGTTATGTTTGGGTTCATTTTTCTTTGCATAATCCAAGGAATCGTAAATATGACAAAGCCAGTTGTCTTGCCACCACCAGAATGGGTTCTGAATCCAAATACAAAGATGACACCTGGTGTGTTATTGTACATTTTGGCTAGTCTTTTTCTGAATGTCTGTCTTATGTACTGTTTCCTTCCCAGGTTGTAGGACCTTTATGACCATTTGTTTCCATTGAAGTAGTCTATTGGTCATGAACTTCCTGGTCTGGATAGTTACTTTGTCATTCATGATGGTGGCCGACCCTCAAGCAGCCAGGGATGAAAAAGACTACATTAGGATTAGTACCATGAACCATGGAGCCAGATAAAACATTCTTAGATCTCACAGGTATCATGGACATGTTAAATTAAAACATAGGGCTCTAGGCTTAGTCATTTCTTCTCTGTGTTGAGTTGAAAAACAAGGCATATGATTTTGATTTACCCTTGATCACAGAAGTTATATAGGACATTAATATTTCTAAATTTAATTTAACTAAGAGACCGTTAAGATGTCATGATTCAGAAGCCATGTGAGTGAGTTTCCATGCCTTTTTTCAGGACGCCTGAACATCCAGATCTTTAAATAGTAAAGAGCAAGCATACATAGTTTATCACTATTGGTCAGTGTCAACGAAAACAAGTAGGTCTCACCTAATATGAATCATCTGGAGTTTTAGTATATCAGAGGCAAATTTAGTCACACCTGTGACTTGATACAGATTTTAAAGCTGAGCAGTGTATAGGTATTGCCCGAATCCATCTGAGTGTTGAAGGGTGAGTGTGTGTGTGCCCTTTAGCTAACGTGGTTATGTTCCTTTTACAACAGCAACAACGCTTCCGTATATGAGGACTTGAGAATGGTGGGGTGGGTAGAAGAGGGTGATAGTGACTGGGAGACTTGCCTGGAAATGGTCACTTGCACAGCCAGCACAATGCTCTTACTTATATTGTGTTTTTATGGAGACTGTTATGGGCAGTGTGTGATAAAGCTCCTTGTGCTGCCTACTTTGCTACAGTGCTGTTTAGTTAGTGAAGTCTTAGAATGCTTCGCCCTGAGTGGTAGCAAATGATCCACTGGTATTTAGTGAATTCTCACCCACATGAAATAGTGTTTCTATCTGTCTATATGTATACATAAAGCCATGACATTTGGAGACAGATTCAGGTCTGAACTTGAGCTCTTCCACTATAAATTTGGTAATGTTTTGTGAGTGAAACAAAATGTTTATTGGGCACCAAGTTTGTGGGGTGGGGGATAAGTGAAGGGAAGAGAGGATTAAGAAGTACAAATTGGTAGTTGCAAAATAGTCATGGGGATGTAGAGTACATATAGCCAGTAGTATTGTAATAACTATGTCTGGCATCAGATAGGTATTAGATTTATGGGGGTGATCACTTCATAAGTTATATAAATGTCTAATCACTGTGTTGTACACCTGAAACTAATATAATATTGTATGCCAACTATAATGAAAAGAATAAAAATATGAAAAAAATATTTACTGGGTACCAGTCGCTAGGTAGTAAAGGGATGAGAATGACATGGTACTGGTTTCATAGAGCTCATGCTTTCAGATTTAAGAGCTCATGCATTAAGATTTTCTCATTGATGATAAAATAAGTAATAGTCATTGTCTTACAGAGTCCTTATGAAGATAAAATAAGATTTTTGCAAAATAACATGTACAGAGTCTAGCCTGTAGTGGATTCTCAGTGAATGTTAATTTTCAAGCCCAAAAGTGTTGCGGTAACTCAGAGAAGGGTAAGACTCATGTGGACTGGTGAAGTCAAGGAAGGTTTAAAGATAACATAAAGGCTTGACTAGGCACTGAGGATAAATTTTGATGCTTGGAGTGATGGAGACCAGTGCAAAGAAAGGCCAGATGCTGGGGTAAGGCAGAACATAGCATAGGATAATGCGGTGGGGGGAAGGAAGTGCTTTGGAGCAGTTAATATGTCAGGCAGGGTTAGGCTGGATTTGGGGGTCTGTGAGAGCTGGGCAGATGAATCCAGACTTGTTTCATGAGCGTTCAAAAGCTATTATGGTTTTCCTAGCAAAAGACTAGTATGATGAAAATAAGCTTTATAAAAATTGTCTTAATGGCAGTGAACTCAACAGATTAGTTTCAGAGAGACTCTGGTGCATGCAAGTGAGGGTCTTGAATTTAAAGAGCTATTTAGAACATCAAGTTTTATATTTTTCCTTAATTTAATCTCCATTTTGAACCATAAATCCAGCACTAATAAAGAGAATTGAACATTTTTGTTCTCAAGGTGTTATATGGAATCCCAGCAAATGGAATTTAATTTCTACCTAACCTGCTGCCTAATACCTTTTGAGACTCTCAAGTCATATTTCTGCTCCTCTGCACTTGATCTGACACAGTGACAACAATATTTTTTAAAGCTGTTTTAGCTGCTCAGGGAAGAGTGTAATTGGCCTGGCACTCAAATATTCTCCAGCTTGAAAGATTGAGAAAGACAAAAGTTGCCAGAATGTCCATCCTGGTAAACATGAAAAGAGTCTTCATCATTTAAATGTTCACTCCTCTGTCAAGTATAGGACTCTATGATTATCAAAACTGACATGGATTATCAATTTCGAGTGTTCCCTTGGATTTTACTGATTCACAGAATTCGTAAGCTTGTAGCTTTGATTTTTTTTTTTCTTATTAAGGGTTAAGCTGATACTTGCAATCAAAGTGCCAGATCAACCCACAGAGAAGTGTCTGATCCTCAGAATACTTAAGGTTCGGGAACTGTAAGTTATAAATGTCCACTAGACTTGACTGGAGCCTGGCCCAGCCCTTCATCTGCACTGCCGCTGGCCTGACAGTGGTTTCCTTGAGTTGGTTCTGTGAACAGGCTTAGACAGGAAGGGTCTAATGGCACCTAGCAAGTGAATATTAAAAAATTTTGTTCGTTTCAATAGGGAAATAATGAACATAGGAAGCCCACATGGGATTGATCCACAAAAGAAGTGACGACACCTGCGTATGCGACTCAGGCTGGTGTGCTTGACTTGTTTCATACTTCCCTCACTCCTTCAGTACTCTCTTCATTCCCAACAACTTGATACATTTTCTGGCAAATCTTCTCTGCGTTCACCACAGGCTAACCATCACTGATAACCGGGAAAACTCTAAAAACAACAGCAGAACTGAACCATAGTTCCTTGGGTACATTCAGACCAACCTACCTTTTAATGACCCAGCTAACCCTTGAATGAGCCCTTTACTAAACTTTCACTCCTTTAATTTTCTGATTATTAAGTAATGTATTTTTTTCTTGTAAAAGAATCTAGAAATTATAGAAAGGAGATGAAGAAGAAAATAAAATACATCAGAATTCTGACATCCAGATATAACTATTGTATTGATATGTGTTGAACATATTGCATATATAAGCTCTATGCCTTGCTTTTTCACTGAAGTTTTTACTGTGAGCATTTTTGTTTTTATTCCACTTTCCTTAAAAGCATGATCTTACCTTGGTCTAGTTAGGGTGACTGACATTCTCTTAGTTACTGGTGAAGACATTTTGGAATTCTGTTTTATTGCAAAATGTTGCAGATAAGGAACTGCCAAAAGGGCATCCTATTGGAGGTATGAGAACTGCCTAAAGCCAAATCTACTGCATGGAATACTGTTTTCCTGCGTAGATCTCCTCTCCCCTTTTCTGATTTTCCCCACTTCTATGGTTATGAGACAGTCATTTTGGACAATGTAACTTTGTCCCTTTGCTGCAGTCCAAAGTTCCAGATTTGGCTACCTGATCAAAACCAGGCCAATTAGCATTTTGTTTTAAGACTTTGAACTAAAACTGGGAAATATCTTCAATAATTGTCTGATAACTGAAGCTGTAATATATGCTGCTTCAGAGCTGCTGGTCACCAAATTTACTGCCATGTGGACAAGAGAGGCAGATAAGGCAACTGAGAGTGCAAAAATGAGGATGAATGGGCGAACAGCAGGAAAGAGGGAAAGAAATGAAACAGATATGGGGTGGGGGTAGAATTGGAGAGAAAAATACGGGCACTTAAATAACTGATTTGAGCTGTTCCACAGACCTTGAATCTCATGAAAATATTAAGAATCCTTATAAGAAGATCCCTCCCTCACCTTTATTGGATCAATTGGTTTTCTGTCACTTGAAATCAAAGTCATCCTAATGTTTACCCTGACCTTGATTTTAAAACTCTGCCCACACCCATGGTACTGTTTCTACTTGCCCTTTTCCTTGGAAAAATTCTCATCTAGATCCTTCTATTATTTTTGGTTAGATTTTTAAAAACTTTGTTTTAATTTCTTTGTTCTAGAGAAGCAGCTAGGAAATAAATGAAACAGTTGTAAAATATACCTTTAGAGGAGGGATGTGAGATCTGTGTAATTTTAAATTAAAAATGTTAACTATGAACTTGCCTGACTATTATAGACCTAGAGAATGCTATTTATCAGTTTAGCCCCCAGAAATTTTCCCCAGAACCCCTGAATCATACCTCCTTGTGGGATGTGGTATCATATTCTAATAAAGTTGTTAAATATACTGCTTGGGGTCTAATAAACCAAACTTCTAACAAATTCTGCTTAAAGAAAAATGCTATGAAGCTGTGAGTACCTATAATGTACAAATCACTGTCATAGGTGAGCTGAAGGATGCAAAACAATTTACAGCAAAATGTCTTGTGCTTTTAATGTAGAGCAACAGTGTACACATGCATGCACAGCTGCTTGTACTATTGGAAGATACTACACAATGTAATTTACATTTATTTCTTATTATTTCATTACAACAATTGTTCTTGGCCTGTTTAGAGAATAGAAAACCAGTGCTCATCTAGGTTAAGAAATGTACATAGTTATGAGGTTGGAATTTGAACTCAGCCTCTGCTCCTTCAAAGCCCACGTTCTTTATACTATTGTATGCTTTCACTATTTCATGCTGTCCCCTGTGTGTAGTTAGGAAACAAAACATATGCATGTGAAAACGTAGCCAAGATAAGAAAGAAGACAAGGATCCCATGCTCAGAACCAAGATAAGAGATGCAGAAAACAAATATCCCAGAAATCTAGGGTAAAGTGAACCCCTGGAAGTGGGGCAGTGATGGACTCTTTCATGTATGAGATGGGGCTTGAATTGGCCCATAGAGGTGTGGGCTTAGACACTAGAGAAAAGTGTGCAGAGTCCTCTTAGATAGTGGAGGTTGCTAGAAATGTCATGAGGAGATAGTGGCTCCTAGGAATTATGTCACTCTCACAGTTCATCGGTTTAGCAGAGTAGGACCACTGTTGACCACTGTGGGGCCAACAAAACCAACTGCTGGTGGATGTATTTGATGATGTTCCTCAGTAGCCTGGGAGATTAGAGCATGCTGGTGAAACCCATACAGATCTTTCTTATCTGTAAAGCTAATTAGGCTTTTCACAGTGAATTAAAATTTCCATTTCCTTATACACCCTATTTTATATTAGAGAAATGAGAGCATTTAAATAATTGCAATTTTGATATCTTGGAGTACTTTAGGACTAAAGCTCACTGCGTTTTTACTTCTTGCTTTGTCCCTAAGAACAATGTAAAGATTCGATTTAGTAAGACCTTTGTCAAGCCAAATACTTGACTTTGGATAAATGGTAGATTTGCATTGAAAATAACAGAAGAAAATAACAGACAACATTTGCCATTTCTACTGTAGATCTGTGGCATGAAGTCCTCTGTGATCACTGTTCTAGGATGAACTGTTATATAGATAGTTCAAGGTGAATCTAAGCAGAAAAACTGTGCTTTGAATGGGCTCTTTTCCCCCTTTGATATGCAGAAGTCTTTAATAGAATATTTCTGATAAAATCTCCAAAGTGCTAATGAGCAATAACTTAAATTTTAGATCCCTGGAAATTGACACATGGGACTTATTTTATGAAGGAAGGCATTAAAGTTCTGCATAAAGTAGATAGTAATTAAACATTAAACCATTGATGTAAAACCTACAGTATTTGGCATTTGGCATGGATATTTAGCTTCTTGGCTCTGGATTACACTAAGCCTGGAATGTAGCAGAGACTCAGTATGTGAGAGTAGCCTATACATTGTTTACCCCACTTACATGCCAATTAATCATTAGCTGTCTGATGCCCTTGTTTATCATGTTTTCTTGTGTTATGTTGATGCAGTATAGAATAGTGGTTAATGTATGCCCACTTAGAACTCTGACTTTGGCTTTTATGTGCTATGTGATTTACATAACCTTTCTAAACTCCATTTTTCTTATATATTTTCAGCTTTATTGAGACATTATCGACATAATATATACATATGTTTAAGGTATACAACGTGATGATTTGATACACATCTACATTATAAAATGATAACTACACTCTCTCAAATGGTACTTGTATGAGGAAATGGAAATATTAATGACTTTATTGTGGTTATCATTTTCAGACAGTTTGATGGCTTTTGTACATTGATTTTGTATCCTGTAACTTTACTGAATTTGTTCATTAGTTCTAACAGGGTTTTTTTGGTAGAGCCTTTAGAATTTTCTATGTAAGATCATATCATCTATAAACATCTTTCTTTCAAACTTGGAGGCCCTTTATATCTTTTTCTTGCCTAATTACTCTGTCTAGGATTTCCAGTACTACCCATTGGTTGTTCAGAAGTGTGTTTTTAAATTTCCACATAATTGCGAGTTTTCATTTTTCTCCTTTTAATGATTTCAAGTTTTATACTGTCGTAGTTGGAAAAGATATTTGGTATTATTTCAGTTTCTTACCTTTGCTAAGACTTGTTTTATTATCTATAATATAATCTATCCTAGATAATGTTCTATGTGTGCTTCAGAAAAATATGTACCCTGCTGCTGTTGGATAGAATGTTCTGTATATGTCTGTTAGATTTATTTGGTATAAAGTATAGTTCTGGTCCAATGTTTCTTAATGGATTTTCTTTCTGGATGATCTATTCATTGTTAAAAGTGAGGTATTGAAGTCCCCTACTATTACTGTATAGTTGTCTATTTTTCTCTCCAGATCTATTAGTATTTGCTTAATATGTTTAGGTGCTCTGATGTTCAATACATACATATTTATGATTGTTATATCCTCTTGAATAAAAGAATGCCTGTGTGGTCTGTACATGGTTCAGTAATAGCATTCATGGTAGCACATTTAAAAAGTTTTAAACAAAGATGTATTTTATTGTCTTTTCTGAGCAATTGGGGATTTTCTAAAGGAGAAGACATCACCGTATGGTGATATGCCACTTTGGTTAATAAAACAAGACTGGCAAGTGACAAAGGGAAACTTCTATGTGCCAAATATAGGACTAATATAGTTGTGATTAATGATCCAGATTATGCAAAATCAAAAAGAAATCCTGCAGGTTTGATAAAAATTGTCACACATATTTCTCACAAATATTAAGTAGCATGATTCAACTTTTTTACTTTGGTCTTTATTTGAAATAAAACATTCACTTTGACAAGAAGTGCCTAAGTTCTTCTCCACTACATCAACAACATTTTGTCAGTGTTAATGGGGTTATAAGGCATTAGGTTTGAGTCTTGGACAGTGGGATCAAAAATACATGATGGTGTTAAGAAAGCATAGCAAATTACATGTTATAACTTAAATACTTATACAGACAATGCATGTTAGCTATGAAAAAAATTAGAAGAAAAATATTTCTCTCCTCTCTTTTATCCCTTTCCGCCTTTTCTTGGCTTCTTTCTTCTCCTTATCTCTGAGATTTTTTTTTTCATTTGTACTTGGATTCTATTAAATTTCCATAGCTGGAAGAGAAGTTGGAAATCATCCAGTTGATTTTCCTCAGATCACCAAGAAAACAGACCCAGAAAAGCAGAGCTACTTGTTCACAATATTGAATTTAGCTTGTCTCAGAATATATATATTTTGTCTTTCACCCCAAGTTTTATTTTTTTTCTCTTTCTTGTTCATTTTGGTAACCAAGAGTTTCAGAGAATCAATTAAACATTGAATACTTTCAGAGAACATTCTCAGCTAGTGCCTGGTTTATGTTTCTTATTTCTGTTCTTAGAACTAATATCATTGAGGATCCTGTGAGCCTGCTAGTTGACATTTCCTGGTTTATTCCTAACTTGATCTCCTATCTGTGTTGTAGACTTTGCAGAGTATCCTCCTTGTCTACTGGACCTATTTCAGATGTCATTTAGGTGGTAAGAACTTCCATGGTTGTAGGAATGTGATGGTTTCTTAATTACTTCTGGTGCAGTTGAGAGCAAATAATAAAAGCTCAGGTGAAAGCATTAAAATTGCTATGTTCACTTGAATATTGGTGCTATCACTTTTAATTCAAGTACTTTGAATCTAAATGCTATTTCTGACACTCATGCTTCATTGTGTAAACACCAAAAATGGTGTCTTTGCAATAGTTTGAAGTCAACAAATGGGTGCTTGAAGTGCTTGAAGAAAAGCAAAATTAAAGCAACGGATTTTTATATCTGCCATATGTTTGTACAAATCTTATACCTGTAAATTTACATGATTTATTAAATTCTCAAAGGAGCACTCAGGATATTGGAATTTCATCCTTATTCCCCCACGTCCCTCACCCTGTCACCAAATCCAATCTCCTTCATGAAACTTCCCTGAATACACTATGTCAAAGTGATTTCTTCCCTTTTTTAGAGCTCTTGGGTTCTCTTCATAAATCATTTCAGGTTGACAGAATCATTTTATTTGATCACATTTTTGCCCAAACTAGACTCATTCAAGGATGGTGTCTAACTCAGTGTTGTATCTTCTAAGCGCCCAGCACAGTGCTTTGCACATAGTAGGTATTTAGTATACATATAAAGGGTATAGATTTTAAAAGCCACTTACTCAAATATATCAAAATACCTTCTTTATTTTCATGTAACTGAAGTTAATATCCATGTTAACAGTTATTTAGCCTAGTGGCAGAAACTTAATCTTACACAACTCAGATTAATGTGAGTCACTTCTGGGTTTTCTCAGTCAACTCAGTTTTTCCTCACACATTCTCCCCTAGAAGCTGATAACTTGAGGAAGAAACCGATGTAGTGGTATATCGTTGTTGAGAAATGGTGGTATCTTGTCTCCATTTCCCATTACCTATCTTAACTGCATCTGCTGCTGATGTATAGCACTTGGTTGTGTTAGTGTTGATCCTAAAGACCTGCGAAGCCACCTGGCATCAAGCTCACATGGTCCACATCGCATCAACTTCCATGGTGCCTTTACCCACGTTCAAGAGCATATTCAGTCAACTCTTGCAACATGGAGGAAAGCTTAATCTTTTTTGGAGATGCTTGAGGTTTCTTTTGGAATCAGCTGTTATAGAACCGCATGTAGCCATCTATATTCTTTTATTCTGTGCCGTGGTGCTACGGTAAGTTAAATAGGACTTGGCGTCTTTTTAGAGCTCCAGATCTCCTATTCTGTACCATGTATAGTGCTGTGAGGAATTCTATAGAGCTTGGGGTCCTCCAAGAGTTCCAGATATTCTATCCTGTGCCATAGGTGTTATATGGAACTCTGTAGGCCTTGGGGTCCCTTAGGAATTCCAGATCTAGCAGACTGTGTTAGCATATTTACTATATGCTAGCATATTTATTATACATGCAGATAATGTGTATTCTCTTTAAGACTCTACTCTCATTTGTCAGGCTTGAATGTATTTTTTAAGTCTATTATGTAGAACTCTCTTCTATTCTTAATTAACTCACCATACCTACCCAGCTCAGAGTTTTCTCTCAGTGGTGGTTTTTTTGGGTGATGAAGTGTAGGACTGAGATGGGGCACTAACTCCATTCTCAAAGGGTTGTCTGTAGCTGTCTAGGTCTGTTTGCAGAGGGTAAGCATAAGTTAATTACAGAGACAGCTCTGTCTGTAGCCACAATGATTATACATTGTATTATATATTACATATTATACTACACATTATGTATTATATATTGATTAATTTCCTACTGTACATTTTGATTGATTAAATGTAGTAAATCAACATTCAATTTTTTTGAAAAAATATTTGCTGAGCATCTACTATGCGTTAAGCTCTATTTTAGGAGCAAGGTAGATAGAAAATAAAATAGGTATTGTTTATGTCCTCTGAATTCATATTCTAGACATCAGTTACATTATAACGGAGTATGTACTATAACTGAGGGATTACACTATAGAAGCACAAGGGGGAAAGGGATATCCTGTTTCAGGATATCAATAAATTCTTCACAGAGAAGGTGATTTGCACCTGAGTCTTAAAATATATAAATGATATTTATAGAGGGTTTGAAGGATTTCAGGGCTGATAAAGAAAAAAAGGTACAACTACAAGGTGGCAATAGCACAGATAAGCTTTATTTGGGTAATGCTTCCACAGGTTTGCATGCAGTAGAAGTCACTCATGGAAGGAGTCTATCCAGAGGCAATGGCACTGGGGAGATGGGGTTTTGGGAGTGGGAGGTGAGTTGGGAGGATGTGGTTTGTTTGTTGTAGGATAGAGTGGAGTGGTGCCAATCATCAGGAAGAGGAGGAGGGCAAGGGAACTCCTGGGGAAGTGGGCTATCAGGGAGGAGACTGTTGTGTTTAGGTGATATTGCTCAGCTGCATCGCAGAGGGTCTCTGGGTCAGATAGCTCCAAAGGGCAACAGAAACTTTGTGTCTTTATAAATGTAGGCTTCACTTTAACTATGGCAGCTGATGTTGGGTATAGTTTTGCAGGGTGTGCAAAGCAGCAGCTCTAAATGGCTAAAAAATATTCTTGTTGGGGCTATGTTTTAAAAAACCGGTTATGTGAAAATTTGAGTCTAGCAGGGCAAACTTTTGAGTTAATGGATCTCGGCCTGTTGTGAAGAAGTAAACAACTAGAGAATACAGTGCAAAGACTGTTGTTGAGTCAGTTATGTAACAATATTTCAATAGAAAGAGAAGTACTTTTTTAACAGAGGAGCTCCACAGTCCAAGATCTTGAGGAGTGAGAGTATATAGCATGATTGAGACAATTTCAGGTACCTTAGTATGGTTGGTGTGTAATATGTATGAGGCAGGTGAGAGAAATAGTGGGAAGACTGGGGTAGTAATCAGTGCTCAAAGCAAGAGGAACTTCAGCTTAGTTTGTTAAATGAACCTCCTGTTGGCCGTGCATAGGTGTACACAAACACACATACATAAACTCCTTTTGTGCCAAATAGTGTACATGTAAAATATGATTTGTGTATGTGTATGTATATGTAAAATGTAGCCTCTGAGTATATTACCATGTAAGGTATCCCAGAGGTCACAGAATAGAAGGGACCACAGACAAAATTAATCATAGTTTATTGGCTTATTGATTTAATTTAAAACAAATGGTGGGAAGCAAGGGGAATAATGGAATGTTAACTAACACACTTGGGATGATGTGAAAATAGGGTAGAAGGCCCATCCTTCCTATATTCTGGGGTATGCAATATTAATATGTTTCCTTTTTTTCTCTATCTCTTTCTACTTCAGTGGCTCTCCCTGCTGATGGTGTGATCATTAAGGCAGATTAATATCAACCAAGGACACTTAATCAGATAGAAGATGCACTAGGCCAATATACATGTTTGGCATATAGGAAGTTGCAGAGACAGGTCAGCCTGGCCAGTAGCTGTAACTTGCCAATTAGCCTCATGAGCAACTATAGATTTTCTTTGAGTTTCTGTGCAGAAAATATGTAGGGATCATGGATGTGAGGTGGATTTAAGACTTTAGGACTATCAAATGCCTCAGAGGCTTATTTGTGCTTAACACGTCTTAGGAGTTTCATCCATCACATCTATTTTCTTATATTCTGTAGCAGAGTTGAATATTATTAAAAAAAAAATACTGTCAATGCACCTTATAGTTTAAGGGGAAAAAAACTTCCAAGCAGAAATGAAGCAGAGCACATGCAATACCCTGATTTCTACTCTCAGATTTTATAACTGAAGGTGTTTGTATCCACTGTTTAACTCGTTTACTTCCTTTCCAAACATCTTTCTCCTCTCCAGCCCTCATGATTTCATTCAGGAGAATGCTAAGGTTGGCTTACATGGATCAAAAGCTGCATTGACAGGGCTCTAGTAAGGAGGGACTCCTCTCTTATAATGCTTCAAATATTTATAGAGAAAGAGGGCAGCGGACAACTCTGTGACTGTGTAACAATGGAGATCCCTGGTGGAGAAAATGCCTTTGGTAGAAAGAGAAGTCTCTGGAGCTCAGTTTCAGAAGTAAGCTTGCTCTTTCATTAAACTACCCTGCTGAGCCAGCTTCTGGCTAAGCTCCCAAAGCCAAGTGAGAGAGAACAGGGGGGTGGAAGCAGAGAATATGAGCCTATGTGGCTGTCTGGATTTATCCCTCCTCAGTGAGTCTACGGAGGATAACTTGGTGAGGGCTAGCTCACCTAATGTTAGGGTGGTGAAGAATGAATACTCTCACTCCATTGGGCAGTTTAGCTCATTTTGACCAGTTTCAAACAATAACAGTAAATACTTGTTTCTACCGTATGCCATGCTTATTTAAATTTGCCTGGAGCATCCCTTATGCCTTAACTTCCTCTCTCTTATTCTTTTCACCTTCCTCTTCTTTCCTCTAGCTATTCTTTTCTTATTCCAAAATATTGGTCAGTAGTAACTGCGGGGAAAATAGAGTTAGTAGATATTTGACTCAGCTTCCTTCCTTCCTCAGTCATTTCTGTTCTTCCTCTGCCTTTACTCATATTCACCCTAAAACACCACAAAGGATTGTAGCCCTTAAAATACTAATTTCTTACATTTGATGAGTATTTTGCAGAAGCAAAAATGGATCTTGCTAAATTACTATATAGTAATTCTGCCCTATTGTCACCAGATCTAATTGTGTAATATTTTTCACAGCAGTACAATAATGAAAATCAAAGAATGTATTTTTCAGAAAGAAATAAAAATTTTCAGTACTCATTCAGCGATGTCAGATTATAAATTATAGCCAGAATTCATTGAGACATTAAATTGAGTCACCAAATTATACTTTTTAACTTGAAGTATACTTATTAAAAATCATAGGTAGATTTGTTTTCATTTATCACCCAATATTTGGCTATTCCTTTTATCTAGGTTAAGCCCACTTTAGCCTGTTCACAATCCCAGTTCCTTTTCCATTTTTGACAAGGAATCAAACCACATAAAGCAAAGTGTAATTTTTGAGAGTTTATTGAAGATTTTTAGAGTCAAGATCAGGGATAAAATTCACAGTTCACATCATTTTATTCCTTTTCCCACTTTTGCAGATGAGCTGGGGTTTGACTGATCAAGGCTGGGACTAGCTTGGCATAGCTCCAAACTGTTGATTAGGGCAAGTTTAGATCTATATATTTCTCATTTACTTTGGTCTAACAAGACAGACAAGGCAGGCTCTTCTTGCATTGATGGCAGAAATAAGGAAAAAGCAAGTAAAAACATGGGATGTTTTTTAAAGCTTTGTTTCAGAATTGGTACATTATCACTTCTGCCCACATTCCATTGGACAAAGTCATTTCGTCAAATCCAACATCAGTGGGCCAGAGAGATATATTATCTTTAGTGGAGGGACAGCAAAATTATGTTGCAAAAGGTGAGGACAAAAGGAGTAAAAATTTTTGAGGAACAATGTAATCTACCAGAGGAATTCAACAGATTAGGTCTGTGGGGGAGGGAAAATAATTTTCCTTCTACCTTTTAAATTCTTCTGGCTGGACTAATAAATCAAATTGACATGAGACAGATTAGCAGTAGGAAAATTGTACATATGGGGGTTCCATACAAATATAAAACCCAAAAACAGAATGACAGTTAAGGTCTTTATGCCATCTTGAGCTAAGAAGAAGGTGTGTGGGGTGTGTGCTTTGGGACTTCAGCAGGAAGGGAGGCAATTCACATGCAGCATCTTCCCCCCAACCCCCCCACCCCGCCTCCTTTTTTTGCTTGTTTATTTCACTTAGCAAAATGTCTTCAAGCTTCATCCCTGTTGTAGCATGTATCAAAATCTCCATCCTTTTGAAGGCTGAATAATATTCGATTGTATATATACCACATTTTATTTACACATTCATTTACCTTTTGGCTATTGTGAATAAAGCTCCATAGATATCATGATACAAATATTTGTTCAAGTCTCTGCTTTCTTTCTCTCTCTTTTTTTTCTTTCTATTCTTTTTTCTTCTTTTCTCTTTCTTTTTCTTGTATATACCCAGATGGAGAACTGCTGGATCATATGGTAATTCTATGTTTAATAGAATTACGATACCGATACCATTTTCCATAGTGATTATACCCTTTATGTTCTTACCAGCCATGCACAAAGGTTACAATTTCTCCACATCCTCTTCAGTGCTCGATATATATAGTTTTAATTTTATTAAATTTATCAGGGTAACATAGGTTAATAAAATTTTATAAGTTTAAAATATACAATTCTATAATACATCATCCGTATATTGCATTGTGTGCAATGGGACATAGAGAAGACTTTGATCAAAAGGTCTTTGCTAGGTTCCTCCCTATCACACATTAGTTTATATTTTACTATAGTTACCTGTGATGCTATCTTCCTTCCTGGAGCAGGTTCTCTGTCTAAATTCTTTTAGGCAGTTGGGAGGAAGGTCAAAGATTTTTCCCCTGAGTTTTTTGTTTCTTAAAAATAACCAGCTTAAAATAATATTCCTCATAGGCATATTTCAGAGGTGGAAAACTTTGCTCCCTCTTAGTCTAAAGCAGAATCTTTTAAAAAGGCTTTAATCAAAGTTCAAATCCAATCTGTTCTGTGTGATGTACCCTACTGATATCTACTGTACATTGTTAAATCCTAGTCTATTCTTTCACATTCAAGTAACTGTGAAGGTGAGTTTTTAAACTCACCCCTGGTCTTCTAGAACTTCATTTGTTTTATGTGGCTTAGATAGGCTCCACATGTTAGGTCTTAATTGCTACCCACTCTACATTTCTTTTTGTTACAAAAATTTATATATACATGTATATGTATATAGACACACAAATATACATACATGTATACATAAATATACATATACTTAAATATACGTGTGTGCGTGTGTGTGTGTGTATTTAAATTAAAACTTTTTGTCCACTCTTTTCTTTTTGCTTAAGGAAAGCATGACTTGCTGTAAACCCATGAGACTGCCAATCAGGCTGAGTAGAGATTCTGTTTTATTTTCTTGTTGGATATCTTGCTGGAAAGAGTGTGGAAAGATGTTGATGTTATTGAACACTGCTTCTTAATATCAAACAACATCTTGTTTTGCTTATAAAACCAATAAGCCCCTGAGATCCTACGTCCTATGAGATGTCTTTTATTCATTTGTATTTGGCACAGCATTTAAAAAAATATAGATGCACACACACGTACATACATACATTCACACACCTACATCTTATTGTATAATGTGGATAAATGACAGGAGTTGTTTGTGTTGAGTTGTGCATAAATTGAGTTTTTCTATATTTTGAAAATTAGATTGAAAGAACAAACATTTCTTAGCAGAAGCATCATCAGCTTCCTCTTTATCTCCATCCAGAAGAATGCCTGACATTCAAGGAAATCAAACCTAATGATACTATAAACAATGTACTAATTCCCATTTTAAATGTATCCCACCCATCTTCAAGTAGTTTAAAGACCTCCACATGTTTAGATTTAGAATGTGCCCAAAGAATGTGTGAGGCTCCAGGTCTTCAAAATTTGTCCCCAAATGAATATAGCTTATTCATTCACTAATTTTTTTTAGCCAATACTTATTGACCACTTCCTATTTTTCCAAACAAAGATATATACTGGATGTTATAAATTTGAACAAAGCATTTTGAGGTTCTTACATTCTAATGGGGAAGTTGACTAGAAAATAAACACATAAATAATTATAATGATATGATATGCTTTAATCTATAGATATAAATCAACTTTCGTGAAGCAACCACTCTGGAAGAGTTGCAGAAGTCTTTCCTGCCTCATTTTCCAGCTCTCCATATGTTGCCTAGCAGGAGGAGATAAAAGAGATTCATTATAACTGTGATTCAATGAGGAGAGGTCTCTGTGGACTGGTCCTGGGGAATTTGCTGTGGTTTATTCTGAAGAGTAGCTTCTACCTGCTCAGAATACATTATATATAAAAAGTAAGGCAATTTATTCACTCAGCAAATATTTATTGTCTGACTATTATGAGCTAGGCATCATTTCCATTTTTGAGCTACTTGGTGAACAAAACAAAAATCTCTGCCTCCACAGAACTTCCATGCTATGGGAGGAGCCAGAGAGTAAGCAATAATCATAATAAGTAAATGAGAAAGTATGCTGGAAGGTATTCCTCAAGGAGCTGCTTATTCCACACTTCTTTGGGATAAGATAATTTCTCAATCACCACAATATTTGGAATTCCTTTCAATCGTCTAGTTCTGTTAGACTGTACTTTCTTCTTATCAGCAGGATGTGGAAAATGGAAGCACTGTGGTGCTTCCGTTATATTTAGGTTACACATTTTATAATACTTATATTTTTTTCCTTAACTGTATTAATGATAAGCTCCTAATGGCAAAAATTATTTTAGTTTTTATATTTCTAGAACTCTTCATGATGAAAGTTAAGTAAAAGATTGGTAATGTTTAAAATGAGTCTTGAAGAATAAGTGGACATTGTAGGTGCAGCACACCAGACAGACTAGGATGTGAAAGGGTAGGAAAAAAGAGTGTACTTGAGAGACAGCAAGAAATTTAGTGAAAGTTGAACTCTAATTGGAAAATGTCATGCTGTTCCTGTGCTGCTGAAAGAACAAGTGAAGTAACTATGTTATAAATGGGAGAAATTATGAAGTAGGAAGCTATCCAGTTAATGTCGCAATAACTCCCATGACACATGGTTGATCTCCTTCTCTATGAGGAGGCTGCATCAACCGCATCAGTTTATCTATCACTGCACAGAAGTAACCAAGTACAGTCTATCTGGAAAGTTCAGAGTTCTCTTAGAAGTTATATCTTGTAGGATAGGTTTTACATGAAGGAGCCTGTGCCTTCAAAATTCTTGAAACAAAATCTAAGACATTGCTTCTTATCAGTGTCACTCATGCTGAGTTTGGTAAAGTCCATCTGGTGGTAAGGTGTGGAGTTACCCTTACTGTCATAGGGTCCCCTGAAGCTTTGATCAAGTAAATTCTTCTCACTTCTGGCTCTACAGTTGTTTAATTTTTGCAAGAGATTACTTGACATGAGAAGTGTTTAATTTCAGGGAGGGGAAAAACAATTCCTGTTTTTTTTCTTAAGCACTCTGGGGTCCTGAAGAATGAAGATACTATAGAACAGAAAGAGGACATTATTATTATAATGAGTGAGGGTGTGGAAGGATACAAGTGGGATTGCATTTTGTTCTGATGAAAAGATAATTAGTGAAACATCTGTAGCCTGGGCAATTCATCTAATGATGATTACACAGAGACTGGCTGGAAGGCAACACGGTGTATTATACAGGGTCCTGGAGGACCACTAAATGAGGACTGCAACACTTCTGTGAGAAAAGGAGAAGGAAGTGAGATAACTTGCTATGCAAGACAAAGAGTGGAAGGAGCCTAAGCAAATGGCGTAGCAAAAAATTGCTCTTCTCTTGAATGGAAGTATTGAAAATGCAAAAAGCTGGGAGTGCATATTTTCTATCACTGCAGTTTCCGTTTGAATACATTTAGGACTTTTCCCCAAGCACCTGCTCCTTCTTTCCTTCCCCACTGCCCTCCCCACTGGGAGAAAAAAGGCCCAAACAAAACAGGGAGCATATTGATTAGAAACTGTTCCAACAATCAGATTGGAGTAAATGAAGGAATAGCAGAATGAAGTCATCTATAAACATATAACTGAACAAAAGTGGTAATTTGGAAACAGCAGGAAGGATTGAGTTTGTGAGTAGAAAAAGAGAAAGTAGAATTCATGAGGAGAGTACACAGTGCTTATTTCAAAGTAATTGTTTTCTTGGTGAAATGATTTTGAGAGATAAATCAGAGATAATGTAGTCACTCCCAAGATCTGCCTTTGTGAGGTAGAGGTGGAAGAGGGTGAAGGATCAGGTTGCATTGCCCTTAAGTGCCAACAAAACATCACATAACCTTTATTCTGTATTATTACAAGAAGTCTGGCCTTGCCTTGCAAATTATTGAAAATCATTGGGGAGCACTGACGTGTTTCACAAATCTGTCCCTGATGTCGTTGCTTCTCTCCCCAGGTGTCTGCTCTGGGCTTCTCCACTGATCCCTCCGGCTCACTCTCTTGCTCCAGTCCTTTCCTCCCATTTTATACCCTAAGAGGGTCATGCTTAACCCTGCGTTTAATAATGCTTTCTTTACTCAAGATGTGAGGACAGCATAAGGGGATCACAGTGTCCCATGTTAGGTGTCACCTTTCCCAGTCCCTTTGCTGTTCTCCTTCACAGGAGGTCCCCCCGTTGGTTTTTGGTTGTCTTAGGAATCTGACGCCATCCTGCCACCCCACCTTCCATGTCCCCACTCCCCTGCTGCTAAACTGCTTTTCCTCCCCAGCCCATCCAGAAGGAGCAAAACTCGGTTAATGTCGTCATATCGCTTGAGCAATGTACTTTGCTCATAGCAAAGCCAAATATTTTCTGTATTAAATACAATATTTAACATCTCATGATGAATCTATTACATTTGGAATAAATCCGCTAGTTCAAGCATTCCCACAAACTATAGGTAGGTTGTTGTCTTTTATTGGTTGACCAGAAAGGCTTACCAATGTTGTCAAGCTTTTTAGAACAATATATATGTCAGCATCTACCATAGATCCTACTTCCTGACATTGAAAGGAATATTTGCATTTTAAAAGCTAGTTTATTCAAATGACAATTTTAAATTGTTCTGTTTTCCCGCCTTTGTGGTTGTGTAGTGATGATTACTAGAACTTAGTTAGAATGCTACCACACAGGCAGATCCTATTTACATCACATTCAAATCCATCACACTCTAAAACCATGAAACTGAAAGGCAAGTGTTCTTAGACTTCAGAAGCTGGACTCTGCCATTTATTAGCTACATAACAATAAACAGCTCACTGAGTGTAACTCGTGTGGCTATGCTGTGATAGCTAAGTAACTATGAACAGGTCTTTGTTAGGTTTCCTTGACTTATCTAATATCTACCCTTTATATTATTATACAATATTTCATTTGTCCCTTTCATTTGGCCATTTCTGCACAGATGAAGTCATAGATTATGTGCAATGACATTCTTCAGTTCTGCGGTCTTAGGCAATTTTATAGTAAGAGAAACTTGTGAAACTTGTAAAAAGCTTCAGAAGCTGATGAACAGGTAATTACTTTTTAGCTTCCCAGTGAAGTTAAAAGTGTCCTGATAACATCTATCAATGAAATGCTGTGTTAGATATTGTAATTGTGACTTGACTTTATCTTTAGGTACTCAGAATATTTGGGGTATTATAGAAAGAATTTTGATTATTGTCTGAAAAGCATATTGGACTATCTCATTACAGTGTATACTACTGCATAATATTTAACTAACATCTGTTACAAAATTAACCATGCCACAAAGAAGATATTCCTTAATAAGGTGTAAAGATGTATGGGAGAGTTAGTTTTCTTAAATAACACAGGTAAGTAGAGAATAAGCATATGTAAAACACACAAGCTGGTTGAGTTTTATCTTCAATGATTGACAAAAATAATATAAATAGTATAAGAATTACAATTCCATTTCTCAGCATGTAGCAGATACCTGGCAGAGTGCAAAGCAGTTTGGATATAATTTCTTATTTAATTCTAATAATGAATTTTGGAGATGTGGGATGGAACTGGTAACGGCTTTCTCTGTTAGCTTTTTTATACTTTTAGAACCTGTTGCTGTTGCTGACACATAGCAACAATCTAATAAATGTTTAGCATTTTTTTTTTTTTTGGATAAATATGTAATTGGAAGAATGAAGCCCGGTTCTTCCAATGTGAATGGAAGGACAGTGTTATTGAGACAAATTTTATCTGAAATTTATATTTGAAACAAGCCGCGGGCTTCTTGGAAGCCAAAACTAAAAGAGAGGGACAGTAGATAGTGAAATTCTATCAATGCTTCCATGAGGAATTAGTGTGTGCTAAGTCCTGTATTCACTGATCTAAATACTATCTTATATATTGACTATTCAGTACATTATATGTAAAATAGACAGATAAACTAAAAGATGCCCTGTGAAATTTGAATTTCAGTTGAAAGAGTATGGGACTAAATATTAATTTTTTTCTAAAATTCAATTTTTATTTGGCATCTTATAATTTTATTTTCTAAATCTGACAAACCTAGTTATCTGCATTTTTGTTGTCTTAGTCTATAGCAGGATGCTATAACAAAATACTCCAGATTAAGTGGCTTATAAATTATAGATTTTTCTCATAATTCTGGAGGCTTGGAAGTTCAAGATTAAGGCGCCAGTATATTCCATGTTTGATGAAGGCCTGCTTTCTCGTTTTCACTGTGTCCTCACACAGTGGAAGGGACAAAGGAGTTCTCTGTGGTCGCTTTTATAAAGGTATGAATTCCATTCATAATGGATCTACCCTCATGACTTAATCACCTCTCAAAGACTCTACCTCCTAATATACACATTGGGGGTTAGGTTTATAACAATGAATTTGGGGGGGGGGGAGCACATACATTCAGTTCATAGCAGTTATCTTAATCATGCAAAAATGCCAAGAGGTTCATTTTATTAATGGTAGAACTGAGGCATGAAAGGCTATGTAACTTATCCAAGGTTACACAGCTAGTAAGTAGTGAACCAGGATTTAAATCTAGAAAGATGGTCTTTAACCAGAATGTTATCTTCCAATACTCCTCTGAGGTAGGTATAATTATCCACATTTTATGCATCAGATGTTAGTTAATGAAATCAAGGAACTGGTACCATGCTATAAAGCTAAAAAGAGAGGCAGAGCTGTGATTCAAACCCAGGGATGTCTGTCTACAGAGTCAAAGCTTTTAATCACTATCTTTAAAGATAAAATCATATAACTGAAATTTTTCAAGGTGAGGGACCAATGAGATTTTTGAGTTGTAAATATTTTCTTCTAGGGTGATATAAGACACAGGATAATGGAAAAGAAATGCCTAGGAAGGCCTAATGCCATTTCATGTCAACACATTATATATAGTTGTCACCAAGATTCCTTTCAGAGTAAGGATTTATTTCAGCATTTCTAATAGTTTAAGTGTTGGCATTAGAATATTTCTGTAGCTAAAGGGTCTGAACTATAGAGAAACTGATTAATCTTTCAGTATTTTACCTTATGACCATGTCAGCTCAGAGGATTTATTAAACATCCATAGCATAGAGACCTTCAACATGATTGCGGTGAAAGTATTTTCTAAATATTGCCCTTGTCTACTTCATTTGGTTCTTAGAATTAGCAATGACATATTTCAATTCTAAAGAAACATGCAAGGCAGTCCCTTAAATTTACACATTCTCATTGTATCTAGCCATCTAGGCTGATGCTATTCCAACAGAGTAACTCAGGACAAATCTAAGACACAAAGCAAATATGGGCTTGCCAGTAAAGAGAATTTCTTAAATAAGTAAATCAGACTGTTTTAACTTTTTAAAATGTGTTCATTTTATTCAAACAAAAATAAGTCAAATGGATACATTTCCAACGATGGGCACAGAAATTGTGGTCACAAAATTAAATTTGCTTCATCTCACTGTCATTTGAGACAATTGGCCCTTTGTGTGACAATCAAGTAATTTTATGCTCCAATGCTTTATGAAAAAGGATGCAGAGGGAAAGAAAAATACAAGTTGTTGGCCACCTTAGATAAGAACACAACTTGACTCTGATCTTTAAAATGATTGAAAACATTGTTACCATCAGATACCTCATGGGTGGCTGGGCGATCTTTGAATCTACTTTGAGTTCTGTATTATAAGCTTGAGAATTATTCACTTCTAGAGGAAGGAAAATGTCTGTTTAAATATTTTTGAAGGCTCACCACATAACACCTTTCTGAAGGCTAGTGATGATCTTTAGTTACATAGAACAGAAGTGAATGTTCACTGCTATAGCATAGCTCATTTGGCATAATAACTGCAATCCTTTACATGTTTTCACATGTTACAAATTAATAAGATGTTTACTCTTATCGACTCATCTCATTCTCACAAATGAGTTAAGTAAAATAGATAACATTTTATCTGCTTATTGTTCCTGTTGCTGGAACACAGTTTTAAGATCAAGCAATCAGAAAATGTTGGAACTAGGGCTGAAATTCAGCTCTTCAGTGCTTTCCCTATTATGTGTTGTTGTTTGATTTCCTGGTATAATTTGTTACAAGATTAGCTTAATTTGTTCCTGGGGCCTTAAGAGGCAATTGCTGCATATGGTAATTTTCTGAAAATTTCTATTTACCACTAGGTGAGATTGGCCTGAAACCAAATTTGAGGTGAGTCATGTGTCACATACACTTTGCCTTGTTTTTCTTTGCCCTTTAGGTTTCCCTTCTTTCTTAATGCCAAATGCTCTCATTCTGTCTATTCTTTCATATCCAAAGGCTTTTACTGCAAAACTTTTTCAAAGCTGTGTTTCTTAGTGGATTCTCATGTTCCAAAATGACCCTTCTTCCAGCAGAACTCACAGCCCTTTCAACCAAGTGACTTAAGCAAGGACAAACCAACCAATTAATTCCCAGTTATCCATAAATTACTGACTATGGTCCCTGTCAGTGGTATAAGCATTAGAAAAGGAGGTTAAGGTACAATAAAGAAAAATTAAACTTTTGGTTTTGTTTTTACTACAATTTGTCATGAGTGAATTCATTTTCACTCTGCTTAGATTTGTGTTTCTTGTATTTGGGTGTTCGTGTCTTTCAATAATTCAAGGAAATTTTGAATGATCTCTTTGAGTATTATTCTCCCCCAATTTTTTCTCTAATCTCTTCTGGAATGCCTATTAGACATTTATTGGATCATCTCAAGGTATTAGCACATAGTTTGTACATAGTAAATGCTAGGTTTTTGGTAGTAATGATAATGATGACAACAATGGTGGTTGATTTAGAAAGGGCTGCATGACATAGGTAAAAGACCAAATGCTTTGGAATTCTGTTGACTAGGTTTTAAATATATTAGCTGTGTGACGTTGGCCATGTTACTCTGCCTCTTTTAACTGCCGTTTCTTTATTTGTAAAATAACAACTTAACTCCTAGAGTTTTAAACAACCTAGTAGGTTCTCAATAAACATAAATTTCCATTTCTTGACTAATTTTGTTATTAAAATATCAAATTATGCTGATTCTTAGGAGGGAAATATAGCCGTGGTTTTGTTTTGTAATGCTGTATGGAAGGAGTAAATGAGGATGTTTAAAACTATACAGGATTCAATGAGAAGAATTTTAAGCATGGGCAGTTGTAGAAACAAAGACTCTGAGTAGGGAAATAGAATAAATGAGCAGAACCATTTTATTGAAAGCAGGGTGTTATATAGATGCATAATGATAGCAGTGGTTAGAAAAAGCAGTATGGAGCAAGATTAAACATCATTTGCTTCTTTGGCCAAGAGAATGGGCTCTATGCTGTAAATGCATTAAAGATTTTTGAGCAGGGAGCAACATAATCAAGTTGAAGAAAATCAACCTAATAGCAGTTAGTGGAATATATTGGGGAACAGAAAGAGAAGGCAGTTATTGCCATAGTCTAGGAATAAGATACGAAGGATTTAGTCTAATATATTGGCAATAATATTAAAAAGGAAGAGATTAAGGCCAACCATGTTGCAAAGGCAGAAGGGATAAAATTTGGTGATTGAATGGGAAGGTGAGGCAAAAAGAGAAATTGAAAAAGATTCCAAAGTATTGAGTCTGAATATAAATTCGAGAAGAACGGGGGGGGGGGGGACAATAAATTTAATATAAGTACATAAACAATATGATGGCAGAACAGTTGGGTGACTCTATGTAGCTTTGTGGGTCATCTGGCAATATTTCTAGTTTCCCAGATACCATACTCTCTCTTTTCTTTGTGCTGTTGCCCAGGTCCTCTCCTCCACTATCTGCTGGTTTATTTCTACTTATCTTTTAAGACTAAGTTTAGGAGCCATGAGAAAATCTTTTATGCCTCTTCCTTTTCCTTCCAAATTCACAGCAGATGGAAATATAGATCTTTGCATTTGTGCATTTGGTCTTAAGTATCAATTTATCTGACTACTTCCTTGATTTAAAACTAGGACTACAATTTTGGTAGCCCTTAGGAAAATATCTTGCGCTTAATGAAAACCCATTTGAAAAATTCTGTGATCAAGAGCATTTAAATTCTTATCCATACCTTTCTATTTCCTGTAATCAATTGAGCAGCAAGAAAGCAGATTTCCTTGTACTCTCATTGCTCCTTGAGGTACAAACCAACTTCCTAGCTTTAACATATCCTAGCAAATAATTGTTTGGCTCTGAAATAAAGCTCTTTATTACAGCAATAGTAATAGGATACCAGTACGACAATAAGAAATGAAGTCTTAATGCATCTGATGTGAGTGCGTCAGGCTGGCAGGATGCCTGGAGGTGGTGAATGGAGCCTGGGCAGAACTGCCTGAAAGTTCAAGTGCAATCACAAATGATTTCCATAAATAGTTTGACAGAGTGCTGTCTTGTGTGCTGTGCTGAGAAAAGGGGAAGAGGCCACTATTCCTGGAGTGAAATGGACTTCTTTTTATGTTGCTAACAAAGAGGAGCCCACTGACAGTTCACACTGTGATATTTGCTTTGGGTTTTAAAAACACATAGTTCTGCCTGGTTGGACAAATTGAAATTCTATATGGCAACTGCCTGTGACACATGTAAGGCAAGTTATCCTAGCTCATTAATGATGTAAGTAAGAAAAAAAATAAGATCTCCTCACTGCCATCTAGGAAAAACAATATATGGGCCAAAAGGCAGTGTCATAAAAGGAATAAATGGATTGGGAAGCAATAGACATATATTAACAGAGTATGGATTTTACAGATAGACCTGGATTGTAACATTCTATCTTCTGATTTTCTTACTTTACCCTGGGGACAATACAGCTCTCTCCATGGCATCATGAGGATTAAGGCAGAACATAATGCCAAACGAAGAATATATTTTTTGGTAAGGACAGGGCACATTAGCAGTTATTTGGGTTCTATTAAATGGGATACTTGCTGGACTACTGAGTGAAGCTGTTAAAACAACTAAAGTCTTAAGAGAAGTCCCTTTGTTTTAATGGAAATAAGTAGCATTACCTAAGCAATGGTCCACAAATGTCTTATGAAAGACCTGGTGTACTGGAAATAGATATTTTCATCACTCGTGCCTTATAAGTAGCAAAACAATTTTAAAATCTGCTGTATCCATGTCAGCCTGAATCAACTTTTCTACCCTGCCTATGCCCATCCTAGACATTGTGCATGTGTGTGTGGCATGATAGATCTCTATTCAGCAATATTCAACTGGAATGGAATGGGGGGATGATGGTTTGAAAGTCTGGAGACCCCATCAACCTAAGAATGTGAGAAAATCAGCAAATTTCTCTATTATTTGTGTCTATGTTCCTTTTTTACTAGATTTCAGGGAAGCTTTGGAAAGAAATGGAATAAGGCAGAATCAAACAATAGCAAAAAATGCCTAAGCATTTGCTATGTGGTTTTGAGAAGAGCTATAATTTTCAGTTCACGTTTAGATTTTAGGTTAAATAGGTTTCAGTAGTTTGATTGAAATTACAAGTCACTTTAATCAGGAAAAAGGAAAATAAAAAGTGAACTAGGCAGATTAGTAGAATATATAAGTTCAGACTTAGTGTTAAGGAGTGAAATCAATAGGGTGTCTCTGAAAACTACCCGGGGATCAGGTGCCTATGAGAGTCCTTCTGGGCCCTGTAGAAATGACTCAGATATGGCTGGGAGTTCCAGGCAGCAGTTGGTATTTAAGTGCAATATAAAGCATTGGAATCTGGAAATGGCAAAGGATGGCATGGGGATGGAAACAAGAGAAAAAGGCATTGAGATAGTGGTACCAAAAATGCCATTGGAACCCCAGTTACAGTGTAGAAAATCGAAGGAGGCCTTTCTAGGCTTGGAGGCAGGAAATTAAGGAAAGAAGAAATTTTGAAAGCAAACAGAGGTGGGAAAAACTGATCACAGTCCATATGCAGTTTTTACCCCTAGTAGCTGATAAACTATTAATCTTATTTAAGGCTTATTTTGCTCATTTATAAAATTGAAAATATTACTATTTACTTTGCAAAACTTCATAAAGATAAAATAAGTTTTAAAAACACAAAAACATTCATTACTGTTGGGGCACATAACAAGGCTTAAATGTTAGCCATTATTATTATATTTTACAAATAAAGAATAATTTTAAATCCTGGAATAAAGTTGGTGAACACCTTGTATTTAATTCTCACTTGGATTTAGAATAACATTCCCCAGAGAAGCTCCTTTGAACTGTTGGGGTTAAAATTTCATAGTGTCTCCTCTAAAAGGAGGCTTCGCTGAGGCAGGGTGAGTGTCCATCTGATGAGGCCTGCTATTCTCTGAGATGAAAGAAGCCTTGAATTCAGATAACGGAGTTGGACATGTCTGTTTTTGATTGCTGATAAATATTTCATTTTACATTTTAAATTTATATGGGCCACAAAATCATTGAAGATGAAAAAGAATTCAATACTAGGCCATCCCTTTGCAGGACTGTTTCTTAGAACACACTTGTTCCCATTTTGTTCGATTGAGATTGAAGCACCTTGGCATCTGGCCACTGACAACTATTTCACAGCTGTGGAGAGCACACTACGTGGATACGTTTCTTTTTTCTTCCTGTCAGTGAGTCTAAAATATCCCCTTTCCAAGATGAACTAAAAAGCAATCATTACTGACCTAGCTATAGGCTTGTTTTTTTGTTTTATCTCAAAAATACTATCTTTAGGTTACCAATGCTCCAACCTACATGTTTTGCATTACAGTGGAAAGATGTGTAGGTGTTTTGTTATTTTTTACATTTTATGGTAAAAAATTAAAACATCTTGGAGCTAATTACATGGCCAGATTTTAATATATAAATGAAAATGGCATTCTGTTAGGAAAATTCGGAGAACTGAAAATGGCTGAGCACAAATGTTTACATGCTCGTATTACTGTCCCTGATACAGTCAATTTCTAGATGGCTGAGCCTTTCTCTCTCTAAATTTCAATTTTATTATTAGCAGTAGGCCATCTTCACAGTAATTGGCACATTCACTTTAATGGAGTATTTTTCATCTAATTGACTGCAAATTTTTTATATAATTGTCAAAGCCAAATTTCCCTATAATAACCTATTTTCTCCACAGTACTAGCTCAGTGCACCCACAATAAATGGCATTGGAACAATGAAGGACAGCAACTTAGTTTCCTTACCTATGATGAGAATGACAGCTACTTCTTAAAAAGAAGAAACTTTAAATATGTTCTCTTAATTTTGCCATATTTTTCATTCACGAGATATGACTTCATCCTACTCTAAACACAAGAATGAATATTCTTGTTGAAAGAGAGTATTACAGATACAGTAGGGTTGTGAACAAAAAACAGGACCAGGAACAGGAGGCCTGAATGCTACTTTTAGATTGAATGATTGATCACAAATAACCTCATCTCCCTGGTTCTTATATATCAAAGGAGAAGGTCATCCTAGAATCATTGTTTCACAAACGTTGGTTATTTATGAACCTTCCTTCCAGGCCTTTATATGTTTACATAACGGCGGTCCACTTTTGTATCTACTATATTTCATTGTCTAAACTAACTTGTCAAAAATATATTTGAAAAGGAAATTTAAAATAAGTAACAGAAAAATAAAACCACTTGCAATAAATGTAACCCTAAAAATGAATTAGAACGCACATGTGTGGACCACTAGCAAAAATCATACTAGGAATTCTGTTTCCATGGTTATGCAGTTTGCATCATTTATGCAGTTTGTAATTTGTAACACTAACAGAATGTGGGAAACATTGGTCTAGATGATTTTGAGTTGTTTTTTTCCTGCTCTACAAGTCCATGACTAAGTTATTTAAGAAAAGGTTTTTCTAGTATACTGCTAAGAAAAGCTATCCTATTTTAAAAATCCTGTGAATTATTCCTATTTTGTCTTAATAAATATAACTTTTTAAAATTAAATTTATTGGAGGTGCCATTGGTTAATAAAATTATATAGGTTTCAAGTGTACAAGTCTATAATACATTATCTATATATTGCACTGTGTGTTCACTATCCAAAGTCAAATCTCCTCTCATATATTTGTATCTTCTTTCTACCTGCCCCATTCCTCCCTTTTCCTCTGTGTCCAGTTTAGTTTAGACAGCCACTAAATTGTTTTCTGTGTCTATGGTTTTTGTTTGTCTTGTTCATTTGTTGCTTTCAATTTTATATTCCCCATATGACTTATTTCGCTTAGTGTGATAATTCTCAAGATTCATTCATGTTGTCACAAAAGGCGGTATTTCATCTTTTCTTATGGCTGAGTAATATTCCATTGAATATATGTACCACATCTCTTTATCTAATCATCTATTGAAGGGTACTTCAGTTGTTTCCATGTTTTGGCCACTGTGAATAATGCTGCAATGAACATTGGGGTACATGTATCTTTACAGATAAATGTTTTCCAATTTGGGGGGTAGACACCCAGAAAAGAGATGGGTCATATAGTAATTTTATTCTTAACTTTTAGAGAAACCTCCAAAATGTACCAATTTATATTTCCACTAACAGTGTATGAGGGTTCCTTTCCCCCTACAACCTCTCCAATGCTTGTTACTTGTCTTATTGATAACAGTCATTTTGACAGGCGTGAGGTGGTATCTCATTGTGGTTTTAATTTATATTTCTATAATAGCTGATGAAATTGAGCATCTTTTCCTATATCTGTTGGCTATTTTTATGTCTTTTTGGGAGAAGTGTCTATTCATGTCATCTCTACTTTTTAATTAGAATGTTTGTTTTTTTTTGTTGTTGTTGAGTTTTATGAGTTCTTTATATTTTGGATATTAGCCCTTTATCAGAGGTGTTTACAAATATCTTCTCCCATTCAGTTGGTTGCCTTTTTGTTTTGTCGATGGTTCCTATTGCAATAAGATGATTGTCGATATTTAAGATTTTGGCCTAAATTCCATTTGTTAAACTATTAAGAGGGCAGTAGTTCTACTCCATATTTTATGAAACCATATTTTCTTCTTTTAGATGATGGAGTTATTTTACTATACTACAATATTTACATTTTAATTCCATTTTGATTGTATTATTCCTATTAAAAATGGGATATTCCTAGTTAAAAGATGAGATATAACATACTACTCTCTCTCAGAGGAAATAATGAAAGCATAGAGACTAACAAAAATGTCACAATGAGAGATTAAATAGAAAAATCCTACTTTTTTCCATAGAGAGGCTTAAATTCATAAAACTTAATATGACCTTAATTAAGACAAAAATGTAAAGTATTAAATAGTACAAATCATGTAGCTATGCCCATATACAGAATATACTTTGGTGCATGGTCTAAAAGACTTAGATGGCAACATTTTTATAATCTAAGGAAAGTTGAGAACTTGGAATAGGGTTATTCTGATTAGTTCTGGTTTCTTTGAGCTGAGTATCTTTCTAGTCTTACCTTAGAAGTTCCTCTTCTAGGAAACAATCAAAGATGGAGTATAACAAGCAAAATTTTCTAAAGATGTTTACCGTTGTGATTTTTGTAATAGTGAAAAAAAAACTTACCTAAATATCCAATATCCAAGCTATCCTTAAACAAATCATATCAGTTTGATGGCATGTACAATTATTAAAATAGTATATGTGACAAATTTTAATGACGTGGGACTACGCATATGATATGATGTAATATTAGGAAAAATCCTGCAATTGGAATTATCCAAACATTTTAACATGGTGTACAAATTCATTCAAGCTCTAATCTCTGCCTAACTCTTTTGTCCTATGCCTATGATACTTCAGCTGTACTGAAATGCTGATTATTCTCTAAAAATAGCAAATCCTCTTACAATCCCATACTACGTTTGGTATGTATACTATGAACATGTTAGTTGTTTTTTTTTATAATTTTTTTTAAATTCAAAAAAGATGGAAATAAATGTTGAGTTAGAAGATGGGGTAGAGAGAGTTCGTAGAGAAAGAAAAAGAAAATTTCTCACCCAAGATGAGAAATTAGGACCTCTAATTTCAAAATTGCTGGGGTGACTTTGGTAGAATTCCTTTGTCATTTCTTCCCCTTGCCAATTTAGTTGTAAGTGGAATTATAGTACAGCCAGTACTTTGATTAGGTCCCTAGCTTCTGGCTATCGGTCGAATATTAATTATAACATGAAGAGTGAAAAGGGAGAGAGAGAGACAGAGAGAGAGAGGGAGAGAGAGAGACAGAGAGAGAGACAGAGAGAGAGAGTGCACACGAGCAAATGAACAATCCAGTAAATTCTATTTCTCTACCACTGGAACTAGAGAAATTTATGATGAAGAAAAGTACAGAGAATGTCTTCAAGGCTAACGAGGAATTTTCTCTTTCCTCTTGTTTTGCCTTCAACTACAACCCAATGACCCCTTTCTATTCCAATTCTTTGAATATAGAAATTATTTGATGTATACCGCATAAAAAAAATAAAAGACGACTTTTTTTTTCACTATAATCAGTTGATTTTCAAGCAATATCTTGAAGATACATTCCTTCAGGCCTTATAAAGTTCCTAAAAGTGAAAACAACAAATGTGAAAGGAATTGTAGTAGAAATTTGCTGCTGCCCAGACAGACTTGAAATAGAATGGACCTCTTTGTTACATTCTAGAGTATAGATGAAACAGCAGACCTTAGATTCAGATCTGATCTGAATCTCTAAAGGTTGCTCTGAGGAAAAAAAATAGATAATATGCACAGGACTTTGAAAACTGTAATGCATTACATAAATATTAGACAGTTGTATAAGTCCAAAGACAAGGTGGAAGGAAAGAGTTTCCTAGATCTCTTACATGCCTATCACTGGGTATGTGACTTATATTTATTAAAAAAAATTTTGCTTGAGTGATCAACAATAAAATGAAAGCAAATTTTGTCTGCTTATTTTGTAAATAAAACTGCCTTCCAAAATAGTTGACAGGAAGCAATTTAATTGACAATTAACTGAGAAATTCAACCCTATTTTCACTGCCAGGAGTGAAGGAACAGATGGGTAACTTTATCTTCTCTGTACTAGCAGAAGATGCTACTTTTTACTGTTTATATTATCATTTATGTCATTATTTATCCTTACCGTTTCTAGATTTTTAGCTCTTCAAGATTAGAGAACTATATATTTTCATCTTTTGTCTCTAATGTAATAATGCTTATTATAGCAGATGCTTAATAAATATTTATTGAAAAAATGAATAAATGAATGATTAAAATGCAATTAACCTTTGTAGATAGAAGAGTTGACCTGAAGATAGAAGAGTTATCAGATTATGACACACATGATTGACATCAGATTCTGAGCTGAGATAAAGCTTTTTAAGTAGGTGGAAACTGATCAAGTGGAGAGCCATGAGGCAAAGAGATTCTAAAGGGAGTAGAAAAAATGTGTTATAGACATAATAAAGAACAAAGAAAGGAAACAAAGAAACAAAGGAACAAAGAAACAAAGAAAGAGAAAGTGGGAAATTTGCTTATTTGCAGCGTTATTTACTGAAGGTCCTGGCTGGGGATCTTTTGAAAACATACAATGAAATTTACTGAGTAATAACAAACCATCTAATAGTGAATTTTAGTGAATTTAGAGAAGAAAAGGAATTGAAAGGCTTTCTCCAAGTTTTAACAAACACATTCATAATTAAAACAATTGTGGAAGAACTTGAGTATGTTCAATTTAGCAATTTGTACACTTATTAATGAAGCTGTATGCTTTGACACATAAATACACAGTTATTTAGGGTTTCATGCATATTTATTTTGTTTATATCACAACATTTAAAGTTCCTTGGAGATACAGATTGGACTTCCAGCAAAATTGCATTGTAAACTCATGCATTGAATCTTCTCTCTGCTCCAAACACATAGCAATAACAAATAATTTTTTTTTTTAATTGAAAAGACTAACATAAAATCTGTCAGGATGGTTCAGGTTAGGCAGCAGTAAAAAACACATGAAATCTCAGTAGCTTAGAACAGAAGGTTTTTTTTCCTGTTCATGCTACATTTTCAATGTCATTTGACTCCAGGCTTTGTTCCATGATGTATTTACCTCAACATCCAGGTGACTGGCAGGACCAGCACTTGAGGCAAAATGAAAGAGCATGATGAGTCATGCCCTAGATTTTTATAGCATCCTTCTAGAGGAGATACATGCCATGTTCACTCATGTTTCATTCACCAAATCAAATAACAAGGCCATGTTCAAGGTAAGAAATAAAATCCTACTAAGTACCTAGAAGGAAAAGTGGAAATATTTGGTAAGCCAAACTAATTGTCATTACAATAACCTTGTTGCAATCAATAGCACCTTGGCCCCCAAATGGAACAGATGAAAAATGGTGAGCAGAGAATAGTTCTGGATTCCAGGGCCAGAGGCAAGGCAAATAAGCAGGTGTTCAATTCTGTTGGGGTAAAAATGTGTCTGTTTAGGGGAGCAAAATATCCCTGACACAGGCTAATGACTGGGATTTGAGATAAACCACATACTAGCTCAGTGACCCTGGCAGTGATATCCCTCTTATCTTCATAGGCCAGGAGCCCCATACTATTTAAGGGTGCCTTGAAGAATTGGTAGACACGATAGTAAAACATCTAGTCAGAGGTAAGTGTAAGCCTATAGAGTTAGAAAAAATATTCTGTATTAACGAGTTTCCAAACCAAAATTTTAAATCACTCAAAACTAATGTTTAGATAACTAATAAAATCAACAATTAGAAGATAAATTCATTCTTCTTGGAAAAAAATGACATTACTGAAAAAAATTTAAGTTTATATATGGGCTCCAAAAGGATAAAAGAAAGACAGAATTAAAAAAAAAAGAAATGTATTTGGGCAGAATTAAAAGAAGATCATGCAGATGCAGAAAAGAACTACTCTGACATTTTGGAAATGAAAAAATTAATGAAAATAAATAAAAATTTAATATAAATCAAATTTAGTATAAATCAAAGATTGGATATAGATGAAAAGATAATCAGCCAATTAGAAGTTCGTACTGAGGAGTGCTCCCAGAACACAGAATAGTTATACAGAAGATTAAAAAACATTAAAGAACAGTTAAGGGATAAGGGATATGTAAACCTGATTTCGAGACTTCAGTACATGTTTACTAGGCTTTCTAAAATGAGACTACAGGGAATGCAGTAAAAAATGTGAAAAGAAAATAGCTGAGAATTTCCTGAGATTAAAAAAAATCTACATCCTCAGATAAAGGGCGTTTCAAGAACTGAGCAAAATAAAAAAAATAAAGCAATATCTAGATGCATTACAATGAAACTGCAAGAGATGTGGATAAATTGAAAATCTTAAAAGCTGCTAGTTGGAAAAACAGATTACTTCAAAATATGAAAATTGGACTAATAAGCTGCAACTACATTAGAGAGCAGAAGCCAATGGCCAAATATCTTCACATTTCTGAAGGAAACAAATATGTCATTTTGGAATTCAATACCTAACTACACTATCATTTAAGAGAGAAGGAGAAAATAAAGATACTTGCAGACCTACAGACTAAGAAATGCAATTGCTACTGGAAGAACCATATAAGAACCATAATAGTATAGCAGCAATATTCACGGTGGCCAGGACATAGAAGCAACAGAAGTGTCCTACAATAGATAAATGGATAATGAAGCTGTGGAGCATATATACAATGGAATATTACTCAGCCATAAGAAGAGATGAAATATGGCCATTTGCAACAACATGGATGGCCCTTGAGATAATCATGCTAAGTGAAATAAGTCAGACAGAAAAAGTTGAAAACCATATGATATCAATTATATGTGGGATATAAACCTAAAAGCAACAAACAGGACAAAAAGAGACTCATGGACATGGACAATAGACTAGTGGTTACCAAAGGTGTGGAGGCGGGGAGGTAGATAAAGTAAAAAGGGTCAAATATGTGGTGACAGAAAGAAATCTAACTATGGGAGGTGAACACACATGCAGTATATATATGCCTTACTGTTGAATTGTACACCTGACACTTACTGGATTTCTTTAACCAATGTCACCATAATAAAAATAAATAAACTAAAAATAAATAAATACATTTATAAATCTGAAAAAAAATATATTAATCAGAAAGGAAAGAGATTGATGTTTAAAATAAAGAAGTAGTCAGAGTCCAGAAATATGGTAAGGTTTTAGGAAGATGACACTATTTAAAAATTAAATGGTAATAACTAACAACACAAAAGTATAACCTAGAGCTTCTATGTCAATAGAGAGAAAAGGAAAAAATATAGAAGAGAACTGTACCTTGTATTATTTTGACTTTTCTCCTTTTCCTAGAATATACCACAATAATGGGAAAATACTTACTAAATTAAATTGAATATGGATTCTGTTGAGATACATGGAAAAATTTTTTGGAGTTAGAAAATTGGGCTTTTAGATTATATTAGGGAATGTCCTGTTATTTAAATCCCAAGATAAATGCAGGAAAGACAGTTATGTGAAACCATTAACTAACCCAAATTACTTTTTCCCTTAACCATGGGGAAAAGAAGAAAACCACAAGAAACTAATCAATATATATTTAAAGTGCTATTTTGATTTGAGTCAGTATAGATTTCATCTGGTCACCTACAACTTTTACAATTCTTATCTACCTCACTCTACAACGATCTCTGATTCACAAAATGCCAACTTATGGTAAATCAGTCATTTAAGAGAAGTTCAGTCATTGTTAATGTTCTTAATGTATAAGGATAGAAATAGGATTTGTATTTTGAGAAATGTTTTAAGAAGATTTAAAAAGTCTAAAATAATGGAACAAATTCTGGTGATTAGGTTTAAAGAAATTTCATTTACTGTAAGTAACAGAGGCACACGTGGTGTCCCAGAGAGCGTGCCAGAAAGCTGAGTTCTGGTTTCAAGCCTTGGCTCTGTGGCCAAGCTGCTATGTGACTATATATAACTTATTCAACGTTTCTGAGCCTCATTGTTCTTATACAATATATAAGAGGTTCAGTTAGATGAACTCTGTGTTCCCTTGATCCTCTTTAGGTCTGATTCTAGAGTACACCACATCCATGGGCATTCTGGTTAATCAAGCTTTTAGGCTAACTCAAAAATCTCTTTTCTGGTTTGTGTTGTGAATCTCCCAGACCTTGCTTTGTCGGAGAGCTGCGGGGCAGTGCAATGCAGCATCATGTTCCATACCCTCTATCACTTGCTTTTCTATCCTAAAAGGTGAAGTGCTATGGGATGGTGAGCGCTGTGAGAACTGACAAATAGAATTTGGGGAATAACTCCAAATAGGGAAGTACACAGGAAAGATGTTTCAGCCCATTCACAACTGGCATATTTATACAAATATTGGACAGAAAGTTTCTCAGTTTGAAAAGATAGTTTCTATAGTACCTTTGTCTAAGGAAAAATGTAAACAATGAGAGGCATTGTCAAGGAGATGGGCCAGAGCTGTGATAATGACTTTGGCACTGGACCATTTCTTCATCTGTGACATTTATCATGAAGCAATATTCAGGATCTTGATTGGAGGTTCATGCTGTGAAATACAATGAATGTAATATCTAGAAAACAAGAGAGAACAGATGTAGCCAAGTTGAATAATCCAGCGTGACACTCATTATCCTTATGAAAGAAATAACTATCAGGCTTGAAAGAAAGAAAAATAGATGCAGCCAAGATGGTCAGAATTCTGTCTGGTTTTAAAAGATGCCTGCTATTTCTATACCTGGGAGTAATCATTATGAAGCAGGATGCCATTATGCAGTTCTCACAACACACGCATCCCTTGTAATAAGCTGTGCAGCCTGACTTTCCCTCTGTGGAGATGTTTAATTTTGCTCAAATGATATATCATGCACAGCAAACAAAGAAAAGTTAGAACAGAGTGAGGTGGTCAGGAAATGGTTTTTCAAAGATATTGACTCTTGTTTTCATTATCTTACTCAGAAATGATGAAAGTATAATATACAAATCCTTGCAGGTAGAGGAGAATGGAAGACCTTTGCAAAAGAATGTGCCATTATTTTTGACGTTTTTACACTATTTAGAAACTTACCTTTTTTCTTTATTTCTTTTTTTGGGGGTGGGATGTTGTTAGTCTTGAATAATGAAATAAGTCAATGAAGTTACATTGACAAAATGGTTCCATTTCTAAGCTCTTATACCCTTTGATATTTGAGTTTATAAAACCTTTTGTGGTATTTTCATATAAAAGAATAATTTCATTTCTCTCTGAAAAATACTTTTATTATGAAAAATTATGAGCTTTTAGGGCTTCCTCTGTTGCCTATTATTGCAGGAATCAGATTCCTGAGAGAGAGATTATGGAAATCGAAGAAAAAAGGAGTCCCCAAGTTACATATTTGGTTAAAACCCCCAAATAATAGAAGAATCTTTAATGCTTTATTCTCTGGAACAAACCTGGGATTTTTTTTGTAGATATTAGATATAAATTTTATTTGTTTTACTGATAAAATATTGTGACTCTCCTTCCTTACAAGTGTTTATCTAAATCTCTTTTCATTTGCATATTTTATACTGTTTGCAAGAATGCCCTTATTTTCAAAGAACATATTTGACTCTTGTTAAAAGTAATTTGATCTCATTTACTGTTAGTCTTCCTATTTTCAAAGTAGATAGTCAAATCACTTCTCGAATATAATTTTTGCTTTTTGAAATTTATTTACTTTTAAGCATAAGTGGCTCCCTCCCTTGCGGATCCAAAAATTGCTGGAAATCTGTGGGACTCTTAGAATGTGCTTATGAATAAAACACACACAGTGATGTGTCAAGGTTTAAAGTGAGACATTCACCAGAAACCTAGTAGTTTCTGCCCTCATTTCTTTCTGCGTGCAGACTTTTAATTAAATGAAGTCACATTTGAAAATATTCCAGGCCTTTGATCTTATTTCTAAAGTACATCAAACATCAGCTCTTTAGTCCCGAACAGGGTTTCTGCCCTAAACTCTGGTTTAACTTTTCCAACTGACGCTGAGCTAGAAAGCCACCTCAAAATCCTTTTTAAAATCCTCTCTTCCCTTAAAATCTAGAATCTACCTGTATTGAACACCAGTGGCTTATAAACTAACTCCACATGCTTTCACAGTTAAAAATAATAAATATTTGAATACCTTTAGATGGGTGTGTGTTATCTACTCAAATCCCCTCATTTCCTATTGTCTTTCACCAGCCTCCTTGTAGATTCCTGGCCTGGCACCTGTAGGATTTGAATTTATGATGCTCTGCCTAGAACAGCTCAGTATAGCCATCTCTCTGCATTCTAAGCCCCAAATTCTTTAACACACACCTCACCATGCTCTTTGGGGAAGGTTTCTGTACCCTTCTCCTTTCCTCCATTGCCTCACTGCCTTTCTACATAGAGCTTCATTAAGAACTTTGTGCCTACCTTGACATAAAACTTGGTTTCCCCTATATAGTAGTGTTGGTTTGCCATATGGCTTTCCAGTGTCAAGATAGCCCATACAGAGGGTGCCCCCATTCCAAATCAAACGTTTGTACTTAGTTGTCTCAATTAAAGTGTACGCAGAGAAGTAGAACAAATAACCTCTAATTAGACTCTTATTCATTACCAAAAAATAAGTATAGAAACCTATAAATAAAATTTAAACTTTTTTGGGAAATATTTATAGACATGAAAAGTTGCAAAACAAAACCTTCTTATATATTCTTCACTGAGCTTTTCCTAACTTTAATATTTTATATGATCACAGTACAAAGATCACCATCAAGAACTTAATGTTGGTATAATGAAATTAACTAAACTACAGTTCTCATCGGTTTTCCCCTAATGCTCTCTTTTGACCACACTACTAGAGATTCTACCTTCTGGTCCAGGTCCTTCTCCAGCTGCAGAATGAATTAAAAAAACAAGGGAGTGTTGACCTCTCCAATCTGCCTGGCACCTTAAATAATCAGGTTCATACCTGTTGTATTATTTCGTCACCGCAAATAAATAGACACTTCTGGATTTTCCTGGTCTCTATGATAACTTACCTAACATGACTTCTCATTATGCTTCCCTACTAGTCCCTGTCTCCCCAAATACTGAATTTATGACTCATTTTTCTGCTCACAACTCCAACAAACCTTTTTGTTTGCTTTCAACCTTATCAAAAATTTGCTCCCCCACTTTTAAATTAGGAATTGAATTTCTAATCATCTGCTGGATTTTTTAGTGAGAAGAAGACCACTTGTATCCATATAACAACTCTTAGGACTAATAACCAAGGCCATTTGTGTCACCAAAATATAACTATTTGTTACAGGAAATTCTTATTCAGAAAGATAAGACTGTAAACCAATAAATAGTCTCACTGTTTACTTCAGGAAATTTCTGAAAACTAATTTTGTTTAGGCAAATAATTTGCTCATTTGATTAAACAGCCCTCCTTTCTTGGCAATAGACTGCACACCTGAGCAAAAGCAGCTGGCTTCTTAAGCAAAAGCTAATTTATCAACACTCTCTTCAAGGCATTTGCTTCACTCTGTCCATCAATCAGAAAGTATTATGCCATAAATTTTGCCTAATCCCTATCTGTTTTGTGTCTTGGAAACCTGCCGAAATCTTTTGAGCCCAGACCCCAAAGTCTATAAATATCCTTCTCCGACCATCTCTTTCTGAGACACTACTCAGACTCTGTCACAGTGGTATTACTAAATTACTAGGTTTAACAAGCAGTGTTCTTTGCATGGTAGGTTTTCTGGTGGTATTTTGTGGAGTCAATAGGTAATAGTAGGCAAGTACCTCATGTGATATAGCCTAGCTATGCTGATGTTACCCATTAGGTTAGGTCTTAGGAGTTGTATTTTCCTGAAATTAGAGATAGTTCCTCCCTCTGGTATGAGATGCTTACAACAAGAGGATAGGATTTTTTAAAATCACAATTCACATATATGCTAGTGGTTCTCAACTCAGAATGAAGGATAAGGAGAGAGGGTCTTGTGGGGTGAAGTTCAAATGATACTCCCAAGATGATTCTAGTAATCAGTCCATTTCCCTCTTTTTCTCCCCCAAGTCAAAAGTGAAAACCACTAGTCTAGATATCTATTCTTTCTAACAAAGTGAATGACAGAATGAAGAATTATCTATTAATTAATGAGTAGATGCTAAACACTTATCTTTAAACATGCAAATAATTAAGACAAGATGTCATATTGGATACAGTATCTAATATTTGCCATTTCCCCCCACCTATTTTAATCATGATTGTGAAAAACAGTGCTTTTTCTTGACCTTTTATAGACTTATTTTTACCAAGAGGGAACAAAACATATTTAGCTCCAGCTCCAGAGGAGCACACAATTATGCCAGAGAAATTGAGTAAGACAAAATTTGTCCAAATTAGTTCTTATTTTTTTAAGGAGTGTTTTTCACAGAGCTTTGGCATAAGAATTTTTTGTTTTTCTCTTTAAATATGGGAATCGATTTTCCCTTATAAAATACTCACTAAACTTTGTTTAAAAATATTTCTTTCTGTCTGTTGGAAAAGTTTTATTTTTCCTGCTTGATATAAAAAAAACCATCCTCATAAATCAGTCAAGGAAGGCTTTATATAGAAGATGAGGTTTTAGTTTTAACAAATGGATAACTGGAAAGGGGGGACTAAGAGAGATTCTTCAGTTGGAGTGGAATGATGAAATAAAGGTGAAGAAAATCTAACTATATGTCAGTCATCGTTTATCTCTAAGTGGTGCTATGCATAGCAAATCTTAACACAACCTCTCTTCTCTCATCAGAATTTTTTTGATGATTTGTCAACTTAATATAATCTCTACATTCTCTTTCATGGTTCCATTACTATAATTGCTTCCCCCCCCCCCCCCAGATCTTTGCTGTCAAAAGTTTCAATAATGCTTATATATTTTGTTTTTGATAATTTGCCTTCTCAAGATTCATTCAAATCTGTGTTTCATAAAATTTACAGATATTCACTTTTTTTACTTTTCTCCATGGAATATAAAATATTTAAAATTTTAATACTTATTTTAATATTCTCCTCAGTCTTAAGTCATACTGGTATTAGACAAATAGCTCAAATTAGACCATGCAAGAACTCTGTCCAATGTATCATCAACTGTTGAGGAAAAAGGTAGATTTTATTCTTTGTATTAAATAAAACTTTCAGGAGGAAGCTGTAGCAATTAATACTTTTTTGAAACAGGGCTTTACTGCCATGACATACTCAATTCCGTGCTTGTCTTATTCTATACTGCCCTCAATTCTACATTGATCCTCCAGACCTAACCCTTAAATCCACAGATGAATCAGAAAGAATATTTTTTTAGACTCCATGTAATGGGCATAGTAGTTAAACTTAGTAGATATTAAATGTTATATGCACATCAGGTTTTTGTTTGTTTGTTTGTTTGTTTTAAATTAGAATCCATTTTGAAATTGTAACAAGTAACCAAGTCAGGCAGAAATATGCTTTGTTAAAAAAATCTATATGAGGTAAGGGTATAATTAGAAATTTTTTTAACCTTCCTTAGGCACCAGTAGTTATATAGGATTCATACATTTTACATATTCTTATGTAGTGATACATAGAAGGGGTTCTATACTTTACTATAAAATGATATCAAAATATTCTTTGACCTCTCTTGCTCACATACCAAATCCAATCCATCAGCAAATGCTGTTGGCTCTCCTTGCAATGATATCCTCAACCTTTTCATCACCTCCGTCATTCTCACTGTATTTCAAGCTAACTCATCTAAACTATTGCAATAGCCTCCTAACAGGTTGGCCTGCTTCTGTCCTAGACTATTTTCCACAGTAACCAGAGTAATCCATTTAAAATGAAAGTAAGATTATATCACTTTTCTTTTCAAAACTTGCCAATGGCTTTTGCTTGCACATAGAATAAAATTCAGAGCCTTTTTCTACCATGACCCCAAAGGTCACTATCATCTCATACCTGGATGCCTCCCTGATCTCACTTCTTATAACTATCTGCTTGCTCACTCAACTCTAGCCCCACCAATCCTCTGGCTGTTCCTTGACACACAAGTTCTGTTCCACCCTCTGGGCCTTTGCAATTGTTTTTCTACCTAAAACACTTTTTTTTCAGACACTGTATGACTTTTTCTCTCGATTCCTTCGCATTTCTGCTTCAATATCACTTATCATAGAAGTCTTACCTGACAACTCTATCTCAAGCAGCAACTCCTGTCCCTTTCTATTCCCTTGCAAGTATGTACTTATTACGATCTGGACTTACTCTGTTTATTGTCTATTCCTCCCCCACATTAGAATGTAAGCTCCATGAGAGAAGGGAGCACATCTGTTTTGTTCATTGCTCTGTCCTAACACCTATAATGGTGTCTAGCCTATAATTAAGTATACAATAAATATTTGATAAGTGAATAAAAACAAAAAGATTAACTAAGAATGACCATATGACCACAATCAGACTCTGTAATGATGAAAAGCTAGAATTTACTATGAACAATGGGCTATCATGGCTATAGAATATGTTCTCATATTATTCTCTGACTCCTTCTCACCGAGTGACATGGTTTAATTGACAGTTTTTCTGGACTTAGAGAACTTTTTCTTTAGGGTTACATCATGAAATTTTAGCCCTTGCTTATGTTTTTTTACTAGGTTGTTTACTTTGAACTCTAGGATCATTGACATAATGTTGAATCTTATTTTCTCTCTAACAAAAGCTTACTTTATTTTGTAAGTGTTAGAATTCATATTCTCATCTGATGATATTTTCTATTTAGAAGACAGTTTTTTTTCCCTGCATTTATAATGATGAGTTTTTCTCTTTTTATGAATCATATTTAGTTGGGAACATTTTCAGAGGCATTATAAAAAGTATATGCATAATATTTTAGAACATACGAAGAACTCAGAAATATATTGAAAAATTAACTATTATCCTTGTGATTTACTATCAAGAATTTTTCGTCAGTTTTCCTGGGGTATATTAGGTTATACTTGCCTACCCTCTTTTTTTAAAAGAATTATTTTAGGTGAGGCGACCCTTGGTTGACCTCACAGATTGCAAGGACCTTGTCAGTTTACAATCCATTATTTTTTTTATTTTTGACACCTACAGCACCTGTTCTTCCTACGTGGTCTCCCACCCAAGCACTAACCAGGCCCGACCTTGCTTAGCTTCCGAGATCAGCCCGGATCAGGCTTGTTCAAAGCAGTATGGCTGTAGACTTGCCTATCCTCTTAAAGTCAGTTTTGGCCGCAGGATTTGCTCTTACGATAAACAGTAGTAGTGACGTGTCATTTCCAGGTGGAAGTTTTTAGAGCTGTGCACATTTCACCACAGTCCTCTTTGGGTCTCAGTAATCATGAAAGGTTATGTGGAAATGAAGCCTCCAGCAGTATGGGTCCACCATTGACTGCATGAGCAGAGCATCTCTGCCTATATAAATAGGTGAGAAATAAATTTTTCTTGGGTAAAGCCACTGAAATCAGGAGGTTGTTTGTTACCACAGTAGTATTAAGTATTCTCCAGGAGACAGTAGCTCAGAGGTCACCATTTAATCATTTATTGCTTAATAATCATAGGTTACATTATACAACCGAAAACACTCTACAGTAAATTATTTCTGGAGGCAAGAAATTCTTTGTTAGTATTAATAATCAGTCACAAATCTTTATAAATAAATTTTTTTATATATTAAGTTTTCTTATGGTGGGCCACAACTGTTGTAACCAATATCCATACATAACTTAAAATTTCTACAGCTGAGTGCTATTATTAATAAGAATAATGCTTTGCCATTTAAAGCTGAAAGCAATAAATGGCAAATGTCAATTTTGAATGTAAGAGTTACTTCCATTTCAGTCCTTAGGAATTCATTTTAAGAGCTTCCACAAAATGAAGTAATTTCAGCTATACAAAATTCATTTATTATATTTTTACTTTTTTAAAATTTATTTAAAAAAAAGAAAATCTATAGTTCCTATTGCAATAGGATGATTGTTGATATTTAAGATTTTGGCCTAAATTCCATTTGTTAAACTATTAAGAGGGCAGTAGTTCTACTCCATATTTTATGAAACCATATTTTCTTCTTTTAAATGATGGAGTTATTTTACTATACTACAATATTTACATTTTAATTCCATTTTGATTGTATTTTTGGGGTAAAGTTGTGAATAAAACTTTAACTAATTGTATACACTTCAGATTAGAGCAATTATTTAACTGTCTTCTCTTTGACAATAAGATTTGAAGATATTATCATCAAATAAAAATAGTAGAATTTAGAATTAAGAGCCTGATTTCTTCTAATTCTTTTACTTACTCACTGTATGACTTGGAACAGAGCATTTAGTGGACAGTACAAGAAATTCATATTTCTAAAATGCAGTGTGGGTTCAAAGGTATGGCAGATGGAGATTGTCAATCATCTATGCTCCATGCAGCAGGTTCTTCCAAAGAAAGAACAAGCACCTCATGGCCCCACAGCACGGTGAAAAGAACCCTGGAAAGCCTAAGGTAGAACCTCAAGTTCAGGGCAGTTTCATGTGGGGCCACTGTGCTAGGCTGAAAATTCGACTCTATCGTTCTTAATGGTGAACAAGTACTATCTCTTGAACATCACTTTTCTCAACTAGAAAATGAGTGTGATAATAGTCACAAATTAGGGTTGCTGTGTTGATAAAATGAGTTTGTGATGTGAAGGTTCCTAGCAGACAATATGTATTGCCCTGCCATTCTTTCTTTATTCCTTTTCCACTTTACTTCTTTCTTGTCTGTCTGCTTCCCCATAAGATGTCCCCTCCTTCCTTTCCTCTTTCCTTCCTTCTTCCCTCCCTTCTTTATTTCTTTCTGTGGTGAAAGACTGATTAACAAATTAGCTTAACAAAGGGGAAAACTCACCATAGTCATAAAATATATTTTGTTATCTTCTTGCAAATGTTTTATCAGGATTTAGCTAATCATGTTGACATTTTCTTTACTGCTAGATTACCAATCAAAAACTCATTTTGTATATCTGATATCTCAGTAATTATATATATATATATATATACACATATATATATATATAATATGCCATGTACTCTTACATATGGATTTCTTATTTTAAAAAATATTTTTCTATCTTAATACTTAAAAAAAATTACAAGATCAAAGAAAATGTCTGATAATAACTAGTATTGGTCTTGTGCACATGTGAAACCTTAGCAGATACATTTTTGAGGGTGATGATAGTTAAATGACATTTTATTCAACAGCTCCATTGACAGAATATTTTGAATTTTTGTTTTAAAGAGATACCATTAACCAATTTACAAACTTTGTTTTCAAGTATTTTCTTATAGACTAGATGTTTAAATGTGATTCATTTAAACATCATTGCTTTTTTTCTTTTTTCTCTTTTTTCCATCAGATCCAACCTCCCTATTCTGAATTTTAGGACTATCTTTAGATGCCCCTTACTGTCATTTGTTAGTCTTTTCTATGAGCTTTATTTGTACTCATCAAGAAGATTATTTTAGCAATTTTGATGTTTACACTGAATTAGGTATTTCATTACTTCCAAAATCCTTAGACCCATGTGAAAACGAGAGACTTCTCCCTTTAAGTACCCCCCTTTTTAGATTCTATTCAATGTTCATGTTATACAAAATACTTATTAACTTTTAAGGTCTAGTTAAGATGAAAAGACTGCAGCTTTCCTTTCATTTACTCTTAAATTTTTTTTCACCACAGATGTTCCATTCATTGATAAGGAAAAAAAAAACATAAAAGAGAAATTTAGTTACTATTAATGTGCATCTGGATTATAAAAGCTTTATATTAAAAAAGAATGAGTAAACTACTCTGGAATAAACTACTAGGGGAAAAAGAGAAATTTAGAATTTCTGCCTCATATTTCTGGAGAGGAATATAAAGTGTTTTTTCTACCTAATTATTTGAGTATGACCATTATCCTCCTTTATAGTTCATATTAATGAAAATAATCCTTAATATGTTCTCAGAAAACTCAAGTTTAAACTCCGGGCCCTCTTATTAATCAGATGTTAGAGGACTAACTACCTCATCTATTTAAGTGTGAGTCTCTCATTGATAAAATTGTTATACCTTCCCCTTACCCCACTTTATTGAGAAGGAAGAACAATCTCTTTTCTTATGGATCATTGTTCAGTCAAGGAAGCAATTGCTCAATCAACAAATCAACTGCCAAATAGACATTTATAGGGCGTCTCTAATGTGTGTAATTTATAAACCAAAAATAATGTTTCTTCTCTGCTTATCTTAATGGGACTATGAAGATGTCACATGTGTAAAATAATGTTTACACTTTAAATCTTAAAGAAATGTCAGGTATTGTTATAATTAATAATGAAGACACCTCCCTCCCCTAGTTCATCCTGATTGCACACATAAAGCCAAAGTCTAACACTTTGTTGAACAGCTGGCACCCTGTATGTGTTGGAGATCATCAGGCTCTAGGTGTTGATTGTACAACTTAATTCCTTATTCTGCTTTGCATAGTATTTGCCAGCCTTGGCTTCTGACCTCTAGCCTGATCTTCATGTTTCTGAAAGAACTAGGTTGAACTCTTGACTCCTAATGCTCTTATGGAAACATTCTGATTAGCACTGTGTCTCAGCTACTTGTTCCTTAGGTACATTTATCTTCCAGGCACTTAGACACCAGTTGGCCTGGTTCTTCATAGCCTCTTGGATTCTATTTTAGTTTCAGTCTCAGGGACAAAGAATCAGAATATTTTCCCAAATGTCATCCTAACCAAAATTCTCTCATTGCTCTGTGCCGACTTTAAAATGCAGTGCTATCTGAAAAGAGTGGCTCATGAAGCCATCATCAGTTTTCAATATTTGAGCTAGAATCATTGCCAGATTATCCAGTCAGCATCTTGAAGAAAAATGAGGAAATAGGACATACAAAAAATGTGGTGTGTGGTAGGACAAGCAAGGTCTGTCAGAAAATGATCTAGCTTATGGAAAATCTGAGTAGAAATCTATGAGGAAAATTCTTGAGAGTAATACAATTGGGGAGAGGAAGGGATACTGCAAAGGAGATGGATGATAACAGAAAAATGGAAGTTCAAAAGGGCAAGTGGGTAGCCTATGCCAAAGGTCTCCCAAATATTTTATTACTGCCTCTGAAATGGCCTGCATATCATAGAGTTAAAATGAGCTGTACATAGTGTCATGTTTTTTATGGGATGATGAATTCCTTGAGGTTAGGTGCAATGTATTAATGATCTTTTATTCCCAATATTTGGTAGAGTATCTGTAAATATTTTAGGAGCTCAATGTTTTACTAGGAAAAAAATATTTATTTTGCTAATGGGCAATTCTGCCGCAAAACTCTAATCTTTTCCAGAGGAAACTTCTCAAGATGCTGTTTCTTGATTCATCATAAATTAACTGTTAAATCTTTAATACGTGGTTTATTATTTTAGTTATGTAAGAAATCAACTCTCTGCCTTATGATTTGAAGGTGAGTATTGGGAGATAAAACCATCGAGAGAGACTGGGGCCAGGCTGGGGAGAACATTAGGCTTGCACTTAGTTTGTGGGAAATGGGAGGTTGTAAAAGGATTTTGCACAAGGAAGTGACAATACAGGAGTGTAATTTAGAAATATTAGTGTGCCAGCAATTTGGAAGCTGAAATGGAGTCATAGTAGATAGTAAAAATGGCCTGAACTAAGGCAGAAGAAGTGAAGAATGTAAAGGAAGTTTGCAATATAAGTCACTCTATTTATACATGTAAAAATTAAAGGAGAAACAAAAGAAAGACAAATATTTAAAATGTCACATGGGACTGGTGATAACAGCAAAAGAAAAGTCGGTGGTAAGAATATTTAGGGAAGGAAATTTTCTCGTTAAAGAAAAGAGGCAGAAGGATCTCACAGGAAAATGGAGGCCATGAATTGCACATCCTGGGTATGAATTCCATGGAGAGTTGGACATTATCTGGTGTGAGGGTCACAGTAGAGGCAATAAGTGAAACTCCATCACTTTTAATCTGGTGCTGACATTAACCTAATTTTCAAGAAAAATCATATCTTTCAATTTAGTGAAATTTTGCTGAAAGTGGACAAATGGAGGCTTTGCTCTTACCTTCTCTTGGGAAGTGAGTTTCACTGTGATTGCTTTTTTATTCATCACTGAGTAACATACTTTGGTGTCTCTAACTTCCTATCAGTGCCCCAGGCTTTCATGTGTGCAACTTGTTTTAATTCTAATCAATAGGAGAATAAACCCTAGAGAGTATGTTTAAGGTTTTGAACTGATTACATTCCAAAATCAAGTAAAGAGTTTCCAGATGCTGCAGTGTGCCACATAAATTCAAAAAAAATTGCCACGCATAATAGCATCACTGCCTATTGTTATGGACATTAACAAATTTTATCTTTCATTGCCCATTTTGCTTTAGCTCTTTGACTTAATGATCCCCCATCTCAGATAGAAACTCCATTTGCGTTTGTAGATGTCAATGTAAATTCAGGAGGAAAATGCTTTAGAACTTGAACTAATCAAGCAAGACTCTGGAGATCTTGCTGCTTGTAAAAAAAAAAAAAACATTCAGAATTAAAAAAGTAGTTTCCATTGGATGGGTATAAAATCCTAGAAAAGTGTCAATTAAAACTTTGGTTACTCATTGCATTTTATCTATCTATCTATCTATCTATCTATCTACCTACCTACCTACCTACCTATCTATTTATCTATTTATTTACTCTCTGCCTCATTCCACAAAGAATTTGAGGAGGCATATAATAAATACACATACAATAAAATAATAAAAAGTAGAAGGGAGATTAGAAAATTAGGAGGAGAGAAAATAGAATAATATAATTATGGCTGCTATGATAAAGCTTCTGATTTGTCTCTGTGTTTTCTGGTAGCGAGAATAAAGGGAGGTATATAATCACTGATAAAGTTCTAGTTATGGGAAAGTTCTAAGCATTTTAGTTTCTTAAGAGAAACAATTTTTTTTCCTAGTACTATATTAATTTACAAAAAAAAAAAAAAAAGAAAATCTCATATAGAACTTTGTAAAGGGTCATTGAGTAATGTAATATGTGATGGCCTTAACATTTTTATACTGATTTCAGTTACAAATATCATATGTATGCTTCTGGCAATGACCTTTGATAGAAGCCAGGGGAATATTAATAACTATAATGTGGCATAAAAGCAATTCTCAAGAAGTTTAATTTTGTGGGAATGACAGACTTTTGGAAGTCCAACTTTATTCAGGCATATAGAAAAAGCCATTTTTTTCAAGTTTTCAAGCCTCTAAATTAAAAATAATTTTACGGGGTGTTCTGGTTCCAGGCAAGATGGAGTAAGCACACACCATTCTGTCTCGCCCAGGGCATACAGCTGTAAAACATAGGCAGGATTGGTGGGGCAGCTATTTGAAGGCCATAAAAAGTAAATAGTATTGAGAAAGATGAAGATTGGGAGGGATATCAAAATCCAAACTATCACTAATCTGGCAGTGAGCTTATCATTTAGTTTACTTCAGCAACTCATGAGTGGAACTAGTATAGCCAAAAACCTAGAAGTAGGATGTTAGCATGGGCAGAGAGAGATCCAGGAGAAGCCTTCTAGTTCTGGCTTAAGCAGTAGTAAAGTGATTTTCTAAATCTAATAAAGAGTGCAGAATCCTCTCTCCTCCCTTTTAAAAAATTAATTAATTAATATTTTCTCAATTTTTTGCTTCCTAGACCTCAAGTTATCCTATGGGAGTGATAATAGCAAAGCCAACAGGCACCTGTAAGAGCCAAAATACTAAAGGTAGTATCAGTCCATCCAAACTACTATATCAAAAAACATAGGCTGTGTAGCATAAACAACAAACATTTATTTCTCATAGTTCTGTTCTGGATGCTTAGAAGTTAAGATGAAGGTGTAGGCAGAGAAGGTGTCTCGTGATGGCACCTACTTTGTAGATGGCTGACTTCTTGCTATATCTTCACAAGTCTGAGAGAGAAAGAGCTCTAGTCTCTTTCTCTTCTTGTAAAGATACTAATCCAATGGTGGGGGATCCACCCTCGTGACGTCGCCTAAATCTAATTTACCTCCCATAGGGCCCACTTTTTAATAGCATCACATTGGGGGTTAGAATTTCGGCATGTGAATTTTGGGGTAGGGATACAAACATTTAGTCCTTAACATGTAGGAAAATTTTCACTCCAATCAGAGGAGCTATGATTACAAGAAAGAGGGATGAGCTTCCAGTGATTTTCTTTCTCCTTCTGCTGTTCTATAGCTTCATCTGAGATGTGGGCACAGCTGTGCAAAATATGAGGCAGAGTAAGGTAACTAAAACCTCAGTGTTTTGGCCAGATGAGCAAAAGCAGAACAACAGAGAGCCACAAGGTAGAGAGACTTGAGAAAACAACCCCTTAACACTGTAAATGAACTTGCGGGCTCATCCATGAGCTGTACAATTGTGGATCTAATCCTAGAAAATATACATAGATTTTGAGAAGTGAATTATGGAATATACCAATGTTTAAGATCCAAACTGACTAATGGCTGGTTTATATTCAGGACAGATCTGAATAGAAGTGCAAAGCTCTAAAAGACTAAAGCAAATTCTTGAGACAAAAGGGAAATTATGCAAAAAGAAGGCTTGGAATATCTGGTATGAAAGAAGAGTATCAAAAAATGGTAAATATCTGGGTAAATATAATAAACTATTTAGTTTTTAAGTACTTTGAAATATATTTTATGATTTAAAGCAAAAATTATATTTCAGACAGAGTTTTCATGTATGTAGATGTAATATATAAGATAACTACAGCATAAGTGGGGGAGGGTAGAGACATGTATGGTGTTAAGATTTCTAGAGATCACATAAAGTGGTAGAATATTGATTCAAAATAGACTGTGGAAAGTTATATATATATTATTTAATCACTACAGAACTGCACCCCAGATTATACGAAGATATATGTTAAAAACAAAATAACCTGTTAGAATAGCTATAATCAACAGAACGATTAATAATAAATGTTAGAGAGAAGTGGAGAAAAAGGAAGCCTTATACAATGCTGGTGGGACTGCAAATTGGTACAGACGCTATGGAAAACAGTATGGAGGCTCCTCAAAAAACTAAGAATTGATCTATCATGTATATGATCCATCAATCCCTCTATTGGGTATTTACCCCAAAGACTTGAAAACCCACATCTGAAAAGGTATTTGTACACCGATGTTCATAGCAACATTAGTCACAGTGGCCAGGACATGGAAACAACCAAAGTGTCCTATGATAGATAATTGGCAAAAGAAGCTGTGGTACATATATGCAATGGAATATTACTCAGCCATAAGAAAAGATGAAATACTGCCATTTGCGACAACCTGGATAGACCTCGAGATAATCATTCTAAGCAAAATAAACCAGACTAGAAATGTTGAAAACCACAGGAAATCACTTATATGTAGGATACAAACCTAAAAGCAACAAACAAACAGGACAAACAGAGACTCATGGACATGGACAATAGACTAGTGGTTACCAGAGGTAGGGGGGAGGTAGATGGGGTAAAAGGGGTCAAATATAGGGGGGTTGGGGAAGGGTGAAGCGGGTAAAAGGGATCAAATATATGGTAGCTGAAGGAAACTGGACTTTGGGTGGTAATCACACAATAGAATATATAGACGTCAAATTATAATGTACGCCTGAAAATTATATAATTGTATTAACCAATAAACTTTAAAAAAATAAAAAATAAAAAAAATAAGAGCATACTAAAGAAATGTAAAATAAACTGAAATAAAGAAATAGAATGGCCAAGACATATTTTAAGACATATTTAAGACATATAAAACTACAGTGACCAAAACAATGTGGCATTGACAAAGGATGGGCATATAGAAGAAGAGAAAATAATAGAGTCCAGAATTAGACCCACACACACGACTCATTAATTTTAACAATGATGGAAAGGGATTTGAATGTGAAAACATTTCAAAATCACTTTTTGAACAGTATAGCCCTTTCAAAAAATGGCATTGAATTGATACTGCAGAAATAGCAGTATAAAAGATTGCTATGAACAATTGTATACCAACAAACTGGATAACCTAGATGAAAGAAATAAGTTCCTAGAAACATACAACTTACCGAGATTGAGTTATGAAGAAATGGAAAATCTGAACAGACCAATAACAACTAAGAACATGGAAGTTACCAAAAAACTTCCAACAAAGAAAAACTTAGGACCAAAAAGCTTCAGGGGTGAATTCTACTAAATATAAAAAGAAAAATTAACACCAATCATTCTCAAACTTTCCAAAAAATTAAAGAAGAGGAAACACTTTGAAACTCATTTTGTTTTTTTTTTTTGAGGGCAACATTACCCTCATACCAAAGCCAGGTAGGGACACTACGGGAAAAGAAAATTATAGGTCAGTGTTTCTGATGTACATATATGAAAATTCCTCAACAAAATGTCAGCAAACAAAACTCAACAGCATATTAGAAGAATCATACACCATGAGATAAGTAGAATTTATCTTTGGGATACAAGGCTGGCTCAACATACACAAATCAATAAATGTGATACACTACATTAACAGAATGAAGAAAAATATTATACAATCATCTCAACAGATGCAGAAAAAGCATTTGACAAAATTCAACATCCTTTCCTAATAAAAACTTTCAAGAAATTAGGAAGAAATATATTTCAACATAATAAAGGCTATATATAATAAGCCCACAATGAAAACTCTCAACAGTGAAAAGCTTAAAGCTTTCCTTCTGAGATTAAGAATGAGCCAAAGATGCCTACTCTCTTCACTTTTAGTCAACATAGTACTGGAATTCCTACTTAGAGCAATTAGGAAAAAGAAAAAAAAAGATATTCAAATTGGAAAAGAAGTTAAATCATCTCTTTTTATAGATGATATGTTTTATATATTAAAACTCTAAAGTCTTCAGTGAACAATTGTTAGAACTAATAAACAGATTCAATAAAGTTGCAGGACACAAAATTAACATACAAAAATCTGTTGTTTCTGTAAATTAACAATGAACTATCTGAAACAAATTGCATTTCCAATAGAATCCAAAAGAATAAAATACTTAGGAATAAATTAAGGAGGTAAAAGATCAATACACTGAAAACTGTTAAAAAATTGATGAAAGAAATTGAATAAGACACAAATAAATGAAAAGCTATCCCCTGGTCATGGATGAGAAGAATTAGCAACTTTCAAATGTGCAATACAGTTTTTATCAACTATAGTCCCCAAGTAACTTATTACTTTTTATTGCTAAGTAGTATTCTACTTAATGTCTATACCATAATTTGTTTACCTATTCAATACTGGGTTGTTTGCAGTTTTTTTTTACTATAGTCATGTGCCGCTTAATGTGAGAATACTTTCTGAGACACGCTCATTACGTGATTTTTTCATGTGAACATCATAGAGTGCACTTACACAAACCTAGATGGTATAGCCTAGTACACATTTAGGTTCTATGATACAGACTATTGCTCCTAGGCTACAAACCTGTATAGCATGTTGCTATGTTGAATACTGTAGGCAATTGTAACACAATGGTAAGTATTCGTGTGTCTAAGCATATCTAAACATAGAAAAGGTACAATAAAAATGTGGCACCTACATAAGGCACTTACCATGAATAGGCCTTTTAGGAGTAGAAGTTACTTTGGGTGTGTCAGTGAGTGAATGATGAGTGAATGTGAAGGCCTAGGATATTAATGTACTCTACTATAGGCTTTATAAACACTGTACATTTAGGCTACACTAAATTTATGAAACATGAGATTAAATCAAGCATGAGAGAAAATGATGCAATCAAGAGATATAGTAAACATGAGATTTATGAGGCTGCTGCTGATGTTTACTATTTGACAGCAAGCCTCCCCCCCCTTTTTAAAATAAGGAGGAAGAGTACATTCTAAAGTAATGATAAAAGTATAGAATAGTAAAAATATAAACCAGTAACACAATTGTTTATTATCATTGGTAAGTATTACCTACTGTACATAATTATATGAACTATACTTTTGTACAACTGGCAGCACAGTAGGTTTATTTACATCAGCATCACCATAAACATGTGAGAATGTATTGTGCTACAATGTTATGATGACTATGATATTACTAGATGATAGGAATTTTTCAGATCCGTTTTAATCTTATGGGACCTCTGCTGTATATGCAGTCCATCATTGACTGAAATGTCATTATGTGACATGTGACTATATCATGAATAAAGCTGCTTCGAACATTCCTGTACATTTATTTGCATGGATTAATATTTTTATTTTTCTCAAGTGAATATCCAAGAGTGCATTTTTGGTTTTGTATTGCAAATTTATGTTTAACTTTAAGAGACGTAGCCAGGCTGATTTCCAATCTGAAATAGATTTTACATTCCCAGTAGTAATGTTTGAGAGTTTCAGTTGTTCCATATCATTGCCCAAACTAGATATTGTTAGTCTTATTATTTTATCCTTCCTAGTGTATGTGGATTGGTATTTCACTTTGGCCTTAATTTGTGTTTTCCTATGAGCAATGATTTGTGCATCATGTGTTTGATTCTGATATTTTTTAAAATGGGCATTTTGTCTTGTAATTATTGAATTGTAAGAGATCTTTGTATATCCTGTGCTCCAATTCTTACCCCCAGAGCAACACGATGAAAGTTGGAAGGACAAAGCTATGCACAGAATCTGTATTGTAGGTGAAGAATCTTGAAAACAAATCAGGATGCTTACACACACGCTGTCTCTTTCTCTTTTGTTCCTCCAGAAAGATTCTGGATTCTTACTCTAAGCTTTTGAAATATAAATAAATCTCTTACTGCTAAGCAAAAAATACTATTGTTTCCATCTTTACAATTATGATGTCCTTCTGGTCCCCAGTTTCAGCCTTCTCGAAATGTGCCACATGCCTCTGAGTGGTAAATCTCTCTGGAGCTCTCTCTAGCTAATCATTCATAAATTATCTTCCAATACTTGCTCTTAGCCCTGGTTCCAAGTTTAATAAATTTTGCTGAATTGTTTCTAACTGCAGAAAAATAAAAACATTTTCTCTTAATTCCCACATACAGATAGGGAGAACAAAGCTCAGGTTAAAAACTTGCAAAAGATATGAGTGCTGAACGTTGGATGTAAAGAAATACATCTGAGTCCATAGCCCATGTTTCTTCAATCGGTGGCTTAGTGCCAGAAAAGACTTTCTTGTTACCTACTTAGTCCCAGATGTTTCAAGAACATACTTAGCCCTTTGACCTTGCTTTATTCATTTTCCTTTCTTGGTCCAACTATCTCATATTTCTTCATTAGTTAGTTCTGCAGTTTTGTTTTCTATTTAATTCCAATATTTATTCAGTAGTGACTTTGCATTTTTAGTATTTTGGTGCATCTCTCTCTCTTTTTTAAAAAATATATACCCTGCTATTTAGAATTTGACAAGGTATGAAATGTTTTCTTATGATCCTAGAGATTTTAGGAAAGAGTAAGAAAGATCTGATGGAATGATGGAATGATGCTCTGATAAGCAAAACATTTATTGCTGTCTCTGAAATACATTTCCTGGTTTAATGGGAATAAATAGTTTGTCTTCAGTTTTAAACATACTAGCACTTTTCCACATATCTCTCATCCTCGATATTCTGATGCATTTCATGCTTATTTTAACCTCATATTTTGATATTTGTGTTTCCTTGAATGGTTTGTTATTACTGCAACAGCAATGCTCAAGGTCAAGGTGCTAGACTGTAAACAGTTATTCAGAAGAATATAAAACCCCAATGGTCTTTTCAGGTAATGAGGTACAAGACAAACTCTACAGTTGACATTTTTACTAGTGCAATCTCTTCAATCTTGCTGCCATATAGGGTACTCAGGAAAACTCTGCAATGTCATGAAGTTTTTAACATTGCTTTAGAGGATTTTATGCATTTCAGTTATGACTTGTAATTCAGCACCACCATTTAATTTCTGACAATTGCTTCTGTTTGACAATTCCTGATTTAGCTGTTATCTATTTTCCTGGGCTTTCAAGAATGAGATGGTAATGCAGACTCTTTTCATGAAATATAAAAGGGCTCTGGACAGTTCTTGTAAATGTTCACCTGCTTGCTTAACTTCCTGTGGTCGTGGCATTAGAATAAAAGCATGGGAAAAAACAGTTCACCAGTCCTGGTTTAGGTCATTCCTGGACTGCGCTCTGACATAGGACGTGAATAGAGACCTGTAACTAAGGGAGTTTCCCTTCCTGCAAGTGAGAATAGCTAACAGGCTATGGTGGAATATAAAGTAATTTCAAACAGTGTACACAGGCTCCCTGAGGTGACACAGCCCTCTGGTTAGCTATAGTGGCCATGGTGCCTGTAGTTAACACAGTTTTACCCTTTGGAGCTCAGATATTTACAAAGCTGCATGAAGCCTTTACTTTAAGCAATTTGCAGTCATCACTGAACACTGCACAACTATGTGGCTGCCTTTGCTGCTGTTTCCAGCAGCTGCCAAGCGGATGGGCATCTCCCTATCTTACATTCAGTAGAGCACTCTTATGATAGTAAGTGACTTGGTTATTCTTTTACTTTTATGACTTTTTTTTTTAACCAAAAGTTTGTCTATGCTTCATTGTCCACTGAGTAAATACTGATTGCCAAAGATAACTGTTAATTTCAGACACATTTAATCTGTTTACCTACTGCCACTTTATTTGAATATCTCACAGTTGTTGAAAGTACCTGGAACATGAGTGGTTTTCCTAATTTAGATCATATATAGAGGTATAGTAAATGTTCTTTTGAAATAAAAAATGTTACAATATTAAATATGTCCTTTGTGTAGAAGAGGATTCCTTGGCTGACAAAGCTCTACCTCTTTTTCTATAAGTTAAACACATGGCAGGAATGATGACTATTTAGAAGTTTAAAGAAATGGCTTATGTTCACAAATCAATAATAAGTCAGTTTCTTCCTAATAGCTTGGAAGGACTTCGCCAGTATATGCTTTTGGTTAGAAAAAGGATAAAACTTTCTCCCTTATTGTTCGTTCATTCATTTATTTATTTATCAATCAACAAGTTAGAAATGCAGATGTAGTAGACAGGAACTATACTAGTCTCAGCCTGCAAAGAAAATAAAGACACGTTCTTTGTATTTAAGCATATCTTAATGTTCATGGAATGAATGATGGATGAATGAATGAATAACTCTTTTGTTCTTTATGGTAAATGATATATCTAATATTGGGAGAGAGAAAATATCAGATGTTCCTTTAGGAGAAGTAGACAAGAGCTTCTACAGAATGGTAGCAAGTTCTGTGTTATTTCTCCACCTGAGCTTATAAAACCACAAAATCAGAAAAATAATCTTATTAATAATAATAATAACAACAATGGCAAATATAAATGGTAGGAAGTCTTATAAGACAGAGACCTGAACAAGTAAAACCTTTTTTTTAGGGCTGCATAATCCAACATTTAGAAAGTTGAGTTGTCACGTGCCCATCTGCTGCAAACTTTAAAATCTTACTTAGGATATATCCAAAGAGTAAAGCATTATCTTTGTGTTTTTGTATTCTGATTTTTTTTCTACTGTAACTAGAAGTAGGAGGTGGTGTTTTTCAACTGTGCATGGGGTTTATGCTATTATTAGGCAGTTTGACTATGTACAATCCAATTCTTCTCAAATATTTTCTGAGGATGTCTTATGGGCAAGGAGCTCTACTACGTACTCTGGGGGATACAAAAATGGACAAGGCACGAAGCATAGTCAAGTAGGAGAAGAAAGAATGTATACAGGTTCCATGATACAAAAAAATTGTTATATATGCTTTTAGAGAAGGAAAAAACATGACCTGTTGCCACAAAGAAAGGAGATATATTCCTGGGCTTATTAGAATAGGATTTATGACAGAAGGAACATGGACCTTGAAATTGAGACTTTTTAGAGCTTATTCAGTTAGAAATGAAAGTGAAGGCAATTTGAGGAAGGGTAAACCTTGTTGCCAAAGATTACTTTTCTCTTTATTAATCAAACATTTTTTGAGCACCAACAGTGGATATTTGTAGTCTACAAGTAAGTTGCATTCCATCTGAGAAAATAGACCCTTCCTTAATAAATACAATGAAATGTGACTAATTTAGTAAAGTGGCATGTACTGAGTATACTGAGAGCACAGAGAAAGAAGCAATTTATTATGATTAAAGGAGGAGATTACATTTGACTGGGACTTTGGAAATAAATAGAAATTTTATGGTCAAAGAGAGAGAGAATGGCATTTCAGAGGGAACAGAGATCATATGTAAATTGTCCAAGGCAGTGTTTCTCATGTAATTCTTGAAACTCCTCTATGAGACTCAATTGGTATGTTTATGTGTCCAGATTCCTGGCGCCACCCAAGCTCTACTGATTTATAATGTCTTTAAATAGAACCCAGAATTTTCCTTCTAAAAATATTTCTGAGCTTGATAAAGTTTGAAAATTGCTGATCCAAGGATGAAGCAATGTGGCTCTTTTGGAGAATGAAAGTAGTTTGTCATAGCTCAAACTATATGTGCATGTATAATTATATGTGTATAATTTGCAGTGTAGCAGGAGTTGTAAGCACACCCAAAGGAAAGAAGGAAAGAGGGAGGAGGATGCCCGGGGCTTGCCAGGAGGTGAGGTGGGTGGAGTGGGTGGGTTAAATCTGTCAGAGATAAAATTAGAAGAGTAATTGGTGCCAAGGTACACAAACAATGAAGGGATTTTAATGCATCCACTTTGTTGCTCAGGTAATGGGAACCGCTGAAGTTTTCTAAGTAGGTGAGTGAAGTATACAGAATATCACACATGTAAAAATCCAAGAAATTCCTAGAGTTATCATCATCATGCCTTTCAAATGGCAGATACTTCATACCCAGTTGTTAAACTAATTGCTTTTTTTGCCCCTACAAATATGTTTTTAGAAAACATTTTAAAGATGATTCAAATTCAGTATCTTATTTGGATTTATCACTTGTGCTTTTGGATATTGCCAATAAACATACTGTACATCGTCTCTGTAGCATGTATTTAATAATTGAAGAACTACCTGAATGTTTATAAGTTATATCAGTTTGTGAATTTTATGAGGTGGTTTTCAATTGCATGCATGAGGTAGAAATCGCAGATGGAGCAAATTGGCCTGTAAGTTGGCAGGGAGATCGATCTGGCATTGCAGTCTGGCTCTGTGAGCCTTTGACTCTCCAATAATCATTGTATGGGAGACATCTCAACCACACAAGGCTTAATCTCTGCAGAATGTAAAGAGAGACAGAGACTTTACAGAACTCTTAAATCTGTGTTAGGGGCTGAAAAAGCACCATAGGACTTTCTCAGTCCATCTTGGAGCCTCATCTCATGAAGTTATAAGTCTTCAGAGTATTCCTTAGGCCACTTTGATGGATTTTTTAAAATCCCATTCTCTGTTCCATCCCCCATTCCTAAAATAGAAAATGAAATAAGCATCCACACTACCTTTCATGCGGCACAGCTAATGGCCAGTGCTCAGGCTTTTCTTTGACAAATTTGCTACATATATGTCGACCTGGCTACACAATGTTTGTTTAGCCAAAGTGAAGTGGGTACTTTTGTGAGCCTGATACAGCATGAGTCTCTCTGCATACCTCTTATGGAAACCCTTGCCTTCTGATGAGGGTTGGGTTCAGGAGGCACAGAGTGCATATATCCCCTAAGCACACCTAAAGGACAGCAGGAGGAGGCTGTCCAGGGCTTGCCAGAGGTGGGGCAAAAGTTAAAATTTGCCAGGATAATCCGCATCGATAACTGAGCTTTGATCTTAAGTGCAAGCATTTGTTTCTCGCTGTGGTGTCTAACGTGGCCATGAGAGTGGCCCGCCAACCAGCTGGCCTCTGTGAAGATGAAGAGGTTGAACTCTGAGCGTGGCCCAGAAGCATTTCTAGCAAATCACCCTGTGTAATAAAAGGCTCATTTTACAAAGCCTATAATGTAAATATATCAATTTAAAAACTAAATACTAGGTATTTGGGGTATATAAATCTCTAATGATACGGCACAAACTTTTCAGTAATTTTCCTCACCTTTGTAAAACCGTCAATATGTTAAGAGTGGCTTTAAATGATTTAAATTTCCCTAAATCTGTTTATGTGCAACAAGAATAAATAAGGAAACAACTGTAAAGATCATTTATGTGTATATATATATATCATGTATTATGTATTGTATATTATATTCATACATATATATGTAAAATAAATTTGTGGTTATTGTGTTATGGATATTTTTTTCTTTGTATCTCAAGAAGAAATCCCTTTCCAATTGTCTGGAGTCCTTGTGTGAAGTGGCAAAATTTGCTGTTCCCTCATGGTTAATGCTGATGTAGCTTAAGCGTCAAGGGGACATTATTGCTGGGTAATCTTCAGGGGTAAAGAATTGAAGGAAGAATGAGGCTGGAATATAGACATCATGTTGAGAGCTGCTGTTTTCCCAGGGGTGGTCTTAGTTGTGTTTCTGTGGACAAAAGTCACTCATGTATAAAAACACATGTGAAGGGGGCTTGTTTGCATCCAAATGAAGTTGGTGGGGAGGAGCTGGCAAATTGCTGCCACCGAAGCACCTTATACCTGAACTGGTAAGGAGCTGCTGCCCTCTGGAGGCCACGCAGACCTGGGGGATGAGTCATTTCAGAAGTAACTGATGTCGAGATAGCACTTCTATAAATATTTCAAACTATTTGTGACCTTTGATATCTTTGCAGGGTTCTGGAAAGAGTATAGACGTGATGAAACTCCAGTAATGGACTAGAATCATTAAATTTTCTCTTCAATTTACAGGTTGGAGATTAGGGATTAAATCTGATTTAGGAACCTAAAGGAACTGGGCATTTATTACCCAGATTTGTGGAATTCATACACACCACAAATATATATAACACAGTAACTTATTAAGAACATTCATACATTTGATACAGCAATGACTCACAAAAAGCCAGCAGGGTATTAGTCTCATCTTAAAATTGAGCAAAGAGAAACTCAGAGAAGTCAAGTGGCTTTTCCTGGATCACATTGGTAATAAGTACAAGTCAAGGTCAGGGACCCAGGTTGTCTGACTCTAAATCCAGGTGTGTGTGTGTTTTTTTTCCTTCCACATGGAGCCGATGAACTATATATAGTAATTTTAAATGTGAGAAGAAAAATCTTTGTGTTAGTAGCTCCTGTGCTTTATCAGAGTCATTTCGGATATTTTATATGGTCTCCGAAAGATAGGTGTGAATCTGAGAATGTTAGATTTGAAAGCAACCATAGGGATCATCTGCAAGTTTTCATGTTAGAGATGAAGAAATTGAAGTCCGGGTAAATGCAATGACTTGAGCAAGGCCAGCAAGCTGGTTATAAACAGAGCCACTGCTGAAACCCAAATATCTCGTCTCCTGACTCAAGAGCCTTTGCATGTCACCGTGAAGTCTCCCACCACTAATGAGTTAGCATAAGACACACTACAAAATCTTGTGTGTTGTTGAAAAACATCAACAACAATAACAACAAATAAAACCACTGAATGGGTCTATGAGAATGTTTATGGTTGTCTTCAGTAACCAAAAGACTTTTACAGTAATATTTTCATTCTTGAGGCTCACAATTATTTGTAAAACAGAGACAACTACATAGCTGCTTACTTTGCTAACAATGGCTGTGACATTTGGATACTCTGAAGAAATAGTGTAGCTTCTTCAGATCAGCTGAGCTGACCAATTCTTGATTTATTTTACAGTAAAATGTCATGTTGATTTGGGCTCTATCCTAATGCTTGTCAGATTGGGACAATTCAGAGAAAAGAACATTAAATTAGGAGACAAAACATCTGGAGTCAAATCCTGATTGTGTCACTCACTCATCAGCGACTTTAGGCTAGTTGTTTGCCATTTGGAGCTCCCAGCCTCCCTTATCTGACAAACACATATGATGCCATAGCTGCTTTGCCTACCTTACAAAGAACATCCACTATGTTATATATTGTAATGCATAGGAAAGCACTTTGTGAATTCTAGTTTTAATTGGGATTATCCAGAAATTCCATAATATTATTTATTAGGGCGAATGGAAAAGATATAAGTTGGCCAGCTGAGCCTCTCTTCTAAGTTCAAAGCTGTGTGCTAAGGTGCTTTATAGACACTGCATATAATTCTGACAATAATCCTGTGAAGTAGGTGTCCTCACTTCAATTTTATAGACAGAATTTGAGAATAAGGTTATACAGTTGGCCACAAGGCCACTTGATAAGAAAGAGTTAGGATTTAAATCCAATTTATTTTGACTCCTAGATCCCTGCTCTTGAGCAGCCCGTTGTCCCCTCTCTTAGAAGAATGCAGGGCCTGTGACATTATTCTCCTACAGGAAGAATAACGCATCAGTGAATGGCTGACATGATGGCCCAGATAGAGATGCTGTCTGCAGTGGCAGTGCCCCAGCTCCGTCAGGTCCATGCTCTGGACATTTTTCCTTGCCACTACAGATCACACCTGTGTTTTTCTACTGTTTTATCACAGAATCATCCCTTTTATAACCCCCGTGAAATAAATCGAAGCGTAGTATTTACAAAGACACTTCACTTGATCAGTCTGCTGTTGCAGCCTTTGAGTGCTTCGGCCCTGCAGACAGCTCTTGTTCTAATGGCCCAAAGGAAAGAACCTTTTAAGAAGATCAAATGAGACACCTGAAAGGAAATCTGGTTTCTCAGTCCCATGTGCAGGACAAGTAGCTTTTATGTTTCGATTTAAATTTTGAAAATTGTTTGCCTCTTCAGACTCCAGGGAACAGAAATAGATTTATATTGGAATTCTGCCTGGAGATGAAACTACATACTGCCAAGTTAACTAACCGCACTGTGGCTTGCCCGGTGATGTAACAGTTGAAAAGACTTGGGTTCCCATCCTGGCTATGCCACTCACAAGCTGTGTGACCTTGAAGAAGTGGATTAACCTCCCTGAACCTGTTTCCTCACCTATAAAAGAGAGATTACAAGTCCATTATAAGGTCAAGGTTCAGTTATCCAAGGTCACATAGCTTGTGAGTGGCATATATATATATATATACATATATATATATACATACATACATACATACATACATATATAAGTGTATATGTATACATACACACACATGTACACACACATATTTGAAGGATATATTAAGAATTGAAAGAAAACAAACTCTTCGGCTTATCAGTTGATTCAAAGTAGGTCGTCAATTCCCCTGGATCTTTGGACAGATGACCATAGTTTTAATTCTACAAATTGGTATGTGACCTTGACTAAGTCATTTCATTTCTCAAAGTTCTTGTCTCTTAATGGGAAAGAATGAAGAACTTGGACCAAAATTTTTCTAAAGTTTTTTCTAACTCAAATATCCTATGTGTCTATAACTGATTGCTTGTAGCACTGCAACCACAAGAATTTTGGTGCTTACAACTTGAGATACTTGAAGGAAACACTTCTCAATGGCTCTGACATTTTTCTGACAATGTAAAATTGATAACTAAGGATACCTTAAATTGATTATCTGGATATTTTGCATAAGTTCACATATGGCCATGAACTTGATTAACAACATATATCTGTCTCACTGCAAGTCTGTATTCAACTTGAGGGCAGGTATCTGTGTCTCACTCATCTTCATGACACACAACAGAATTCTTAGCTCGTAGCAGTTACTCAGTATGTATTAACCGATTGACTTTTCTGGTTTTTCACATGTATGGTTATCAAGCCTATAGATTTGCTTGGACTAATAAAGAAGCAATTCTTGGCATTTTCCTAAATGTTTATATATTTTTTAACTTTAATTTATGTGTTTTGGACTAACTTCCCAAGAATTAAAATGAGTAATATTACTGAATGAGCCACACTAAACACACACCTTTCTCATTCAAATAGTCTCAGCAAGGGGAAAGCCTGAGTATATTTTGGCAGGTGAGAAGTGGTTATCGTGTTTATATGACTACCTTTCCTCCTATCCTTTCTTCACTGGCTCAAATTTATTCAACACCTTCCTCTTTTCTTCTGTATAAAATTTAATTACCACTTGGATTTTCTAACTCTTTATTTTGTATCAAATTTACCTCAAACTTTATTGCAAAGAGCACCTTCCAACATACTACATTTTCTTTTGTGCATATATAATAAGGAAACACTGGTAAAAATTTGACAACTATTTGGTTATTTTGAGGTTATCATTTCAATAATTGAAAACTACCTGATATTCTGGGAAGATTTGGAGAAATGACAGGCTTGCCTTTTTTTTTTTTTTTCTTGAGAAAAATACCATTCAAGAAGCTTCCAGTGAGCCATCAGAGACAATAGTTAAAGTGATACAGGTTTCTTTGAAATGGGCCATGGTTATTTCTGTGAAATCTCCAAACTGAGCACAGATGGTAATATTTAAGATACATACAGACCTTGTCATTATAAAGAATGACAAGGCACTTGACAAAGTGTTTGTGGTCACCATGTTACCCACGTTCAATGAGGAGATACTTGCATGGACCATTAGCATTTGAGAAATTGAGCAAATATGTAGAGAAGAAAAATGTTGATTAATGACATTAAGAGGAACTCTACTTTTTTTCAAAAATAAACCAAGAGATCTAAGATCAAAGAACAAATTATATTTTGATGTTAAATAATTCCTGGACTCATTCATTGAACAATTTCTTGAGCATTCACTATATACTTGACAGCATTCTAGCACAGTAGGAAACACTAAGATGAGTAAGACAGAGTATCTGTTTTTGCAGTTAGAAGAACAAGAAAATAATATCCCTTTCTTCTCTTTTTATCTTTGGAACAAATTGAAAGTAAGATAAGTCAGCCGGCAATCAAAATAGCAGCTTTATTACTGATAAAGCTGATTAGAGAACATGGACAAATGGACTTGATAAATCTAGAGTTTTGGAAACACACTCTAAGAAGAGTTTGGGTTGGCAGAGCAGATACTCTTACTTAGAATTGTTATTATTCAATTTATCTTGCCTTTTGAGTCCAAACTGGTAACTTTTTAATTGATTAGCTCCACTTCATAAAATTCATAACATCTACTAATCAGATAAATTAATTCTTCATTCATTTAGTAAAAGAAGTAAAGAGCAATATGGAGTAAGACCCAAGTGTTAGATCAGTGGAAGTAGCCTCATGGAATTTTTCAGGTAAGGGGAATAAAGGTCTCCACCTAATATTCTTCAGCTTTTTTCTCCTAACCCATAGCTTAATCTCTAAATGTATGGTAAAATGACAATATATTTGTCTCTCTTAGCAGAAGAGACCATCAGTATAAGAGGGAAGTCCTGCTCCAACCTTTGTGATGTAACTCTTCCCGTACTAATTACTACTTCATTTTGGGTATCTGGTTTGACCTAAATCACAAATACAATTTCTCACTTTTTTCTTGTAGGTTCCATACACACTGAGTCTTCATACGTTCTCAACGTACTGTGCTTAATAACATCCCCGTGTCATTTCAGGTGTATTTTCTTTCAGAAATGACCCCATTTTCTGCCTTCTCAGACAGGCAGCCTTTAAAAACCAGTTCAATTATTACTTTTTTTTGTGTAAAACTTTGTTAGTTTTCTGAAAAGAGATGCTTAGAACTTCTACTGAGCTCCCATAGTACTTTTTCCTACCTCCATTATAGCACTTTCAAAATAAGAGAATATCTTCTTGTTCATTTTTCCATATGGATTGTGATGATGGCTTTGATTCTTATCCTCTCCCTATATTTGTGTCCTTAACCATGTGACTTCAAGGGTCCTTTCACCAAGAAGCAGTTTATTCCCTAGCTGTTTGATTCTGAGTTTGGCTGTGTGACACTCTTTAGCAGTCATGACACAGAGTCTGGAAAAGTACTTGGGTATTTCTGGTTCTGCTCTTATGCTTCTTACATCCCTTGAGAATATGTCTGGGATAGCCTGTTGGAGAATGAGAACATGTGGAACATGTCGGTTTGTTCCAATTCTACCAGCCAAAGCCAGCCTAGGTCAGCCAACAGCCAGCTAACCCCCAGACACGTGAGCAAGCCCAGCCAAATACAGATGAACTGCCTTCTGTGCAATCCAGAATGTATCACTGACCTGTAGGTTTATTGTGTTAATAAATACATGCTTATTGCTTTATGCTACTGGGATTTTAGAGTGAAATGTTAGGTAAAACCTTTGTGGAAATAAATAACTTATACCTCTTTTGTTTCTTTCATTAAACTGCAAGTTTTCTGAGAGTAGGGACTAAGATTCATCTTTTTTCTTCCCTGATACCTAACATGTAAAAGATATGTTTGCTGAATGAAAGATAACCTAGATAAATAAATGAGTAATATACACCCAAATTAGAGATTACACTCCAAAGTTGACTAAATTTGGCTTTAAAATGTAAACACATTTTTTTAATGGTTATAGCCATTTAAAAAATATTTTCCATAAGCTAACATTTATGATGTTTTTATAACTTATGTCAAGTTTGAAGAAGACTAGACCTCTAAAATAAAGAAGCGAGAGAAAACAAATTGGTGATGTGATGAAATGTCACTGTCAATCAGCTAGGTGACCATATGAAATAAAGAGTCCTCTTATGCAATCATCCCCACTTTCAGATCAACCATGATCTGAAAAAAGATTCCCAGTTACCATTTTCATCCTATCTAAATGGCTATGGTATGACCCTGAAATAGTTCAGGTTATTATTAAGGTAAGTCCAAATATTTAATTTCTGCTTGCTTGTATACATTTTAATGAGCAGAGTTGCTAGTTAAAGAAGCAGAATCAAGTGGTTTAATATTTGTCTTCTGGTCTCTTAGTGATGAGGTAGCTCAAATTGCTGAAACTTGGGTTTTAGGGACAATTTATCAATTTCTGAAAGAAGCTGAAATATAAATAAGGTATTAACTGGAAAGTTGAGCGAGTACTGTGAATAGGAATCAGCTCTGAAGAGTGGGTGCAGACAGTAAGCCAGGAGTCTGCAATGCAATTTGAGGCTGTCCTTGGGTCACAGCTTTCTTTGAGTTCTCACATACTATACTTGAATAATATGCTCATTCTGAGCATGCTGTAAAAACGTAGTTACTACAGGTTGGGAGAAAATAATCAAGAAGGACCAGTCCCTTTAGGCAAACTCCTTTCCATTTGGCAAACACTGAATAAACGCTGTAAAATTAAGATACTTCTTGAGTTTCTTAAGAGGTGGGGGGAGGGGGAAGCCATTTTTGGTAAGCTGTTAAGAAATATGAATTAGGTAAAATTTACCTAATAAGATTTTACCTATCAAGTGTTGTCATGCTGGCCTGAAAAGTTATTCTCTGATCGGTATGAACTTTTCAATACAGATATTGTTTAAAACATCACTAGAAAGAAGCACTGATCCATTAAAGTCCTCAGCTGACTCCTTGTGACTGCATTCTTGATTCCTGTCTAGTAGCCAGGACATTGCTGTGTGGCTTGACATTTTCTCAGTTTCTTTTTTCTTGTTCTTGGGTCATTTCGTAGTGAGATAATGCCCTCTACCTTAACCTGCTTGTCAGAACTATAAAGTGAATCCTGTGATTTTTAGGGAAAAGATGTTTACTTCAAGGTTTCAGTGGAGGACATTGAAAATGGTCGTCACTTATTTGTGCTCAGAATAAGTTAAGACTGTTGGTTTTAGGTCTTGAGCTAGACAATGTCAAATATGAAGGCAGCCATCTGGGAAGAGACCTGGTATCATGAAGCCTGGGTTTTAGGATAAGATAAATCTGCATTCTAACCTTCACTCTTCCATTTACTAATTATGCCATCTTGGCCGGTAACATAGTCTAGGTGAGGCTTAGTTTCCTTATTTGTGAAATTGGGTTAATATAAGTATTATGGATTAGCACAAGTGAAACACGTGGAACAGGTTTTCAAAATACATTAGAGTTCTCTTATTCTCTAGTTATTTTTGTTTCCTCATGTTCAGGTCATATAAACTAGAGTAAATTAAATAAATCACTGGTCATAAATGAAAGAATGAAAGCCCAAAGCCCAGAATTAGTGTAGACCTGTTAGTATAACTCTACATTGAACAGGACCATCTATATACCTTAATCACAGTTATAGGCTCCAAATATTGGAGTGCTGGTGTCAGGTTAAAGTCACCTGGTGAGAATGAAAGCCAGAGATACTAACTCATTAGTAATCTCCTCTGACAGTTAAGCCTTGCACATCACTATGTTTGCCTCTTTAGGCTTAAGAAGTTAATGACATTCTTTAAAAAATGAGTTTTCAAATGCTTGATGATTTCACCTGAGCTGGATATATAATCTGCTCCACATTTGACTCATGAAATATAAAATGCGGAAATGTAATATAGTGATTTAACCCCAGCTCTCTCACAGAAATTTGCTCACACACACACACACACACACACACACACACACTTTAGTTATTTACATTTGGAAAAACAATTCTATTTTCAATCTGAGATAACTACTTTTAAATGTAAACTTTATTACCCATTCCATTTCCTCTGAACGTGGAGCTCCAGAGATAGCATTGAGGCAGATGGTAAAATCTGTGTTATTCGAAGGATGAAATATGCCCATCGTGCAATATGTAAAAAGGAGTTCTTATAGATGGGAGACAAAGGATTCTTCTCTTATCAAGTTTTATAGGATGAGATGTAGATCTAATTTCTAGCTATTGTAGGTTATGAGACTACAAATTATATGACATGCTTTACTTTTTCTTATTTCCTTCCCTCCCCCAATCTGTCGGCATGGGGTCAGGGAAGCCATCTCCGTTCACTGCCAGCACCCACTATTTATGAAGTCCCAAGCTGATCATTCCGCTCTCACCCAACTGATTGTGGAGGGCTGTGAGATGTGAATGAAGGTAGGAAAGGTCTGTATGCAGAGGATTTTGGTCATATGTGCATTGCATCTAAATTCTTGGTTTAAATTGTAGGAGAAACAATAAGAGGTCAGTAAAAACCATGCAGAGAGAAGAATGAAACTTATTGTCAAAGTATGAGTCTTTTCTACAATGGCACAAGTATGTGAAAGTGAATAAACTTTTAACTCCAGTATAAACTGATTCTTCCAGCAGAAATTCTCCCGGTACTAAGCAAGAGAGCCTCAGGAAAAGGATTTAGGACTGCTAAAGAAGCCCTCATATGCCATTTCATTCTCTCTGTTTTTATAGTTATGTCGCATTAACTTTAATGAGGCAAAATGTCTATCAAGCTTTAGATCTACATGAGAAGTTTTAAGGAGACTGATTATAGATTCAATTCAGAAGAGATACCTTAGATAGTTAAATCTTTTTCTTTCTTATTAAAGTTGACTTTTTAAAAATAGGAGCTTTTTATATTTTGTGCTATGTGACATAACCTAAAAAAACTTAGAAAATCCTGTGATAAAATTTTAAAGTGAAGTGTTTTGAGAAGTAAAAAGACTATGATGTGAGAAATCTTTTGACAAAAAGATGACAGGCAGGTAGACAGAAGAGACTTCTGCATGCTAGTTGAATAAAAAACTACCCCCAAAATGATACATCATATAACAATGGCCTGGGATGAGTCATTTTCTTTTTATTACTTAGGTAAAATCTATTTAATGATTTTAACATTTATCCATTACATTTTTTTTCCTGTTTAAAGTGTAATTCAAAACTCTATATCAAACCTCTGAAGGTTAAGGCAGACATTTATTTTAAAATGAAAAAAGATTACAGATTTTCAACCACACAAGTCATAATATAGAAGAGATGTATAGTTGGAGACTTTCTGGGGAAATGTTTTTTTGTGCTATTACTCTTCTTGATGAAGGCATGTAATGATGATAAACCTCTATTTCTACCAGGAAAGGAAAGCATTTCAGAACAAATGTAAAAATTTTCTTGCAGGTAAAAGCAACCAGTTCTGCAATTTAATTCTATTCTAAGCCAATGTCTGGAATTTCAGTGAGAAGGTGAAAAAATCTCCATGGTGTTCAGTAAATTAGTTTTAAAATTTGCCTGTAGGGGATGAAAGGCACTTTCTCCTAAGGGAAGGTTTAAATCTAAACCTTTCTTACCATCTGACTTGGTTGAGTTTGTGACAATAGAAATAGCATATTAAGGGGAGAGATAGTTTCAACTTTTCATTGACTCTTATGATGTCAAGATTGCATTTTTCAAAAAAACCTCCACAACGAAAATTTTTTGTTTATCTGTCATAATATTGTTCATCGAATTATATTACATTATTCAAATATCCATTTTGCAAAAATACTTAGTCTCTTTCGAATCTCATGAGATGTGAAAATTTATTGCCACTCAAATTTTATGAGCTGACCGGGATTTAGGACTCAGAAACAATGTTCTCCCAATCTGCGTTGGACAGCAGCACATTTTTTTTTCCTGATTGGAAGATTAGAACTAATAATATGAGCAATTAAAACATGCTCAAGAGTCTCAGAGCGTTAGGCTGATTAAATGTCCAGCCCATTATGTGGCAATAGTTTGGTATCTTGAGAACTATAAGTTATACCAAAACAACAAAACTAGACAACCCCAGTTTCTGCTCAGAATGATTACCATGCTATACCAGTTAATAGAAACTCATCACAGCCACTACCATTTATTGATAAGTTACCAACTACTAGACATTCTGATAGGCTCAATTTTCTTACATTACCTTGGATGAAAACACAGAGGATCAGAGATTTTTAGGAACTTACCCAAAGTCATCCAATTGAGTCAAGATTGAACCCAGGTCTACAGTTTTTCAAAATTTCCTATTGTTTTACTACATATCTTTGCCTTTCAAACTAAAAGAAAAGATAATATAATATGGTTATTCTCAAACATCCCAAACAATAGTGATTAAAGTTCATTTCTTTTTTTTTTTTTTTTTTTTGTCATAGTCCAGATTGACATGCCAGGCTCTGTATAGCAGCAGCTCCCTTAGGTAGTCAGGCTCTTTCTATCACTAGGGTAGCTTGTCTTTGTCCCTGTGGTTCAAAAGGACTCGTGACCATGTCTGCCTTTAGCTCATGGAAAGGGCCAGGGGAATGAAGGAGCGGGGAGAGGGTATAGTGTTTCCCTCAAAGGATACAGTCATGTTTACTCATATGCCATTGACTTGAACTTATTCATGTGGTCATGCCTAGTTGCAAAGAAAGATGGAAAATAAAGTTTTATCCTGAATAGCCATGGGACTAGATAAAACTAGGAGTTTCTACTATTATACAAAAAAAGGAAAGAACAGTTATTGGAAATAAATTAGGGACCATCACGGGGCCTTTTCGTATAATGGAGTCAACCTATTTCATTTTAGTGAGGATTTTAAGTTCCAGAGAGACTATGTAAATTAGCTGAGATCGTACACGAATAGACGGCACAGCAAGCCTAGACGCCGTTGTCCTGACCTCTAGCCCTGTGCTTTATCTACTATATCAAATGAGCTTTATAGCTTCATTGCTCCTGGTAAAAATAAAAAATAAAATAAAATAAAATAAAATAAGAAAAAATTAAAAAAAAATAAAAAATAGCCACATTGGACCACTGGGGTGAATTATGTGTATTAACACATAAAACATTCCCAAAGAATCCAAAAGGTGCTTTGTGCACTTCTTTTATGAGTTAATTTGAAATAGTACGTAGCTGTAGGAATGTAATATGGAGAAAATTCATGTGATTTTCTAATGGACAGTGAGAGTGATTAAGTTCTGAAATTTATTATACTGTGCATTTCACTTGGATTGCCTGATGGATCATTGGAATTTAATTTTAATTAAAAATATGGTGCATCATTGCCTAATAATCTATAGTCTCGCACTGCCATGCACTTTTTGGAAAGCATTTTGGAAACCAAGATTGAAATTGTTTTTGGGTATTAAAATGTTTATGTGTTCAACCCATGAGCCAATTTATAATTTAATTCTGAGACTTTAAAGACCTATGCTTTGTGAGGATACTGATTAAGAAAAAAAAATTGAATTTATTGTGACACATCATCGGCTAAGTGCAAAGCTGTCCCTGACCCCTAAAGGAGTGGTTGAATAGACAATAGATTGTGTACACATAATGAGCAAAAACAAAAACCAAGTGGAACAGAGGATTAACTGTTCCAGCTACTGCATCAACTCTGCACTATCATATGTTTTTATTCACTGAAGCCTCACTTGCTTGTTCTTGCCTGAATGTCTTACGTAAATGTTCATCAATACCAATAACAATATTTCCTGCATATGCTGTGCTTAATGCCTTATAAAATGCTTCCCTTTATGAGATGTAATTTCATCTGAAAAACAAACCAGCGAGATAGATTGAGAGAGAAGCAATAATTCCCATTTGTACAGAGAAGGAAATCAGTCGTAAGAGAAAATCATTGTGAGATGTTGATTGTCGCAAAAGTAGTAAAAGGGAGAGTCATGTTTGACTATGAGTTTAATGTTTGCCTTTGATACAGGGTGTTTTGTTTATATAAATGTATGTTCCTGGGATAGAGGGCAGGGAGCAAAGTTGGAGTCACTCCATGACTGTGTCTATGGAAATGAAAACAATATCCATTCTGGTAGTCCGATGCTTCACATAGCCAGACTTTTGGTTCTACATGTGAGTTCTATTTTTACTTTTAATATAACAATTTTTGATAATTTTAATCCTGGGAGGTCAGAGTATCCATGCTAAGTTTTAATTTTCTGCCCTTTCTGTCAGAATCTTTCTCTGTTCCCAAAGCCCCTGCTATACTGCTGTTTCTTGTATTAATTTGTCTCTGCTCGGTTTAAGAGCTCTGCTTGGTTATCCTACCCCCTCTTCAAAAGCCTGCCCATGGTGAGGAGATATAGATGTAAATATAGATATAGATGTACATAGGCATAGATGCAGACATAGATATTTGAATGCTTTTCACTGGAAAGCCATAGTCTGTGTGGTCATGTGCCAATATAAGATTATCCCTATATGGTAAAGAAGGAGGTAATTTGCCATTTTTCCTTGGGTTCATTTATTTTGACCTCTCTGGAGGTCAAACAGCCATATTGATGAAACTGACTGAATTCTATTTCAAACCCTCTTAGGATGAATTTGCTAATACTTTGGGCGTCTCAGTGACTGGCACTGACATTACATTAACATTTTTATCTCCAACACTTTTGCAAGATGAATGCTTGTATGGACTTTGGTTTTGCTTTGGATCTTCTTGGCCCTCTTTTGAATGATATCTCAAGACTCTTCAAGTTTGGTTTGCTCCTCGATTAGAAGGCTCAAGGAGTAAGAACTGTTTATTAAGTTTTAGTTGTAGACTTGGACAAAATTACTAGTTTTCTATGCTCTCTATCTATCCACACTTTTCTTCATTCGCATATCTTTTTAATCAAGTATTAGAATTTTTTTTTTTTAATTTCTGCAGGCCAAAAATATCTGTGGTACAGTCTACAATAGGCTATACACTCACTTTGGAATTCAGCCTTCATTGGAGGGTCTTTAGCCTCCTCAAACTCTAAGGATCTAACTGATTGCCTTCACATTTCCCCATTTAAGATTCCTGGTGCCCTGAAATTGCCCATAGATTTGCTGGTGACTTCACTCATTAACCTTTAGAGATAGCAGTCAGTGTTCTCCTCTCTGCTTTTCAACAGGAGGTGTTCAAAGACCTGAGCTTGGCTCATAAGGGGGCTTCCCAGGTCACAGCTGAGTTTCTGAAATTGGCACTCCGGTAAGACTTTTATGGTGGAAACATTAAAAACCATTATATAAGATCTCAGGGTGGTTGAAAATTTTTGCCATCTTCTTCAAACCACCCACTAAAGACTCACCATGAACTCAAGTCATAAACTAGAAGCAAGAGTAATATTTTAGAGTTATATTGCTTATTTTTTGTATGTATAAGGAACTACATCTGGATGTTTTTAGATATATCTATTTTTTGTGAATATTCAGTTTGTTGTCTTTGTTCTGAATCTGCCAAAGAAGGAGCAACTTTGTTATCCCTTCCCCCTTAAAAAAGTGATTTGTTGATAATGTATGGTATAAGAGAAAGAGATTATTATTATAAGTTTCTTTCTTTGTAGTCAGCTATTTTAAGTTTTTTTTCTAATTGTCAGTAAAAAGATTTTAAGAAATTTAGAAAGGTAAGCCCTAAAATTTCATCAGAATGGTGATTTTGAGTAAAAAGTATGACCTGAGGAGTAGCACACATTAAGAATTAGTTGTAGTGGGCTCTTACAAATAAAAGCCAAAGCTGTAACAAATATCAGCAAGAATTTTTATGTGCTATTATTAAAACAAAAGAAACCCAAAATAACTTTGTTGTCTCCATAATGCACAATAAAAAGTAACATAATTCTATCTTTTATTGTTTTAGTAAATTTAAGGGTAGAGAGTGGAAAGTCTTATAGAATTATTGCACATCTGTTGAAATTTAGTTCAGTGATTTTTCCCTTTATTTTTCAGGACCTGTCCTATATAATCAACTACTATATTACACATCTCTCCAGACACTTTGCAAAGTGTGGTCTAACAGTAGTGCACCATTTACTTCTAACGATTCTAATTAAGCTTGAGAAAAAACCAAGCTTGAGAACTACAGAGCTTGCCTTCAAATCTGATTTTGGGGAAATCACTTATTTTATCTCAGCTTTTGTTTCCTCATTTATAAAATCAGGGGATTGAATATAAATGCAGTAAGCCAACCTCTTTTCCTCTAAGTGTAGGTGGGGAAAACTGCTTTGGAAATGTCATACGCGCCTTGCCACCTGCCCTGAGAGGGACAGAGTGACTGTGCATGAGAAAGCTCAGTTTTGGGGCCTTGGAACAATAGTTCAGAGATTTTAGTGTGCCCAAGAAGCTATTTTTTTCTGGAGAACTTATTAAAAATTACATACTCCTGGGAGCCACTAGAGATATTTTGATTTATGAAATCTAGAGAAAAGTTTAGTAACTTGCAAATTCAGCAAGTAGCCAGATGGGTCTGGTACAGATGATCCTGGCACCCCGCTTTGGAAGCTACTCCCTTAAAGCTATACAATTAGGGATGGAACAGATAAGTGCCCACAAACTACCAGTTGATAAGATGCTGTCTCATAAGTTTCCAGAGCTCAGAAATTTTGAGCTTAGTAGCTGGTCTAATTTATGCTGGAGGTGCTTTTAGATGATTTTGCTCCAGGTCCAGGGTACACCCTGCGGAGTTCTATTATAACATCTAATTCTTGTTAAGGACAAGTACTCAGGCTTTTCCTTTTAGAATAATCATGGCCCTATCACTTCCTAGTTTGTGATGTGAGGTAGCTAATCTTTATCTTCCCATGAAAGTCTTTTTTTCTTGTCTCTAGTGTTACAGTGTCATTACATAAATTTTCAAAGTGTCGTTATATAAGAACACATAAGATAATGTATACAAAGCAATGAGCAGAGTACTTGGAATGTGGTAGTGCTGAGTAAATGCTACTATTGTTGTTAAAGGCAACAGATTACTTTGATTTAGTAATCAATTTTTAATACAATTTACCCTTAAATTTCCAATTTATTCTTTAAGTATCAATTATTTGTTTGCCACACACGAAGCACTCTGATGTAGTGGCATTGGGTTACATGCAAAGAAGAGGTAAATCTGAAGATGACCTCAAAGGGATGTGCAGACTAGCTTGGATAGGTCGACATCAACTAGAATAAAAGCATGGTAAGTCTGGGAAGAGAAGGGAAGAACTCAGCATGGCTTAATTCTAGAACAATCTAGCTTTAATTCTAAACTAAAGCTGATGAATACTCTCAGGTCTAAATAAACCCTAGCCAGGAGGGGCGGCTGGGGAGTAGTTCATGTATAAATTTTTAAATTGTAATATGTATCATAATGTTATGATTTCCCTTGTGAAATGGGTGGACGATGCTTTTAAAATAAAATAAAATTGAGAACTGATCCTTCTTTTTTATTTATTTAAAACATTAACTAAAATTTTAAACAATCAGTGGGAATTAAAGAAGCAAAATACATTTTTAGCAAGGGTGGACAATGTTGTCTATTTTTTTAACTGGTCAGGAGAAAAAGAATTTTTTTTTTTTTTGCATTTGGTGATGCTTTCTTACTGAGTTCTTGCTGACAGGTCTTCCTAATGAGAACACACTTACTTTGACAGATTGTTCAATACTTTTGCAAAACATTCAGGAATCACTACCTGGGTTAGAGGCATAGACTATATAGATAATTCGTCCTGAAAGAAATGATCTTTTCTCTGTCTTTCAGAAGTCACTGGTGGAAGGGGAAAAACATTAAAGTAAGGTTAACTAGATCTGAGTTTTATGATGCTTGCAAAAATCTGCAACCCAGAGATAAAGAATTCACATTTTATTGTAAAGAGACACAACAGTGGCTGAAGAGCAGACACAATTACTTCAATTAGAAACAGGTGTCCTCAGAGAGAAAAAATCAGAATCATCCCTGTTTCCTGACCACGGCTCTTGCCTGCTTCATTAGCAATGGGCAACATACTACTTCTAATTAAGAAGCCATTTAAAATAATTTGCAAAGAGCAGGGACATGTCAAGTGTGAAAAGTTTCTCATAGAGGAGCACTTCAGGGCTAATGATGATGAGTCTGACAGCAGTTTGGGACCTCAGAATCTTACTCTGGCAGCTTGAAAGAGCACCTGTGGTTCTGTTAAAAATAAAGGAACCGATATATGGTCTTCGGCCAGATAATTTTCAGTGGCGCAAAACATTCATGTGCTTCAGGAATCCTGCCGTTCCAGGTAAAGTAATCAATAACAAGAGCAAGTTCTATTCAGAAAAATGAATACCTCAACTGAAATTGCAACACTGAGACAGCTCAGAAAGTGAAGAAAGCAGCTAGATTTTCAGATAGCCATGTAAACCAGTAGCAGGTATTCTCTAAGATCAATTTGGATTTCTCTGTTTTAGCTTGTTAAAGAATTTACACTGGTGCATATCATGATACTGTTTATTATGGTTAAAGAAAGTAACAGTGGCTTAGTCTTTCAGAGTAGTCACATTGAAAGAACTTGTGAGTTAGAATGACCTCTGTTAAATTTTTTAATTTGCCGCTCACTATATGAGCAATACTTACTCGTTTTAAGAACATCTAAGCCTCAGATTCTTCATTTATTTAATGGAAATATTAATACTAATTTCATAGAGCTATTGTGCAGATTGGTTATGATATATGGTAGGTACAAAAAATAGCCATTATATTCATGTTGTCTAACATAGGGATATGTTCATTCAACAAATATTTTTTTGAGTGCTCATTCCGTGCTAATCTCTGTGTAGGTTCTTGATGGCTTTGTCATAAATATCTGTACTGTAGTACTTTTTCCTCTAGGTGATAATCAATGAACATACATGAAAATGAAGGTGGCTGTTAAGTTTTAATATTTAGTCCAGGAAGATACTCTTTTATGGAACCAGTGGAATTGGTGAAATTTTTCAAAATATGACAAATATTACCATGTTTGGCTATTCCTATAATTTATTATTTCAAATTACTTTTGAAAAGGTAGAAAATGACATTCCTCTTCAAAGAATAAACCTTTATTAACACTGATGATATTGACTTGAATGCGCCATAGATTCTGAAGGATTTCTCCAAGATGAATTCTTAAGTTATTCATGACCCTTACATTGAAATAATATAATCTATTTGTTATTTTGAGCAAAAAGTTTTTAGAATCTGTGTTAGATTTCTATAATCTGTGTTTGTCTATTTAAAACTCAGACTCGGAACACAGCTCCCACTATCAATGGGATTATAGGCAGGAACTCTATTCCGAGTTTTATCTTAGTTGAAGGACATGAGAAACAGATGGCTGTGGACTAAATACAAGCATAATGGTTAATAGCTCATTAGGACTTTTGCTAATTTTCCTGTACAATACTTGGTTGTATTCTGCTTCAATGTCCTCATGGATAATTGGGAAATAAGTATTCTGTACTAGGATTTGTGTTACAGTGGTTCTTAAGCTTCAGCTGCATGAGAATCATGTAGGGGGCTTATTAAAACACAAATTTTTGGGCCCTACCCTCCAGAATTTCTGACTTACTAGATCCGGGTGGGGCCTGAGAATATGCAATTTAAACAGGTTTCCAGGTGATGCTGATGCCGCTTGCTGGTTTGGAGACCACATTTTGAGAATCACTACATAAGAGTATTCTAGTCTAATTTTTATCAGGTGCTACAATGACACTAGTACTAGCTAGTACATGTATAACACTTGATAGCAAAATGCTTTCCCATATAGTCTCATTTTATCCTCCTACTCACCCTGGGAGGTAGGCATTATTAGCTCTGATTTATAGATGAGAACCATACTGTAATCATTTCAGATTTTTCTTTCCTAATAGTAAGTGAATTCTTTGAGGCCAGACTTCATATTATTCCATTTTGTATACTCAACACATAGCAGGGGTCTGACAATAAATGTTTATAGAATGAATAGTGGGATTGATTCTGAGTCACATGGGGAATTCATGGTATAGCCCAGTTTTGAACCTGTACTCCTCAAATCTCCATCTAGTGCTTTTCTACTCTTGGGTATACAAATCAAAAAGTAAATTTGCTCTGATACTTGAGAAAAGTAGTAGTTTTAAAAAAATTTTATCTTGAAATCTTAGATTTAAATACCTAGCTAGTCAAAGTTTTTAAAATTTGTTTGAACTACACTGTTAACCACTGAAATACAACAGATCAGTCATGTCTTACATTTTTTCTTTCCTCTTTTATTGTGACTGCTTTACCAGATGCAGGTGGAATGTACAAGCTGAAACCATAAAAAGTGATTTTAATAACCAGTGAGTAAATTTATGTAATATTTTTGTCAAACCATTAAAGATTCTGTCACTTATGAATGTGTAGAAAAATTAAAAAAATTAGACTAATATTCATTTAATACATTGCAACCTAGAACATTAGAAGCATTGAGAATTATTTAATTGAAAATTATTTTATTTCTTTGTAAATAACTTATCAAGTTATACTCGATATCAAGATATACTTATCAAATTATAGTTGACTGGTACTTGCTTTCTTATCATATAACTTATGATATGGAGGGAGTATCTTTCCTAATACCTTGAAAAACTGTCATTTCCTTTCTTTGGTCATATTTTTTAACATTTTATCCTTTGCACTTTCAACATCATACAGTATCTCTGAGACTTCTTTTGATGTGAAGTTTTTTGCTGACATCACTTTCTCTGGGTTACCTTCATCCTTTCTATCTCAACCACTTTCCTCGTTTATATTCAGAAATATCCTTCATTAAATTTATCTGGCTGCATAGCTAGAATCTCTTTTATTTATTTACTTGCACTTTAATTGTTCAATTACAATAGACATTCAATGTTATATTACTTTCAGGTATACAACATAGTGGTTAGACATTTACATAGATTAGAAAGTGATCCCCCCAATAAGTCTAGTACCTACCTGGCACCACATATAGTTAATATAATATTATCAACTATATTGTACTCTATGCTGTACTTTACATCCCCATGACTATTTCGTAACTGCCAATTTGTACTTCTTAATCCCTTCATCTTTTTTACCTAGTCTCCTTAGTCCCTTTCCTACCTGGGAACCATCAGTTTGTTCTCTGTATCTATGCATTTGCTTCTGTTTTGTTTGTTCATTTATTTTGTTTTTCAGATTTCACATATAAGTGAAACCATATGGCATTTGTCTTTGTTTGACTTATCTCACTTAGCATAATACCTTCTAGGCTCATACATGTTGTTGCACATGGTAAGAATTCATTCTATTTTTTATGGCTGAGTAATATTCCGTTGTATATATGTGCCACCTCTTTATTCAGTCATCTATTAGTGGGTACTTAGGTTGTTTCTGTAATTTGGCTATTGTAAATAATACCGCAATGAACATAGGAATGTATATATCTCTTTGAATTAGTGTTTTGGATTTCTTCAGATAAATACCCAGAAGTGGAATTGCTGGATCATAAGGTAAGTTCTCTTTTAAATTTGTTGAGGAACCTCCAAACTGTTTTCCGTAGTGGCTACACCAATCTATAATCTCACCAACAATGCATGAGGGTTCCCTTTTCTCCATATCCTTGCCAATATCTGTTGTTTGATGATTTATTGATGCTAGCCATTCTGACAGATGTGAAGTGATATACCATGGTAGTTTTAATTTGCGTTTCTCTGATATTCCGTGATGTTGAGCATCTTTACATATGTGTATTGGTCATCTTAATGTCCTTTTTGGAGAAATGTCTATTTGGGTCTTTGCCTCATTTTTAAATTGGATTGTTTGTTCATTTGTTTGTTTTTCTTTGGTGTTGAGTTGTATGAGTTCTCTATAAGTTTTGGATATTAATCCATTATCATTGGTGAATATCTTTTCTCGTCCAGAAGGTTGTCTTTTCATTTTGTTGATGGTTTCATTGCTGTGAAAAAACTTTTTAATTTGATGTAGTCTCACTCATTTATTTTTTTCTTTTGTTTCTCTTGCCCAAAGAGATATATCAGAAAAAAAAAGTCACTAAGAGCAGTGTCAGAGGGTTTGTTGCTTATATTTTATTTTAGGATTTTATGGTTTTGGTCTTACATTTCAGCCTTGAATCCATTTTGAGACTATTCTTGTAACTGGTGTGAAAAAGTGGTCCAGTTTCTTTCTTTTTTTTTTTTTTTTGCATGTGTCTGTACAGTTTTCCCAACACTATTTATTAAATAGACTGTTTCTACTGCATTCTATATTCTTGCCTTTTTTTTTTTATCATAGATTAAACAACCATATAGATGTGGATTTATTTCTAGGTTCTCTATTCTGTTCCATTGATCTATGTGTCTGTTTCTATACCAGTACCATGCTGTTTTGATTATTATAGCCTTGCCGTATAGTTTCATACCAGGTAGCATGATACCTCCAGCTTTGTTAATTTTTTCTCAAGATTGCCATGGCTACTAGGGGTCTATTTGGTTCCATATAAATTTTAGGATTATTTGTTCTAGTTCTGTGAAAAATGTCATTGGTATTTTGATAGAGACTGCACTGAATCTTAGATTGCTGTGGGTAGTATTTACATTTGAATGATGTTAATTTTTTATATTCATGAGCACAATGAATACATGGTTAGTTTTAAAATACATGTATATTCAGGTCCTCTGCCCATTTTTTAATTGGATTGTTTGTGTTTTGGTGTTGAGTTATATGAGTTCTTTATAAAATTTGAATAATAAATAGCAGATTCCATTTTATGCTTCATCTAATCTACTGTTAATTCTTTCTAGTGTAGTCTTCATTTCAGTCTTCTAGTCCTCATTTCTGATTTTTTTATAGTTTCTACATTGTTTTTAGTTTACTATCTCTTTGTTGAAATTCTCACTGAATTAATCTATTCTTCCTCCAAGTTCATTGAGCATCCTTATAACCAATATTTTGAACTCTGCATCTGGTAGAGATTGCTTGTCTTCATTTTATTTAGCTCTTTTTCTTTCATTTTGTGCTGTTCTTTCATCTGTTTCTTTGTCTTGTCATTTTGTGTTTTTTCTATATATTATGTAGATCTGCTATGTATTCCAGTCTTGGCAGGGTATAGTAGGCGTTTTATGGGGTCAGTGGCACAGTTTCCCTGATCACCTGTGCTGGATGCTCCAGGAGTGTCCCTTGTATGGATTGTGTGTGCCCTCCTATTGTAGTTGAGCCTTGATGACTGTTGGCACATCAGTGGGTGAATCGACTCTCAGGCTGACCAGCTATGAAGACTGGCCATGACCATAGCATATAAGCTGCTGAGTGGGGGCTGACCCTGACCCCACAAAGCAGGATTTAGTCCATCAGGGCTCTGGTGCCTGCCAAGATCACCCTTTGAATGTGCTGCTTGGAGGTCTATTTGGGTGTTGCTCTGTTGTGGCCTGAGGCTGGCCACTGAGTGTGTTTATTCTGGTGCCTCTTGGGCGGGGCTCCAGGGTAGGCCAAGTTCAGCCACTCCCTATACCCCTAGTACCAGGCTTGGAGCTGCTAAGCAAGAGGCTCAGAGCATGCTGAGACCAGCTGCTACCTGCCTGGGGCCTGCGGACCTTTGAGATTTTTTAAGAAAGTCTGCAGTATGGGCTAAGGCTGACTGCCTGCCACTGCAGGAGCCTCTGGCAGTGCATGAGTTATGTGGGGCAAGGTCTCAGGGTGTCATCAGGTTGGGGCAAACAGTGTTTATCGGGTTAATGCAGATTTAGATTCGGCGCTCACTTGTACCTGCACCCTGTTTGTGGGGAGGCCTCAACTGCCCCCTCCTCTCCACACAAGATGGCACCTGCCTGTTGGCTGTGTGGAAAGAGGATTCAGCATTGGAACAATGGTGGCTATCTCTCCAGCCCTCACCCTGAAGCCACATAATTCAGTTACTTCCCATATGCCTTTGGCATCTTTCAAGCTGCTGTCTCTTCACTGGGTGAGCTTAGGGTGAGTGTTTGTGAGCAAGTGTGGGCCATTTAAGAGAACTACCTGGTTTTTTAGAAGCCCTTCATTTCACCTGAATGGTATCCCCACTGATTTCATACCCAGATGTTATGGGGACTTTTCTTTCTGGCACTCATGCTTCGGGCTGGTACTGGTACTCATGTTGGGCTGAACCCCCTTTCTTCTCAGGGGGTACACCTGTAGAGGAGACATCCCTCCTGATTCTCAACAGCCACAGGTGTGAGACCAGCCTGTTTCCTGTCTCTGCCCCTCCTACCAGTCTCGACGTGTCTTCTTATCCTCAGTTTTAGGAGTTCTGTTCATCTAGTCTTCAGATGATTCTCTAGGTTCACTGTCCTATAATTTAGTTGTAACTTTAATGTGGTCATGGGAGGAGGTGAGCACAGCTTGACTGAAAGCCTCTGCATAGCTCGAGTCTGTTGAATAGTGGCAGCATCAATACTCCCATGGTCAGCCATTTCTTCTGTATCTCTTTGGAATCTGGGTGACAGTTACACAAGGGCATCTTTATCTGTGCTACCGAATAGATTAACATAATCAATTTATGCCAACTTATGAAACCAGCCTTTCCTAGCAGTTGAAGGTCCTTCTTCAGTCTCCTAGTAATTATAGTTTTCTTTCAATATGGCAACAAATTTCATTGCTATCGTAGTCAAATTGTTTTTGATTATAGTCTTCAAGGCAAAGTAGAAATTTCAACCATAAGTAGCTTTCTGTTCCTAATGTAATTTAACTAAAAGATGTTGATATGACTTTATTTTTTATATTCACTGGACTTTTAAATATGTGTTATACTGTACCTTCTTACAGGCCTTGATCTTGCTCTATCATTATCAACATTTTCTAATCACATACAATTTTACTTCACTTTTTGTTTCTTTGACTCTCATTCATCTTTGTCAGCCAATTTCTTCTTTCGATTATCAATTTGTGTGTCATATAGGCATATGGGAAGTAACTGTCAACAAGGAAGCAAAGCAACTACATGCTTTACTGTCTCTGTGTGAACTGAATAATAGATGAGACTTGATGAAAAACTGACAGACTATGAATGAAGTGATGTAGTCAGTCATTGATTATTATGCACAGTGGGTTCTACGTAGTGATTTGTTACTGAAGAGTTAGTACTGAAATTTGTGCTTTGTGCCATTACTGTACCCACAGTTAATATTCTGTTTAAGACTTGAAACATGTTATTGGGAGATTAATATTATTTAACTAAACCATGGCAAATAAATTTTGTGCATATTGGAACTGTGCGATGTAAGAACAGACTAAAATAAAAAAAAAAGTTTTTCTGTATACAGGCTGAAAAATACTTGTATAATTTCAAAGCCATCTACTATAAAATAGTGCCCCCAAATATTTTCCAAGTGGTTTAAATGACTTTTTTTCCTTTGCCTTCAGATAGACTGATTAAATTAAGACATGCATACTTATTCTAATAAAGTTTAAATATATAATTTATGGAGGAGGAGAGAGAGATTATAAACTGGTGTTTTTTAAAGTTTAATATAACTTTAATCAACCTATAGAGATCATTTAAAAGTTGTATGAAATATATGAAGACTATGTTAAGATTTGATTTTTTAAGTTTTGTACTACTTTAACCTTCCTCTCAGGATGTGTCTTTTCCAGGAGTATTTCAATATTATAAATAAAATGGACAAAGTGCTCTGCCAGATTAGGTGGGCCAGGCTCTCTGAAAAAGGGGGAATTTGAACTAGTCTAAAACATCATTTGTGTAAATCACTAAGTTTTCATTTTTTTCATGTTTATTCACTGTGTTATGCACTGCTGTGATGAAAGACCTGGAGAGGTTTTCAGGCATTTATTCATTCATTTATTGCATAGAACAGTGCTTGGCACATAACTGGCATTCCATAAACACATATTATATTGAGCCCATACTGGACTCTGGGAATGCAAAGATAATTCAGACACTATCATTGTGGGCACAGAATAGAGCTCTCTGAACCATGGATTCCTGGTGAATCTCCAGTATTGTACAATGATAACACTAATGGAACTTCTAATTTATGCAGTGTCTGCAGTGTACTGGCAACTCTATTAGACCTTTGCTGACATTATCGTTGTAGTTACCTGAAGCCAAGTTTGGAGATGGAGGTTCTACTTTCAAGGTGGTTCACTCTCATGTCTGGCAAGTTTTGCTAGCTTTTGGAGAAGGGCTTCTGTTCCAATCTGCTGGGCCTCTACACGGGCTACTTGAGTAGCCTTCCAATATGGCAGCTGGCTACCCCCACAGTAGTCCAAGAGGTCAAGACAGAAGCTGCAATGTTTGTTATGCCTAGCATTTAAAGCCACATGTTGTCACTTTCTTAGAGTCCTATTGGTTACGTAAGGCTGCCATGGTTCTAGAGGGGAGGACACTACACAAGGGCATCCATACCAAGAAGTATTTATATCTATGTGATATAAATTATCATCCTACTTTATAGGTGAATAAACTGTGGCACAAATAGTCAGTGGTAGAATAGAGATTTGAATGCAGGTATTCTGGCTCCAAAGTTCATACTCTTAACAATCAAGATATCAGATAAATTATACTTTAATATTGGCTATAATTATTAGATATTATTTCAATATCCAATATTGGGTATTTTTGAGCTCTTCTATTTTCTTGGTCTGTTTGTCATCCCTAATGGCAATAGTACCACATTGTGTTTATTACTCTAGTTGTATAATTTTTATATCTGAGATTATTCCTTCACTTTACCCTTCTTCTTATGAGATCCTTAGCTATTCTGGATCATTGTACTTCTATATACATTTTAGTAGTCTGGAATATTCTATGAAGAACTCTGCTGGTGCTGTGATTGGAATTGCACTGGACATATAGATCAATTTAGGAAGAACTGGTGTCTTTATATTTTGTCTTCCTAGCCTCAAACATTGGGTTCTTGAATATGGTACATATGCTCATTGACTTAACCTATCTTTTCACAGATGCGGTGACTTTTCTTTTAGTTCACTCAGGATAGTACTTGGCTAGTTACTGCTTTCTTTTTGTAGCAGTCACTTAATCTTGGAAGAAATTGTTTGCTACTTTAGTCTTTTGTTCGTCCTAGTTTCTCAGTTTAGAAAGAAGTGTCACTCCATTTGTATTTTGTTACATGGTATCCTGTAGCTCTTGGAAAATTCCTGTCATTTGTGCTTTTCTATTTTTACAGCCCTTTACATCCTGAAAATACCCTGAGATCACTTCAATTTTCTACTTATTATATCTCTCAACCTTAAGACCTCTTATCATCTTTCTAGATTATTGGGTGTTTTAAATATGTGTTGTCAGATCTGCCTAGCAGTAGAAGTTAGGGGAAGGGAGAGGTGTACTGAGAAAAGTTGGACACATAAGTGAAGAGGTAACAAAAGCTATTTAGTTGACAGCCAGTGACCACTGTCAGGAAGGTGTATTTGGGTGCCCAACCTGAGTGTCTTTTACCCTTGAAACTCATTCTTATCATACTTCTCACTCATATCACACTTCTTTAGTCTCCTAGAGTGATGGAAAAGCAAAAACTTAATGACCACATAGGTGTTTTGTAATATGAAAGCACTTTTTTTTTTGGTTTGACTTAGGTAAACGAATGACCTAACATTGTTTCTTAATCTGTTAACAAATATGATTAGTGCAATTTCTTATTGATTATAAGATTAAATAAATAGGAAACACAGCTTTGAAAGAGGAGGGCTAAATCTTTAAAATGAAATTAATGCCGTAAGCTTTTAGGAATTATATAGATACCTGCAGGGTGTTATTTGGTTAATGGCACCTCAATGAACTGAAAGAAGCTATTTAGATCACAGTAAAAACTTGCTAAACCCTTAAATCTGTCTCATTATTTATAATACATAAGAAATCCTAATGAAAAGGGTCTCTACACACATAACACTAGGTTATTTTAAGCTTAATTTTGCAAGGGCTCTGATCTTAATAAGGATATTTAAAAATACATGTTAATAATGAAATCTGAATAACCTAAGGTGAGTCTTATGGTGTTCTAGCAGCATAGTCATTGTGGGCAAATTTTCTTGTGAAACTTTAATGCTTATACTGGGAAAGGCATCGAGTACAGTGCTGACTAAAGTGGCAAGTTCTCACTGTGCAAAGTATATTCATTGCTGTTCAATATTTACTGGCATAGTAGAAGCATTTGGGAACAAATATTCCTTTGTATGTGTTAAGCCTCATTTAGAGCCAAACCTTTCTTTAAATACTCCATTCGTGATCAAATGGTAGGTGCAAATGGAGCAATTCCCTAAAATGGCAAATTCTGTGTATATTTAGAAGTATTTGCTGAGTTTCTGTGTCTTTTTTATTTCAAAGAGAAATTATATTTACTTCTTCATTCCTCTTTCTCACTATTTAGTTCAAATTAATGGACATACCTATGTGAGACAGAAAAGATGGAGCAAAAAACAATTCCAAATTTCATGCTTTTGGTTGGATAACTGGCATCAAAAAGAACTGAAACTTCAGTGCAGCTTTTTAAGCATGGCTTTCAGAAATTTGTGTGATTGGGAGCAGAGCTGAAATTCATTCAATGCAAATTGTTCCTCTTATGCTTTTGGACCATTGCCTGGGAAAAGAAGGTATGCTGGGGATTACCTTCAGTTTCAAAATTTTATTTGAAGATCTTTCCCCATCTTTGGATCTAGAGATTTTTCTTTTGAGGGTCCTAATGAGATGTGCGAGTTAGGTACCCAGTGTTTCAGTAACTATGGCCCCCCTAAATGTAATGCAGACAGATATGGGGCCTAGCTTTGTCTACTGGTACACGCACAGGTACCAAGGACCAACCACCCTTGGAAACAAAGAACTAATCACTTTAAGTTGAATGCCATTGTATGGTATTAAGAACTGGGATGTGGTTAGCTTTTTTTTTCACTCTAGAAACTTGTCCTCATTGCTTTGCTCATCTCCTTTAGGTAAGAGATGCCATGATTCAGAACTAGGATATATTTCATGTCCCTCAGTCATGTTCTTCCCCCCACCCTCATCTCCCTTATTTCCAAAAGGAACAGAAAAAGAGACAGAAAAAGAAACCCAAGGGCAAAAGGGCCAAGTGAGTGATAGCCAGACTGATAGTGGGAAGAACATGAGGGAGGGCAGGTGGGCAGATTATAAGGGCAGTGAAAGATCCACCTTCTGGTGGTGCTGGACAAGTCAGCTTACTCTCAGCCTCACTGTCAACATACGCAGATTTAGGGTTTTAAACTCAGGTCCTTTCTACTCTAAAGTATTTAGCATCTTAAATCTGTCCTAGGCTTCAATTGTCCTCTATAGCTCAGCCATTTCAAATGTTGTCTATGGATTGGAAGATAGGGCAGCACCCTGGAGCTTGTCAGAAAGGTAGATAGTCAGGCTCTGTCCTAAACATACAGAATCAGAATTTACATTTTACAAAGTTTGCCGGCTGATCCACATGCTTATTGCAGTTTTAAAAGCTGCTCTATGGGAAGTCTGTGATTACCTTGTTTTAGGTTAAAAATGAAGAAACAAATACCAACCAACCAATCAATCAATCAAACAAAAGACCATGGAGATTCTCCTATTCTGAGGTCTATTCCGTTTTGTAGGATCTATGGGAAAATTTTTGAGTGCCTATAATTATTCAATATGTCCCAGGACTATTTGTCTTCCAGGCTGCTAGAAGCAGTGTGGGAAGGTTCTTGGGATTAGCATCTACCTGTCACCTTAGCAAAAGCATATGAAGCATGGTCTCTGGTTACTTGGTTCCTTTATCTTCCTCAAAGTAGCACCAAGTACAGTGTCTCATCATGTATTTCCCTAATGGCACATCATGCTGATGAAGCACTTTCACAGCCTCCGTTTTTCAAAGCATCCCAGACAGGAGTTAGAGCTGGCACTGTGGCTCCTGGGGTAAGAGCTAAAGGCAAAGTCTCTGAAGGTCAGAGCCACTGAATAATTGACTGGAGGTCCCTGGTGTCCATCTACAAGTCCTGGGCTCCTCCCATCTCCAGGCTGCTACACCACAGATTTCCATTAGGGTTGCATTTTCCTTTCAAGGACTTATAAACCACCTCCCCCCACTTTTTTTTTTTTTTCTTGCAAGATAGGCAGGTTTCCCGTCTATGTGAGATGTGAGACAGAGAATATGAAGACCAGTATTAGAACACAGGTTCCTGAAAATCTTGGGCACCTGCGTAGCTCTGCTGGACCACTTGACCTCTCTGTTTCTGTCTAACGTGCTCAGGAGCAGATGTGGCAGGGAGTGGACCACTCGGTGTAAGGATTTCTAGTTGGCACTCCTCACCCGCTTGGCTAACCTGACAGTCTCAGAGCGGGTGGTGATGTTGCTGACTTTTTCCTTCTCAACTTGCTTTTCTTTTGTCCTCTTTCATCTTACGAGATATGATTCCCTCCCACACATGGTTCTTTCCCAAGTTCACATCTTATACTTATTTTGAGAATCAATATTTTGCTACCCACTTGACAGGCTGTGAATACATTTTTTATTTCCAATTCTTCCTTCCATATAGGATTCTGTAGGAGGGAGGTCTATTTTTCTTCCATGCCCCAAGTAGAGAAGCATGCAGAGCTGTCTTCTAATCCCAGGTGTGGAGGACTGTGGCTGAGATTCAGTTCTGCTCAGGACTGCAGTGGTTACTGGGAAGAAAAGCTGGAAATTGGTTAACTGCATTGTCATGTCGGCAAGATGCTGAACCGTGAATTATCAGCAGGTTTGCTGACCTTTTGACCCACACTCCTTTTTAAAACTGATTAGAAAGCTATTTTTGGTCTGCTTTGCCTTCATTTAGGCATAAGTTTCATGCTTTCTACATCTTAAACATTTGATGTGTCCAGCTAATGAATCTCTCAATGTGTTCAAGCAGAGTTGAAGTAGGGAGGTCATGTCAAGTTTTCATCAAGATTCCCTTTGAGTTAGTATGAGAACCAGTGGTGGCTGTGAGGAGTCTTCCCAAGGGAAAACTCATGAAATTCCTGCCACATATCAAGAGGGATTATTACAATAAGACACACTGAATCAACTTGGAGACTTGATTTTGTGGAGAGATATTTGCTGTGATCCATTGGGTGCTTCTCTGGATGATAAGTAGACTATGGAAACTCAGTCTGATTTTCCTGGGCAAAAGGCAGGAAAAATCTGTTGTTATTCCCATTGCAGGTATGGCCTTTCATTTTAGCAATGTGTGAGCACTCTAGCTTATTTACCTGCCTCAAAGAGATAAATTCAGCACTCTGTACACAGTGGCAATTCTGGAAATGTTGCATAATGATGTAGTTTCTGAGGCCAAGTTTGGAAAGAAGTTTTATTAGTAGGGATATGCTATCTAAAAATTATTGTAAGTGTTAATAAAAATTCCAGGAAGCTAAGCTACTTTGAGACATATAAAATTGGGTAGAGAAAAGTTTTCTTTTCAATAATTTATAGATGAACTCGTTTCAAATAGATGCTGGCAAGATGTTGATATACAATGAACCAGTAAAACAGTAAGGTCTCCTTATCTGTTCCCAAGGTATACTGAGTGAAGATAAAGGGAAACATTATTCTGAGGCAGTATTTTCTTGCAGAATTTCTCATTTCCCCCCACCCACCATGCTGATCTCTAGATACAAGCCAGGAGGCTAGAGATATATTGGAGCTGAGGTTATCCCTATTTTGCAATTCAGGTAAAATCTAAATTCTGTAATATGGCCTATAATGCTCACGGTATGATCTGATGTCTCTTTGCAACCTCCATTACACATTACTACATGCTCACTTATTCACTTACTCCTTTCTGTACTGGCCTGCTTTTCACTTCTTTAATAGCCTCAGAACCATTGAAACTGTGGGGCAAAGGCAGGTTCAAGACAAGTATCACCTTTTCTTTTCACAAAATATTCCTCAGTCCCCAGTCAGAATTAGTCTCCCTTTTGCACCATCTCAAGCCTTTTTTTGTAGAATGTCTTTCTCTCTTCTTTCTTTCTTTCTTTCTTTCTTTCTTTCTTTCTTTCTTTCTTTCTTTCTTTCTTTCTTCTTTCTTTCTTTCTTTCATCATCTATCAATCATCTGTCTATCTGTCTGTCTGTCTGTATGTATATATAGTTGTTTCAGGATGAGCTACAAAGAGAAATTTGTTCTCATGGTCATATTCATAATAAAGAGTTTGATCACAGGGAGATCACTCTTGTGAAGCATGGGAATCCATCTCAAGGTACTTGGGGTATAGTAGTAGGAGGGCCGTAGGCAGATAGGAGTGTAATACTGCATGCTACATTGGCTTGCTTTCCTAATTCTACTCTCATCCAGCCTGCTATAAAATAGGGCCAGTGTTAATTGTCTCATAAGGTTATTGCAGGAATGTAATTAGATAAAATGTTTCAAGCATGACACTTAGTAGGTACTCAGCCAAACCACAGATTTTTTTCATATGGTTAGTCTGGCAAATTCCTTCCGAGAGTTATTTCTTGAAAGAATAAAACAATAAAATACTTCCATTTTAGTGTAAAAGTGAACATTGCTGGTGAAAATGTCCCATCACACAGCCTTTGTGGATTGCAGTTTGGTAATGTATACTACCAAATGTTTATATATATACTACAAAATATTTTATACCATTGTCCCTGTGATTGTACCTCTGAAGATCCATCCTAATTTTAATTAAAGATGTAGAAAAATTTTGTTTGATGATTTTTTTTTCAATTATAAATTGAAAAAAATTTAAATGTCCAAGGGTAAAGAAATTATTATAAAATGTGTGGTGTATCTGCAGAGTGAAATTTTATGAAACCATCACAAATAATGCTTTCAAGGAATTATTAATAACATGGGAAAATGATGACAATGTTAGAGTGAATAATACAATTATATATATAATCCCAGTATTATTATAGAAATGCAAGGTGTAATAGTAGATATTAATAAGAATCTCTAAGTGTTTATTAAAGACTAACTATGTGCTTGGCATCATGCTAAGGATTTATATACACTGGAACCAAAACAGATACTATTTTCATTCACCCATACATGGAAGGAACTCAAGGTTTAGCTTTATTAGTAATTTTCCCATAGATTCTTAGGAACTAGAGTTGGAACTATACTTTGAACTATGAATTGATCTTTCTACATTCAAGCATACCGCTTTCTCATCCATCCATTCATTATCTACACTGCAGCAGACAAATCATGTTGAAATATAAATCTTATTATTTGATTTCCCAGTGCTTTTAGGATAAAGACCAAAATTATTGTCTAACTATAAAGCCTAAGTTCTTAGCTACAACTGTTCATCATTTCTCCAGATAATGGTGTTGTTTTCTTTGTTTCCTTAGTGGCGAAATTACAGATGTTTTTTATTTTCCTTTTTATGTTATTCTGTATTTCCCAAGTCAATGAACATATATTGGATTTATAATGGGACACAGGGTGTGTTTAAAGGCAATGGTGGTGATAGTTTCTAATAATTCATTTTTATTTTTTAAATAAAGAAACTCCGAGCATCACCACTGTGCCTTAGAGGGTCCAGGAGGGTGATGTTGAACCATTTACTAAGGGATGGGGTACAAGAGATCCTTCGAGGATCACAGCTAATGGAAGCTACAAACATTTCACTGGAGCTACAGCTGAGGCTTCACAGCTGTAGAAAAAATACCCCTTAACTAAGAACTGCTTAGATCACTCCTATTGCCAACAAGACCAGTAGCTTCAGGAAAGCAAAAATTATTTCATTTTGAGGATATTCATTGCTGAATCCATCTCTCTCTCTCTCTCTCTGCTTCTATTAAGCTTAACACCCTGCCTGGCAATGTTGCACATTTTCAGATATGCAGAGATTTTAGTAATCACCCCTAATTACTGTTCTTATTCCAACCATTTACTCATTCAACATGCATTTATTGAGTGACTTCAAATCTGTCACCAATATCCAGATATTTACTTTTTAAGTATGTCTTGGATCAGTCCATTACTCTCTATTCCATGGTAGCCATTCCAGTTCAAGTTACCTTTTACTGGATACTGCCGTAGTCTCCTCATTGGTCTCCCCATATCCAAGTGTACCACCTCTTTACCCATTCAGTCCTTCTCTGTTCCTACTGCAGCGGAAAAATCATCTTGAAAAATAAATTTGATTATTTGATTGTATGTCTTCCAGTGTTCTTAGGATAAATAATAAAATTCTTGGTTCCACAGTGCATCTTGCAAGATCTGGTCTCTGTCATCTCTCTATGTTCTGCTTATAATTTACTTTCCCTGCTCTCTTTACTTTTGTTTGCATAGCCCTATTCTCAGAATACGTGTGCCAGCCTCTTGCCCACTCCAGGGACCTTGGCTTGCGGTGTTCTTCGGTCTGGAACATGCTTTCTCACTCTTCCTTCACAACTTAGCTCAACAACTGCTTCTTTAGAAACTGCCCCATCCCCACCATATCTTTCCCCTAAAATACTTGCTTTTTATTTTATTTCATTTTCCTCTATTATATACCTCATCTCATTTCGGTGTAATTATTTGGTTGATATGTGTTTCTCCTGCTTCTTAGTGTATAGGCTCCATGAGAGGGCGGATCATGCATGTTTTTGTTCATCCCGACATACTCATTCTAGCATATGGAACAACACAGTAGACACTCAATGCACGTGTGCTGGATAAAGGAACAAATCCCTACTACATGCCAGACACAGCATTAGATCCTGGTAATAAAACCTAAGTAAGACATGGCACCTGCTCACAGTCTAGAGATAAAGGCTGAGATAAGTTCATGGGTTATTCTCATTGAATATGCTGATCATTGTGACTGAGCTATGAATCAGATGCTGCAGGAGCTTTGAAGATGTGCATCTCAAGTGCAAGAGCAATCCAGAAGAAGGTACTTGAAATGAGATTTGAAGAGTAAAGAGAAAAAATCCTGGAAAGGGAAGTGTGAGTGGGTGAGAGGCAGGCCCCACAGAATGAAAAACACAGAAAACCTGTGCAAACAGGGAAGGGATGTGTTGGGCAGGTGGCATCTGTTACCTGTTATCAAGAGTAGAGGTCTGAATACTTCTGCTCATGCCTCTTGGTATCAGAGTTGCCAAGGGAAACACAAAACAGCTAAGTGTTGGATGGAACATGTTTTATTCACACAGAGAAGACACAGAGCAAGATCCCTAGCCAGTGGGTCCCTCCTGGAGCCAAAAAGGGCAGTCAGCCTGCATACACCCCTCTAGTGCTGCCACAGAAGTACTTCTCCCCTCCCCAAAGGGGATGGATGTGGTAATAGGATTGTCCTGGTGCCATATGATGCATATGCTTAAACAGAACAAAGAAGAACACATAGGGTCTGAAGAGGGAAAGGTATTTCCACACTGGGTGATGAGCACAGCACGGGCTCTGTGGACTCTTCATCTCAGTGAGAAAGTGTTCTGCCCAGGCTCGAGGCTCATTCTTATGCAGTCCAATGGGATCAAAAGACAGAATAAAGGAGACTGCTTTTCCCAACAGAATGGTGTCCCCGTCCCATAATGACCTATTAAATCATTCTTGAGAGAATTCATTATCTTTCTAGGAAAACTAAAATGTGTCAAAATGCAAAAAATCTGAGAAGAGCTTGAACTTTAATTTAGCTGATTCTTAAGTTTTAGAAAAGGGTCTTTGGGTGTTTCTTTTGTAAAATTGAAGTTTAATTTTTATTCAGAAATACATGTTGGTACCTAAGTAAACAAATTTATATCATCCTCATAATTAATTACCCCCTCAATATTACAAGTAATTGGAAGTAATTGGTAACTAAATCAATCTCTATTCACTAAGCATGGTCTGGGTATTCTGCTAAAAACAAGATCTACCATCTCTGGCCTTTGACTCCCAGGTCCTGACTTCAGCTTTGACATCATATGCAATTTCAAACTAGTTTTTCCTATATTGCTATTAGAGTTTCATCTGTGTAGTGACTAAAAGCATAGACTCTGATGCCATATTTTCAAGGTTTAAAGTCTGGCTCCACTACTTAGAAGCATCAAGAACTTAGACAAATTACTTAAACTTTCTTTTCTTTGATTTGCATTATCTTTAAAGTGGGAACAGTAATATTACCATATGAGGTTGTTATGAGAATAAGTAAATATATGTAGATTTCTTACAACGAATCATGCAGTAAACACACTTATTTATAAATATTTAAGCAAAAGCTTTTTTCAAATTTTATAGTTTGCTGACATCCCCACAATCACAAATTGAAAGCTAGAATAAGTGTCAGTTATATTTGCAATATTTGAATGAATTTTATTTAGGTTAAGCTGTCCTCTAAAAAATGTTATTAACAAAACTCACAAGATTGAGTTACAGTGTCTCAAGGTCTGAAGAGGTAGCTGAGGGGGTAGAGTTGTTTTTTTATGGTGACATTGGTTAACAAAATCCAGTAAGTTTCAGCTGTACACCTTGAGGGCTGAGAGAATAGCAATCCTTCTTGGAAAATCCAGAAGAGGTGAGGAGATTCATGATCGAGTCTCATGTGCAGATTGATTAAAATTGCAGGGCTCCAAGTTGTGCACTGCCTGCATTAAATGGCAGCATAATATATATGTCGCTATGCAACAACAGCAAGCCAACTGCTGGACACTTGAGGTGATTAAGGCATGGCACCTGCTCTCACAGACCATAATTCCATGGGGACACCTTAACATTTTCACAAATAACAGTTCTAAACCATGTATGGACATTGTGTTACATTGTACTAAACTAGTTAAAAGCAATCTGTTAGAGAGATTAGTTCTAGGTAACAGGATGTGAGAAAGCGCTTTGAGAAGATATCGCTTGGGCTCACTTTCACTTGGGTGAAGGAAGAAGATTTCAGTAGGTGCTATTATGACAGAAGGATATCATCGATAAAAGGTACAGCTGAGACAAAGCCCTGGTGGCAAGGAATTGAACAAATTCAGGGAACATAGGGTAGGTAGATCAGGCAAGATTATAGGATTGAATGAAGTTATAATAGTTTGAACATGAAGAGAGTCTGGGATCTTTGCTTGTTTATTTGTCCTGTCACAAGAGTGCATATCTAACTTGCATAATGAAATCTTGACTTATATATCTCTCTTATCATCTACTCCATTCTGTTTGTCTTTTTTCTTCTCTCAAGTTTATGCTTGAAGACTAGGCATAAAGACTGATTGTAATTCTCCTCCAATAGGAGACAGCTGGGCACTGGCAAGGAGGGACTAAAAGATTGTGTAACCAAAGGCAAAGAAAAGATTCATTTGAATGGGTGTCTAGCTCAGAATTCCCAGAGTGTGCTCTTCTGCAAATAAAAAATAATATGTGGCTTCTCTAAAGTGCTGGGCAACATCCATTATCCTATCTGTCTTCCTTTATCACTTAAGTTCACTCCATGGGTAACCACTATTTTTAATCCATCTTTCTTTACTAGAACCATTTTCTCTTTAACTGGGACAAAGGAATCTAAGCTTATAGCTTCCTGCAAACAGCATGAAAACCTTTTAAATTACACAGTGTTGATGGATTTTCACCCCTTCCTCTAAGTACAATACGTATGCTCTCCCTGGGGTTCACTTAACGCTTCCTTACTGATTATAAAACTGCCGCTTGGCGTAGACGAGGGCCCAACACTCTGCATCGCTGCACACTCTTGTTCGGATTGCAGTCCAACCAGTGAAGCTGAAACGGAGAGTCTAAGCCCCTGATCCTGGCGGCACACAGCATATTAAATGTTGCTCTCGTTACTGTTTCTCCTCTTGAATGTGAAACACATTTGGTATTGCCTCCAGATCTCAGTGTCCTAAGTGGTCGGGTGATTCTGAATTGTGTACCATGGATGAGCTGCAGAGGGCTCAGGGGAGAAGCTTTGAAAGAAAAAAATGATGTGAATGCTAAAATGTTTCACCTCTGGGAGAGTCCTTAACAAGAAAGCCTTGACTGCTTTGGGCTAGAAAAAGGCGTTCTTTCGCCTGCCGCTTTCTGAAAATAATCCTGGCAGCCAGCCTGCAGTTCATGTGCTGGTTGCTTGTAAAACTTTATATGTGAGAAATTTGACAAGAAATATTATTAAATGAACATAAGGACCTTGGATTGGATTGCTGAGAGCCAAGAAAACAAAACAAAACAGACTGAGGAAAATAATGTATTGTGCCACAGACTATTATGTGTACCTGACTCGAGCACTTCCCAGAGTGTTTTCACATCCAATAGTATAGTGATTTACAATTTGGAAAATGCGTTTACCCTCTTTATCTTGCCCGAGTCTTACAAACATTCCAGGGAAAGAGGCCAGGCAGAGATATTATTTTCATGGGACCAGTGGGGAAACTGAGGCACAGAAATACGTGAGTGGTCCAAAATTACATGGCTAGTAAGAGGTAACTATGCCTGAAACTTAGATCTTCTCATTGAGTAAAGTTGTGTATTAAAGTGATTTTTATACTTTTTGCTTATCATTTTAATTCTCTCTAATATAATTAAAATAATGAAATAAATTTCCTGGGAGACATAATTAAGCCCTCCTATATTAGAAAAAAATAACGGTGTGTTGCCTGACAGTGGTCACTTTCAAGCATAACCAGACTGCAGCGAAAGAATAAAAAATCCTCCCCTTCCCTGAGATTCCTCTACCTTCACTTTTCTTTTTGTTAATTCCCCAGTCTCCTCTTCCCTGTTTTTAGTAAGAAGAGATAATAACATTCACCTACAAATTCTTCATCTGACAGTTCTTTATTACGTACCTCCCACATGCCAGACACTGTGCTAGCCACAACAGATACAAATCTCTTGAAACTTCTGCCCTCTTCTCAAGAGCCTCAAAGTCTAGAGTGTGTAAAATAATCTGTAAATCTGTAAATTCTGCCTGAGAGAGAAGGGTGAGACTTCTAGGTGATCTTAGAGTTGGAAGATGAAGATAAGAAGTTGTCTTCCAGGTGGGTAAGAGAATAGTGTACGACATTCCAGCAAAGCACTCACTATCTCATGCACAGTTTCAAAAACACTGCAAAATAGTCCATTCAGGGATAGGTTCCATGTACGCTTAGAGGTAAGTGCTGGACGAGGAGGTGGGTTGATGGAAAGTGTGTCAGGGTTCACATGGTAAAAGGTTTTTGAGGCATATGATGTGTGTTATTCATTCTACATTACAAATACCCAGATGAGGGACGTTAAATCTGTTTGGAGGTCCTTATGGCAAGGTCAGAATTACCACCATTTCTACCCCTGGCCGTACAAAAGGAATTATTGGCTCTTGTCATAATCCAGATGCTACAAACACAGCCTTCTGAACAAAAGGACCTGCCTGTCTGTTGCTAGATGTGTGAAGTATAAATGCTCTTTAGTGCAATAAGAACATCTTCTAGGATTCTGAGAATGTTAACACCACTGTTTATAAACACTGTCAATCCACAAGTAGCAGGGGAAAGCCACAGAGTAATTCATCTGGATGCCTTAGCATTTTGAAAAAAAAAATATTGGTGACATGGTAGATTGACACTCCTGCTGATATCATAAACAGCATTCAAAATCTCTTTCCAGATGAATGGACATGTAGTCTCTGTCTCTGATTACTTATGCTTTGTATAACTCTGTGCTGAATCCTTGCCATTTGCCTGTTTAATTCCGTGAATGTAGTGAAACTATATTTTTTTCATTCATTTATTTTTTCTTCAACTTTGATGGCGGGTCCAAAGGTCAGTGCCTGCATATCAAAGTCCTGTGGGTAAGTGGGTCTCACTTCACTGGAATCATCCTCATCAGTGCTTCTCTCTGTAACCAGCTCTAGCATCAAGTTGCTACATGTATATAGAGAATGAGTTTTATTCCTTTACCATTTAGCTGCCTTAAAATTTGGAGTATGTGAGCTACAACTGTGCCTTCCCAGATTTGAGGACACAAGATTATTAAGTTGATTTACCATAGCTTTTTAGAAACTGTAAAAAATATCCTGCAGAAGTCTCCTAGTCCTGGGGACTTCATCTTTCTATAAGCTGATTCTGGGGTTAGTAGAGTTCTTTTGGGTGAGAAAAATAATGAAATAAAATTAATGATCTGACTTATTTTGCTTTGCCTAAGAGCACTGGTATATTCTGTGTGTAGATCCCAAACTAAGAGGTCATGGTAGAGTGGCTGCTCTACATTACGTCTGGGGTAAGCCTGTGCAGACGAGATGTCACAGATGGCAGAGTAGGCAGTGGCCATAATCCAGGCCAAAACGCCAGATGCCTGTGCTAGTTAAATTACCCCTACAGTTAGTCTCCAGGTGTCAGGACTTGGTTCAGTTGTCTGGGTGCTGTATTGGGAGGCATTTTGTCCCAGATATCATTCTTGATTTGGTTGTCAAATTTCCATAAGATTATAAGACTTGGAGAAACTAAATAATATTGCATTCCACTTTTCTCCATTACCTCTTTTTTTTTTTTTTAGACTTTATTTAAGCTACATTAAATAAAACGATGTTATTCTTTTCTGTAACTCAACAGGGAAAGGTCTACCTTGGCAACTCATTCTAATATCTCCTTAGCCCATGAAGTATTTATGTTTACTCAGATAGTTTGTGAAAGCCAAATCACTTTTAAGTTTTCTCTCAAGTCTTTTCATTTCTTTGGATAGTTTTTTTTTTTTTTTTAGAATTTATTATTTACTAATTTACTAAGTATTTATTATATGCTTGGTATTGTGGTAAATACTTCAATATGCGTGCTCTTTTCTGTTCTCTCACAGGTAGGTACTATTGTTTTCATCATTTTCAGTATGAAGATATCGAAGCTTAAAGAGGTTGAATAACTTCGTTCAGGTTTACATAGCTAATGATTAGTGAAGCCTGAATTTAAATTCAGATGTGTCTTATTGCAGACCTCAAATTCTAATTGTTCTGCTCTATTACCTATCAGCCACGTGGTTATTCACCACGCATCATTGCACATGTTTTGCTACTACTTTGAAGATTTTTTTAAAGTAGTGGGTTATGAGTAGCATCTTTTCTTTCCCTAATAAAATAGACTAGAATAGAATATTACAAAATAGAAAATACCAGAATATATTGATGTTTTAAGCATAGACATATTTTTGTGAAACACTTGTTATCGGTGTACACATAAGTACATAGGATTATATGTGTCATGGAATCAATGCAAAATATATTTATTGCTGTGAGTCATGGTAAATTTAGAGAAACTATGTGTGATACAAAAGCAGTAGGAGTTCCTTGCTGTCAAGAAACCTACCTGTCACTGAAGTAGATTATTAAAAGCCAAAATATGCATATATAGATGCTATTAAAGTCATAATCCCCTTCTGGACTTACCATTTACTGAGTTATTATTTTTAAGAATGTGTATACCACTCTGAACAGTTTTGAGGACAAGGATATGCCTTGTTGTTTATATTCCTCAGTGCCTGGAGCAGAGAAGGTGCTTCATGAGTGGTTATTAAATGAATGAAAGGAAGAATAAGATAACTAACCTACATAAAGAGCATTATTTAAAAATTGTACATTTTGAGTTTAGTGAAACTTATAACCAAACTTATTTTATGCCAGTTTCTTCCTTTTAAAAGTTACTTTCTATTATATGTGAAAGAAACAGAACCAACCACAGAAATTCCCCAAGAAAATATGTAAGATGGGAATCGTCATGGAGACTCATTGTTTATCCTGACTCATCTGGAGGCCTCTTTCATTAGCTACTCCAAAGATGTGATAGAAAATGTGCTATAAATGAATTAGGTTAAGTTTACTTTAAAAAAAAAAAAACCATGCTGGACTGATGTCCTTTAGTATCTTAGTTACTTAACCTTATAGCTTTGTGTGAACAAACCAAATCACTGGTATTAAATAAAAGCAGGGCTAACATTTTTTGAGTCACAAGTTTTTTAAAAAATGTATATTTCTTTCCTTTTTAACAGAGTTACATACAGGTGTTTCTTTAAAGTTCTCATGATCTTCCCACAAACTATCTTATACAGTTTCTGCATTAATATTTGCTATTTATACTTGTGCCAAGTGAATGATTTAATCAAAGTTGCATAAACAAATAATTCAAATTTTAGTTTTTCTGGGGCCAAAAGATTGCCGTTTAAAACCTAGTGTAAAAATAAGCAAGAAGAAGTGAGATATTACTCAGGAGCCACAATATCTAGACATACTGAGAAATAACACTTCGAAATTTGATTTGAGCTTTTGCCTCTGCCATGAGTATGTTCAGGCTTAAGAAAAGGCTTGCATTGTGGCAAAAAGAAGGTCTGGTTAGATCACGATGAGACCAGTGAAATCACCAGTGCCAACTCTTGTTAGCAGATTCAGAGGCTGATCAAAGATGAATTCCCAAGCTCCATGCCAGAAAAACACCTTGGTCCGCAGGAAGGACAGGCGTATGGGCATAGGTAAGTGAAAGGGTACTATAAATGCTCAAATGCCTGAGAAGGTAACCTGGATGAAGAGGATAAGAATTCTTCGCTGACTGCCCAGAAGATACTGTGAATCTAAGATTGACCGCTGCATGTATCACAGTCTGTAGCTGAAAATGAAGGGTAATGTGTTCAAAAACAAGTGGATTCTCATGGAACACATCCACTAGGTGAAGGCCGACAGGGCTTTCAAGGAATTTCTGGCTGACAAGGCTGAGACTCACAGGTCTAAGACTAAGGAAGCATGCAAGCTGCTGGTGAAGAGCTGCTCCAGGTCAAGGAGGAGAAAATCATTAAGACCCTGTCTGAGGAAGGAGACTAAGAAATAAAGCACCGCCTCTCTTACCTGTACATAGTGGCTTTGGCGATGATCTAGACAAATCATTCAATAAAATAGCCTTCATCTGCCTAGAAAAAGAAAAAAAAAATTTGATTTGAGGTTCTTTAGTTTTCTTGTTACCTAAAAAATGATCTTTATTGACTTTCTTTTTTTTCAAATTGAACACATTCTCTCAACAACTATTTATCGTTTGCCTGATATATACCAAAGTTGAGCTAGGTGCTGATGAGTCAATGCTAAAGGAGATGCAAACTGGCTCTCACAGTGCTGGAGAGGAAGAGGACAAGTAAGAGGCTGTTCTGGTACAGACGCGTGTGTCACAGCAGGGGTGAGACAGTGTCATGAGTGTTCATGAGGGCACTCCCTCAGTCTGAGCAGTGTGGGAGGCTGCCTCTTAGAGGAAGGTAGATTTTGGTGGAGAAATAAAGAATGAACAGGAGAGTCCACTGGGGCAAGAGAAGAGCAACTTAAGGTGCAAGGATGAGAGAGTGTGGGTCGGAGGGCGAGAGAGAAAGGAAATTGTTGCTTTTTGAGAATTTCTGAGCATTTCAACATGACCAGAACTCAAGAATGTGAACTGCGAATGTGGAAAGATGTGGCTTGAAGAGACAGGTAGAGATAACTCATTTTCTAAACCATGTTCTGGGAGTTTTTAATTTAATAAATGCTGAGGTAAATGAGGAAGCCTTGCTGGACTTTCATTAGAGGAGTGTGATGGCAGCTCAGTAGACAGTAATGGTGCCTCACCACAGAACTGGAACCACCTTTCCTCTCTGGCCCTGTGGGAAAGGATGGAGCAGCATTGCATTTCCCTCGACCTCCTTCTTCAGCTGCACTCCCCTGACAGGCAGAAAGGAAGGATCAGACATCACGTCTGCTAGACCTGGAGACTCTGTTGCTATAGGCAGAGCAATTACAATAACACTTCGAATTAAATTTCTTAACATTTTATAAAGCATTCTGACTACCTATAGAAAATTTTTTTTCTTTTAACTCTTATATGTGAAATATGGTTACAGAACAAAAATATTTACAGTACTGCATGACAGATGGGGAGCATTAAGCTTGTTGACCTTTGCTTAAAAAATGGTGCTGGGATTAACAAATATTTTTTCCACTTTCATTGAAGACAGAATTTAAAAAATGAGCTTATGGGACAAGTTCTTTCTTTCTTCTGCACACCTGCCTAGTGTTTCTACTTATTTGTGCCTGCAGATTCTATGTTAGTCACCACAGGCTTATGCCCCAAAATGAAACATATAAAATTAGACTCAGGTACTAACTTTTTCAACTTCTGACATCTCTGATGTAGCTGCCTGTTTCCTCATTTGCTCCTCTGGGTCACTTCTTAATTATTTTCATAGGCCTTCACATTCCTGTCTTCATCAGTCATTCTTTAAGGATCTTAGAATCTTTCAGAAAATGATTTTCATGTGTATCTTAAGGATGCTTAAAAATAATTATTTGCCATATTTTGTTCATCTATCTACCTATCTTTGTACCTACATCTACATCTATATTCATATCTATGTCTATCTACATATATTTCCAAACTATTTCAAAATAGGCTTAGATATTTTGACATTTCCCCCCTAAATATTTCAGCAGGAATCTCCTAAAACTAAAGAGAACAATACCATTATCATACGTAAGAAAATCGGTAATAATTCATTAATATAATTCCTAATTCACATTCAGATTTACTTAATGTTCTACAATTTATCTTATGCATTTAAGATTGTCAATATTTAAAGAGCAGGTATGCATGCAGGAGCTATATAAGAGGATAAGAAAATTAGGTATGTATAAAAGGTAAGGCAAGGAAGCCTGGTTTCAGGGAGGACAAAGAGAAGTGATTTCAAAGATGCTGACTCTGTGAATACTAACGGCCTTCCATAGTTAGCTCTTTGTCTTAGAAAAGTTTGGTCTAGGGCTATTTGAAAGAGGCTGAACAGCAAGACTTACTGATATCCCTTTTATTTTATCATTTACAAAATAAAATATCTTAATTGATTTGGTAAAGAATTAAAGATGAAAGGAAATAAAATCCAATATTTAGTGAAGGATTGTAAACTGACCCTTGCCTATTGACTTGTCCTTTATCATTCCATTTGGTAGTCTTATAATGCTTTGCTTCTGGCCACTGTCCCAGTTTCAGTGATTTCTCTCCTCTTACAATTTTTCACTCCCTCACATCCCTTAAGTATGCCTTTAATTTAATGTTATTTATAACCCCAGTTGTTTACTCCTCTTACCAATTATAATGGCCATATAATTTATCTTCCAAATCAGAATACTATTTAAGGTAAAAGTGGATGCCATTAATAGTGACACAGAACTAGAGGTATAAAGTGGACTGTTCATGCAAAACAGGCTGTATGGTTACTGAATCTATGGATAAGTCACCTTCTCCCCTTTTCGATTCTCTCTCACTCCATTTTTTATAGCTGAAGCCTCTTAATATGTCAAGAATGGAAGCCTCTCGAGATACCCTTTATGAAAAAGCAATCTCTCCATACACCTTTCAAGAAATTATAGAATAAAATACACATAACCACAACCCTTCAAAGTTTTAAACACTTAATTTCTAGTCACACCATACTTTTTTCTAATATTTCTGATTTCCAAGGTTTTCCTCCCTTATAAATTGTTTTAGTCCATTAGCACCTCATTTGTGAAATCTCTTTATATTTTATTTTGACTATGTTCAAGAATCTCTACTAAGCCCTTGACTAAAAAATATTCATGTATATTTTAAATATCTATTACCCTATTTCACATAACCAATTATATCCTTGCAGTAGTAAAAGGAGACCATATCCTTTTGGAAAAAAATAAAGTTGGTGTAATGGAAGCACAATTGTCAAATGTATTTGAAAAACTTTGTATTTGGTAAGCTACCAATAACTATTTGTTAAATAAATAAGTAAATGAGTGAGCCAAATTATAGTGTTTTATTTTGTTCTTAAATTGGTAGAATAGTGGGCTCCACTCTTCCCTTTTAAGTATCAAAAGGAAAGTTGAACACGAAGATTTATTTTCCCCTTTATCTTTTCTGCCATGATCACTCTTATAATTTGAATCAAAATGACAACAAGACCAAGTGTGTACTAATAATATCAAAAGCACTAGATTTTTTAGTTTTTTCTGAAAACAGGATTAAAAAATGGGTCATACTATTACATTCTGTTTTGAAACATGATTTTAGTAGGTCATTATAACCTGAGGTTTTTTTTAGTGTTTTAGTTTTCAGTTTCTTTTCTCTCTCCCTCTCTCTCTCTCTCTCTGTCTGTCTCTCTGTTTCCCTGTCTCTTTATCAAAGACTTTAAGTTTTAAGAGCTAAAACTGCTCTTTAGGTTTACAACAAAATTGATTTGAAGATACAGAGATTTTTCATATCTCCTGCCTCCACACATACATAGTCTCTTCCATTATCAACCTCGCTCAACAGAATGGTATATATATTTTTTTAAACCAAGGTTAAACCTATATTTCACATTATAATCACTCAAAGTCCATACTTTTTCTTAGGGTTCTGTTGTACATTCTATGAGTTTGGATACAGGCATAATGTGATATATCTATCATTATAACCTTTAGGGTATTTTCATACCCTAAAAATCCTCTGTGCTCTGTCTGTTCATGTTCCCCAACACCCCTACCACTGCCACAACCACTGATCTTTTATTTTGTCCATAGTTTTGCCTTCTGAGTGCTTTTTGTTTCTTTGTTTCAGCAATGAGTCTCCTACAAAATAATTTTGAAGAAATCTCAGTTTTGATAGTTGTCTATCAGTACTCAGCATCCATTCCCATTGGCTTCTGTGTTCTCTGTATTGCAGGGGCTGGTAAGCTAAATGCTACCTATAGCAGGCTTCCTTCCTATTAGGGTTCTGGGTATGATTTAGATTCTACCAATAAAATACACTCGCATAACATTTAGGATATAGAAGGAAGGCAGTGGCCATCTTTTTGCTGCTGTGGTGGCCAGCAGCAAGTCAGATGGATTTGTTTACTAAAGCCTAAAGCCAGATGTCAGTGGGTAGTTATCATCTTCATGGCTGTAGAGGCAGAAGCAGCAGAAGCAGTAGCAACAGCTTTCTGAACCCTGGTTTCTAGGCAGGGCAATGTGGCCTTAGAGCTAGTTGTCTAGTGGTGGCTCCTTGATTTCTTTGCTTCCCAAAATTTGTAGGCACAAAATTTCTATATTACACCCCTTTCTGATTACGATACCTGGAGAGGTTTGCTTTCCTAAACTGACTCTTAAATGATACTACTTTATAGTGTTCGGTTTTTGTACATAGCTGTATTTACCAAAGCAGATCTCTACTAAACATATAAATTGTTATAAGGTTTATACATTTTTAGTTTATACATCATAAATTATGCTGTGAGTACCATTTCTTATTGTTAAACACTTCAGTTTATGATATAAATTTTATACTTGGCCCTTAAAATACATATTTGGGTAAAAGAGTGTGTACAATATAAGTTATACATATATACATATACATACATTCCATATTTATTCATAATTTCATAAATTACTCTCTAGGAAGGTTGTAGAAATGAATAATTGCAACAACTTTATGTGAGAGTCAAAACAATTTTATTTCAATGGAGGAGAAGAGTAAGGGAGGTAAATGGTAGACTGCAGGGAAGTGGGTTGCCAAGTGGCATCCAGCACAGGGCTGCTAAAAACCTTGAACATCCTCAGACATTGAAAATAGGATAGTATCTTCTTCCATCTTCTTTAAATGTCTGTCAGTCTGTCTATCTATCTATCTATCTATCTATCTATCTATCTATCTATCTATCTATCTTTCTACTCTACTATTTACCCCTCTTTGAATATATGTATTTGTGTATACATATGTACATATATGTATATATGTTTAAATATATATGTATAGATAAACAGGTAGATACCTGTAAAAACTTTGCCTTTCTCCTTCCATGTTGACTATGCTAATACTTCAAAAATATATCAGAAATCAAATTTTTAACAGTCCTCTCTTTGGGCCCTCTGCTTTGCTGGTGACATGAGCAGGTACATCAGGTTGGGTGTCCTAAATCTCTCAAATAAGTGTCTAAGATAAGTTGTGTAGCTAGTGTGAAAGGAAATAATGATATACTAAAGGGAACTTTGTATCAGGGTCATATTTGAGTCTGGGTCTAGCCTCGGCCAGCTGGGAGTGAGTATATAAAGACAGAATCATGGGAGTCCTTTTGAGACATCACCAATCAGCTCTGTTGAAACTCTGTTTGCATTAACTGACTCTGGAGCAGGAGTCTGGCTATCTCCTCCTTGTCAGTTAATTGAACGCATCACTTTCTAACTTCTCTAGTGGCTTCTCTATCTCTTTTGCCAGGCTCTGACAAAGTTTATCCCCAAACAGCTAGCAATGTGCTGATATCTGTCAAAACAGGTTTATTGAATTAAGGAAGAAATGGATAAAGAAAGAAATGGAAATGATACACACTACCCTACCACCTTGACATTCCTCCTTCACTATCATACATATATGCCTGAGATAAAATATAGTTCAGTGTCTCCTGAACTAGGCTCAAATATGTGTGTGTTCTAACGTAAAATATGTTCTTTTCTGAATTTCCATTGCTCCATTTCTCATTTTATGAAGCTGGAGATAGACATGAATGTGTTTAGAAGGAAGCAAATACTAAAATTATGTAAACATGTATATTCTCATTGTTTTAAAAAATCAGCAATTATCCTAATTTCTTGGCATTCATGAGAGAAGTTCCTTTGGTATAATTGGATCTGATCTTTCAAAAGCCTTTTCTTAGCCCTATGGAATGACCATTTATCTCCATGATTTTTCTACTCCATCGTTTTTGAATTAAACTCAGCACATTGTTTTTCTTAACTGAAAGGTCAGGCTTTTAATCTTATTATTTCACTAGAATTATCAATGACATCTCCATTTTTCCATTTATTTTTTTAAAAATTTCCATTTCTCTAAATATATATCAAAGTAAATAACTTTTAAGGTAGTTTTTCTTTTAATACCAGAATTTTATTTTGATGATTTAAAGGCATAATGAGAAGATGTAACTAATTCTTTGTGTGATGCATGTTTATTTCACAAATGAAATACTTCGAATGTTCATACAATAACAAACATTTATGAAGTATACTCCCAAAATATATTAAAAGCAGGTATAAATTTTTTAAACATTTATAGAACTGAAGGAGACTTGGGCTATTTCTATACATTTTCAAATATTTGAATATGGAAAAGAGACTTTGCTTATTAGGTTTTAAAAGATATTTGCCAATTTAATCAGGAGAAAATCTGAAAATTTCAACGATTTACCATAAAATTTCAAGTTTCCTATTTGGTGCTTTGTAGTTCAAAATTTCTCAAGGTGTGTTCCAAGGGATAGCAGTTTTAAGGAATGCTAGTTGGTGCTACACTAAAAGATGTTTGTGGATAAACTTTAGGCTAAACAAATTAAATGGTCTTTCTTACTTAGGGAAGTCTCAGAAACTAACATGCTTCTGTGCTCTGGGTTTCTCCAAGAGGGTATAAAGTTCATAGATTTTCTTCAGTATTTGACCTCAAAAAACCTCCTTTTTTCACAGAGCAGTTTTATGGAATTACATTCTACAAGACTTTTTTAGAATTGGTGTAGACCAAAAGATCGAAATGGACAAAGTGGCTTTTAGATTGATTTTTAAAAACATTTTTGCAAAATAAGAGAGATGAACTGATATGTTTCTCATCTCCTTTTAACCCTTTTAAAGAACAGCTGTGACCGCTCATACATACTCCTCACAAGTAGCTACAACAGATAGCCCTCCCCGTGAGCCTCACAGAGGTTCTAAATCAAATTCCCAGGGAATTGTTACTGCCTTAATTTTTCAGGATAGTCATCAGTGGGAAAAAAATCAGTGTCTCACAACATGGGGTATGGTTAGCAACGTCAAGAGAGCCTTTCTTCTTGGGCTAGCATTCAGGAACGTGGAATGTAGAGTAGAGAGGTCTTTGTGGACTGAAGGCTTTCTTAAATAAACTCTAAATTAATTCAATATCTACCAAATGCAAGGTTCTATGTAAACATTATGTGAAGTGGGTAAAGGTGTGGATGGTGAGTCCCCTTTTTTATCAACTTTTTCGTATGAGCCCTGCTGTTCTATAAGAAAATTCTGATTACATTTTCCATTACTAAGATAATTTTTCTAATCATAAGTCTCAATCTCTTACTAATATTCTCTCTGCATGAGTTAATTAATTAATTGTGAATTAATTCAATAAATATGTATTACGTGCCTAAGAGGTATTATTTACTGTGATGGGAAACCCTAAAATAGAAGTAGGCACAGGGGTATAGGAGAATAAAAAATTCTGATCTAAATATATCAAGCATCAGATGCTCCATTATATATTAAAATGGAGATGTTGAGTAGGCAGTTTGGACCTAGGAGTCTCAAATTGAGGTAAAATTTGGAGCTGATTATATACATTTAAGAGCCAGCGACATAAAGATAATGTTTAAAACACGAGGTGGATGGAATAATTTAGATATGTAATAGAGATGGAAAACAGAAGAGGCTCAAGAACTGATCTCTGAGAGCAAACCAGCAGTCAGAGATCAAAAGAGGAAGATGATATAGCAAAGAGGCAGAGAGAAGTAGTCAGGATCTTGGAAAGAAGAATTAAGAGTATGCTGTATTCTGGAAGCCAAGTGGAAACAGTATTTCAGGAAGGAGAAAAAAATCATGTCAAGTGCTCTGTAGTTAAGGAAGATGAAGTCTAAGAACTTTCCATTGGATTTGACAATGCTGGGGGTCACTGAGGATCTTGAGGAAAGCAGTTTCCACAAAGGGGTTGTCCTCTGTATATTGTAGCAGTGAAAGATGTCATACAAATTGTTTTTCAAAGGCCACAGCTGTCCTGGGTTCAGCCAAAGTTTGGCCCCTTATTTCATATACTTGCCTTGGATCAAAACTACTCATTTAGTTCATGTAAACATTTTGTTCCTTATTTGGCGACTGCATAAAGATAAAATGTGTTTTTGTGGCTAGAATTTTTTTCTTTAATCTTTTGATTTAAACTTTATTCGTGGACCTAGATGATATGCTGGATATATGATGAAAAGCTGTAAAGTAAACCTTTGATACAAAACTCGGAGATTTTTCAAACTGTTTTCTCATTTTAATGAGGCTTTTTCTTTGGCTCTAGCACACCAAGATTTCTTCATGGATACTTTCTGGTTAGCATTGTGGTAATGAAATAGACTTATTTTATATACTTCTATATGATTTTTTAAAATATTGAGATGGCTTTATATTATTCCCATTCTTTATTCTGAGTTCATTTAAAAAATTATAAGAAGGTAGGGTAATCGCAAGAATGTAGAATGCTATCCTGTCCATCTCTTAGTCTCTAAATGAGCCATAATTAAGGAATTAGAGTAAGCTAATTATACATCCTAATATTAAATAACTTCAGGAAAAGAGATTAGAAATGTACTAGGAAATTATAATAGCTTTTCCTAAAACATTCAAGCTTTTTCTAATAAATATTGTAATTCCAATTTCAACTGAACTGAGATCCCACTGAGCAGTCAAAAATAGTTTCTTATTACCATCTGTATATTTTATGTTATTTCTTTGCTTATATTTTAGTCTGTGTGTCAAATGAAGAAAATGAGTTTTGTTGTTTCTCTCTCTCCCTCCCTCTCTCTCTCCCTCCCACCCACTCCCTCTTTTTCAAATAGACAGGCTGACAATGAACTAACCTTTTCAAGGTCATCACCTTAAATGCTTGCTTTTTTTCTTTTTTTTCTTTTAATTTGTAAAATGGGTTAAAAATTTCTCCTTTGTCATGTCATCTGGATGTTAGGAAGTCTGATTTGACTATCAGATAGACTCATTACTCAATCTCCAATTCAGTTGTCTTCTGTACTAAGAGAAAGACATGTTTGCTCTATTTGTTATTTAAAATCTATGAAAGACTATTTATTGTATTTGTTATTTGAATTCTGTGAGGATGTTTATGTAAAATACATCCAACTAACTTCAAGAAAAGTTGGTATTAGGTGCCAAGCTTGATCCTTAACGTAAACAACCAAATACCTCATACTAATTTTAGCTTTTATTCCAACTCCTTAACCCTTACCATAGTAGAGCTTTGAGAAAACCCTCTAATGCTGTTACCAAAGATAAAGAAGCTGTGGCAAAGTCAACCTAATGCATTCCTTTTTATTTATTTATTATTTTGTGTGTGTGTGAGCTGTGAGATGGTGATAATTTGCAAAATAGCAGTGCCTGGCAGGATAATCAAATAGGACTGATTTCAAACACATACATTTTCAACCTCAGTGATTTCTAGTTTTGATTGCAAATGTGTCTTTAGAGTGGCAGAATTTTGTCATTTTATATCCTGTAGATGGCAATGTTGCTCTTGAAAATAAACAGATAAATGTCTGCAGAAAGTCTATGCTTCCCGGATGCAGTATTGCTTAATAACTAGTGAACAGGAGCTTTAATGTCAATTCAAGGTACACTGTTCAGAAAATATATTTCAGATGTAGGGTATGTATGAAATAGATAAATATCTATGTTTCAGCATTTACATTTAAAATCGTGTATGGTTTAAAAGAATGTTTTAACTGTTCTCTTCTAAGTGGTCTCTTTTTTTTCTTTAAATAATGTTTTATTTTTGGTCTCATGTTTAGACTTGCTGAAAGATGAAGAAATGTCCTTGCTGAAACCTACAGACTTCTAAAATTTACACCATTCAGTGATCTACCATAGAACCAGGAAGGCAAAGAAATCTAGGATAAACACACAGTGGCCTTCTCCTTGGTGCCCAAGGGCATTGTTGCTTTCTCTGGGGAGTCTAAGATTGAGGTCGGAAGGGAGTGCTTCCTCAAACAACTCATGTTGTTATTGTCATTAATTGGATTTGATTTCAAAAGCAGCCAAGAGAGAGCCAGATGAGAAAGTTTTAATTAAAATACAAATCCTCAATAAACAGATATGCTAAATGACTTGCTTTTAAAATGAGATGAAAAGTTTTAATGTATATAAAGGTATACTGCAAACTTTCTTCAGAAAAATATAAAACGAGACTATCAACTTTAGAAACCTTGTATCTTGCCATTTGGACCTAGAGGTTTTCCATGACTTACAACTGAAAGCATATGAAAAAAAAAAATCGTGGTCGTCTTCTGGTCTATTTTCTTCCTTAACCATGAAATCCCTGACAATATTATTATTACTCTGAATAAAAATTTCTTGGTTAATTTAATCTATACAAAAAGCAATTATTTGCACTTTGGTAAGAATGGGAGAAGATAAAAAATGGACTGGGATTATGGAAACAATTTTGAAAAGTAATGTAAAAATTTTGGTATGGTTTTGGATTGAATGAGAATGATCCCACTTAGGAATAGAACATATGCTAGCCTTATTAAATTTTTTTCTAAAACATCTTTGGTCACCGAATATTAATTTTTGCTGTTGAAAACTTCTGGTTATTCCACTTTATTGTGTATTCATGCTCTGGCTTCTCTTCTTTTATAATTTATTGACAGCACTAGAGGAGGAGTTGTGCAGAGCACAGGTGTCAACGTTAGACAGCCCTGAGGTAACATTTGGCTCTGTTCACCTCAGCCTGATTACTTGATGACAGTCCCTTGATGTAACCAGTATTAACTGATAATATAGTAAAAATATCTGTACCCATCTTTTAGGTATTTTGGCTCATAATAGCTATTCGATAAATGATGGCTCTTTTATAGCTTTTTTTTTCTCTTAGGAATCAGTTTTCTCTCATTATTTTGCTTTTTTTGGCAAAAGAAAAATTACACAGTAACTAGTCAATAAATATTTGTTAAATGAATAGCTGAAAACATGAAGCAATTAATTATTGAAGAAAGTTGTGCAGTAGCATTCATATCAGAAAAATTTCTTCAACTTCTCTTTTTAGACTCAAGCATAAGACAAAGGGTAACCATGTCTCAAAGGTCTGTGATTAAATCATACAAAAGAGAGGAAGGAAGGCAAAGAAAGTCAATATGTTTAAAAATTTATTATGACATGTTAAGCAGAATTACAGAATTTTCCTATTGAGGAGAATTTCTAGTGAAGTTCACACTGGACTGAACTCTTCAGTTTATGAAAGGAAGCTCATTCTAGCTTTTGCATTTTGACCAGGAAAACACACCTCATGGTCAATATGAAAAGAAAGGTTAATAATCTATTTGTTTGTTTGCTTATTGTATATATGTGTATGTTTTTTTTTTTTTCACAGACACCACTGGGTTTCTTTTTTATGCAGTAAATTTATAGTGCTTTACCAAACACAGAGAAAACAGTGCTGAAGTATCCCAAAGCTAAATGTTTAATAAGATTTCAGAGGATGCAAATCTTTGTAAATTAGTTTTTTACTATGAAGTGAAAGCTTCAGCTACTGATCACAAATAAATCTAATTCTATGAAACTTGTGGCCCTGCTGAGAAGTCTGTGATTAAAAAATGGATTCCAGATATAAACTCCTCTTCTTTTCCTTGGTTCAATGTATTTTGTGAAGTGGTCTGCCAATAAAAAAATAATGCATTTGAAAGATTTGCTTTTAAGACAAAAGCAGAACGCGGACCTATTAACTTTTGAAATAAAAAACTGACTATTTAGGAAACATTACTTTCTATCAATAAAGAATGTTGAGGATTTCTAGCACTGACAGAATGCTCACTAGATATTTGATATTATGTTAAACAACTTACATCATTAATGTTTCCATGGTTACCTAATTATTTTTGTTATCAAATTTATTTTAAGGAGGAATAGACTGTTGGAGAGATTAAATAACTAATCTAACTGTTTCCATCCAGGAAGTGATATGCTTGGACCTTAAACACAGCCAGTCTGACCGTAGTCCTAGTCTAGAGACTGGACTTTTAAACACCAGTTTATGGTAGCTACTTTTCTAGTAAACGCTTTTCTGTAAAACTCTTGTCAAAACTCTGGTTTAGAGAGACTCTTCAACAGGACTAGCATAAGTCTATAGTTTTCAGTCTGGGGTGTGTTCTTCTCCCTGGTCATGTTTCTTATAACTCTCTGGTTCTATGTTCTTTAGTCCGTGATATATTATGGTTCTCCAAAAGTTATATTATGACATGGATATAACATGTCTTCAGAATAAATTATTTTCCTATAATATAGTGGGGGAAAACATTATTACTATTGCATGTTTATAAAAAAATTATTTCCAATGAAAGTAATTGAAAAATACTTGTAATTAGGAAAGTTCTCACCATATCCTCTATTTTAATAAAAACTTGAAGACCAAAAAGTAACAAACCTTGACTATATCCCTTGGTTCTTTTCAGAATTTTTATTATTGAACTCTGTTTAAATATTGTATCCTCAGCTCTCATAGATGGTCTGATATAATAGAAAACTTTTCTATGGCATTAAATAAAAAACAACTGCTATTGAGGTCTTCATTCATTATCTTGTTCAAAACCCCTTGTAAAATGCCTTGTGTCAGATTCCTCCAAGAGCTAGGAACTTTACAATTGAATTAATTTTCCACTTGATATCGAGAGGTATTCAATTCATTGTGTTGTCCTTTGACCTGGATTGCTAGAAATTTAGTGTTAAGGTTTAAAATCACTTGTAATAGGTTTTTCCAGTTAAGACTTCATATAATATTTCTCCTTAGTCCTCCTTCTACTATTCTTTTAAAACCTTTTATCATGAATTAATAGTCTTGAGTTTATTTACATACTTTTATTCCAAGTTGCCCCAAATCCTTTATGGAAGAAATAGAAGGGGTACAAAAGGGTTTAGCAAGAAATATACATAGAAACATCATAAGGTGTACATTTATTTTTACAATGCATGTAGGTAGAATTTTCTTCAGTAGAATGAACAATGTCATAAAACTTCAATGTGTGCTTGACAACTTTTTAACTATATTTTGGTTTTGGTGTATGGATAGTAGAGGTCAAATGACCTATAAACCAATCTTTGAAATAAAAACTAATATTTTTTAGGGCTTATTAAGATTTTAATTGATGTTTCTAAGTGATATTAATGTTTAGACAGAATAAGCATGAACTAGATGTATGAATTCTAAAACTATTCTAAATACATGATAAAGAAGAAAAGATTATATTTTTTGTATTCTTTATTAATCGCAAAGACTGTATCTCATTCTATTAAATGTTCTCTATCTTAAGAAATATACATAGCCTAAGAGGGTAACCTAGTTTTCTGTGTGTTTTCCTTAATTAAAATTTGCATTTTCCCAATTACATTATGGAAAATATAACATTTTTACAATGTTTTGCAGATTGTTGTTTTCACAACTATGGGTGAGATAAAGCTTAAATCTTTTTGCCTTTTAAACCAACTTACATTCTGAATTCATGATTCAGTTATTATTTTCCTTTTATTATTAACATGTATATCTATTTAATTTATATGGATATTCCCAAACTCTTAAAGATAGTGATTTTCCACCTGCTACTCAAATTGTATAAGTGTACATTGTCTAGAAAGAAATTATAAATATGCAAAACAAGATAATTTCAAAAGATGTAACAGAAACTAGTTTAAAAATATAATGGCATGGGGTACATTTAAAATAAGTTGGTATTTATCTGTATCATCAATGCTTCATGGAACTCTGATCCATTTCATTAGTAGAAATATCTACCCAGAAAGTCAATAAAGAGTGCTGAGAGCATTTGTGAAATGCCATTGACTATTGCAATTGCAAGAAATCCATCTCTCTAAACATGAATTGTGCTATGTCTGTGTGTCTTCCGATAAACATTTCCCCATCAAATAGTTTCAATGTCAGTAAATAGAATGAAATATGAAAGTCTCTCTCCTCTTCCTTTCAAAACAAAAACTCTGACCTTGCCACATCTATAGAAAGTTAATCTACATGAAAAAATTCAATACAGCTGTTTTGACTAGAACTGTAACTTTAGTTATATTTTGAAACCTATTGCAAAGGTAATTTGACATCCTCATTTAAAAAAACACATTATATAAATAATTGCAGGAACACATGCGAATGAAGTAATCTTTTTCAAATTCTTGTGCTGTTATAGAATACCTTTTCTGATTGGAACAATTTTTCTCTTCCTAGAGAGGACATTATACTTTTGTTAGATTGTGATTTTTTCCTCAGTTATCTCTTGCTCTCCTAAGTACAAGAATTGTCCTGAAAAGAGAAAACAAACCGCATTGATGTCTTTTTCTCAGAATATATTGTCAAGAGCATCTTTGTCATATGTTGTTTTTTGTTATTATTTTTACATAGGAAAATATTCTTTAATCTTTATCATGTATTTATTCCTTTCAGTACATTTGGAAATTGGAGGTATTATTTTCTTATTTTATGGAGAGAACTGTTATAGAAAAGTTATAGAAAGAAGTACTTAGAATTGTCTCCTATTACCTCAAAAAATAGAAACAGAGCATATGGGTGAAAGCTTCAGGAGATCGTTGATTCACTGTAAGAAAAGATTTTGGACTTGTCTTGGCATTTGCAGCCCCTGGGAAAATGTAGTAAAGGGAACTCAAGTATCAGATTGGTTGTATTAAATATTCTACTCCTACGTCTAGAAGACCCCTTTACTAATTCATGGTATAGCTAATTCTTATTTTCTCTTCAGAGATCAGCTTGATTTCATCCACACAAGGAAGTTTTCCTGGAATGTCTCCTCTTCCACCTACTGTAACATCCCTGTGCTCCAACATGTGTTCGTCTCTATCACAACATGTGTTACTCTCCATTGTTATTGTTAAATTAGTTGCTCATACTAGTCTTAAGTGGCTTGAGAGTAGGGATCATGACTTATTTCATTTTATATCTCTAACATTCAACACAATTTCTGACAATAGCAAAGTTGAATGAATGAATGAAAAGTTTTGAACTCTTTTAAATATGTGATTTGAAAAGACATTTGTAAGAAATCTATTTGTAGTGTTTTAGTTTCCTTGGTTTCATTTTTATACCTCTACAGACTTATACAAAATATTGTGTTACACAGAATAATACAAGTGTACAGTTGCTCTAAAAGACAATTTATTTGATAATCCCTTATTGATTATGAATGCATCTCAGGATCACAGGAAACATAATTTGCAAGTCGATTATCGTTATTGTTGAAAATCATTGTTGTTCATTTCTACACTCATTTTATTTCTTGCAGTACCAAATATTTGAGAGGTAGTAATATTTATTTATTTATTTTTACTTCCCTGTTTCCATTGAAGTTGTAGATAAGAGCTTAATAATTGATTGAGGTAAAATGAAAAAGAGAAAATGCCATGTTGAGAATGTGGAATAACTGGAACACTCAGATGTTGTCGATAGAAATATAAATTGCTATAAGATATTTTGGAAACCTGTTTATTAGTTCTCTAAAGATGAACATATGACCTGACAATGCCACTGTTAGGTGTATGACATATTGAAATGAACACATATTCATCAAAATATATAGATGTTTTAGTGGCCCTATTTGTAATAGCTCTAAATTGGAAATAAGCCAAATATATTTATAGTAGAATAGATGATTATAATTTATAAATATAGCAAAATGTCTATACAGCAATTAAAATAAGTGAAATGCAGCTACATGCAACAACATGGATGAAGCCCTCTTTCACACACACACAATGATAATAATATTGAATGAAAGTATCCAGAACCCAAGGAGTACACGTTGTATGGTTCTATTTACATAAATTTCAAACACTGAAAAAAACAAGTCTGTGGAGGTAGAAGCCAGGAGAATGTATGGATAGGAGGAGGATAACGATGGGAAGGGGAGCATAAAAAGAGCTTTAGGGGATTGCCTGTGTTCTATTTCATAATCTGGATGGTGGCTATCCAGGTGTGTTTAGTTTGTGAAAGGGTTTTGAATTAAGATCTGTGCACTTTTCTGTATGTTTGTCATACCCCACTAAAAGTTTAAAAATGAAATAAAGTCAGAATAAGAAGTCAGAATTGTGATTTAGCAATTGGTAAATACTCCAAATGGATATTTTCTATTTTGAATTAAAAAACTCACGATTTCATCATTCTTTTGTTAAATGTGTAGAATTTGGCTATGTCAATATAGCCAAGGTTTCCTGAACCATAAGACTTTTGATATGCCATTCAATTTACTGACAAATATGAATATGTGAATCCTTTGGATAGTAGTGTTATTTATATACAAGACAACAAGCTCAAAGTGGAGTTGCTAATGCTAAGCCCCATGTCAGTCACCAAACCGAGAGTTAACTTCAGTTTTTGCTCTCTCAGAAACTAAATCTTAAATCAGTCAACCTAATCAGCTCCAGTGAGGTAATCTACCTGATAGACTCCTGCCATCACCTAAAGGAAAGTGACTTGGCAATAACCAGTTGGTTATTTGGCTTTTTTTTTTTTTGACTAATATAACTTTCTTGTTTCTGCTCCCTTCTCCCAATATAAGTCCTTCTTTTTGTATAGCTCCTCAGAGCTCCTTTCTATCTGCAAGACTGGATGTTGTCTGATTCATGGATAATTGAGTGAAGCCAATACCTTTAAAATTTACTCATTTGAATTTTATTTTTTAACAGTAGTGATAAAGTTCACCCATCTATCCACCAAAAAAATATTAAATAAAAGAAGTGTAGACATGTATCTTATTGGACTTGCAAGTAATTTCTGATTTTTTGGACTCATCATTTCTTCAGAAAATCTCAAGCTGTTACACAAGTGATCTACTGTTCAGACAAATGACTCAATTAGTGATAACACTACATTAAAAAAATACACTGTTTTGTGTACATTGTGAATTGATTTGTATTTTTTGAGAATGTGAATATTATTTATAGAGTTTCTTTTTTAAAAAATAAATTATTCCTAGTGAAATAGAGTAAGTACATGTTATTTTCCTCCAAAGTCAAAATTCTGTGTTCATATTTTATGGACAGGTAGCAACTGAGAAAATAAAGTTGTAAAAGACTAAGCAACTGAAGAGAAATTTATAACCTTTGCATTTTTAGCTAAAAAAAGAAAAAAAGTTAATAAATCTGTTACTTACTTGTTTGTCAGGGTCCAAGAAAAGAAATGCTTTCATTAGCCTATTTGTCAGGCAGGGATGAAATGAGGCAGAAAATACTAATATAGAACAACTAGGAGCAATCAGAAATACAAAGTTTTGACAGAACTTAGTTGGTTTCTAAGTGAAGCTTTGAACAACAACTTCTGACAAAGAAAAAAGTTAGAAAAAATTATGAAAGTGGTAATGTGAAAAATGATGATATAATCTTTGCAATTTAGCTTGGCCTTTAATATGTGCCATATTGTACAGTTTAGTTTCAAAAGGTCATTTAAGTAGAGTTAATTGCCTCCATTTAATTGGATAGTCAACAAGGTTTGCTCAAATGCTTGGTGTATTTTGGACCTCAGAAGTAAAACAAAGAATTTAGTCCTTCTTAGCACTAGCTTGATTGGCAGGAGTCATAAATGTTTCCAAGTATCATAACACCAGACTGTTAAGAATAAAGATCTAACAACATGATCAGATAAATATTGTCAAGGGATATGAGTTAGAAATAACTAGCATTATAGTAGTTTGTAAAAAGAGAAAGAAAAACAAAAATTACAATTATAGATTCAGACTTCTATACAAAATATTATCTTAGATATACATTGTATTATGTTAGCATTTTCCAAAGAAATTCTCTGTTCAATTTAAGTTGAATTGTTGGAACTATTATGTTTATTATTATTATTTCAACTACATGACCCTTGACTGGAAGGTACATGTTCAGTTCTGTCATTGGTTAGCATTGCAACTTTTTACATATTTATCTATATTAGGGACAATTAAAATGCCTCAGGCATATTAAATGCATTAAATGTATACACAAAAATCCTGAGTAATGGTAATATGGGAATTTCCAAAATTAGTTTTAGAAAAACGTGTGCTGAATAGAGATCACATTTCATTATATGTCGTAATGAGGATTTGGTATAATATAAAAATAAAAATGTTTTCGTTCATGGTTTTAGCTTCTTTACTAATAAATTTTTGCTATAGACACTAACAAGTTACAAATGTGGTTCACTCTTCTCTTCCCTCTTTCGACTCTCTAATGAGCAATTAAATTGCTTGAAGCAGAACAGTCAAAAAGTTCCAGAAAATCCACACACAAGATAATCTGTTTTTGACAAATTGAGAATTAATGGTACTAGCTCTGTTGTTAGTCAAGAAATCCCCAAGTATCTTTCTTTTTTTAGAATGGTTCTAAAAAAAGGGATACCCAATAACAGCATAATTTTCAATAGTGGCACCATTAACCCAGTCTATAATTCACCAACATCTTTTTGAATACTGTTTTAAACGGAGGCACGCAATCATATATGCTGTTATTTGAGAGATCTTGGTGAAATTCCGATATTCTGAGCTAGCGTTCTTATTCAAGAATTATAGTTTTAATGGTCCACCACTATTAATGAGTTCTTTCTTAGTAGTAATATTCTTTAGAATTTCCTTTCTCTCACCCCTCCTTCTCTCCCTCTCTCTCTTCCTTCTTTCCATTTTTCCTTTACTCTCTCATTTCCTCTTCACACATCCATTGAGTACTTTTTATGTTTCCTACACTTCTGGCTATGAATATAAGATAAACAAAGACAAAAACTTTGATCTAATACTGCGTACTATCTTCAGAGACAGTCAGGAATATAAATGTATAGTTACAAAGAATTATGGCTAGTTCAGAGATAGAGAGATGCCTGAGATATCCAGGGGAGCATACAGGAAGGGCAGGTTGAGAGTGAGGGGGGAGATCATTGTAGGCAAAGAAGATGGCAAGAGCAAGAGCAGATGCCTGAGAAATAAGAGTCTATGAGAGAAATAACAGAAAGTCCAATGTTCCTGAATGTAAAGTTCAAGGTGAGTGTGTAGTGAGCAATGAGGTGGGAAAGTGAGGTAAGAGACTTATAGTTCATAATAATGAAATTAGGATTTTTCTCATAGATTCCAGGAATTTACAGAAGGCTAGTAGTAAGCAGGGTAGGAATATAATCACCTTTGTATTTCAGAGCATCACTTTGGCTATATTGCAGAGACCATGACCGAGTCAAGAAGGATGGCTGGATTGCGGTTAAGAAGCTGATGCAGTAGTGCATATTCTGACACAGGGCTGCGGGAATAGGGATAGAGGATTGGTGATGGCTTCAGTGCATATTTAGGGGGTCAAGTAAAAGATACTTGGCGATAGACTAAGCATAAGAATGCTAAAGGAGCAAAAGGATAACATCCATGTGTCTGTGCAGACTGATATTTCCAACCTAGTTAAAATAAAAGGAGGGCAGTCAGTCTAAGGATAAAATGACTTGAAGTGTGCCTATCTATGCAGACTTCAGGTTGCATTTAGGTTAAATGCAAGAAGTAGTTTTATGAGACTGTACTTTTATAATACTGTACTTTTATGCATATATTTTTTCAGAAAACATATATTTGGAACAAAGAGCATTTACATTTTATTTGAAACTATGTGAGTGGGTAAAATTTCCCAGGGACTGGAGATTGTGGTGACAGGAGACATGAATACAGAAATCTAAATAATATTTAAAGGGCAGACAGAAGAAGAGCTACAAAAAGAATGCAGAGGGTAGGTCAGAGGAGTCAGAGAAAGGTCACTTAGACACTAGTTACTTCTTAAACATTATGGGAATTGGGCATCAAAAAAAATGGGGAGTTCCAAAGATAGTGCTTAATCCAATCAAGTATTGCAGAAAGTCCTATTAGTTATTTTACAAGAAATATTTGGCCAGGACCAAGGATCTTGAGCATATTGGATTCTGCTTTGTTATAACAATCCCCGCTACCTCAAGAAATTCTGGAAGAATAAGTATGAAAGGCTGGATCAGGCCATACTAACCCCAACCAAAACATTTTATCTCCAGGTGGAACACTGGCCTCAAACTTCAATGTGGACTCTAATTTAGGAGTTTGTCCACAGTTAGAAGGGACTTTAAGACTCTATTTACTTAGAATAAGCAGACCAAAGGCAGGATTAAAAAAATTTTTTGAGGCTGATACCCAGTCTTTTTGGTTTATCATTCAGGTAATGAAGAAATGCACATCCCAGGAAAATCAGGACAAATAAAGGAAGGAAAAATCTGACTTATTCCTAAAGTCTAGGGCTCTTCCAGGCTCTCAGTCCAAGGTTTCTGGATGAAAAGTTTGTAGAGACAGTTGTAGATATCTTAAAATTTTTTTTGAAAGAGAGTGAGAAAACAAAATCTAATGTCTGAGAAAAAGAGAGCAGAATCTACCATGGCTTATTGTTACATAAACTCTGTGGTCCAAATAAATGTCTTGCACTGAGACCCACTGAGCCAGAAGTATTCCTTAGAGATCAGCTTTTTTTTTTTTTTTCAGTAAAAAAATCTCTGAAATATAATCATTGAAACTTGTAATTATTGGGCTGTCCTAGTTTTTTTAAAACTTTTTATTTTAGGCCAATTTTAAAATGGCAGAAACTGTTGTGAAACTAACATAGGAAATTAATTAACTAAAATCAGTGCTTTATTCAGAGTTCCTCAGATTTTCCCTAATGTTCTTTTTCCTGTTCCTGCATCCCACTCAGGACGTTGCATTACATGTAGTTGTCATGAATTCTTAGCACCTCTTAGTTACCACAATTACTTAGAATTTCCTTTGTTATGCTGTCCTTGGGTATTTGAGGAATATTGGTGAGGTCTTTTGTAAAATGTTCCCAAATTGGGATTCGTCTGATGTTTGTCTCATAGTTAGACTGGGACAATATGTTTTTGTGAGACATCCACAGATGTAAAGCATCATTCTTATCATATTACATCAACATAACTAATCATTGTTCACGTTAATCTTGATTACCTGGCTTATAGTAATGTTTGTCAGGTTTTGCTACTGTAAACTTCTTTTTACTCCCTTTCCATACTATACTTTTTAGAGAAAGGTCACAATGTGCAGCCCTCACTTAAAAAATAGGACATTATTCATCTTTTTAAGGGTGGAATATTTATACAGATAGCTCTCTGTATCTGAGGGTTCTGCATTCATGAAACTTATCCACCGTTGGCCGAATCCGTGCATGTGGAACCCACGGATATGGAAGGCTGACTAAGGGACCTGAGCACCTGTGGATTTTGGTATCCACAGATGTTCCTGGAACCAATCACCGTCACACACTAAGATTTGTTTATTCTTGTTTATTTATATATTTATATCATTAATTTACATCAATACGATTCATGGATATTATTTTATATTTTGCATTATAATCCAGTACCACTTTGTTTTATTGCTTAAATTGTTCCAGATTTGGTCATTGGGAGCTCCTTCAGTTGGTTCCTGTGTCCCTTTGACATACCCTATCATGGTGTGTGTTTCTTTCTTGGAGCGCTTTTTTACTTTCTGGCACTGCAAGATACTTCAGGCTTATGTTGTATAGTTTCTTCCCTAATCTTGGAATCAGCTGTTTCTCTAAGGACCCCTGATTTCTTTTATTTAAGAATGGTATTAAAAATCAAGATTCGTGTGTTAGGTTTGCCCTTTGCTATTGGAATGTCATTGCTCCTCAGTCCTTTCAGCTAATAGAACAAGGGGATCTATATATGTATACTATATCTATAAATGTTTCTGTGTGTAACCATCTTTGCCTAGATTAAGCTAAACATTAGTTCATACTGATGTCTCTAACTCTGATTCATTACCATGTGGATCATTTCAGCCTTCTTCTGTTGCTTATCTGTAACCTCCTCCCATTCCATCATGCATGTGACTCCCACTATCCACTATCCATTTACATAATTATTCAACCTCAATATACTTATATAGTTATTTTGGAATTATTATTCTGTAGCTTCACAGGAAATAACTTTATTAACTAGAGTACAATGCTAAGCACAGTTCCTTTTGCTTTTATTCTTTCTAAAGTTAGGTCAGCACATAATTCCTTTACCTTTTTCAGTGAGGTTGATTCCATCCTGTGATCCCTGACCTCCTAAATGATTTTTTAAATTTGCATACACTAAAGTTCAGTGTTTATGCTGTAAAATTCCCTGTTTTAACAAATGCTTAATGTTTTTTATTGAGCATTATAGTACCATGCAGATAATTTCACAACCTTGAAAGAGCTCTGTGTGCATCACCTGTTTAACCCTCTGGTCCAATAGATGCTTGGCAAATGCTGATCTGCTAAAGGTCTCCATAATTTTGCTTTGTCCAGAATGTGCTAAAATTTGAATCATATAGTATATAGCTTTTTTATACTAACTTCTTTCACTTGGCTATCTGAGCCAAAGATTCACCTGTATCTTTTTAGGAATTTATAGTTTATTTCTTTTTATTACAGGATAGTAGTCCATTTTATGGATATATTACAGTTTATCAATTCACCTGTAAGAGGGCATATTGGTTACTTCCAGTTTTTGGTTATTATGAATAAAGCTGCTATTATCATTTAATGCATGTATTTGTATAAATGTAAGATTTCAAATTAGCTGGGCAAACATCGAGGAGTGCAATTTCTGAATCAAATGATAAGACTATATTTAGTTATATAGGAAATTACAAAACTGTCTTCAAAAGTAGTTGCAAAATTTTACATTTCTACCATCAATGAATGAATTTTACATTTCTACTGCTCTACAACCTTAAAGCAAATGGCATTATCAGTTGTTCAGATTTTAGTCATTATATGTGTATAAAATATCTGATTAAAAAAAAACAATTTACTATTTCTTTATTAAAAAATTTCTTTTCTTATACTTTTTGCTATCTGTGTATCTTCTTCGGTGAGATATTTATTTAAATCTTATGCCTATGTTTTAATTGGGTGATTTGCTTTCTTATTGTTAAGAGTTCTTTGTATATTTTGAATAGGAGTCCTATATCAGGTATGAGTTTTGCAAATAATTTTTCCAATAAGTGACTTCTCTTTTCATTCTCTTGATAGGACCTTTCACAGAAAAGTTTTAATTTTAATGAACTTCAATTTATTAATTTTTCCTTTCATGGATCAGGCTAGTGGTATTTTATTTAATATATCATCCACAAATCCAATGTCATGCAGGTTTTCCTGCTCTGTTTCTTTAAAGAAATTTTATAGCTTTGAATTTTACATTTAGGTTTATGATTTACTTTGAGATAATTTTTTTGTGTGTGTGTGAAAGTGTAAGGTCTGCACCTGGATTTATTTTTTGGCATGTGAATGTTAAATTGTTTTAGCATCATTTTTTTAAAAAGCCTGTCCTTACTCCATTGAATTATCTTTACTCCTTGGTAAGAAACCAGTTGACTATATTTGTGTGCTTCTACTTCTGGGCTCTCTATTCTGCTCCATTGATTTGTGTCTATCCCTTTGCCACTATTACACTGTCTTGATTACTATAGGCTTATGTAAGCCTTAAAACTTGATAGTTTGAGTCCTCTAGGTTTGTATTTCTTCTTCAGTATTGTATTGGCTTTTCTAGGCCTTTTGCTTTTCCATATACACTCTAGAATCAGTTTGTTGGCTTCTACAAAGTAGTTTGCTTGGATTTTGATTGGGATTGCATTGAATTCACAGGTCAAGTTGGGAGGAACTGACATCTTTACAATATTGGATCTTCTAATTCATAAACACGGACTATCTTTTCATTTATTTAGGTTTTCTTGGATTGTTATAATTAGGGTTTGGTAGTTTTGCACTATAGTTCTTATAATATTTTGTTAGATTTATATTTAACTTTATTTTTTTTTTGGAGCACTATCATTTTCAAATTTTAATTATTTATTACTGATTGTAGTTAGATGGAATAATAGTTCCCCAAAGATATCCATTTCCTAATGTTCGGACTTGTGAATATTTAAACTTACATTGCAAAATGAACTTTGAAGATTAGATTAAGTTAAGGATTTTGAGATGGGGAAATTATCCTGGATTATCTGGATGGGCCCAAAGTAATCATTAAGATCCTTTGACTCACGTGTATTTGAAAATATGTTGTTTAATTTTCATTTATTTTGAAAATGTCTAGCTATCTACTTGTTATTGATTTCTAGTTTAATTTCATTATAGTCTGAGAGCAGACAGTATATAACTTATTTTCTTTTAAATTTGTTAAGGTATGCTTTGTGACCCAGAATGTGGTTTATCTAGATGAATGTTTAATATGAGCATGAGAAGAATGTGTTTTCTGCTGTTGGGTGAGTAGTCTGTAGATGTCTGTTAGATTTAGTTGATTGATGGTATTGTTGAGTTTAACTATGTCCTTACCTATTTACTGCCTGCCAGACCTATTTCTGATAGAAGGGTGTTGAAGTCGTCAACTACAGTAGTTCATCTAGAAATAGTTCATCTATTTCTCCTTGTAGTTCTATTGTTTTTTTTTCTCTTGTAGTTTTACTCTCTGTTATTAGGTATATATGAGGCCAGGATTTTAAAGTCTTCCTGTGGAATTAACCCTTTTAACATTATGTAATGCCTTTCTTTATCCTCAATAACTTTCCTTGCTTCAAAGTTTGCCCTGTCTGAAATTAATATAGCAACTCCTGCTTGTTTATTAATTAGTATTAATGTGGTATATTTTCCTTCATTTATTTTTGATCTCTATGTGTTTTAATATTTAAGTGAGTTTCTTATAGACAATATATAGTTGAGTCTTGTTTTTGATCCACTCTGATCATTTCTCTCTTTTGATTGGTGCAACTAAAAATCTCTGCCCTAGAAGTTCGAACTGAAGGATACTGAAAAAAAAAAAAAAAATAGTTAACTCAGAATTTTAGGATCCTTATACCAGGAATTCTGGGCTTGAGATCTAAGGGTTCTGTGAATTTAGGGGAAGGGTTACATATTTATTTATGTATTTTACTAATCTCAAACTGAAATTTAGCATTTCTTTCAATTATAAATATAAACAACAATAAAACTGATAGCACCTGTGACATTGTTACTGTTGTAGCCGCCAGCCCCCGAAAGACACATGGACCACCAGAACTCAGTGAGTTATAGGAAACACACTCTTTATTCAGCCAGCTGGGTCTGCCAGGGGTACACGGACCCCAAATTAAGCAGCCCGGAAATGTAGAGGTACAGGGGTTTTAAGCCCAAAATCCCATTCTTCATTCTGTCTAAACACAAAGGTCTATCCTTCTCTTTATTACCTGTCAACTCACAGGTCAGGTGCGTAAGTGGGGATACAGAAGCAGAAAGCTTATTGTTGGAATGTTATATTCCTATGGGTGACAGCCTATGTTCCCATGGACATAGCCATGTTCCCATGGACACAGCCAAGCAGTAATTTTCCTGCAAGTAATGAATTTCTAGCAGTCATTTTTCAGCTATTACATTACCAATAGAACTCACACATATTATTATATTGATATTTTTTTCCAATAATCACAATATCAGCTTTGCCCGATACTTTGAAAAATCCACTAGTTCGTAGACTCACCACTTGATCACATTATTTCTTGCATCAATGAAGAAGCACATATGTAATCATATTACAAATTTGTTCAATTTTTTTTTTTTACTAACTATTTAGATATAATTGGTTTCCTTTCTAATTCTACTTTTATTTTATAAAACAAAATTATTCTGAGGATATACGGTAGTCAGAATAATGGCACCTAAAGAGCTTAATACATCATACTTGTGAATTTGGTACCTTATGTTAAAAAAAAGGACTTTTCAGATGTAATTAAGGTTGAGGATTTGAGATAGGGACATTATCTCAGATTATTCAGATTGGCCCAATCTTATCACATATGTCCTTAAAAGTGGGAGATAAAGAATACTGAGTCAGAGACATGTGACATGAGAAGTACTGGAACTACTATTACTAGCATTACAAATGAAGGAAGGCAATCATGAATCAAAAATGCAGTAGAGAAAAATACTCAGCTACAGACCGCAAGAAAATGGGGATCTTGTTTTCACAAATGCAGGGAATTGAAATCTGCCAGCCATCTAAATGAGCAGAAGACAGATTATCTCATAGAACCTTTAGAAATGCATACAGCCTGCCAACAACTTGATTTTAGTCTGGTAAAATCCATGTTGGACTTCTGAGCTACAAAACTGTAGTAAAATATGTTTTTTAAGCCACAAGTTTTCTGTTAATTTGTTTCAGGAGCACTAGGAAACTTATACAGAAGAGATCACCATGTTTATTCAAAATTTCAATGGTGTCTATGATACAAAAAAATAAAAAATAAAAAGAAAAAGGTTAAGAACTGTGCTGTTGTTTAACTCAGTTTTATAATCCCAAAATCTTAGAAAGGTGAAAATCGTGGAATGAAATAACTGCTTATCATTAAGATGCCCTAAATTTTAGCACTGAAAATAGTAATTCTATCTATGATAATAAAGGCAAAACAATTGTACTAAACTTCTTTCCAGTTTGTTTCCTTTGTTTTCTAACTCCATCATGGATGATTATGACTATTCACTTTTTCTTCTAGATATTATGCTACATATGTATACTTAGGCATATAACCAGAGAATAGCTTTTAAGAAATTGATTGCCAAAAGCAATCAATTGAATTTAAACTTATATTATTGAAGAATGCATGTAGATGGAAAGATTCTGACAGCAAAATCTAATGAAGAAAATGATATATTAGAAATATAGAGGACTGTGCTTCTCAGGTTGGAATAAGTTACATTTTGTCATAATCTCAATATCCCTTGGTAAGGGTAACTATGAAAATGTCTGTTGGTGCTAAAGCAGCATCACTGTGTATTCTTTATGAGAATGAATTTTGTTAAAGGCAATAATCATAGGACCATGAAACTCTTTAAATACCCATTAGAATTAGAGAATGGTAGAAGTTTAACTTATAAGGCTGCTGCAATATCGCAATATTTCTACCAGATAATAGAAAGTCTATATGCTGTTATGTGAAGACAATACTTGAAAAACAAATCTTAAATTATTTTTAATAAACTTTTTAATTAGTTTTATTTCAGTACCTTTCTTTCTTATAGTTTGCCAAAATCTACTGTATCTTTTATTCATAGCTTTTTGACCCCAGGATTTTTCAACTCAGCTTCTAAAAGAAAACAATATTGCCTTTCTAAGCATTTGCTTCTAGAATTCACAATTTAGGTGAGAAAAGATGCCATGCCATTAAAAATGACATCTTGTCATCTTTCCATCAGTTTTCATCTCAAGATAAAATTTCACTTATTTTACATGATCCAAATAAAGACCTACTTCCTTAAAATATTCTATTGTTTCATCCCTCTGTAGTTTGCTTCCTTCTCAGATATGAAAATCTCAGAGTGTTTGGCATATATAAATGCTAAGTTGAGTCTCAAACATCCATTCATTCCACTCTATTTGATATCTGTTGTGTGCCGGTCTTGGTGCTAAGTTCTGCAGATCAATGGTGAATAGGACTCTGACCATGTCCTCAATCTAACAGGGAAACATACAAAAAAATAGCAAGCTATGATAGCATTGTAATAGAATCTGGAAAATTCTATTACATATTGACAATCATGTAATTATGGAGATGTGTCCTCTTGTTAGCTATTATTAAGCCTCTAATGTGTTTGATGCTTCGATCTGCATATACATCTGTTCGTAATTAAGTTTTCTTACTTTTCTCTTATTTTTCTTTATTATTTTAGCTACTGTGCACGGTGAGAAGGCATTTCCCCTTAGTCAGCCCAGCACTATTATTTTGAGTTAGTAGATGGTGGCGATTAAAAATACAGGCTCTGGAGGCACATCTGCATTTGAATTCTGCCTTAGCCATTGGATAGTTTTTTAACGCTAAATAAGTTATGTAAATTGTCAGTGCCCACATTTTCTCATCCACATAATGGGGATAATAATAGAACCCACTCCATGAGACTATGTGTAAAGTGGCTGGTGTACAAGAAGTACTGCCTGAATAGTAATATTACTGTTGATATTTGCAGGCCAGCTCTTTCTTCAGTTTATAATTTAATGCTGTTAATAATAGATTTATTGTTTTTATTTCTCATTGCACATGCCTACTAGGGGCCTCAGTAACATAGAGAGTGGTGTCCCTTAATAAGGACAAAATAAAAGGTCATGGAAGGATGAATCTCAGATCATTCCCTACTAGAAGAGTGGAGTCTGACCCTTGTTCATTCCAGAAGAATTCCTGGGCTTTGACTTTTCAAGAGAACAGATGACAGGTCAGACCATGTGGAAGATTAGCAGCAGATGTTTTAAGCGGTAGAACTGAAATTATAACCCATGGATTTCTGACTTTAAAGCCTGTTTTTTTTTTTCTTTTTCTACTTCAACTTGAGTTTACTCCCAATGGAACAATGATCCAGTAGGCACATAGTAAAGTGACTGACATAAGAAATGCCATGGTCAAGGATCTTAGGGATTGGGAAGAGAGGAGATGTGGGCATGGGGTGTGTCATCTGTTATCAAGGGGGAACAAGGGTAGATAACACGGACTATATTTTTTAGTGGTAATGCCATATGCTTAGACACATCCTGAGCACTGTTGGTGTGAAATAGTCTGTAAGATGCTTACTGTTGGTGAAACCATGTTCGATATTTGCCTTTAGATGTAGGTGGATCTTGATAGCATCATGCTAAGTGAAGTAGGTTAGATGAAAAAGGACAAGAACTATAAGATTTCACTCATATGAGATATAAAACAAAAAGTAATAAATGAACAAACAAAACAAGCATAGACACACACAACAGTATGTTGGTTACCAGAGGGGGGGGGGCGGGCGAGGAGGCAGAAAAGAGGGTAAAAGGGGTCCGATATGTGGTGACCAAAAGAGACTAGACTTTGGGTGTTGAGCACAAAATGAAATATACAGATGATGTATTATAGAATTGTACATCTCAAACTTATATTTTATTACCCCAAAAAAATTAATTAAAAAAATAACTAAAGACATTATACTGTGCTGATGATATTCCACATTTATTCTGTAGGAGTATCAAATAGGTTTGCTTTTTCCTCTCTGTGTTGTGGCACCATATCGTCTTAAATTTAAATATGATACTAGTATTTTTTAAAAACACACCATTTAGTATTTATACTAATGGAATCCTGTTGATGTTAAGGATCTTACACAGGAGTGTCAAGGTAAGGCAGGATCCTTTACAATGCACTTCTTATACTGGTCTTCACCAAAGGACTTTCGTTGGTGGCAGGGACTCTTTTCAACAGTATCACCTTCCTGCATTCCCACGGCCTGGACTTTGAGGACTGCAGGAGAGCCAGGTTCTTGTGTGGCTCAAATATAAGAAGAGTAAGACAGACAGAGATATGGGATATATAGTTCTGTATTTAAAGATGTGATGGGGCTCTCTTTTAACTATTTTAATCCCTCAGAGGGATTTGAAAATGAATTGAATGCTGGTTTGTTATTTTTCCCTTATGGTCCTTTGTATGCCTTTTTAATGAGCACAATGGCTTTAGAAATCCTTTCTCTAGTGATGTTTATTCCTTTCTATTTGGGAAACATTCTGAGTCTCACAGTGGTACTTGTGGCCCCCTATCACATCTCTCCACTTCTTTTCCTCCTCCTCCGCCCTGATTTAAAAAGAAAGAAAAGAAAAAGCACCTGTGTGCCCTGAAGCTTTGTCAAGACTCTCTGGCACCATTTAGTGTCTGCGAATGTTACTGGGCGGTGTACAGATGGACACAAAAGGACATTTGTCAAATCAGGAGAACGCTATTCAACCGAGACTCTCATTTCCAGCCCTCTGCTGTGGAGTTGCCTTGAGAATAATTATGAGCAAGCACTGTTTAGATTGTATGGTGGCTTGGTCAGGGGAAGAAGATTCTAGGAATAAACAGCAGCTAAGTAGCACAAGAGCCAGCCCGTCTGTTTAAATAATACTCTGTAAATGTCTACAGGTAGCCTGACTAAACTCTGGAATTTTATTTTATTTAGGGCTTCTAACCATCTCTCTGTACCAGTGAACTGTGGAAGAGAAAAGATTTTTTTTTTTTTAAACTACTACTCCTTCTTCCCCAATAACAACAACCACCACAAATTTTTATTTATTATTGCTTGCTTTTTTAACATTTCATATGATCTGGTGTCATACACACACACACACACACATATATACATACATACGCTATATAATGTATATATAGACATTATATAAATACATTTGGTTTGTTTCATAGATAAATCTCTTTCTCAATCCAAATGACTCTAGCTACATAGTTCTTGCACTTCTCTAAATTCTAATCTTAGCTTCTTATTTTCTAAATGTAATCTTTTCTATGAGAATAATAATAATAATAATAATAATAATAATAAACAAAACTAGAAAAAAGAAAACTTTTTTAAAAAGTTCTCCCAGGTTGTTTTTGTACAGTAGGAAAGTGCAAGCATTCACATGTATTTGCCCAAATTAGAAAAATTTGTAGATGCTTTTTTTTTTTTTTTAAATAAAAGTACAACATTACTAACTTTAACTTTCAAGAAGAGAGCATTGGAGTGAGAAATTTTATTTGCAGATCTGAGATCTCCATTATCACGTCCTTTTGGGAACTCATTTGACAGGTTTCAGTGGCACCAGGGATAGAACTCGGCCTTCACTCTCCAGGGTCCTTGCCTCACAGCTCATTCTCGCTCGCTCGCTTTCTCTCTCTCTCTCTCTCTCTCTCTCTCTCTCTCTCTCTCTCTCTCTCTCTCTCTCTCTCTTCTCGGTGTTGGAGAATTCTGAATTCTGGAGTAGCTTTTCTCCTACTTCTTCGTCCTTTTCTGTCTTCTTAGATGGCTTGTTTACTTCTGTTCAGTTTCTTATTTTACATTTTATTTCAGTGTTTACTCTCATATGCTTCCCTTTCCAACATGCCATCAAGTCTGAATGTCCCTATTTTGATGGCTTCAGAGCTCAATTTTATATTTCCTGCTCTGAAGTCTCTCTTGAGCTCTCTGTCTACATTTTCACATACCTGATGGAATTTCCACCTCAGACTCAACCTGCTTAACACTGAGCTCACATCTTTCCCACTTCATTCTTTGACATTTTTATACCACTCTTGTTATTGCATGCGTTCAGGTTCCAGCGAACTTTCCTAAACTTTCTATGATTTATCTTGACTTGTGCTCAATTAAAAAATGATCTAAATAACAAGAAAAAACATTTTTAATGCTTTTTCTTCCTGGATCAGTTTGAGTGCAAGAGTTTCTTTTGTTTTTTCAAAATCTACCATCTAAAAATTTTTGTTTCATTGCTCTGAACTTTTATGAAAAACTGCAAAGTACTTCAAAATATATACTTTCTAAAAGCCTGAAGAGGTCTTGGAAGTTATTTAGTGAAATTACTTATTACATAGGTAAAGAATCTGGTGCAGATGGGAGTTAACTAGATTTCCAGACCTTTAGTAAGGCTATGCTTCTACTATACATAGGTGTATTCACTCCTTTCAAAAGGATAAAATGATCACTTTATCATATCCATGTCCATAGGAAAGTATTCTTTTATTAGATCAAATAACACTTTCTATGGATCAACTTGTCTCAGTGTTCACTTCCTGTAAGAGGAAGGAGTTATAAAGATCACAGCAGAAATGTTTCACTTGGTCTGCATTCTATCGATAAAGGATAAATGTTGAAAGAAGATAGAATCATGACTTTCATGTGAATATAAAATGAATTCTCGTCAAACATTTTGTTTAACTCAATTAATTAAGGAACTGGAAAAGATGTCAAAACTAATCAGTACGAAGAAGAATTTAAAGAGCCACCTAATATATGAGCTCATCAGAAAGACTGATTTAAATTTACTTAATAGAAGCAAAACTGGCTTCTTCAACAGTGGGAGATGGAAGTCAATTGAACCTCCACTGCACAGAATTCATTTATGTGCCCATAACCAAGAATTATTTGGATTAATCAGTTTTCTGCAAGTCAGTGTCTCTCTAAAATTATAAAATAGCTAAAGACAATGAAAGGCACAAACATCAAAGAATTTAACCCTGAGTGTGTTTTAGACAATGCATTATTGTTCGTTGAAGACATCATTTAATCTTTTGGTCTATTTCATTAGCTTTCACCATTTCCCCTACAGAGTACCTTCTTTTGATTTTAATTCTTTTAATGATTTGGGGGAAGGTAATTCTCTATTTATGTTTTAGTATGATTTTTATTATTTCTGCCTAACTCCATCATTTCCTTTTCTCTAAGTTCAGCTTAGGCAACAGTCATAAATGTGTCCTGAATAAAACTTCATCTTAAAGTTGGAAAATGATTCCGAAGAACATCTAAAAATGACCACATTTGGCTCATCTGGTAAGGCCGTTGACTAAATGGAATATCAAAATGGAAGGAGGGGAGTATGAGACATTTAAAATGCATTTTAAGAAATATTAATTTGGGGTCTTTTTGCTTGATATTTATTTGCTATGTATTTTACAGTAAATATTACAATTATTCTAAACCATAGCAGGAGGCTTATCAATTATATATTATTAAATAGTAATAACATTGAAGGTTATGTGATCCAAACCTCTAAATACTTTTATTATGACTTCACTAATGAATTAATTTGTTTACTCATAGATCATGAGCTTCATTCATAAGGATAGTGACTTCACTGTTTGGTTCACTATGGTATCCCCAAACCTTTACTCAGTGTCTGAAGTATGACATGCACATGTGATAAATTTATCCAATGAAATTTTAAGAACAATTTTTTAACTACCTACTCTTTGTCTGACATTGTGCTGGGTGACAGGAATTATAAATAAATGTTTAAGTTACTATGTAATCCATATTTTAGAGAAGTTCATAAAGTTCTCTTTCCAAAGGAATTTGTCTCTGATGAAAAAATTTCAGACAAGATGACAGTTTGATAGGAGAATAGTTTGGGCTGGTCTCAAATCACACCATATAGACATATCTGTACTTCTTTCAAAAATATGGTTATATGACCTCTAGTAAGATCTCCCCAACACATTTTTGATATTGCCAAGATACATCGGAGGTTGATGAGATACATAACATTTGCTTTAGTAGCTGCTTTTCCTAAGGATTTCTTAGCACCCTGTCACCATATTTCTGAGTCTGATCAGAGGCTCTTATTCTCTGAGAAGAACCACCAACACCACAAATTATTGCGTGCCAGAATCCAGGCCAAGTACTTTGTAATCATTATCTCATTTAATTCTTAAGTTAATAAATTAAACTGTTATTTCATTTAATCATATGGAATAGTTGAGAAGTTAAATATTATGACGGCAGTAATATGACTGACTACTGGGTAGAAGAATTAAGACAGGAATTGAGGCCTGCCGGAATTCAAAGGTCATATTCTTTGCCATAAACAGTGTAGCTTTCAAAGCCAGAACTGACATGATGAGACCAGGGCTGAGTCAATGTCGAGTGTCTAGGTAAGTAGGTGTGTGTCTGTGTGTGCATGCGCACATGCATGAGAGGAGCAGAGTGAGGTTTTTTTCTGTATCATTGCACAATCAAGAAATAATGTGTATTATCCATTTTTTGCTGAGCTTTAGACTTCTCACCATCCAGGCTTCTGTTCAATAAAAAATTGCCTAGTAACTCTAACAATTGAATCAATACTTCTATTAACTGCAACATGCAATTTAAAGGTTTAGGAGGTGATTGGATTATGTTTTGTAGATTTATTATCCTCCGTTGGTGGATTCTATACTGCTGTAAAGGGACAGAGGAGTTTTTGAAACGTGTCTTAACTGCAGAAAGGTCATTAAGTCTTTCATGCAATGGCACTTTGGCCCTTTCACTCACCCCCAGCCCAAGAATTCAGAAATAGGTGCTGTCTGCCCATGATCAATCCTTTGTTTTTACAGGACAGCTTGGCATTTTTCTTTCCCTCACCTTTCAAAATTTTTAACATCTTAACATTTGATATTTTTTTTCAGAATTTTCTCCTCCTAAAATGTCTACATTTCTACTTTGTTTAGTTTTACTTTTAAGTATGCTCTTCTGAAGTCATTTTCCTCTTTCTAATTAACCTGACTATTACACACACATTCCCTATTCTTAGCTTCCTTGTATCATTTACATAAATTACTAAAGTTATTTCAGTTTTATTTCAGACCTCCTTTAACACCTACTCTTCAGAGTTCTTGGTTTCTTGCCGTTGTTCCTGATTAGTCTCACATCTCTTTTTTTCTAGTTATGACCTGGCAAAAAAATAATTTTTTACATGTTCTTTCATTTAATTTAGTTCTTTTCACCAAGAGGCCAATATGCTTAGATTACTCTGAGTTCTTTTGGTTGTCTCTTCCCTCTCACTAACGTAAACTAAAAGTAAAAAAAAAAAAAAAGTTGTAGGAAACTAGAATAAATGTTACAAAGATTTATATGTTTATTTAATTTTTAAAAATATACTTCATCCAGTTTTGTTGGTCTAAGTTCTATGGTTACATTTTGGGTAAAAAAAATAATTATACAGGTAGCATATTACAGCAAAATAACTATTTTCAAGAGTTTAATTTTCAAATTTTATTTGATTTGTGATTACTCCAATACAATATTTTATGTATATTCTTTTCAATCTTAACTTTTTATTATGGAAAATTTCAAACATTTGCAAAAGTAGTGTGATATCATTAACTCTCATGTGCTATTGCTCAGATTCAATCATTTTGAATTTGTGACAATCTCGTTCTAGCTATACTCTCAATCACTTCTTTCTTTCCTCTGGACTGTTTTGAAGTAAATTCTAGATGTTGTATCATTTTATATAAACCTTTTAGTATGCATCTCTAAAGGATAAACTCTCCTTGGGAAAAAAAAAACAGTATAATACCATGACCACAACTAAAAAAAAATTTAAATTATGAATAGTCAATATTTCAATTTCTTTGATTCTCTCTCTCTCTCTTTCCTTCCCACCCTCCTTCCCCCTCTCTCTCTCTTTTTACAGTTTGTGTCCTTCAATCAAATTGAAATAAGGTTAATAAGTTGAATTGGTTGTATATTTTGTGGCTTTTTAATATGTAGCTGCTCTTTCACTCTTTATTTCTACCAATTTATTTGTTAAAGACAGCATGTCATTTTGCTCTAGTTCTCCACAGTTTGGATTTTTGTGGATTGCATTCCTGTTGTATGTTTAAAAAATTTCTTTGTCATTTGTATTTTCTGTAAATTAGTAACTAGATTTATAAGCTTGGCCAGATTCAGGTTTGATTTTTTTGGTAAGACTACTTTATACATGGTGTGGTGTACCTCTATCAGGATGTAACACAATGGCTGGTTGTCTCTCTTCTAGATATATTAGTGGTTATTGGTTGTCATGCCCTAGATCTGTCAATTCATTGTGGTTGCAACAGAATGATATTTTATTGTTCCTTTTTCTTTTTTTTTTAGTAAAATGTTTTTGTAAAATACAAACAAACAAACAGCTCCCCCCCCCACCAAAAAAAACCCACTTCTCCTTATCTACTGTTCGATTATCCAAAGAGGAAGTTTCCCCATAATACTTGATTTCTCCCCCCCTCATTTTCCACTTTCTAAAGTAATGAGGTCATTTCCTAGCATTATCTGAAAGTAACATATGAAACTTTACCTTTTAAAAAAATATATGAACTCGTACATTTATATATATTTGATGTATGTCAGTTCCTTACAATAAATATCTTTAGGGATGTTCAAATTTTCACATCTTCTGCCAATGGGAGCCTACTCCTGAGTCCTTTTGATCTGCCCTAAGAATCTTTGATAGCTTCCTTAATTTCAGGTGTAACAATATATTCTGTGTTCATGTTACATGTTTTCTTCCCCGGGTCTGAAATCAGACATTTCTCCAAAAAGTCCTGACTATTTTTAGGAAGAAAAATGGTATTTAAATACTACATGTATTGAGTCTTCATTAAAAACAACAACAGCAACATATTTGTCTGTGACATTTATTTTATACCTTTTTATTTTGACCCTAACTATATTCACTAAATTAACACCCACTCACCATGATATATCTAGACATAAAAGCAGATTGTAACAACCATGAGTGTAGGAGAGCAACTCAATATTCATAAGCATTTAGATTTTTCTTTGAATTCTGATTCTTATTCTAGTCTTTCATACTTGCCTCCAGACCTCCTTGGATTCTGGATTCATTTTAAATCCTTTCCATACTGTTTTGGTTTCATTTTTCTTAGGTCTTAGTAACTGTTGCCTTAGCCTCTCCCTCACAGAATCCAAACTGATGGCCGAGACAAGTCTATATAAATTTCCTGAGGGGTCATTATGGACAATATCAGAAGAAAATATTTGGGAGAATATTTATTCTGTTCATTTATATCAAGCACAAGTTTTCCTTCTGTATTTTTTTTTCCAGGATATGAAGAATAGAGCTTTCACTGTTAAAGGTATTTTTTGGATTTTAATACAGTTAGTATCTGCTAAATAGACATTTACTAATAAAAGAAATTGTGGAATGGTCAGTAAAATAACTCCAAGGACAGACAGTAAATTCAACCACATCTAGATGTTCTCGTTTCTACTGTCTTGCTTCGGTTTAAAGCAAGTACTTCAAATTCCCTACTGTAAATCAAAGAACAGTAATACTACTAGGGTCAAGAAGCGGCAACAAAAAATATCCTTGGTTGTGTCCTAAATAAATAAATTAATAAATATATATGCATATATATATATGTATAATATATATAATCTCTATATAACCTGTAAGATATGTATTATTATTTGTACTTTTTACAAATAAAAAAACATCAGAGAGGTAGAGCCAGATTCATTTGTCTCTTATGTAGTAAATGGCAGAATAGGAAAACAAACCCATGTCTGCCTTTTCACTTATGCTATGCTACTTTACAAGATTAGGAATTGGCCTCTAACTTAAAGCTAAGTAATTAAGTTTATTTTGGCTATGACCACTCAATAACTGCTCATAATTTTTTTTTTCTGGATAGATTTTCCTAGTTGTAGTCTCCTCCCTTATTTCCTGTTACCCAGTCATATGGCCTGGGTTCTTCTTCCCTGCTAGTTGATCTCTGTCCTGACCTAAACTACTGGACTAGATCCTCCACTACCTTCATGGTCTCCCTTCACCGGGCAGGAGCTGTGCCTTGGGTTACTCAGTTGCCTGGCTAAGATCCAGTACCCCAACCTTAAACTTCATTTTGTTAACTCTTTGTCCTGATTTAATCACCTTGGCTGAATGGACAAAAGTTTCTCCCTGGCTTTGTCAAGTGCTATGCATTCTCAGGGTGTATATTTTATTTATAAAGGTAGAATGAGTATACTCTGAGTAGGACTACTTTTGGGGGGGTAAAAACTTATTTTCTCAGTTTGGGGATTTTTAGTTGTTTTCCATTATATCAAGAAGATAGGGAATTGGCAGACGGAAGCAATAAAATAAAAAACTCAGAAAGACGTCAGTTGGGGAAACAATGTTTTTATTGCTTATTTAACTGTGTCAACTTATCTATATAATTTTATAGTTTTAGTTTTTTACTTACATATTTTATGGAGAAACTAAAACCATTTTCAATAAGAATATAAATAAAATAATCCTAGTGCAAAAATATAAAAGACAAGTCCAGAGAAAACAAAATACAAGTAGAAAGTCAAGTCAAAAGAAAAAAAGAACATGCATATGCAAATAATAAGGATTTATCAGGTTGTCGTAAATTACCTTTGAAGTTAGCTCTTAGTTTCCTAGAAGTAAATTTGGAAAGATATAGTCAGTGACATAATTTTTGTTATCAGAAAAGAGGATAACTATCCCTTGCTTAGGGGAAGTCATGCTTCTCCTGGAAATAAGTCAGAAAATTTGTTTCTCACTTAGTTCTTTATATAGGAAATGCTGAGTGATTTGGTGGATAATGTCCAAAAAAACAGTTTAATAAAAATAAGATAGATAAAATAAAATAACTAAGATAAATGTTGGCCTCATGAGATTACAAAGCAACCAAATGAAAATGATTTAGTAAATAGTTAAGGCAATAAATATGTTCAAATCAATAGTCATGTCATGATTTGCTTGAAATTAAGATTATGCAAAAATTTTAATACATTTAACCTCCTACAAATAAATTTCACTTTTTCTAACCAAATTTTCAAGGACATAGACAATTTGGGATTGTTTTATTGTCCAACAAGGCCTTGCAATGCTTGTATTTGGAGTCATCAGTTGAGGGTGCACATACAGACTTTAAGAAGCCTACGAGCAAGCTGGCATTCACTAGATAAAAAGCCTAACTAGATATACAACATTTTTTTTGGAGCAGATGCTAAAGATGGTCTGGACACAAACACCACTGTTAACAGTGGTTCCACTGGTAAGCAAGAATTGGGAGAGGGAGGAAAGTTTGTAATTTCATTTAATACATTTGTCTATGCCTTGAATTTTCTCTATCACTATCTAGATGGTGGGATCATGTTCACTTGTATTTTCTTCTTTGTTTTTATATAGTTAAAAACTTAGTATAAGTTAAAATGAATGAATGAAGAAATTTAAATAAATTAGATTAAATTAAATAATGATATTCAAGACAATTATCTGGATAGGGATGCTACATAACCTACCTGGTAGGTTAAAACAAAACTAGGACATAGCACTTATAAAGCTGTTTTACCCTGAAAAAGGTGGCATAAATGTACAATATAAACAATTATCCTTCAAAGGCATTGTCTCTAAAGAAGATTCCTTTCAATTTACGACAGTGATTGTGTATTTACTGAGCACTAGGGGACACAAGAAAAAAAGATTATATTCCATTTGAAGATTTCCCAAAAGGCTTTCATTAACCTTACAGAGTAGAAGGAGGGCCTCTGTTCATGCCCAGAGCATCCCACCCACAGGCTGTGCCTGTTTTAAAAGAGCCTAAATTAGGCTCAGACTAGAATATGGAGTCAGCATTAGTTTTCACATGTACCTAAGATTATTTGACAATGAAGATTTTAGAGACCTATAGAAAGCAAATTTTTTATTCAAACTAACTGTTAAATAAACTGTGGGACTCTTTTTCCTGATAACTGTGGAGAAAGTTGATGTGAGGTGCTAGAGTTTATTTCTTTCTGTTTTTGACACTGCCCAATCCAAATGTTTATCTCCTCTTGCAGTGAGGGTATGGTAGGAAAAGTAACTCACTCACATGTTATTAATTATAACTTTAAACTTTATTTTAATGCATGTGAGTTAATTTTTCTGTTTTTATCTGACAGTCTGAAAAAATCTGTGACCTTGGAATTTTTTACCTATGTAAATATAAAAGCTAATTTAGTTAAAATTGTGTTTATAGAAATCAAGGTTTAAATGGGTTATGTGAAAAAAGCTACTCCTAAACAGATAATTTGAAATAATAAACATGTATCATCTAAGGTTAAAACACAAAATTTCTTTTAAAGATTTTGACTGAAAGATGAATGGGTGGTTATCTCAAAAAAGATAAATAAGCCTGTGTGAGAGATGAGAAAGTTGAGATCTTTATCATTTCCAAGAAACATTCCCATTCAGTGGATTAAAATGCTATTCTAAATCTCATCCTCGGTATTAGAATATTTATTTTTAAAGAAACCTTCCCAAACCAGAGAAAATATCCTTTTACTTGCTAGGATCTAATTAGTTCATGGGGTGTTTTGGAAAAAAGTGAGACATACATTCAAAATTCTCAGAGATAGAAATTAGTTAAAAGACAAATTATTTTGTCTATAATTTTCTTCTATAATTTAGAGCTACTATGATATTCTCTTTTAAAATCTAGATAATTGACAGTGAGGGCATCCATTTATAACTGTTCTTATTTGGAGCTTTGAGGTATATGGGAGTTTTTTATAAAATATTTTAAGAAGCAAGCATATATATATTCCTGGTATAAAAAATTTATTAAAAATTTTCAGAACATTACACAACTTCTGAAGTTGAATAAATTGTGTCTTGTGATGAAATAGAGCCTACATAGTTCCATGTGTCAGAATCAATTTTTCAGGGCCGACTGAGTGTTACTAGGTTGGGAGGCCAATTTGCTAATCTTTATTTGACCATTACTGTGCACATCATTACTCCTTCACCCAAGTGAAAAACTCCTGTCCTGCTAGGCTCGTGCTTCTGACCATATTTTCTAGTTTCTGTGTTGTTGTCATTTATGAATACCCAGATGCTATTCAGTAAAGTCTTAAGTACTGGACTCACAGTTAACATCTTCATTACATGGCCTATTACTATCCTGGCTCTAACTCACTGTCCATTCAGTTAGAGAGGGTCAATGACTTTCGCCTCTGCCTTATTTCTGTCAGTGTTGGGTCCACACTCAGTCCACATATACTTTACAACTCATTTGGGCTTGTTAGGCTTTCCTCTTTCTAGAATCTTCCCTTTCTCTCTTTCTGCATCTGTGGCACTTCCTGGTTTTCTCCTGTCCTCTGGATGGTTCTTAGTCTCTTTTTAAATCTCCTAATTCTCCATATTTCCTTTGAATATTATTCCTCAGGACATCTCATTGTATGTGCTATCCTTGGACAACCACATCCCTTGCATGTCTTCAATAGCATCTAGATACTAATGAAAGCAAAATCTTCATCTTCAGTTCAGAAGGTTATAAAATTTCATACTGAATCACTTGATCTGGAAGTCTAAGACAGGTCTAAAACTCAACATGATCTTCAAGCACTTGTTGCCTTCTGGATTGCCGTTTCTTGACCGTCATTTCAAAGCTCTTGGGGAACTTAGTCTTCTCTTTATTTTTCTTCTTTCAGTATTGGCATTTGATTGCTCAAGTCATACGCCTAGAAGTTATCTTTACTCTTTTCTTTCCTTCTCATTTCATCTATATAAAATCAATAAGTGCTATTGATTCTCACTCCTAAAATCTCCATTACATTACTTCAATGTTCTTACTGCTTTTAATCCCTCCTGCTATTATCCATTTATAGATGCCTACCATTTCTAAACAAGACTACTGCAATAGGACTGACTCTCTGCAACTAGGCTCCATCTCATTTAAGTCTCTCTACTCCTAAAAGCCATTGTAATATAATTATGGCACTCTTTCAATAGAGTCCCATTTTTCTTAGCCTAAATTCCTAACTACCTAGTTCAAACACTCTTTGTGACCTGACCTTGCCTACCGGTCTTATTTCCTACTATCCCTTTTCTTAGCAAGCTTAAGACTCAGCCCATGTTATTCTGTCTGCTCGGAAAATTTTTCCATTATTTTCTCCTCCATGCTGCTACTAGCTGTGCTTCAAGTGGTTGACTTCTACTTACATTTCAGTTATTTTTTAGACATTATTTTTTTTTTTTCTAAAAAACATCTCTTGACCATTTCCTTTTCTCATACTTGGTCTCCTGCCTCTCATGTACTGCCCTGATTATAGCACTTGCCACTCGGTAACTGCTTGTTCATTTGTCTTTTATACCCATTACACTATAAGTTAAGGTTCTTTTTTCACTTTGCTCGCAATTGCTTTCTTACTGTGATTGGAATATGGTATGCACTCAATAAAAAAAGGAAAGAATGAACAAATTAAAAATGCAGCTTTGCTGGGAATCTGCCAGCTTAAGTCTGGAGTCAAATAAGTATGTGTTGGAATCCCTTCTTAACTCTTGTTAGTTCTGTGATATTTAAAAGATTTATTAATTCACTACACACACATGTCTATATCTATTTACATCCATATTATCTATCTATCTATATCATCTAGTGCATTCCCTCTTGTTATCTATAACCCTCATGGAATGTCTATGTTAACAGGGAGATAGATTATGAATAAATAAATACATACGCATACATACATACATACATACATACATACATACTTACTTACATACATACATACATAAACCCAATAATAGAAAAGTGCTTTGAGGAAAATGGAATGGATTGTAACTGTGTGGGGCAAGAGTGGTTAGCGAAGGCTTTTGTGAGCAGGTGACATGTTAACTGAGATTAGACAATGAAGAAAGAGCCAGCCATATAAGAATTAAGGAAAGAGCATTCCAGAAGGAAGGCATAGCAAGGGAGAGTTCTTCATAATTTTGTGTTTACCTTTTCGCATCTGTGAATTAGGACAGAAATAGTAACATATAAGATGGCTTTAAAGTCTGAATCAGACTTACCATTTAAAGCATCTATCACATTTTCTGATTGATAGTAAGCACTAAAAAATATTTGTTTGTAGTATTATTAAGAATAAAGTAGATCATATTAATATTTTCTGAAAGAAGACTTTAGTTATAGGTATTTTACTTCATATACTGAACTAAATATCTTTATATCATCAAATTAGTTCAAACGGATTATTATTGAATGTTTCCTATATGTAACACTTGCTGGATGCTATGGAAAGCTAAAGAAATATCTAGACTAAGATTCTATTTTTTAATTATCTTTTAAGTTTATTGGGGTAAATTGGCTAATACAATTATATAATTTTCAGGTGTACATTATAATTTGACATCTGTATATTTTATTGTATATTTACCACCCCAAATCCAGTTTCCTTCAGCTACCATGTGTTTGATTACCCTCTCCCCTATCTCCCTATATTGACCTTTATTACCCCATCTACTTCTCCTCTTCTTCTCTACCCTCTGGGAACCATTAGTCCATTGTCCATGTCCCTGAGTCTCTCTTCGCCCTGTTCATTTGTTGCTTTTAGGTTTATATCCCACATACAAGTGATGTCATGTGATTTTCAACTTTTTTTCTGTCTGGCTTATTTTGCTTAGTATGATTATTTCAAGGTCCATCCATGAAAATGGCAGTATTTCATCTCTTCTTATGGCTGAATAATATTCCATTGTATATATGTACCACAGCTTCTTTAGCCAATCATCTATTGTAGGACACTTTGGCTGCTTCCATGTCCTGGCCACTGTGAATAATGCTGGTGTGAACATCAGCGTGCAAATATCTTTATGGTTTTCAAGTCTTTGGTGTAAATACCCACTAGAGGGATTGCTGGATCATATGGTAGATCAATTCTTAGTTTTTTGAGGAACCTCCATACTGTTTTCCATAATGGCTGTACCAATTTACAGTTACACCAGCAGTGTATGAGGGTTTCTTTTTCTCTGCATCTCTAAGATTCTATTTTTGTGGTGTACATTTCACTTCATTTATTACTGCTTTGTCTCACTATTCTAGATGCTACTTTTCTAAGTGCATGTGTGCACATGCTTGCACACACTTATTTATCCTTATATTTTTATTCTGTTTGGCTACTTGGAAATTCAGTATACATGGCTTTTCCTGGATGATGACCTTATAAATCATTTGAATCACAGTTGGTAGTTTGAACATTTGAAATGCTCACGGCAAGGAAGCCTTCACATTTCTGAAAGAAAGGCTGTCACAAATACTGAACTTTATTGAAAAAGGAGCCAGACGCTAATGGAAAATATAAATGTTATCCAAAAAAGTTTTCATTTGTATATAAAAAATATTTTTTTGTACCTAATAGCTACATGTGGTTAGATTTCTTTTTTTTTTATGTAGGTGTCCACTTCCAAGAAAATGATGACTGAAATGTTAGAAGTGCAAAATTAATTAACACCTCGTATAGTTCATTTGGCTCCTGTGGATTCAGTAATGGCTTTATTTGTATATAACTATGTCTGTTGCTTATTTTTGACAAGTTTGGACAAAATATCTACTCTACACAAATTCTGGCTTTCTGATGCTGCTGTGAATAACTGCAAGGATAAGAGGTAATGAAAGGAAAATGAAAGACTAAAATGTTATTGTGAGGGATTGTGCTTTTATTTGCACCGATTATGTGTCAATTCTGGGTTTTTATTAAAAGTGAAAGAATATTTTAAGACTAGTGGCTTTTTTTTTTACAGCAACAAAGGTAAAGGAAATGAAATTTTAATTATAGTTTTTTTAAAGATAAAGATTTTGCCTTTAACATTGTTTTTGCAACTTGATTGTTAAAGACAATGTTCTTCAATAATGAAAAAGTGATCTAAATATGACATCTGAAAAAAACCCGTGAAATCTTCTCATCATTCTGTTGTCTATTATTCATTGTTCTTTTGCTTTTATCTCATTTCCTTCTCTTTAGATAAAACAGTGCCTAAAATATCCCAAAGAAGAGGAACCTATTCTTTAAACTTAAGTTTTACCTGATAAAACACCCGTTTGTTGTGTGTGTAGAATATAATATAAGAACATTTTTAGTAGGTAGTTGTAGGGCAGATTGTAAAACAAATTTTGTCACGTTTATAGCTTGATGATTCTACATTAAGAATTATATCTCTGATATAAGAATGACCTCTTTTCATATGTGCATATATATGTGTGCGTGCATAAATATTAATGTCTATATGCATATGCATAAATGTAATTATATAAATACATATATTAAGTGGTCTATTTATGTGTGTTTAAACCTTGAGAAGGCTTATTGATCATTTGTAAAATTCTAAATTATTTTTTAAGTGGCATTATTATTGGATTTCGAAAGTTGTAAGTTGGAAATATTTGAGAAACAGGTTGGTTCATGAAGTATCAAAATTTAATGTGAAATTTGCACGAATTACTGTGGGCAATTTTCTTTGGAAAGGCGATGTGTTGATAAATCTGTTGATAGATCCTGAGAGCATTATTAGAACACAGGAGAACAACTAGTGTTTATTAATTAATTCAATATTTATTTAGCACCTAACAAGTGCCAAATACAATGAGCAGCAAGCTGTAGTTGCTCTGGTTTTCAGCTGCCTGTCACATAGCCATATTCCCTCCTTCTTAGTATCAGCATACTCTCCGCACAACTCTTCCCTCTCACCTTTTGGTATTCTCTAAGTCCGCAGTGATTGGCATAGGTTGAGCTACTCATAGTACTTGGCATAGTGATATATTCAGAGATGAGTCTATGACTCACAGGGGATTAATCCGTGGGTGTTTGGGAAGAAAGTTTTGCTTTTCTTTGGTGTTACGTAATCCAGGATATATCAATTAATGAACAACAATTTCCTAGTAGCTTCTCTATTATAACTGAATTTCTATCTCTTATAGTCAAAAGTCTGGTTTAATAAAGTTGTAAATGCAGAGATATACAGGTTGTAGCCCTTAAGAAATTCCATCTGATTACACAGTCTTATAAACTAATAGTTTCAACATAATATGGAAAGTCTTATTTGTGGTATGCACACAGTATAATGGAACCAGAGACTAGAAAGAAACTTGGCTTATGGGGGTTGGTGAAGGTTTCAGAGAGTGATATTTGAATAGGGTGTTAAAGTATGCGTGGATAGTCACCAAGGCAAATGAGAAAAAAAGGGCTTACTAAAGCCAACGAAATAGCATATAAAAGCATGGAAATCTGAAAATGCACGTTATATTCAGGGATTGTAAGAAGTGTTATATTTCTGCTATTTGTTAACTGTGAAGAGATGTGGATGATAGATTAACTTGAGGTCTGGTGGTGGGTTGGGTATATTTTAATAACATTTGAAAAGCATATATACGCAGAAAGATCTGCCCGTTCCAGACATAACAATAATATTGGGAATTAAAAGAATCCTGATGTCATGTAGATTTTTTAAAATAGTTAATACTGAGTGTTAAAAACTTTCCACCATTTCCTTGCATTCTGTATACGTCAGCCAGCGTCTTAGAACTTTTGTATGTTGACCAGAGTATTGGATGAAGCAGGAAACCAGTAAAGGCAAAAAGGATAAATTATAAATGAGAAAGAGATAATTGGGGAGCAAAGGCTATGTCTTAGTCAGTTCAGGCTGCTATTAAAAAGATACCATATGATGGACAGAGGGGAAGGAGAGTTATGGGGTGAAGGGTTAAAGAAGTACAGATTAGTAGTCGATAGATGGTCATGGGGATGAGGAGCATGGCATAGGGAATGTAGTTAGCATTAATATATTCACTAGGTGGAAAACCAGAGGAGAGAAGAAGCAATTAGAGGGATCATTTTATAAACTATATAAATATCTAACCAATGTACTATAAATTTGAAACTAATTAAAATAAATTAAACAATACCATAGATTGGGTGGTTTATAAATAATAGAATGTATTTCTCACATTTCTGAGGGCCGAGAAGTTCAAGATCAAAACATCGTCCAATTGAGTATGTCTGGTGAAAGTTTCCTTCTTGATTCATAGATAGCTAGCTATCTTCTGGCTGTGTCCTCACATGATGGAGGAGAATTCTGATCCCTTCAGCCTCTTGAAACAGCACTAATCCCAATCATGACCCTCATGGCCTAATCATCTCTCAAAGGCCCCCACCTCCTAATACCATCACACTGGGGATTAGGATTCTAACACATGAATTTTGGGTGGACACAAATATGCAGTCTATAACAGACTACTTCTGGAAAGTGAAAGAATGGAAAGAGAAAGAGAGAAAGGAAAGAAGCATTGAAAGCTGAGTTTTGAGAATTTCTAAGGATTTTAAACACGTGAGCCTAGAAGCTGGGAAGCAGAGACTATGGGTAGTTATGATATTCTGATAGATAATGAACAAAAAGATTGGGAGACTGTATCCATTGCTGTGTGTTTTGAATATACTTTCCCTTTGCTGCCTCTTCCAGAGATATTAATAAACATTTTTCAATGATTTTCTTTCATTGCTATTGAATATATATTTCTTTTGAATGAGATACCTGATAAAGCTGTCTAATTTTCATTAGGTTATATAAAAATAAGGGACTTCTCTACATATCTTCGGTTGAGAATAATCTTAAGTATATATTTTAAATATTTAGTTTAATGGGCCTAATTACATAGAAATATGTGATGCTTAATTTTATATGTCAACCTGGCTAGGAAACAATACCTAGATGTGCTGTGAAGGTATTTTTTAGATTAAATTAACATTTAATGCCATAGACTTTGCATAAAGTAGATTGTCATAATGTGGTTGGACCTTATCGAATAAATTAAAAGCTTTAAGAGAGAGAAAAAAAAAAAAGACAGAGGTCCCCAGAGGACTTGTATATTTTCCCCAGTGCCTATATCCTAAACTCATTCCTCTTGATTTTAACACTCTGGTTGTGAGAACAATTAAAATAAAAATCCAAGGAAAATTTCTTTAAGGGAAACTGGGAATGTTTCTTCCCTAGGGCCTCAGTAGGTGGTCTAAGTAGATGGAGCCTTTTCTGAGCAGAGAGTAGACCCAGGCCCATCTAAACAATTTTGAGAAGAGAGAATCAATAGATGAGTCCAAAATGAGGGCAAATCCTAGGGGAATGGGCTAGCTGGATTTAAGTGATTTAAATGTTCTCCCTTAACAAGAAAAGTATAAATCTTTAGCACTTTAGTCCAATAATGTCATTGTTTTTAATCTTGCCCACCATGAATATTTCTCTCAGGTTCCGAGTTTATTGGTGGCTTCAGGAGGGCAGGGGAAGAAGTTTTGTGTTTGTTCCAGAATTCAATGGAAAGTTTAGGTACCTGGAAAACTTGTTATGTATTGTCTACTTTTATAAAAATTCTACAATTCTGTAATATTCTTAAGATTTTCTTTGATCTATAATAAAATTTTCTTCATTTCCCGTTACCATAATTCTCTTTAAGAACATTGGCAAAATACAATGGGTCAGAATAAACATAATTTTGGCAAAGAAAGAAGTATTGAGTATACTTCCTGAATTTATAGTAGAACTTAAAGATAATTTTTTTTCCCTATTATTCAGGTCTTCTAAGAAACTCAAATCAACAAAGTAACATCACCAAATGTCTTTGAGATAGTTGCAGAGGCATGCTCAATGCTATTTATATATATTTAAAACACAAATGTCAAACAAATGCAAGCCCTGTGTAATTTGTGGCAATCAAGCTGAATCTAGTATTAAACTAGGAGTAGAAACAGGCAAACAGAGCTAGCATTCCAGAAGTTTAAATTATTCATCCTTGTATCTACCACTGCATTTAACACAATTTTATATCCATAGTAGGCACTCAAATATCTTTGGAATGAAATTTTTAAAATAAAATGGTTCATAATTTTAAGATGATAATGGTATTTATACTGATAAGAAAAGTTATCTTCTGAATAAAATTCTGAGTGTAGAATTTTACAGTATGCTTATGAATGAAATAAAAGGACATTGTCTGTACTCTTTAATGGTATCAGCAATTGATATACATTTGCTGTGTTCTTATATAAGCACTTTCATAGTATCTATTCTATGCCCAGCTGGAAATGAGTGGCCTTATTTAGGAAAGTTCCTAAAGCAATACTGACCCTTCATAACCTCTTTGAAAGTGAGGAACAGCAAATCTCTCTGGTATTATTATTAGGGAAGAATGCTGGTGAAACAATGGAACAGATTTTCTTTTCAATAAAAAAAATAGTCTCATAATTGGAAAGATTTGGGGTGGGGCAGGGGGGATGTTTCCGGCCCTACAAAAGGTTAAAATTAAACTCTGAAATAAAAATGACTTAAATAAGACAATATTTTAAAACATTTTTGTTTTTCCTGTTGCAATCAATGTTCTCATATACATGCTCTAAATGCTACAATATAATTATGTAATATGTGACAATAATATCATTTAAATATATAATACAATCAAGGTAGATACAATAATCACTGTCATTTTTTAGTGCAGACTGTGTGTAGGGAAAGATGTTAGGCTCTTTATATATGTCATCTGATTTATTGCATTGAACAATTAATATAAAGTAAATTTTATTATCCACATTGAAAAAATTAGGAAACTAAGGCACAGTGAGGTTAAATAACTTACTGAGAGCTGAAGAGCTATTGAGTTTATAGGGCTGGGAATTTGAATCAGGTCTGTGATTCTGAAGGCTGTACTCCTTAGTCAGTAGCTATTTAATATCACCACCATCTTTGATGATGTGTAGAACAAACAAACAAACAAACAAACAAATAAATACATAGAGCAGAACAAAAACCTATTTGTAACACAATGGATATATTTTTTTTTATCAAGTAAAAAAGAATAAATTTTTTAAAAGTGAGTTTTTTGAATGTGCCAGTATATAAAATAAAACAAAACTACATAACTCTGTTTTTTATATTATTTTTCAAGATGTCCTCTTCTTTTTTAAAATTTTTAATTTTCAATTAGAGTTGATATTCAATATTATTTTATATTAGTTTCAGGTGTGCAGTATAGTGATTAGACATGTACCTTATGAAGTGATTCTCCCAATTAGACCAGTTCCTACCTGGCACTATACATAGTTATTACAATATTATCAACTATATTTCCTAAGCTGTACTTTACATTCCTGTGACTATTTTCTAACTACCAATTTCTACTTCTTAATCCCTTCACCTTTTTCACCCAAACCTTCAACCTCCTCCCATCTGGTAATCACCAGTTTCATAAACCTAATTTTTTACCTTTAGGTATATTGCTGGTGACTCTTGTTCTGTTGAGTTGACACAAAACAAAAGAAAGATCAGTAAATCTTACTTTTAGAAATCCTAAAACAAGGGATATTAATATTAAGATGATAATATTTGGTGACTCTGTTCCATTGTTACTTGATTCTATTATCTTCTGAACTAAAAAAGGAGTGTTTTTCCAGAAATATGGATATCTACTTTTATTAATCCTTCTTGTCTTCTAAGTGGGATCAGGTGTTATGTGCTATTATTGTATTTGAAATTCATGCTAAAATTCACTTCACGCTAAGCCCTGTTATACAGTTAGAACTATATATAGTTGGATAAGATGTATGACAACATTGTAAATGGCTATTATATATAGACTTGCCCCATTAGAATATATTTTAAATTCCACAGCAAATAGAAGCCATGCCACAGCAAGAAGAGTACTGATGAATAAATATTTCAGGCTTGCAGAAGCTACAGTTCATTCATTTATCATTTATTCTCATGTGCTCATTCATTTAATAAATATTTATTCAGCATCTACTAGGTACTAGGCATTATTATAGGCACTTAGAATATGCTAAGAAACAAATTGACTAAAATCTCTACTTTGTGAGGTGAACCTTCTGTTAATAAAATGTCTTAATCATGCAAAACCGGTGTTTAACATACTCCTAGACCAGTGGTCAGCAATTTATTTTGTAAAAGACCAGTAATAAATATTCTAGGTATCATGGACCGTAAAGTTTCTGTCGCAACCACTGAGCTGTCATTGCAATGTGAAAGTAGCCACAGAAAATATGTAACAAATGTGGTGATGTTCCAATAAAACTTTATTTGCAAAAACAGGCAAAGGACCTTGATTATATACGATCCTGTCTAGACCTCTGACTCTCTGATAACTTGAAAAAAGCAGACACACAAATCTATACGATGGGAGAAGTTACTTTAGGAGTTAATCCAGTAAACTCCTTCCTTTTGTAGATGAATTAAATAAGGTCCCAAGAGGTCGAATGATTAGTTTAAGCTAATGAAGTAAGCTAGTGGTGAAAGCAAGACTTGAACTGGTTACTCCTGACCTCTGATATACTTTCTACTTCACTATAGTGCGTCTACTATGCCGGGATTTATTATAATATTTTTGTAATATGTATAAAAGAACATTCCTCTTTTGTTTCTTGGGGTTCAGATACTGGTAGAGTTAAAAACTCACTCACACACTGAGACTTCTATCACCATCACATCCATCACCTCCGCCAACACCATCATCACCACCAATTCCACTACCAACATCGCTTTCACCACCATCACCACCACCATCATCACTACAGCAGAAACAACCAATGACCACCAGGGACACACTCACAGTTACAGAACTGGGTTTATTTAGCTTGGTGTGGCAGGGTCTGATAATGCCTTCAAGCGTAGTCACTTCAGGAAGGGACTGTTGGAAGGAGCTCTTTTACAGGGTTTGAGTTTGTATTGATAATTCTAAGGGCTGATTATAAAGCAGAAATGCTTTCTGGATTGTGTTTTAACAAGAAATAGAGAGCTGGATGACTGGATTTCCTAATCCATTTTACTTAATAGGGGAGATGATTAGAGCAGTGCTGGAAGTTGCACTGGTAAGGAAGCTGCAATCACTCCTGTTAGTAGAAGAGGGGCAACTAGTCTTTTAGGTGGTGCGAATGGCCTTGCCACTCTCTCTTAGGAAGCATTTGTTTTTCACTTTTTAACTTGCATTTTCTTATTTCAGTTATAATACAGGTTTACTGTGGAAAAATTATAAAATTCAGATAGAAAAAAGAAGGAAATTAAATCCAACATTCAGAGATAACCATAATATGCATGTCACTTTTCTGAATATAAATGCATATGCATATATTTGAACAGAAAATGGGATTACACTGTACATTCCAGATAGAACTAAATTTTCTGCTTAATATATAATGAGCAAGTTTTCTTTAAAAATATCATTTTCAATGGTCTGAAAGATATTTTAACATGTGATGTCATAATTTCTTTAACCACTTACTTTTTATTATATATTTTTAGGAGACGGTCTTTAGGTTTTTGCTCTTATTAAAAACATATTCGAATTTTGTGTACATCCTAAGTAATTTTCTTAGACTTAATTTCTAAAAATGAAAATATCATATCAAAGTGTATATAGATTTTTTTAAGGCTTTAAAAAAATCTTATTGAATTGCCGTCAGGAAATTTGTATAAGTTTTTGCTTACACATGACATATATGAAAATATTTTCACTCTTACCCTCATCCCATTTTATTTAAAATTGACTCCAGCATAATGTCCTAAGAGTATAATTCTGCTTTCTTGTTATGTAGAACTAATTCACATTTCCATCCAGTTCAATAGACTTTTATTGAGTATATGGTGTGGGCCAGTTACTGTGCTAGGTGCTAAATATGCAAAGATGATCAGCATCTTGTCACAATTTGGATACACAGTCATCAATTGCTTTTATAGGAAAAAAAAGATAGGGAGATGTGGTTAGATGAGCTTTTATTGGAGGAAAATTGTATTTATTTTGTGGTACATACTGCAACCAATCTATTGCAAGTAATTTGTCATCATTTTGGGTGTATGACAAAAGGATTAACATTTTCTCCAAATCTTTAAAAGGCCTATATTTGAGATGTTAATAACTTTCATCTGATCCATTCTTACCACAAATATTTTTGGATTCCTAGGATAGTATTACTAATCACCAGAAAATGCTCGACTGGCTCAGGGGCACTAAATTAATTATCCTGGTTAAAAAAATGTGTTGGATTTATTAAGTTTTATATCTCTGTTGCTGTACTGATCAAGTAGGCCCATAGGTCAAGTTGCTATCAAAAGAAAGCAACACACGTATTAATAGTAGATGATGATGGCCAGATTACATAGGGTATCTTAGAAATAACATTTCATCTTTAAGTGTTAATGCAAAATTAAAATTGGAGTAGATATTACAAAGTAAGATGATTTTTTTCTTAAATTTTACTTTCTGCTTCACTTTCTGAGATTGGGAGAGGCCCCATTATCAATTTGATTCTTGCTGCCTACTAAACAAGAGTAAGCTTGGGCAATATGCAACTGTCTTGAAATTGAATCAAATGTACATGCTTTTTATTTCACTGTAATATTTTTTTCAACTCAGTGATGCCAGTAAATACTATTAGACTTTTGTGCTAACAGCTGTAGCTATTTGTTAATTGAAACAATATCATGAAAGTTTATACTTTGCAAAGAGAATTTCATTTGACATTTGTCTATATTCAGAAGTAAAATATATTTACTAATATCATAGTTAGATTGTTTTCTCAGTAGTTTCTTTTGCTTTTTGCACATAGTTGATTTCTTTCACATGGAATATGCTTAAACTATTTTTAAACTATTTTAAACTATTATAAGGAACTTTTTAAAACAATTGTACAATTTTTAAAACAATTGTACAATTTGTATTCTTTACAGTTTATTTTCCAAAGTAGCATTGAATTATTCTATAAAAATATTGGTTAAAGATAAAATATAAAATGCACTCAGCATATGAAATATTATTCATTTGATATACTTTCATTGTTCCTACATTTTTCTAATGTTCTATATTGTATATTCATCAGTTATAATAAAGATGAATTTTAATATGTCTAGAAAATCATAATTATACATAACTGTATAAGTCTCGTTCTTTTCTATTGTTAGGATTTTAAATTGCTGCTTTATAATTTTAAATGTTAACAGAAATTATTATTGGCAACCTTGAATTTTAAATATGCTAATAAGTTAATTGAATTGATTTTGTTGCTTTTATGTAACTCCAAGTTTGCTGTGTATAGAGTGGTAAAGTTCGAAGACCTTGATCTGAATCATTACTGAGACAATTTTAAATGTCATTGTTTAATTTTGATATTTACATTTTTTTTCAAATGAAGTTAGTTTCAGATAACTTACACACTGTGTTATTCTTTTAGTTACTCATTTCGACTTAGCAAATCTTATTGAATGACAGCTTTGCACAACGGGCTCTCGGGGGAAAGGCCCATGCTTCCCACAGTTCTATATAAGATCCATCTTTTGGCAAAATCAGTCTCCACTTCTCTCCCCCCCTCTGTCTTCCCTCCTGCCCCCACCATCTTTATAAATATGCACTCATATACAGAGTTTATTGTGCAAAGTAAATATATGATCACTTTAAATTTTTTCTTTATTTAATTCATAGTAAACATTTTTTTTTCTTTTTTGATTTGCTCATAGTGCTGTAAGTTTTACTAATACATCGAATCTGTGTCCACCACCAACCATAACCAAGGTACAGAGTTTCATCATCAAAATCAAACATAAAAAATTTTCTTGTGCTGACTCTTTGTACTCAACTTTTACTCTAACTCCTGGTGATTATTTTCTGTTCTCTGACTGATGGGTCGCTGCTTTTTTCAGACTGTCACACGAATGAAATCATCCAGTGTATAGTCTTTGGGTTTGGCTTCTTTCACTTAGCATAATGCATTTGAAATTTATTCATGTTATAGCAGATATTGGTAGTTCATCTCTTTTTTATTGCTGAATAGTATTGCATTGAATATATGCACAACAGTTTTTACCAATTGAGGGGCATTCTTTCATTTCCAGTTTTTTAGTAGTTATGAATAAAATGCTTTTAAATGTTAACTTACAGCTGTTTTTGTAAACCTAAGTTGTTAGTTCTCTTGCATAAATATCTACAAGTGGGATTGCTTGCTTATGTGGCAAATATATGTTTAACTTTCAAGAAACAGTCGGACTGTCTTCCAAAGTGGCTGTACTCGATTTTGTACCATTTTGCATTCCCACCAGCAATGTTTGAGAGTTCCAGTTACTCTACATCCTTGCCAGGTCTGGTGTTATTAGTTATTTTGATTTTAGTTATTCAAATAGGTGTATTGTGGCATTAATGTGATTTTAATTTTTGTTTTACTCATGACCAATGATGTCAAGCTTATTTTCCATTTGTATATCTTCTTTGAAGTGTCTATTCAAATCTTTTGCCCATTTTTTAAGTTGGGAATGTTTTTAGTGTTGAATTTTGAGTGCTTTGCATATTCTGGATGCAAGTCCTTTGCCAGATATGTGGTCTGTAAATAAATTCTTCTAAATATGTCTTGTTTTTTCATTCTCTTAAAGTGTCTTTCACAGATTAAAAGTTTTTTAATATAACCCAATTTAACTTTTTATTTTATGTCTTATGCTTTTGGTGTTATATCTAAGGACTCTTTGCCTAATCCTAGGTCTCAAAAACTCTCTCCTATCTATTATCGTAGATGTTTTTTAAGGGGACTTAACATTCAAGTCAACCTCGCTGGTCTGTTAAGTCCTTAAACACAGAATCTTATAAATTTAGGTTTCTCTCTTGATTCTGAGACTGTTTCTCCAAGTGAGAGTGCTTTGTAAATTTTAGAGTGCGAAGACATTTTAGCTGTGTTATCTTCCACAGGTCAGTTAAATTCTCTGGGCACCTTTTCCTTATGTATAAAATCATCTAAGCACAAAATTATCACTACAACCTGTTCCTCATTCCATGAATTCCCCGGACCTCAGTTCTTGTAGCGCAGTAGAATAAAGCACGGTGCTTAAGATTTCTGGAGCCAAATAAATCTGCCATCAGATAAATTTGGCTCTGACACTTACCAGCCAGTAACTCAAATACCAGTTTCCTTACCTATAAATTGAGGCTAGTACTTCATGAATGAGATGATTCTCATAATGTGTTAAGTACCAGGCCTGATCTGTATATTTTCAGGAAATCTCTGCTGCCGCTGGTGGTTGGTAATGGTGGTTGATAGTGGTTACTATTTTTGATTGAAATGATAACTTACTTTCTTTCAGTCACTGAAATCACATCACTGCACAACAGTCCAGGAGTTGAAGTCCTTTCTTTATCTCCAGTTTCACCTACTGTTGACCACAGTCTTAGATACCCCATCACAATGTGGCCTCTACCTAAGGGGACTTCACCCCACCAGTTACTTCTCTGATGACAATCATTGACAGTCCTCCCACCAGCCATCATATGCTCTAGACACTAAACATTACTTGCCCAGTCTCCCTGTTCCCATCATGCACTTTGCCCTGATATTTCCTCCAAGTTAGTGCTCATATCTGATTCCCAGATCCTCACTCCTCCCAGGTTGCCTGAGCCTCACACTCCAGTTCTGAAATAGTCTCCATACATCTATTTTGCCTCTTTTCAAAGATTTTATTTACGTTGTCAATTCTTTTTTAAAACTTCTTAATTAAAAAACAAATAAACATCATAAAATCATCGTTGGTTTCTACTTGCTCAGAATAGCAAATATCTCATAAGGTGTAGGAAGGTTTTTAACAAACCGTATATGAAACATTCAGCCTCTCTTGATTTAAATGGTTATTATGAAGGAAACTTAGACTGTTTAACATAGGATACCTTCGACTTTGATTTTCAGTTGAATGGGATAAAGGAAATTATGGGTTGGCAATAATTTGACCACAATTGGTATTGAATAGTTTTATGTTTCAGAATTGTGAGTGTTTGAAGGCAAAACTTGACTATTTTAACTATAAAACCATCTGCTGAACTGTATAGAGGTTTATTGTCTCAGGTTACTTAAGATTTCTTTTGAAAAAGTCTTTTATTTGTTTGGGAGTTGGAGGCATTGCTTATACTGCTCTGTAGTGTTTTGAATGCCGCTGTTTTCTTCCTTTGTAAAGACAGAAATTTTCTGCATGTTTTGAAGTCTGTTTTTATTTTCTTTAATCTCTTCTCTCTCAAAACTAAACTAAGGATGTGAGAGATGCACCATCTACCTTTGCTTCACAACCTGAGAGTGGCAATTTTTTAGAGGAAGAGATAGAAGTGCCCTTTGATTATTGCAAAGGGTCAATTGTAACATCTTCCTGCAAAGTTAAGCACAGGGAGAGATCAAATACTCTGGTTTGAAGCCCATTGTGTGCATTCATAGCACACATAAGAAAAATGTAAAACCAAAGAAAATCACCTGTATAGAAGTAAACTAAAATCCAAATGATAATGGAGCTAGAGCAAAATACTATAGAAATTTAAGAAAGGAATTATATGCCCTCAACTACTGGCAAATGGATACTCATCATTTATCATCAAGTGTATTGATATGTTAAAAAGAACCAACTAGAATCCACTTCTTAGGCTCTTGAATTAACTTGCAGTTAACTCCTGGCTGCAGTTCCCCAGAAAGTCTCTTTTGGAACCATCTGCTGTCTGGTGGGTAAAGGAGGAGTCAAAGTAGATGCCAGCTGCCTTCTTGAGTCAGTGCTGATGGAGTGCCAGGAAATCCTATTATCAGTCCAACTGCTTGCTAGATTCATTCATTCAATCTCCTACCCTGAGGAGGGTTAGAAAGTGAGTTTTTTTAAACAAAATTGTACCCATCCCATTCAAGTCTGTGGGTAGCCCAGCATGGTTTGTGTTCTTTCATTTTTCTCCTGGGCAAGGCTCTTATTACTCTTTACCATCTTGTGTTCTCTTTTACTTTGGGCTATCTTTGTAATTATGATACCATCTGAGCTGTGATTTTTATGATTCATGTTACTTTGTTGTTTTTCAAAGCCACATGTTATGGAGGCAATATCCTGGTGTCTGAATATGCAGAGCACCTAGCTTTTTCTTGGGGATTTCTGCATTGCTAATGACTCAGAACCCTGATACAAGATACCAAGATGCCTGAAGGAGGTAAGATGCAGAATGAGACTGACCACTCCATTGGATAAACTTTTTAAAATTGAGGTGAAGTTCATAGATGCTGGTTCCTGCTTCTTGTGATGATGCCTCTACTCCTTAGGATAGATTGTCAGTTGTGAAGGATTTTGAGGAATATTGAGCTTTTCCTGAGTACTGTATGTTAAGTACATTAGATGAGTTCATGTATATAAGTGCTTTATATACATGAACTCATCTAACCTTCTTAAGAACTCCATGAGAATAATACTATGCTAGCCCATTTTATAGTAAATGACTTGAAATATTATATTATTTAGCTCAAAAGTCAAAAAATATCATTATAATCTAAAGTTTTATAAGTTACTTTGGCCCTACTTTTCTACTTTTTACCTTGTTGCTCCAGGGAGATCATGTCTAATGAGATGGGTTCTAGTATTAATAACATTCTACCTTTCCTTGACCCTTCTCTGAATCTGTCAGGGTGGCAGAGATCTCAGCTATGCTACTTAATAAATATGTGCTCATAAGGACAGGCTGAGAGGACCAAGGGCAGGAGTATCAAGCAACCTTGTTGTATCCTTGGAGCAAGATCTTTCATTTGTTTTATCACATGATTAAAGAAGAAATCATGTGCTGAAATGCATTAAAATAGTCTATGGCTAATTTCTCTGTTTCTTGTATCCACTACCCACATACTCCACATTTGAATAACACATTCTTTTTCACCCTTTGACTCCCAACCTTTCTTTGGCTTTATTTCTGTCTCTAATCTAATAGTGATTACTGACTCCTCAGTCGCTCAACTTGGCTTTGACACTTAGGGCTTCCTAAAACTTTGATTTTAGATTTCTGCCTCAAGTAAGTAATAGCTTTAGTACCTTGTTATCTGATTGCTCTTAGTTGATCATGCTGCCCTTCCATGCTCCTGTTCCTGGAATTAGAGTCAAGCCTGGCATCCAGCCCTGTGCTTCTAACACTTGTCTGGCATAAGCATTATGTTTTATGGTTTTGCTAAAGACTAAACAATTTTTCACCAAACTTTGTCCATTATCATTAAACTGGTTTCAATGTTGTAAGCTCAAGAGGTAATATGCCTTCCTGTGGAAGGGAAATTGGGCCATGAGGGTAAGAATGATGGTTAGAAAGTGAGATCATAGCCACCTGTCTGGATGGCTCAGCCATAAATCTAATCCACTCTTTGAAGAAGTCTTATGCATGATTTCATGGGGATTTCAAGTAACCTCCAGAAATTCATGCCCCCTTAGCAATTTACATTCAGTAAATGAAGGAGGGCTATGCTTTTTAAAAATAATTAAATCTTTTATTATGAAATAGTTGTAGATTTACATGCAGTTATAAGAACTCATACAGAGAGATCCCATTCTTTACCCAGTTTGTCCCAAGGGTAACATCTTACAAAACCATAATACCATCTCTGACACAGTCCAATACAGAACATTTAATCACCAATGAATCCCTCATGTTACCCTTTTATAGTCACTCTTGCTTCCTTCCCACTCCTTACTTCTGGCCCACTATTCTGTTCATTTCAAGAATATCCTATAAATAGAATCATACAGTATGTAAACTTTGGAAATTGGTCTTTTTTTTTTTTTTTCATTTGTTTAATTCTCTGGAGATTCACCCAGGTTGTAGTATATATCAATAATCTATTTCTTTTTATTGTGGAGTAGTACTCCATGGTACGGATGCACCACAGTGGGTTTATCCACTCAACCCTTGAAGGACATCTATGTTGTTTCCAAGTTCTGGCTATTAGGAATCAAGCTGCTAGGAACATTTGTGTCCAGGTTTTTGCGTGAACATAAAGTTTTCATTCTCTGGGATAGATTTGCCCATAAGTGGTCTTATGGGTAATTGCATGTTTAGTTGTTTTTAGGAAACTGCCAAACTGTTTTCCAGAGTAGCTGCGTCATTTTATATCTCCACTAACACGTATAAGGGGTCCAGTTTCTCTGTATCCTCACCAGCATTTGGCATTGTCACTCTTTTTTATTTATAGAGGAAGGCAGTACTTTCATCATGCAGATCAGGAGCAGATTAGTCTATTAATAACTGAATTTAGGACTGTCACTTATTAAATGTGTGACCTTGGGTGAATTAATTTACCCTTCTTTGCTTCAATTTGAGAAAGTATGTAAAGTATTTTGAAAAAAAAACATACACATACCAACTACTTATTAAACATCAGATTTTATTGTGCCAGGCAGAGAGGTAGAAAGCCCTATTAATGACTGGAAATATGGTATAGTGAAAAGATCTCAGGTAGAAAAATAAGTGGTTTTGGGTTTCAATATTGGCTCAACTTCTTAATAGCTCTAAAACTTTCTTAAGTCTTAATTTTATTATTTATGAAATGAACATAATGCTATCACTATTGTGACATTTTGGTAAAGATTGGAAAGCTGAGATATGTGAAGCACCTAGCTTAATGCTTAGCATTGTTCAGTGAATATTAATGTAATTTTTGTTGTTGATAGCAGCAGTCTTTCCAGGAACATTTGCACTTTATTTTAAAAGCATTGCAAACCCACCAGAAGTGTTTGAGAAAGACAATGACACAATTGTAGTTGTGACTTTATGGCCACTCTGACTGTAGTTTGAAAATAAATTGAGGAGAGGAGGCACTTAGACATGATGGGAGCCTTTAGCAATACGAAGAATGAAGAGCCACTAAGCTCAGCTACCTCCTTCCTAGTCAATGTGAAGAGAACCTATACATCATTCAGTAGAAACTCCTGTTCATCTCTCCAAAATAATACATGAAAAAGAGACCAATGAAGTGAGAGAACAGATGTAAATTTCTACAATTACTCAGAATTCAGTATATAGTCAGAAGTAGATAAATTTGAGAGTTTGGTGAAGAAATTGAGGTAATTCCACATTGAAGATTTCTATTTTCTTTATGAATAACAGGTCATGGCATTTGCTGAGAAGGAAGTGAGTAGCAACAGGTTGAGAGGTTTGCAAAAGGTGAAGAAGTTTAAAAATAGTTGCTGTGAAGGAGAGAGATTTGCCTAGAGAAGAATTACAGAATTACTGGACAGTTAAAGTTTGATTTCATGACTTTTTAATCATTAAAATTTAAATAGTTGTATGATTTTTCTCTATGAGTATTGGATTAACAGTCTAGATATAAATATGGAGAAGGCCAACTTTGAGGTGAAGCTAGGCTGAAATTTTTTCATACAGATATGATAAAGGAAAATCAGACAAGAAAAGTCATTTTGGCAGGACAGTGGCTGAATAATGTGTTATAGAAACTAAGTGGGGAGAGGAGAAGTTAAGAAGGGGGTAAAAATATTAGGGAGAAAATAGTGATGAGATCAAGGACCAATAAGTCCCTGAAAGATGGAAAAACAAGTATAATGAGGAAACTTAGCAAGCATACTAAAGGGATAAAGCATTGTGGTCATAGTGGTAATAGTTAATATTTTGAACATAGGACAGGAATAGTAATAAAAATGTTTAGAGTGTGGCCATAGTGCTTAAAGTTTGAAATGGAATGGTAGGAAAGTTAATTGAAAATTAAATGGTAAAAATGTTGAGCTTGAGAAATGTGTCTTAGACCATAAAAGTGAATAAAAATACAAGGGAAACAGTGAAGAATTTCTTTTTTGGAGAAGGAATCAACTCTGAGTGTAATTAGAATGTATAAAATAACTTCACAGCAACCCAGTACACTATTTTAATGGTACTTTTGTGAGTTCCTCCTTTTACTAAAGGTCTTTTCTTTCCTGCATCTTGAACTGTGTTATAATTAGATGGAAGTCTGGAATTATTCACCAAGGAACCACAATGGTTGCAAATACTCAATTATTAGATGGTGTAAATGTGATACAAAAGATCCATACAGATGGTTTCCCACTGAGGAATGAATTAAAAGGTAGCCAGAAGCTAGAGGAAGAGGAGTTAAGCTCCCAAAAGACAGAAGGGAGTAAAATAAAGACATACAAAGCTTTTGAAAAGGGAGATGGCCTCTGGTGAGGCCAGCAACGTGCTGAGGTCCATTGCTTACTTTATCTGTACCTATGACTCTACCCAGGCCTAGTCTCTCTGAAGATCCAACCCACATGGATAGTGTCTCACCTAGAAATGAAGGGCATATGTTAATTTCTCTACCTCTTACCCTTGTACATCTGCTCATCCTAGAAAGGAAGGTGAAAGACCTGGAAGAGTGATGATGAAAGAAAAGAAAGTCTTGCTCCAATTAATTAAATCATTTTAATTAGTTTAATTAATTTTTAATTTTCTTCAGAGTTATAGAGAACAGAGACTCACAAGATCCTTGCACTCAGAGTTATTTTTAAGGGTGCTTTGAGGAAAGAAAGAGTTTGGGACCATTCTATAGAAAATCTTAAATTTCAAAATGAGAAATTTAGACCTTATTAGAAAGCTCTAGAATAGATGTTTTCACTTCAGAACAGAAAAGTTGGAATTAGTACTTTCAGAAGATTCATCTGGTGTTGATGTGGGGATGGATTGTATACTTATATCACTTTTCATCAATATGGAAATTATTCTTTATCCTTCATAGCTTTACTATCAATAGATCTTATAGCTTCTTTTAAAAAGTATCTTAAATATACCTCCATTTTCTTCTTTTTTTTTTTGCAATGTCATATTTAGCCATTGTCATTTTATGTTTTTCTCTTATTTGCTTTCTGACTCCAAACTTCCCTACTATTAGTTCTAAAATGCCAGAGTTATTTTCTTCTCAGTAACTTCTGTTGAGAAAGGTCACCCATTGAACTACTCAGAAAGCCTCTCTTGGTGTTCTAATTTCAATTAAATCAAAATCACCAATTATGAGTTCCAGGTTCTCTTGTGCCTTGCCCTGTATAATTTAATTTCTCTAATTTTTTAGAATTGCTTTGTCTACTGTGTGTTTTCCAGTGAGAATAAGTTTTTGGTCATTTCTCTCATTCATGTTTCTGCTTTTTATTATTCCCAAATGATAAATCAAACTTATGCAGTGAGTTCCTCATAGTGAAATCTCAGCTGTTCACTAGTAGATTGTGATTTAAAAATTTCAGTTAAAAAGATGTATAAACTATGCTAGGGGAATAAGAACTGTCGATCCTGTGACTGGAAAGTAACCCATCTTGTAGTACATTAGTAAAAGTCTGCTTTCACAGGTGTGCTAGAATAAATTGGACTAAATCAGGGATCTTACCTGTGTTCTTCAGCTTTCACATTTTGTCTACTGAGATAGGTTTGAATAAACATGTCTGTATCTAAATTTCACGTGCTTAGCTGTTGGTAATACACCTAGAAGTCTGAATGAACCTAGGCAGGCCTGTTACCTTCCTAAACCTAAGAAGGTCTGTAACCTTCCTAAAATTGAATGTAAAATTTTTGCTTATGTACACTTATGATATTATTATTTTTTTTTTTTACAAAGTGATAACCTATACTTTTCCTTTTTAAAAGGTGTTTTCCTTTATTGTCATGAACTGACATAAGCGAATTTGTCTGTATACATCTCTTAGGTTCTTTTGGCTAGGAATAGTAATAGACAATGGAGTTTGATGCTATAATGGTTAGCAGGGGCCTTTAATCTAACTATTAGGTTATAATGAAAAGAATCTCACACCCTGGTCTTCCACATATAATACATTTATTACATAACCAATTATAAATAGCAGGCATAAAACAACTCTTCTGTCAGCTTGAAGAAGTCCCAGTTTTCTATTCTTCAAGTGCTTTGACCTCTATATTGGATGAAAGGTTGACTGGAGGACGACATAACAGCTCTATGGAGGTTTTGATACTCTCATAGTCACATTGATCTACAGTGGCTATATTTTGGGCTGCTTGCTAATCAAGCTTTGACAACTTCACTAAGAATTCAGACTACATACCGTCATATTCTTATGTATTGTTCATGTAAGAGGTTGGAAGGAGGAGTGTTCTCAAAGTATTTTAGCCAATGCACATTCCTCAAATACCTTTCATTTTACCAATGAGAGCTCAATTCCAACATGTGCATCCTGATTAACAAGCCAAAAATTACACTAATAAAAATTCTTTTCTGGTATTTTCTAAGTTCAAGTAATGACCAACTTAATGAAAACAGAAGCAGCTGTAATGGCCTTCTGATAGATGTCTATATAACCTTCGCTGAAGTATGGATGCGTAAATAGGGTAACTGACTGTCCGGAGAATGGAATCATAATAATGATATAATGTCTATGCCAAAGAATTCTAAAGTTAATTACAGGTATTATAATGCTTATGCATATATCATACACTTATATCATTTTGTATAAATTCAGAGACATCATCATAAATGTTCTCTTTTTAGTACAATCTTTTGATTTTATTTTAGCTCTTTCAATTATTTGTTTGCAAAAAAGGTAAAAGTGGTATCGTGTTATGCCTATGTTTCAGCTTCTTCTTTTTCCTTTTTTAAATAAAATTTTATGGTAGCAACTAACTACAAATGACTATTTACATGTTTAAAATAATTTTATTGAGATATAAAATTTATACAGCATAAAATTTACCAATTTTAATCACAAAGTTCAATGAGTTTTAGTTACTTTACTGAATTATACAACCACCACATAATCCAAGTTAGAACATTTTGATCACCCCAATATGATGCATCCTGCGATTTCTGGTTGCATCCGTTTCCATTCCCCCTCTAGGTGACCGCTGATCAACTCTTTCTAAACAGATTTGCTTATCTTGGTTTTCTTGATATTGTGCAACAGGAATCCTTCCAACTCAAGAGATGAGTCTCTAATTACTTGTTTTATATTTCTGCATATCATTCTATGTCCATGAAAAATGATATAGTGTATATAATATATACAATAATGTATTCAATTATTTTCCTATTGATGATAATTAGTGAATTTGAGCATGTTTTCCATGTTTTAGGCCTTTAGACCTTTTATGTGCATGTCCATTTATATACTTTGCCATTTTTTTCTGTTTAGAGGTTAGCATTTTTTTATATCAATTTATAAGAACACTTTGTATGTTATAAATATTAGCCTTTTGTCCATTGCTGGCATTTTTTTCTATATTTATTAATTTCTAGAAAATTAATTGTGTTGGAGTATGTGTAGAGAATGCAACTTGGTCTTTATTTTAAGAGAATTTTGTTGGGATTGTCACTGTGAACAAGATTACTAATTATTATAAATATTCTATGAATATACACTGACCAAAATTCTGTTTCTTTGTTGGAATATATACTTTTGTAGTTTTTGAACTCTCATTAAGTACGTTATATTCAATTTACATGATTCAAACATACATTAATTGGACAGAAACATATTGAAGGCTCTCATAATAATCGCACTTTTTTCTAGGTTATCCAGGGACTTTAAGAAGTTTTGGCTTTGTGATTTAGCAGCTGTATTGGTTGTTACATACATTTATAACAGTTACATATCCACACACTGTTTTCTTTTGTCTTGGTCATATAGTAACTGATTATATTTCCTATTTATATTTCATTGGTTTTTTAATCTGATTAGTATATTTAATGTTAAATTCAGCTTTGCCCTCCTCCCCTTTACTTCCTGTCCCTCCATTCCTTTTGGTTTAACTTACATGATCTCTCATTTCCTAACTTTTTATTAAAATCATTTATTTTAAAATATCCTATAGCTTGACTTCCCTCTCCTCAAATCAGTGTTAGAGTCTCTTTATTGCTTATATTCAATTTTTTATTTCCATATTTTATTTTTTTATTGTTTCTGCTTTGATTAAGTTTCTATTCAATCTGTTCATCCTCTCTTTTGTTAATTTGGAAGTTCTTTTCCCTTTTATTTATTATTACATTTGGATGCTCTTTATTACTTCTCCTCCTATCTAACTAGTTTTTTTTGGGGGGGCAAGATAATGTAGAAACAATACTAATAGTAAATAACACTTTCCAATATTTTACTTGATTATGAATTTTTCTCCAGTGTTTTTTTTTTTTTTTAGATGAAACACATAGGTGATATATTGTCTTGAAGTCTTGTATACCCTAAAATATTTTTCTTTAACCTCAACCAGTAATCAATAAATTGTTTGGGTGTAGAATTCTTGAACTATAATCCTTTTCTTCAATGATCTCTGAATGCTATTACACTGCTACTAGTTAACATAGACTTAAATGAGATGTTTAGTACCATCTGACTTTAATTTCTATTTCAGCTAAATTATTCTTTCTTCTGAAAAGTCTATAATTTTTACATTGTTTTAAGAGTTCACGAAGGTAACCAGGGTATGCTTATTGTGTATTTTTTCTTGTTAATTCAGTTCTTGGTGAGCTCTTTCAATTTGCAGACTCAGGTCTCTCCCCATCAGGGGGAAATTTTCCTTCTAATATTTTTTTATTTGCTTTTCCTCCTTCTGTTTCTTTTTCATCCTATGGAACTCATAATATTCTCATGTGTTTCTGAATCTGTTCTTTAATTCTCCTACTTTATTTTCCCCTTGTGATTTTCATTTCTGTAGTTCGCTCTGTACTTTGAACTTCCAAGTCATTAATTTGGGTCTTAATAGTGTCTTATCCTTGACAGTTCTAAAAAATCTGTTGAATTTTTAAATTGGGAAATTATATCTTTGGGCTCTTGAAAGTCTTTGGCTTCGTGTGAAAATCCTCAAGTGCATGTATTTTTATTCAGATCTTAATTTATCTCTAGTAGTTCTAAATCGCAGGATATCTGTTCTGATTTTCTTGACTGATTATTAATCTAGATTTTCAGCCCATTTAGCTGAGTTGACAATTTATTTGGATTTTTTTCTGGGCTCAAGTCTACTAATTATAATATTTTAAATAGCAAGACTCTTACTATAGTAACTGCCTTATTGGTACATAATTGTATACGTCATCAGCAGTTTGACTGCTGGAAGAAATTCCCCTGATTTCTGGTCTCTCTTTTCTCTTCTCATTTTAGGAGTTAGCTTTTATCTCCTGGCCTTCTGGAGTCAGAAACCCAGAACAGTTGGGTGAGCATATGTAGATCTTTTTTAGAGGTATCTGATTTCTGAGAACTGGTCTCTTTCCAGAACCACAACTTTTTGTCCTTGGTTCTGAACTCTGAAGCTCTTTTTCAGATGCTTGTCTAGGCATAAGGAATAAAGTTTCTCATCAATTCTTTCTACTTGGAACACAAAAAAAGTTAAGATCTAATTTAAGCAAAGCAATCTCTATGACTCATCCGGTCAGAGACCTCCTTAGAAATGATTGGGAATTTCTGAAAAATCAATAAGTATATCATTTGTGGAACATAAGCTAATTCAGCACAGAGTGTAAGATTTTAAAAATAAGTCTACTATAAATTATGTGGAATTGGAAAGCAAGAAAAAATCCACTGTCATGTGTTTTGTGTTCATAATCCTATGTTCATTGTTTTATTGGATTTTCAAAGGAGTCTGTGACCCATACAGTAACTGCTTCTTTAGGTAATAAAAACTCAAACTGCCAAAACCATAGTTCTCCATGTCTTCACTTTTTCTAGGAATGACTTTGTATGTGAATGACAATGACTATTTAAAATTCACAGGGCTATTATTTGCCCATCTAATCTAACAGACAATAGGTTTCTACCCATTTCAACCAATTTATTTTTCCTGTGGGAAAAACACAAATTTAGCTTTCTATATGGACTCTGCCAGATACTAATCCCTTTTTTAGGAAAAACAAATATATCTCAAGCCCTCTGTAAGTCTTGATCTTTGAAATTATCTGTATCCTAATGACTTATCATTATATTGATGAAATGATTAATGAAAAAGCTTTCTAAGAAATTCTTAATGTCCCACATCTCAGGATTTGAACGAACTTTGAAGATCCTTTAGTCCAATTTTTATCAATGGCAAGTGCCTTCATTCCCTAGAGGGGGTAACTCAATACCCGTGGGCAGCCAATCCATTTATTGGAAAACTCAGATGGTTAAAAAGATCTTGATATGTTGAGCTTGGATCTATCGTTGATTCTAGTTCTACCTTTAGAACATCTGTTTTGCAGAATAATGCTACTTTTATAAAAACGAGCATATATCTTTACAAAGTTTCTAAGGAGGAATATGTGCTTAAATGCTATATAAAGTGGAAGCTTAAAAGCTATGTTGACTTTTCATGTAATTTTAACTTTGACTATTCTAAACCAGTTGGCCAAGATAGGCATAAATGTTGAGTCATGTCTTAGGAAATTTTATTATAAAACTTAGGATTTTAGTGCTAGAAGGTTTACACATATACCTCCTAACTCATTACCTTTATTTTACATAGGAAGATATTGAAATCCAGGTAAGTGACATTTCTTTAAAAAGTCAAGGCCACTGCTGCCTGAAATTCAGATCTCTTGAATTGAAGAGACTAAAGAATAACTGGAGAAGACAGAAAGACTCAAAAAATGTAAAAATGTAGATATCAAAGAGTAAATGAATGATCTATAAATGTCAGAGACACATATACACAGATTTGAGATGTAAAAAAAAAACCAATAAATATAGCATCATTATTCATTGAATATAAACTAGTTACTGTCAGGTACTATACTACTTTAAAAATAAGTACATTTTGCATAAATCATGTTCATAAGAAACTTGCAAACGTCTTACAAAGATAAAACCTAAGTAAATAATTAGTATTTGCTGTTACTTAGACCTAGCCCAAGATGGAAAATGACAAAGGAAATAATATTTTTAAATTCATGATGGCTTAAAAATCAATAGTAGTGCTAAAATGACTGAGCTGCTGAGTTATTAATTTTTTGACAAAAAAGAAAATATGCTAGAAGTTAGAAATAACTAAGTAAAAATTTCTGTTAATAAAGAAAATTAGATATTTTTTCAAATATAAATGAATCTTAATTAATGAGTCCAGATGACATGTGTCCATGTACTAAGGGAGTTCACCTGTTGAATCATTTATGGGTGAAAAGCCAGGAAGAACTAATCAGACTAAAAAGTAGACCAGAGAATACAAAATAAAATAAAAGTCTTTTACTTTTGCTCTGGAACTGTTAAGGGAAGATGATTCAAAATCGATTTTCTTTGGTATAGATGATATTACTTTTAATATGATTAAATAATGCTTTTTCTGCTGGTTGGATATGCATCCAATGAAACACTGGCTCTTCAACAAAAACTGTTCTTTTTTTATGGACTGTGAAGTATGTCTAGTCTGTGAGCCCACACATGGTAACATGTAATGCAGTATACTCAAAACTATTAAAAAACAAACACACAGCAAACTTTTACCAAAGAAATTCTTTATTTTGATTACTTACGTCACTGTTGTTGGATACAACAACCTCTAGATTGTAATTCTTTGGGGACTAGACTCGTGTTTTATTTGTCTTTGTGTTCCTATTAAAGTATCAGGCTGAGGTCATACTTTATTTCCATTTTCCTTTCTTAGGAATATTTGAAGAGCACTGGCTAAGCAGTGCAATATTTATTGAACAAAACTAAAAGAAATCAAAATGAACAAAATACTTGTATATGATATCACCCCACATGGCACATAAACAACCTTCCTCCTGTAGTGAATGTAATAATTTTACCATGAAGAGATAACCAATTGCAAAACTATTTTCAGTTATACTAGCAGGTATAAAAACACCATGTGATTTCATTTCATCAATACAGTGGACAAATAAGAATTATTGTTTCTTTTACTTTGTGGCTCTGGTGAGTCCTCAGGAAGTATAGTTGAAAAATCAATTTTTTTTCAGGCTGAAATCTTTGCTGGTTACAGTTCAGGGATTAGAGAAATCCATTTTGAGGAAAACATTGGTCTGCCTGAAGGCACCTTTATAACTTATTTTCTTGAAGTGCTCAGATGGCTTCCCTTTTGGATGAATATACAAGCCAGGATTTTCAACTGTCAATAAAGAATTTCCCTCCTGCTCTTTATGTTATAGGTAATCAAACCTGAGGATTTTCCCTTCACTCAACAACAAAGGCTAGAGGGTTAAAATGTGTCCCAGTTGCTGTTTAGATCTTTCTATAACCTACCAATATAGGTTCTATTTGAAAAATTTTGGTCTAATGAACATGTTCTCCATCCACTTGTCTAGGAAGACTAATCTCCATCTTTGTAGTATAATTTTAAATGTCGCTTACTTGATCATAAATAAGTCTAGGTAAGACTAAATTCAATGAGGGAGTGAAAGGTAAGGTTGACTTAATAGTTTTGGTTATTCTGAGCATCAAAATCTTTAATAGTTAGGCAAGGTCTATTTCATAGAGAATTTTGTAACTATGCCTGGAGCACTGACCTCAACAGAACTCACGTTCTGAATGCAAATTATATGTAGTTTCCTGTTCATATAAGCTGTGTTGTCCTTACTAAGTAACTAAAAATTGTCCAGTTTGCCTCCAGGAAAAACAGAGCTTCTAGTGGTAACATAGACTTTTATTGACACTATATTGTAGCATCTAGTACAGTGTCTAGTCGAAAAAGTTATTTAATAATTTTTGATGAATAAAAATATTTATCATAGCAGGAGTTCTGTAAATTACCACATAATTGATGAAAGAGGTTTTTTTCTTTTCTTTTCATATATTTACCTGTAAGAAGCCACTGGTTCATAGCCCTATCATGAGATACTTGAACCTAATGCAGGAATATTAGGAATAAAAGTGTAGGAAAGACAATGGCATCTAGCATAAGTTTTTCTCATAACTATAAGTTTATTCAACTGATTTGGGTATACACTATAGCATTGTGAAGAACATTATAGCATGGTTCCTTTAATTCAAAATCCCGACTCCCTCAGGGAAAGGGTAAAGTTATTAGCAACAAATGACCAAGGTGGTATTGCACATCCTCTGTCTGCGCATTCTGGCTTCTATGTTGTTCTGTCTTGCCTAACCTGCGCTGTAACTGTTTTGAGGTTTGGAACAGACTGAGCATTTCCTGGTTTTATTCGCCCTGTTGTCATTTCTTTTCTTCTTACCCTGAAAGTGCTTGCCTCAGTCCTTAAAGAATTTGATGTTTTCATTACAACATTCACAATTTGAAGTCCTTTTCCTTTTGATATTGGAGGAGTTTGGGTGAAGCAGGAATTCTGGTATTTGTGTGCATTAACATCAAGTTGAAGTCCCTGGGAGCTGTCCACATGACTGTATGGGGAAACATTTTCTAGTCAGCCATAGTTTTAGGAGGGAACACGAATGTCTTCTGGGCTATGTACTCATTCCCTAGACAGCATCCTTTCATTGCTCAAATGCTGACTGAATCCTCACACAGTTCCCTGCCTCTCATCGCTGCATCTCCAGAGAAGAAAGGGAAAGTTGTTCTGTGGCTTACTCAGATATATGGCAGATGGTTTAACATTTTTGTATCCATATGTTTGCTTGTATGTATTCTTGTATGTGTATGTATGTGAGAAATAAGCACACTACTTGTAGAGTATAATTCACTAAGAGAATAAAATCAATAATCATAATTGTAATCTGACTTAAGGCTGAATATCACACCATGGTTCTCCATTTCTCTGTATTCCATAAGATATGTTACTGAAGAGCAGTGGCAATCTCCGTAAGATTTTTCCAGATGGGACCATCTGGAGCTTAGACTTTAGATCGTATCTACTTATAGTTTTTTTTTTCCTTTGGTTTCTCACAGTTATGGATTTGCCTTCTCTGCTTCTGCCCTGTGTTGGAAAAGCCTTAAAGCTCAATTCTGATCCACCCAGGAGTTACTCTTTTTACAACATTGCATACGGAAACTGTGAATTACACTCTAGGATCAGGAAATTCTTCTGGAAGCTTAGTTTCTCTGATTACACAGAAGTTACCGGGGAGCTTTGTAGCCTTTCACATAGAGAGATGCCCATTCTCATTAGCTTTAGAAATCTCTTCTGATGTGGACGTTACCTTCTTGTTTCTCAAAAGTATGTCAAGACGTTTGTTCTCCAAGGAGGCATCTATATACCTCAGAGTCTGACAAGACACACCAACTTATTCTCATGGATCACTAGATGTTCAGTGACAAGTACGTACTAACACTTCTTGGGTTTCAGATAAAGCTGTGTCCATAGAAGCCCATATGGTCTACATGTCTTCGCCTTGCTTCCAATTTTCTGCAATAATTTTTACTTCACATCAGACTACCCAAGGATACACAACTAGTAATTAGCAGGATGATAACTAGAACCCTATCAGTACATAGCTCTTTTCGCAGCAAATAAGTCCTTGGCTGTTGGCAACAACGTGTATTTAATGTATAGACATAAATTACACTTTCAGGCTATGCAAGTCATAAAACAAGAAAATGACAGAAAACATCTGGTTTATTATGTTTCCTTATTGTTTGGTTTCGCTGAGGATTTTCCATTTTTGAAAGAGAGAGGTGTTGTAGAGAATCCACAATGAAGAGATAATTTTCCTTTGTATTTTGATTGAGCCGAGATATTCATCTACCTTGATTTTAAGCTCAAAAGCTTCTAAACTGATCAGCAGCTGTTTATTCAAGAGGGTACTACCTCTTTGAATACAGAACAAAATATAGTTATCTTTAAAATTTCACAAGATAATAGGGGAAACAGTGGCTTCTTTGTGGTGAAACAGCACATCTTGGCATGAGAAATCTGATTAGTACAGCTTTCTGAGTTGTCTTAATAATCAATATACCTCATTTCATAAATGATATGGCTCCTGAAATTCATTTTGTAAATTATTCTCAATTCACCTTCTGACTCTTTTATCATAATTCTTTGTAGATACTGATTTTGACCATAAACTTGCCTTTAAAAATAGAGAAAAGTCTAGTATGCTATATGCAGTGTAATAAAGAGCAAATATAACTGGTTTCTTTTTTTCCATGTCTAGAGTAGTAAAAAAAAAAATTTGCTAAAAGGAAAAATTATTTTAGCTTAAATAGCTGATGAGTAGAACAAGAATTGTTTAAAACTGCATTTTCCTTTAAAAAAAATGAGTAATCTGTACAATCACTGATTTCTAAACCACTAAACAGTATAGATAAAAGTTGCCAAACTATAGTCAATTGGGCCAAATTAGGCCCAATGCTTGTTTTTGTAAAAAAAAGTTTTATTAGAACACAGCCATATTCATTTGGTTATTGTCTATACCTATTATGCTACAATTACAGAGTTGAGCAGTTGAAAACAGCTGTATGGTACCCAAATTCAACCTGTTCATTATCTGACCCTTTATAGGAACAGTTTGCTGATCTCTGGTATTTTTATAAAGTATTGTGATTTCATTCACATTATTAGTCTATTTGTCATTCACTTAATCTTAATTATATTTTCTTTAAAGTGTTAAATTATTTGCTAAATAAAAACGACTCAACCATTTTCAGGTATAAATATGCCTATTAACTGCTTTTTGTATTCTTTTGACCAAAATATAGTTGTGCATAATCGCAATAAGATACATTCTGTGCTCTTTGCTGCCAATTAGAATAAATAAAAAATATATATATTTAAGAACTGATTTTCCTGGATTGTGGAAAATTTCTTATAACTGATTTAAAATATACTCTGTGGTATACTTTGTGTTTCTTGAGCTTCAGCGAGGTTTGGGATAAGCCTAAAGTCACACAGATGGAAAGGCCAATATAAGTACGTACATTATCTTTCTTGTTTATTTACGGGCTGAGTCATCAGGCAACTGTGATTTCTTTCAGTTTGTGCTCTGCAGAGATAGACATGGCATCTTCCTTTATGGCTGTAAGGATGCTATATGAAATGCATCTCAGAGATCTGGGCATGTTTATTTAGAATGTTACTGCAGGGTTTTGGAAAAAGACCAGTGTTCATTCTGCAGCACCCTCTGCTCTGCCGGCAAGACTCAGTGGGCACAGTTGGAACACTTGTGTTCCAAGGATGTTTACATTAGTGATTGAATATTTAGGATACATATTTAATATCTACTCATTTTCTCTTTGCCAATAGATTTAGAGTGTAACCAGTATATTGGGCCTGCAGGTATTACATTTCTCAGAGAACATTTAGATTCTGTGGAAATAAAATAACAGCAATATTATTCCAGCTTGACTGTAACTTCCAGTGACTAATATTTATTAGTTAATGGATACTAACTTGTATTAAAATGTAAGAAGCTGTGTAATTATGCAATGATTGTCTATAAACAGAAAATAGAGACTAAAATTTAGAAGCAAGTTTAAAGTTTACAATACCTAAACTCTGTATTTCAGATACTCAGTGTTGTATTTTGAGATAAAAATGAAATATTTCACCTCTCTAAAGTGATTCTAAACATTTAATGTCTACAAAAACCATAGTACTTTTTAAAAAAAGAATGCATGTGATAAATAAGAAAAACACATATTGATTTAGGTATCATTTTCGAATGCCCAAAACAAAACAAAACAAAACTCTGCATAATTAAATGCTGATGATTGTCTTCATTTATGGATATCAGCTCTTGAACAGTTCTTACCTAATACACATACAAGATACAAGTAGGCTAATACACAGAAACAAACATATATGTGCATGCTTATACACACATTTTAAGAACAAAGTTAAATATACTAAGGTTTAGGCTTTCTTTTTTCTCCATAGGAGAATTTCATATTTGAATTTTACATTGACCTACTTTTTAAAAAATGTAAAAGAGAGGAAAATGGAGATTGATTCTATCTTTTGTATGGAAAATATTAGAAATAGAGGTAATGAGATAATGCCGAGAAAGTCATACTAATTAAAATAGAGGTGGAAGATAGCAAAATATGGAACAAGAGATTTATGACACAATTAGTTTGGGCTTGAATTCTATTATTTACTATGTTTTCATAAATATAATGAAAGAGGTACTATGGTAGAAATTATTAACCAGGCTGATGTGACGCTGATTTCTTTAAGGTTGCAGTAAAATTACTATTGTTTGAAGTCCAAGGTGAGGGTCTTCTATCATTGACATTCTAAATCTAGCCCCTGGCACTGACTTCACCTCAAGGTAATAACCTTCTCCTTAAGCGGTTAGGATGTGCGTTTCTCTAAGAAATGTAGCCAACAGAAATTTGATATTGGTATACTTTTATGGTATAACATTTGTTTAAAAAGACAAATATTACTAGCTTATCAGGTATGAAAACTTTGATGTTTTATTATTATACTTGGAAGTTAATTTAGGATGGGGCAAGCAGGCAGGAAGAATAAATTTAGTGAGAATGTCAGGTCTATGAGGAAAAGAATCCTTGCATATTTTATTCAGTGATATAGTCCAACCACCCAAGTGCATCATTAACATTTTTTGTTATTGTTTTTGACAGAAACCAGGATACCATTTTTTATGTTAATTTTATTGTTCTTTGTTCAGCATTTGAGTTGAATGATTAGTTCAATTATTTTCTCTTCTTGGTTAAAAATTATAGCATTTAAGTCTATGAATTTCCCTTTAAGTATAGTTTGGCTATATACCATAAGCTTTTTTGTAAAAAAAAAAAAAATTAAATATTTGTTTTTTAATTGCATTTGACATGTAATATTTTCAGGTGTACAGCATAGTGATTAGTCATTTATATAACTTACGAAGTGATCTTTCTGGTAAATCCAGTACCCATCTGACACCATAGTTATGACAATACTATGTCATAGTATTGTCATATATTCCCCATGCTCTACTTTACATCTCCATGAGTATTTTGTAACTACCGATTTGTATCTATAATTCCCTCCCTGCTTCACCCATACCCTCTCCCCAGCCCCCAATCTAGCAACCATCAAAATGTTCTCTGTATCTATGAACATGTTTCCGTTTTGTTTGTTCCCTTATCCACATATCTAGATTCCACATATAAATGAAAAACATATAACATTTATCTTTCTATGTCTGACTTACTCCACTCAGCATATCACCCTTTAGGTCTATCCATGTTGTTGCAGATGGCAAGATTTTACTCTTTCTTATCGTGGAGTACTATTTCATTGTATATATGTACTACCTCTTCTTTATTCATTCATCCACTGATGGACACCCAGAACACCTATATATATTAGCTATTGTAAATAATACTGCAGTGAAAATATGGATGCACATATCCCTTAGAAGTAATATTTTGGAGTTCTTTGAATAAATATCCAGAAATGGAATTACTGAGTTCTTCTTTGTCTCTCGTTATAGTCTTTGTTTTAAAGTTTATATTGTCTGATATGTGTTTCTACCCCAGCTATTTTTTTTTTCCATTTTCATTTTTATGAAATATCTTTTTCCATTCTTTTAATTTCAGTCTGTGTATGTCTTTTGATCTGGTGACTCTCTTGTAGGCAGCATATGTAAGGGTCTTGTTTTGTTATTCATTCAGCCACTTTATGCCCTTTGATTAGAGCACTTAATCCATTTACATTTAAATTAATGTCAATGTATATAAAGTTATTGCCATTTTATTATTTTTATTTTTGATCTTTTTTCTCTTTTCCTTCTTAAAGAAGTCCCTTTAACATTTTATTATACTGGTTTGGAGGTGTTTAACTCTTTTAGCTTTTTCTTGTCTGGGAAGTTCTTTATCTGTCTTTCAATTCTAAATGATAGCTTTGCTGGGTAGAATAATCTTGGTTGTAGGTCCTTGCTTTTCATCACTTTGAATATTTTATGCCAGTACCTTCTACGCTAGTTTCATTTCCAGAAGTTATGGGGAATTTTTTTCTCAGCACTGGAACCCTGGGCTGGGGAGCCTTGTGCAATGCTGTTGATTGTTTTTGACAAACATGCCCAGGTAAAAGGCAATTTTCACTGGGTGAGCTCTAAGTTAGTTCAAATGAAGACCTGTTTAGTAAGTAGGGAAACTGTCAGACAGATCATATAATTACAATTTTCAGAGATGAGGCTTTGAAAGAGCCATCCTGACCCTTCCAATGGCTCCTAGTCTTCTAGTGATCACTGTAATTGTGGGTTGATAAGTTTTGAGGCTACTGCAGAGCTAGGGAGAGATGATGGGAATAGGGCAAAATAAAACATCACAAAGCTCACTGTCCTTATCAAGATTTAGTGGGTTTGTTGTTGTTGTTGTTGTTGTTGAATAAAAGCTCCCTACATTGTTGCAAGGCCTTGGTTAACTTCCAGAGTTCTGAGAAGTTGACTTCAATATTTTTCTTTTGCTAGTGTTTTAGTTATGTTTATAAAAGAAACAATTTTTAGAGGTCCTTATTCCACCACTCACTGATATCATCCCTAACTTGTTTTCTAATCACCAAGAAGTTAAGTCCTACATGCAGTAAAATAAAGAAAAGAAGAGGATTAAAGCACTGGGAAAAGGAAAAGGGTTTATTTGGGGTATCTAAAAAAAGCAAAAATGTATGCATGTTTTCTTTATAGAAGAGACCAAGTACTACTCTTTTATGGATTGATGCCTGAAGGAATGCTAAAAGATACAAATGGCATATTTTGTGAATCTTTTAGTAGATTCATACTAGCAGGGCAAATCTTTCTATGTGAAAAGTAAATGTAACTAATCCTTTTCTTTCTTTTTTTCATCCATTGTTTTGTTTTTAAGAAAGAATAAACAATCCAAATAAAAATATTGGCCAAGGTAAACTGTATATATTAAAATCTAAGCAAATGAAACAAGTTAAATTCAAAGCTATGGTTTAAGGACAATTATTTTAGGGGCAGAAAATACTTTTAAAGGCTAGACTTTACCATAATTCATAATTTCCACATTCTTTCTATACTTGGACCAAAAAAGGTCTAGGTCTCTCTAATTTACAACTTAAATTCCATCTTAGAGCTTGGCTTACTGCCACCTCAGAAAGTGATCTAATAAACTAATTCCTACTGGGTTTTTAATTACCGATAATTGTCTGATGCAAAACCATTAAAGGCATAACCCTTATGTCACTATACCCTTCTGTGAATCATACAGGAAATTAATTTCAGGGAATATTGCCTTTGACGACATATCTACCCTCTCCCCACCCAGTACTCCTGGGAGTCTTTGAAATATGGAACAAGCACTGTTGATACTCGTTAGCATTTTTATCACAAGATTAGCAGAAGAAAATGATTAACATGACAGAGAACAGCAAAAGGAGCACAGCTAATAGAAAGAGATGGCTTTAAATTCGCATAATTCAGATCTAATGCTCACCAGCTGAGTACTTTCAGGAAATTTCCTGACTTCTCTGGACCTGTTTCCTCACCTTTGAATTGGAGACAACATGTACTTCATGTAGGGAAGACTAACTGGCATCTCTCGTATAAGCTTACAAGAAATTAAAGAAAGAACAGTTATTATTGAGGCACTATTAGTGAGTGTGTTTGTAGTTATGGTCATGGTCACCATTCAGTGGCACACAGAGGCTGAAATTCCACATGAGCTAGATGACATTAGAATGTCTATCACTTCACTTGCATAATTAAGGAGGCAAGCCATCCTTAGGACTCTTCTGCCACAGGAGTCTTGGTGGTATGGATTTGTGCTCACTCATGCAGGGTGCTCTTTAGCAGTCACCAGAAATGCAAGTAAGGGAAACTGTCCTTCTTCCAGGAGTGTTCAGTTAATCCAGCAATTCTGGAACATCTTAAGTTGAGTTCTTGAAATCCTTAATCACATTAAAGTCTACCATCATTACTAATTTCAGTCTTAATTATGGGCAGATGGAAGAGACCTTATTGTTTACATATATGGGTATATATATATGTTTATATGCATGTATAATTTTATATGTTTATATATACATATACAATTATGTATGTATATGTACATATCATTTATATATGTATATATGTATATATGTGTATATATACATTCTTTTTTCTTTCTGAAAAACATTATTTTGATATAACAGACAGGGAAAGAAGCTGGCCTGAAGGAGCCAGTTTGCCTTAGTGTTTCTCTTCCTCCATGCCATCATCATGATATTTATGAGATCACATCATATCCTGATAGTGACAAGTCGAAGCCACTCTGCCAGTGCTCTAATTTTAGAATTGTGCACTTAGAATTCTGTAATCGAATGGTATTTACATTTTGGCAAAGACATTCTACAGATAAAAAATCTTACATGAAAGGTTTTCACTTCAATGGGACATTTCACACTCATAATTATTTTTGGTTAGGAGATTTACCTCATTTTTTCTGACATGCATGTAATATTTGGCCTTTTCTTTGGTTGGAGAAGAGATAAGTAGTAGGAGTCTTCTCAGGGTCTGGAGCCTGATCCAAAAGTAGAAGGGTGGAAATTGAGAGGATGATGAGGATTGAAGAGATAGTTATTAGTAGAAGATAGGGAAACAAACAAACAAATAAACAAACAAACAAAAACAAAAAAACATTGTGCAGATGGCAACAAGGGTAGGAAAAATTTTAAATGAGACACTCAGGTGTCTGGCTGGGGTACGGGATAGATTTCACTATTTCTTTGTATGTGAGATAGAGAAGAACATGAATTTTGGATATGCCTATAGAATGTTAGGTATACCATCCCATCAGGTAGTTGGAAATAGCAGTATGCTGTTCTGAGATGTAGACATGTGGGGCATCAGTGTATATGTGGTATTCGAAGCTAAATGAGTAGATGAGATATTAAGGAGACTCTATATGAGAAGTAGGTGGCAGACAGAACCTGAAGGAACAGCAACAATAAAAGAGATGTCAGAATAAGAGGACTAACATGAAAGACTCAGAAGAACACATGCCAGTATGGCAGGAGAATCAAGAGAGAGTCATGCTATGAAGCCAGAAAGGAGGAAGGTTTCGGAAGAGAGGTTGAGAACAACAGCTGCAGTAACTTCCTAACTGGTCTCTCTGCCTCTAGTCTCTTCCCTATGCTTACTGGTCTCATTCTGCTGTCCAGATGATTCCTCTTATACAGAAATCTATTCACACTCTCAGGCTTGCAGTTATTAGATACCTGTAGCATACAAGCTTTCATACATTAAAGAATCATCTAAGCCTATTAGGCTATTGAAAAACCAGCTCTGGGCTTCATACACAGAGATGCTAATTTAGAATATCTGGACCCAAGAATATGCCTTTTAAAAAAGGCTCCCAGATGAATTGATACTTTATGAAACAGTGGCCTAGGGGATAAGTTTAAGTTCCCTAGCATAAGATACATGGCTTTTTGTTTTCTGGCTCCACTCTCTACTTCCTTCCTTACCATTTTTTTTCCCACTTCCACCCCAAATCCATCATAAACTCTGTATCCTAGCAATGCCAGAAATGCAAAGATGGGTTGGGGAGTTGGGGAAACTCCTTCCTAGGAAAGAGACTAGCCCATGTAAAGGGACCAAGGTGAAGTAACATAAGGTAGGAGAAAATAGGGAATAGTCCAGTTTGAATGATCATAGTATACATACAGAAACAGGTCTGAAAAGAGGAGTCAGACTGTGGAAAGCCTTGAATGTTGCGGAATTTACCATTGTTCTATAGCAAACTGGGATCCTTGGCCCTTTAATGCTTTGTTTGTTTTACTGGTTTATCCTTTTCTTTTTTTATCTTGGGTGTAGGTATCAGCCCCCTCATTATTATTGAAACTGTGTCTTTACGTCTAATTTTTTTCTGAATCTGGACTTCATGAGGAGGAATCCAAAAATAAAAATCTGATTTTATATAAAGACGTTTTAAATTTATGGAATGATTGGAGGGCCTTGAATTATCTAGAATTAAAGTTAGTTACAGTCACAAGGCAATTAATCAACTTTCAATTTTCCTAAGCCTCCTTAAGAGGCAGGTAAGCCACTGTGATTGTTCTCTTAACCTTAGTCAAAGAAAAAAAGAGCAAGACATAGCTCAAGTGGCCAGTGTTCAGATTCATCACCATAAAAGTGAACACCATGTATTTTTCTCCAAGGGAAGATTTCAGCCCAGCAAGGTCCAAGAGAACATACGAGCACCTTATGTTGAACACACACTTAGAGAACTGGATGGGTTTTGCCATCTGCTAAGCCTCACATAGCCTCCAGTTTGAAGTTGATGCAATGTCAGAAGCTGATTTAAGCAGCTTACATATGTTGCACTTCAGGAAAAACATTGGACATTGGGGATTCTGAAAACAATTCTAGGCATTTGGGGTCCATTAATGCTTATTGTTTATGACAAATATGCCCAGTTGTCATATTTTCCCCACCTTAGATTTAAGTGCAGGGTTTTCTCTTTTGCTTAGGAAAAAAAAAAAAATCCTATTATCTTGTGTATTTGCTGGAACTGTGATTATCATTCATTAAAGCAGATAAGGTTATTTTAGTTAATCACAACCTTCTTTTGTTGTTTAAAGTTTGACAGAAAATACCAGTGCTATGACATACTTTGGAAAATTATTCTATAGATTTTCCATTACTGATAATGTTTTTAAAAAATCTAGATGCATAAAAAATGGATACATTTATAGTAACTGACCTTTAAAATTCTTAAGGGTTCTACATGTACACTGAACATTTTGCCAATCACACAACTTGTCCTCCAAGGCCTTTTATGTTGTGTCCATACCAACCTTTCTAGCCTATTTTCCTCTCCAGTGAATCTCTATACAATTGCAATTCTTCAAACATGTTGGATTTTTTTTTAAAAAAATCTCTAACTATATCTGCTAATGCAGTTTTCTCATTTAGATTTTCCTTCCTTCCTTTTCTGCTTTTACCCCATCATCTCTCTCTCTGTTGATAACTTTCTATTACTAAGGATCAGTTCAAGTCCCCTTCACCCATAGAATCTTTTAAGATCACTTATAATTTTTTCATAGCATTTAGCATGGCCTGCCTTATCTCATAGTTATAGATATATGTAAGATCTGCTTAAGATCTGCTTTTAAAGGGTCATCTTTTCCTTTATTATATAAATAACAATCCATGTCCCCATCTTGTGAATTTAAGATCCCCCTCATGTGTATCTTGGGAAATTCTGAAAATTTCGAAAGCACGAGTACCAGCAGTTGCAATAAGAAAGAGTATTAATTTTTTCATAATTTTTCAGCTTTTAAGAAATGAATTATTTCTCATTCAAACTTAAATTTTGGAATTCCCTTAGAAAATGTATAGATCTGGACACTTTCGTACATAAGAAAACAACTGGCTAGTGGCCAAATTTTAGAAAGACATGAACATCCAGGTTCCACTCAATCCCTGGTTTATATTTTCTGCCACAATGTCATGTCTGCTTTGTTAATAAATACTACCATAGCAATTCACCCAGGCCTGCCAATAGCTTATCCCTCCTCCACTAAAAAACCTTCTTTCTCTATTTTCTCTTTATATCTCATCTCTATTAGCAGTAACAACAACAACAACAACAACAACAACAACAAAACATTTGACAAAATATCTCTATAGAATTGTACAATTCTCTGAATGAAGTTAGTTTTTACATTATGAGATGAAATATTAAGCATTTCTTTCTAGTTGAGGGATTGATGAAGAACAGTAGGTGGATACTTGCATTACTAATGACTAAACTATTCATCTAAGTAGTAAACAAAGATCTAAGATACAGGTCTCTATGGTCAAATTTTAACTTCTACTTTTGAAAGACAGAGGTTTCTTATAACAAGTGGCATAAAGGTAGGATCACTCCAATGAGTGAGGGTTAATAGTTTGTTATTGACAATATTTAAAATTGCCAGTGCATGGTGATAAGAAAAAGAAGACTGACTTTCCTTACAGTTGATTCTATTACTGTTCTTAAATTTGTCTACAGACAAATATACCCTCTTACTGCCTGCACAGGGGGAAGAGAGGGGATGGTAAGAAAGGCTGCTCCCATTACTCTCCCTGCCACTTTCACTACTTGGATTCTCTCAAAATGGTAACTCTCCTTGATTTAATAGCTTTGAGCATGAGAGTCCATCTGCAGAACCAACAGCGAAGGAGCTCACAGCGCTTTGGGGCAGAAAGAGAATGACTCAACATTTGTTTACATACTTTCCTGATTTCTAGGAATATATATTTATTTCTTTAAGACAAAATTCTTATTCACCTGGATTTCTGTGCAGGATTGTATCTAGAAAGCACCTGTTCAAATGTGTGCTCCCAGAGCGTTTATGTTCTTGACTTGAATATATAGCCTTTGTTTAAAGTTTTTGCTTTTCCAAGACTCATGGAATTTTTTTCTCAAAAATTTCTTAGGCAATTGTCTTCTATACATCCAATGCACAATTTGTGTTAGAAAAATGTGGACTTGGACTAGAGGTTGTGGGTTAGAATATTATAGTTCATGCTACCTTTTCTGCCCAGGGTCATGCAGGGCAAAGGTTTTACACCAAAAACAACAATGAAAAGAGCTTTAGAAACTACTACTACTATGAGCTATAAAATTGGAAAGGCTATTTAGTTCTCTGTGCCCTAATTTTCTAATTTGTGTGTTGGAGAGAAGAATGCTCTGTTTTTCATTAGAGTTATTGTATAGATTAAATAAGATAAACCAAGTTAAACACTAAGCATGATGTAGGGACTAGGAATACTTATGTACTGTTTGTGGGTGTAGAGTCCAGTACAAACCAGCATATAGTGTATACTGGCAGAACTTAATCAGATTAAGTACTTAAAAAAACATATATATTAACCTAATTCCACTCTTTAGACTAGGTCCCAGAGAAATTTTCATGTTGCATTATAAAACGACAAGTCAAGTTTCCCCTGTTGTTAAGTGGACATGGAACACTTATGAAATTCCTACCATGTGCATAGGTTGCCTCATTTAATCCTTGAAATATACAAGATTATTATTTTTTCTGTTTAATAATTGAGAGAAATTATTCTCTATGAGGTTCTTTAAATAAGGACACTGTAAATAATAGGTAAATTTGTGTTTTAAACTCTGGTGTATTCTTTACTCCATTCCAATACTTCATACAATATATAAAAAGAGTAATCATCTCTCTTATATTCTCCTCATAGATGTTGTGTGGATGAGTTCATACATTTTATCACATGACTTTTCTACTTTGTCTCTCTGTTATCTTTTTCTATTTTTATATATTATCTCTTTTCGCCCATTCTTTATCATTTATACTTTTTCCCCCACTTCATTGAAGATATTTAAAGTTACCTTTAAGTATATATACATATACTTTTAATAGCATGTTGAAAGATAAGAAAAAATTACTTATACTAATAGCTACAAATAAAGAGAGTGGGATGTCAGCTATTATTTAAAATGAAAAAAATCAACTACCTTTTTAGATGTCAGCCAGGTCAAACTACTCATTTCCTTCTTTTTTTTAAATTGACTCAGCAGAATAGAGCCTTCTGTATTTTAATAAAATGGCTTTAGGAACAAGGTCCAAGTTCATTGATTCCTGTTCTAGCTCCATGCATTTCTCACTTACTTTTATAAAGAATAAACTGTATCATTTTAACTTTGAAAATGGAATTTAAATTTTACCAATTAAATAATCTCCACCTTTGGGTAAAGGATATTTTTTTATAAAACTATGTTTTACTAATGGATTGGTCAATCTGTATTAAGAGTTTTCAGGTGGACTTAACTTTCCAAATGTCAATTTTTCACATATGATCTGATGATGACTTAGTGCTGCAACAGTCCTTTGGACTGCTTACAAACAAACACCTCATCTTTAGTCATGGTTACTTGCTTGTATTCATTTCATAACTTGCAGGTAATGGCATGGGGGAGCACAGAAAGTAGTTCACAATGAGTTTCATTATGGAAGAATAATGCTCTGGCCAAAAAAAAAGAGGGATGGATTAATAACAAATGTTCTCCATTTGTATTTGGTGCTGAGCTCTGTGAATTATTTATGTTTCTAGGCACGGCCTGGGAAGTATTTCAATGAAGCCTAATTTGTCAAGGTTACTTATACGTCACCATATTTTTCCTAACTATATCTTTCTGGATGGTACCACACATAAATATTTTCATTGTGCTGTGCATTTATTTGCAATATTAATGGCACTGTAAAATGTAGGATATTAGCACCTCTTTAACCAATGTCAGCCTAAGAATTAAGATTGGAAACACTAGTGCCTTCCTTTTAGAAATATGGAAGTTAACTTTGATTATTATTCAGCTTTTGTGGCTGATGAGCCAGCTATAAGTCATACTGTGGAAAATTTATTGTCTAGAAATCATGCTACTGAATATTTTATCTTACTGGAAATGTACTATAAAGGGGCTGCATCTTTAATCAAATACATGATGATGTTGCAATCTCTTGGTTGTACTGTCATACTAAAAAGTTGAGGGTAAGCAAAACTAAAAACATAGCTTCTGGGGATGGAAGTGATTGTCAATGTGTATGCATTACTTTTCTAAGAAGTTGTTTTATTTTGCTTTTTATTTTAAATCTCTATACATTAAGAGAATAATTTGGCTCATTGTAACATTCAGATCCCAGTTACACTACATAGAGAAACAAGAGTGATAGGAAAGCTGGGGAGGAAATAAAGAGGAGAATCAAATAATAGTTACTCAAGTGTTTTCAGTTTCTGAGAAAATTCCCTTTTCATAGGAAAATTCCCTGTTCAGAGGAAAACAACTATTTAAGGACAGAGATAAAATGCCCAGTTTGTATGCGGAGGTGCCTTGAGTGTGCACTAGTTCTAAATCCTTGGTTGTGGGTAGCTCCACAACCCTGCCTCTCTACCGCCCACCGCACACAAATGCTTGTGGCCTCTTGGTGTTGTATTTGGTTTTGTTTTGTTTGGGCATTGGAAAGAGTAATGGATGTACATTTTTGATCCTTTCAGTTCAAGCTTCTTATGACACTTTATCTTGATGCTTTTATTTCTTTTCTGACTACAAAACCTAAGAAAGGAATACTGAAGGAGGTTTCAGAACAATAGCCAAATTGTTCTGAAAAGACTAGCCAAGAAAAGACATACAGGGAAGTTGAAAACACTACTGAAATATTATCGAACCAACATCAAGCTTGTCTTGACCTTGTTTAGCTACTTTTAAAGTCAATCATGCTGTTCTTTTATAATTTTCCCCATGGCCTAATTTCCTTTTAAAAATCTTTTTCCTTGTACTCCTTGTTACTTATTTATTGCATAAGATTTAAAACCACTTTACTGAGACTTATAGTAGCTACATCAATTATCTAAATAATTGATATGTGAACCAGTACTGTTCAATAAAACATTTCTGGTGGTGGAAATAGTGGCTATCTGAAACAGTAGCCACTAGCCACATATGGCAATTAAGCACTTGAAATGTGGTTGCTGTCCCTGTGAAACTAAATCGTTATTTAAATTTAAACAGCCACATATGACTATTGGCTACCACATTGAAACAGCATAGCTATGTACATATATATTCAGGATAATGCTGACACTTGCTTTTTGAGCAGATTCAATGACAGTCATTAAAATGTTTTTTAAAAAATTAAGATGTCATTTATTATTGCATTAAAAATTAATCTAAATATACTCATTTTGTGTGTTTTTCTTTGTTAGTGTTGGGAGAAGTGGGTAGTAGAAGGGAAAACAGATTCAACTATATTTCTATGTTTATATATATTATAATTATGAAAAATCCTAGATGGCAAGCTCTTTTATAGAAAATGTTTTATCCTTAAGAATTTGGAGATTTATTGTAAAGGAAACCAGGTTTTGTTCTGTTTCAGAACTAAGAGGGATTACAGCAACACACAGCAGTGTGTGTTCCATTATCTTTGCTTTTAAGAAGGGAAGCTAAGAAGCCAAAAATAAATAAATAAATAAATAAATAAATGAATGAATGAATGAATGAATGAATAAAACTTTGAGTGGTCTCTAAAAAGTACCAGATGGCCCAAGATGTTATTAACAACATTAATTTTCTGTTCTCCTCTATGCATTTGCACCTTGCTCAGTTATACTAGATTATCACTCTTCATCTTGTAAAATGGGGAGTTTTTAATTCTGTCTTTGATTTGGTTGTCCTCTAGGCTTCTATCTCTGTCTTCCTTTGAAAGTCAAGCCCATTCATGTTCTTTGTACCTGGGCTTCTGTTTCTTAAGCACTGTGCCTAAGAGTTTTCCCCTGCATCAACAACCTTCATAAGGGAGGAGGTTGGGCAGGTTTAAAGTGCCCTATAACGTTGATCATTGCTCCAAATACCTTTCCAATTAGAAGCATCATTTTCTTTAACCGACAGGTGTCATATAAGGTAATGTTCTTGGAGGCACAAGGAGGATCAGGCTTCCCAGAGTCCCCTGGATCTTCTCAGCTCTCTGTACCCCTATTTCCAGTCTTGATCATTTCTTGATTGGCCTCCCCCTTTAGGGTGTGATAATGTATTTTCTTTTTATTCACAAAAAATATATATAATTATATGATCTTCATTGATTTCAAATATCTAGATTAAAAAACATTTCTCTTATTTCTCCTGTTATTCTCTGTTATTCTCCGCTGCTTTCAAGTGGACCGGCTTACAGTGGCTTTTTTTTTTTTTTCTTTCTTAGTAACATATTTAAGCTTATAAGAGCAAACATTCTCCTGTCTCTTTTAATTTTGGTTACTGGTCCTCAGATGCTCTAGATTTTCTGAGTACATATCTGCATTCAAAAGACAATCAGTGACAGTTTAACCCACTGCTTTGCTGCTATGGAAAAAGGACTGCTGTTCATTCAGCTCAGGATCTTGGGATTCCCACTCTTCTTCCACTTTACCAGACTCAGTAAGATTTGTCACTTGCAACATCTCACATTTGAAAGTATATGTATAAGTTTGGATTGTTTGGAACTCAAGTGGCAATGTCTCAAATGGACTTGGCTTAAGCAAAAGATGAAATTTATTCAGAGTATACTTGTCTATTTCATAGAATGACAAAGCTGTGAGAAGCATCACAAAGCAGTTAGGCCACATAAATACAGAACTTCCACTGCCTTTTATCTTTGTTTTTCTCTATATGTTATCATTCTCCATTCCTGCTCTAGATGTATTCTCCATTGTGGGAAATATGGCCAACAACCATCCCACTTGGCTTTTTTGGGTCCAAATATCCAGGGAAAGGCTCTGATCGGTCCCATTTGCTCAGCTCATTTTAGATCGTTATCTGTAGCCAAGATGACAGGGTCGTTTCTGATAATATTTTATCATCACAATAACAATAGACCTATTGCGGTACATGACAGGGACACACTTCCCAGGATACCAGGATTGTTAGGTAGACAAAATAAATATCATTTTGAGCTCAATTTTTTTCTCCCTTTTCCCAACTTTAGTGACTTCTAAGTCCAGCTCAAATCCCACAATAATCACAAAGCTGACACTTTATAAAGCTCTCTTGTAGTATGGGAGGGACATAGGTTGGGTGATTAAGAGTCTTGACAAAGTATTTATTGCTCTTTACTAGTTATGACTTTCACCTCATATTTTTCACCAGTGGAAAAAAAGAGGTGGAAGGTAAATCGGGACTAGATTGCAGAACTTTACAAGTCATCTAACAAGAGAGGGTTTATGTAATTTTGGAATAAGAAGTTGTAATGGGATTTTAGGAATTGTGATTTGGCTGCTGGTGGAAATCAGAAAACTTATAGCCAAATTCAGTAGTTGTGAAGATGATTAGGGTAATTTTTAGCATGAGCTCTAATTAGATAAGAAAGTCCCAGAGGGAAACAGGAAGGTATTTGATCTTAACAACGGGTTAATGGTTAGATGGTTGTCGTTTTGCCTCAAATCTTTGCTCTCACATCCTCTCTTTCCTTTCATGCACTGTACTTAATTTCTTCTTTTTGTTCACCAAACCATCTATTTTTAACTCTTAACTCCAGAGCTTGGGACATGCATTTCTTTTTATCTGGTTACTTCAGTTTATTTTTTCAATCTTAGCTAAGCCAAGATTTCTAAAGAAAAGATGAAGTGAATGAGACAGCTAAGAAAATTATGAATAGAAAAAATTAAAATATCTTAACGATGAATATTTGGATAACTATAAGAGAAGAAATAAATTCAATCCAATAATTTTTTTTCATCACTTACTATTTTCAAGATTATTTTAGTCCAAAGGACTACAAAATTTCTAGATTTGGAAACTAAAATTAAGTAGAGGTACATATTAAAGAATTAGGGTCATGGTTTTCTCTTTATTTAGATGGTAATACATATAAAATTCATGGTGCTTATTGCACAATAAGCAGAATAATTAAATAGTCCTGTACTAAATTTAAAGAAAACAAATATCTAAATTTATGTTTAATCAGACACCATTTTGTGCAAGGATTTAGCATAGATAATCTCTAACATCTGTCAAAATTTTAGAATAATTATAGGAGAAAATCTGATGACATAATCCACCATAGACCAATTCAGTTAGAATCTCTAGGGTAACACATGAGCATGGCTATTTGAAAAATTCTCCCTAGTTGATCCTAACATGCTGCCAGTGTCGAGAATTACTGGAGGGAGAAAAGAAAAAGGATCATGAATGTCATAGTCTAGAAATCAAGAGGTCTAAATTATCATTCACACTTTGGGCAGTGCAATGCAACTATCTTATATCTTAATTTCCTTAGCTGGAAATGAAAGAATAAAACTAACAGACATTATGTATTTTTTTTCAGCTCTCCGATTCTTTAGATGTACTCCTGAAAATTTGTATATAGATAAAATTTTATGTAAATAGCCCAGTATAATTAAACAAATTCTACAATAAATCCTTTAGTAATGCAAACAATATATGTATAATGCATATAATGTTTTTATATATAATTTAATAGAGATCAAATTCAGAAATTAAATCATTTTGTTTTCCTGCTACAGATACTTCAATAAACTTAAAAAAAAAAAATTACCCAGTAGTCTAGGTTCTCCATTGTCATTATCATTATCTAGAGAAGATTTTTTTTTTTTTACCAGTTCTAGCAACTCTTTTTAGTTAATGTTTTTCAGTGACTCTCTATTAACTTATCAATATTTTCCTTGAGAATGTTAAAGATGTCATCATGCTAGCTTGCTGGGCCATGTAAAATGTGTTTTACTTGTCAAATCTAGGAGACCCTTAAAATCGTTTACCCATTCTTTCCAAAGATTTAACTAATGCACATCAATGGGTTCAGCATGAATTTTATTTCTCTTCAAATGGGAGAATGTAAGAGTTTTTGGTAACATGATTTGATTATTAATCAGGAAAGAAGCTGAGACCTGAGAAGTAAGAGGCACTGGTCAGGGTTGAGCTACACCACTGGGTAAGAGGAAGGTTTTACTTGTTATTCCTGAGGGAAAGGGGGAGATTAGAGATGATGCAAAAGAGAGACCAGGTAGAACCAGAAGACCATGTCCTACCTCAACCCTAGTCAAGTCTAACAAGGCCTGAATACTTTATATATGTGAATTTCACATGGAAACTGGTAAAGGATCTTGGTTCTTCATCCAGAATGTCCCAGGAAAATCAGAGATGTAGGGAGAGGCTTTGTGGCCTAGAGATACATAAGGTAAAAGGTAGCTCAAACCACGGAATTGACTTCAGAACAAGTATAAAGAGATGTCTGCAGGGAAGTGAGTGGGCTTAGGGAAGAGTCATTAGCTTACATGTATTATCTCAAAATGAATAGAATATGCCTGCTATCTTAAGCCAAAAATATGAGAATGTGAATAATTTAAAACACAACAGCAATATGAAAATGATTTACTCATACTTGATTTAAAAATAATTGTCCATTGCAGAATAGCCTTAAATGTTTCAAGATAAGTAAAAGATCATCAAAATAGAAAAGTCTAGAAGTAGCTTAAGTGGCATGCATCTTCCGTTATTTCCTTAGCTGAGTAACATAGATATGCAGAGATAGGAATGCTGAAGATGGCCAACATTTGTGTAGTTACAAAATAAAAAAATTATTTTGTTTTCCCCTTAAACACATAGTATTTTATCCTGGTAGGCTTGTGAGTGTGTGTGTGCATGTGCATGCATGTGTGTGTGTGTGTGTGTGTGTGTGTGTTTTCAATGGACTCCACCTAATTTTCTAACCTGAAATTAATTTTTACTCAGAATTGCAGTAATAGGATTTATTGCATTAAATGTATTTGAAATAATTACTGTGACTTGGTTTATTATTTTTGGTGAAAAAATATTGCTAAATTTTTCAGAATGTATCGACACAATGGTTTGGACAAGTGAATCACATATTTACGTGATGTCGTTCTTTTGTTTAAATGTGAAAGGTAATCTTAAATTATTTTAAGAGAATATATGCCTCTGTAATAAGTCAGTCTTCCGAATTGTTTGCAATGAATATGCCAGTTTCTTTGGAAGATATATTGTTCTACTGGTTAAAAATATTAAGCAGTTTCCAAAGCACTTAAATTCAATTTGGTTTGACAAGTTCATTACAGTTTTTCATTTAAGCACAGACAAGAGTCCTTAGAATAATGACTTTAGCTCCCAAACTTTCATTCTAAATTTAGGTCGGGTAATTAGTGTGTGTTTCCCACAAGAAATAGGTAATTATAATGGTAAATGCCCACCTACCTGGAAAAATAGATGTCTTATTTGTGTGTTTTAATGACACTAGAATAACTCAAAACCAAGACTAACTGCAACTTGTGTACCACTTTAAAAATCTGGTATTTGCTACTTGTATAAATTTGTCATACTCGTTTCATACCGTCCTACAGAAACGGCACTTGAGCTAACTGCTACTTGTGTTCACCTTGGAAAGAAATCAAATGGGTATATAATCTGGTATAAAAGTACAATGCTGTATACTAAATTACATTTTCTGACTAAGGGAGACCAGCAAAGATATTTTAGGTATCAGAAAATGAGAGTCCTGCTTAAGGAGCTTGTGTTCTGCTGTGTCTGCAGTTGTATAATCACTGGGGATCTGATTAGCTCCTTGTGTGCCTTTTCTCATTTATCATCTAACTTAGATCCATATCTAAACAAAAGTTAATAAGGGCATGATATAAAAATTGTCATAATTGCTTAGAGATATTACTTCCCTACACAAAAATACAATGATAGATTTTTTATTTTTATATGTCAAGAAGAACTTTTTCTTTTTTCACTTAGTTTTTTGGATACGTTAAAAAAATAGAATATATATTGTCTTCTTTTATGAGTCAGCCAGTACAGTGGTCATTTTAAGCAATATCAACAAAAAAGTTGGTCTTCTGGTTTGATACTTAAGTCTTAAAAAGAACTTTCTTATACAGCAAGCATGTACAAATTTTTGAATTTTCAGTGTTATGGACCAGAGCTTAGACTTTGGTAATTGCTAGAATAAACGCTTCCCAATAAATAATTTTTCAAATATAACAGTTTTGGTCTATGCTGGTAACCTCGCTCTGCATCGTCATACATCTCTGCATCTTTTTCTTTTAAAAATCTCTGCATAGTCCATTTCAGCCTCTCTTTGTCAGAGTTATTCACATATGAACAAATATAAATTATATCCACCAACTGTCACTGATCCTCAACGTCACTTTCCTCTTGCATAGAATAATTAACTACATTGCATTTTCTCATTCAGCTAATTTGGTTTGGTTAAAAGATATGCACTCTTTTATCATAAGAATGTTCTATGTGGGTTATTACCTAGACCAAAAGGAGAAAGCAAATATATCTTATGGTATGAACTAATTAACTGACATGTTCATATTCTTTTTTTTACCCTAAAGTATAATCTGCAAATAAATTTCTGCTGCCAAATCTAGAAGTGGAAAGTGCTCAAGGAAGAGTTAGAGTAGGATGCAGTTTGTTCAAGAAGAGTTCTGAAAAATCCAAGTTATTGATTTAGTTAGGGATTTCCTCCAAAGATTGTGTAGAAAATGAGCCTTTTTTTTCCTTTACATCTAAACTATTTTCAGAAGATGTTTTTTCCAGGGTTCTACCCATGATAGATCTTTGATGAGGCACATAAAGAACTGATGTAGGTAGACTGATAAGACAGATGCCATCAATAAATGCCTTCACAAAAATACTTGCCTGTCACAAGTTAATTTGATGCAGTATTTTCTGTCATGAAGGTGGATTAATTTTGCCCATTTTCTCTCTTGTCGTAATTCTTGTCATGTGAATAAGAATGTATTATAAAGAAGAACATACTAGACATTATAGTTCTGTGATAACTCATTTTTGTGACAAAGAATATAATGAGACCAGACAATAGTGCAAATTCATCATATTCTTACACTGAATTTAATATTGACTTCCTGGCTTCTCTTCATGATTTTGAGGGCATGTCACTTATGGTTTTATAGCAACCAAATGATTAAAGAAACCACCATTGAAAGACTTGTACTGATTACAAAAGCCTTTCAATGGGAAAATAATAGAACCATTTTGATTTTCTTCCCTATTCAGCTTAAACACATATTTAATGTATACTTGTGATTTCATTTTTGAAGAAGAAAGACTCATTGATTTGATAAAGTTACTCAGGAAACATTATAAACTTGAGGATTAGACTGTATTTATCATTGAGGAAAGAGTGAATTTTGTCAAATTTCTATTATAAGTCATAAAGGAAAAATAAAGTTTTATAATAAAGAACCTTTCCAAAATATTCCTCATATTTGTCCCAGTAGCTAAAGCAGCAAAACAATCACTTTTAGCATGGTCTGTAACTATAGCTAGGAAGCCCTGATGCAAGAAATACCTCCTCAGTAAACAGACTGGTTGTTTTTAATTGCCCTCCATTTCTTCTCCCTACTCTAACTTCACAGATTCTCTCATTTCTTCTTTTAATGTTGGAACAAAGAGAGAAGCAATTATCCACAAGAAACTACTCCTTTGTATAACTTCAGGCAAACATTTGAACAGAAACAATAGATAGAATCTACAGGGAATATTGGAGCTGGGCTTATAGTCCTAAAATAAGAATGTCGTCTAAATAACCTATTTACTACCATTCCTATGCTCATTATGATCAGTGGAAATCATACGTAACCACCTTTTTATTCTGAGTTCAGATAGCTCCTCAGAATTCTTTTAACACAGCACTAGAAGAGAGCTGTGATAATTGGCCATGTCTCAAAAGTTGAAGCCTACGTGTATAATAATCTTTCCATAAGATTCACTGTCTATATGTCTGGCATGTGGATAATGTTAAATAAATACTCATTGAATGGATGATTAAATGTTTTGAATTTAAAAAGAGAAAAAAATTCTAGGTCTACATAGCTGGAGTCTCATTTCTCTTGTGACATAAGAGTGCTTCTGTCAACAAAGTTCTTTGCTATTGTGCTTTCCTATTTAGAGAAGGTGAGCATCATACGTAAAAATGCATGTGAAGAGATACTTAGAGATCTGGTACATATGCATGTGAAATCTTCACATATTTTGAGCACATATATAAACATAAATTCACTCAGAGTATATTATAGTGGAAAGACTGTTAGGTTTTGCTTTTGCTTCCCCCTTTATATAAACTTGGGGTTCAATTTCCTCAGCTACAAGATTTAAATACTAGATTTTTAATTATAGTTTTCCATGATTCTACACACATGAGCAAGATCAATTATAAAATAAACCAATAAATTTTACTTGACCCGATTTTATGAATTTATTTGAATTTATTTGTAGAACTAATTAAGCATTTCACTTGAATTTTTTGGCAAGGGCCTTTGACAAAGTTGGCAAAATACAATATCTGATTTTTCTTTTCCTAATTACAATTACCTGTGGGAAAGACATGCACTAGTATTCTTTTCTTGTTAGATCCTGGGGATTCTATTCTGGTGTTATAATTGGAATATCTCTAGCCTCTTGTGAAGTACAAAGAATATAGTCTCTGACTGAGGTTGAATTTATCCCGATAGAGACCCACTCTTGAGTCTCCTGGAAGATCTGCCTTCTGAGAACAAAAGACCCAGTCTGATGTGGATTCCTGCAAATGGTACTCACACAGGAAGCCTGAGTGACCCAATGGGGAAGCAGCTAATCGGCCAGACAGTCTTGGAATGAATTTAGCTGCTGGTTGGCAGGTGGGTTACATGTAAAGTATCACATCCAGGCTCTACAGTAATTTGTTTTTAATTATCATGTTTGCTTGGGAAAGGCTGTAAGGTCTACTCACTGCTCATATTGGTATGCTAATTGAGTGTTTGGAGATTTACAAATTAGATTTTACACAGTGTCCTTTCTGCTGTCTGTAGTGATCTAAATAGCGTGGTATTCATTTAGTTCTTCTAATACTTTGTTTTGATATCTCAAAAATAAAAGAGAAAACTCGTCTCTTATTAAATCTCTCAAGTTCAACTAGTAAAACTTGTAAGAATATATTACCCTTGAAGCATGTCTTTGATTTCATTTTGTTTCCTGGCTTAGAAAATGGAATATTTTTGTGTGAAATGTTCATCGATGTCCACAAGTAAATACTGATTTATGTGCATGTTCTTACAGCCCAGGGAGGTGGGAGAGGGAGGTGGGGTGGGTGTGAAGAAAGCAGCCAGGCTGCAAGAGAAGCCAAACAAATGGTGAACCAGGTGCCTGCCCAGCAGGAAGTGTGCCCAGGAGCAGAGCCTGGCAGCCCATAGTGGGTCAAATGGGGTTCAGAGGAGCACAGGTGCTGGGCAAGTCTATGCCCACAACCAGGGAGCAGTCATGGATCAAGCTGGGCTGGATGAGAATAGGCACAGAGATGACCTACATGAATTATGACGAGGCAGTCAGAACTAGGTCAGAGGATACACTGAAGGCAGTGAGTGAGAAGGTGAGCATACATATAGGAAGGGCTTGTGAAATTCTGCTGGCCAGAGGGTAGTCCTCTCCAGATGTTGCACTTAGAACAGAGATTGCATCATTATGATTGTGTTTCCAGGATCTGAAAGCTGTTGGGTAGGGGTAAGGGATTAATACAAATTATCAGTTGTCTAAGAAGGGGTCCTATTGTCAGTATTTCTCGTGTTTGTATTGGTATGAAATTCCTGATACAAATTTAAAATATAGAAATCTCATGTTAAATATTTAGCCTGTATGTAATTCCTAGGGCTGTGGGGTGCTTTTATTTATTTATTTTTAACCAAGTACACTCTAGTTCAGATTTTCAGGGTCTATTATAGTTCCTGACACATAACTGGTACCTAACAAATTTCAACTAATATTTATTAAATAAAAGAATAATTTTTCTTTCTGCAATGCTTTAGCCCCAGATCTTAAAGATATAAGTTATGGTTCTGTGCTCACATGAATGCAACACAAGCAGAATAAAGTTTACAACTTTTCTCTAAAATTTTCATTTTGACTTGGTAATCTAAATATTTTACTGTGTTCTTCTTGGGAGATGGGTATAAGTTATTCTTTCTGACTAACTTCCTTAATTTTCCAATTTATTTAGCCATTGTTGATACTGTTATAGGTCATTGTTTTATTGGGGTATTATTAATACAATATTATATAGCCAGGGATGTAGGGATTCTGATCTGGACCAAAAGTACCTAATCTAATTAGAAAGATAAATGTCTATATCCATGTGCTTGATATTTATTTTTGTGTGTGTGTAATTACTCTCTTAAAAATATGGCTAAATCTCTGCTTCTCAAACTGGAGCCACACACTTTTTCTTAATAGGGATGGGGTGGTGGGATGAAACTCGTGTCATATAAGGTTTAGAGCAGCAAGTCAGATTCCTCTGGATTCAGTTCATGGCTCTACCACTTCCTAGTGTTGTAATGTGGGTCAGGTGATCTTATCTGTAAAATGGGAGTAATGACAGTACTTACTTCATAGTGCTCATGTGAGGATCGAATATGTTAATATGTGTAATCCACTTAGAACCACAGTAAGCACTATATATGTGTTGGCTGTCATCAATAAAATTCGGACTATAATTGTTATTAATTGTGATTCCTATTTGAGAAGAGGAAGATGAATGGAGAATAGGGAGAGAAACTGACTTCTAAAAGTCAACAAATATGGCGGTAGGTAGGATGGAACTAGAAACACTCATTAGAGAATCAGGACAATTTTCTCTTTACCTGGACACTTGACAGATTTTATCTTCCTTTTAAGGGTTTTGGTAACATGGAGGCTATAATCTATGCATTTTTATGAGTGAGGATAATATAGTCATATATCACACTAGAAAATAATTACTCATATACAGATTGATTAATTCTCTGTGCTTTTTTTTTTTAATTGTGAAGGTGATAATTAGGCTGTATTCCATGACAACTGTAATTATAAAACAATATTGACTGCAAATTCAAGACTTGTGCGATTAACATGAAATGGTAATAACCAAGCATATTGTAATCTACTGATAATTATAAAGCAAATTTATTCCATAAAAAGAAGAAAAGAGATCTGATGTGAAAATGTACATAAGGAGCCTCCAAGGTAAAAGAAAATTTGGATAGCCAAGTGATCAAAGTTGATCATTCTAAATAATCATAACTCAAATAAAGCTGTCATCAGTAGATCTTTGCTAAGGGATATTAACCCAAAGTCCAATTGTGACATTATAATCAACACACCCACCTGTATAATTTCTTCCTGGGATTGCCTTTTATTATTTGAAATCACATTTAATCCTTCCACAATAGGAGGCTGATATACAATTGTGAATGCCTGAATCATACTGATTTATTCCCTAATTTCATTTGAGAAACCACTTTATAAACTAATATCCTGATTACAAGCAGAAAAAAGATGGAATACACAATAAAGTGTCCACAGGGGGTTTCAGCATTTCATTTGGGGTGTCATATTGAACATTAAAATGCAATGTTATAAAAAATGTGTAGAAGAGAAAAAATGATGGTGTCCTGTTAAATAACTTAAAAAAAAAAACTGCCTCAGATTTCATTGCTACATTTTATTTATAGTTTCAACTGATATTTGGCTTCAATCACGGAACTTCTAGTTAGTTTGCAGAGATGGTTTTTATAAGCCTCCTGGGTGAAGGAAAATAGTCTGCCTTGATTGGTCTACCAATAGGAGGCTCGCTGAAAGAAACAAAGGAGGGAAGATGAAGAAAACTAGTCAGCAATGTGAAAGGTGGAACAGAAGTTTCCCAGGGGAAATGAGCGTGAATGGAAGATTAGTTTTCAAAACTGAGAACTTGGAGGACAATGGAAGGGCAAGATAATAAGCGTAGCCTACAGAAGAAAAATAGAAACTGGGGGAACTCTGCTATACTGTGAGAAACATTTGGTTTAAAGGAGAAATATTCAGACTGGATATATATATATATTTTAATTCATGGACCAAAAAGGGAGCTTGGCAATATATTACATCTATTTTTTAATAGCTATATTGTGAAGCTTTTCAGAATACCATAGTTTTAAACAAAATAAAACAAAACTGAATTTAGTTAAATAAATTTGAGAGTAAACCCATCTAATTTATAATATGCTTGCACTAAGAACATAGGTAGGCTAAATGTATTTTTTTGCATATGTAAATAGATTATATTTATTTTTGTATTTATATATTTTATTATTTATATTACAAATGATACATAAGTTATAGTATGTTAATATAATATATATTTATTTTGTTTTAGACTCCATTTCTCTTTAAGGTTACGATTATTTTCTAGGAAAATAAAAATTGTTTAAAAGAGTTGTTAAAGAGTGTTTTGTAGAGTAGAATCATTTCTATATGGATAATGCTCAGTTAAAGTGACTCTGAGGATCAAATCCTGTCAGCTCTACCTTTCAAATACATCCAAGGCCAATTGCTTCTAATCCTCTCCCCTGCTGGTACTCACCATCTTTCACTAGATTATGGAAATAACATTCTAACGGGTCTCCTCATTTCTACCTTAGTCCCAACATCACAGCCATAGAAGTGCTGTGAAAATGAAAGTCACATCACACTATTCTTCCTCTCACTCTAAAGGCTACTCATTTTATTCACAGTCCAAGTCCATGCATGCTCAGGCCTGCAGAAAGACTCAGAAGCTCTACAGAACCTAGCCTACTGGTTTGTATTCATAATATATTCAAAGCACTCTTTCTCACTGGATAATTCACTTCAAATAGGCTGGAAGTCAACCATTTTGCTTTCCAAGTTTCACATACCTGGACCTTATTTCTGGCACTGTGGTCACGATAACCAATTCTATTAGAGTATAACTATTTGGCAGTTTTATGGAGTTTGTCATAATCATGTTTCACCAGTTATACTCATTATAGTTCACACAATGGGTTAATGATTCTTATCTAGGGTCAAGAGTTCCAAATTGACTTTTAAGGAAGAAGAAATAATATTGGAATTAGTATTTTGAGAGAAAGTTTGAGATGGAGACATTTGACTGGAGAAATTTGAAAGCCGTTTTTTAAAATTGTGAGGAGATATACTTTTAGACTGACGCAAGTAGGTCAAAATAGAGGGAAATGTTTTGACTGAACTGATTCCTTTAGTTTTCAAGTAAAAGAGAGAAGTAACAGCTATAATTGATGAGAATGTGGCATTGAATAAACTTTTAGACAAGACACAGTGGTTCCCGAACTTAGTTTTCATAGTTAAAATACATATCCAAGGGCTTGCCTATAGATATTCTGATTTACAGCTGGCGTGAGGCTCAAAATTATGTTTCTTTAAAATTGTCCCCAGACCTCACTTTGAGAAACTCTAATAGAAGCCAAAAAGTCAAGAAGATGTGTTCTCATCTTGACAGGACAGAGTTGTATGACCTTGGGCATGTTCTGTTTCTTTTCAGTTTATCTATAATATTAGCAATTTATATTTATATATAAATTTTACAGAATATAAATATTGTTCTATGCATTATCTAACTTAATATACCTGGAATTTTGCAAAGTAGTTATTATTGTTCCCATTTTATAGAAAAAATTCAAGGTCAGAAGGGTTATCATAGACAGGTCAGTGACAGATCAGTGACAAAACCAAGATGAGGAATCATAATATTTTTAACTCTATACTATGCATGTTACTGTACTTCAGATGCAAAAGAGGAAGTAGATTCAAACTACATATGTTTCTTTCTAGTTAAATCTAGTCAGACAGCCTCCCCTCAGGGCGGAAGTCTTTCAGCTAAAGCAGATGTCCATTCTATGCAGAAAGGCCGCTCCCAAGAGGATGAGAGGTGCAAGAAGCTCAGTTGTGCAAGTCTGGTTCCTCTTCCAGGTCTAGATAGCTCACTAGCTCCTCATCCTTGAAGATGAGTAAATGTGAAAGCAGAGGAAGAACACTTTGAGGGAGAATCCCTCCTCAAATGAGAGGAGAGAGGAGTTGGGAATAATGTGCACTCATAGATATCACATTTATCTCATGAGAGAGATATGAGACTTGAAATGGAAACGGGAATCTTGAGTAGACGATAGGCCTTTTGGTGGAAGAAAGAGTGAGGAGGGAGTGGACCTTTTCCATGTGCTCATTGTTGTTCCCGTATACGAAGTTCAGTGTCTGGTTTCTTTTAGCTGCTCTGAAACAAAAGATTCTGCTTTCTTCACACACTGTGTTTCTCTCTCTTCAGAGGATCCCTTGAGGAGCTATTCCTCTATGCTAGCTTGAGATTCCAACTCACTACATGTAGCATATCTCTCCCCTTTGCACATGTTGTTTCATAAGAATAATAAAAAATCCTCATGTCCTCAGCAGATAGAAATAGAAGAGGTATGTTTTTGAAAGATTCCTAAGTGAAAACTTGTCTTAGTGGCATTGATGATATTTTATTTTCAGAAACAGAAAATCATCTAATTTGAAGGAATAAGGACTAAACAGCATTGTATAAAATTGGCATTATATTAAGCCTGCACAGTCAAAACTCACTGAGTGACATCGGCTAGAGAGAGCTCCATGGTAACCTAGGAAATAGGAATTTAGAGTGTCAGGCAACAGAGAAAATCAAATTATTGTCAACTTGCTACAGGAACTCTGTTCAAGCAAATATGTCATGCAGTCAGTGGCAGACATTTAAAAAGCCATGCCTCTAAGCGAATATATTGCTTGGCTACTCCCTTAAAACATTTTCATTTTTAATCTCAGCTTCAAGATCTTTTATCCCCATTTCTGCTCCTGTTCTTTAATACCATAGTGCTTTCTTCTACCACCACTAGAACAGAAACCATGTTTAAGAATATAGTAAAGCAGAGCTGAAAGCAACCTGAACACTTCTATTTCAACAGCCTCATTTTACCCAAGGAAACTGAGTCTCAATAACATTAACTGATTTGCCCAAGGCGCATCTCCCCGCCTCCCCCATCTTGCAGAAACACAGCCAGTGGAGCAACTCAGCTCCCCAATCAGCCAATGACAATAAAAGCTCATACAACTACCTTTTACACAGAAAGCAGCTGCTGTTTTCTATTTGTTTCCTTCTAACAGTTTTACATTTAAAAAGCAATCTAATGTAAAAATAATTCCTAATCCTTTATAGAAGTTTATAGGGCCGATATTTCTGGAGATTCTTGGAGTTGTTCATATAGGAACTACTTGTTATAATAATGTTGTTGTGACTATTGATCACCATGTGCTTGACACTCTGCTAAGTGTTTTGTAAATCTAATTTCTTTTAACCTTCACAACTACATTACATGAATCTCATAGAGGTTAAGTTCTTCAGGAGATACAATGTCAGATCTCATCAAATTCAGTTCAGCCTTTACCTTAGTATCACAGTGAGGACAACGAAGAGATCATCATTTCCTTTAAAGCAGAGACCCTGACTAATTATAGATAAATCCATTAGATAGTGTCAAGTAGAGTGCTGCTCACTTCATGGGTGCCAAGTGATATTTCTAATGAGTCGTTCAGTCGGTTAAGGGGGAGAATATTGTTAAATACAACAATCGCAGAAATTCTCTTGAATGCCACAGGCCCAGCTCAAATTAACCAGTAGCTGAGTCTGTGACCCTGGGCAAGACACTTAATGAGATGTGGAGTCACGGGTGTTTGTTGAGGTCATAACACAGTTGGCTTACATTCTGGACCTGAATGTTGGAAACATTATGAAATAGTTCTTCAGGCAAACCTTCGAATATCACCTCCTCTTATTGAGTTACCATACACAGTGCTCATCACCCAAGTTCCACACAGGATCCTGTACTAGGACATTTAGAAAATTATTTTTACTTTTCATGACAACTGCATTATTGCCATTTTATATAGAAAAGCATTAGGCTTAAAGAAGGCCTAATGCCAAAATGCTAGTAAATGATGATATTTGTCCCTGGTGTGAATGTCTCCACAGTGTGTTCTCTTCACACTATACCAGGGGTCCCCAACCCCCAAGCGGCAGGCAAGGGACTGAAGCTTCATCTGCATTTACAGCTGCTCCCCAGCGCTAGCATCACTGCCTCAGCTCCCCTTCAGATCATCAGGCATTAGATTCTCATAGGAGCACCAAAAAGGTTGGGTTCTGATACATTACTCCACAGAATCAACACCACTTCTAGCTCATTTTAGCTCTGCCCTTTCTCATTCTGCCTCTGAAATGCTCTGTCAATATAATTTATGTAGACTCTCTTGGACATAACTTATATTTTGTAGGAAAAAAAATTTAAGAATTCCACAATTGTAGGTGAAATTGATTTCCCATAATTTCCCGCTTGACTGATCTGTGACTGACGCTCCTAGTCATACCAGCTATTTGAGTACTTCACTGTAAGAACACTCATCAGCAATTACTATCTGTAAAATTTATCCAATGAGTGTTACTACAATGACAGCTCATGAGTTAGAAACTGTTTTTATAAACCAGAGATTTGATATAGCATAGTTGAATGTTAACGGTTCAAATTTTTTTCACCAGTAATTTTTGCAGTGAATAATATTGTAACTTTGATGCATCTATGGGTACAAAGATGAATAAAGCAAATACAGTGCAGATGGATCATTTCATATTGTTACAGGAACTGATTTGGTTCTAATTATTTATTTAGTGTCTACTATGTTCTGAGTACTATGCAAGGTGCTAAGGTAGATACAATTCTTAGACATTGTTCTATCTCTTTATCTTAGATAGGATAAAAACACACACACACTCACACTCACATTTACAGCCATAATCAACATGTGCTTTATTCAGCAAAGTTTTCAAGTTACTTATACATATATAATACCATTTAATTCTCATAACAGCCCTACAAAGCAGGTATCACCAAACCTAACTTTTAGTGAAAATACAGAGACTGAGAGAGGTGAAAGGATACAGTGAGGATGCTGAAGAGCCAGGATTTGAAGCCCAGTCTTTTGACTGTACCTCTAGGCACTTTCTACTACTCCAGTTTGCTACACAATAGTGTGATCTGGAAGTGAGTGCTGCAGAATTACATACTATAGAAGTTCAGAAAATGGAGAAATCCCTGTAGGACAGAATAGTTGGTATTGGGTGATGAATAAGACTAGCTCATGAAGAGGAGGGAGAAAGAGGACTTCCAAGGAGGAGATGTTAAAAGAACATCTAATAGAAATATGAATTAGATGTGTTCAGGGCAGTAGATAAGCCAAAGTGAAAGAAGTAGAGGAGAACTGGTGTCAAACATGGGTCAAAGACTATGTTGGAAGAGAGGGCAGGTCCAGGTCATGGTGAGCCATGGTGATGCCATTTATCGAACTCTGATCTTCCTCCGGCCTGGGAACTCTCAGGGCGGGGGAGGAAGATGGTGGGGGGTGAAGCAATGTCTTCTCTCTGCCCTTCCTATTTTGCCTCTTAGCAGAAACAAATATTTTCTTGTTTTAGAGGTCACTTTAGGTCTTCTGGAAGCTTTCATTAACTGTTACAATTTAGATATTCTCCCTTCAGGAAATTCCAAGAGCATCGATTTTTGTCCTGCAAAATTGATCATTTAATAAGATTCTATACCTTGTTTTCCCTAATTAAGTGAATTTGTCTTATGACCTTGGCCAGACAGTAACCTTCTGGAAAGCAGGGATTATGTCTTATTTTTTAGAAGCTGCTGAAACTACTTTCAAATATGCATATTATAAAACAATGGTAAATATATTTAAGAGCAAAGAATCAAGAGCAGGGAAAATACAAATGGGAATAAAGGCCAACATAAATATTCGCAATTTAAGAATGATAACAACGGTTCCTATGGATGCCAATTGTAAGAGAGCTAGGTAGCATAATTCTTGCCATCAAAGAGGAGGAGACATACTATGTTGTCAGATAAGCTGCATGCCTCTCAGTAACTACTTTTAAAACATTAATTTTGACTTATAGTAATGCACATTATTTAACAAATTATGAAAAAGTAGTTAATTTATTGCCTCTGAGTTCCAGGTCCACTCTTCATTGCCTGCTATGCGAAACCAGAGCTGGACTAAATTATTTTCCCTTTGCCGGCCAGCATGGTGTTAAAGTTTGCCAACACAGGGCTCTGGAAAGACACTGGAGGGCTTCTCTTGCTGATATGTCTGCTCCTTGCAGTCAGCTCCTTGCAGTTGGCTCCTGCAGAAGGTGTCATGTGTTTATATGCAGTTTCTCATAACATTCTGAGAGTAATGTCCCAGCAATGTCGCTTCTCCCAGTGGATGGCTTCCCCTGGCACTTCCTCGTGCCAGAGTTCTGGAACTTGGGTGGCAAGTTCCAAGGAACAATACCTCCCTAAGGACAGCTCCTCTAATACCCCGCATGTGAGTCATGAAGCCCGGCATCTCCCCATGGGTGACTCCCTAGCACTGCCCCTCAAGTGCCTTCTAAGCAAATTCTGAAATGCCTTCTCATGGCTACGACTTTCAGTATCCCAGAGAACAGTTTTCTGGTGAGTGTCACTTTTGTGGCACCTCCCTGCTGATGGCTTATTTGAGCACCCCAGAGGATGTCTTTTCAGTGAATCCATACAGCACCTCAGCAAGCTTTTACATCACACAGTAAGACACGGTTGTGTTCTCAAAAGCAAGGTTCAGCCTTAGTTGGGGGTGTCTTCCAGAATTAATCCTTCCTGGTTCCTCTGGTTTGGCCCTAGGAGAATCGGCTTCTCTGTATATATGCTATTTTTATATTTTGGGGAGTCTTTTTATTATTTATTTATTTATTTTTTAAGGCGAGGCAACCTTTAAAATCTTGATCTCACAGATTGCAAGGACTTTGTCAGCTTACAATCCCTTATTTTTAAATTTTTTACGCCTATAGCACCTGGTCTTCCTAAGCAATCTGCCATCTAAGTACTAACCAGGCCCAACCCTGCTTTGCTTCTGAGATCAGATGGGATCAAACTTGTTAAGAGTGCCATGGCCGTAGACTCTTTTTCAGTTTTTAGTAGTTAATTCTCCATTAATCCAGTATCCTGTTATAATTAATATATATTTTAATATTAAAGTGCCCTTGTTCAAATTGCTGTGCAGTTTCTTCCTCCGAAATGAACCTTAACTGAAATAAATGCTGAGACTTAAGAAAAAAAATAGTAGTCCCTTACTCCAACTGTTACCACTCATCTCTATTTCCCAGAGGTGATACTTTAAAACACTTACCATTACATTTCTACATAAGTTATTTATACCGTTATTTCTGGATGTATCAATTTTAGACATTATCTATTCTTATATTTCTCCAATTACCTTATTAGTAATATTATCATTTTTGCTTAAATTAATAATTATTATTTACATTATTATGACTATTAGTTACCATTCAGTCAAGTGATATTCTATGATTAAATATTTTTTCTTGTATGATTTTTAAAAATTCTAGTTTTGGAACTAATAATTGCCTTGGTTATTATGGTTTTAAAATTCAGAACACTTATTTCTATTTTTTTAAATACTCTGACAGTTCTGCCAAATAGCTATTAATAACATTTTCCATATGCACAAATGAATGTGTGAATATCCTCTACACAATCAGTACATATTGAACATATAGAAATCATTTAGGAGTCTCACGCTGCTATTTGGCCTTTAGCCCTGATGTTGATCCTCAGCAGGAATTTGAACACAGACATATTTCTTAAGCTTGTTGGGCTTATTTTTTTCTGCAGAATTAGGAGAATAGAGTTGTACATCTATGAAGTATATTTTAACTCTTGAATTCATAGATCTCTAATGTCTATTCTATTGTAACCTCTGCTCCAGGACTAAATGTAATTCTTAGTATTAGTTGATCTTAAGTAAGTGTAGCTCAAGAGTATCTGTTACCTCTCAGTGACTCTGTAAAAATACTACATTTTGTTCTCTAGAGCCACCTACTCCAGGTAGGAGAACTGGTATTCTTTGTCCCTGCTCTTACTATACTCACTGATCAAAAGTAACCATTGTAGTCATTCACATGCGTTTATGCTTTGTCAATGGCTGCTTTTGCACTATAATGGCAGAGCTTAGTAGTTGGGACAGAAACCATATGTGACTCTCACTTTCACTTTGCAGTGCTACTTGATCCATAACAAATTGCAATGTTGCAGTTAAAACTCAATAGCATTTTGAGTGCCATGCATACTGCTGCATTGTGTCACATTTATTTCTATTTATTTTATACTTACCAGTGCACACTCAGCATGTAAATACAAAAAGAGAAAAACTAAAACTAAAACAACAACAATACCACCACCAACAACAAAACAATCAAAAAACCCCCTAACCATTGTGAACCTTTTCCTGGCTATGTATAAATGCAATTCTGTTTATATAACTTTAATTCTATTTCTTAAACTTGCATTAAGCAACTGATTGTTGAAAGCATTATGCTAGATGATATGGCAGTTCATTTTCTTCATGGAAGATAGTAGCATAACAATGTGTAATAGAAATTATGCAATCAAGAATCCCTGAAAATATTCTTACTTCATCTCTTTGTTTACTTAACAAATACTTCTTGAATGCCTATGTCTCTGGTACTTTTCTAGGTTCTAGGAAAACAACAGTGAGGGAAAATATACAGTCATGGAGTTTACCATTAGTGAAAAAGATACATAATGTCAGATAATCACATGAATGAATCTGTTTGCAACTATGAAAAGTGATATGTTAGTACATAAGTCAGGGAAGGCTTTACTAAGAACTGATCCTTGAGCTGAGAACTGAAAGGTGAGTGGTAGTTAATGAAGTAATAGGGAAGGAAACAGTCCTCCATTTAGAGAAAACTGTTTGTAAAGATCCAATGACAGAAGACAACACAGCAAGTTCAAGGGGGCACAAAGACCTGTGTGACTGGGGAGCAGGGAGCAAAATGTAGGGTGATATGAGGAGTAGATAGGTAGGTCGTAACCAGGCATTAGAGAGCCTAACAGACTGTATTGAGACTAAGCGGATAGGGAGCCATTAAAAGATTTTAGGCAGAAGAATGGGCACTGTTGTGCTTTGAAGAGATTCACACATTGGAGAATATCTCTCAGGCAGCCTTGTATGAGGTGGTCAGAGTGGATTCAAGTGGGCAAGTTAGGAGACTGTTAAGATAGAATTAAATATTTAACCATAAAATATTTTGCCTAAATTTAACTGGAGACTATTGGGTCTTTAAAGGAAATAATTACTTCTCAAATAGAACTTGTGTTGCATGCCTCTGCTCTTGTCATCTCCCAAATATTTGTCCTTCTTTATTGGCTGGGTCTATTGCCAGCTCCTGGACTATCTCGCTGTAAACAACTAAAGCATCTTGATACAGCATAGCAATTGCAATGTAAACCCAAATCCTTCCCTCCAGTCATAAACCAGATATGAATTCCTAACAGCCAGTACACTACAAAGAGTGTACTGAGGCATAGTTGAACCAGGATTTTTTATCTCCTGGATGAACAAATTGGCTTACCACACAGGCTGTCTGATGGTTAGCTTCACAGCCAATTACTAAGACAACAGAAAATTGAAAATCCGCTTAGCCAGTGAAGTTGGCAGTGTCATGTGGACTTGGTAGTAACTCTATTTTTCAACTGTCTTCTTACAAAGTAAACATATAACATTTGAAAACCACCCTGTATGATGTAGCAGGCATTTTTCAAATTTGTTCTGATGATACTGATGCTGCTGTATTAAAAACTAATTTTATTGCTTACATTAAACTTAGTTTATTGAGTTACCTGTATCTTCCTTTGCCTCAGCTAGAAGACTTGGCTTTGGTCTTTGCCTCCTAAAAGTTTCAGTGGTGTATGGCAGGGAGAAAAATCTATTCACTCATTACGCTAAAGACAAATATATTCTTTCTATTTATGTCGCTGGAGATAGCCCCCTTTAAAATTTCAATCTTGCTTTGGTTTATAAGACTTAATAAAAACTAGTACCTGAGACATGCTTGCTATGGATAAACAAGAATTTTCACAGTAATTAAAACATGAAAATACATTTCTACGTACATTGTTTTATTCTAATTTGAAAACTCAAATATAAAAAATAATATTTTGCATTTAATTTAGTGATTACACAGGTGCTTTTTATAGAAACATAGATTATCACAGTAAAAATCCTATAAACTAATTCACAAAGATAATTTGTTCATTTTCCTGAAGATTCCCCATACCATGTTTACTAGTAAAGAGATTATTAAATGGTGCACTCTTTAATAAGAGTCCAGACCCTAGGTGTTGCCCATTTTCAGTTCCAAGAATTGTAGGACTTGGGGAAATTTTTACTTGGGAAATTTTATGTAGAAAAAGTTTTGCATACTTTCTGTCTTGTGGCTTCCCTAATAGCTAAAAGTTCCCAATGGCTTCTTATTACTTCTTATAGAATCTAAAATTAACATGATATTCAAAACATTTCTTAAGCCTTTACCATGCTATATCATAATTTTTTGTTTAATGTGTCTGTTAACATATTATTATATATCATTATTTTTATTATTTTAATAACAAATTACTACAAATTTAGTGGCTTAAAATAACATATTTTTATTATTTTATAATTATGTAGATAGCAAGTCTTATTGGGTTAAAATCAAGGGATAGGCAAGCTGTGTCTCTTTCCAGAGGCCCCTCCAGGGGACAATCCTCTTCCAGGCTTATTTGAGTTGTTTGTAGTATTTAGAATGTTGCAGGTATCAGACCAAGGCTCCTATTTCCTTGCTGTCAGCTGAGGGCTGTTCCTATCTTCTGGAGACCACCACAAGTTTTAGTTCCTGGCTCTCTCTCTCCACCTTTGAAGTCAGCCATAGTAAATCTTGTTCCAACACACCAGGTACCTCTTGTTTCATGTTTAAGGATTCAGGTGATTCAATTGGAAACATCTAAATGATCAGCGAATCTCCCCATTGCCAAATAGGCTGATTGGCAACTTAATTCCATCTGCAGCCTTAAATCCCTTTTGCCAGGCAATGTAACATAGACACAGGATTAGGATATGATCATCTTCGTGTGTGTGTGTGGTGGGGGGAGGATTTTTCTACCTACCACACACTATAACTGATTTTTTTTTTTATAGGTTTGCTCATTCCTGAGGAAGGAAACTATAAAGTTTATCTATGTATCTGCTGTAGCACCTAGTTGTGTAGGGTCTAGTAGTCAGTTGTTGTTGAAACATGTTTAAATAATGAGTGAAGAATTATGTTTTTAAATAATTAGTCTCAAATATAGAATCTCAATTACCATCCAGCAAAGACTTACTTTCACTAATTAATGTGGAAGATATGAAGATGCTTTAAAATATAAATATTACATAATTAGTATATAGTATTATTTTTAATTTTGTATTTGTTTCAGTGGTGAATATAATATCTGCCCTCAATCCTTTCATCCTTGCTGACTTCCACTATGGATTTTAGGATGAGTGTTCACTTCCTCAGTTTCTTCACTATGGAAAAAATGACACATTTTTGGCCAAAGGGTTTAAGTAGGCATCTGCTAGAGAAGATTCTGGGAAGGCTCATGTTTTTTTCTGAAAAAAGGCACAGATGTCATCAGTACATAGTGATACAATCCAAAATATGAATGGCAGCAGATCAGAACCCGAGTCTTTTATAGCATTATTAATTTATTAAATCAACATCAGTGATCTGCCATATCCAAACTTTATATATAAGAAAATGAATTTGATTTATTTCTGTTGTTTCAAGCCAATAGTATTTATACACACACATACACACTTTCTGCACATGCTTATTCTTCATCAGTTTCTCAGAAACAAATTGACTCAAATTAAACAAAATATGGATTAATAAACTTAAATTTGTGAAGGTAAAAAGACTTGAAAAATAGTTGAGATAGTCAAGTGAAAATAAAAATCTATCAAAACCCTATGACCTCTGAAGAAAATCTTTAAAAAGAAATTTTAAAGGAAAGAATAGCGTTCAATTATAATTTTTCCAATATTGAAAGTCAAGAAAGTCTTTTATGACAAAGCCTTCTTCCTTACTTTCTAGAACTAAAAGTGGAAAAACAGTTATCTATCTCTGATCAAAAAGCCAAGCCAATTCATTTGGTAACTTTCTTATTTTCTATACTACTTTAATTTCTTTGAAGACATCAATCCATTTGGGAAATTCTAGTCCCAATTTATAAAAACTGTTTTTGAGACAGGTCAGCTAGATTTAAAGAAAGGCCAAATGCATGAATAATTACAAGTTTTTGTTTTACTTTCATTGATCAAAGTATCTAGAGATCAAAGCTTGAATCTGATGTGTATTAAGTTAATTTCAATCATAATAAAAATCTAAAGCTTCTCTGACATATACAGTTATCTATACAATTTTGTAAAATTTTTAAAGATAGAAAGACAGGATAAAATACTTTAACAATTTGATGCATCTCTTCAGAAGCTTAAGCCTGGTATCTACAACAACAAGATATTCTATTGCTACCTACCAATGGGCTAAAGTCTACATGGAATAACAGTCATGTTATATTACCAGCAACATCTGGCAAAGAAGCCTCTGTAGAAATCATCAGGCATAATGTACAGCAATAATCATGTTATCATTGTACTTAAAGTTCACAAATACACTTATTTTTTTACTGAGTATCAATGCCTGTTTGGTAGGTTTTAAAACACTGTGTCAAACCTTTTGCATGCTTTAAATTACACTTTAATCCTCTAACAGTCCTATGAAATAGGTGGTCTTATTATTGTTATTCCAATTTTATGGATGAAGAGGGAGCTTGAGTAGTGGTTGGTAATTTGCTCTTGATCATTCAAATAGGGAAAGAACAAAGATCAAATCATAGAAATCTAATTGTAGAAACAGCTCTTACTCAACACTGCTTGGCAGAAGACTGGAGACAGCTACATACACTGAGTTGAACTAGTTTAGCACAACAACCAGAAGACACAAATCTCATAACCTCTAAAGGGCAAATTATCTAGGAGGATTGAGCAAACCTCTGCATGACATGTCTTTTAAAACCAAGCGTATTATAAGAAACATTGTAAATTTTGGTCAAGTAGGATTATCATGAGTCTGAGAATGCTCATGCTTCAGGTTTTCTCACTTGGTCTGGACCCTTTCAAGGCTATGTACTTGATTTTATGTTGGTAATTTTGTGTTCTTTACCCTAAAGGGATCCACAAAATTGTGCAAAATTCAAATTTCTAAAATCTGAAACCATCTCTGGTTAAAATAAATACATTGTTTGCATTCAAGGAATTATAAAATAGTTTGAAACTTGAAAAAAATTCAAGCTGGTAAATAAATTTGGCACAATCTTAGCTACTAATTATCAAATGTTTTGTGGTTTCTCCTTAATCATAGCAGGTAAAGTAATTGAACTCCATGTTTTAAACTGAAAACAATATTGTCAATTCTAATGTTAATCAGGCTTGACAATATTTTGTCTACTCAATATGAGATATAAATTGCTAGAAATTATTTTTATACAAAATGGCACTAGTTCTAGGTTCTGATAGTCTTACCTCTCTATGTTTATCTAAATGCTTTAATCTGTCAACTTGAGGGGTAACAGATGTATTTGAGCAGATTTTATGTCATACTTACCCCTCAAGTAATTCCTCCTATTAAAAATTTATCTAACTCTACAAAATGCCGGTGATGTTTAGGGGAAAAAAATTATTCTGCATCCTCTAAAATAACATAGAGAATGAAACTTTAAAAATATAATGAAAAGCAAAGCTATACCAAATAATTCGTCTGTCTGTAAATGCTACAAACTAAGTTGAAAATTTGGGAATAAAATAGTCTTCAGATGCCATCACCTATAATTAAGGGATCAGATGCAAACAATAGAAATTTTAGGTACACCTATTGAGAAGTAGTTAATACTTCATTGGACTTCCCAAGACCACATCTAATATTTAAATATCAGTTGGCTAAATCCAAATTGTTATATTAGGAATCTTGGTAGGCAGGCAGGTGAATATAAAATTAAGGGCTTGCAATTTCAAGCAAAGAAATTTGTTTGGATTCTTGGATTTAGACATTAATGTTTAATTACATACTTATGTATTATAATTAAATAGTTGAGATTTGTGAATATAATGTGAACTGACTCTTTATCACTAGTCAATGGGAACCTTTGCTTACAAAGAACAAATAAAATAGGACTATTAAAATTAGCTTGAAAATTTTAGGCATTTTTCTCTGAGCCTTTATGAAAACCTGGTTAAGAGTTATTACAGCTGCTTGAATTACTTATAATACTTTACCTGCAATTTTTCTGTAGCATTTATTAACAGATTATTTGTTAGGTATTTATGTATTAGTTTTTTCTCTCCCACTATATTTTAAGATCTTTTAGTCAGGGCTTATGTCTGAGTGCTCTTTTTTTGTCCATCATTGCATCCTTAATTATTGATGTTCAATGGACTGTTGTTAAATAAAGCAACCTGTTCAGTTCAATGGGAGTAAAATTCAAGAGACCTGCATTTGTGTATAGAGTACATTGAGCTGAATTCTTTCAGTAGGTAAGACAGTCTGATAAGGAGATATATACTTCAGAAATTAATGTTAAAATTTCTTGGTCACTAAATAATATTTATCACAAAAGCATAGGAAAGTTAAAGAATGCATATATCTGTTAAATGATACAAAATAAGCTGAGAGAAAAGGTATTTATTTATCTTGATGGTTCATTCATACATTTAATGGAAATTTGTGAAGCATCTACTATGTGCAAGTGCTCTGACTGGTACCAGGATCAGCACGATGAATAACACATAGTCAATGTACAGGGGAGCATGGGAGGGAGTCAGATTTATACCTGATACACAAAGTTAAAAAACAAGCAATTCCATCTAGGTTTTTGCATACTTTATTATAAAAATAAATTTAAACATTTTAAACAGACTCCTGAATGGATTAACTAACTTTTGCTCATTGTTAGTCTTTATGCTGATAAAGCATTTATAGACAAAAATGCCTCCCCGAGGCTGAGACTAACCCAATTGGAATGAAGATGATATTGGGCCACTTGACTCCTTGTAGTTCCCAGAAATCATCATGAAAAATACAGGGGCACTTAGAATGCCACTGCAACACTTTTAATACAATCAGGCTTGGTCTTCCATGCACAGCCAATCAAAACAATTAATATAACCTAAGATGGATTTTAAAAAACTTGATTGAGCTAATTTCATGGTTCTATTTACTTCTATCATAAACATCTCTTCTTACAACAGAATAGTTTGTATATTGAGAATTTCATTTCATTCTGTCAGCTTTTGACATTTTGAAAGAAGAAATAAGAAAATCAGGTTGTACAGATTTCAGGTTTTCTTTTAATTTACCAATAGATTTCATATTAAAATCCCAGTCTTAGAGTTTAAGCAAGTTGGAATTTAAGGATCTATAAAAGGTATCTTGAAGAACATCTAGTCCTGTGATTTCCACACTGTGGGCTGTGGTTCTTTGGAGAATCTCAGGGTTGCGCTATGGAGACTGTAATTCCATGAGGACACCGACCATTTCTCTAGCTGAAGTAAAAAAACTCATACTTTTATGCACTATTTTTCACTAGTTTTTAAACAAATTTAGATGTTATTTTGAACAGTATCAATTGGAATTCTTTAAAATAGTTCTTGAGGTCACTTTAAAATGTTCTTGAGGTCATAACAGTGCTTTGACAATTCTCTCCTAATCAGTGGAATCTAAAATCTATTGGCAATCATGTAGAAAAGATGGTCTATAGAAGTGTTAAAATGTAAAATGTGCACATTCAAAAACGTAGTTAGAAACTTTAGTGCCCAACACATAATAAACAATGAATATGCATTGAATGATGGAGTAAATAATTGTACTATAGATCTAGCCAAACCTCTTCACTTTACGTCACAGGTAAAGGGTATGTTAGGTCCTATATAGAAGGACCTGTATTATTCTATGTCTGTCTCCTATAAATGTAATTGAGTTTATTCCGAAAGGATCATTATGCTTTGTTGGGCTTGCTGAAGCTACAAGACTATGCTGAGACTTTGGGATAATGTTTGGCTTTCCATGGTGTTCTTTCCTAGAGACAATAATCAGAAAATATCTGGAAAAGTCATAACAAGGTCTCTAGTATAGAGTTTGCAATGTGTGGTCCAAAGAACTTGCATTAAAATCTCCTGGGGTATCTATTAGAATACAAATTACTGAGTACTAGCCTGGTCCTATGGAATCAAAGGTTTTGGAAGTAGGTATCTGTAGATTCTCATTTTCACTCATCTTTCTAGTGATTCTTGTGGGCACTGAAGTTTGAGGACCGCTGTGCTGATAGGTGGGGGAGAGGAATTGAATTCACTTCTTCAGCTTAGACTTTAAGGTATCCAATGCTGATTCCTTCTAGATGATTTATAAAAGATGCGGTCTTTCTCTATCTTCACCACTTTATTGAGAAGAGAAGGATTTTATTGACATCATACAAGGACACACATGGCCTGAGAACATAAAGAGTAAGCTATTCTTTGCAAATCATTTATCTAAAGTCATCACTCTTCACATTGACTTTCCTTTTGTTATTCCCCCACCATCCATATGTCTTATTTAAATGTTCCAGACTGCCTCAGCAAGTAAGCAAGAGGAGCAAGGTGCATAACACTGTTAAGAAAAAGCATCACCCTCCCTTCAGGGCGCTCCCTCCTCCATACTGCAGGGCAAATTAGTGATGTCCCAAGGGAAAATGGAATCTTGGGGACAAAGTAGAACTATGTAGTCCAGGTGCCTCCTCTAATAATTTTTCTTCCCTGCACTGACTGTGAAGAATCTGTATTTATTAATTTTCTTTTATAAGGATAATAGAATTTCTTTTAAGAGGCAAGCCTAGAACAAAATATCCCCAGTGTTCAGTCCATGGACTTGCTCATCTGTCCCTGGGAATCCATTCTCTTTGCTGTATGATGTTAGAGAAGTTGCTTTCATTGTGTTCATACATGTAAACATCTTAAGTTGCTACACTATCACAAGAAATGGGAGGTAGTTTCTTTCTGGGTTATTACTAATGTTTATTTCTCAGGGATCAATGAGAAATTCAGTTCATGTGGAATATAACAGAAAGCAATGGTCTTGAAATGGAACCAAATACACCATAGTGGTTTGCATTAAATTGGCTGAAATTGCTATTATAGAAACAAGTCCTAATTGCCATTCTTTATCAAATTACTCACTTTTATAAACTAGAGCTTTTAGACAGTGAATTAATGAGATCCAAATCAATCTAACTGGGAGCATAGGAAGCAATTAAAGTTTAGTAGGGAAAGGATGCAAGGAAATTACTGATAGTGTAAAAGTTTTCTCTGATTTAAGGAGAAATGCTTTTAAATAATGGCAAGGCCTCCCAAGATAATAATCACTGTCTTGTACAAATATAGCTGCTATGAAATTAACTTTCTAACTGCTTAGATCAATCATTGTCCTTTTATTCACACCCTCAAAACATGGGTCTGACAAAACACCAGGAATAAATCATGTTCTTTACTTTTTTTAACATTCACATAGTATAAACTAAGATTATGACCTGCCAAAAAAATTTAGTGGATAGAATATTATCCTTGAACCACTTGCTGTTTTTTATTTTATTCAGTCAATAAAGACCAGAGTGTGAGCAATTATCAACAAAGAGCTCAGGTTTCACATGGATCAGATAAGTCCAGCATAACACAAATGAAAGCATGCAATAGTTTCTCATTCCTTTACAGTTCTTTCAACATTAGCTCTTCTGCCTAATCATAAATCATAAACATGCTTTAAAACTTATCTCAAATATAGCTTCTTACTCAGCCATTGTTCTATTCTTTTAATTATGTCATATCTGTTTCATATATATATTTTATACTTTTATGTACCTGTCTCATTATACTTATTGGAGTTAATGTAATATTATATGCATTTGTATGCATATCTTATCCTCAATTATTCTCTAGGTTTCTTATAGTGAATGCTATGCTCTATCCACCCTCGCTACCCCATGTGCAACTTAGCACATACTGCTAAATAAATTGTGAATAAATAAGGACATTAAGAATGAATCTAGCTTGAGTTTCAATTTGCTTACAATTTTGTGTCCCAAGTGAGATTAAGACGTGTCCAGTTATCTGGTGGGACAGACTTGCCAGGGGGCAATTTATGTAAAGATCAAGGAGCTCTTGGAAGAAACCTAATTGTAAGGACAAAAAATCATCTGGCAAGATAAGCTTACCAAGAAGAAGGCCTTAGTAATTAGAAAAGTGAGCTGATTGTGAAGAGAGCAATGGATTCTACACTATCCCAGCACTATCTCTCACTGGACTCAAGTGGGAGTCATCACACATGAATAAACATGAAAGGGCTATTTCTTGTAAACTCGTCAAGCACTGGGGCATCACCATTACCTGCCAAGATACCCTGTAAAGTGTTGGTGATCAGAGTAGGGAGAGGTATTGTTCTGCAACACAGCATAATAGAGTAGAGCTATGCAAAGTATGATCTGTGGACAGTGCAAATCCACAAATTGATCCATGATGTGATAAGGAGCCTGAGTCAGAACATGAGTCAACCATGTCAATGAGCACACTGTTTAGTCTAGCTAACTTTTTTTTAAGACAGCGAGACATTCTCGATGAAGAAGTAAGAGTTCATTTACATTCTGGCAGGGTCTCCTTACTCTTGCTAATGAAGAGTTTGTGGACTGGCTATTTTGAGAAATGCTGCGGTAGAAAACCATGTTGCTTTGATATCTCCTGGGTCCCAGGGTACAACTTTTGGTGACAGAAGATACTAGGGAGCTGTACTAATGAAGGAATTTACACTGGAGAGATGAGCATGGTGATTCCATAGGGAGAAATTTGATACCAGGTAGAGCAACAGAGGAATCAAATTTGGACTGGTTTATACTTGTAAAATATATGCTAGGGGTTATCTAATATATTTGAGGAGTAATTCATAGCAATATAATGTTATATATGAAGAGATAGAAGCAAGAATCAATGGAATGTGTGTTAGCGCTTTGGCTTCTTATAATATAGGCGACAGAGCTCCTAACACTGACCTCTTCTCCAAATTTGGGCACCTCATTTTATCCTTGCCTCAGTGCACCAAGAGATGCCCAGAGGATGCATTTGGAGGAAATTTTTTTTTAATAGGGTGAGGACAGAAAATATGGGCGAATATAGGAACACTAAATAAGGGTAGCTAATAGAGCAAATGAATAAAAGGGAAGCAAACGGAGAAAGAGAAATGTTAAAAGAACTAGCAAACAATGAGATGGATATTATATACAGTAAGTCCTCGATGTATTGATAGGTTCTTTAACTTTAAGTGAAATGATGTATAACAAAACCAGTTTTACCATAGGCTAATTGATATAAGCAGGAATATAGTTCTTACAGCATTTCATCAACCTTATAACAAAATAACATTGAACAAAACTATTCGAGGGCCTGCTATATGTATGTGTATATATTGAAATATACAGAGAAATCTTTTTGAAGTCTATATTTCTTCTGAATAAGGCAAGTTCACATTTTTTGCTATTTTCATGTGTATGTGTAGAGGAAGAAAACTTTTTTCCTCTTTTCTTCTAGAGTCTTTGCTTGTTCTAACAATTAAATCGACATAAGACACATTAACAGGAGAAAAATAAATTTAACTTTGTATATATAGAAGCTCATAGAAATGCGAGACTCAAAGAAGTGACCATAGCAGGCAGCATTATATATTTTAGACAAAGAAATAAAAAAATTGGGAAGAATTGACACGACAATGAAGTTTGAGCTTGGGGTAATAAATTAGTGAAGAAGTAAGTTTTGTTTATACAGCTTTCCTGGCTCAGAATTCTCTCTCTGGTGATAAAGATGTACAGGGAGGGTACTTTTCACATGGGAGATTTAGTTCCTGCTTTCAGAGGGGCATAGGAAGGTTAGAGTGTCCTTGCACCAGTGGTTAAATAACTTTAATTTGAAATAATCAATATGCCAAAGTGGTATTTTTGGGGGTGGCATATTTAATCCCTCTCACATACAGTCATTTCAAAATCAGACTCAAAGTTTCTTGACAATTAATAACCTTTGTTTCTCAGTGTTATGAGTAAAAGAATATTTTTATACAGTGCATCAAAATCAATTGGCATTACTGGAAACTTTCTTTTGAAATTAACAATGTAAGAATATGTGTGTGCATGCACATCTCTCTTGTCTCTAGGTTCAAGACAACTTTCAAAGAATAAATGAATTCCTCAGATCTCAAACTGTGCCCAATAGCACGCACAGTTAAGTGCCAAGAAGATGAAAATTCTCAGAAGGAAATTTTCTTCCATCATTAACAAAAGGCATTCATAAACTGACTATAAAAACAATTGCTTATATGCATTGTCTGTCCATTAGAGGTGCCTACAATCTAACATGAAAGTGGAAATGTTAGTAAAATCTCATGCATTTACATGAAAAGGTAAAAATGCTTAAATCTATAACCAGTAGCCATTAGTTTTTGTGTGTACCTTTGCATCAACAGTATTTAGCACATCGTAAGTACTTAAAAATAGGTTTGATTAAATAAAAAGAAATAAATTTAGATAGTTCAGCTGTATGGACAAAAAGCATTAGGGTTTCTGAGGCATGTCAGCCCAGAAAGTTCACACTTTCCTCCTGAATCACCCAGTTCGCCCCTAATTGTACCTCTGCTGAGACCTGGTATCTCTGCGGATGGTCATGGTTATTCCCTTAGGCCAGTCAGTTAGAGCTTAGCGTTTACCATTGTATTTGATTAAGAGGATTTGATTACTGCATTTTTAGTGACTCCAGAGATAATTAAATACTGAAAACCCAAAAGTTGAACCATGTTGGGATCGCAAAGACCCATTGAGTTTGTCTTGTTTTACAGAGGAAGAAACTGAAGTTCAGAGTGGCAAACTAACTTGTTTCAAATCATGCTATTGATATTTTTTCCTTTAGGCTATTCATTTTTTTTTTTCCCAAACAGTTGCTAATAAAAGATAATCCAGTGTCCTTCCTAGGCACTTATTGAAAAACCATGTACAAAATGATTATCTCTGCCACTTTCAAAACTGCTGGCTCCAATAAAATCACCCATTCATTTATTTAGTTCCAAATCTAGTCTTAATTTACTTAGTGTATTCCAAAACAACTGACAACGAGCTACCTTTGTCCTTGCTCAGCACAGTTTTATAGTTCGATAATTTGCCAACTGACAAATTTAGCCTCTTGTTACAACCTGAATTTGTAAATGTTTTATGGCTGACTTACCTTTAGGCCCGAGAAGTCTTTCTGCAAACTCCTACCATCTTGAAAAATAACTTCTGCCTCTCAAATATCCACCGCTATTTGATTTCCATGCTGGTATCAGTTCCAAGAGCCTAGGCATACTCAAAGTCCATCCTCCTTTTCTGTCAGGGTACCTGTAACTCATTTTACTTTTATATCTCCCTGCAACACAGCTTAAAGTACCTGACTGCAGAGTGAGTTTATGAGCAAAGCACTGAGAGCAATTAACATTTGAATGAAAGCTACCTGTGATTCCCCTATTTAACAGCTGTTAAATAGAATTACTTGTCTGCTTCAAACTCCAGGCTGGTGGATATGTGTAGCAGACAGGAATTACAATGTAGACCTATAAAAGTGGGGATTAAATGGGTTGGACAGCATAAATCAAATTGCAATTTTGAAATCCGGGCAGTAATCTCAGTAGTCTCTGAGGAATGGTCCATATATAATATATGAGGAACATTCCAGGATATTTCAATATTTAATTGTCCCAGCTCCACTTGGCAAGTCAAAAGTTGACTGAGAGCTTCTGGATAATCTAAACCCAAAATAACAGAAAAAAGCAATATCTATCCTTGTGAGCTACTATTTTTTCCTATATTTCAAATGTGCTTTTCAATTAAATACTCTTTCAGATGGGTCACCTAATATTGATGATTTTGGCCGAACCAGAGGTTTTGCCAGACACACAAGATTTTGTGCTTCGGTGTTATTCTTTATGGATCTTATGGGAAACAGACCATTACACTAGGTTATAAATGGCCAGGGTGAAGAATGGATTAACACATTAGAGAGATTGTGCTGACTGAACCAAAAAAAAAAAAAAAAAAAAAAAAGATTTGGCAATTACTCATTGAATGTAATCAATTTGGAAACTAAGACACCTATATCTCGAAGTGAAAATTTTAACTTATAAAATCTTGCCTATATTAATCCAAATCATACAGGTTTTATCAAAACATACATTTGACCAGTGATATTATATATGGGTCACTTTGGAATTTAGATTATCTGGAGACAGCGATGCTCAAATAAGTCAAATATTAAAACTAAAATATTTAGAATCATATTTGGGACCTGCACTAATAACTGCTTCAATGTATTCTATTTTTTAGCTCTTGCAACAATTCAGAATGCTGCTGTTAATGAATACCTGTTGACTTGTAGAGGTTGAAGCACAGAAATGGTATATAACTTGTACAAGGTCACAGAGGTAATAGGTTGGTAGAGCCAGGATTTATATAGGTAGTCTGATTCTCTAGCCTTAATTCTCAACTTCTCTACCCTGTATTGTAGTTATATTTCATCTCTGAATTTTTTTCCTGGTTGACAAACATTTGTGATACTAACTGTAAAAGAAAGGTAAATGTGTGTACACACACACACACACGCACACACACACATATACACACATATTTCAATAATGACTTAGTGGTTATATTCTATGACTTCATGTCAGTGGCCTATTGTAATAATGTCAAGAGTTGAGAAAAACCTGTCTTCATTTGAGTCCTCTGTTGTCCCACTGAGTGGGCTCTCCTTGCTCTTTTCAAAAATGTTTGTTCTGCCTTGGTTTACATCTTTGCCATTCCTTTTAATTACTGTTTGGGCTATGAAAGTTATTATTTTCAAGACTTCAAAACTGAGAACTAATACCCTTTGGGAGAAAATCTTTCTCTTTTCTTGATTTCCATAAAATTATCAAACAGAACATCTACCCCCATCTGCACCACTCATATGTAAATGGTACAAGTTCTACGTAGCAAGATGTACATTATGCAAATGATATTATATTTACCATTAATATTTTGATTTACTTTTTTGTTTTAGAGTTTTTTTTTAATCAAGTAGCTATTCATCATTATCTGGGCATTGAAAATACTAATATATTTTTATTAGTTACCAATGTATAAATTATAGATGAAAGAAATGTTGTTTTTTAATATTTTATTAGTAGTGAAACATTTTTGACTTGTTCTGGCATGAAAAATCCATAAACAAAGCATAAGTATCAAATTCTTTTATTTAATTAAAATTACAATTTTGTACACAAAAACAACCCATAGTATAGCCACATAACTAGATTGTAACAAACATCCAATTGTAGAATTTCTAGAAGGTTTAATACAGTAATATTAATGGAATGTTTTACCCACACTATTATTATTTAGAAAAATTTGATTTCTGTCATATCTCACCTTCAGTTCAACTAACACTAAATGTACAGTAAATAATGGAAGTGAAAGACCTTTCTTATTTAAAATGCAAAATACATATTAATAAATAAAAACATAAGATTAGGTGTGAAGCAATAAAACATTAAATTGTTATTAGCAATATGCTGCTATATATTAATTTCCATAGCAACTAACCAGAAGCTGAATCATTTATTCCAGGAATAACATCACAGACTTCCTTTAGGCAAAGCCTGAAAACTTGTTCTTACTGATGTCAGCCAAAGGCATTAGCTGTCAGAAAAAGTCAAAGGAAATTGATGAGACCAAATTCTGCAGTTCAATATGTTTGACAAAAAACTACCTCCCTATGGCCCTTTGGTCAAGTTTTAGTAATAGTTCTCAGAATGTAGAGACTGACTTAAATTAATTTTTAATTAAATAAGAACATATTTGGTAGCCAATGACTTTGTTCTCTTCTCAGTAAATTATCGTTTGAGGTAGATTGAACCACTTCATTTCATGGAAAATGCATTTCATATTCCATGGCAATTCTATATTTGTGCATCTATATCTTTTGTCTTATTACTGTATAGTACTATCCCCTGGAGAAGGTAGAATATATTTCCCTGCCTGAACAATGTTGACCTTGGCCATGTAACTTTTGCCAAAGCCAATGGAATGTTGGTAAAGTGAAAAAGACCATTTTAGGGGCTAGGCCATGAGGGGCATTGTGTATTTCTTCTCATCCTCTTGTGGTCTTACTAGTTGCCATGAGAAAAACTAATAAGTATATACTGGTCCAAAGAGAATGAGAAACACATGGAGCTCACTTGAACCTAACCTACCGCCTAGAGTTCAGTCCACCCAATTAGAGCCAAACCCATAAGATCTGACTCATAAAACCACAGAAAAACAAATTGTCCATGTAGGCCATTGAGTTTGGTGTGGTTTGTTTTGTGTATTATTGCAGTAATAGCTAGTTAATGTAGCCACCATCCATCTAGTATTCTAAGCCAGAAGATTTGGCATCATAATTGTTGAGTTTTGATTTGTTTTTAAAGAAAACTAGGTTGTAGTTTTATAAAGAATTTATGCAATAAAGAGTAGAACATACACGGAAGATTAAGAAATAAAATAAAAGAAAGGTATAAGATGCCAACCTTCTACCCGTCAAGAAAATCATTTTTAACATTAGGTGAACTTCACTGCAGACATTATTATTATTATTATTATTATTATTATTATTTTGCATAAACTTTTAATTTTAGAATAGTTTTAGATTTACAGAAAAAAATGCAAAGATAGTACAAAGAGTTCTGCATACCCCTCGCCTAGTTTCCTCTATTGTCAATATATACATTACCATAACTCATTTGTTAAAACTAAGAAACAACATTGGTATATTACTAATAACTACACTGTACAATTTATTCAGCATTTACTATCTTTCCTCTATTATTCATTTTCTGTTTAAGGGTCCTATCCTGAATACCACACTGCATTTAGTCATTACATGTCCTTAGCTTCCTGTGGTCTGTGATATTTTCTCAGACTTCCCTTTTTTTTTTTTTTTTAATCTTAACAGTTTTGAGGATTAATAGTCAGATATTTTGTAGAATATTCTTCACTTAGGATTGCCTGATCTTTTTCTCAAGGTTACACTGGAGTAAAGAGTTTTGTCTGTACCATGCCAATACTACACTATGTTGATTTCTATATCTCAATAGTAATTTTGAAATTGGGAAGCTCTTGTTTTATGAATCACATTTCTCTTACAATATTAACAGTAGATTTTGAACATTTTCTTCTTTGTATAATTTCTCTCCTCTAAGTTTTGTTTGTTTGTTTACCTCCTATTTTCCTTTCATGAAAACATCTTTCTTCAGCTACTTGTTAATCCTTGGTTGTCTGCTCATGTTTAACGGTGAAGATTTGAGAACTTTGAACTGTATTGTAGGATAATGTTTCATCTATAGTCATTATTTGAGGGTAGATTAGGGGATAATTTATAAGATTAAGAGCATTATTAGAAAGTTTCTCCTTTTTCTGTAGAGAAATCTGACTCTGACCTAAATGAAGAAGCAGAGAAAGCATGGGGAAGATGATGTGCTGTCTTAATAAGTTTGAATCACCGATTATAGAAAAAAAGATGTACTCTTATTTGAAAAATCACTGGAATAATTCAGACAATAGGGATAATTGAAAATTTTCTCTATTTACCTCAAGTATTTAAATACTGATTCATTTATTATTGTTTCCAATCTTCCTGGAGTGTGTGTTCTTCTACTCTAATGTCAGAATACTTAGGTTTAACTTCTGACACTTGACACTTCTTTTGTCTTTCTATGCTTCAGTTTTGGTATCAAAACAGGAATAATAATAATATTTATTGCATACAGAATTTGCATTATTTCAAGTACCTAGAACAATGCCTGAGAGAGCAAGTTCCGTAAAAAAAAAAAAAAAAAAAAAAATCTTTTCTTCTTCCTCCTCTTTTCTTACTTTCTCAGAAACTTTCTTGAATTACATTCTAAAATGTCTTATCTGTACCATTTATGGAGTTTTCTATTTAGAGCTTCCAAGAGCACCCGCTTTGGATAATATTTGTCCTTCAGGTTTACTAGTTTAGCCTTGATTGCTCTAAATGCTCTTTCATATCCGCATTTGCAGTGTTTACACCAAGCCTTTTCTCTAAGTCAGTTAATTGACCTCCATTCTTTATTATTTCTTTACATTTTTTTTTTCTGTAAACAAGTACTTTTATATCCTAAGGACTACAGCCTCCCTATGCATATCATTCTGTTCTTTTAATATCTTCACACTGAGTGTAGCTCTTATATAAATGTTCTTATTAAATTGTTTTATAGTTCTAAGACCTTTCAGGGAATCTCTTTTGTTCTGAGATGTGTTTTCTAGTCTTAAAAAAGAAATCTTTTGAATGATATATTTTTGCTTATTTACTGCAGTTCATCTGCAAGTATGCTGTGCCATTTTTTGCATACTGTGGCAGATCTTTTCAGGTCTTTCTTTTTGTGTCCCAGTGTACAGAACTTCAGTAATTATCTCACTATATATAATAAATGTGCCCATCACATTTGTGAGTTTGTTTCTGTTTTGTTTGTTTATTGTGTTTAAAAACAGTCACAGGGATATAAAGGACAGCATAGGGAATATTGTTAATAATATTGTAATAACTATGAATAGGGCCAGATAAATACTAGACGAGTCAAGGGGATCACTTTATAAATTATATAAATGTCTAATCACTATGCTGTATACCTAAAACTAATATAAGATATATTATCTATACTATAATTGAAAGAATTTAAAAATAATGACAACAACAAAACATGTGACCATCACCATCCACCCAAAAGCTAGGTATTTTGTATTCTATCCATACCTGAGGGCATGAAAACGGGCATTGGGTCTTTGGGATGCTTCAGAGTTGATCAGTAATTATACCTGAGGTTTTGTTAAATGTACATTTTAGGGCTCTGTGGTATTTTGTTGAGGGGTATGTCCTATGGAGGTACATTAGCATTCCTATCTTTCTTTCATTTAGGAAACTCTGCTTCTGTGGAAAAGTCAGGAGTTATTTCTTTTAAGCTTCAAAATACCTAGCTGGTTTGCCTCCCTTCAGATTGGGAAATAATAGTGAGACTCATTATTTATTATTTCTTCCTAATTGATAACTATCAGTGATTGGGGACAGGATAGGAGCTTTCTGTATTTGCCTCTTTGTTCTACCACAGGAATTTTGGTTTCTTTCTTTGGCTGCCACTTTCGAATTTAATGGCATTGGGCTGTGCCCCTTTTCTCATTTGTTTGATATTTATTTTATGTATAGGTATTATATATTTTCATATATACACACAGTATATATAATAATACTATATCTATCTATATCTATATCTATATCTATATCTATATCTATATCTAATGAGAAAGAGAGAGAATGAAAGAGAGAGAATATAAGTTTTTGCTGACCTGGTTCAATTTGTTAGATATTTGGAAATGGAGATTCTGTGAGGTAACTGTATTCAACCATTTAAATCAGAAGTCTTTATGACTATTATTTTTGACTCACCTATTTTTCTCATCTTTCACATTAAATCAGGTACCAATTTTTTAAAAGCTCGATTTTACCTCTTAAGTAACTCTTGAACTCATCTACATTTTTTTCCAACTTTATTATTACCTTAGTTTAGCTCTCATCATCTCTCTCCCAAATTACCAAAGCAGCCTTTTAACACTGCCCACTTCAGTATGGCTCCTTTCAAACCTGTCTCTCACAAATACTTCTCTCATCCATTCCTCATAATAAATGATTTTTAGAAAACAAAAATCTGCATATGCCCTTCTGTTGTTTAAAGTTCTCAGTGGCTCTTGTTGCTCTCAGGAGAAACACCAAATTGTTCAACATAGTTTATGATGTCTTGTATATTCTTTCTCCCGTTCATGTCACCAGCTTTATCACTTAACAATTCCCTGCATCACAAGCATCCTAACTACACACTTTTGTGCATCGAACTTTTTGAGACCTCTCATACTGTTTCCATGCTAGGTTTTTGTTCATGCCATAACCTTCCTTTATCATTATTGCCATTACCAGCCTGGATTCCTCATTCCAATATTTTTGTTCCCCTTGATTAGACAACTGCTTCTTATTCTTTTGGATTCACTTCTTCCAGGAAACCATGATCAACCAAATGCGGATAAGAAACCTCCCATGTTCTCTCACAGCATTCTGTCTATACTTATAAAAACAGAAATTATATTACATGTATCTCATAATTCTGTCAGATTTGTCAGTATGAATACATATGGGTGTATGTATGTATGTGTGAGCAGTGAAACACCTCAGGGAAGAATTATTAAGGCTTAAATTTTATTCTTTTTGTTGATTTGCATTTTTAAAATCAGATCTCTTGAATACATATTGCTTTTCAAGAAGGAAGAAAAAAACTGAATATGTTTTAAAGATGTTCCACAGGGTTTAATGACATATTTGTCTAAAGATGCCAGACCACAGTGATGATGAGAGGAACTTGCTGTCAAGACAAGGTAACAACAAGTAGTTTCTATCAAAAGATAGCTAAATAAAATTATAGATGGGTTGTATTGAAGTGAGAAACTGAGTAATTAGAAGAGGATAAAGGGATATGTCTATATTAATAGACAGCAATACAAATGTTTAAAGCAGTACAGAAGATAATAGGGTCCCCAAATCAATTCCTTCATGTTTAGATGAATTCTCAAATCTTAATTTTTAAGGAATTTAATGACCTCGTTTATGTAACTTAATTAAATAAATTGTATATCATTATAAATATTTGCCATCGGTCCATATTGGTTTGAACTCAGGATGCAAGGCAATATAACAGATCCTCTGCTCCCCAATTCAAACTGTAATGGTTGTAGAGAGAGAAATAAAAATAATAATAATAGAAATGATTAATGGTAGATAAATGATTAGTGGAAAGTAATGGTAATGTCATCCATATACAAGGCATGTATGTGTACCTACATTATCGTCAATCCTTAAAACACTATATAATAATTTTTTCACTAATTTTTCATTAATTTCAAAATAGAGAAAGTTGAGGCTTGAAAAGTCAAATGATTCCCCCAAGATCACAACTGGTGACATAGTTGTAATAACACATTTAGTATTTGATCTGTTTTTCTCAAGATCTTTCACTACAGCAAACTGGAAAGTTTAATAATCTGTCAGACCCATGTTTCCTTTCAGGGGTGTCTTTTCAGGGGTAAGTGTTCATGCATTATGTCATGAGAAAGCCTGATGTTCTTCCTGAAGTCAATTAATGTCAAAATGAGCAGGCAGAAGCCAGTGCCTGACCCACAGTATGCAGTTAATTAATGGTTAAAAAAATTAATTGAAGAATGGACCAGCTTTTCTAATAAACACCATTGTCTCTATCACTCAAAATTTTATTTCTAAAATTTTGAATTCATATTTGTTTTTGATCTTCATTCTTACTCTTTAGCCAGTGGTTCTTAACAGGGGGATGTTCTGTCCTCGATATTTGTCAATACCTGGAGGTATTTTTAGTTTTCATAACTGTAGAAGTAGGAGTGGTGAGGGATTCTATCACATCTAGTAGATGGAGACCAAGGATGCTCTAAACATCTGACAATACACATGACAACACCCACAGCAAAGAGTTATCCATCTTAAAATGTCAATAATGATGAATTTTGAGAGATTCCGCTCTTAAATGAAGGCATTAAGATTCTTAAGAAAGACAGAAAAATACTTCTTAGTGGTTCAATGAAGATTTTCCAAAAGTTATTTGTGGTTTCTATTTCTTTATTATTATTTTACATTCTTTCCTGCTTTGGTTAAGCTAAAATGAGCTTCCGAAATTTAAAATAACCCGAGGCTTTATGTTTTCATATTGCTACTTTCGGATCACCATGGTTTCCTTTGAATTTTTGCCAGCCCTATAACTCTTATCAAAATGTTGTTTCATATTTCAATATAGAATCACTAAATTTGGCTGCAATGATTATAGTTTGAGAATAGGCTTTGAAACAAGGGGTAAGCTGATGTAACCATTAAAGGTATGTTAGTTCCAGATACGTGCCATAAATTGGGGTCTTCTTTCATTAACAGTAAAACCGCTCTTTAGATTATTATATCCATCCCATTTTTCATTATCTTTGGTATCAAAATATGTATAAAGGAAATTAGAGAATATGTTTTCGAGGCAGCCTTGATGGCAAGGAGCCCAGAATTTGAGGTGGTTAACTTGTGCTAGCAGAGGTCATCAAGAGCTGGCAATCATGCATGATGACTACTTTGGCCAGCTGGGCCAAGACTCTTTCACTGCTGTCACTCTCTGGGGGTAGGATAGGGAATGCCTCATAAAATCATACAACTCATTTAAAATTTGTTTCTCCTTTTCATATGTAAAAATCTTAGCATTTGCCGCATTTAGGGCCAACGCATGCATTCTTACATTTTCTTGATCAAGTGTTCTTGGCCCAAAAAAACACTTCTTTTAAAGATTTTAGTTAAACTCATATTTTAATTTTAAATGAGAAATATATAAAAGCTCCTGAATAATATGTAGTTTCTTAACCGATTAGGAATTTTAAGTATATCAAAAATATTGCACTAATAAGCTTCTACTGAATGTTTGTGCCCCCTATCCCAAACCTCATATGTTGAAATCCTAACCTCCAGTGTGAAAGTATTAGGAGATAGGACCTTTTGGAGATGATTAAGTTATGAAAGTGGAGACATGAGAGAGCTTGCTCCTCTCTCTCTGCTCTATACTCAGTGAGAAGGTAGCCATCTGCAAACTAGGGAATAGGCCTTCATTGGACACCATGTCTGCTGGCCCCTTGATCTTCGACTTCCCAGTCTCCAGAATTGTGAGAAATAAATTTTTGTTATTTATTTAAAAGAAAAGAGAGATGGGTAATTTTTTGATTTACCTATTAAGGAGATTTAACATAGAAAAAGAAACATTTTCTCACTGAGAAATAGTAATGAATAAATAGAATATATATATTAATTATTAAGTAATTATTAAATAACTACACATATATCTGTTAAAAGTACAGTTCAACTTGTCAAGGTAGCTTACTGTGTGCAAGTTACTGGGCTGAGCAGCATAGAATGTACATATAAAATAAAATAAGACATGTTTCCTGCCCAGTTAAAATTTTGGATCAAATAAAGGAAATATTTACACATGAAAGTACATTAACAACTCAAGGTAAGTAACAATGAATGGAATAAGATAGGTTGTTTTGACTTGAATTGTTTGCAGAAGCAATAAGTTTCAGTTGCAAATTAAGAGTCACTTTGTCAATGAACTTTTCTTCCTGAGGGTACAGAACCTCTCTGGTCTTAATTTTTCCGGTTTTAAAATTAAAATGCAGTCTGCAAATAACTTACAGGGTATTTGAAAGGATGAAAGAAAATAATATAGGTAAACCACTTTATAAACTTCCGAGATTCATAGATGTTAAGTGATTTTCATAGTTTGAAGAACTAAACATCCACCCAAAGGAAACTTGGGGTCCATTCTGTGTGTCTTTAAACAAACCTCTTCTTGGTAAAATAAAAATGTTATATCTTCTCAAATTCCTAAATTCTAATTTACATATCACACTTTTCAATGTATTCCTTCATGATGTAAAAGATATAATTTAGTAAAATAGTGTCCAGTTTGTCTATGTTTAGTTCATCAAAGCTCAGAATTTTCCTTCTGAATAATCTACTTCAATCACTTTACTAAAGGTCTAAACACAAAAATCAGTTCTGGTTCAAGATACCTATATACTATGTCAGACTTAGCTTTGTCCTAAATCAGGCAAGATAGTCAAATTACCGATTTGAATATTTATTAACTCAATCCTGCCAAGCTAAACCCTCAAGTTAAATGAACTAACCCATGTATAAACATAGTAATCTATAAACAGACATCACAATTGTCTCTTCTGAATGATGGAGTGAAGTTAGACCCTGATTGTTCTGATTTCAGTTCCTGAGGGCAAAATTCATGACAATGAATACCAGGAAGCTCCTATGCCTTGAAGAGTGGACATCATTTGACTTTTTAGACCTACTTGAACCTGGGACACCCTCTTGCCAAGCAAGCATTCTGAAGACCAAGATAATCCCATTCTCACTTATGTGAGTGTGTGGGCATTGGATCTACACAGATAACATGCTTTGGATTGTTGCTGTAAAACTCTTTCTTTTAAGCAGCTTAGCTTTCCTCCATATGCAATCTGGTGCTTAACATGTCATTTCCTTGGTTAGTCAAACAAGACAAGAATTATTTGTCATAAAAGACAATGATCATGTTTTATTTTTAGTCTCACAAAAACCTGCCAAGACTGAAAGCTTGTGCATTATATGAAGAAAAAACTTAACCCAAGAGGAAAGCTATTCTTAGTTTTCAACGTTTTATTCTCTCTGCTCATGGAGGAACAACTGTGCCATTGTGTTTTATACCATACTACTGAACTATTAGAACTTTTGCTGCCTTTTCTTATTGTTTCTTCATACACACATGCACACACACACATACACACGTATTTTAAGTTGAAATAGGATATATCACATATATGTATATATGTACATATATATTTTATTGAATGCATCTTTGAAGTATGATGTTTCAAAGATTAGCATATGCATAAAGCTCATTAAGCTGAATAAATGTGGATTCAGACAAAGAATCATTTGTGTTCCTGGAAGCCTATCCCTTAGAAGCAGGTGCACAGCACAAGATTAAGAGAAAGTAAAATTGTGAGGAGCAGGATTGTAGTGGCACACTTTTTGGCTCATCCGAGGTTGTACCTATATATTTGTAACCTTTATTTTTAACTAAGAACTATTCCTTCTCCTAGAAACCAGATGAGTTTTCAGAAGGGATTGGTTACAAAGGAAAAAAGTTACTGTGAGGCTGTGATAATAATATAACTGAAATAAAATTCCCTTGAAGAATTCTTTTAGGATGTACCTCACATGAAGTTTTCCACAATAACAATATAGCAAATGACATAACAGTAATAGAAAGCATTGGCTTGAGTGTTGGAAGACATTCATCATTTGTATTGCCTTGCAAATTGTCTAATTACTCAGTATCTCAGTTTTCTTTTTTTCTTTTCTTTTTTTTTTTTTTAGGCGAGGCAACACTTGGTTGACCTCACACATTGCAAAGGCCTCGTCAGTTTACAATCCCTTATTTGTTTTATGTTTTACACCTACAGCAGCTGGTCTTCCTAGGTGGTCTTCCATCCAAGTACGAACCAGGCCAACCCTGCTTAGCTTCTGAGATCAGATGGGATCGGGCTTATTCAGGATAGCATGGCAATAGACAGGACCTCAGTTTTCTGAGGTTCATCAGATATAATTAAGGTGTCTTTATGCCACACTATGGAACAATTATAACTTAATGTTTTAAAATACTGTGAACTTGAGTTTACGACAAAGTTTATGGAGTAAGTCTTTGTTCAAGCAAGTCAGGGAATTTAAAGGTTGAAAACAACTGGAGGAGACAAAGCTACGAATGCTAGTCATATTGGAATAACAAGATTTTGTTTGGTAAAAACTGAGATAAATATAGAATTGAGAGCCTAAGAAAATTGGAGACATACTTGGGATTCGAATTTATAGTTTAAGGCAAAGTTACAATCTTTCAAAAGACAGCAACTTGAGTTAGATTTTGGATTTTGGATTTTGGAAGAAAGATTCAAAGAAATAAATTCCTTTAATTTTTCTGTATTCTTCCCTAAATTTTTTAAATGAAAGAAAGCACAGCATGAGTGGTTTAGCAAACACATTGATTACTGTCTAACACTTTGAGGGATTAATTGTGGCCAGCTGAGAATAAAACTGGTTTATAGGAGGTGATTGGAAAAGAGGATTCCTCTGGGCAAGATAGGCCTCCAGAAGGAAGAAAAAGATGCTAATGGGATAAGGCCTCAGGAGAAGCTGGATTTGCATTTGGGAGGGGAGAAAGTCCTGATCACTCAAAACAAAAATACAGAATATTTAAGGCTTAAAGCTGAAAGGAATACCTAGTGTAAAAATACTAAAGATAGTACAAATGAAAACATAAACAAGATTTTTTTTTTTAATTAGGAGGAAAACTGCAATGACTGAAAATTACAAAAAAACTGCTAATACTGAGGAATTTCAGCCCCGTACACTTTAGACGTAATTGAATTAAAGAGTGTCATTGAGCACTGAATGCACCTTTCCCTTCTGAGAAGTGCTGACATGCAAGGTAGTGGAAAGAAGAGATCTGGACATAATTCTTCCAGTGAGTTCTAGATGGTCCAGGTTAGGGCTGGCTATGGAACAGGATGTGTCCCCAAATTTAGATATTCTTCCTGTTGTAGGAAAGTAGCATTTAAGAGAGACTTTGAGAGAGAGACAAAGAGGAAGAGAGAAACAGAAAAGATGATTAATCTCAGTAGCGAAAATTCAAAATAACAATATTTGGTTATTATTATACCCTTCCAGGATAGTTCTTCTGTTGACAGGGTACAGTGAGACAAAGCTCCTAATTCACATCACCCTATTTGTGAGAAAGTACCAACTTTCTCAACATGCAAAATGCATCAGAATTCTAATAACGTGCACTGATCTTTGTCACAATAATTATGATTCTCAAAAAAAAAAAAAAATAAGGCAGAATTAAAGATGCACAGAATGTAATATACACAAAGACATTTTATAAAATATTCTATTTAAAATGGGGGAAAAATCTTTGTGTATATCAGTTTAGAATTAACAATGGCACTGCCTTATGATAGATGAACATTTTAATACACTATTAAATGACATAGAAAATATATAGGAAGAAGCAGATATATACAACAGTACATAGAATATGATGCTAAATGTAAAATATATATATATATAAAAGAAGACAGGAAATATAAAACATGATAATAGTGGTTATATTTGTGGTGTGATTAAAAATCATTTTTATTTTCTTTCTGGTTTTTTATGTTTTAAATGCTCTATAATGGACATCAAATCATTTTCTAATCAGTTATTTAAAATAAACATAAATTTTTAAGTGAACACTACACTTTGTGAAATCCCAGAAAAGGCTGCAGCCTTCTGAAACATCACATTCTGAACTTTTAGTTTTCAGCCAGATGCCAGATACTCTGACTGACATTTGGTGAAATGGTTTCTTGGTTTAAAGTTCCCTTGGCCCAAGTCTTAGAAGTTCATGCAACAGATGGCTTCAATTTGAAGGACATATCTGGTAATAGACAAAGGCAAAGCTGTCCCTCTGTGCTAAAGGAAATAGGGCATTGACCAGGAGACATCACAAGTTCTGGTTTTTTTTTTTTTTTTTTTTTTGACTCTTTCATGCAAAGGTTTTTGTTGCTGAACTGTGGCTCACAGAAAAGATAAAATCAATGTCACAGGAGTTTCTGTAGGTAATTTAAACACCCTTACAGAGTATGTACCAATGGACAAACAAAAAAGTAGCCCAGAAAGGCAGCTGGTACATGTTTCTACAGTGTATCAGTGATGTTCTATTGAAGATATCCTTGTCAGCTCTCTCTTTTCTTAACTCCCTTATCCCTTTGAGTGTGCTTGGAGGCAACAGACCCAGAAAGATACCTGCAGGAAGATGCTGTCAAAACTGCTTGCAACCATGGCAAACCTATCAAGCTATCCAAACTTTTCTTGGTCCTGAGGTTCCTCTCATTGATGATCACATTGAAGAGGTAGCAGGGACAATGTGGATGCTCGAAACACTGAGCTTAATATACTAAAGCCAGGAAGAAATCCAGCAGCCCTGTGGTATCTAAGAATTTAACAAACATCTTGGCACAGAAAAAAAAAAAATTTTATTTACAACTTCTACGATGTCAACCTTTGTCTTTTGCACAAATTTTTCCCAGTCCTTCCCCAGAGGAGAACCAGAAAGTCTATTTGTTGTTAGGCTCTATTTACTACATATTCTACATGTAAATTTATTATTACAATGTATTTAACAGGAGGAGGGGGTCTTTAATCATGGCACCACTGAGGGGAGACTGTGTAGTCCAGCTTCTGGCAGGAAAATCATTTAGTCACTTAGCCTGGCTCCCCCTGTTTTCTAAGTTTACTTTACTCTTGTAAACCTTTCATAGCCTCCTCTTCCCTGTCATACTGACCCGGATAATTTCAGCACGACCTTAAAGACCTCCAAATATTTATGCCCGAAGTGTTAATGTCTTCTAATTAAGGCTACTTTCTAAGTATAAAACATTTTCCTGATAATTTTTTATTCCTCTTTGATAAACTCTGTTTTTTTAATTTATCCTTGCCTGTTATCCAATACTACTCTATCTTTCTAGTACTCTCAAAGTGATTAGGAAAATTGTGACTAGAAAAGGGTAGAATATAGGAAATGGTATTTTTATACATAGTTGTTTTCTATGTCAATTTAATTCTTAAATAGAAATATTAGATTCTTCGATTTCATTCTTGACTCTAATCTAAAATTGAACAAAATTTTCAAAAGGAAGACTGAAGCATTAGACCGACAATCTGAAATAGTCAGTTTGAGTCCTGACTTTCACAGTTTAATTGTGTGACCTTGAAGAAGTTACTTAAGTTGTCTAGCTTGTCTCTCAAATGTGGATGACTGCTGCTTTACCTGCATCCCAGGCCTGCTGTGAGATCAAATGGAGCATTGTGTGTGGAAAGAAACTGTAAATCTCTATACAAACATAACATATCATCAATGCTGAAATATTAGCCTTAGTATCTGCATGATCCTGGGAAATTTACACAGAATTTTATGAGTTGAGCTAGTTCTAAAAAACAATACAGAATAAAACAAGAAAAATTCCCTTAATAGCATCATCTTTCTATGTTTAAGACCTTTTCATTCGTGGCCAATAAATTTGAACTCCCTGAGGATAAAAGTCATATATCATTCATGTTGATATCTCATTATCGAATGGAGTATCTCAACCTCAATAGATGTTCATATAAGAGAAAATACAAGGGTATACATGTGGCAATACACTGTTTCCCCATTCACATAGATTCCCACAGAAGCAAACTAAGATTAGAAGGATAGGCAGAGCAAATTAAATTACTATTCAAAGACTCCATTTAATTTCATTATATCTGTTGCTTAACTACCATTATGCCCAATAATTATATTTTCAGACTGTCAGAAATTGCTGGTTTTCATGGATCGACTACTTGAATGAATAATTCCCAATGGATTCACCTCGTTTTCATTGATTCAGATGGTGATTCTCATTTCGACAAATAATGGTTTGCTTTGTAAACCACTCAAACATGAGAGAAATTTCAAGGATTCCCATATGTAACATTGTGTATTACAGTATGTGTGGCTAGCACAAAAGCATATTTTTAACTTTTATTGGGGAAAGTTATCTTGAGATTCATCATGTACCTTGTAAATATCTGATTTAATATAGGAATAATTGTGAAAATTAATAAAGGGAAACCTTACTATAATGGAGTCAGAAGGCCAGATGAGGCTGTTGTCACATGGTACTGTTAAATGTCAATTACAGGAAGAATTTTAATTACAGAACCCAACAAAAGAAACCTCAACAGAAAAGACTAATCAATTATTGGCTTCAACAGGAAAAGGTATACATTGCACCTCCTTCAAGAAATTGACTACCCCAGCAACTCAGCCAATGAGAAACCATTATCTCCCTAAACTCTGGACTGTCATTCAAAACAACCCCTCCTAACTTTCTCCTTTTTTGCCATAAAATAACATTTCTCTCCTTGTTTGCTGGACTTGCCTACATGGTTTTTGCTATAGCTAGTTTCTCTTAAAATGCAATTCTTTGCTGTTCCCAAATAAACCCATTTTCCTGGTAAAATAACTGACTTTTAACTTGAAGGTTAACATAAGAATGAAAAAGTATTTCTAACATAACAACCAAAGGAGAGAATAACTCCTAAAATAATGGCAAGTGAACTAAAAACTGAAGAAGAAATAACAACAGGAAAAGAACGAGAGAAGAATATGCTTAGGAGCTACAAAAACTAAACTGCTTCTCAGAGCCACATTTTGCTAATTATGTTAAAACTCATATTTTTAATAGGAGTTCATGAGGTAATTTTTTGTTGTTGTTGAGATTTTGTTCTTTTGGAAGAATCCATCTGAGTGGAACAAAAGAAAAGTATTACTGTATGTTCACTGCAACCTAGAGAAATGTTCAGCTGTCTGTAAAATCTGAAAAAAGACATTTACAAAGAAAATCTGTGCCAAAAAACTGCATCATTTACATGAAAATATCTATTAGTTACTGATATAACTATAGTGTTTTCAAATTAGTTTCAATTGCTTTAGACAGTGCTGTATATACTCCAACAAATACATTGAATAAGAAGTAGAGTATATATATGTCTTAGAGAGTTGCAGTTTGATATTTTGAAGTTTTCTGTTTTCAGGAGTAAAATTTATAAAAAGATATTATATTTTATTTCATAATGAATTAGTACTTGTCAAAATAATATTTCAACTCAATTTGAGTAGATTGGCCAGCCAGGAGGTAAAGCCTGCCACATTGGTCCAATCTATGTTGATAACCACCTTCCTGTCTGCAGGTGCCTATGTCTTTGGGTATACAAACACCCTATCTTGAGCATCAGAGTTTTAGAATAATTTATGTAGTATTCCTAGATTCATAGAATCTAAAATGTGTGGAAAGTGTTATTCAGTCTAATTTATTTTATTTTGCAGATAAAAATAAATACCAGAAAGGTTAAATGGTTTTCTTAGTTTCAGAGCTAGCAAATAACAAATCTAGGATTCAATATTCTGTATTTCTAGTGCCAAGTTGTTTTCATTATATTACACTACCATCTTATTTTTTTTTTTTATTTTTGACAAATAATTATACCTAGAAACAATAGGAATACTCAACAATGGGGGACAGTGGAATTATGGTACCTAATATAGAATAACATATAGCCATGAAAGTCATTTTTAGAAGCATATTTAATAACATGGAAAATGGTCATAATATATCATTAAGTGCATATACTAGTTGTAAAAGATACACACATACTGAATCTAAATTTTTTAAATTTAAATTTATATAAAAGCAGCCAAAATTATCAATTATTATCTCCAAGTGGCAGAATTACAGGTACTATGTTCTTTGCAGTATTCTCTATCTTCCAAGTTTTCTAATGATGAGTTACATTACTCTTACAATTAGATAAATGAATAGATGTAAACCAAACAAACTGCCTAGGGTAGATTAAATTATACTTTATTTTAGTTAATCTATCCTATGTACATGGGAATATGATTTAGCTAATGATAACTAGCTAAATGATGAGGGACACATTTGCACTCTCAAAGGGTCCATTTTCTTATCTTGAAAGTGGAGTTAATAACTAACTTACAGATTTTTGGTGGCGATTAAGTGAGATCATGCATATAATGCATGTAAAGTGCCTGCCCATGTGGAGACACATCCTGGCCATTTAGAAAATGTTCATTCATTTCACTTTTATGAGCTCATATATTTTTATTAATGAAAACTTCTATAAAATGCTATTTTCATTAAATAGTTACAAAAACCTGATTTTAAAAATCAGTTACATTGTTGTTGAAATGTCCTACTGCAGAATAAAGTGTGGATGCCAAGGAGGGAAGGGACATATGAGAGAGTGGGTTAATTTTTGTGGTTCTCTGTGAGAACGTAGGACAGAATGTAGTACACCTCTGGGTTAAAATGTTTTAAAGTGCTTACTTCACAGCACTGGAACTTTTTCAATATATTGGACAGAAATGCATTTTCGGGTTCTGTTCAAGACCAGAAAGTTAAATACCCTGAAAACTGTCTCCAAATCTTTGAGGTAATTTACCTAAATGCATGAGACCATACATATAAGGTGTCAAACAACCTTAACTCGTTAAGCTAATGATTTTTCTATGTTTGAGAAACAGCATGATCCAGATGTTAGATGATACCTATGTGAGCCAGTAACTCACTTTATTTTAGCAATCTAGCAACTGGGTATCATTATTGTCTTGGCACTCAGTAAAAATGTTGTGCTGCATTTAATCAGCTAAACTACACTATTAACCAGTATTTCCACACATCTGTCATGCAATGTGTAAGAGCCTTTTAAATCTCAATGAAATGTTACATTGCGCACAGCCTAGATTTAGTGGTATGCCTATTTAAATGTACTGCAATCACATTTGTGAAGATTCTCTAATCAAAACATCTGATTTTTCAGAAGAGTTCTTTTTCTCACAGTATTAGAGAACAGAGATGTCTTCATAAAAAAAAGAAAAAGAAAAAAAAGAAAAAGAAAAAGACCTCCTGCTTTTTGCTCCTTTTAAAAGTGTCAAGTGTCAAAACACTGACCAAAGCAGCCAAGGAAATGAGAAAGTCGGGATGATGTTAAAAGAAAAGAGCAGAAGTGGACAGTTTTACTGGATGAAATTTAAAATATAAAGTGAGTGAAAGCACCCTTTGACTCCTTCTTTTTCACACCTGCATGATATTTTCTGTCATGAAACAATTTAAAACTCTGTGGTCGGAAGAATAGGTACTGCATCCGATGAAATGCCAGGTCTTCCAACCCAGACTGCTACTTCCAATCATGAGGCTGACTCTTTAGAAGTCTGGATAAACAGAACACAGGTTTTTTTCTTATAAAATTTGCAGCTCCCTCTTGTCATTTATGGTAAAATATTTTCATGTTTCATTAACCTGGTGTCTGCTGGGTAAATATTTGGTAGCATTTACTGCTTAAACAAGTGCTCTTGTCAAGTCAGGACAAGTTATTGCAAATTTTTAACATAAAACTAAATGGAAAATGAAGTTGGCATTTTATTGTTTATAATCTCTAATATGGATATTGAAGAGCATACTTGAATTGTCACAAACGAAGGCTTTTCTTTATAAATTTGGCTACATGATTTTAATATATGTCATTTAATATACATATATATATATATGTATATCGATAAGCCTGATACCACAGAAAGTAACTAAAAAATGCACATTGTTCTAGTGAGATAGGAAAGCGTCTCAGGTACCTGTCAAAAGAATGCATTGCCATGGGAAGTTTCCATGAAAACCAGGGTGTGCAGCATAGATTTAGTTCCACTTAGAGGACAGAGTTCTGCCTGCCATGGTTATGTAGCCAGGAAATAATACTTGGAACAATGGATTGTTTCTGCCCAAAGGGAAATGCTTTTGTTTTTATCCATTTCTATTTTTCTTCTTCATGCACAGACAAGCACCAATTTGTGGCTTGCTGATAGTGGAAACAGAGACCAACTACTGTGAGTGACATTCATTTCCCTCACAGATGACCCTGATTTATACTTTTAACTATAGCCTTGCCTTAATATAGGAAAAGGCTTATAACTGAATAAATGTATCAGAGGCTGCTACATCTGTAGAAGTTTTCAGTTACTTCAGTTTAAAGTAAAGATGGAGTCTCTATATCTCTGCTGCTCAAGTTATGTATGCGGATTAACAACACCATCATTGGCATCACCTGAGATCCTCTCAGAGATTCAGATTTCCAGGCCCCACATCAAAATCTGCATCCTACGAAGATCCCCAGGAACGTGGTACACAGTAATGTTTGAGAGGCATTGGTCTAAATTATGGTGCGTGGGTCTTACTCCATTATTCTGTTAGATAATCTAGCCTCTGGAAATATTAGCTGATTAGAAAAACATGAACAATTGTATTAGCCAGTGTTCCTCAAGAAGGAGGACAAAGAGGAGATACATAAAGATGTGTATTATAAGGAATTAGCTAATATGATTATGTAGGCTGAGAAATTCTAAAATCTACAGTCAGCCAGCCAGGGACCCAGAAGAAACAATGCTATAAACCCAGTTTGAAAATTAGCAGGTTCAAGATCCAGGAACAGCTTCTGTTTCAGGGCAAGTATCAAGACATGAAAAGCTCGAAAGCCACTCAGGAGGAGTCTCCCCTTTTTCATGGGAAGGTCACCCTTTTTGTTCTATTCAGGCTTGCAATTGATTAAACGAGGTCCACCTACATTAGAGAAAGCAATCTGCTTTACTCAGTCTATCACCTCAAATGTTAATCTCATCTAAAAATACCTTCACAGACATACCCAGAATAATGTTTCACAAAATATCTGGGTGCCCAGTCAAGTTACAGACAAAATTGAACCATCACAACCCCTGTTATGTATAAAGTACCCTGAAAGAAGTATTGTTCTGCCCATTTCTGGATATTTTCCCTGCATATTTGGCCCAGGTTCCTGAGAGCACCATAGCTACGACAGAATATTGTCTTCAAAAATCTGGGACACACTTTTCCTTTCTCTATCACCACCACCCTATCCCAACAAGCTCCCACTACGTGGGCAAGAGCAGCACTACGAGAGAAAGAAAACCCTAAGGGAAAGTCACACATGAAGCAAGTCATGTCCTTTGCCATTGCCTGTTTGGTCTTTAGGTGTCTCCTGTTACCTTTTTTTTTTTTTTTTTTTTTTTTTTGCCTTTATCAGATTTTCTATTTGGAGATATTTGGGCAATGGCTATAACTTTATTATGTTTTTATATTCATCATTAACTATGGTAATTCCCTTCCCCAGTTGATTTATGCTGTTTATAAATAGGTTTATTACTATCAGTCTATTACTATAAATTAGAGATTGTTTATTATGTTTAACAGTTGATCTAATCAACCAACTGGTTGTGTATGTGAGAATGTGAACTTCAAGTGTTGTGACTGGAACCTAATCAGGGAACTGTGGTGATTTGATTGCTTGGATTTACTTGTAGTTCCTTTAGTCAGTAAGTGATACACATTCATAAAAGTGCAAGCTACAGCAACCTCTCTTGAAAGCAATTAAGATTTTTCAATTTATGTATTTTGTAATAATGTTTAGTCGTTTAAAATATGAGACATTATCTAGCTCAAAATTCACAGGGAAAGTTTCTTTAAATTGGATTTCTGGTAAAAGGTTATGCATTGCTATGGTATAGTTTACAAAACTTTTATATTTGTGAATAAAGAAAAAGTCTTTATGAACAAGAATGTTAAGTTCTGCATTTTCCCTTTCATTCAGTTTGGTGTGACAGAAAGCCTGTTTTCTAGGGAGGTCTTGTGTATGCAGAACTGTAAAGGCTAAATTGCCTGATGGTAGAATTCACTCTAGTTGAAGTTCTTCAGTGCTGGGCTGCAATTTGCTTGTGGTTCCCCACTAGACTTTCCTCTTCTTCATTTGGAATTGAAATCACTCACCCATCTAAAGATCCAACCAAATTTAAGAAGTCTTAGAATCTGGAAGAATTTATTGGAGAATTCATCAATTAGGCTACCAATCCTTATCCCTTTGTGGGAGATAAGCAGATTTCTGGGTAGGTATAGTAAAGATTGATGCTAAAATGTGAGTTACTTCTTTTTAAAATCTCTTTACTACAGTGACTATATTACATTATATATTTTAAAAAGAGGGATACATATGTATTTTTTTTCTTAATCATAAATTGGTTTTTACGAGAAAATTTCAGAACAAAAATTAAGCCATAACCTGTCAGACATTAAAAAGCCACTCTCATTGAAAAGAAAATAAACCCTGAAATTATAGTAGCCTTAAAATATCATTTTATGTAGACATAATATTTAACGTTTGGCTGAAGTACATTTAGTCACAAAATACTCTGTTTCCATCTCTTAATAAGTCTGATTTTTCAAGTATTAATATTTTTTGTGTTACTCTGGTATTCTCTACTTCAGTTTTTCAGTAAATCCAGAAAAAAATTTCTTTTGATTCTTTATCTCAAAACTTTACATCTTATCCTAGGTGTCTAAACAATTTAATTCAAATGAATCTTTTCACGAAGTTCTCTTTTTACCACCTTGTGGTAGCTTCCTTACCTTATTCAATTTCACTGACTGAATCACAGAATAGGTATGTATTTTCCCTTTCCTATTTCAAAAAATTCCTGTTTGTGATGATGTCATCTGGAAGAAATGAATAAAAGGAAGAAAGTTTTCAGCCTATATATGGGGAAGAGCTATCATAATGTCACTGGAATTTTCTCCTCTCAAAAACATAAAAATTATTCTGATTATGTTTACAACAATACATGTTTTAATTTAAAATTGACAATAAGTCAAAGATAACTGTATATCTTAGCAATATTTATATGAATTTATTTTTTTAACTTAAGATAGCTAAGTTAATGATAATATAACCCTACACCTCTATTTAGTACTTAAGCAGAAATCGGTCAATGATTTTGATTGTAGAAAATCTTACTTCTAATATCCAATATTGGGTCAGCTCTAGTGTTTGGCATTGGGAGATTATGCTTCTCTTCACTATTGAAATTAGGCTTGCTGAGCTGCTTTACTCTGCCCAAGAAGCCATAACATGTGCCACATCTTGGTGGAAACATTGAACTGTTGATGTGCCACAAAACAATCTGCATATAATAAAATAAAATTTTATTAAGCATAAAATTTTCCAGATGGGAAAGATTTCATCAATCTGGCAAAATGAGGATGGCAGAGAACAGAATTTCCAAAAGCCATATGATAAGAGTGACTCTTTAAAAATTTTTACAACATGGACTAGTCTATCCTGACAAATGCCCTGATGTGAAGTTACAGCCTTGGACAACACCGAATAAGTCAAAGCAAACCTATTTTGTGTAGGCGGGGACTATTAGAGTTATACTTCTTAGATGTTAAGGTGATGCCTTGAGACTCAATGTGAGTCCAATTACTTTCACTGTAAAACAACAACAAAAAGGAAACCAAACAGCTGCAAGCTGGGGTCCACGAGGATCAATATTATACCTTTCTTGGCCAGCTACTTCAAACTTGACAACAAACACCTGGATATTGAAAGTATCTTGCTGCCTGACTTAGGAAGAAAGAAAGGAAAAAAAAAACTAAATATGAACAATTTGTATCAATTTCAATTTTTTTGGTCCATAAAACCCAGTCGGTGGGTCCTATTTTCTTTTTTAAGTTCTTGGAATTGAGTAGCTAATTTAATCTATCCATGAAAGAGGCTTACAGGCTACGTAGATACACCTAATCTTTAAATTATTTTGTAAGTTGGGAAGCAACTCTAGAAATAGCCTAACAAATTTTTTTTTGAAGGGGGTGGGAATCCTGGCTATGATATTTACTAGCTTTACATACCTGAATATGTTACTTAATTTCTGTAAACAACTGTTCCTTTTCCTTTTCTTTCTTCTTCCCTGCCCTTAGTCCCTGGTATAGAAGTGTATTTATTTATTTAATAATTTTTTTTTTTTTTAGTTTTTAATTATAGTTGACATACAATAATATTATATTAGTTTAAGGTGTACAACATAGTGTACAACTTATGAAGTTATCACTCCTATAAATCTAGTATCCATCTGACACCATTCATAATTATTACAATATTATTGACTATATTCCTTATGCTATATTTTACATCCCTATGACTATTTTGTATCTACTGATTGATACTTTTCAACCCCTTCTCCTTTTTCACCCATCCCCTCAAACCCCTTCTCATTTGGCAACCATCAAAATGTTCTCTGTATCGGTGAATTTGTTTCTGTTTTGTTTGTTCATTTATTTTGTTCTTTAGATTCCACACAGAAGTGAAATCATATGGCATTTGTGTTTTTCAGCTTGACTTACTGCAGTCAGTCCAATATCCTCTAGGACTATCCATGTTGTAGCAGATGTCAAAATTTCATTTCTTTTTTTTTTTTTATGGCTGAGTAATATGTTATTGTATATATGTACTACCTCTTCTTTATCCATTCATCCATTGATGGACACCCAGGTTACCTCCATATCTTGGCTATTGTGAATGTTGCAATGAACGTATGGATGCACATGTCCCTCTGAAGTAGTATTTTGGGTTTCTTCAGATAAGTACAGAGTAGGATTATTTGGTCTTTCTTTGTTTCTTGCTATAGCCTGTGTTTTAAAGTCTATTTTGTCTGGTATAACTATTCCTACCTAAGCTTTGTTTGTTTGTTTGCTTCCATTTTCATGAAACATCTTTTTCTATCTCTTTACTTTCAGTCTGTGTGTATCTTATAATCTGGTGAATCTCTGGTAGGCGGCATAAGTAACAGTTTTGTTCTCTTATCCATTAGCTACGTTATATCTTTTGATTGGAGCAGTTATTCCATTTACATCTAAAGTAATATTTGATAAGTAGTTACTGTCATTTTATTATTCATATTTTTGATCTTTTTCTTTTCTTCTTAAAGAAGTCCCTTTAATGTTTTCTATACTGGTTTGGTGGTGATGAACTCCTTTAACTTTTTTGTAGGGGGTCTGGGAAACTGTCCTTTGATTCTAAATAATAACTTTGCTGGGTAGAATAATCTTGGTTGTAGGTCCTTGCTTATTTGAATATTTCATGCCAATCCCTTCTAACTGTAAGTTTCTGTTGAGAAATCAGCTGACAGTCTTATGGGGGAGTCCTTGTAGGTAACTAACTGTTTTTCTTTTACTGCTTTTAAGATTCTCTCTTTGTCTTTAACCTTTGGCATTTTAATTATGATGTGTCTTAATGTGGGTTTCTTTGGGTTCATTTTGTCTGAGACTTGCTGTGCCTCTTGGGCTTGTATGTCTATTGTCTTTGCCAGGACTGGGAATTTTTCTGTCATTGTTTCCTCAAATAGATTTTCAATTCCTTGCTCTCTCTCTTCTCCTTCTGGTAACCCCATGATACAAATGTTAGTATGCTTCATGTTGTCCCTTCAGAGGTCTCTTAAACTATTTTTATTTTTCTGGATTTCTTATTCTTCTCACTATTTTAATTGGGTGCTTTCTACTACCTTATCTTCTAAATCACTGATTCAGTCCTCTGCTTCATCTAATCTACTGTTGATTCTCTCTAATATATTCTTCATTTAGGTTACTAGAGTCTTTTTTTTCTGACTGGTTCTTTCTTATGGTTTCTCTTTGTTAAACTTCTCACTGAGTTCATCTACCCTTCCCTTTAGCTGATTTAGCATCTTTATAACCAGTATTTTAAACTCTGCATCTGCTATGTCTTCTGGTATTGGTAGAGTCATCTTATGTAGTAGGTACCCTGTGGACCAAGTGGTGCAGTCTCACTAGTTACCTAAGCTAGGTGCTCCAGGTGTGTCCCTTGTGTGGGTTGCATGTATTCTCCTTTTGTTGAGCCTTGGTTGCAGTCGTCATGTCAATAGTAGAGATTGATCCTCAGGCTAATTGGTTATGAGGACCGTCTGTGACTACAGTGGAGGAGCTATTATTTAGGGACTGACCCTGTGAAGCAGGATTGCCTTTAGCAGGGCTCTGGTGCCTGCCCATTCAATGTGTCTTCTGTGGAGGCATCCAGTGTTGCTCCAGCACAGTCCAATCCTGGCCACCAGTTGTGAGGCTCCTGGGCCTCCTGGGAGGGGCTCAGCCACAGCTGAGCTCAGCCACTACATGTGCCCTGCCTAGGACCACCTTGAATATGCCACAAAATGAGTCTCAAATAGCTGCCAGTTGCTCTGGGCTTGAGTGTACCTGGGAGAGGCAAGCCTCACACTGAGGCTGGCTGCTACCAGTGACCCACTGGGGGCTTCTCAGCAAGAGGTACAGGGCACGGCAGACTGGATGCTGTTTGTTTTGGGTTTGTGAACCTTTGAGAGCTTTTAGGAAAGTCTGCAGCCTGAGCCAAGACAGGTCATTTGTATGGAAAAGCCACTGAAAGTAGCTTGATTATCCTGTAAGTTGGGTGGGGCAGGGTCTCAGGCAATCACTGGGGCACAGCCACCTGTGTTAACCAGGTTGCGGGAGATTCAGATATGGCTCCCATCTGCTTCTGCACGCTGGGAAGAAGGATAGTTGAATAAAGAAATAATGGCTCTGCACTTCTGTCTGGGAAAAAGCTGCCCTTCCAACTTGCCCTGAACCCAGATAATTCAGTTCCTTGTTGGAAGTCCCTGATGCCTTTTGAGCTGCTGACCCAGAAACGGAGTTCAGAGCATGTGACTCAGTCAGCAAGTAAGTCTGCATGTGGGCCCTTTTAAAAAAAAAATGCGTGGGATTCTAGCAGCTCTCCATCTTACTCAGCCACAGTTTCTGGTGGCTTTCACAGCCAGAAGTTGTGGGAATTTCTCTTCCCAGCACTGGAAGCCTGGGCTGGAGATTCTGATATGGGGCTGGGACCCCTCACTTCTCAGGTGGGGACTACAGCAGCCAAGATATCCCTCCCAACTTTAACTACTATACGTGGGTGTAGGACCAGTCTGTCCTGCATCTCCGCCCCTCCTTCCTGTCTTGAGATGGCTTTTTATATATTCTTAGATGTAGGACTTCTGTTTAGCTAGAGTTTAGGCGATTCTCAATCATGGTCATTCTATAGTTCAGTTGTAATTTTGATTTGGTTGTGAGAAGAGGCAAGCACAGCATTTACCTACTCCACCATCTTGACTGAATAATATCTCTTCTTTTTTAACTACCTCATGCTATTGTTGTAATTAGTACATAGGAAAATATAAAAGGCCTAATAGGAACTGGTCGGTCCTCTAGCCTCTTACTCTTCCTTATCCTTTCTCCCTCTCTTCCCCTTTTTCTTTCTCCTTCCCTCATAACTCTCTCTTCTTTACATTTCTTCTCCCCTTTCTATTCCTCCTTCCCTCCTCTTCCTTTATTTTTCTTGTTTAAAATACATTGAAATGTACTATTATTATTTTTTAATTTGGACATATTTCATACTTTCCCTTAAATTTTTATAGATCCTATTCACTTCTGTCTATCAATCTTTGCAAATTCCTTCTTTCACAGACTATTAGCATTTATCTCCAAGAAATAATTTGCAATCAATGTTAACTCATTCAGGTTAGGTTTTTCACATTATACCCTCTGTTCAGTTTTTCTTGGGTATTGCTGTAAGTATTAAAGTCTTTCTAAAACATTTGATTTCAAATTCCTTAGTTGCAGGGATGCTGCACTTTTAATTTTTTTTTTTTACTTACCCAAATCACTTTTTTTTTTTTTTTTGGTAAACATGATACAAGATCATTACAAGAAAGAGGAAAGAGAAAAAAAGTAGAAATCTTTATGACCAAAACAGAACTCTATTTTTATTTGTTCTACATCGTTTCAGAAATCTTTTAATGCATATATACCATGAATAGGACTAACATAAACACATATTTGTATTTTATTAAATATAATAATGTAATTTTATGGAAAATATTTAATTGTATTAGAATATTTTAGAATACAAACCACAGTGTAATTGGATTCATTGTAGAAATAATTCTATACAAGATATTATTGCCTAAAAGATTTTTCTGATATAAAAAATACAGTTATTAAAGCCATTCAGAGATTAGAATTAATTTGTTAAAACTGTATTTCAACTTAACTTTGTATCAATTGAGTCCCTGCCATGAAAGCTAGACCTTCTATTTTCTTTTTCACATCTTCAATATTATTTGTCTTCTTATTATTTTTATATACTTCAGGTATACAAAAGTAATATTCCATAATCTAGATAGTCATTTCATATTATTTCTTTATTTTATTGTATTTGGTGCTCATCAGAATTCCTTGTTCTTTATTTTTACTGTATTTATTTTCAGGTAGTTTTTCAAAGAAGGGTCCATAGGTACTCTGTTCTCTGGGTTCTTTCCTATTTACTTTATATTTGTACTGTAGCTTTGCTCAGTATGATATCATTAGAAAATAGTTTCTTTTACTCATATTATTGTAGATATAACCTGTTATTATATGGTGTGGTAGACAAGTCTCAACCCAACCTGTTATTTCTTCTTGTGCATGTATCTTGGTTTTTCTCCCTGGATACAAAAAAGATTCTTATTTGTCCTCAAAATTCTAAACCAAGATATATCTAGAGGTTGAGCATTCTATACCAAATTTCCCTGAAACATCATTAATTTACAAATTTAGTTTTCACTATTGTTGCTAATTTCAGGGGAACATTTTTTTTTGTACTGCACATCTTACTTTTTTCATTCCATATGTTGAATTTATGACTTCAGAGATATTAATATTAGGTTGGTTTGCACTTGTCTGTCCTTTATGTTTATTAACTTCCTTCCATTAATTTAATCTGTTCATGTTTTTTTTGCTTTCACTGAAATTTCCTCAAGCTCTTCCTTTGTGTTATTAATTGATTTCCAAAAATGTCTATTTGTTCCATAATTTTTCAATATATTTAAAAAGTAAATATCCTCAATATCACACATATGATTGTAGATTGATGATTTCTTACCCCTTTGGGAAAAAAATCTCATTTTAAACTTGCCGCAAGATCACTTTTGAGTTTCTGTTGGTTCAATTCATATTTACAAAAAATTGTTCTATAGCACAATGACTTCTTTTTTGTTTGGTCAGGACATATGTTTTTTTTCTAGATTAGATTTTTACCATGCAAAAGTTTTATTTTCTTTTTACTATAATACCTTTCCCTAGTTGCCATGTCAATTCTGTCATCTTGTTTATGGTTGGGTGGTTCTGTTCAAGTTTCTTATTCAATCTAATGTAGGGTCTCACTGTATTTGAGAATTGTGGTTTTTTTTCTCCAATAATAGTTTGAAGACTGAGTCTTTGATATGTTTTCTATCTATCTGTAGCCCAGGGAGTTGTCAAGGGGAAGAGGGAAACTCAGCTGCAGAGGTACACAAATTCATTTGGGCTACATACTTCTGAAAGTTTATGAAATGTATTGTATGATGTTTCACTCCTCCTGTTTGGAAAGGTGGGATTTACATTCCTCTGAGGGAACACTTAGATTTCAGCTCACTGTTCCAAGTCAGTGTGGAGTCCTAGAGGCTTTATTTCTATCAGTCAGCCCTGTTGTTCATTTTCCTCATTTATCTATTTTCCCCAGCAAGCGTTTCCATTACTTCTCAGTCAGAATTGAAACAAAGATGCTAGTCACTCAGTTTGCCTTTCTTTGTATTGAAGAGTTTTACTGAGAGTTCTGAGAAATTTTGCCACACTGTACTGTATGGTACCTTTTCCCTCTGTTCAAAATATTTTTTCTATCTTGACTATGAGTTTTGAAGCTTTGGGTATAGACAATGTTTCTTGGATTGCTACCGGGTAACATTTTCACCTTTTTTTTTGTTATTTTTTCCCTTTGTTTGCTATTTTGTTAGTTATGAAACAAGGAGATTGCTTATTAAGGTTTATCTTGCTATTTTAACATAGATTTTCTCTCATATTTAAATTTTATACTCTCACATATTGAGATAGTGTTCAAGTTACATGAAGTCTCAATAAGTACCTAGCAATTATACTGGGAAAATGCACAAATGAAAATATTTGGGTTGGAGTCTTGTCTCTGTCACTTGTTAGCTATGTGACCTGACGTAAGTCACTTTTCCTCTTTGGGTTCGATTCCTCATTAACAAAACTTGGGTGATAATAATGATAACAGTAACTTTTTCATTGGGTAGTTCTACAGGGTATAGCAGAGAATGCCTGTGAAAGTGACAGGTGTGCAGAAAAACTCAATACTTACAGTGTGAATGCTTTTCAGTATGTTGTTAGAGCCATACTAAAATATTGACATATGATTTTAGAAATGGTTAAAATTAAATTTTAAATAAGTTTGCAACATTATGGTAATTTTGTACATTTATTTTAAAAAGAAAAACTTATAGAAAAGAATAAGAAATAGCAATTAACCAAAATATCAGGCTCTATTTTCAAAGTTGCTTCAAATTTTGTTAGTAATGACTTTGTTTTCTGTGGCATGTAGGCCCTATGAATTTAGAGACTAGATTTTATTATGGGAAATTTTAGTTTCTGAAGTTGCTTCTTTTCATTTACCTTGTCTATCTTAAATAAATAATGCAAGGCATCAGAGTTTGCATGAATTTTAAAGTCTCTGCTGACCTGAAAAAGAAGTCTGTCAGGTATATTTTCCATGAGAAATATCAAGTTTGCAGTACAGGGAAGTGAAAGTCATCAAGGTTTTGTCCAGTATCACATCCCCTGGCTGAAATATTCAAGAAAAGATTTTTTTTTTTTTTTAATGCTTTTGTATATGAAGCTTGAGTAGGCACGAAAGGGGCTGGTAGGCAGGACTTAGAGAATGGCCCCTGCTTCAGCCTGCCTGCACTGACATGACTAAAAATTGGCTTGTTCTGTTTTCTTTTTTTGTTTATATACACAAAACTGTAAAAGTTTATCATGCTGCTTTGCATTAGCCTTCATATATGATCACTGAAGTTTTACAAATATAATAAAATTAAAATGATAGCTGTCATTTACTGGGCAGTTGTCACGGGACTCTGTTGGGAAATTTACATCTGTTTTCACATGTAATCTTAACAACACCCCTGCAAGGATCATGTTACTCCTCACTGCAGCAATGAGGAAGATAATCCCAGAATGGTCAAGTAACTGTCACTGTCAAGTGTCTCAGCTTCTAAATGACTCTCATCTGTGTCACTCAGTTGTAAATGGCTAGCAAGACTATATGGCCTGATTTCTCATATTATAAAGTTTTCATTTTCTACTATTTTATATTGCTTCCCAGAAATCTCAATTAACAAGAAGTTATCTTTTTCATGACATGTTTTAACAGTTTTATTGAGATGTAATACCAAAGTTTCACCCATTTAAAATGTGTAATTCAAAGGTTTTTTAGTGTGTTTACAGAGTTAGCCAACAATTACCATCCCCTAACTTTAGGATATTTTCATTACACCTAAAAGGAAACAGAGAATAAGATGCAAACCGCCCAAGCAAAAACAGAACAAAAGAAAAAAAAAATCAAAGGATAATTTTTATTGCACACAATATACATTCAGCTACAGTTACATCTTTTTCTATCATAGAATCTCTGATATTTGAAATAATAACCCCAACTGTTGTTCGATGAGGTTTATGGTCTGGCTCTTGACCCCCATCTTTTCAAATTTAACTCCTAGCTTCCTCGTCTCTCTACTCCAACCATGCTCTTTGATAATACACAGTGATCTGCAATGTTTCCAGTATGTCCAACACTTATGCTGCTCCTTTCTTTGAGGCTTTTGCCTCTTGAAATCCTCTTCCCAAGAATTTTTTTTTGTTGCTTGTTTTCTTTTCACAAATCTTTCCCATTTTTACTATAGCTTGCTGATGATTCTTAAAATAATAGCTATTTTTTCCCCCAAGCGTGTGATGTGTGCTTTACATTTATTTCTTCTAGTCTTTACAACAACAGTATTTGGTAGAAATTGTTACCTTCCTTTAAGAAAACAAACAAACAAACAAACAAACAAAACAACGAATCTTGAAGACCCCCAAATTACAGCTAAAAAATGAAAAGGATTGGGATTCTTGTTTCTGACCACAAAGTGGGTAGATAGTCTTAGCCTCAGAGCAATAAACCTGCCAGACTACCCGGGTAGAATTACAATTACTTCTGTGTAAGTCTGAATTGCCTACTAAGATGTGGACCAATGCAGAAATTTTAGAACAGATGTTCCAAGCTGAAATCACTTGTAAAGAACCCTGTAGGATGGCTTCTCTTCTCACTGATCCACATACTTCCTTCACCTTGGATTTGAGCCTGTCCTTCTCCAGGCCTCTCCAGGTTTTTACCCAAGAGCTGCAAAAGATCTTCTGCTCTAACACTCTTAGGAGGAAAAGGCTGTCATATTTACATGTCAATCCTACATCAGTGCTCTGAGCTGGGTAGCCAGCTCAGTCCTATAGGATTGGGCACCAGGCCCTGCTCTGTGAATGTGCTAAGTAATGCAAGTCTAAAGATCAGCAACACCCTTTCATTAACACAATAAAGAAATGCGACCTTGATATATATGTAAAGAGAAGTGCATTTGTCAAGTCTGGGCACACAGGTGAGACTGTATGCCTAACAGTTTACAGGATTTATTCATTCAATCCTCACAACAGCCCAATTATTTAGGTACTTATGTTATATCTAATTAATGAGAAACCAAGACCTGGTAGGTGACAGAACCAGATGAGTCCCTAGATCTGTCTGATACCACAAGTGGTACTCTTAATCAGTTCAGTGTGATACAAAAAATGTGATTCTGTATATGTGTATATGTATATGTATGCCTAGATCATATAAATAGATATACATATATAAATGTTTATATATATTTCAGCTTTTGTTTCATTGTCCAATATAGAGAGAGTTATATTTTGAGCATTATTTCAATATTGACACCAAGCATGAGGACATTAATTTTAGAATACTTTATATTGATTTAAGAGAAAAGAATGTTTAATACACTTTTAAATAGAACTATTCCATGAAGTAGACATACATTTGACAACAAAGGGCCAGGTGATGCTTTGCCACTCCTTGGGTACTTAAATCTAATTTATTATCTAGTGATGTTAGTCTGACTCTAAAGGATATACATAATTCAATACAAAATATATGACTTTCTTTGTGGAGACTATAAAATCCTCGGTAATTGTTTTTAAGCATTTAATTTTTATTTAATTGGAATCACAGTATCAATTAATGGCTTTTCTACTATCTTAAATATCTTTTCCTAGTTGTAGAATATGATGTACTTTCATATGAATTTATGCAGAATTTTTAAATCTGTAGTGTACAGAGACTAGTATGCATAAAAATTAATTTGAAGCTTTAAAGGTATTAAATGTGCATGGTTGAGCACTCTCATTCTTCAGTTATTTTATTTTACTCCTAATAGTTTAAGTAGATTTTAGATATTCTGTTCATTTTCTTTTCTATCACAATTAGTACTACGTAGTACTTTAAACATTTTGATTGTATATGTGGCTAAACCACTGTTCTTAGATAGAGTTCTTTGTGATAGAAGATAATCTTGATGAAAATACTTGCTCATGTCCTGAACCCTCAATCTTGATTTGTATAAATTTAACAAAAAAATATTATTGCTTAAAAATTCATACTCGAGATGATTCTTTTGTTTTTACGTTTATGTCTACTTTCATAATTAGAAGACAAACTAGAGAATAATGACTGTATCTTATTCATAATTATAATCCCAGAACTCAAGATCCTGGCATAGAATAGATACCCAAAGATGTTTTCTGAATGAATAAATGAATGAACAGCATATTAGGTAATTGGCAGGTGACTATGACCTTATAACTGTGAACAGTGATTATGACATAGCAGAAAGGTTCCTTCAAACCTATGAAGAATGTTAAGGGACATTCTTACCCCTATTTCTCAAATTTTTTCTTAATTAAATGGGAGTGAGGATGGAGAAGGAGGAAATATTTTTGAGCTAATGTTCTTGGTAGCTAGATACTTGTAAATAATTCTGTTCAGATTATAATAATACATTGAGAAGAAATTGTGGGTGATCTCCCCTTGTCCCTTTTCTATTAAATTTGGATTTCTTCATTTCTCCTCTTCTTATGAAATTTGTTTTAGTGCCATATAGACAAACATAAGCATGAAAACTCCTACATTCACTAAGCTTTCCTGAAACTATTTATCATAGTCCCCTTATGGATTTTGGAAAATTGATGCATTTCAGAGGTCATATTATTCAAATTTGCATGCCTACATGTGACTTGAGCTAAGATGGTGGGAATGTTAGTGGCAAAAAATATTAGTGGCATATTTTGTATATATTTTGTATATCAGTGGTATATTGGTCAATATATCGGTAGTATATTTTATATATATTTTCTATATTGGTGGTATATTTTGGAGAAAATAGTAGCACCTGCGCAACTAGATTGTACAAGTGATCAAATGGGAAGAATCAGGGACAGCAACAGGTTTTCAACGTGAGTAAGTGTATAGATGGCGATGATGTTTTCTGAGAGGTTTGTTGTAAGGTAAAATTAAATATAGTATTAAAAATTTAGTTCTGCTTCAATCAGAAACTGGATTTAACCTCCCACATGAAACAGCTAAGAAAACAGACAAAATATAAAAAAGTAATAACTCAAAACATTGATCATCGGTCAATGAAAAACATGAATCCATCCCTGAGAAACTAGAAACGAATGAAGTGAGCTCTATTTTTGCCCCAGCTTACTGTCTGGAGAGTTTCCAGTTTTTTTCACAAGGAGGGAGAACCCAAAGAGAACTCAAAGATCTCCCTAAATTGGAGAGGCAGAACTAGGAACCTGGGGAAGGTAAGAATGCTAGAGATTACAAGGTAGAGAGTATGTGAGAGGAGAGAGCTGAAGAGAGGAACTATAGAGATAAATAGAAAAATCTATAGAGAATTGTCTTCAAACACATAAATGCAAAGGTTCTTAACACAATTTTAGCAAATAAAATCCAATATATACATATAAAATTATGACCAAATTATTTTTAGCCCAGGAACACAATATTGCTTACACAGTAACAAATCAATAAATGTAATCTACCATGTTAACAGATGAGAAATGAAAATTCATATGATCATCTCAATAGATGGAGAAAGAAAAACATTTTACATCCAACGTGCATTGCTGATAAAATCTCTCAGTAAACTCGTTATAGAGAGAAACTTCCTCAACATTTTAAAAGTCATCTAAGACAAATGGGTAGCTAATAGTATGTTAAATGGTTCTCCTTAAGATCTGGAACAAGGTCATGACATCTGTCTTACTGCTTCTATTTATTTAGTATTTTTTTGAAGATTATAAATACAGTTGATCCTTAACATGGAGATTAGGAGTGCCGATCCTCTACACAGCTGAAAAGTCACATATAACATCTGACTCTCCAAAAACTTGACTACGGTCATCCCAAGTGTTGGTTCCAGGATCTCCCAGAGATACCAAAATCCATAGATACTTGTAGTTGACCCTCTGCATCTATGGATTCCCAACTGTGGATTGAAAATATGGTTTTGAATCCTTGGTTGGTTAAATCTGCAGATATAAACCTGGAGATTGAGGGCCAACTGTATATTTATTAGAAAAAAATCTGCATATGTGTGGATACACATGGTTTAAACCCATATTGTTCAAGAGCCAACTCTAGTATCAATCAAAAAAATATTTTTCTGATTATTTGTTACTAGTATATGCAAATAAACTTGATTTTTAAATATCAAATTGTGTCAACTGCCCTTATTAAATTTACTTATCAATTCTAGTAGTTTATCTATAGATTCTATTGAATTTCCTACTTATACAATCTTTCTTGTTACCTGTGTATAATGTCAATGTTACTGCCTCTGTTTAAATCTCTGTGTGTGCCTTCATTTTTTTTCTGCCTTACCGTACTAGCTAGGACCACAAATACAATGTTGAATGAAGTAGTGATAGCAAACTTCTATGTTTAATTCCAAAATTTAGGAAGATATTTTTCAACTTTTCACGTTAAGTTTAAAGTTTGCTGTAGCTTTTGTGGTTTTATTTTAATAAGAAACAAGTTCCTTTGTATTATTAGCATGCTCAAAGTTTTTAACTATAATTAGTATTACTATTTATCATTTTTGCATTTATTAAGGTGATTATATCTTTCATTCTGTTAATGTAACAACATAGATTTTCAAATTTCAAGCCAAATGTGCATTTATTTCTAGAATAAACTTAATTTGGCTTATTTATTTTATATAAATTGAAATTTAATTTGTTAGCTTTTATTTAGTAATTTTGCATCTCTATTTGTGTCATTGTTCTGTGATTTTCTTCTATCTTCTTCACATCATTGTATACGAAAGTTAGGATGCTTTCCTGGAATAAATTGGAAATGTTTTCTCTTTTTTCAAGCTCTAGAATATTTTGTATAAAATTGATCTCATATGTTCCTTAAATGCCTGGTGGAATTTATCGATAATGTTATATGGACCTGTAGTTGTCTTTATGAGAAGTTGCTAAAATATTGATTAAATTTCTGTGTGTGTGTATTTATATATACATAATTAATCATATTTTATATTTCTCTTTGTGTCAGATTGGTATATTGTGTTTTTTAAGAAATTCATCCCTTTAATTTTTAACCTCAATGCCATAATTTTTGGATAAAGTTATTCAAAACATATTTTATTACCAATTTAATTTTTGTAGAATCTGTAGTAATGTGTTCTTTTTTGTTCTTGATATTAGTGATTTGTAAGTCTTTTCTTTTCTTCATAAGTTTGCTAAGGATTTATTACTTTCATTCATTTTCAGCAACCACTTTTGCATTTGTTAATTTTCTCCATTGTATGTTTGTTTTTTGTTTTATTTATTTTTGCTCTTTTTAAAAATATTTATTTTTGCTTCTTGAGGTGAAAGCTTAATTGATTTTTAACTCTACTTCTTTTAAAAATTTATATAGTTAAGACTACATAGCACTGTACTCTATAAGTATGAATATGTCATATTTTCAAAATATTTCCTAATTATCAGTTTAAGTTTCTTCTTTGCCCAAGTGATATTTATATTTTATTTATTTAAATGAATTTGTTACCTTTTTGTTATTTCTTGATAAATTTCACTGTGGTCAGAAAACATACTTTGTATATATTCTTTTCTGCTTATTTCATCACTCACAGAAAGAGGACTATCCTTCTATGGCAGAATCTTTCAGAGATTTTAATAGACAAGCAGGGTTGTAATTAATTCCCCTTCTCCTTGGTGAACCTCGAACTATAATATTTGTCTTCTAAGATCTGTAAAATTACAGAAATGTCTGCTTACTTTTATATTCCCTTAGTGGCTGCTTTCTGCTTGGTTTTGACATTCACAATGTATATGCACAGCTAGGAACTGGCAAGTATTTTTGAGGAAATTCCTTTCAGAATCTTGGGCTTATTTCTCTGAGACTCCCTTTTTTCAAGAACTTGGAATCTCAGCTCTCCAAATCTTGGGGGCTTTGTTTGCTCTTCAGTTTGTTCAAACTACAGTTTGCCAAATCAACTTTTAGAGTTGTTTTCAATCAGAGGATTGTGTTATGGTTTTACCTTATTTCAACAAGATTGGAAGGCTTCTTGAAGGTAGATGGCATGCTGACTTAAAAATTTCCTTAAGTTTAGTACATTGGAAAACATATTACATATTTTATATGTTATCAATGTATAAAAAGGGATATAATTCTTTTGCTTTTTCTCTAAATCATTAAAACCCCAAAGCTGTAAGAAGGATAACAAAATGGGAGAAAAAAATAATGTTTTGTAGTTGGAAAGAGTTGTATGTTTAATCCAAATTTAATATTACAAATTGTGTGACTTAGCCAATTTATGTAACATGACTTTGCCCATAAAGATGGTAACACTTTGCTGTATTTGCATGAAAATGAAGTACCATAATACATAGACAATGCTCTTAAATATTCAGTTGATTTTTTTTTTTTTTGACTCTCCATTTGACTTAGCAGCACACATTTTGACTACAATGGTCAAGTCAGCATATATTTTTTTTCCTAAATAAAAACAAGAATAACAATCTTAGGAACTTGGGCAAAGTTTTAGTTTTACATATTTAGTGATAGCAGCGACTTCCAATGCTGCTTCAATATTACTGATGCACTTCATGGAATCAGGAAATGCAACCCAGTAGAAAGAAAGCAGTCTCCTATTTGCCTGAGTTAGCAAGGAATTTAGCCTTGTGAGAGATAGAACTAAAGTTGAAAAACTAACTTAAGCCTGTGCACAGTATCATTTTCTCTCCTTGAACCAAACTGCTTTATGTCAAAAAGGAGAAATGCTCAGGAGAACTGCCCCCACATAGCTGAGTTCAGCTTCTTTTGATCCAGCAAGAAGACATTACAACCTCAGAAAGACTAAGACTGGATGGAGAGTCACAAAGACCTGAGTACAGGACAAGCTTGTAATCTAAATAGACACAGTTCCTTCCCTTCAGCCTATGCAGGCAGCAGAGAGGTATTATAGCTGAGAGGTGAAGGCTCGCTATTAAACTTATCTTCGGAATCAGTTTTATTCCCTTTACATAATTTATCATTAACTGCTCCATACTGATACTTTTGAAAACATGCATAACCCCTGAGCTATTAAAGCAGAATCTTCAGGGTTTTAAAGTGGTTTTGTTCTTGTGAAAATAATCTTAGGAATTATGTAAATATAGTACTTCAAAAGAGTTAAAATCATGTATATGAGAAATAAAGTATTATGGAGGCATTTATATCTCTCCCTTTGTGGATTATAGTTAAATGTGAGTCATGAACAGAAAAAATGTAAATAAGCCTATTCTACACCAAGTAAAGAGATAAAATGTTCAGTAGCATAGTCAAGATCCTCTCAATTTAGTGTGGGGAGTATTAAAGTTTAATTGAAATGTTGATATTGAAATTTTCCCAAATAAAATAGAAACAGTATTAGAGAAAATGAGGTGAAAACAACTATTGCCTGGGAAATAATATTTACTCTTCACGATCCCCGATAGCAGATTAAATTCTAAGTTGAGTTTAATTTTCTCCTAGTTGTAAATCTAAATGACCTAAATAACCTGAGATATTCACAGCAGACTTTGAAATAATGTAGTCAATTGTGTTGGTAGCTTCTCTCTGTTCTAGAGAAAGCTGTTGGGGGGAGATTTACAGCCTGGTTTTACTACTTTCGGCTTTTCTAGCTTCTAAAATGAAAATTGTATTTTCTGGTGTTCTTGGAGCTAGCTACCTTATGACAAGGGGATCCATGAATGAAAGGCCTTCTTTTATTTTTTATATTCATAAAAAAAATAAACTTAAATTTCTTTGCACTGTCCCTGGAATATCTTTTATTCCTCAAAAGATTCAGCTAGCGGTCAGTCTTAGAAGTATGCACTTGATATTGATTAAAATGTCAAAAAATAAAAATAAAAACAGACGATTAAAGAAAGAATTTTAGTGTGGTCCTTACTTACTGGAGTAGAATCCAATATGACCTATGAAAAAATGGGGACTTAATATAATGGCTCTCAATCATTTGTTTATTTCTGTGTATTATTAGGTTTCTTAAAAGAGTTTGTTAAAACTTCAATTTAGCAAAACTATGTAATGGTTTGTATTTTATAATTATAAAATATTTCATCTATAGAGAAAAGTCAATAAATAATATAGTAAAAATTTAAGAACCCATTATAAACTTTTGCTAAATCATATCAGGTTGCCAACTTTATTTACTTCTTTTACACTTTTAAAGCAATATGATATCATGGACATAATTTAAACTCTGTTACTGATTTCTGAACCCTTTTCCTTTCCTTCCTCTATATTGAAATATCACTATTCTAAATGTGGTGTTTTTTTATTTATCTGTTAAGTTTATGTTTACATGTAAATGTATATTTATATAATATAATACATATTATATATATTATGTAATATAGATGAAATGTATATATGTGTATAAGCAATATATATATGTTTATGTTTACATATATATGTTTTTAACCTTCTTAAGAATGATTCAAACTAAATCTTTTTCACCTTTTCATTCAGTCATTTTATCTGATATGTATGGTATCCTAGTATGAATAGGTCAAAATTTATTTGTTCGTTCTTTTGATATTAGATTTTTAAGTTGACTCTAATTTGTTTCTGAATGTGTAAATATTTTAATAAACATTGTTACGAATAACTCATTGAATACACATTGTAAAGTTTCTCTAGGACATATTCCTAGGAATGAGACTATGGAACCAAGGCATATCTATCTTTAAATTTACTTTTTATTGATATTATACTAATTTACATTCCCGCCAGCAATAAATTAGAGTCTCGGTTCTGCTACATCCTTATCAACTATTGATATTGTTTAACATATTGTACATTGATTTGACAGGTCATAAAGTTAAATCAAAAATAGTTCCAAAAATCTTATAAATTGATACCATAGTCTCATAGTACCAAGGAATGTTTATCTATTATTTAAGAGGTCTGATGGATAAACTCTCCTAAGTTTGAGCATTCTGTACACATTTAGATAGTCTATACAGACCCCCAAAAGAATAAAAGCTAGAAGTTATCTATGTTGCCTCCTTCTTCCTCATTCCTTTAACTTTTTTCCTTTTGGGTACAGTAGCCAATAGAAAAGGCTCTTTTGAAGCTTAAATAATCACCTGTGATTCATTCTGCATTTCTACATGCAAGTTAAAAAAATATGTTGAATTAGTTTCTACATGGAGAAAGCATGTCATGGTTCTTATAACAAGTCTTATTTCTTTATAAGTAAATGAAGTGACTGCACTAGCCTAGTGATTTTAGAGTTTTAAATTCTATTCTACAGACTCAGTTGTCTTAGAGATGTAAGCTAATCTCTGAAACTAGCAGTCTTATACACAGCAACTTGTTATAACAAAATTAACATATTTATATTATATAGATATTAGTCCTACCTAAAAAAAATATTCAAAACTTTTTTTCTATATTTTTGTTGATATCTCTAAGGGACTACATATACTATCAAATCCTGCATAGATTACTTATAAGGTAATACATAATTATAGGGACATTCTTCAATGTCCTGCAAAGGTTACCCTGTGGCAATGAGACAGTGTCTGCAGTGCTTGTTTAGAAGGGACTTCTTGTGGTTTCACCTTAACTGTTCATTTAGCCATTAATTCTCCACAGAACTCTAAGATACTTGCCCTATGTACTCAAGGGATTTTTTTCCCCAAGTTATGTTGCTTGGACCTACATCCACAATTCCAAACTGACTAATCCCAAAACACACTTTGTCACAAGAATCACGTTACTGGCAGCCTGTCATCTCAAAATAGACATAGTCAGGCATAGAAATGGCAAAATATTTTTATTCAAAAATAAAAAAATAATGGTTTTATTACCAAACTAAATTATTTGAATTTCATTTTTGTCTTCATAAAGAAGCAAAGTCCTCCAATTTATTTTTCTTCAGCACTTTTCTTGTGGTGGCAGAAATACAACAAAATCTATTCAGACTGGTATGTAATTAGATGATCAAAATGTTGGCTGAAGAAGAGAATCATGAAAGTTATATAAGCCCATGATAAATATTATATTTTGGCTTAAAACATACAAATATACATTTATAATATTTTTAAGTAGAGTTAAGATTTTTTCCCTAAACTATAAATCTAGTAACTAGATTTTAATTTTTTTTATAGTATAAACCACATACAGAATTCAATCTATAATATTCAGGTTTAGCTCTCTAGAGTATAAGATGATTTTAAAGACACATGCAAAGAAATCTTTAGGTTTGTGTTACATTTTCCTAGTCTTCTGCATTGGCTCACCTACACATAAGTTGATAGCATTTTTATTTACCAACTTATGATAACCAAGCTTTTTGAAACCATTTAACTAATTTTCATGAAATACACCATTTTGGAGATACATAAATGTACATACTGTTTAATTAAACAACAAAATTGCCATAACTAGTGTGTTTGTTGTCATAGTGTATTTGAAAACTATCACAACTAACACGCTGAGCATGGAATTATACTTGTGGACCAGAAGTGTCAACCATGCTTCTGGAGTGTCCAGCAGCTGAGCACATATCGTGTGTAGCCGAAATGGACAATATTAATTAACGTTCAAGTTGATAAGTAAATTTTTGCTTTGAAAGTATCTTTTTCTATCACCACAGTCATAGGAAGTAAGGCAATGTGGGATTTCATTTCTTTTGTTCCAATTACTCATTTTGAAGGAAAATAAAAAACAGATATTCTAGGGTATCAGAAAAATTTTTTAAAAATCAAAATCAACATTGCCTCAAAATGTTTTTGTGATTCACAAGCACAACAGAAACAATTTAGTATTTAAAAACTTAATTCATAGGCCTCTAGGACAAGGCTTTAAGATCATGGAGGAAGCAGGGGTGGCTAGAGTTCAATACTAAGGACCAGATTGGCTCACATAGGGCCTAGAGTCATATTAATGACATTAAACTTAGGCTACATAAATTTAAAAAGTTTCAAGGGCTACATTTGGTTGCAACTAGTATTGAGCTGCTGCCTCAAGCAAGGGAGGGAAGAAAAATGGAGGCATATCAGGACCTACTTCCTTATCTTTTCTATTTTTCATCTATTTATATCCCTTCATAGACTCTTTGAGTCAATTACTTAGTACAGTGTTCCAATTATCTAATTTTTTCTGTCTTTGCCCAAATTAGCATGCACTCATAATTTAATTTTAATGTTGATATTTTCATTTCCAAAATTAATAACCGACTTTTGAAACACTCATCTAGTTTTTATTTATATCTATGTCCTTTTGATTTATAATTTTTGTTACTTATGATTTTTCTCTTTTATGACTTTGAGAATTTTCTAAGCCATTTAAAGATATTTTTCAGAGGACTTTTCAATTATTTGATTTATTCAGGAGGAAATTATCCCAGTCAGCTACACTGTCATTACAGAATGAGGGAAAAAATAAGATACTTTCAGAAATATAAAATCTTAAAGTTCACAAATGAAAGATTTTTGCTGAAACATTACTAAAAGATGATTTTTAGCAAAAAAAAAAAAGAATAAATTTGAGAAAAGAAATGTGGTGCTATAAATACTCATTGGCAAAGAGAGTGGTAAATGATATTAATAAGTCTATTAAAGATAAGAAGAAATGTAGCTCTAAGTCATAGAGCATGATTGCAGAAGGATAGGAAAGTAACTAAAGTATATTAATTATCTGTTACTTGGTAGGAGAAAAGATATACTGAATAACTTTAGATTTCATTATACTGTATAAAGTCAATGTTAAAGCTAAACATTCAGGAGTAAACACTAAAAAAAATGAGAACTTATTTTTTTTTAGAGAGCTTGTTTGGGAAAGTTTTCTGTATGTGATATAGAGGAATCTAAGTAAAACATAACCCAAAAAAATGGTAAAATAAAAAAAAAAAGAAAAACATAGTAAATTTAAAAACATTAAAAAGATTGAACAAATAATTTTACACTTAACTGGTAGTTATAAGACATGGTAATGCACTAAACTCATATATAAAGATAAATACTACTTGATATTATTTTGAAATAGAATTTAGAAAAGCATAGCTTCTAAAGAATGCTTTAAGTAGTGCAGAAACATAAGTATAAGAATAAAGATACTATACAATTCTAGCCAGAATACAGCGGGTATTATAATATTAATATGAGACAAAATAAAATTAAAGAGAAAAGCATTATTAAGGTCGGAGACAAATTTTACAAAATGATGAAAGGAAAAAAAATAAGTATTACAATATTGAACTTGCACACAATTCACATTTTTCTTTTGAAATTTATTAGAAGCCTATCTACAAATATAATTTCAATGGGACATATTAATATATTTTTTAAAAAAGTAAACAGATCAAGCATATAAAATTAGTAAGCATTTAGAAATCTTGGATGATATAGATAAAATTGATTAATTTGATTTATAGATCTAAAAATTACATATTTTTCTAAGCAAACACAGAAAACTTACAAAAATGAACAATGTGACAATGATAGACCATATAAGTGTAATTTACCTCATTGACAAATGCAGCAGCTAAGGTCATATTTTAGATACAGGTATATATTTGATTAGATTTAACATGTGCTAAACAAATATTTCTTTAGCACTTTCTACATATAGAGGGCACTTTTCTAGGAATAGGGATGCTATAGTAAATAAGACAGACAAAATTTCCATCCTTATGGTTCCTATATTATAGTGGTCAAGACAACAAAGAAACTATCTATTAGCATGTGTAATGTAGGCAGGTGGTGAGAAGTTCTATATAGAAAAAGGAATAAAGGACTACAGATGTGTGTATTTGTGTGAATGTGTGTACCACTTCAAATATTTTTGACGATATGGTCAAGGACTACCTTTTGGAGGAAATAACATTTGGGCTGACACCAGAATAGGTAAAGGAAATAATCCATGGGAAAACTCTGAGGGAGAAGGTTTCAGGCAGAGAGAACACAAAGTACAAAATCTTGGAAGTGTCTGACATACTCAAACATCATTAAAGAATGCAATATGTGAGGCAGGTTGAGAGACATAGAGAGTAGTAGGAGATGAGGTCAGCTCATATGGGATCTTAAAGGTCATGATAAAGATTTAAATTGAATTTTTCATCTGATGGAAAGCCAATGGATAAATTTGAACATAAGAATGACATTTAATAATTTACATTTTTCAAAGGTCGATCTGCTTGTTGATAAAATTGATTCTCTGGGCAATAAAGAGCAGTCAAAAAATTATTGTAGTCCACATGAGAGATGCTAGTAGCTCATCTAAGTCAGTATGAGAAGGGAGGTGAAAGTGACTAATTATATTATAGTTTTAAAATTAGACCTCATTGGATTTGCCAATAACTTGAATGTGAGAAATGCAGGAAACAGAGGAGTCTGGAATGACTTCTAAGTTTGGACCCGAATCTCTGGGTGAATGTTGCTGCCACTTATTGAGATGGAAAAGTTAAAAGAGCAGATTTAACGAGGAAATAACAAGGCTATTTTAGGCACATTAAGTTTGAGTAGCCTATTAAATGTCTAAGAAGAAGTACTGAGTAGGAAATTTATTATAACTCCTAGAAAATTAGGAGAAGGTAAGGACTTCCCTTAACTTATAAATGGAATCTGTCAATCAGGACACATGCCATTGGTAAAGTAACATCATTTCTGTCAAGGTAGTAATAATTAAGGTGCCTTGTATTAGTATTTCTCTTCAGTATTGTACTGGGTATTATGGCCAATGTAGCAAGACTAAGTAAGTAAATAAATAAATATGTAAATAAATAAATAAATAGAAAAAATGAGGTATTAGTATTGGAAAGAAAAACACAAAATTATGACTATTGGTATACAGTATATGTTTATACATGTAAAACATTTTGTAGAGGAATCTCGAAAACTTTTGGAATTAATAATAGCTTAGCACATTTACTAAATGCCAATTGTATTCATTTCCTTTTGCTACTGTAGCAATTTGTCACAAAATTAGCTTAAATAACACCAACTTATGATTTTACAGTTCTAGGGGTGAGAGATCTGAACTGGGTTCTTGGAGGCCTAAATTCTCTACGGAAGCTCTAGGGGAGAATCTGTTTCCTTGCCTCTTTCAGCTTTTACTTAGAGGGAGGCTGCATTCCTTGGCTCATAGGCTCTTCCTCCATTTTCAGAGTTAGCAGCATAGCATCTTCCAATGTTTCCCTGACTCTGCCTCTTTTGTCACCTCTATCTAATACATTGAATTTACTGGGAAAATTCAGGATAATCTGACCATCTCAAAGTCAGCTAATTATCATGTATATCTCTGTTTCATTATTTTTTTTTTTTTGAGTTTTTATCTTGCTCTTTTGTTTGGAACATATTCCTTTATTTCCTCATTTTGCTTGATTCTCTGTTTTTATATATTAAGTGAAATAGCTACCTTTCCCAATACAAAAGAGGTGGCCTATGTAGGGATGCGACTTGTTGGTCGACCCTACCCTAATTTTTGGTTGTCTCTTGAATCTTTGTGAATGTCTCAGCAGCCTGATTTATTCTTGTAGTTCCCAGTTGTAGAGCTTGCAAAGACCTGTTGGCTCCCCAGAGGAGAGAATCTCAGTCAGTACCTACTTTCAGGCTGATTGGAAGCTACTTGCTCAGGCAACAGCTTTTAAAGTATGGCAATATACAGTCCAGTGGGACCACAATCAAAAACTCTGCTGGCCTCCAGACCAGGAGATCTGGAGATATCCCCTGGGTGATAGTTGCAAATTTGGGGCTATAGATGACTGTATAGGCTCCTTTCTAGGAAGTGCTGGTGAGCAGTAGTAAGACCTAGGGAGAGTACACAATGGCACTCCCTGGCCTAAGCTTCCTGGGAGCAACTCTGTTGCCTCTAGATGTGTGGTAAACCTGAAGCCGGCCCCTCAGGCAGAAGCTCCAGGAAAAGGAAATAGACCTTTTTCTTAGGAAGGCTTCAGGTATGTTTCGGTTAGCTGTCTGCAGTGCCCTGGGAAAGTAGCTTGCCAAGAACTGTCTGATCTTTGCAGTCCTGTGGGACTCAAGGTGCAAGCCCTCCTGACCGCGAAAGCCAGGTGTTCTAGGATAGTCCCCCGTGTGGTCTGTGCTTGCCCACTGGCTTTAGCGAAGCAACTGGAGAGTGCAGGGGTGACGCATGCCCTCTGGCTTAGCAGGGTGGTGAGAGAGTATGGCAACTGCACACCCCTGCCAGCCCTTGCAAAGGAGAGAGAAAGAGTGCAAAAAATGGCGTCCACCAGCCCCTCCATCTTTGAGAGAGTCCCAACAGGTTCCTGCCCTTCAGGCAGATTCTTTAAGCTTAGCAAATAATCTCCTTCAAAAATAGTCTAAGCAATTTCAAACTGCTGCTTTTGTGCTGGGCCCCAGGGGGAAGAAGGGAATAAGTCTGTATTTGAGCCCTTTAAGAGCGCTATCTCAGTTCACTACAACCCTTTGGGTCTCCTGCAGCAAGCCCAGTTGTTTTTCAAAACTAGATGTTTTGGGGAGTCATCCCTCTGATCAGGTTCCAAGGGTTGGGGCACTTGCTGTGGAGTACAAACCCCTTACTCTGCCAAAGGCATTGACAATGTATATCTTTGAAAGTGTACTGTTCACTAAACTTCAAAAAAATATCCATGGTAACCAGTGCATCATGCTATAAAGGCTCCTTGAACTTACTGTATCTGAAAGAAAACATGGAGATTTGGGATTATGGCTAGGGTATGGTAAAGTAAGCATCTTTACAAGAAAATTAGCTTTCCCTTACTCTTAATTATTTAATGTTTTCCATTTTCTGGCTCTAAAACCAGTGGATATAAAGCAAAACAGAGTCTCAAAAACAAAGAAAGGTAGCATTTAACTATTTGAAAGCACCATTGTAGGTTGTAGCCTGTATACACTTATCAAGTGTTAAAAAGCAGGAGGATACAGTCTCTGGTTTTTCAATATATAGCTCAGTCATAGAAAATACTGCTGGATAATTTATGGGGACTAAAAATAAGATATGTATGTAAGAGGCAGAAAAGTGAAAAAGGAGCTGGAAGTTTTCTTATTTTTAAAGGTTTCTGTTTTTTTTCTGTTTTGGAAATTGTATCCCACTTCCATTTCTTTCCCAAAACAGATAGACTTGTCTGTTCGCTCATTTGTTCTTCGATAAACATTTTGAGTACTGGTATGTCACAGATTCTGTGCTAGGGATTAAAATAAGCAAAAAACAAAACCAAAAGCCTATTTGAGATTATTTACTATTTTCTCAAGCTCAGAGACATATTGAAGTAGTTAATATTTAATGTCCACATAGAGATTTAAAATCACTAGGAAAGCTTCCTCTCAAAAGTAAATAATCAGCTAACTGAACAAGCAGAACGCTGTATCATGTTAAAATGTATTTGTCCTGTAGTACCTCCTTTGGTGATAGGGGCTATCTGAAACCTTGCATTTCCTTAACACATCCTATTTATAGCTCATCACTTGTAATTACATACTCAAGGTCACTTTCTTTCCAGACACTGAGATCACTTGATAATGGCCTAGGTCTGCTTATCCATTTCTGTGGACCTAACCACCTTACATAACATTTGATGTATATAAGCACACAGTAAACATTTGTGGAATAAATGAATGAATGTAAATATAGTGATGTATATTTAATGAGTTTGTGTTACTCTATTTCTTGCCTCTCTGACAGTGCCAAGGTAACTTTTTAGAGCATGATTCAAGGTGAGTCATTTTGAAATAGTAACTCTAAATTGGCAGTGTGTCAGAAGAGATGTGTATATATTTTTTTCCTGTTCATTAAATGCTTTTGGAGTTAATACAATTTATGGAATACATGGTACAATCTTTACTTGCTCTTTAAAATTAAGGAAAGGGAATATTAATTAGTCCTTAACAAAAATAGGCATGATGTGTTTAGTAACTAAATACATGTAAATGTATACATACATAATTTTATGTCTCGGTGAGCATGTGGCAAGAACAGTTTTGCAGTGAAAAATGTCTTGCTGGTCCAGTATGCTCCTTGGTCAGGCTGCAGTCCTGGACGCTCTCAGACTGGTTTACCTTGCCATTTTTTTTATTGCATGAGCATTACTGTTTTGCACCAACTGCGTACTTTCTAAAAAATAGAAAATACTGTTATCTGTTTTCTTTTTTCTTCCTAGTCCAAACTTTCCAGTTTATTAGCACATCATGTTGGCTCTTGATTCAATTTTGAATACTTCAGCTTCTGCACTGTTTTTACTGCCAGCACCCTGGTCAGAGCCAGCATCCCAGGATTTGCAGTTGCTTCTCATTTGTTCTGCCTGTTTCTTTTCTTTCTCCTACTGTCTATTCTTCTACTTTCTCCTACTGAGAAGCCACTGTGAGCCTCCTACAATGTCGCTCATGACAGCCTCTTGCTCTAAGCCCTCTGCTAGCTTCCTGTTCCACCTTAGACTAAAATGCAGACTCATCCCTATCCTATAAGATTATACATTATCTGGCTTTGGCCACCTCTTTTGACTTCATTTCAGATCTTTTCTGCCTCTGAGTCTTTGTTTTTTTCTATTCCTTCTGGCTGGATGTGGTTAAATGAAAAAATTTAACTAGCTTGTTCTGATCTTTATTTAAGTCCCACTTTGAGTGTCACAACTTAAGAGAGGCCTTCCCTGACCTTCCAATTATAATAGGTCACCTTGTCATTCTTTATCCTTTGTCTTTTTAATATTATGTTTTAGCAGGTCTTTGTCTATCTATCTATCTATCATCTATCTATCATCTATCTATCTATTCCTCAACTGGAATATTAGCTGAGGTTTGATTTTGACCTCATCATTACCCCTGGGCATACGAAGTGCCTAGAACATAATAGGTACTTAGTAAAGATATTTCGAGTTCCTTATTTTTTTCCTCTTTCACGAAGTCTTCCTTTATGGCTGATGCCATTAAGGTTTTCCTTGCTGTGTTACCTAGTATTGTTAGTACTATTTTTTAAGAATATGCAAAATATTCCTATGTTAGACAGTTTTTAGCTGATGAATCTTGATATTTTACTTTTAACAGACTATCTTCTAGTATGTACTAATTACCAGAGATTTTCAAATTTTGCTTGCAATTTATTTGCTATTAAGAAAACTGGAGAGCTAAATCTTAATATAAAAGACTAAAATGCAAAGTGTACGAAGAAACAGTTTTATAAAAGTAGTGATTAAGAATGATACCTTTGAAGCTAGAACTGTTTGGTTCTCATCTCATTTTGACATATTGTGACTTGTGTTAAATAATTATCTGTGTCTAAGTTTCCTCATCTGGAAATTGGAGATAACTGTTTCTGCCTCATGGGATTGTTGTAAAGATAAAATGAGTTAATTTATGCAAAATACTTTTAACAGTGTCAGGAACATTGCACTACTGAATAATTATTAGCTCTAATTATTAATATAATAGCATGGTTATTATTAAAGGCCCTCATTTATGAGAAAAATAATCTGTTATTATTTACACTTATGTACTATATTATTGAAACTCATAAAATACTTGAAGAAAAAACTTTAATTTCCTTAATTAAGCTGTATTTGGTTAAAGTTGTTAACTTCTGCAAATTATGTTTGAACAGATACATAACAGGCAGTCGATAATTCAATTCATTAGAAATATTCATCTCACTTTATTTCCTATGTTTGGGAGATGATCCCCACTGTGCAGTTGTAAAAAATAGAAAAAAAAGTATAATGGTTTTGAAAAATGCAAGATATAAACTACTTTGCCAGGACTATTGAATTTATCTTTCCATCTTATATTTTACATTTATTTTAAAAGCTCGTGAAGCCTAACAGAAGGATCTTTATAAAATTTTAATGTGTTGGGAAGTTATTCTTTGTTGCTGTTACCCTATAAATTACCAAATCTAATGTCAGAAAATTAAAAACATTCATCAGAACCAGAAAATAAAACATCTGTAAAAAGAAAAGTGAAATGACAAGTAAGTTTTCTAGCCTGAGTCAAGTAAAGAGCATAAATGTATTGAAAAGAATTTATATTATAGACTAAACATTTGCTTTAAAACTAAACAATTTCATTGTTTTTGCATTTCTATGATGTCTCCTTAAAAGTATTGGTACCTATTTATAATTTTGTTCTACTCTGATTCTGTACTTAATACTTATAAGTAGTAAAGAATTTCTATGAGCAGTTTTTTTAAAAGAGTGAAAACTTCAAGGTAACATTTGTTTTTCTTAATTTCCCCAAATTTATTTTTCCATTGAAATGTAATGAATCTCTCCTACTTAATTAGGAAAATCTTTCTTTTTTTTTGTAGCAAAGGCAACCCACTTGATAAGATTCAACACAACAACAACATTTACATAGGAATTTTATTTCAATAGGTATATCAGTTTATAACAGAAACATCAATGCATCATTAACAACAGTTAAAGTGTAGATATTGCTAATTATACAATGTTATAAACTCATTTTCTCTAAATGAATATCTTTCAATTTTCCATGTCTCTACTACTTGAAATAAAAATTGTTCATATTTCTTTCCAAAGTAACCTCATTCAGCATACACCTGACTATAATTCTGAGTGCTAGTGAATCAGTAGAGGCTTGTTTTATTCAGTCACATTATTTCTGAGGCAGAGTGAAAACTGTACTGTAAATATAGATACTCTTATCATAAAATCATTTCAAAAAGGATCATTACCGGACACTTTTATTAACAATGCTTGTGATGGTAAATGCACTTATTGAAATTATTGTTACTATTCAGCTGTATAAGCTTTATCAATATTTTACTCTTTATTTAATGTTTTATAAATAAATTATCTGAATAGTTCTTTTTTAAAATATTGCCCAATACCTAGCCTATTCAAGAGTATGAAGTGCTGCATTAGGAAGTTGTGTAGTCTACATCAATCATAATTCTTGGCCACTGAAAAAGAACATTAACCACAAATCAAGCTACCTCTATCTGCATGCCCTGTATACCAAGACATCAGAGTGTTTAATGTCCAGTCTATCTGATTGAGAGCCAGTAGAGACTGAGGAGCAGGATAGGCAAGCCTTGACCCAAGTAAAAAATCCTAAGTAAACCAACTCTAGAGCCAGAGCACATATATCTAACTTCCTTTTGTAATTTGGGTAGAGAAAGGTGAAATCGAAGAAAGAGATTTGATTCATGTCTGGGTCAGACTTACACTCCTTATTGTTTACTACTTATACAGCAGAGGAAGCCCTAAAGTCCAATGTTCTCATAGGCAGTTGACATATTTGATGACGTTTGGGCTAAATCACAGCATAAATAAAACCACATTGGCTTGTACTATATTAAAACTATATAGAGAAACAAAATCAATGTTTTTCCAAATAGAAAAGGATAAAACTCATGAAGAAAAGAAGTAATATTATACAACTTTCGGTAAAGGTAACACAAAAACATTCATTGTTTTAGACCACTTTTATAGATATAGATATAAATGTAGATACATATATTTTTATATGTAGCAAGAGATTGGACAGCGGATTCCGTAAATCTTGATTTAAAAGGACAGCAGTTAGATTACATGGTGCTAAAGCTGATTTGATGAGTGCATGGTATGGTAGTGTAAAGAAACAAAGATCAATGTTAAAAAGAGGGTAGACTCTCTGAGGAGTACATACAGATCAATACCTGTGTAAGTCATAGACTATCATCTTCTTGTAGAAGTCTTGTAAGAAAGTGAAGCCAATTCTACTGAGTTTTCCCATTCTCCCAATGAATTGTAAATCATCACAGGTGTTTCTTAGAACTTACCAGCTCTTTGAAATATTGACTTTCCTGAAAAATAATTAAATGAAGTTTCCTTTGACTCTTACTAAAGTGGGCTTGCTTCAAGATCTATTTGCCTTAGAGGAGGTTGACTATGCTAATGACTGGTTGTACAGAATAGAGCTGACACCCAGCCCTTCAGCTAGTCAATCTCAGTCACACTCTCCATTGTTGGTTGGGGATATAGGTTAAGGAACCACACCTTTCTAGTTTATGTAAACTCAAAATAAAATTGTTTACTTGTAGACGCTTCAGCAGTCCATAGCATAAGTCTAAATTAAAACTCCTACTCTTCTTAGACGTAATCAGTAAATAGATTAGTAAATACAGTCATAGAATTGTTGGCTTCCGAACTGGGATGTCATCCCCACATTTGCTATGCCTCTTGCATGTCATGACGAGTATGAGCAGGTACTTGAAAAAAGTCTCCTTATATTATAGACATTTTCTGAGTAGAGTATGGAGGCATGTATATAAGCAGGGGCTCATTCTCTACTTCATGCTGCATTGCAGTTTTTTCATGAACATTAATATCTACTATGCCCACACTTAAGCCTCTGTGCAAACATTAAAGTAAGTTCATCTTAAAAGAGATAAAATATATCTCAGGAGATTCGTTTCAGATAGTGTTTGAATAACATTAAGTGAACCAGCAAAAATAAGATGCTAATGAAATTAGTATAGTCAGATTTTAAACTTGATGAATATAAACAAATCCTCTGATAATGTATAACTGCAACACATAATATGCTTCTCATTACAATGTTTTGAGAAGAATACAATTGTGTCTTAAAATAATTCTACTTTTTAAATATATTTTTAAACGTCTATTTAATGTTATATGAATTTTACCACAGGAAAAAAAAAAAGGAATTCAATAACCCGTGTTGTTCTCTTGAAAAAAGCTGGTTTGGATAGGTTTGTGGCAGTTACAACTTAAAATTGCTGACTAAAAAGAAAAAGAAAAGCCTATTGGGAACAAATTTGATAGTCCAGTATAACTTGATCATTGACACTAAGCTGACTTCTTTATTCTCATTCACCCCAATATTTCAAAAAAAAATAATCATAACATACAGCATCATTTTATTAGGTACCTCCAGCTATAGTCTAATAATACAAATAGTTCACATAATGCTTTTTAAAGGATTCTCCAATGTGTTCCATACAAAACATTTAATTTAATATTCACAACAATTACATTAAATAAAGCACTTTTCTCCTTTTTCAGTTTTCTCCTTGAGGAAATTGAAGTTCAGAGAGGTTAAGTGACTTCCTTAATGGCATATAGTTGTAAAAGGCAGAATAAGTTCTAACTTGAAAATAATTGCTCTGCAATTTTATTCTAAAGCATATATATATATATGTATATATTTTTTACCATTTTCTAGACTTTGTGCGAATGAAAAGACTGCAGAACAAAATACAATATTTGTCTTGGTGGAACTTATAGCTAATGTATGCATTAGCAAGAGAGCATGCGAATGTGAGGGAGAGAGAGAAATGTACAATTATAATAAAATGTGATAAAAGCTAAACGTGGTAATAAAATTTATAACATATGGTATTACAAACTAGGAAGCAAATAATACTTTGAGGAAGTGTCAGGGAACCCTCAGAAAGAAGGTCATTTTTGATTTCAGTTGGGAAGAAAAAGTGGATTAGGTATTAATCAAGCAGAAAAAACAAAGAAAGCATCTCAGGCATAAACAAAAGATATGAAGCAAAAAGGATTAAGAAGGATTATTGATTGGCTGGAATGTTTGTGTGTGGTCCTGCAGCCCTGGTACAATTGTAAAGTGAATGATACTGTAAAACTACAAACTATCAAGAACCTCAGAAGGTTTATATGTCACAATAAGAAGTTTGGATTTTACTTCTGGTCAACAGGTAACCATTAAAAGTGTTGAAATTCATTCAAGACTGAACTTTCTTCCCCAAAACAAAGAGCTGTTAGGCATTATTCTCGATGCCAACATATTTTGAGCCAGAAAGAGACATTAAAAACAAACCAACTGTGCTGGGGATGGATAGAAGAGAGTGACACAACTGCTCTGCTGGAGATTTCACCCCTATTGAAGACGTAAATGACAACCCGTAATCTCGGTATATGACATGTAATCTGAAAAAGATTGATGCAATTTGCAAAGAGTGATGATTCTATAATGTTATCATTAGAGAAATAATACATCTATACATCCTCACTCTAATGACCTTTATTGAAAACCACTTCTGTAAGAAATAAAGCATGACATTTTGAAGAAATTTTATTTTTTAGTTTTAGGGTCTTTATCACATAAACCCACAGACACAGGCCAGAAAGCGGGGTTATGAACAGCTGGAGGTATGGTACTTTAAAAAATAGATACCATCGGCTCTTGAAGCCCTGCCCCCTAAGACTGTATATAGGAAATCTTCCCTCTCCTACCTCCTCTGGGTGGCTAGCAGTACTTTTGGCTTGCTCTTATAAGGTTCTTAGAAGAAATATCTATGCAGAAGAAATATCAATAGGGGAGGTGTACTTCTTATTTTGATTTTCATAGACAAGAAATAATTTCAAGGATAGCCTTGATGGAGATAATTTTAAAATGATAGCACTTAGAAGTCAATTGAAAAAAGAAAAAAACAGAATAATAAAGACATTAAATTTTGTTCATAATTTTAATTAAACATTTGATATTAATTTAAATTTTTTACTTTAAATTTTATTAAAAATATATATACACTCACATGGTAGGTTGCCAATAAGAAGGGAAAACATCTGAGACAGTGGGAGTTTTTTATGCTTTTATAAAATGTCTGTCTTTTTGAAAGTTCAAATCTAATCATATAAGGGTAGTTAGTCTACTAAGGGAAAGTGAAAAGCCAAATTAGAGAAGTTAAGAATATAGTTGATATATGTAGCTTGGAAAAAATGGATATATTCAGATGAGCAGACTCAGAGGAATGACACTGATTGAATTTTTAAGAAATTCAAAAATATATCGTAGCTGTGTTCATTATTTTTAAAAATGTTAGAAAAATGTTAGAGAAAGGCTCAGATTATTATATAGTAGATAGAATGCCTTTCTTGGAAAGGAGTGGAGGAATGGTTTCAGTTTCATTTCAACAGTAAGACACAATAAATAATTTTTAATTATGTTTTTAAATCATCTAGAGTGATGTAAGTTTCTGAGCATTAAACAACCAAGTTAATATGTGGAATTTTTTCTGCATCTTCTCTAGAAGCTATCTTAGCACACTGAAACACCAAGCTTGGTATCAGAAGGGTAAATCCTCCCAGCCCAATTTAACTCTATGAAGGTAATTGAAGTAGCAGTAGATGGAATCTTTTTGAGCCTTACTTAAGCATTGGGACAGCAATAGAGTATAATGGGTCAGAGGTGGAGCTCTGAAGTGTGAAAGATGTGGAGTTAAATCTCAGTTAAATCCCCAGGTGCTGTACAAACGAGTTAAATCCCCAGGTGCTGTACAAACGACCTTGGGGGACCCTCTCTTATGTTCCACTTATACATTCCACATAAAATGGAGACCATAGCACTTATATGTTTATTGTGAGGATAAATGGAAATCTAGGCACAGGGAGTCCTATAGAAAGACTTTTACTCATGTACAATGTTATAAATATTTCATAGTCCTTCAGAAAATTTTGAGTTTACTCAAAATTGATTTTACTTTTTAATGATTTTGTGCAAATTGGTAATTACATAAGTAAAGAGCTGAGTAGTTAGATAACTTCCATTATGCTTATGCCTTTCGTTAGTTTTTTCCTTTTCCCACATGCCGTTAAAAAAAATATTAATAGCCTTTATTTCTAAGAGAAGTTTTAGGCTTATAGAAAACTTTCTTAGTTTTTGAGCAATAAATTTTTATCCTTTAGATTTAATTGAGTGAGAATAAGTGAAAATAAATGTACGACTATTATCCATTGAAATCTTGTGTGACTGAATACGTAGCTACTTTATCAACTATACACACATGTATATGCATATACAAGTTGAGTAACCCTTCACTTTGAAAACTTGCATGTAAACAGAATTTTTATACTGACTCTTGACATTATTGATTAAAAAAAAAGTACTTCAGATAAATTTCAGATTTAATCTATTTTGTAGGTTTTGAATAAGAGTTTCACACTCTGAAAGTGGCCAGGCTGCAAACTGGTTATTGATCTCTGTCCCTGGAAAGTGCTCTTTGTCTTTACTGATTCTGACAAAAATTTTTGAATCCCATTGGCTAAAAACTTGATAAATAGCAAAATGCTTTGGAGGAACTCTGGACTTATTCTTTTAATGTATAATAGCCTAAAAATACTACTCTATATCACATTTTACCTTAACTAAGTGTACTTTATACTATGTCACACCATATTATTATACTTTATTATTCTATAGTATAGTGTCATTATCTGTAGTATCGTTACACAAGTATGATTTCAATTTTAGCAGTCCGAATTAGAGTAATTATTTCAACAAAATAAAATTTATTTATATCCTTATGTTTGTATTTTTCTTCGGTACCATGTAATTTGGTTTTGCAATTATATAACCAATAATTTGTTGCAGCTTAGGTTATGAAACAGAGTACAGATGTATTAGAGTATTCTATTCCATTATCACAGAAGCCCAGTTTCTAAGTAGCGCTAAACTGCAACAGAGCTAAAATGATGTAGCCAGATCTTTATGACAATTTAGTTAAAGTCGAATCCTATTCAAGTACAATTGAGTTGATTAATAATGATGTCATATTGATTTTAAATGCTCTGTGTATTCAATGGCCATGATCAGTACTATTGAAGCTTAATTTACAAGAGCCTCTTAAAACTCACACCTCTCAATGTGACTGATCGACTCAATATTCGTGCCTCACAAAGCACATTTCTGGTGTTGGTGTTTCCCGTATGTGCTAAATGTCTGCGTGTTGGCTGTCGAAATTCAGTTTCAGAGAATCACGTGATTCCTCAAAGACAATTCAAGATGGGCTCTTTGGCAAATAATAATAATAATAAAAAAGGTCATCGAAAAGAAACTACATTTTGAGAGATATGAGTAGGAATAGCTACATGCCTCAGGGTAATCATGAATCATCATGAGAAAAATATGTCACTAGTTATTATTTAACTAGCTTAAAGGATACTGAGACGTCAGAGGACTAATATTTTTTCTCTCAGAAAGGATTTTAGTACTTGTTGAAGTCTTATAAATTAAAGATTTAGAAATATACAAAATTCTCCTGAAGACTTCTGACCAATTCTATTTTGAGACAGTCATTGTTATTGGTTGTGAGCCCTTTTTATTATAGCCTCTTGTTTATTTTTATCTCAGAGAAGAAACTCAAGGGTGTATGCTTTAGTTCTAATGACCTACAATAGGACAGGACCTAATTATTTCCATTGTATTGTTTTGTGTTTGCTCCATTTTATTGTTTTATTGTGATTTATTGAACCAATATAACTAAACTAACTAAATAGTTAAGTATCAATAATATGTCTAAAAACATAGATATCTATATTTTCGTTTCTCTAGTTAAATGAGTTTCTGGAGATATTACTTGGCCCGTGTGTTAATTTGAGTTTTCTGAAAAACAGAGCTCAAGATGGAATTATATATGAAAGAGATTTATTTATTAGGGAAAATGCTTATGAAAGATAAAGTAGAGAGGGCAGAGTAGGAGTAGGAAGAAAGAAACCTAGACTATGATGCAGGTATGATACTTGTGAAAGGAGAGGAAAAAGGAAGGAAGACCGATTCTTCTAAGACAGTTTCAGTGAAGGTTATGGGAAGCCTTTAAAGCAAGGTCTCACAATAGAGTAGTCTTATTTCATTGCAGAAATGGGCCTGTACTAATACCCCTGCTATGCTCGGTTATTGTTGAGAATAGCTCAAGAGACACAAGACCTTGGTGCAAAAGTGGTGGTGGATCCAGAGGAAAGATACATGAGGCTGTCAGAAAACTATGTCCCTGCAGCGGGGGATCTGAGCAGTGCATTTTCAAGGCTATCACACCTAAGGAGACAGCGAAATACGGAAGGTTTAATTCGTATTTACATTATGACCCTGCCACTTAGCATTTCCCTGATCTTAGCATTAGTTAATTAACCTCTCTGTAAAATATAGAAATTAGTGCTTCTCCCATTTATTGTAATAGTTAAACATAAGAAAGAGGGAAGTGGGAGAGAAGAGAGAGTTTAGGAGTTTTTAAGATGCAGACATAAATGTAAATAAATTTAGGAACAATAGGAGAATATAGTGGTTGAGCCAGACCCCTCCTGAGCTGAACTCTTAAGTCCACTCTTCTTTAACTGCATAACCTTTTTTGTTTCCAGATCTTTGTATCTTCTTTCTTTACCTGTTACATGGAGATGATAAAATTATTGTGAGAACTAAATAAGTTAACCTATGTAAAATGATTAGATCCACATCTGGCACATAGTAAGCACTGTATATATGAACATTTAATATTGTTATTGCTTGGACTATGTTTATCAAATACCTGTTCATTTGGATTGTCCCATTTTATAATTTTGACTTCTTATTTTTACCAAAATCTTTATTTACTTCAATCTTCTTTCCTTTCTTCAAAAACTGTTTCTTATCTGTGAGGGATTTCATCTCATAGATTTACCTGAGATTCACGTTAGAGGGGAAGGTTCTCTGAACTGAAATACAGAAATGGAGCATTTTCAAGCATCATTCCTTCCCATCTGCCCTCTGTACTCTGTCTGGTATCATCAGCTGATCATCCCCTTTTTCTGTTCTCCCAGTTTGGTTCCTTAAGAAATTGGCTTAGGGATTCAACAGGTAGGCAATGTGAAACTTCAACAGAAGACTGCCAATCTACCTAAATTAATGATTTTATGCTTCAAAACTCATATGCAGGCTGATTTCTCAAACATGCATTCCTCTTTTACTATAGTATAAAAGTGTAGTCATCTTGAGCAAGTCAGCAGGGAATTTCGATTGGGTAAAATTACTGATAAGATGTCATAAAAATAAAACAACAGCAGCAGGAACAATGTATTTCTTTTCCTCCTTCGAGGAATGACTTAAGAAGAGTTTTGTAAAAATATCAATTGTCTTATTGCTTTCAACTCATCTTGGAGAAGTTATTTATCATGCCTGTCTTTGAAGTAATGAGTAGGTAAAAGTGACATGTCAAGCCTCAGAACTATGTAGAATGTAACATTCTGATCTGCAGGGTAATGATTTGAAGCCATATCTCATTCTCTCTCTCTCTCTCTCTCTCTCTCTCTCTCTCTCTCTCTGTCTGTCTGTCTGTCTGTCTCTCTCTCTCTCTCTCTCTCTCTCTCTCTCATTTAGCTGCAACAAGAGTTTGGAGTCTGTAGGACAAGATGACACCCTGGAGTACAGCTTGTAGACTAAAGTGACATGGAGCTCATAAATGGCTCAGTTGGCATCTCAGGCAGGGAATATATGAACCAGGCTCATAGGCTAATAATTTGATGTCTAGATGTGAAAAAGAAGGATGGGGATTCAAACCATTGGCATGAAGGAGAACAATAGCAAGGGAGAGAAATTAAAGAGAAACACAGCAAGATGACAAGGTGAGTTGGAGGGGGGAGTATCATTCATGTTCTGTGAAAACCCCCACAGCAGAAAGATAGATTAATGCTGTCAGAGCTGTTATCCATTCCATCAGTTTTATTATATGGTAGAAAGCTACCTGCCACTCTCTTGGCTGCATGCAGTGGTACAATTCTGGTTCCTTTTCCCCAGTGCACTGCAAATATTCTCTAGGTTTCCTCTTTGAAGCAGTTTTAATATTTGTTTCAATCACAGGTAGATCCATTACATGCATTTAATTTAAAAAGTCATAACAAGCAGAATTTTTGTTCAACATAAAGAGCTCATAAAACAAACGCTACTATTTATCAACTCTAATGGATTTTTGTAAAGGCCTTATAGGAATAAAGAATAAAAATCCAATGATAGTCTTATAATAAATATTTAATACTTTATTGCGTATTTATGGGGTAATCTTGCCTTCCCATATTACATGGCTGTTCAAAAAGTCTTAAATTGTGGTCATATGGTTTACTTGCCAGGAGATGGCAATAGAGATCTATTTCCATATTTAGCCTCACAAAGGCTCTCATTCCACCAAAATTAAAGTAAGTACCAAAATGATTGGGATTTTCAATTCTGTTTCTCAATGCAAAATTATCTATTTTAAATCCTTGAATTATTAAGTTGTTTCTAATCATGCACAGCCTGATTTCTACCAAAAGTGTTGTCGTGACAGCTTTCCAAAAATCCAAAAATAATCATTTTGCTCTCCTGGAAGCAATAACATAATTTTGAAAAAAAAAAAAAACAAAAAAAAACAAAAAATCTACACATACAATCAGAAGTTTTACAAAAGCCTCAGGTTATGAATTAAAAGGCGAATTTGCTAAGATGATGACGATTAACACTTAGACAAGGATCACCGAATCTTTTAAGGAAAGTGTCAGATCAATAACCTTTGAATTTACTGTGGAGGCCTTTAACACTCTTAGATCAATCCAACATTTTACTGTGAGTTAAGTGTAATGCTGTCCCTGTTCAACCTGAGCGAGGCTGAAAATGTGACAAACTATACAGCCTTTTCTATTGAGGGTATATACATTTTCTTATATTTGACAGTAGGAGCTACAAAATCCAACATTTTTCTCTTTGTTTCAGCTCTAGGAAGTTCACAGATAATTACATTTATTAGGTTTCATGAAATAGTTTTATTTTTCTTCCTTTTGTTCATAACATTTTTAATTTGGGGCTAATGGTTCACTTTTCTCTTATTGTACTTTCATTTTAATCATGTTGAATCTCTTTTGGAAATACATGTGATTTAAGTTCATGAATGCAATGAAACAATGTGAGCACTCTGGATAATAATTCCAGCCATTCTCTGCTGTGATGGTTCGTGGCTCTACCCATATGTCACAACGTAAAAACAACAACCACAGTGTAAAAGCCACCTACTGGTATTACATGCAATGTGACTGCTTGTGATTTCTCAGCTAGAGTATTTATATAAAATATCCAAATTTCAGCTATTTTTTAATAAAATTATTTTCAGTTTGTTGTCCCTAACTTTTTTTTTTTTCAGCTGCCATATTTGAATCATTTTGCTCCAGCTCATGGTCTTTTGTAAGCTTATGGTCTACCACATGGTCTATTGCGTAGTCTTTTGCAAATGGGTCACATATGGTTCTTAAGGATTTCAGCACTTGGATTTTAGCCAGCTTGAAGTAAAGGAAAACATTATTTAATAAATTGTATTGCCACATGGTTAAAACTAATAGTATATTACAGAAAGAAACTAAAATTTATTAAAGTGACATATATTATGACAGAATTGGATTCTAGCTTTTTAAAAAAAACAAATATGAAAATTTTAAATTATGTATCTATGGTAGAGTATTAGTTGTGGTATGATTAAAATATAGTTTTGTTAATAATTATTTCCACGTAATGCAGTTGATTATTTATACCTACTTGATATAAGGGTATGCTGACAAACTTATAATTGAATATTAAAATTGATAATGACTTGCAGATGAGTTGAATTTAATGTAATTTCTTTTTTCTTTTTAATCTTTGGTTAGGCTTATTGTCATAACTGAAAATCAAGGCAAGCGTTCATGTGTTGGTTATATTAAATGACATGTAAGCTGAGACAGTCCTGGGACTATTAGCCTCTTCTCACTCTTCCTACTCGATTCTGTATGGCAGAGGGACTGACTCCTGCAGGCTGCATTTGCCTGGCTCCCATGGCAACTGATTCAGTTAATGGGAGGCACTTGTAGGATTTCAAAGTGTAGGAAGAAAGAAGCTGAAATATTCTCTCATCTCTTCTTTGGGTACTCTCTTTGGCACTGCCCAAGTCACTTGTGGCAATTGTTCCCCGTCCTCCAGGCATCCCTGGCTGCTCTGCCCCAGGGGTTTTGCCTCCTTCCAGGTCCTCCATCCTGTGTTGTCACAGGGGCTTCTTACTGTTACTCTTCTCTGTGCTGCCTTGCTGTCCCTTGTTAGGTTTCTCAGCCTCTCTATCACTTGTGTAAGGAAATTCTTGCATTAAGTGTTCTCTGTTATAAAAACTCAAAGTGATTCCTATTTTCTTGGTCAATCTTGACTCAATTATAAGATTTAACACAAAATACACTTCGCCTGGAAATATACTGTGTATCAGCGTTATTCTAAGTTTATTTTTTAACATACTTTCAAATCAGCATAAATTTGTTTTCAACTTATATCTTAAGTCCTGCATTCCAGATTCCATGATTCCTGTATTTGAGTAATACTATATTGTACTGGAACCATGAAGACATAGGTAAGGAAGAAAATAGCAAGAGGGTGAAAGAGAAAAAAAAAAAAAAGCAAAGAGGACTCAAAGCATACAATGTATATTTTTTAAATTATAGAATTTAATAGGATTTTGGAGTATCTTATTTTTCCTAAAATGTTTTACAAGAATATTAATTCTATTGTATTTTAATGTTACCAGAGGGGAAAAATGTGTCATAGTCAAGTAACTTTGGGAAACAAAGTGTTCACTAAAACAAAACAGCTTTTTAAGATAGCATGGCCCCCAGAGAATTTAATTTACTGATGAGCCTTGTGAATCTCCAGGAGACTAGTCTATTTTATTCCCCCAACTCAAAGATATTGATTTCAGAATTCATTTATTTATCCATTCAACAAATATTTATTAATTATTCAAATAGATTATGCAGTGTTGTAGAAATTAGACATACGACAAACAGTAAAGAGAGCAGAAAAAATCCACTTAATTTCTAGTGGGAAAACATAGACAACAAACAAAGAAATAAACTATGTAATAAATCAGATGGTGGTAAACTGTGAAAAATAATAAAGCAGGGAAGGGGAATAAGAAGGTTGAGGCAAAGATGAGGAATCTCACTTTTAAACAAGGTTGTTAACTAAAGTTCAATTGAGCAAAAGGGGCAAGTCATGTGGCTGTCAGATGGACAAGTGTTCCACCCGTGTGGAACAGCAATGGCTAACCTTCTCAGCAGAGTGAGCCTGGGATTTTTGAGGAACAATGATGTACATTTTAAGAGACACTATCAATTTAAAAACAGCTTTGGGAATAAAGATTTAAAAGAAAAACAAAAACAAATACAATTCTGCTGTATTCAGTCTATATACATTTTTAAAAACTGGCTATATCACACATTTGTCATTATATACCACATTTTTAAAAAAATTGGTTAGAGGCTAATATTTTTTGTTACATACAACATCTTAAGTTTCTTTTGATTCTCTTATGGACAGTAGTTGTAATATATAACATCAAGTGACATGTTGGTTTTCAATATTTTGGCTTATATTTGTACCCTCTATGGAACCGACAATATAATCTGGACTCACATTAAAGAATTCTTGAATTTTGCTCTGCATGTTTTATTTAGGTACACTTTTAGTTTCATTTTTCTTCTTCAATTAATTACATATTGCTGGAAGTTAAATAGCCTCTCTTCAAGGGCAGCTGGAAACTTTTGATTTCTAACCTTACAGATGCCCTTGTGAACTTGTGAGGCAATCATATGGGTTTTTCCTAGCTTTAAAATGCTTACGATTGGTTCTGAGATGTTTGGTTACATTTTCTCGAATAGCCAATGACTGCTACTTCACAACCTGCTCCTCTGTCTGGAAGCTGAAGAATTTCTTTTGACATTGATTACAAGATGCCTCCTCTCTAGAGAAACTTGAAAATGTAAATGAAAAAAATATATTTGATCTCAGAACTCATTTTGTATAAAGCATCACAGGGGACCAGTGTTTTCCGAAATACATTCAGAGGAACATGAAACAGGTCAAGTCCTAACATTTTTTGAGTTTAACAAAGAAATTTTCATAAATAACACCTGAATATATTATCTTAGTATAAGATATAAACAATGTAGATATGCATAGGACACAATATAAAAGTCTCTTATTGCTGCTAGTCTCACTCTGGCTGCTTTTCCGAGAGATGATCTCTGTGAACAGTTGTGTGTATTCCTCAGAGCTCCCTTCCTATGTATGTATAGGTGTGTGTGTGTGTGTGTGTGTGTGTGTGTGTGTGTACAGTAAGTTCTTACTTAATGATAGGTTCTGAGACTATAAATAAAATGACATATAATGAAACACATTTTACGATAGGCTAATTGATATAAATAAAAGAGTTAAATTTCTACAGCATCTCATCAACATAATGAAACAATGCTGAATGAAATGTTATTCAATGACCCGCTGTATATACATACATATACGCATTTATGTTTATATATTGTGTGTATATTGTATACACACGTGAACATATAGAAGCACAGATGTTTAAAAATATAAGCATAAAAACCTAAATATAATTTTAACATAATAGAAATTAAAAATTAAATATCCACATTGCTTTTGATTAGCTTTGTTTATATATCTTTCAGAAATCATTCCATGTCATTCCATACTGGTGTATCTTATTTTTTTAGTATGCTATCATATAAATATACCACAAATTATTTAACCATTTCTCCGTTAAACAGTATTTAGGTAATTTTCATTTTGAGGGAATAGACAACCAATGTTTCAGAGAATATCTTGTAATGATACCTTTTCATAAATGTAGAAGGAGGTACCATTTAAAAACAATAGACATTTAGGAGTAGAATTGTTACTTAAGTACATATGCATTTTTGGATCTAATAAAAAGTTGCTAGACTGTCTCCAGTTAGATCCCGTGGGCTATATTCACGCTAAAAATGCATGACAAGTCCAATTTCTCTAAATCTTCCCCATATTTATTCTTCAGTGTTTAAATAATTTTGTTTTTGCTTGTCCAATAGGAGGAAAATCTCATTTTCTTTCACTAGCATTTCTCAAATTTCTTTGTACATTGAGTGCCTTTCATTTCTTCTTCTGCATGTCCTATTTGCATTTCTTTGTCCATATTTTTATAGAGTGGTATTTTTTTTCTTTAAAATTGATTTATGGAAGTCCTTTTTTCACAGAAATTAATATTTTAAATAGAATACAAATATTTTCACCCAAACCATCATTTGTCTTTTAACTTTGTAAGTTATTTCTTTCTCCAGGGAGATATGTATTTTATAAGGTAAAATCATAGTTTTCCTTTCTATTTTATGTTTATGTGTGACTTACCTTTTTAATCCCCCTAGTGTTATTTTTTATTATGTAAAACAGATTAGATTAGGGAATATTACTACTAAAGGAAATAGATTAAAATTATATAAGTTCAAACAGAATAGACATTTTTCTTTTTCTTTTTATTATTTTTTCCAGGCTTTATTGAAATATAATAGACAATTAGTTGCTCATATTTACGTTGTACAATTCAATGAGTTTTTTTTTCAATTATAGTTCACATACAATAACATATCAGTTTCAGTCAAGGGACCACCCCAGGTAATTCTAGCTAATGATGACAAGAGGAGAAAGGTGGGTAGCTGTTATTGTGTTCCCTTCAAATTCATATGTTGAAGACCCAAAACCCCCAAAATGGTGGTATTTGGATATAAGGCCTTTGGGAGATAACTAGGTTCGAATTAGGTCATGAGAGTGAAGTGCCGTTGTGGGATTAGTGCCCTTATCAGAAGAAAAATGGAAGATCCCTCTCCTCTCTCTTAATGCACACACTGAAGGAAGACCATGTGAGCACACACCAAGAATTTGGCGTCTGAAAGCCAGGAAGAGAGGGACTTCACCCAGAACTGAATCTGCTGGAACCTTAATCTTGAACTTCTCAGTCTCCAGAACTGTGAGAAATAAATTTGTGTTGTTTAAACCATTCAGTCTATTATACTTTGGCAGTCTGAGCAGACCAAGATAATAGTTTAGTTCGAAGTGTGATTTGGGGATCCGGGAAAACTATGGCTCTGTCATTTTCCAAATGTGGTTTTCAAGGCCTGTCTGAAAGTCTGCCATAACTGTCAGTGTGAGAAAAGAGATGAGATGGAGACTATGTGTGAGTTTTTCTGAGCTGTTTCTGGAAATGGTATGTGTTACTTTTCATGTGCCATTCTCCAGAACCAGCCACGGGGTCATACTTCATTCTCCAGAAAGAGAAATGGATGTAGTAAACAATTAGCATCCTCTGTCCCAGAATTTAGATTTACTTTGCTTCTATAAAATTATCATTTATTGAATAGGCAAAACTTCGATGTGAAATACCACCTTTACCATAAATTCCTCTGACATGTATACATAAACCATTGGAGACTCTCTTGTTAAATTGTTTATTCCAACACAAATTCCATGTAGTTTTATTTCATGCACTTTATAAGTTTTAATATCTTATTGTTCTTTTTTAAATATGTTTTTGACTATTTATAAACATTCTCTTTTTAAAATAATCTTTCGAATTGTAAGGTTTCATTAAAAATTTTTTTTTGATTAAGAGGGTTTTAATTTATAGAAAAATTTAGGAAAAATGATTTAAAATTATTGAAGCTACATCTAATAACATGTGTATCATTAGACATTTAAGTTTTTCAGTTTTATTGGTATTCTCAAGAATCAACATTTGGTTTATTCATCGATCTATTACTTTTTTCTCATTAATATATTTTGCCTTTACACTTATTATTTCTTTCTTTTACATTCATGAGATTTTTCTTGCAATATTTTGAACTTATTTTGGTATTATTTTTCCATCACTGAGTTATATTTCAAAATGTCTTGCTCAGTAAATAATGAAATTAATTTTATTCTAACATGTTTTTATATTTGCTTGTACTGTCATCCATTTATAGATATTTTCATTTTTAAAATTTTGATTTATTTTTTAACCCATGAGGTTTTTTTTTTTTTTTTAATCTATTGAATTCTATATTGGTTCTATTTTATTTTATTAGCAATATTATTTGTTGTGGGAATTTACTGAGATTTATTTGGTCTATAATGGTGCGTTTTTTTGTTCTGTTTTTTCTTTTTTTAAATATTTTACATGTGTCCTAAAAAGAATGGGTATTTTTTGTTGAATATAAAATTTGGAGTTGTTTTATGGGTATAAAGTTCCATGTACTCAGGATGAATATGTTTTAGAGATTTGCTGTAAAACATAGCACTTACAGTTAGCAACGCTGTTTGTACACTTAAATTTTGTTAAGAGCCTAGTTTCATGTTAAGTTTCTTACCAAAATTTCAAAAAAATAAAGTTCTCTATACATCAATAATGATTATATTTGAATTATTCTATTCACCTATATTCTTATGTATTTTGGACAATTTAATTTGCAAATTTCTGAGAGTTTAATTAAAATCTGGTTATTATTGTAGAGTTGTTCCATTTTTCTTTCCCCTTTATGAGTATTTTGTTTACATATTTAGAAGCTGTTCATTAGATGTAATGATTTGACTTGACTTTTCTTGGTTGACTACGTGAAACATAATTTTTATTTGATAATAATTACAATTAATACAGCTATATATTTTACTTTTGCTATTCTTTTTCTGACATATATATTTGCATTTTTAAAGTTTCAACAATTTTATCATTTTGTTTTATCATTTCTCTGATTTATAGCTTCAAACTAAATTTTTTTAAAGAATATTACTATTTGTCTTTTCAAGAGGTATTTAATTCATTTTTATCTACTGTTATTGTTTTGGAGTGTATTCTGTGCCTCTCTTATTATAATTTCTATTTTTTGTACTTTCTTGTTGCTGGTTTGTTTCATTCTTTCTCATCATTTTTTATATTTTAAAAAAAAGAAAACTTTTTTTTCTTTCCTTGTAGTGGATTGGGAGTTATACATCTTAATTCTATTCTTCTGGTGATCACCTTTGACATTTTAATACATATATTTAAACTTAGAACCTTGTATTACAGATGGAAGGGCCAAGAGCAGAAACTATAAATGATTTTTCCCTTGTTACTCAGGTGATAAATGTAAATCAAAAAACTTAATCTCCTTAGGTTCAAAACTAATTTTTTTTCTAAGTTTAATCTGTTTCAAATATTTCAGAGGATATAGCATACTTTTTATTATTTTTATTATGCTTCATCCTCCCTTGGTGTGTTAGCAAATATTTTGGTTAGACAGTGTTCTTATTTTTCTTCCATGAAGAACTTGGTAAGAGCAGGTATATTCTTTGTTAGAGCAATACCTTTCTTTGATCAAAGAAAAATCTGATAATTTCTTCAGGTACCTTTAATTGCATAGTTAAGATACTTTTAAAAAAATAATTTATTATTTATGTCTACAGCACCTGGTCTTCATAGGTGGTCTCCCATCCAATTACTAATCAGGCCCAACTCTGCTTAGTTTCTGAGAATAGACATCGGGCTGTTCAGGGTTGCTCCACTGGGGCATGAACCCAGGACCTTTTGCTTATAAAGCAGATATGATAACTGCTACACTATGGAACCACGTCCAAGATATTCTTGCCATAAAGGACCTCACACATAGCTTACTAGAATAGAGAAACAATTAAATAGAAAAAGTAGTATCCCAGCGACATTAAATACATCTAAAAATAATTTCTTGCTATCCAAAGTGTTGTTCATGGAGCAGCAGAACTGGTAAGTTCTGGAAGCTTTCTGGAACCTACAAGAAGCACTGACTGCTCTAACTAATCTTGTTTTCTTTGTTTCCTAACACCTAGGAAGATTAAACAATTGCAGCTCATCTGTCAAAGAGTAGACAGGGCTTTATTACATGGAGTTGGTCACTTTTGGATTCATAATTTTTATGATTCTTTATTTTTTAATTTATTTTATTCCTATTATCCTCTTCTGTAACTATATGAAACTTAGTTGCCTACTTTTTGGTACAAGATAGAATGTAAATTCTTCAAAGAAATAGTTCTTTGTGATGAAATGCTATCCAGATACAGTAGATCCATAATAAGTTTTTCCCTGAGTATTACTTTTTTTTTTTTTTTTAAATTTTTGGAGTGGAAGTAAAGGGATTTATTCAAATGTCACTTTCCCGGTGTCTTGCAAACTGGATGATTTCATACACTTGAGTTAGAACACCCTCAGTCCTCTCAGCAAAGATACTAGCTTAGCAGTCTGTTATCATTACTCTCCAAATCTGTTTCTTAAAGGGTATTTTCCCCATAATTAAGAATGATTTGAATACAAGGCTGAAGACTATGCTAAAGGGCTATTTACATCATTATCTGGTGAGAGTGCATTCTCAAAATTATCAAAATGACATAAACATATTACAAAATACACTTTCTTGTTTTGAAGCACTCATAGATATTTGCAAATTAAAAAAAATATTGAGTAAAATTTTATATAGTTTAATTCCAAATAATAACAAAATAATTTTACACATGCTTTCTAGATCTATATCATCTTTCTAGGCCCAGCTAAAACTATATCATATGATGATACTTTCTGTGATTGCCATGGTATTTCTGAACATTGATAGAGAAAAAAATCACTTGGTTAATTTGTAATGAAATACTTTAACTTTTTTTATTATCTTAAAATTATAATTATTTAACTCTACATTTTTTTATATATTTTTTTACAGAATTTGACCACAAACTCCTTTAGTGCAAAGGTATATTATTTTGTACAATTGATTTATACGTAAAATTTTTTCTGAGTGTCTGTTCTAAAACTTTTGTAGCTCTTCACTAATTAAATGGTGCTTCTTGAAATTTTTCAACAAAGTACTTCTGATAAAAAAAAATATTTCTGAGAATTTGGGAAACTAAACTGAAGCAAAGGGTTAGAACTTTAGTTAGAACTAAACTTAGTTAGAAATAAAGTTTTATTCTGTCCTCAAATTTTGTGCACGTTTGTATTTTCCATTTAGAATATACAGGAAACAGAGAGAGTTTAGAATCTTTTCCTGAAGATTCCAGGCCTCCAAAATTTTGTGTCGGCTCACAAAATTTCTACTCCCTTTAGAAACTACCTTTGGCTATAGTCAATTGTGTTAGTTTCCTAGGACTTCCGTAGCAAAGTACCATAAATAAGTGGCTTAAAACGGTGTTTATTGTCTCACAGTTCTGAAGACCAGAAGTCCAATATCAAGGAGCTTGCAGGGCTATCCTTTCTCTGAAACCCATGAGAGAAGGCTCTAACTTGCCTTCTTCAGTTTCTGGTAGCTCTAAACACTCTTTGGCTTGTGGCAGCATAATTCCAATCTCTGCCTCCATTATCTTCCCTTTATGCGTGTCTGTCTCTACATCCAAAATTTCCCTTTTTATAAGGATATCAGTCATATTGGATGAGACCCACTCTAATAACTAACTTTATTTTAACTTGACTGCTATCGTAAAGACCTTATTTAAAAATAAGTTTACAAATTGAGGTACTGGAGGCAAGAACTTTAACATCTGTTTCATGGGGACACATTTTAATCCATATAACCAACTGAACCACCCTATTTTTCCAGCATGCCCCATGTGTTTTTCTCTTGAGGTAGAGTTGCTAAATTTAGTGAATAGAAATACAGGAGCTTCCATTAATTTTTAAATTCAGATAAAACAAATAATTTTTAGTATAAGTGTGTCCTAAATAGTACATTGTGCACCTTATATTAGGTTTTTTGTTGTTGCTTATTTGAAATAGAAATTTATCTTGGCATTCTGGACTTTATCTTATAACCCTAACTCCAGGTATTTGCCTTCTTTAGTGTGGTTGAACTATCTTTCAGAACTCCTTACTTTCTTCAAGATTTGGCTGAAGTGCCACCCACTTCAAGTAGTTTTCCCTGATCTCTTCATCCGGAAGTAATCTCTTCATTTTCCTCACTTTTGTAGAACTTAATCTACACTTCACCTGTGATGTTCATCAGGTTCAACTTGTATTAAAATTATTGATATATATACACATATACATACACTTTACCCTATTCAATGGAAATTATTTGAGGGTCAAAGGTTTTTATGATTCAGTTGTTTATCTTATTCAGCATGTAGTTCAGCTCCTTAGAAATAGACATTCAAAACAAAACAAACAAAATAAAACAAAAAATACCTCATTCTTTGATTTAGCTTGCTGGAGTAAAACAGTATCACTTAATAACCAGGAGAGATAGAAATACATGCAAAAATTCCTACGTGATAGTGAAACTCTGAGTCTTTAACAAAATACTCCCAGTTTTTTTTTTAAGTGCTGCCTTCTGAGCAAACCATCAATTTGACCTACACTAAAACTTCATCATCAGGCATAGACTTCCCATTTCCCTGATTTATTTATAAAAAATTAAAGTGCTCACTGGTATTTGCTTTTGATTATTTATGTCTGGATTATATTTACAGTCAGTATGAAGGAAATGTTGAAGAGTGCATTCATACTAATATTTTTTAGAAACAGCCTGGTTGAATGTGGATTGGCAGCCCATAATAAAAAGAAGTAGGAGAACCAGACTCACTTCGATAGCAATAGTCCCGCTCAGTACTAATTGCGAGGTAGAGATACTCTTTATTCTTTTATTCAGCCAACCAATGGGCCATTATTCATTGAGTCAGTTAAAAAGTACACTTATGTGAGAATGAATGCCTTCAAGGCTTTTCTTATAGTTGGTACTTTTACAATTAAAATCCACTGGAGTTCCTTTATATTATTCATGCCAAAGGCCAGAACTAGTATTCTCCTGAAACTGTAATTTAAAATCTTAATATTTTAAAAGTGCTGTTTTTCCTAAACTGATAAACTGTAGGTCACTAGTTTGTCCAATACTAATAAGTATACATCATCCCCCACACTTAAATAAATTTGGAAAATACTAGATTAAAAAGCTTCTTAGATATTTGAACATATAATGTGTTTATATAATAATGGGTCTAATCTTTGCATGCTATATTTATAAATACTCTCTGGGAAACTATCATATTATATTAGACTTTCATTGTACAAATTTATATTTTGAAGACTAAAGCTTTATCTGTATATGTAAATCTATATGATAATTTATGCAGTCACAGCTTCTTTCATTGTAATTAATATCTTCTAAATGTCAGCTTAGCAAGCCTCTTTTTTTTCCTCTCTCAAAAAAATGATGCACAATATGAACTAATTAATGTGTTAATTGGGCGTGTCAGTCAGTTTTGTCAGGGAAGCAAAAATATTATGAGCATTGTAGAATAAGAAATTTATTGTAGAATATTAGGTCCCACAGCTGTAGGAGTCACCGGGGAGTAAGGGTCTGCAATGAGCAGTTAAAAGATCAGAGAAAAGTCACTAATAGGCCTTCTGAACCTGGGGATATCCAGTTGCTAGAGTGGGGCCACAAAGAATTGTTGGTAGGTCAATGGAAGGCTATTTTCCCTCTGACCCAGGTCACTATTGTTCAGCAGGATCAGCAGTTAGGAAGGCGAGCTGGAAATAGAGTGTGAGTGAGTGAGGACAAACTGGAATCTCCTGGCCCCTTTGCATCTCTATTTCGTATCTACTCATGGTGACCTTCAAGGTGTAGTGGTAGCAACTTTGCTTCTGCCTTCCAAGTCTCTCAAAAATTTCTTTTTTGACTGACTCTAACACAAAAATAATCTAGAAAAGGGATTGTGGTTTCAGTTTAGGAAAACCGACATGGAATAAAGCCACCACAATGGGATTTGGGATGTATTTCTGAGCTGTTTTCAGAAAAGAACACTTTGCATCTTGTGTTGTAGTTTTAGTCCTATTCCTCAATAGTGCTATGTGCTCTTGGGCAAGCAATTTAACACTTTTTGCCTCAGTTTCTATATTTACTAAATGAGGGGGCCATAGCATCTCTCTCAATTTTAAGAGAATTGTGAGCATCTTTAGCTCACTCATGCATGTAACACATTAAATATGTTTTGTAAAAATGTAATAAAGGTTATACACTTCTATTATATTGTAGAAGTGTAAATAAAAACTAGGTGCAAGTCTGGACAAATCCATCACCTATTTCTAGGACTGAAGCTAAACTGTCTTAGGAGACATTAATCATATTCTGTAGCCATTAGGACAAATTTAAAGAAGAAAAATAAAAACTTTCATTTCATTCCAGTCTAGAGGGTTTTTAAAATATTTACTCTTCAAATTATTATACATTGCATATATAAGTAGTTCTAAATGGTTAGGGTTTTTTTTTTTTTTTAATTTTTTTGCTTTGCAATTTCTTCAGTGTGTTATAAGAGATAAAACTTGCTTCACTGATAAAGTTAATTTCAATGTGAATTTAAATTACTGATAGAAGAAATAGTTTGACAATACTGAAACAAAATTGCTTTTTCTGTAATTAAAGAGCAGGTATATAATGTTATTACTTATGTCAAAGGTTTATGAGGCCCCTACAAGTCACTCTGCTAACTCTGACAATACAGTTATTCAAAGATACATAAGCAACAGACCAGTTCAATGCACAAACTTTCCTATAGATAATTTCAGTGGAAGAAATGGAATTTTATGATAAATTTAGTCACACAATCTTATGAGATCTTAAAAGAAACCCAGGAAAAGAAATCACTGAAGACATGTTATCTGAACTGAAGTAATTTTTTGCCTCTTAGTTGTATATATTTGTTACAGTTTAATAAAAGGGAGTTAGCGTGATGAAGGGAAGAGATACAAAAGGGAAATCTAGTCACAGAAACATCAAATAAGATGAGGCTAGAGAGAACTGCTCATTTTGCAATATGTGCCAGAGTATTGGGCTGTACACCTTATTTTAATGAGTAGAGCCATTATTATTTTGTGACTGTCACAAATGAAAGAAAAGGAGACAAGAATTCAGGCTGCAGTGATAAGGAGGGCTTAGGTTCATCTGGTAAATAAGCTGTGGTTTGTTTTCTGAAGGAAAAGATATAAAAAGTATTTAGCACAGTTTGGCACAGTCACATTGGCTTTTTTGAACTTTTTGACAGATATTGGAAGGACAAATTTGAAATGAGTATGAGTTATAAGGGTGGGAACCAATTAAAACATAATAGTAATAATCCAGGCCTATTTTAGGGTAGTGGTAGAAAAAATGGAGAAGAAATTAAATATAAAAAATAGGAAGTGTTTTATCACATAATCATATTAAAAACATTGGACTATGTTGAAATCAAATTTAGTCATCCTTTCACTTTTAAATAACTATGGTCTATTTACCTTATAACATGTAAATTATAACTAAAACCTGATTGCAGTTTCAGCTTTTTGAAGTTTAGTTGTTTAATCTATGTGCCATCAAACTTCAAAGTTGTCGAGCAGACATAGTTTGTGTTCCAGACGATATACCTAGCTGACTGTCTCTTTTGTGCCCTCCTTCAGTATCAAAAGAATGATAATGGGGCGGCAATCCGCACAGCTAAAAACAAAACATTTAATTTCCCAGAATTTCTTGTAGTTACAGGTGGCCATGTGACATAAATTTGTCTAATGAGACATAAGTAGGAGCCTACTAGGATTTCTTGGAAGATTTTATTTCCTTTGTAAATCTGTCACATTCGTTTTCCTGCTTACAATCCGGCTGCAATGGTCAGCTTGTCACTGTCCATTTTGTGGCCATACATTAAGAATGGTAAAGTAGAAAGATAGAGAGAGACCGCTTGCTGGAACATCTATACCAGTGCTGAATTGCCAAGCCCAGTCCTCTTGTTATTTGAGAAAATAAATCCTTTTCCTGGTTAAAACACTGTTTCATCATTTTTATTATATGTAGCTGAATGCATCCTGATTGCTTGTTATAATTGTATCACCTTCTTCAAAAGGCATCTTGAAAGAAGTAAAGTAAGGAGGAGATGGTGATATAAATTATGTCCTAAGTTTACCTAGTTTACCTGGTTGACTCATTTTGACATTCTTTAAGCATTTATTCTTTGCAACTACTCCTTGGTAAAAGTGTGGCACTGTGTAAAAAAAGTAAACCTTTTTTTATTTCCTCCCCTCCCCCAGTGGCTAAAATCTTCCCGCAACTTTTCTCACTGGCAAGAAGATATAAAAAGCTTTTGGCTCACTTTATGAATTTATAATTAACAACAAAAAGAAAAGAGTTAAGGAAAGCATTTAAGAAAGGCCAGAAATGGCTAAAGCATCCACTGGACAAGACTGGATTTTAATACCTAGTCAGAATGTTGCTAAGAGATGTGCCATAGATAATGTAAAAAATGAAATTTAAAAGCTAGCCTATTGTTTTCCCTTGAGCTGGAAAGAATACACTCCAAGCGAATAATTGACAAGCAATTATCTCACACAATTTTCTTAAAAGACCTTGAGGCATAGACCTTCCTTAAAGATCATTTCTTTCCTTTTTTCTTTTTAAATTCAATTTAGCAGCATTTTTAAGCATACCCCAAAAGTCACAAATAAGAAAACATCACCAATGACTTAGCTGTAAAGTGGGACCACTCTTTGCTATAGATTAGAATATGCTAGCCCTCAGTAGTAAAAGTATGTGCAAAACTACAAAAAGAAAATTAGGAAAACTTAATTTGAACTTTAAAAAAAAGTTGTTTAAAAGATACAAGTTAATGGGATCTTTTCAACAAATGACATGAGATGCAGAACTTATATCTTTCACAAAAACCAACTCAAAATGGATCATAGACTTAAAGTAGAAAGTGCAGAACTAAAAATTTCTAAAAGATAAGATAGAAAAAATATCTAGGTAACCTTGGATTTGGTGATGAAATCATGATTCATGAAAAATACATTGATGCAGGACTTTATTATAATTAAAATTTTCTGCTCTGCAAAAAACACCATGAAGAGAACAAAATGATAAGCCACAGCCTGGGAGAACATATTTGCAAAACACTTAATAATGAATTTATATGCAAAATGTACCAAGAACTTTTATAACTCAACACTAAGAAAATAAACAACCTAATTAAAAATGGGCAAAACAAATATACAAAAAAACAGACACCTCACCAAAGAATATATATGTAATGGCAAATAAGTCAATGAAAATAAAATACCATATATCATAAAAGAATTACAAATTAAAACAATGAGATACCCATACATACCAATTAGAACGGCTAACATCAAAACAATTCACAATAGCAAATGCTGGCAAGGATGTGAAGCATTAGGAACTCCCAGTCATTGTACTGGGAATGCAAAATGGTATAGCCATATTGGAAGATAGTATGGAAGTTTCTTACAAAGTGAAACATAGTATTACCATATGATGCAGCAATTGTGCTCCTAGATACTTACTCATTTCATCCGAAAACATGTTTACACAGAAACTTGCACACAAATGTTTATGATAGCTTTATTCATAATTGCTCAATTGGAAATCAACAAAGATGTCCTCAGTAGATAAAAGGAAAACTGTGGCATCTATCTATCTATCTATCTATCTATCTATCTATCTATCTATCATCTATCATCTATCTATTTATCTAATCTATCATCTATCTATAATGAAGTATTATTCAGTAATGAAAAGAAATGAGTCATTAAGCCATGAAAAAAAAAAAAAACAAGGGAAAATTAAATGTATATTACCTAGCAAAAGAAGCAAGTCTATACACTGTATGAGTCCAATTATATGACATCTGCAAAAGACAATATTATAGAGACAGTAAAATGATGTTGGCAGGAGTTCAGAGGGATAGGTGGGAGGGAAAGATGAGTAGGGGGAAACACAGAGGATTTTTAGGGCAATGAAAGTATTCTGTATGCTGTAATGGTGGATATGTGACATTATGCATTTATCAAAACTCATAGAATTTTACAACACAGAAAGTGAACCTGAATGTAAGCTATGGACTTTACCGATAATAATGTATCAATTTTGGTTTATTTGTTGTAACGAATGTCTCACACAATTCAAAATGCTAATAATAGAGGAAGCTGTATGGGGGAACAGGGTATATGGGAACTCAATACTATCTGCTCTATTTTTTTATAAATCTAAAACTTCTGTAAAATAAGGCTCTATTAATTTAAAACCTTAATTTTAAATGTTAGAAGAGTAATTTAGTATAAGCAGCAACAGAAATTGTCAACAAGTCATTCTAAAAAGAGAGAAACTAATTATTACCACCTTAAGGCCATATTCTTTCATTATACTTACAAATAATCACAACAAACCTTGAAAGGAAAGAGATGTTATCCAAATTTCTGTAAGTAAAGTCACCAAGTCTTAGAAATTCTGCAGTTGCATAAAGTAAAACAACTAGGTACTGCTGTAGCTAGATCCAAACATGGTTCATTCTAATGGTAAATTCCAAAGCTGTCTTAACTCACCAGTTATACCCTTGTGCTCTAGAATGAGGAGACCCTGCTTCCCATTCCAGCTCTACCACTTCCTACATAGGTAATTCTAGGCAAATTATTTACCTCTATAAACCTCAATCTTCTTAATTTCAAAATAACTTAATAATAGTTTTACTTTATTAGAATATTATTAGAAATGAAGTTCTTAGCCTAAAGTCTGTAACACATTAGTCAATATAAATTTCTTTCCTATCATCATCATCGTCGTCGTTGTTGTCGTCATCATCATCATCATCATCATCATCATCATCATTATCTGTACCAGTGGCAATTGGTGAATTAATGATCTGAGGAAATATGTACATAGAAGAGTAAGTAAGTAGGAGAATCCACAGTTACCGAAGGCAGAGAATCAAAGAAACAAAGTGGAAAAATAGTCATAGCTGGCACAGATCTAGAATGATGCTTTTCTTCAGCTTTATTCTTCTTTTAGCATCTTTATATAGATAAAATCAAGCCATATGTATGTATGTGCGTGTATATATTATATACACATATATATAGCTTTCTTAGCTATTACTTTAAAGGGAAAGTGAATTATAAACAGCTGTTGGGTTGATGTGGAACCAGGAAAAGAAAAAACTCTTTTTCATACTTCACCCTGGTGTTAATAAACGTGGTGGAGACAAATCGTTAAGGTCCTGTGAGAATCTTCTGGAATTTTAAAGCAGAAACTACCAGAAATGCCTCTCTTTCTGTTGCTTCCTCAAATTACAAGTGTGATTCCAGTTTGGAGTTCTCAGGATAATTTTAAAATAAGGATAAATTTCCAAGATGTTGCCAATACTCAGGAGCAAATGCTTGATATCTAAATGAAATTTTTAGAGCAGTATACCATTTAAACCCACTTTGATACATGGACAAACATTATAACACCATGCCAGGAAAATAGTAGGTGTGCTACCCATATTGAATGAATGAATAAGTAATTCTTCCATTCTCATTGAGTAATGTTGATTTTTCTGGCATGCCTCTAGAAACAACTGCAGTTTAACCATTTCTCTAGAGGAGTCCGAGGAAAGTTTTAAAAATATCAGTGAATTATCAGTGAATTGCTCCATGTATATGTGGCCTCAAGACACAAGCCCTAAAAAGGGGGAGAGGAAGAAAGTTGATGGGTATCTTCTCTGGACCAAAAAAGGAAGATTATTTTTTCTAACTCCTACAGATAAAAATTTTAAAACAAGAATAGAGCCTAAGAAAGAGCAGAAATTGAGTGAAGCTCTTCATATGACATGGACTCCATCAGGGACCAAACACTTGTGTACCCCCTAAATTCATGTTGACGCTCTAACCTCCCAGAGTGATAGTATTGGGAGGTGGTATCTTTAGGCAGTAATTAAGTTTAGATAAAGTTGTGAGGGTGAGGCCCCACAAAGCAATTAGTGACTTTTCAAGAAAAGGAAGAGGAACCAGAGCACCTGTTCACCCTGTCTTTTTCTCTCACTTCCTTGACATGTGAGGACACAATGAAAAAAGTGGCCATCTGCAACCTGGAAGTGGGCTCTCACAGGAATGTGACCGTGCTGACATCCTGATCTCAGACTTCCAGCCTCAAGACCTCTGAGAAAAAAGATTTCTGTTGTTTAAGTCACCCACTGAGTCTATGGTATTTTGTTTTGAAAGCTCGGGCAGAGTAAAGCAGACTCTCTTTGGACATGGCGAGAGTCACAATAGAACAAGGAGATGGTGAAAAAAGAAACAGCACCTAGAGTATGTGGATCTTGCTTTAATTGAGTACATGATCCAAACTGAGCTAAACAGGACTGTACAAAGTAACCAGAGAAATGGATTCCCAGGGGTTTGTGCTATCAGCTGGTTATTTCAAGGCTTTAAAGCTTATTAGTTTCTTTTGAGATCACTGTAAAGTGCTATAATTTAGTCTAGATAACACGTCATATTTTATCAATTGTGATTCATTAGTTTTTGTTTATATTTTCCCAAATCTGAAACTAGAATGTGTTTCACGATCAATGTTACCTTAAAATAATCAGTAGTATTTTCCCCTTGTTTAATGGCTCATAAAATAATGATATAGCATATAATTTAGCCTCCTAGATTTGAGGAAATACTACGTGAAGAACATAATAGCACTTTTCATTACCTTCTTATGTGATCACTTCTTTATTCATTCATAAAATATGTTTTTACCTAACCAATAGCATTCTAGATTCTATCTGTACTTGATACTGGGGTTAAAGATGAATCAGGTCCCTGTCTTCAAAGAACTCACTGTTGAGCAAGGCAGATTTGCACACATATAAAAAGGTGGGAGATAATAAGGCTTGAAATAATGAAGTCACAATGAGGGTAAGAAAGATCATATAGATATGAGAACTAGTAAGGAGACAGAATTGAGAAGGAACTAATAAGTTTACTGTGGTAAAGTTTGGGTAATTGTATGAATTTTCAAGATAGAAAATATAAAAGGAAAACAGGTTTTGATGAAAACCTAACAAGTTTTAGATATCTATCAACCATTCAGGACTGGACTTAAGGAAAGAGCCCTGGGTCAGTCATTTGGATGTGTGAGTCATTAGTATGTAGTTGGTATGGGTTACCAATTAAATTTCTCAGGGTGAACATGTAGAGGAAGAAAAAGCCAAGGATAGAGCTTCGGGGGTACACCAGGACAGGAAAGATTAGAGAAGGAAGTAACCTGGAGGGAGTGGTCTCTAGGAAGCCACAAAGGAGAGTTACAGGAGCAAATATTGCTATAGAAAAAATCAAGTAAGATGAATTTGCAGATTCTATTAGGTGTGGAAATTCCAATGATAGAATCTGTCATTAAAGGTATTATTTGGGTTGATATTTAGTATTATTTTCTTAGTTTTTATTAAGCAACCATGGGGTTTCCTATGACTATGTAAAGAACACATTTTGTTATTCTAGGTAGAATAATCTCTATCCCTTCTCCTATCTCTTTCCTGATTTCCTTAGCCTTTACTTTAATGGGCTTGTGTGTTGAAAGAAATTTCAAATATATTTTGGAAGAATGGGAGGTGTAAATTATAAATATATAAAAATAAGTGAAAACATTATTGTAATGCATTTTAAAATTCATTTGATTTTTTTACTGAAATAAGGTCTACGGCATGAGTTATAATTAATATTAATGTGTAGAAATGAAGGCTCGGCTTGCCTTGTTGTTCTCTTTTTGTGTGATCTGTGATAGAAGCTCTTTATTCAAACTATTTTAAGAGTTGAGCTCGTATTATTAATGATTCAGGTGCACTAATCAAATAATAAACCTCAAATCCACATTGATTTCAATCTTTACTCAGGACACTAGGGAAAATAATCAGTGTTTGCTGAAGGAATGAGAAAAATTAAAGAGGAAATAAATGTTATTTTTAAAACCCCTTTGGAATATATTAAATAGGGAAGAAAATTTGACAGCTATTTTAAAGGTAATTGACAGCTTCTTTTAAAAAACATCATATTCCTTAATAATGTGACAATTGCACCATAACATATTTAGAACTTTTAGTATAGAAAAGTGTTGCTTAATTTTTAAAAGAACATTGCTTAAATTTATCTTATTGGTGATTAGCAAGATTTAGAAGTGCCTTAATTTCTTACAGAGCTCATAAAGAGTTTTCCTTAGGTGGCTGTGATCAGTTTCCAATGGTACTCTTATTTCTTTAACCAAAAGCTCATAGAAGCAGAGAATGACTTAATAATGGTAATAGTCATAGCCATAATTTTTAAGAAATTACAAGATGTCAGTCAAGGTGCAAACAATCTTATATGCAATATTATATTAAATCCTCACAGCAGAATGATAATTATCAGTTTTTTAGAAATGTAAACTGGGGCTTAGAAAGGTCACTCAGCCCAAATGGCCAGAGGTAGAATTAAAACCTGCAGTTCTATTCACCTGGAATTTATTCTTCCCAAATGCACTTACTCTTTGAGTTTTGTCTATTTTACTTTTTAAATACTTATTAAATCTATTCTATGATCTTCATCAATATCCTTCCCTAGTTCACACAGTCTTTATTTTGTTGCTGAATATTGTAAAAGCCTTATACTTAGAGATTTCCAGTATGGTAGAGTGAAGAGGTCACCATATTCTATCTTCAACAGGCAACTCTGAACTAGAAAATTACCAAAAATAACCATTCAGAGCCTTTGAAATTGTCAATGATTTAACATAAACTAAAAGGTGGTAATTAGTGAAAAACTGCTAAACTTCAAATAAGGAAAGTAGGAATCTAAGGCATTATTACCTATAGCTGCATCCATTTATATAATAGCAAAACTTATGACACAAATATATACCAATAATTATATAAAATGTGAATAAACTAAGCAGTCAAAGCAAATGCACGCATTGTCAGAGTAAAACAAAAAAATTAAGATCCAACTCTGTACTCGCTACAAGAGACATACTATAGGTTCAGACTCAACAGATGTAAAGTGAAAGGATGGAAAAACATACCATGTGAACAGTCAAAACAGATAAATTACTAGAGATAAAGTGGAACATTTCATAGGGATAAAAAGGTCAATTTTCCTGAAAGACATAACAATAATACATATACGTAGACACACATAATGACAGTATCCACAAATGTGTTAAGTTAAAACCAACAGAAGAGAAAGAAGAAATAGACATTTGAACAATAATAATTGGAGACTTCTAACCCCCACTCTCAAAAATCAACACCCAACTGAACGGACAGTAGGGAAGGATATAGAAGACTTAAGCAACACTATTCACCACCTTGATCTACCTGACATTTTATTTAATTAATTGATTTATTAGGCAAGGCAACCCTTGGTTGGCCTCACAGATTGTAAGGACCTTGTCAATTTACAATCCCTTATTTTTTATTTTTTACACCTCCAGCATCTGGTCCTTCTAGGTGGTCTCCCATCCAAGTACTAACTAAGCCCAACCTTGCTTAGCTTCTGAGAGCAGATGGGATCAGAGTTGTTCAGTGTGGCATGGCCACAGACTCTCTACCTGACATTTTAACTAACAGAGAGTTGAATGCATATTTATTCATGTATTCTCCAGGTTAGACAATATGTGAAGCCATGAAAAGTTTCAATTTTTAAAAGTATCAAAATTATATAAACTATGTTCTCTGAACAAAATGATATTACATTAGAAATGAATCAAGCCCTCAGCGTTACCCCCTATTTATGATCTAAATGGATGTGGCTACAGGTAATGGGTAAAATTAGAGTTCACTAGGTTTTATACCTCATTCATCTGTACCTTATTTATGTATAATGATAAGTATCTCTAAAATATTTAAGCTACCACTTATGTAGCTTAAATACTGTTAATTCTACTATTAATATCCACTATATAAATTAATGAGGATGAATCTAATCGATTGAGTCATAAAATATTTCTTGAGTGCCTACTATGGGTGCCCTACTGTTTTTGTTTTTGAGGCTAAAGTAATGGACAAGGACAAACTAGGAAATATTCCCTGCCCTTCACTTAGCTTACATTTTCAAGAATGATTAAAGAAATAAATTAATTAATAAGTAAATCTGATGTATATTAGAAAGCAGTAAATGTTACGTGAAAATATTAAACAGGGCACGAGGATAAGGAATGCTGGGACTGTGGGGGTACAGTTGAACATTTAAAATTGGGTAAAACTTCCTTGATAAAGTGATATTTGAGCAAAAGCTAGGGGGGAGCGAGCCTTGTAAACATCCGGAGGAAGGAGACTTCAGGTAGAAGAAACAGTAAGCACAAAGGCTCTGGCATATTGGCAGAAGGGCGGAAAGGACATTGTGTGTGTCTGTGTGGGGGGAGGGGTGGATGGCAGGAGATAAGATCAGAGAGATAAGGGGGCTAGCTTGGATGTTAAGGACTGTTTTACTGAGTGAGCCATTGGAAGATGGGGATCGAAAAGAGGAATAACATCTTTCAGCTTTCAGTTGTTAAAAGAACATTGCAACTGATGTGATGAAAAGAGATGTAGGAGGCCAAAGATGGTAGCAGAAAGGTAGATTAGAAGGCTACTGCAATTATCCATGCAAGAGGTGCTGGAGCCTTAGATTGGGAGAGACTGCTGGAAGTAGTGAAACATGGATGAATTCTATATGCACAGTGTTGTGAAAGAAAAGCAAAAAATCTCCTAACACACTGGGAATGCAGAATAAGAAAATGAAAGAAGTTAAAAACAACTCCAAGAATGAAAACCTATTTTGTACATTTATTTTGGTAATAAGCAAAGCCTCTGCCATTGCCTGAAGCACTTGTGGAAGCTCTGGAGTGTGTCCTATCTAATTAAGTGCTCTTTGGTCACTCCCATCCCAAACATTACTCACTAGGGTAACTGATGGCCTTAGGGTAGGGGTCAGCAAACCTTTTATACAAAGGGCAAGATAGCAAATATTTAGGCTTCACAAAGCAGACTGAACTCTGCCACTGTGGCATGAACACAACAGTAGACAGTACATAAACAACTGAGTTTAACTGTGTTCTAAAAAAACTTTATTTACATAAACAATTAGCAGGCAGAAATTGGTATGCATCATAGTTGGCCAACTTCTGCTCTGGGGTGCAGTTGAAATGTAATGTCTCACCGTCATAAGTAAAGTACACTTACTGATTTCCTTGTTCCTTGAATAATCCAAACTTTTTGTTCCCTTGGCTTCTAACGCTCTTCCCTCAAATTCTCACATGATCTTTCACACCACTTTACTCAAGTCCCTGTTCACAAGCCATTTCCTCAGAGAGGACTTTCTGTCTAAAATAGCAACCTCTTCTCGCCCTCTTTCCCTTTGGCTAATGTTTCTCCATAACAGTTGTCACTGTTGACATCACATCGTGTGTTAATTTTTTATGTGTTTATGTGTGTCTCTTCCTAGAATGTATGCTCTGTAAAGCCAGTGATTCTTTTTCTGTAAGTCTAACAGTTCCTGGTATACAGTAGACACTCTGAGTTCATAGAATTCATGGACACTGAGTACTCCTTTAAGCTGTGCTTACTTGACATTCCACACTCCCCTGCTACAATCATGAATCAGACCTGAACTGCTCACGGTTCACGATCTCTATCATGTACGAACCAAGATCATTCTTCCTATCATAACATTTTTCACATTATTTTGAATTTATTTGTTTATGTTATTTTTTATTTCCAAGGATGAGAGCAAGGACCAAATATCATTCATCTTTCTTTCCTCAGTACCTAGTATAGTGAATGGTGTAGAAATTCAGACTTAAAAATAGAGTCCTGTGCCTTTACACTTTATAACATTGGGGATCATTTTTTTGTGAATTGGGATTCAGAGGTATCTTTTCCAAGACTTATCTAATGTTTCATGAAAGAGCCATCTTTTTTTCACAATAAATTAATGTAAGAAATTTTTTTTTGATTGGCCAAATGAAAGCTGCCAGTATGATCAACCAAAATATCAGATATGATATATTTCTTGAAATTTAGTTGTAACTTTGTGGATCTGCTTCCTAATAAGATCCTCTGAGGATAAATTCCTGACACATGCAACAAGGCCGGTGTCACATTTGACTCTGAGATTACATGGCACCTTTGAACCACAAGAGTATATATATCATCAGTGGCCTTTAATTATATATATGGGGGGGTGGGAAATCTGATCATGGTGTTTAATATTACTCTGAATGCTCTTGGTTAGTGCTTCTACTCTTCTGAGGAGAAAGGCAACAACGTAAGAATTGTGCGATCATCACTTAAGATCATGATGATTAGGGACCACTAGCTTTGCTGCACATGAAGATGGGGGATACAATATTTATAAGTATTCACTTACATTATCAAACAGATACAATATAACATAAACCAAATACTAATAAAAAGAATTGTATAGAAAGTGAAAAAATAGATTATCTACCCCGATTAATGTAGTGGTGTGCTATCATCCCGATTTTTTTAGATAAGGAAACCAAGCTAGGAAATGTTGATTAACTTACCTACAGAACAACAATTAAGAAATAACAGTACCAGAACCTGAACTTCATTCCACTAATCCTTAAGAATATGCTCCCAACGACCATCCTATACTAAAACATTCAATGCTACTAAGACTTCTGGGTAGATTACCTGTGATCTATATACTCCAACAGCCTTATTACTCTTTACATTATATCTCAAGTCTTGGCTTCAAACTCTGGACCTCGTTCCAAACTTAACCTTGAAACTAAGTCTTCCTTGAATTCTATCTTTTCTTCTATTTTTATTTTCTAAACTGTGGCCTGATCTGTTTCTTAGAAATAAGTGGTCCCTAAAGATTCCCCACCTTTAATAACCTCAGCTTCTGGTTACACCAAACAAAGACTTTGCCTCTGGAAAAAAATCTTTCCTAGAGAAACACAATGCAATAAGCTAGTTATTTTATAAAATCCACTTAGATTAGTTGTTCTTAACATCCATGAGACCAGTAGTTCTCAAACAATGGTCCCCGGACCAGCAACATATGCATCATCTATCTCAGAGAATTTGTTAGAAATTCAGAATCTTAGAGCATAGCCCAGACCTACTGACATAGAAACTCTGGGAATTGGTCTCAGTAATCCGTGCTTTAATAAACTGTCCAGGTGATTATTATGCACACTAAAATTTGAAAAACATAGATTCACCCCATCCCTTTTACTACTCTACTGGGAATTAAAACAAATAATGAAACAAAACAAAGCAAAATACTTAGTTCCTTCAAAGTCTCAGATGACATTTTCTAATTATTACTCTACCACCCAAACTCATTTGATGTATTGAATATTAAAATATTTTAGAAGAAATAAAATTTGGGGATAGTGCGATCAAATGGTATTCATCTTAATTCAACAGTAAATTTAGAATGATAAATTCTTTTATTATTTTTCTAGCTACCTTGGTTGATTACTGCTAATTTCCCTCTGCTTTTACCTATCTTGCTCATATTGACAAATTTAACGGGTTGTTAGAAATGTGCTGTGATGGCCAACTCCTCAAAAAGTCACCAAAAAATCTGCTTGGTAAGCCAAGCTAAGGTTATTTTTTCTACTAAAGGAAGAACACCTCCCTAATAGTGTCTTGGCAGTGTCTCAAAGAGAAACATAAGAAAAAGATCTTCATAAAGTTATGGACTCTGATCTGAGTGGTTTAAGGAATTTCAAGGCAGAAAACTGAGTAAATTTTGTGGCATAATAATTCAAGTTTGGTGGACACAGCGAGGTGAGAGAGGAAAAGTCTTGATAATTAAACTGCTCTTTGCTATGCAAGCTGTCTGCCAAGTTAACAAGATATCTTCTTGAAGGAAGAGCTGTTTTCCCAGATGAGAAAATCTTTTTTTTTTTTTAAGATAAATTGTTTGCAGAAATTTTCTGAAGCAAACAGTTATGTTATTTATTGGCCTACTGGCTTATATTACTGGGCAAGAATTTCTTAGAACACATAGTTAAGTCATGTTGACACAGGTGGCCTCACTTCTCTGTCCTCATAGTTAATTTAAGTGGATGTAGGTGGTCTCAATTTTCAACCTTCACTCCCTGCTACCCAGGATCATTCTTCAGCCTGAGTTGTGCAAGGGATCAAGACAGAGCTGCAACACTGTTTAAGGTATGGTGATCATGTATCAACTTTACAGTGGTGGTGATTTCAGCCTCTGTAAGCATCAGATTTTCTTATTCTTTTTGTTGAATGATTATTTTCAGAATTATTTAATGAGACAACAGTGGCACCATGACATTTAGACCTCTGGAGATTTCGAGTTTGAGAACTATATACAGGCAAATACTAACAGGATATTTATAATCAGAGTTTGTAGTCAACTACTAATCCAGAAACCAGTAGAATAAATTAAATCAAGAGAACAAAATTATCCTCAATCTGAGGAGCTGACAGGAATAGCCATGAGGATATAAACTAAATGACTTAATTCCTTGTTTCATCATTTTTGGTTTATTTTTGTATGCATGTGTTTATTTTTTATACCAGAGAGATCTGTAGTAATAAGTACAACATTTTTTTTCACTCAAGACAATACAAAACAAAAATCTAGCATTTTATCTATAGTGGCCTATTTTGATCCACTTTTTGTACAATTTTATCAAAATTACAAGGGAGGTACTTTATGGATTTATTTACATTGTCTCCTTCTGTTATACTTTAAACTCTAGCATGAAGCTAGCTACATAATTTGCAGAACCCAATAGTAAATAAAAACGTAAGGCCCCTTGTTCAAAAATCTAGAAAAAAGTGCAATTAAGCATACTGAAGTATAAAACTTTTTCTCTGAAAAGTATCTCATTTCTTAAAAAACATAACATGGGTAATGATACCTGTATAACAGCTAATGTTGATGTTCAACAGGAGCATTAATATTAGGACAAGGATTTGTCCTGTTTTAAAACAATTTTAACTTTCAGAGGCAGTGGGGCTTTCAGGATTGTGGCTGTCCACAGCAGAAAGGTATCGGGTCATAAAGAAGGGAATGAGCAGAGGTTACTCGAGAAACACAGGAGAGAGGCAGAAAACAAGGGGGTAATTGCTGTTAGGTTCAAGTTGTGATTTGGGAGATCTAAAATAGATTTGAATTTTTTTTTTACTTTCCATGTGTCTTGGCTAAGAACTCTTTTAAGGAAACAGTTTTGGAATCTAAATTTATTTGAGGAGTTTCTCCATATAAAAAAAAATTCATTCAATGAATATTTTAAATTTTATCTCTTTTTGTTCTAAGGTGCTTCTGGTATGAAAAAGTTTGCTAATATTAAAAATTCTCCCAAATCTATGGTCAGGCCACCCTGAACATGCCTGGTCTCATCTGAACTCAGAAGCTAAGCAGGGTCGGGCCTGGTTAGTACTTCGATGGGAGACCACCTAGGAATACCAAGTGCTGTAGGTGTTTTTTTAAAAAATTCTCCCAAATATTCACTATAAATTACTAAAATTCTCCCAAATATTAACACTATTAATTATTTTGATACAATTATGCAATTTAGTAAAATAAGCGCTGGAATTAAACTTTGCATGTTTCTTACATGCAAAACCATGTAAGAAACAGAAATCTGGCCCAGAGGGGATATTGACTGACCTCTAGATGAACCCATGAGTGTCTGCCAATGGTTGGTAGAATAAGTTGCTGTTCACTTTGTCTTGGACCCTTAAACTTAATAGTCAGCTCTCTCTAATTGGAAATGGATGAATAGGCATTTCTTTGTAGATGGACTGTTTTGAGAGGAGATCACTTTAAAAACCACACTATCATGAACGAATAGGATAAGATGGAGGGAAGTTTTTGGTGATTCAAGGCAATGTTTCTACTATAAGGACACCAGTGTGATGAGTCTTTATGACCTTGTGAACCTTTGGAGTCTGATGGAGAGACAGACTTATCTGTTCTCTTGCCTATGAACTTCCTCATATGACTTAACAGAAGAGATGAAAAGGGCAGAAAAAGGCAATTAATTGTGTAATGAATAACTAAGCAAATTTCTACCAAGGAAAGAATGTTTTAAAATTTGAGAAAATAACAAAAAAGTTTCTATACAGGGTTCTTCATTTCTAAGAGATAAAATTAATCAAAATTTGAGGGCTCAGATAAAATAAATAAGAGCTCAGATTCAATATCAGGCTCACCTCTCACCTCCCCTTCACAGTAGGATACTCATGGGATTTGAGAGGAGTGGTGGTGATGTCTCAGGGACATTTCTAAGATTGTCACTGCTGACTCCCCCAGCTGACTACTAAACAATGTTAGTCAAACAGCTAATTTTTATTGGATATGCTGCAGGAAGGGAGAGCAGTACATTGACAGTCTTAACAGTTTCTCAGAAGGGAGACATCAGGAATAATGTTTATAAAGCTTTAGGGTATATCCTCGGCAGCTTGTGATTTTCAAAGAAAACAGTTGATTAGAATTGAACAAAGTTTGTGACAGAAAAATTTGAGATTGGTAGACAGTGAGATGAAGGTCATATGTCAAGCCTTGTTAAATAAACCTTTGCGTAAGCTATTTGCCCAGGTGAACAATCTACTGTCCTGATAGGAGAGATTTTGCCCAGATGAGCATTTTTTTTTTTTTTTTTTTTGACCAGAGATACTGGTTTTCAAGAATTTCCAGAAGCAAAAATTAAAGATATTTATTTCTTGTGTAATAATATCATTTTCCCACTTGTCTGTTTAAACAGGCATTTGTATATAGAACTGAGTCACACATCCAATATCTGTGAAATTGAGCAGTCATTTCAGGAGAAGTACAGTATTAACAGGAGATAGATTAATTAATGACTATTCCTGTAATTAGCATGTATCATAATTGCATGTTCTCTTTAGTTCTTTTGCATCAATCCAAAAATATCTTAACTATATTTTTAAAAACTATTAATTCTTTAATGTTAACTTTGCGATTGATCAGAAATAAATGGAATAAAAAGAGAAAACAAGTGAAACAAAGAAATTGCTGAATAAATGAGTTGTAACATTTAAAAATATTGATGTGGATTTCAGCTAGAACAATGAGAAAGAAATTAGATTGTAACTTGTATTTCCTTAGGCCCAGAGCCCCAGGGAAATCTAATCAATAACAGTGTTCTGGGTGACAGCCTGGCTTGTTCTTATAGAATCTCCAGGACTCCTAACATCTAACCCAGTAAGCTTTTCATGTGTGTCTATAAGCCAAGTTCTCTTAGTTATATTATACAGTGTAATCCTCTGCCCTTACAGATTCAGTTGGTGATGCCTGCTAAGGAGGCTTTCATTGACTTTACAGTTGATGACCAACATAAGTGCCAGAGCCACTTTTCTGGTATGTGCTCCACGTCCTCTCCAAAAGTCATCGGCACTGTATCTTATTGTCAGGATCACTTGCAGGTTGCAGTACCGATGTACAAAGGTCTTTCATAACCCTACTTTTGTGTTCTTCTTAGCCTCATAGTGCCTTACTATTATATTTAATTAGTTAAGAAGTTATTTTCACTTTCATTCTGCCTAGGTTTCAAATTTGTCTATGGTGATCATGGCTGGGACAAATCCAAGTGTGATCATAGTTTTATTTTATTTTTTTGATGACTGCAGGTTTGTTGTTGGGTCATACTTGCTACTTCACTTTCCTTTTATAAGATGTTTTCCAGAATTGACTTTAGCCCCTCAAGTTGATAAGCACCTGGTAGATAGTTATTTGATAAGCATACTATGATGTACAGGTGGCCCCATGTATCTGTAGATTTTGCATCTGATTATTCAAAAAACTGAAAGTCAAATATATTTGAAAAAAAAATCCCAGAAAATTTCACAAAGCAAAACTTGAATTTACAATGTGCTGAAATCTAGGCTGAATGCACTCAAATGAAGTAATATGTAGGCAAGACCCATAGTAACCTATATGCTAATATAGGTTATACTCAAATACTATGCCATTTTATATAAAGGCTTGAGCATCCATGGATTTTGGTATTTTTCGGGTTGGGGGTGGGGCGGTCCTGGAACCAATCTCCCAGGGATGCTGAGGTATAGCTGTATCTGAATCCCAAGGATGAATCAATTGCTTGCTTAAGCAGGGACTTAAGAGTGTTTGATTAAGAGTAGAGAATGCTACCCTGGAAGGGTGCCTGGGTAGGGGCTCATTCATAAAGTTTCAGGGGATAGAACCAGGGAGAAAGGTATAAAAATATATCAGAAGTTGCTACAAAAACAAGTCTGATGGGGTGTAATGCCAGGAAGTAGAGACATTTTTTATTTTTTCTCAAGACAAAGGTCTGTGGGAGAGAAAATAAACAAAACAAAACAAAACAAACATAGGCAAAATGAGAGCATGTGGAAGAGAAAATAAACTCTCAGATATCAAAGCCTCTTAAATATGGCATCTGAAAGATGCTAGATAGCTGTATGACGTTAGGCAGATAGCAATGTTTTGTCATATTTATTTATTTCTTCATATCGACAATGAAAAAGTTTAAATTAGGTGTTCTCCAAGTTTCCTCTACTTTTGATTCCTAGGAAATAAATCAAATTAATCTGCTAAACCGGGTAAAGATAGACTCTAATAATACCATGCATCTGAACTTCATATAATTTAAAATATAAAAATTCTCTACTGTGATAAACTAGTTTTCTTACTTAGTACTGTACTTGGTAGACCAGCTGTACAATCATTTAGATGATTCTAAAGAAGTGATATGCTGAAAATTAAGGGCTTTGTTTAATTTTCAATGAATTCAGTCTTAAAGACTAAAAATTTCTGTAATATGTTGGATGTTATAGCAAGAACAACATCGAATAGGAGATGGCCATTTTTAGGGCTACCGTAGACATTTCATCAAGTTAGTAAAAAAATCATGGACATCTAAGGTCAAAATAATTCTCATTTTACTAAAGGAATTTTATAGAAATGAAGTATATTCATTTTGGGGAATGAAAACTGAAGCTAACATAATTTTATGTCTGAGTACTAAAAATTTCTGGAACCAAACATGCTCTCTACTCTGTGCAAAATAATACTGAGGCTATGAAAAAAATTCCATAGCTACTTGCTCCAGAAATCACTTTCTCCTGGAAGATAAGACAGTGAACCAACTTAGCATACATGCGTGCAATTTAATCAATAAGGCTTGTTTCAAGACCCTAGCTTTGCTGTGTCCTCCAAGCCAAAACTCTAATCATAGCCCAATTTCAACTCTTCTCTGCTTTGCAAGATTTGCTTTAAAATCTGCGCACTTAAGATCAATGGATAGGTCCTCTAATTTCTACTTTTGAAACACCACTGAAACTATGAAGGTGATGGCCTCCCTTTCTGAAGTAGTCCAAGAAACTTAGCGTTGCCTGATTAACGAATATTCTTTGGCTCTATGTTGAAACACCTGAGTTCATATGATGAATTTATTAATTTACAAACTAATGATTAGTCTACACTAAAACATCATCATAGCTACTCTTTTAATATCTAGAATCATGCTTTCCTAAAAATATCTATCTACAATGTGAAGTGTTTAAACTTTTGGCCATGGAAATATTTTATATACAAAACTTCTTTAATGTTTTGAGCTTGGTTTATCTCTCAAAACTAAGATTCTCTACTTATTTACCCTTAAATTAAATATAAAAGAAATAAAAACATAAAAAAATCTTACTCCATCAAATCTTCCTTAAACATTTTGTTATTTCCCCTCAATTAACTCTGTGCCAGCAAGGAGAAGTTGCCTTCCTGAACTTTCATTTACATACTATGCTGAAGCTGGGACTCTGGTTGCAGTTTGTTAAATTTATTGACTGAACGTCCCTTGAGCTACTGAAGACTCTGACTTAGTGTGTTTGAGAGATGTCACCCGTAGCCAATTGAAGTTTTTTACTTTCCACCATTTTCCCTATGGACAATTTATCTTACCTATTTTTTCCTTTAAAAACAAGACAAAATACTTATTCCAACCTGGTGGTTGTTTCATTTACTTAAAATATACTAACATAAAGTAAAGGAAAAATGACATAGGAAAAAGTTTCAGGGAGGCATCTAACACAAAGCCGTCTGAGGAGTTAACCAAAGGAGGCTATAACTTCGGAAAGATTTTTCTTTGGCTGTGGCAAGTTTTGTACCAGTGCTAGTGAGTCAGCACAAGATTTGTTTTCTAACAACCTTAATACTTCTTTTCTAAAAGAAAGCCCTGAAGTTTAGAGGGTCAATATATTTCTGAACCTGGATATAAAATAAACAAGAAAGCAAAAGAATAGCAACAACAATAAATTTCCTCCAGAATCCTGATTTATATTTTACAATGCTGAGGAATATGGGTTTGTGGTTGACCACTAAGCACTGACATTAAAACCTGTACCCCTAGCCTCCCAAGAAGCAAGTGGGGGCACTCAAAGTGCTCCTCATATATATATATCCTCTACCACCCTCAGGATTTTTTTTAGTACAAAGGCAGGCCTGTCATATTAACAATATACACACACACACATACATATATATATATATACACATACATACATATATATGTATGTATATATATAGTAATCTAGCTGCTTCTCTAAATTTTTTTTTTTTACATTGGGGCCTACAGAATTAAATATAAAGAATGAAATAAGGCCAAGCTTAATACAGGAAGAAACACATTTTGCCACCTTTTTTTTTTGTGCTCCATGTTATTCAGAGATATTATTGTTTATTTTTCTTTATCCTAGATATATAAATAAATAAATAAATAAATAAATAAATATATATATATACACACACACACATATATACACAATGGTATAATAAAATTAATAGTTTTTCCTTACTTTATAGATGAGAAGATTGACATTCAAAGGATTGCAGAATCTTCTTCAAGTTCACTGAGCTACTCTGATTAGACTAGAGATATGGATTTCTGATTCTTAAACACAGAAGCTCAACTATTCTGTCTCGACTAACAGTTCTCTAGAATGAGACTGAAGATCGTTTATCAAATTAATGTTAAACTAGCAAGTAAAGTGAATAGTGAAAAAAAGTCGATCCTTATATGTGGCTGGTTGTATTTCTTTTGGGTTCGGTTAGGAGTAGGGAACCAGGGACAAAGCAGAACCTAAATCTGGAGATCATATGTTCTCGGCATGATGAGGAGGGGAAGTGGAAGTGACCAAGAATCAGGCTGGACCTTATAATAAAATAATAAAATCCATGGAATCTAGTAAAAAACAAAACAAAACAAAACAAACAGAATACTGAAATTCACAAGCCATTGTGCCAATATTTTTCTTCATTTGCAATGATCAATAGATTTGTAAGAAGGATTGAACAATATTTTCTGGTTTAGGTTAGGTGCATGGGTTCAAAGGGGTACATTGCTTTTAGGAAACTGAAGTATAGAATGGAAGTTTGCATAGGCAACAAAGACTTAAAATAAAAAGATTGTTTTAGATAGAATTAATTTATTCCTGTGTCTCTCCTTCCCTCCCTCCCTCCCATTCTCTCTTCCTTCCTCCTTCCCCCCCTTCTTACCTTTCTGCCTTTCATAAACACGTATTGAGGATCTTCTATGTCCATGATTTTTCTGCTAGCATTGGGATATAGTGGTAAGTCAACATACATTCATATTCATATAAGTAACTATATCAGCTATGATAGAAGCAATAAGAAAAATATCTAAGATGTTATGAGAATTTACGGCTGTTACTTTACTCAGATTGGCATATTAGAAGACTCTCTTACAATACAGCATTTAAGGCAAATCTGGAAAGAACAGTTGTAGCTCTTCATGTACAGATTAGACAGAAGGGCATTCCTGCTAATACGAATAGTAGTCATTACAGCAGGATAGCTCAGAAGGAAATTTTTAAAAGGCTGCTGTGGCTGGCATGCCATGAGCATATCAGATGAAGACACAATAAAGATTGTCAGATAAAATGTAGAACACCCAGTTAAATTTGAATTTCAGATAAACAATGGATAATTTTTTAGTATGAGATGTACTATTTATCTGAAAACCTAGGCATCACCTGAAACTGAAGAGAAAGAACAGCAGCCTGATGAAGCAGGAGGTTGGAAACTGCTTGAAGAACTTTATTTCATTCTCAGTTCAATGAGAATTAGTTTGAGCAGATGAGAGATATGATAAAATTTATGCTTTAAAAATTTTACTCTGCTGCTCTGTGGAGAATGGATTATAGGAACAAGACTAAAGGCAGAGAAATGGTAATGATGCTGTTGGCAGCGTTCCATTTAAAAGAAGTGTTGTCTTGGCCTAGGATGGTGGTAGTAGTGATGCAGCAAAGTGGTTTGATTCTAGATATTTACTGGAAATAGAATTAAAAACTCGGATGAGTGGCAGACAGGTGATGAAGTTATCAAAGAGAATTCAGGTAGGAAGAGAGAGGGACCATATACTAAAATGAGAATATGTCAATCTTTGAAGAATGTTTGAAGAGGAATTCCAAAAAGTTAATATTTGTTCATGTTAACTTGGGATACTTGTAGGATATTCAAGGATAGATGTCGAGTTGGCAGATGGGTATGTAGGTCTGAGACTGAGAAAAGAGCTGTGGGCTAAAAATATAGATTTGTCTTCAGCCAGATCTGGCCAAAAGAACAGAAGAAGATAATTAGTTGCTTCTTTGTTTGACTCTATTTAAACCACTCTATTCCAGTTATTTCATTCTGATTATGTACCTTGTACTTTTGGTGGATAATTGAAAAAGACCATTTTAATATGCAAAATATTTAAAGAAACATTGCTTAGGGTGAGTTCTGTAAACGTGGCCACTTGTTATATTTTCATTTTTTCATTTCTTTCTATTTCTTAGAGTGATCACCTAAACTTGTCCATCTGTCTAGGAGAGAATGTAATTCATGCGCCACCCCATTCACCTCTATCATTTACTGACCAGGGTGTCAGTCTGATAATTCCTGGGGTCATGCAGAAGGCTGCTTGAAGGAGGGAGAGACTAGATACAGAAACATTTTAAAGTTTTATAAAATTTTTGAAAATTTGAGTCAGAGGTGATTGAAAAGTAAATTAAAAAAAAAAAGAATTTGAGAGCAATTTGAGGTATAGGATTGACAGAACCTAGAAGCTAATTGAAGATGAGCGCTAATGGCAGGGAATGACTCAATAAAATTTTCTTCCTGTATTTTTTCTTCCATCCATTCTAGAGCTAAAACAAAGCATTTTTCAAGTATTTTTACAGCTAACTCAAGCAAAGAGGCTGCTTTTCAGTAACAAAATTTTGCTAAGGTGAAATTTAGGAATTTCTGTAAGCTCTGAATATAGCTGTTAGATACAGAGTTATAATGTAGTATAGGAAGCCTGAATGCCTCCTTTAATGACATATGGAGACAAATAGCTGTCTCTATGCATTGTTTTTTGAAGGGTTAGAGATGTCTCATTCATTAAGATTCTTTAGTCTAAAAATAAACATGGACATGAAAACATGAAATTGGGGAAGATTAAAAATAGTAAAAGTGGTTTTATCCTCTTTCACGGTATTTGAAGTGAAAGTACTGTATTTGTAAAAAGTTGTATTCATCTATACTATTAATAATGGGAAAGGTTATAAAATATATTGATCATCTTACATTTTTTCCAACTTTGCATTTACAAAACCTTTTTTAACTATTATGTTTACTAATAGAAATATTTGGGGTGTTTAGATAATGTGTTGTACATTATATCATTTCAATTTGAAGAAATTCTAAGATTGTTTTGTTAATTTTAATTGAGAATATATATAGCACATTATATTACAACCTAAAATAATTTATTAGTTACTTTTCAAAATGCCCCTTCAAGATGGATAAGTAGCAGGTTTTAAATCACATGATTTTTCACAGTCATATTGTGAAATGAGTGAGAAGCTTTATGTGACTTTTGTCCTTTCGACAGAAATTTCATATCTCCTTGCTTTAATAAGATTCTAAGTTAAGGTGAACAAAGGAAATGATTTAAAATGTAAATATTTGACAAAATAATAATTGTTCACTGCAAAGTGAATAAATTAAACTTCAGCTATATGTAACACATTAGTAAACACTATTTTATGTGAACAATCTATATATTTTAGAGTATGTCGGACTATGACAACATGAGCAAATTATATTGGCTTTGTAGAAGGAGCCACTTAAGGGGAAAAAGGAAAATAATTTGACCTTCAACACCTTAAATTATGATTAATAAAATTCACATGGCAGTTGTCTATGTTTAAAGTATCAAGAATACTTCAAATACTGTGTACTATACTATAAAAATACAGAAAATGAGCTAGCATTTTCCTTTTGTTCCTCAAAGCTAGTCATAATCTTAATTTAGTAATGAAGATTATTCAAAGTATCTTAAATGCTCTGTGTATTTTATGTTGTGCATTGACATTTAGATAGACTTTATTAGGTCTAATCAAAATGAACATAAATTTCTTAATCACTTTTAGAGTTTTAGAGTCAATTTAAAGTTGCCAGCTATCACAACATCGACTTTTTGACTCTCTTGACGTATTTGACATACATCTTCCCTTAAAGTCTCAAAAATGACATACCCAGATTAACTTTCCAGGTGATGCCACAATTATTTGAGATAAACAGGTGGCACACTTTCTTTCTTTCTTTCTTTCTTTCTTTCTTTCTTTCTTTCTTTCTTTCTTTCTTTCTTTCTTTCTTTCTTTCTTTTTTTTTGATATTAAATAACTTGGATAAATGTTAAAATTCTTACTAATAATTGCTTTGAGTTCTAAGTACTTCATTGGAGATGGTAGGGGTGGGGTAGTAGGATGAAGTTAGTAAGCAACTCACCAAAGTAGCAAATGGGAAGAAAGGATTCATGTTGATGCTTTGAGAGGCGCTCATATGTACACATATTATATGATAAAATGATAAAAGCAATAACAATGATAATAATGGTAATAATTTAGAGGTTTTGACAGATTTTTTTTTATTCTACTGCAACTCTTACTAAATCTCTACAATGTTCAAAATAATGTTACATACTTTCTAATATGATCCTCATTGTAAAATGGGGATCTTGCTTTATTATTAACTTTAGACTAATTAAGCCTCTAAAGATAACCCATTCAGATATTGAAATGGCAAGAACTTTCTGAGTTCCTCTGAACTATGGTCATTGTAGGTGCCTGTTGGTTCAATATATGTGTTATGAAGCATAGAATTCAGCATTTTATAAAATTCTACAGGTGTTTTAGATGTACAGACAGACAGTTTGAGTACATTTATGTAGACTAAAAGTAACACAAAATCAGAGCTGATTTATTTTTATCAACTATTGGCTAATTTCTCAGTATTAATTGAATAGACTGTATTTGCTTATATTTCAATATAAAGGAGCAACACAGGTGTCATAAAAACCTATTATCAATAGATTTCTGGTGCTTTTTTAGATAGTAGTAGTAGTTTTCTGCATCATATCTCTTTTTGAAAAATATGCATTATTATAATAAGAAAACCTTATGTTTGGATAATAATAATAAATCTACCATTTACTAATGGTTTTTCAGATTCTGTGAGATGGTAAATCCTCACAATATCTTCTAAATATGTGTTATTATCACAATTTTATAGATGATTATGGGGTTGTGAAAGGACCTAGCTAGTGTCAGAAGCCAGAATAAGAAATATATCTATTTGTCTCTGTAGCCTGAGTTTTTCCTTTACAGCATTAGAATTCTGCTTCCAATATAAGGTATACTTTTTCATATATATTACTTAATTTATCTTCACAACAACACCATGGGCTAAGCTTGCTGGCTAGACCAACATTAAAATTCTGTTTTGATATCCAAAGAGTTTAAAGATCTCTCTCAAGTTCAAATATTCAAATTTGAGTTTAAATTCTGGGCCTCTAACACCTTTATTTGCTTTTTCTGTAGAGAAAGTACCTACTTTATACAAGAGCCTGAAGAACTATAAAGATGTAGAAGATGCTTACAGGCCTAATAAACAGGTTCTAGTATGTTATAGGTCAGATGTACACACTTAGAAGTATAATTAACAGTGCAAGGAAATACTCATATGCATAAAGACATAAAGGCAATAGAAGTTCAGAGGAAAGACGTGTGTGTGTGCGCGCGCGTGCGCGTGCGTGTGTGCGCGCTTAATAAGAGAAGTGGGACTTGAATCTTGAAGGAAGGGTAATATTTGATAGATAAAAATAAGTGGAGATTAAATGTTAGGTATAGACAAAGCAAGTAACAAAATTTACTTTCTGGAGCCATTGTATGGCAAAGTAGCCTTTATCTTTGGTATCCTTGGCCATATTAAAAAAATTTTTTTTTGATAAAAACTGTCAGTGAGTCATTTTTTCTCAGGTTCAGATACTTCTCTGAGGTTCAGAGATAATTTTTTATGCTTTTTCAGAAATTTAAAGAAATAATAATGTACACAGTGGTTTTAAAGCATCTGCAAAAGATTCAATAATTGTTTACTTTTGTTTTTCGTTATCTGCTATGTAAATGTAATAGACTCCTTTCTATATCATCTCAGGTCAAATCACTCAGCATTTTCAAACTGTGAGCATTTCATCAGCATTGTAAGTTCCTTTATGTTAGACTTGTGTTCTTTTTCTTCCAGTGATTAATTCTGCATTTTGAAAATCTGAGTACCTATTTATCATGACCCACCAGTAATTATAGATTTTGTTTCACATTTTCTGCCAATATAATTTTTTTAAAGTGTATAAGCTAGACTATACTTGTCACAATATTTTAACATTATGAAAATATTTTTTAAGCTTTGTTCTTTTCACTCTTCCTCAGGCTTTTAATAATTATAAGCACAGAAAAATATTTTTATAGATAATTATCTGAATTATCTATAAATCTCCTTATATAAATCACCTAATTTTTTAAAAATAATATTTCTGAAGGAGCAAAGGTTAATTTTGGTTAGCATAACTTATAGTAACAGTAAACAACATTTTGAGATTAAATTAAATTTACCTATAATCACAATTTATTCATTTTATTTTGGCTTACTCCATTCTTATTCTGGTCATGATCTCTCTCTCTCTCTCTCTCTCTCTCTCTCTCTCTCCCTCCCTCCTTCTCCTCTCTCCTCTCTCCTCTCTCCCTCCCTCCCTCCCTCCCTATCCCTCCCTCTTCCTCCCCCTCCCTCTCTCTCCTTCTTTTCATATACACACACACACACACACACACACACTGAAATCAATCATGCCCATGTTGTATTGAGTACTGCTTTTGATTATTTCCAAGTTAACAGAAAAGATGTTTTCCTTAATTTCTACACTTTATTCATAATAGTCATTTAATGTTCTGCTTTGCTGTGTTAAATCATTTGCCTTTTATTGGGCAAGATACAAACATAGGATATTGCTGTCTCTTATTCTTGTTTTTCTTTCCCTTTTGGTTGTGACCTCTCTTCTGGTCTTTATCTCTGATGGATTTAGATAGGATAAAGGAAAAACAGAGCTTATCTAAAAGGGAATGATTAGGCAAGATATCTTGATTACACCAAAGACCAAAATTTTGCAAGTACGAATATTGGATTCAATAGCACAGCTTGTGAAAGTTTCTAAATCCATATTTCTTTTTCATTTTAATTTAATTTATTGGTTAATAACATTATATAAATTTCAGGTGTATGACTTATAATACAGCATGTATGTACTCAGTCCCCAAAGTCCAGTCTTCCTTAGTAACAATATATTTGACACCCTTTACCCTCTTTGTGTTATGCCACACCCCTCATGAGAAAACATGGTAGCAGAAAGTACACTGATCTTGAAATCTAAGTATAAGTTATGACCTAAGTATAAGTTCTGACCCTGCAGTGGACCAGTTGTGCTTGGTTTGCACATGTTTCATCACTTCTCTGGGCCTCAGTTTCTTCATCTGTAAACTGAAAGGGTTAGATTTCTAAAATGCCACGAATGTAAGATATAGATAAAGGAATGAGCAGAGTCTCAGGTGCCACATCTCTCTAACATAAACAGAATGTGATTGGTTTTATGGCTTTTTAATATGTGACACTGGCTATATATGAAGTAGAATATAAAAACTAGGCTTGTGAGGTTTTAGAAATGTTAGCAGATGATTGCTACAGATTAAGAATCTGTAGGAAAATCGCATATAACTGTACACTCCATTAAAGCTTTAAATTGTGCAAGGAAGTCTGATTGAATAGTTATCAACTAAGAGAGGATGAATGGAGTAGAACAGGTTTACCATTCTGCATAATTGTATTTCTACATTGCATCTGTGGACTAGCTAAATGGAATAGTTCTCTTTTCTTTTTAGTACTATCACATCTTAATTATGCTATTGTGAATTGAAAATTATATTCTTCAAACAGATGTTTTCAACTCCATTTAGGTAGTCTTAAAAATAACTAAAAATATGGTACTGAGATTGACAGAAGACCAGACTAATAAATTTAGTTATACATTAAAATGTTATCTCATAGATTGGCAAAAGATGTATTGGTAAAAGCCCTCATATTTATTTCTTCCCTCGTCCTTACAAAATTATATTTGAGGTGAATTTTGTTGAAATTAATTAGCGTGATGAGATTGTGGAAGCTTTAAAAAGACCGGCTGACAATTTTGCTGTGGTTATTTGTTGATATGTAACTCATGTCACATCTAGTACCCTCAAAGATTGGAAGGTGAGAAACATGTTGACAACTGCTTTATTGGGAAGAAATAATATAAGTTCCTGGATCTAAATTTTATTGGGTTGAGAGTTTGAGCCTATCACTTTACCTCTTATAAACTCAATTTGTTCATTTTCAGAATGGAAATGGTGAAGATAATGATGATCAATAATAAATTAATTCTCAGAACTTTTGAGTACATCAGATGAAAAATTGGAGGTAAATGTGCTTTATAAAGGATAATACACATGTGAGGAGGCGTTTTCACTGTTATTGATCAGCTTCGACCACACCTGTTTGCATGAGGTGGTATACCAATAGTAATAATAATAATAATAATAAATATTTATTTTCTGAATAGAGTAATAAATAGCTATGTTTGTTACTAATGCTAAATATGATAAAGAGATATGTTTTAATGTAAAAATTGATGTTTAATTTACTGAAAAGTTATCCTCTACTGTGCTTGTATTGAGCACTTGTATCACATTATCTCATTAAATACCTATGCTTAGAGAGAATATTTTATTGAATATCACATAACTAATAAGCAACTGGCTTGGGATTTAAACACCTATAGTTCTGGTTCATAATGTTTTCACATCCTACAGCATGCTGTTTCCTGGCTTGACCTTCATCTTTATCCATTAGTTGAGATCTTGATACTGAAGACTATTACCTGCTTTTCAAAGATATTAACCATCGTCTATTGAGCTGACAATCTAAAACAGAAAACAGTTTCAGTAAAGACTGAGACAAACTCAAACACTAGGTACATATTAAGATGACTTCACTTTAGGTGCATAAGTCATTTAACCTCTCTAAACTGCTTATTTTTTATTCATCTATACGATGGGAGTTCAGAAATATATCCTATATTATAGTGATATTGTGAAATCCAAATGAGCTCATCTGAGTATAATGGACCACAGCACCAATAATTCAGAAAGATTTTAATCTAATAGGAAAATTAAATTTACATGTTAAAATATTTTTGTAAACATTCTTTGCTTCATTTTCAGGTCTTGATTTAGATATATTACCTTTGCTTTCTTTTGGTAGTATTTGCCCTGATTACACACTAGCACTGGAATTTTTGCTTTTATGTGTGCGAAGAGTCTCTTACAGAAACAAAATTAAAATAATGGTTCAGCTCCAACCAGAAATGTCATGCTGTAATCATTAGCAAGCTATAGTAAAATGCTTGGAAGATATCAATAATGGATTAGAATATAAATATTTATGGACTGCTGTGAGGTAGTTAGTTTCCATCAAGCTGGGGACATGCAAAATTGAATGGATCCTGACGCTAAACAAGACTTTGATTAAGTGGTTGCGGCATAATTCTTCTCCAACATTAAGCAAATGCCATTTTAACACTGTTTGAGGTAAACTGGGATTTTGAATTTTGGTACTAGCAAAAGTCTTCCTAATAAAATATATGTTATTTTAATGGATTCTGAATATAGTGTAACTTTGTAAATATCTTTTTCTTCTGAGTTTACACAGTGGAGTAGAAAAAAATTAGAAAAATATGCCTGTATAATAGTGCTCAATATTTTGGAAGTAGAAAAGTAAGCTACTTAATACTTTTGTCCCCAAGTGTAAATGATTGTCATATTAAGACATTCACATTGGTTTGAACATTTTTCTTCTCTATTTTACTGCTTGATTTTTTCCTCTGGGAAATGATTAAGAGAGACTCATACTTCTAAAAAAGTGTAAAAATTTTGTTTTTGTAGGCTTTTAAGAATTAAATTATACACATCCTATGGTTGTAATAAGACTTTAAGCACATGCATACCCCTAAGATGCTGTAAAAATTACTTGGAATGTAAAAGATGTCATGTCTTAATCAAAGGTCTTCTTAAGGGTTGAATTCACAACCAAACCATCCCTATGGCAGGCAAATGATGTAAGTCCTTTTAGAATACTGAAAAAATTCCATACACCATAACTTTTTGCTACTGCCTGGTATTCAGTATTTTATTGAACATTGTATTAGCCATTTTCTAAGTGCTTTGCAAATATGAACTTACATAAACGTCAAAGCAAAGCTGCTAAAAACTATTTATTTCATACTTGGAGACGGGCAAAATGATTTTTTTTTTGACCTTTTAAATTTATACTAAATCATTTTCCAATAAGATGACCTGAGCATTATCTGATGTATGCAAAGGATATAACTGCGGGTTATAATCAATGACTTTTAAATGTACAGATGGTTTATGTCTGTTGCAGAAATAATAAGTTCCTATAGTTTGATAGCCCTGGAGATATAAACAAAGGTGATATGGTTTTGTAGCTCAATTGAAAATGAACCTAGTGAGCACTACATCCAATTTGCAGATTTACTTTAATTTTCCTTTATAGTTATTTTATCTTTCTGCTGATTTCTTCAAAAATATGTTATTTAACACTTTAACAAATGCTAACTAGTACTTCGTTGGAGAATTTTATCTCTTTCGCCACAACATTTATACTGGTATTTCCCTCATTTTATAGGTAATAAAACTGTGACATGGCAAGCATAAATAGCTTCTCAAAGTCAAACAAGAAAGGAGTACAGTTGGTAATCAAATCCATGCATTTTTACTTTAAAGTCTGTGTTCTTAACCATAAATGATTTGGCCTTTCTCATTTACCAAGATATTTATTAATTATACCCTCTCCCCACAGCAAGAAAATTCCTAGTCTACTCATGCAACATGCAAAGTATCAATTGCAACCCTTTGTGTACAAACACTTACCCTTACTTATAGACTTTTGACCCTACCAGAGTACTTTGGAGAGCTGCTCCATGTAAACATATTGAACTGAGCTATACTGTAGCAAATTGAGTCTGGAGTGCTTTATGTATAGACCCTAAATCAGAGAATGGATGGCTTATTAATCATCGAAGTATCTCTAACAGTGCTGGCGATCATGTGTCCTGCATAATAGAAGTAAGTTAATGGCAAAAAGTATACCTTTAAATGGTAAGGGAGTTGTTTCCAGCGTAAATCTCATACAAAATGACAATTACTAAATGTAAGAACAAAGGTGTCGGTCCTAATAGGCATGAACAGTTTGTGTCTTGAGTTTCAATCTGGTAGCTCGGAGGTGATCGGGACCACCATATGACTTATTAATTAATAATTGTGCTATTGGTAGCTAAATGAAATGTCCTGGGATTGTTTGCGTGCAAACCTCAGATGACTGGGACCAGTTTCCAGAAAGATTTGGGATCTTTGGAGGGTAGAATTTCTGCGGCTGTACAACTAACAGCTTCCTGGGGCAGGGGAGAATTTTCTTCATAGGGAGAGTGTCTAGGGGACCAGATATCATGAGGTAGTTTGGGACATTTTGATGCCTTCATCACACAACTAGAGAAGGAAGAGAATTGAAGTAAGGGTAATGGATGAAGCAATAAAATGCTGACCTTGGAACTCCAAGTTGACCACCGTTAAGAATATTCATTATAGGTGGTAAAACAAGAGGCTCTGAAGAGTTGAGATATGGTCAAAACCACCTCAAGTGAGTTAAGAGTTTATCGTTTTTATGTAAGTTCCTTTCTTGTTCTGAGGCAGAGAGGGAAAGGACACTTTATAGAAGAGATTTTTATAACTTTATAGGGCAAGGATTCAAAGTCTATCTGTTGACCAAAGTCATATCAATGAAAAGAATTCACAGTTGGTTTTGCCAAGATCAGGGACCGGAGAGCAGTGTGTGTTTTGGGAGCAGTTATGCTCAAGATCATCATTATAATTAAAGAGACATGTGAATTAAAGTAATGGGTAGACATATTAGAGAAAGGCAACTGCTCTGAGTCTGCCTTTTTTGTTATCACAAACACAGTTTGTAAATTATACAAAACAAACTTTGTTCTGGCTGCTTCTTTGTGATTATGATATATGCCAGATACTAAATGCTTTTTGTTTTGTCCGAAAAGTTAGACTTGTATGTACTAAATGTCTGATTCAAAAATTATGTCACTCTCTTTTAAAATAAACATTAGTCTTTTAAAGAAATAGTTAAAAAACACATTGATTATTTTTCATTTATAACTACACAAGAGAATTTGATCAACACCATTTAGTTGGTATTATTTATTTATGTACTTTTTATGTTGTGGTAGATCGTTATGATAAATTGTGCTGACACAGTAATGCACTCTTTCTTTCATGTTATGGAACTATAACCACTCTACCACATCAAAGGCCCAGGGATTGTACTGCCATAGGTCTTATAATCAGCATTTTAGCTTTCTGAGTGTATTTCTGTATAGAAAAAAAGGTATTCATGTTTTATTAACTACTAAGACTGTCATGTTTTTATACATTTCAAAGAGACAATGCTATTGTGTTTTGTTTCCAGTGAATGAAGCGTCAAAACTTGTATGTGTTATTGTGTAATATGCTATTATCTTCCAGGAAAGCTTCAGACCTTGTATGACACCTAGCTAAAACTGGACATTTGTTTCTACTCTGCTTGTTCTTTTATAATGTGCACAGAGTTGAAAGAGAAAGTGGTACATATTGAAAACGTGTACTGAAGAATTCTTAGATTTTCAGTCTAAAAAAAAAGAGGAACCCCAAATAGAAGACTACATGTCTAAAAAGGAATAAAAACATTTTTATTTTTAATTCTCCCCAGGTATTTTTTTAACATGAATCAGAGGACAAAGTTCCATTATCAGCAAACTTTTTTCTTCTCGTTTATACATCTTTTCTCTCCCATTTTTACCAACTGTATAACTATGAGAAGGAAGAAATTTGGCTTAACAGGGGTACATTTAAGAAGATTTTAGCTTAGTTCATTGTAAACTCCATGTGAGTAAATATTGCAATGTAGTTATGCTTACTATTTTACTAATAATTGGTCCATAATGATGGCAAAAAAACAAATTGCTTTTCTTGACACTTACAAACTTACTACTTTTTGTGCTTGGACACTTATTTGCTTGTATAGAAACACATTTAGAGGATAATGATAAGGGGATATAAAGCTTTTATGTTAGGAGTAGTTGAGAGAACTGAGACAGATTAGAGAAAATATGATTACTATCTTCAAATATTTTAAGAGTTGTCATGGAAAAGAGGGATTAAACTCATTATATATAGCCCTCCAAAGATTATAGCTAGAAAAAAATGAGTGGAAGCTATAGGGAGTTAAGTTTCAGGTAAAGAGAATGAGAACATGATTCCAAATTGTCTGAGGAAGGAACACACTGCCAATACAGGATATGCCTTCCAAATCGAGGGAAGCACATAAGTATCATATGCATTCAATTGCAGGGCGTGCTCTACAATGATCACATATTGAATGAGTAGTTGAATGTGTTTTAACTGTAACAGGCTAATGAAACTTTTAAAATCATTGAGTCCAAGCATTAATTTTACTGATGATGATATTGAGACTTATAGAAGTGATATGATTGGCCCAAGTTTATAGAATTAATAGAAGGGCTGAAATTGAAAGGCAGGATTTAGATTCCCAGTTAGATCTTTTGACTGTAAGAATTGAAAAGGACATGTGCTTTGTGCTGGAATGCTACCAGCAACTATGAGAATCACATCATACTAAAAAAGAGATGCCCTGACTCATTTTGTGTGTGCGTGTAAATGTGTATGTGCTAGTATGTGTGTGAACTTGCTCACCTGTGAGCTAGAACTATTTAATTGATCTTAGGGGTTTTTTCCTAGTTGCTCTGACTGGTTGCTTGGATCTTTGCTCCTTCTTTATATTTAGTTGGTTCTTCATTCTTGGAAGCCCCAAGTAAGTTTTTATAGGACCTATTGTTCTCAATCTACAATGTTAAACAAAACCTTGTTATAGTTTTCCTGGATTTAGATATTGTTAAAAAGGAGAATGGTTTTTAAAATATGCCAGGAAGTAGGATTTATCTATTTTTTTTGGCTAGTTTTATTCTGGATGTCAATATGGCTCTCAAGGTGTCGATGCCACACACATTCCCAAATACACACACACACACACACACACACACACACACACACACAATCTTTTACTAGGACTGATATTCAATTACATTCCGAAAGCATGAAAGTAGTTTGGATATTGTTATTGCTAAAGAAGGAAGAGTTAAAATTGTATCCAATATTAATTTATTTCTGTTTTGTTCTGTTATATAATATTGCTGGTGAAGTGTATATATAGCCAGAAGAAGTGGTTGCACTTACTAATAATATTAAAAAAATAAAACTTCTGAAAGACATAAATTTATACGAATCCTCTGAGTGAGAAATTTGCTAGTTTTATTTTTTTCTCTTGGTGTTTATATGAGACAAAACCAACATCAAGGTGTCCTCTCCTGTTTACTTCTCTGTTCATGTCACAGTTTTCTGAGTAGGTTAGAGTCAATTTCTTACATCTGCAATTTTATGCCTGCCAAAAAGTGACCATTCAAAAGGCTCATTCCCACTTTAATTGGCCATTAGCTTCTTTTTTTCTGAGAACACAAGAGACCAATTGCACCTGCATTGAGCCTAATGAAGATTCAGAAAAGGACTATTTTAACAATTCTATTTTGGTGTGTGATTCATCCTTTTTCCACAGGAATAAAAAAGTGACATTTCACATTGCAATGTGTAGCAATATATTTGTGATTATTTTACTTGTATTTGTAATGTAAATTTTTTAGCAAAATACAAGGCGATTTGACTGGTAATTCAGTGAATTTGTTCTTTGGATTTAAAAAGTACAATCAGAAGACTTTTCTCTAGGTTGGTAATGCAAACTCATTGATATGAAAGTTTAATCTTGACTACTTCAAAAAACACTAAAACAACAAGCATAACGCAATTAGTATAGTACATGCACTCATAAGAAAGGAAGAGTTGATGGAATAAAGGGAATGACATAATAGGAAAAAATATTATATATAATGATTGTATAAACATAATTATACGTACTTTTTTTTTCTGATTATGTGGGTTTGGATTCTACAAGTTTAAGGAGTATGTTAATTTTATAAAGAGATGTAGGGAAATAACCAAAGTGGAATGTGTGGGGGTTGTCATTGTGCATCTAGGTATATATACATTTTTTGCTAAATAGGTCAGATCGTGTCGCATTCTTCCACTTAAAAGCATTCTATAATTCTCCACTGTTTAAAAGTGAATGTCCACACTGCTAATTTGGCAATCAAGGCCCTCTTTCTCTGGCTACTGCCCAACTCTCCAATATCACCTTTTATCAATCCCTTCTATGAACTTTACGCTTTAGAAAAGACAAACTGCACACACCTGGCTGTGTTATCAATTCTGTGCCTTTGAGTGATGCTGTTATAGCTAAGGAATGCCAAGGATAGTCAAGAGCCACTGTAGGCCAGAAAGAAACAAGTAAGAATTGTTACCTAGAGCCTTCAGAAGGAGCATTGCCCTGCTAACATCTTGATTTTATATTTCTAGTATTCAGATCTGTGCAGGAACAAATTGTTGTTTTAGGCCACCCAGACTGTAGTAATTTGTTATGGCAACTCTAGTAAACTAATACAACTCCCATGTCTTTTGTGAAAGTTAATGGCAAACTAGAGTAGCCTACTAAGGATAAGGCCACTAATGACACCGGAATTTCATAAATGACATTTGGAGTACCCACCAAGCTAAAAATCATGACAAACTTAAGAGCTCATAAAGAGCGAAGGATATTACAGCCTCATGCTTGCTCTTTGCCTTGAGGCCTTGCAAAGCCCTGGATTTAATCCTTTGTATGGGGCCATAGTGAATAGGTCATATCTTTGATTTGATAGAAAATAACTTCATCTTTCAACTTTGAAATTAATTGACTTTATGTATGCCCTCTAAATTTGCTTACAAACTGGCTAATTTCCTTACCACATCTCTCACTTGTAATTTCTGATTAAACACATCTGGTTAGAAAAAAAAAAAAAAGAAAGCAAACAATTTTAACAGTTCATGCTTTGTACATCTTGTCTGAGGTTTTTTCCCCCCTAACTCAACAAGTTTATTCTATGTATCCTCTTACCTTTCATCTAATCTCACACAATGTTTTTACCAAATGTTATTCTACTACGTAACAATAGGTTGTTCCTTTTTCAACTTCTTACTACATTTCTCACCATGTTCAGCTTCTTCTATAGTTTCCTTGTTGATTGTTACCTGGTCCAGAATCAATTGCCACATGTTTTGGAGTTTTGTTACAGTAGCAACCCTCTTCTAGTCAATGTATATATTGCTTAACTTTTGCTCCAATAATGTTATATAAAAACTACTACAAAACTTAGTGCTTAAAAAACAATCATGTAGTCCTATGGGGTTGTCTGGGAAGTCTGCTAATAAAGTCTTTGCTTGACGAATTTTGCTCCAAGGTGTGTAAAATATAAGTCAGTTGTCTCTTCTTCTCCTTGTATCAGTGGGCTAGTCAGAACATGTTATTTTCATGGGAAAAATCAGCAGTGTGAGAAATCATGATCAATTTTACATTATATTTTAAGTTGCTATTTGGCAACACATCTGCTAATACCCACTGGCCAAAAAAGTAATGAAATAGAGCCAAAAATAAAATATTCTGCCTATCATGAGACTAAAGGAAGCCACTCATGGAATCTCAGCATCAATATAGCAGGGAAGTACATTTCTCCCATGGAGGTGAGAGTGAATGTTTGTGAAATGATTTATTCTATTCTTTCTTTTCTCTCTGGCTGTGTTTATGATATCTTATTGTTTTAATGTTAGGAAATTTCTGTATTTTGTGTCTTGCTATCAATTTCCTTTTACTTACTTTGTTGGAAACTTTTTGGAATTCCGGAATCTGATAATTGGAAAGTACAGCAATTATGAGATTTTCGAGAGATTGTTTGGAGGTTCTAGCAAGGAAGTGCAGCTACTCGTATACCCTTGATTGAAGAATGGTCCTCTCCTCTATCGGGGAAGGTTGTTCTCTTCGACTGAGCACACACCTTTCGGGATGGATGCACTTGGAGTGTTGAGGGGTGAAGGCGACACTTGCCTAGCCAGCCAGATCAGCTGAATCAACCCTGGTGATCAGTGGGTGACAGATGTCACAGCCAGATCATCCTCACATCCGAAGATTTTTAACTTTTGTCTCACCTCATGTTTTTCTTTTTTTGGATACTCAATTAGATGAATGTTTGAACTCTTTTTTTTCTACATGCCTTCTAAGATCTGTTTCCTGTTGTTGTTGTTTTTTCCCCCTCCATTATATTAGTGTACTCCTTTATAGGTAATCTCTTTATTACTACATTCCCATCCACTAATGTTCTCTTTGGCTCTTCAAATTTCCTGTCTAAAAACATTTGCTGAATTTCAACTTTAATTAGTATATTTCTATTTCTGAGCTTTTCATTTTATTATTTTTCAAACACTCTTGGCCAATTTTTATAATCTCTTGTCCATAGTCATATATATAAATCACCTTTTGTTGAAACATATTAATCTTATATTCTGCAGCTGATAAAACACTTGAATTTTTTGCACATTTGATTTTACATAGTCGATTTAGCTATTTCTGCTGATTCTTTTCCTTGGTGGCTTGTCTCCTTGTATGACTTGTGATTGTGAGATCAGGAGACTCAAAACTTTATTCTGTGAGCATTTCTGAGGCCTGTTTAAAACTGTGTTTCTCCAGAGATTCTAATGTTGCTTCTAACCATATGATTGGTGCCCCATCAGGGATTACTCTAAATTAAATTTTTGTTTTGAGGTTTTGTGAATCACTTGGGTAGTACGAAGAAAGGTCCAAAGCTAAATGAATTGTAGTTAAGAATTCATGGGAAAGATGTTTTCTTTTTGCTTTCTGCTCACAGTGAAGGTCAAAAGAGGTAAGTGTCTACTCTATCTCACATTCTAAAAAGTATTTTGTTTTTTAATACAGAATTAAATATTACATAAAATTTTCAAGTGATTTTTCCCTCTCCCTTTACAGGTGCTAACCCTTTACGCCTCATACCTCCAGGGCCAGTAATTGCATGCAACTATTACCTCTTCCAATTATGTAATCAATTATAATTACCTAAAAATTGATTTAGTTGATATGAACCTATACATTACAAAGTGTTTTATATTGATTTGCTTACCAGCTTCCAATGTAATTGTTAAACTCTTTAAAATAAGTGACTCTGTAGTTTTTAAAATTATAATATTAGGAAGTGAAATTCTGAATTTGACCTATAGCAGCAATTTCCTAGAAGTTGCTACCCCAAAGGGAGTTGGAAAATTCAGTTATAATTGACTTTACACTAAAGGTTGCCTATTTACTTTCTGTGGAAAATCAACTAAATTATTTTTTTTTTAAATATAAAGTCTGAAAATCCTTTTCTGAGTCTATTTACACATATCTCAATGATAGATTTTTAAATAGTATTTTAGGAGAGTATGCAATACCTGAATTGGTAACTTAAAAAATCTTAGAAGACAATAAATTGAACACTTTCTCTACCTTTAATAGAACTTTTTTCTTTTTGTTTTATACCATTTTCTTAGAAAAAGTGATTCAAAGGCTCCTCCTACATTTATAGTTAAGTGAGACAAATCTGCATTAAAAGTATCTTTCTTTATATTGTAACCTTAGTTTGAGTTAATGTAAACATACTTTCAAGGAATATGAGTAAAGATTAGGAAGTATCTCATGAGCTAACTCGAAGTATTTTATATAAATTAACTCTAGCCAAGTTATAGTACATTTTGCTTGATTCCTTATTGAATTTTATCCTTCCTGAGTGTAAGTATAATCCTCAAGGCTCTTAATTAATAGGTAATCTATTAGGTCTTTGTAAAATGTGAAGAAAAATTGGGCTTCTTAAAGAATACTCAAAATGTTTCATTTCTAAAGGTCTGATTAGGAGCTACAGGGTATAGCAGAAGAGAATATTGCATCTTTTGCTTTATACAACAGTCACACTTAATCATCAACCTACTCTGAGATGGGAAATGAGACTCATATTATTTTAGGCAGACAAATTTGGTCTTCAAATAATTACATTATTTTTAATAAAATAAACTATATCAATCTTTGACAGTAGGTTAAAAGGGAAGACTTAGTTAAAGAAGAAAGAAACGTATTGAACTAAATTGTACTGACCTGTATGTTTATGTCAGCAAATTTCATAAAAGAGAACATTTGAGGAAAATGTGCATATGCTATATGAATCATTCACAAAAATTAGTGTCAGTGCTTCTGATGAGTATTTGAGAATTATATTAACAAATGTGGAACACATGGCTGTTTAAAAATAGGCATGCCTTAATTTAAGGTAATAATTCTAATAAGAGACCAAAATAATAATTACAATGCTATATGTAGTCTTGTAATTATAAATAAATGCGACAAGGATATAAAAAATCAGGAGGCAAAATCAACTTACAGAATCCTGTTGTAGGACATAACAAGACTAATTTCTCTTTATTGTGGGAATGAGATCTAGACTTGAGAACTATTTAAAACAATAATTATTCTTAATTCTAAAAGATATATAATACTATTAGCATATTGACTGTTTGTACCTCAGTTCTTCACGAATGTTTGCTTTCATTTCAACCATTGGTTGCCAAGTGACATGATATAAAAGGCTCACAAAATCAACCAAGGTAATGATTAAATTCCACCATTAGTGATGAACTCCTATGTATTAAAATTATTTTCAACCAGGGATTCTCTTTTAAAATGTAAGTGCTCCTTACATTTCAGATCACATTTTGTCATTAGGATATTTGTTTCCTTGGGTGGAGGAAAGGAACTCAAAAATGAAAAAAATGCAAAAGACTGGAGAATCAAGAAAAACTTTGTTCAAAGTTGGAGATAATGATACAAAAGAAAAGATGGCTATTTTGAAATTTTTACTGATTTAACCACTTATAATTTTTATAACCTAAAAAAAAACTGTTAATGTTGACAAAGGACCCTGAGTTCATTGATAATGTTATATGCTGTACTTGTAGATGGTCTCTGTCATTAAGTAGAACCACTTTTTGTGTGAGATTTGCCAATCTGAATTACAATTCTCATTATTTAATGACCTGCAAGTAGCTAAATCCAATACTTAATTCTCAGTTCTCACTTTAGAAGAACTATCAGCAGAATTTGACATAGTCGATCATTCCTTTTCCCTTTCAAACACTTTATTGGCTACTGGGAGAAACATGCTCTTACGGTTTTTCTCTTACCTTAGTGGCTGTTCTTTTTTATGATGATTTGTTATATTTCTTTAATCCTTCTATTTTATAAATGTTGAAGTGTCCCGCAGTTGTCTTTATACTTTTTCTCCTCTATAACTACATTTATTTTAAAACCCTGTTGTTTTAAATATAATTTAAATGGTGATAACTTCCAATATATATCTGAAGAACTAAAAAATTCTTCTTCCCAAACTTCAGAGTATTATATATAACTACCAACAAAACCTATTTACTAAGAATCTAATAGGTAACTCAAAATTAATATATTTAAAAATGAATATGCAATTTCCAATCTTAGCTCTATAACCTAATTTTTTCACAGTCTTCTCATTTTAGCAGATTACAACTACAACTAATTTTATTTAGTTGCTCAAAGAACACCAAAAGCTAAAGTCCTTCAGGGTTCCTCTTATGATCATACTCTATACCAGAAACTCCTGTTGATTTCACCTTCAAAGTATATATACAATATGACTGTTTCTTACCACCTATATGGCAACTTCCCTAGTCAAAGCCACCATCATAACTAGCCTGAAATGAAGAAATAAGTAATGAATTGGGGGCACCTTCTTCTATTCTCATTACTCATAACAAGAATGTTATATGTTAAATGTGGACTATTTACTTCATAGTAGCAAAGATATTTTATCCTATGACTTTGACACTTTAGATCTTTTTGTTAGTCTTAGCCAGGACAATAGGCAAGAAAATAGATAAGAGATAAAATTTTGAGAGGAAGAAGTAAAACTGTCATTATTTGCAAATAACATGTTTAAATAGAAAATCTAAAACACTCTACAAAAAACTATTAGAATTATTAAGTGAATCAGCAAAGTCAATATTAAAGAATGCAAGGTCTGCATACACAAATATGCAAGGTTAATATACAAAGAATAAAAAGTCTCTGCACAAAAGCAAGTAATATTTAAATATACAAGCAACAAATTACAAAATGAAATTTAAATATACTATTTACAATAGGATGCTTGTAATATACTATGTAAAATATAAAATATACATAGTATTAAAACCATCTAATTAAAGATATGCAAGACTTGTACATTGCAAACTACAAAATATTTTGGGGAGAAATTAATCACTTATTAAATAAATATAGAGGTTTACCATGCCATGGATTGAATAACTCAATATTATATAGGTATAAAAATTAACAAGTAGATGCTAAAATTTATTTGAAATTTAAAGGACATAGAATAGCCAATCTTAAAGAACTAATCAAAGGATTTATATTAGTAAATTTTTGAGACATCATAAAAGAATGAAAGTCAGATGCTCTGATATTGATATAAGGATGAAAAAATAATAAACAGAGAAGAAATTCCAGGTACGCATTCACTTGTACAAAAAGCGCCACTGCTCTTCAGCTGGGAAAATTTTTATTTCAATAAATAATAGTGGATTAATGAATATCCATATAGAAACAAGTTAATCTTAACCTATACTAAAACCATACATAAAATTCAATCACAAGTAAAGTGCATATGTGAATTTGTAATGTAAATAATAAAGCTCTATTAAAAATAAAAGGAGACAATCTTTGAATGCCAGAGTAGGCATAACTTTCTTAAATGAGACATGAAAAGCACTAACCATAAGAGAAAAAGAATAGGTAAATTGGACTTAATTAAAAGTAGAAATTTTTGTTTATTGAAAGGCATCATTAACAAAGTGAAAAAACAATCCACATACTGAGAGAGGACATTGTCAATATAAACCTCAGAAAGGACTTATACACAAAATATATAAAGAGCTTTTACAAATTAAAAAGACAAAAAAACCCTCTAAGAAAAAGTGAACAAAACATCTTTACTAGACATTTCAAAACAGAGAACATTCAAATGGACACTTCACATATAAAAGGTGCTCAACCTTGTCAGTCCTCATGAAATGCAAATTAAAACTATTTTGCAATATTAGTACATACTCAAAATAATGGCCTATATTAAAGAGCCTGACAATATGAAATTTTAGCAAGGATATTACATATTTATTCATTATACATTATACTTGATATATTCTGGTTGGAGTATAAATTGGTAAAATCACTTTGGAAAATTCTTAAGCAATTTTTACCAAATCCAAATATACTTACCCTATGGTTAAGCAATTTCACTTCGAGATATATACCTAATAAAAATAACTGTATGTGTACAAAAAAAACATATGTGCAACAGTATTGCCGGCAGTTTTATTTATAATAGTCTAAAGTTAGAAGCCACCCAGATGCCTAATAACTGAAGATGAATAAATTGTGATATATTTATATAATGGAATAATTCTTGGCAATCTAAAAAAAACAGGATATGTGCAAAACATGAAAAATCTCAAAGATTTCATGTTGCTAAATAAAATGGAAACAAAATTTACCTAAAGCATCTCCCCTATGAAGTTTAAGAACAGAAAAAAAACTAGTCTTAATAGAAGCCAAATTAATAGTTATTTCAGGGGAGAAGAGATGTGAAATGGGAAGAGAATTTTTTTGGATAGAAGTTTTGTATACTTGACTATGTTTTCTCGTGTGTGTGTGTGTGTGTGTGTGTGTGTTTGTAAAATTTATCAAGTTACGGGCCAAACTTACTCACTTTTTGTGCCTTATATCCCTATTTAAAAACAAAAAACAAAACTTTAGCAGCTTTCTATTTTAGTCAAAATAATAAAAAAATTTACTAAGGCTCACAAAGTCCTACATAAAGCAGTCTCTACTTACCTCTCTGACTTCTTGTCGCTCCCCAATTTGCAAAATGCTCCAGCCAAACTTACCTTGTTGAGGTTCTTCAAAGTATTATTCTCTGTCAACAGATCACATAAAAGCCAAGGACAGAAAGTGAGGTTGGGTCTAGAACTAGCCCTTGAAAATTAAGGCAGGGCAGCACTTTTACAGTTTCTTTATGGAATTGATCAATCTTTCTATGCCCACCCCTTTTTTCCCTCTTTCTTCACTTAGGCCAGTTTCCTGGCTTCTGCACCTATAGTCACTGGCCCCGTGTCTACATTTTGCATGTTTCATTTCCGAATTCCTAGAAGACAATTCTCATAAAAGAGGATAAGGAAGAGAAAGCAAACACATATTGTCTATAGATTTTAAAATAGGCTATGGCACTACAAATTTCCTGTGTTGACCTTTCTGTCAACACACAGATTCTCTCATCCACTCTTGCCTTCATACCGATCTCAGGTGTGCTGATGTGCCCTGTGGGTATTTTCTTTTCATGGCTCATTCATTGGAAGCGATAATGATCATTCTCAGCATACTGTCCCAAATCCATAAAAACAGTTTTTTAAATAATTTTTACAGTTGTTTGGAAAAGTCCACAGCTAAATAAGGTAAGAGTCCTGTCCTTGAGGTGCTCACAATGTGGCTGACAGAAACTTACAATACAATGTGGTGTGTGAAGGGAGTTGAAATAACTATTTTTATGTAATGGCGAAGCAAACAAGGAAAAGTAAAAAGTGGAACCAAATCACTTATGCATCTTATAGAGTGATATAACATAATTACTTGATGCAAATAAGCTGTTTCTGTATTTTTATTTTATAGTGGTTGGTTTGCTTTTTACTTAAAGAGAATGTTTCATGTCTATCTAGAAGCATAATGTTTGTGTAAATAGCACATGAAATAAGCAGTGTTTGTATTATAGGTTTTATTGTGTATCTGTGTAAAGATTTTTAATTATAGAGTATTTTAATGTTCTGTAATGTTAGTAAATAGTATTTTTATTAATTTCGTAACAAAGAAACCTGGATGTACTGGATAAAGAACGTCTCGATGTACTGGACAAAGGATATGATTTTTTCTGACTCATTTGAGATTGACTTGTCAGCCTTAAGCCATATAACACTCCATTGCTTCAGTCCTACAAACAAGGACAGTTTTAATAGTACTTAGTATTATACATATAGTATTATATCCAAAAACAAAGACATACTTCTAAATAACAATAATGTAACCATCAAAACCAGAAAGTTAATATTGATATTTTTTATTATCTAAGACTTAGGTCCTATTTCAATTTTTCCAATTTTCCTAATAATGTAATTTATAAATGACAAAGGAATCTAGTTCAGAATTGCTCATTGTATTTAGTTGTTATTCTTCAATCTGCAATAGTTCCTCAATCTTACCTTGATTTCATGACCTTGATATTTTGGAAGATTAAAATTTAGTTGTCTTATGAAATAGCTCTCAATTTTCAGTTGTCTGGTATTCTTCTATATTTAGATTCAAGATATTCATCTTTGGCAGGAGTATTACAGAAATAATGCTGTATTTCTCTCATTATATTCTATCTGGTAGCACATAATTTCAATTTGTATTATTACTAATGATGTTTACTTGGATCACTTATCGAAGGTTATGACTCAATTTTAGTTACTTTTTTATCTTTGAAATTAATAATAAGCATTAATTTCTGAATCTATGAAATTATCCTTTCATTTTTGATCTTTTAATTTATTCATTTCTTTTTCATAACATAAACCCTTGTTTCCCTTTTCTTTTTGTTCAATAGGTAAAAAACCACTGATATTTTTACTTATTTCAATGCTCACATTGTTCCTGGAATTGGCCAATTTGAGTTCCTTCAAACTGGCTTTTCTGTCCCTTTGACATATTCCTGTTTTTCTCTGAGCACATTCTTACTTTCTAAAAATAAAAATATGTTCCAGGCTCATTTTGTACTTTCTTGCCCCCAACCTAGAGTAAGCCATTTGTTCCAGGAAATCTTATTCTTTTATTTAATCATTCCCCTTATGAGTATCCAATCTCCCATCACTGCTCTACTTCCTCCCCTATGTAGGTGCTCTACTCTCCCTGCACAGACTCTAATTCTCCATTCCTGGATATTCACATTTCCCATTCTATCAGATCAGTCTTCATCCTACTTGGATTCTGACATTGTTTGAACTCTTGACTCCCCAAGTCATGCTGTCCCTTCTGCAGGGACATGTTACTCACTCTACTTAGACCACTGAGGCAACCACTCTTCCCCACTATAGACTATACCTTGCTTTATTCATTAAATAGCTTTAGGATTAAAATGCTCAGAACAGAAAGATACCTAAAGAATACATTTAATTGGTCAGTAAAAATTTTGTGGGCCTTTCAGGAGAAAAAAATTCTCTGGTAAAACAGTAAAAGAGAAAAAGCAGCAGAAGACAGGATTTTTATTCTCAAGAAGATTTTCAGGGTAATTGGAAAGACAAGACAACTCATTTTATCTTTAGAATAATTCTGTAAGGCATAGATTAGTATCCTTATCTGAGCACAACTATTAAGAACATGAACTTATATTCTTTGAGGGGATAATTTCTCAGCAGTTTTAGAATACTATAAATGGAACTAAGAGAAAAAGCTAATGTAAAAAATTGGGATACTAAGCAAATTCTGGAAAGTCACATAAAGAATTACAGTTTTTTTTTCTGACTTTTTTTCAGTTTAGAATACATAAATAGCATAGATAAAATCCTTCAGGGAAATAAAATCGTATTAATTTATATCATTATAATGCTACTGGGAACCCAACAAAGCAAGAAAATAACTATAACCTTTTAGCATGATAATTTCACAACCAGGCCAACTGTTTTCAACTTACAAATAGGATATCAGACTACGTTGGTGCCTTTCTTTTCATTATTAGAGACTTTTTTTTCATATTATGAACATTTAAAAATTGGATATAGTATCTAAGATAAATCTCATGTATTTATAATTCAAATGGGTATGAGGGTAGGTGGCAAGGAATATAAGTTTAAAGCTAACCTCTCACATGAGGGAGACAAGCCTTGATTATCGTAGTCAGGTCTGTTCTTGTTGTCTGTGATAAAAAACAAAAACGAAAACAAAAACAAACCCGAAATCCCTTAGGTAAACCAATAGATGTATTGGCTTATATAATCAGGAATTGCAAAAATATAAATGGAAATGACCAGAAACAGAATGCTTATGTTGCTAAGACTTAGTTTTCTCTTTCTCCCATTTTGGTCTTTCTGCGTGTTACATTAATTCTCTCCTGCCACTGACCACTTTTCAACATATGACTATGGATGGAACACTGGAAGCTCATCTTTTTGTCTCTTTAGGAACAGTGGAGAAGAGGCTTTTACACTCAGAAACAGAAAAAAAATGCAGATAAAGAACTCGATTTGGTGGACATATATATCACACCTTTGCTCAGTCCAATTTTTGCAGCACAGGGTTGGAGTAGAGAAGCAATGTGTGTCCAAGTTGGGGGCATGTGCTCACACTAGGGTGTGGGCAATTCAAAGTGTCATTATTGGAAACTGCTGTTAGAACCAATGATTAATATGTAAGTGAGATAGTTCCTCTTAGAAAGGGAAGATAGCATAGACCTGGCTGCTAGAGAGTTACTATGAACCAAAAGCAAGCCAATTCAAATTTACTATAATTTCTAAATATGTTACAGTGGTAACACTAACTGTTGTGGTTCTAGATGTACCTAAAGGCAACACTTAAGACAATTATATTACAAATGGATGAGAGTAAGTGAATGTAAAAGGAGATAAGGATAGTGCTTTAGGTCTTACTAGTAAAATGATAATGACTACAGACTGGTAAGTTATGTATATACAGTATCATACTTAGAGAAATTATTAAAAGTGATATAAAAAAGGTACACACAGAAACACTCAAGATACATAAAAAAGGAATTTCAAAAATCTGTTCAAATAAGCCATGGAAGGATAGGAAAAAGAAACAGAGAAACAAAAACATAGCTAAATAGAAAATAAATATAACTTAACAGACTTGACCAACTATATGCTGTCATCAAGAACTTCACTTCATATATAACAATATAGTCAGTTTAAAAGTAAAAGAATAAAAATAGATATATCCTAAAAAAGCAAAATAGAGAAAAGCAGGATAAGACTAAATTGGTACTCTGGAAGAATCAATATCAGAAATGAAACAAGGGATATACTACAGACCCTGCAGACGTCAAAAAGTTAATAAGAAAATATAATGAAAAACTTGACATTATATGTTTGACAAGAGAGTCGAAATGGGCCATTTCCTCAAAAAACGCAAATGACTAAGTTCCTCTGATATGAAATAGATAATTGGAATAACTCTATAACTATTTGTGAAATTAACATTGTAATTTTAGAAAGTAAAAAATAAAATCTCGACGTCCATATGGTTTCACTTGGAAACTCAACCAAGCTGTAAAAGAGTTAATACCAGTTCTACACAATCTCTTGTAAAAAACAGAAGAGGAGGAAATTCTTGCCAATTTATTTTATTAAGCTAGTATTACTTGGATAGCAAAAACAAAAACAATACGAAAAGGCAATACCACCCATCAATATTCCTCATGAAATAGATGCAAATTTTCTTAACAAGATATGGACAAATAGAAATCAACAATGTAAGAAAAAAAATGTACATCATGACTAAGTGGAATTCATTCGAAAGATAAAAGGATGGTTCAATATTCAAAAATCAACTGTGTAATCCACCTCATTAGCCAGCTAAAGAAGAAAAAAAAAAGCACATAATGATATCAATTTCTGTATAAAAACATTTGTAAAATTAACACCTATTCATGATAAAAAATATCAGTGCACTAAATTTAGAGGTGGGTTTCTTTATCTTGATAAAGAAATGTGACTACACATGGAGATAGAGGGTTCAGTACTATGCCGTCCCCATTGCTCTTAGGATAGAGTTCAAATTGCTTAATGCAGCCAACAGCCCTGACACAATAGGTTTGTCTTATTCACCTCCTCTAGGGCTATTCTTATCTTCTCCAGCCAGACTGATCGCCATCTTTTAGTCCCTCTAATAGGACATTCTTCTCTCCTCAAGATATTTGGAATAGCAAAATTATATAGGTAATTAAGTTAAAATGAAGTCATTAGGATGGACCCTAATCCAACATGACTGGTATCCTTATAAGAGGAGGAAATTTGGACACAGATATATACAGAGGGAAATCGTGTGAAGACACAGGGAGAAGATAGCCATGCACAAGCAAAAGAAGATAGGCTTCATAAGAAACCAACACTGCTGCACCCTGATCTTGTATTTATAGCCTCCAGAACTATGAGAAAATAAGTATTTGTTGTTTAAGCCACCCAGTCTGTGGTACGTTTCTATAACAGCTCTTGCAAACTGACAACACTCAAAGTCTACAGAAAAAAAACATAATCCAATTACAACCTGGGCAACATAGATTAACTTTTCATGAGAGAAGATATACAAATTGTAAATAAGTACATAAAAAATTTTCCAACATCATAAACCATTAGGAAAATGCTGATTAAAACTTCAATGAGATATCATTACACACCTATCAGAATGGCTAAAATAAAAAGTATTGACAAAACCAAATACTGACAATGGATACAGGGCAACTCGATCACTCTTACATTGCTATTCAGAATGTAAAAATGGTATAGCCATTGTGGGAAACTATTTTCACTTTCTTAATATATAAACATGTCACTACTATAAAACCCAGTAATGCCCTTCTGTCATTTATTTCAGAAAAATAAAGATGTTTGCACAAAAAGTTTATCACAAAGTTTGTAGGAGCTTTATTCATATCAGCCAAAACCAGGAAATAACCCAATTGCCCTTCAATCTGTGAATGTTAAAACAGTGTTACTTTCATACAATAGAAAACTACTCAACAATAAAACCAAATCATCAATATGCAACAACTTTAATGAACTCCCAGAAAATTTTGCTGAGTGAAAAAAAGAACAAGCCTATCTCAAAAAATTGCACACTCTGATTCCATTATGTGATATTTTTAAAATGGCAAATTATAGAGATGAGGAAGGTAATAGTGGCTGCCAGGGTTAACTGGGTGAAGAAGATGGGAGAAAAGTAAGTGTGATTATAAAAGGGATCTTTGTGGTGATGTCACGTATCTTGATGTATCAACATCAATATTCTGATTGAGATATACTATCAATTGGAAAACATAAACACTGAGAAAAACTACCTTTTCTACCTTACAGTTTTTTTCTGCTTTATTTTTAAACACTTGTAGATTTTTATGATAGAGGCATTCTCCCTATTATAATAGTCTTTTTGATGAAGTCTCCCCTTACCTAAGTTTATATTTACTTTTACTTGATAGCCATTTTGACTGGTGAAGAATCTCATTTCCAGAAAGAGAAGAAACAGTTCAGATAATATACTGACATTACATTTGATTGGAAAATTTTGATAGGAAAATTAATTGACAGTCTCTACCTCTTATTTATTTGAAATTATCATCTGGCCCCAAGTACTAAAATTATCGTCTGGTCCTCATTAAAGTAATCAAATTATGGAGAACCAAGAGAGAAAAACCATTTCAAATTTTGGCAGGTTCTGACAAAATATCAAACTGGAAACAGAATAAGCCAAGTTTTATGTATTGCAATTTAGTGGGCACATCCTCAAACTCACTGCACACTGATTCTTGACCTCAGCTGCTATTCCAAATTAATTTCCAAATATTTTATTTTCTTTGGTTAGGATTGGCCAGGAGTCAGAACAGTTTTCACCTTTAGGGAAAATTTTCAATGCCTCTGTTTGAGCCTTCTGGGAAATTAAGAAATGGACACTTTACTTAAAAATGCTGAATTTTAGTAATAAAATAATTCTTTGAAAATACAGACATTGGTCATCTTATACATACACAATCATAAATCTATCAATATTGGCAGATGTACAATATGAAGCATACCAATTTGTTATCTTCAGGGCCATTGCAATTTCTCATCAGTTTTGATGATCTTGCCAAATGCCATCAAGCCACTGAAAGCTGGTGCAAATTCTTGCGGATGTGTGCAGACTATGGGGAGTCTCTGATTACATTCCTGAATTTCAAAGTTTCTTCTGGCAGTTTCAGGCATATCATTTGAAGGAAACTTTGTTTACTGCACAGAAACCAGTTTCCTTCTTGGCCAACTTCAATTTCAAGGAACCCAGAAATATATCCAGACTTATTCTATTCAATGAGGTCATCTGGTTCAGGTCAGCATTTCTAACATTTAAATGAAGTAGCTCGTTGTCTAAATTATTCTGCATTTTACTAAGTCCTTTGTCCAAGAGTTTTTTTCCTACAATGTTTCTTCTCCTCTTGGGGAAAAAATAAAGTGTTATTATAGCATGCAGGCCTCCAGAGTGTGGCTCAACAAGAAGCTCATAGAGTAATGTATTGTAATTGCTTTTCTTCCCCAACAGTCAGGAGTCATCAAAGACCTAATAGCTGCATGGTACTTGGTACATTGAAGGTAAATTAATATGAATATTTGTTGAATGAATGACTGGGGAGGGGTGTATTGAAAATGAATAAATAAAAATGTTTATATGGGGAATTCTACATTTAAAAAGTAAGTTCTGATCAGTGTTATTTAAAGAAAAGGAATAAACAAGAAAAAAAAATTTCTTTCACATTTGTAGACTATCCTCTCTGACTCAGGACAAATAATAATTCTTCCAAACTGAGGAATTCTCTGCAAATCTTTTGATTTTCCCATTCAGTAGCATGAGACAATGATCATATCAGTTAGGAAGGTTTATTATGAAAGATTAGATGTAGTGGATTTTAAATTAATATTTAACTAACAAATACTATGCTGTCATGTCTCATTTAATTTGTTTTTATAAATCTAGTAGTGTAAAAGAAGAAATAAATTTTCTAGACCCAAAGATAAATTGTTTATTCCATGTCTTCAGCTTTCATGTGGGTGGAATAACTTAGGACAATAAAAAATGTTTGTCTCATGAAGAGTTGTCTCTGGCCAGATGATAGAGATGATATAAATGTTGGATTTCTAAAATAAATAATAATAATAATAATAATTTAAAGACATTGTTTCCTGTTCCCTAAATGTAATCCAACTCTGATATCCTTAATTCAGGTCTTACATCGGTTTGTTTTTAAGTAGAGTTCAATAATAGAAGAACAGATGTTTAAATCTATTTTATTTTTCACAATAGCAATTAATTATTTTAAGTTACTGTGCCTCTCAGTTCTAGAAAAAAATAATTTTTCAATAGTGAAGCTCAAAGAACAAAGAAGAGCTTCTCATCATAAAATATTTTATATTTATTATGTCATCCAAAAAAGATTATTCACAGGAAATAGATAACTTTAATAACAATAGGAGTTATCTATGAAATAATAGGAAGCACTGGAAGAACTAGACAAAATAAGAATATACTGTTGTCATCAAAATAGTAAATGAGAGAACTGTACTTTACTGTACTTTAAATTCTATTTATCTGAATGAATTCTATAAAAATATGATATTGCAATTCAAGGACTGATTATTATGTGACCTGGGAATGGAAGGCAATTTTTTTTCTGGGAACAAGTTTTTCTGCTTAAGAATTGCATAAATCCCAGCTATCAATGAAATAGCTTTTGTGTTTTCTCTTTGCCTTTTCATTTTATGGGCCATTCTAACTTATGAAGCTGCATACTATGTTTTATTTCTTTACGCAAATGTTCACCCTTTTACTTTAAAACCTTCTAAAGAATGAATGACTTCAATAAGATGAACATTTTATTTAGAGGTGCTTAAATTGATGGTATGGAAAAATATTTAGCAATTGTTCCCTGCATGTGTACTCTTTTTAGCGACTGTAGATGCTACTATTTGCTAAATGAAAAGTAACATATAGACTCCACTTTGGTATTTCCTGAGTTTCTTTTGTTTAAAAGGCAGGAATCTACAAAATGGATCTCATAATAAAATGTAACCTAAAACTGTCTATGCTTTTTATGTAAATTGAGTTTAAATATCTTTTCTTCTTGGAATTCATTAGCTTGTACTGTGTTCTTGGTATAAATAGAAGTTTCATCATATGAGAGTCATATGTGGTCTTCCTAAGTTATTAATTTTGAAAGAAAATGCTGTATATATAGATGGATATCTTGCAATAAAATATACTCCATCAGAAAATCAGAAATTACAAAATTATAGTAGTACAGTTAGAGACAGGATTCTAGCACACTCAAATTTACTTATTCTATACTTGTAATATGTTATGGTCACATTCTATTAGTTTGTAATTTTTGCTCATTAATTTTTCTCTACCTAGAATAGTTTCTGGTGCATATTAGGTGATTAATACACAATTTTAAAATACATTTTAAACAATCTTATTGAAAAAGTTAAATAAAAAGGAAGTCCTTAAAGCTATTTTCCTAGGAAGAAAAATAATACTCAGTGGAACTACCTTCTAACATAGTTGGTTCCCTATGTGTTTTGTAACTTTTCCTTTTTTTATAAGTCAAGTTGCACATCAGCTTCAAACACATGACCAACCATTTGTTTTCATATTTGAAACATACTAAATCCAAGAATATATTCTATAAGATTATTGCTTTATTTTTTTAAACTTGTATTTTAAATGTATATTCACATGCAGTTGTAAAAACTTTTACAAAGAAATCCTGTGTTCTTTATCTAGTTTTCCCCCATGGTAAGTAACATATTATAAAACTATAGTAGTACAATATTACAACCAGGACACTGGCGTCCATATAGTCAAGACAAAGACATTTCTATGCCTACAGGATCCCTTGTGCTACCCTTTTACTTCACTCTCATAATCACCTCCTCCCAATCCCCCCAGCAACCACCAATCTGTTATCCATTTCTATAATTTTGTCATTTCAAAGTATTTTATTAATGCATTCACACTGTATATAACCTCCTGCTTTATTTTTTTTTTACACTTAGATTGAATCCCTAGATATTTTCCAGGTTTTGTTGCTATAGATATTTCATTCATTTTTATTGCTGAATAATTTTTTTATATCATGGTCTATAGTCTGTTTAACCATACACCCATTGAAGGTTTGTTTCTAGTTTTTGACTATTATAAGTAAAGCTGCTATAAACATTCACATACAGGCTTTTTTAAAAAAAATAATTTTTTAATTTTTCAATTATAGTTGGCATGTAGTATTATATTAGTTCCAGGTGTACAACATACTAATTAAACATTTATATAACTTATGAAGTGATTACCCTTCTCCTTCTCCTTCTCCTCTCTTTCTCCTTCTCCCTCTCCTCCTTCAATAAGTCCCTCTAATATTTCTTGTAATACTGGTTTGGTGGTGATTAATGATAGCTTTTCTGGGTAGAGTAATTTCAGTTGTAGGTCCTTGCTTTTCATCATTTTAATTATTTCATTCCAATCCCTACTGGCCTAAAAAGTTTCTTTTGAGAAAACATGTAACAATCTTACTGAAATTTCCTCGTAGGTAACTAGATGCTTTTCTCATGCTGCTTTTAAGATTCTCTGTCATTAACATTTGGCATTTTAATTATGATGTGTCTTGGTGTGGGCCTCTTTGGGCTCATCATGTTTGGGACTTTCTGTGCCTCCTGGGTTTGTATGTCTATTTCCTTTGCTAGGTTAGGAAAGTTTTCTGTCATTGTTTCCTCAAATGGGTTTTTAATTTATTGCTCTCTTCTCCTTTGGTACTCCTATGATGTGAATGTAGATACCCTTGATGTTGTCCTAGAGGACCCTTAGACTATCCTCTTTTTTTTTTTTTTTTGAATTTTTTTATTGCTATTTTGATTGGATGTTTTCTGCTACCTTATCTTCTAAATTTCTTATTCCATCTTCTGCTTCATCTAATCTACTGTTGATTTCTCCTGAGATATTCTTCATTTGTTATTGTATTCTTCATATCTGATGTTCTTTTTTGTTTTCTATATCCATTTTTATGTTTTCTATCTCTTTGTTAAAGTTCTTACTGAGTTTATCTACTCTTCCCATAGGTTCATTGAACATCCTTATAACCAGGGTTTTGAACTCTGAATCTCATAGATTGCTTGTTTCCATTCTGTTTAGTTATTTTTCTGGAGTTTGACGATTAAGTGGATCGGTATGCATTTCTTTGAGAGAATTTTTCTTGGGCTTTTTTCCCCCCTCCTGTTTATATCTATTGGCATTTTGGGGTTACCAGTTTTTCAGCTCTAAATCTGTGATACATGAGACAAAAAGAAAACTCAGTCCCTAACTAAGTCCCAAAGTCCCTAACTAGCTTTCTTTCTTTTTCCCTTTCAGGACCATTTATGTTTGTTTTATATATAATGTTTATGGTTTCTAATTGTACATAGAAAGAGGAAATAAAAAAAGATATATACTACTCCATTTTCCTGGAAGTGGAAGTCTTCTATAATGTTGTTTTAAATATAATACTCTTAAATATCCATCTAACTCCAGAGACCTATTCCAGAACAGGCTGAGGATAGTAAATTTACTAAAGGACATTTTTTTTTTTTAATTAGATTAATAAGAGCAATGTCAGAGAGTTTACTGACTATATTTTCTTATAGAAGTTTTATGGTTTTGGGTCTTACATTTAAGTTTTTACCCATTTTGAGTTTATTCTTATATATGGTGTAAGAAGGTGCTCCAGTCTTATTTTTATTTTTTTACATGTATCTCTTCACTTCTCCCCACACCATTTGTTGAAAAGACTGTCTTTACTCCTATTGTATCTTCTTGTTTCCTTTGTCATAGATTAAATGACCATATAGACATGGGTTTATTTCTGGGCTCTTTCTTCTGTTTCATTGACCTATGTGTCTGTTTTTGTGCTTGTACCATGCTGTTTTGATTAATATAGCCCTGTAGTCTAGTTTGATATCAAGTAGTGTGATACCTCCAACTTTGTTCTTTCTCAATATTGCCTTGGCTATTTGGGGTCTTTATGATTACATATAAATTTTAGGATTATTTGTTCTAGTTCTGTGAGAAATGCCATTGGTAGTTTAATGAGGATCGCATTGAATCTATAGGTTGCTTTGAGTCGTATGTACATTTTAATGATGTTAATTCTTTCTATCCATGAGCATGGTTTATGTACCCATTTCTTTGTATCTTTTTCAATTTCTTTCTTCAAGGACTATAATTTTCTGAATACAGGTCTTTTACCTCCTTGGTTAAATTTATTCCTAAGTATTTTATTGTTATTGATGTAATTGTAAATGAGATTATTTACTTAATTTCTCTTTCTGATAGTTCATTATTGGTGTTTGAAAATGCAACAATTTCTGAATATTAATTTTTTATCCTGCTAAAATCATTAGTCTTTCTAAGCCTGTTTCCTCATGTGTAAAATGGAAATAATAATATGACACTATATGGTATAAAAAAAAACTGTGAAAGCATTGAGCTGATATATAAATGTTAGTTTTCTTCCTTTATCTTTCATATATATATATGCTTATATATATGCTTATATTTATATATATATATATGAAAGAGTAACTCTTGTAAGGAAATGTTATAGATCAAATAAATCTACCTATTTTTCACTCATCATTTTGTTACACTTAAAATACTTTCACTAAAGGATTCCTTCCACTTCTATTTAATTTTCTATTATTAGTTTCTGCAATTCATCCTCAGGTTTTACTCCTTCTCATAATACCTTAATATACAGTTTATCTAAACTTTCTTCCTATTTACTTTTTATTCTAGGTAAAAATATATGATTTACTATTGATAAATTCTACAATTATAATGTATTTATACCTTCCATATGAAGATAGTAATATGTGATATAGTAGAAAGAACAAAGAATTTAAAGGATTAAAAATTCTACATACCTTATGCTCACTATGTCCTGTAAAGACAACAATGGAACGCTACTGACCAAAAAGTTATCAGTAATGTTTTCTATCTTTTTTAAAATTTCTATTACAGTAGGTGAAAGAAAGGAAGGAAGATGGTTAATGTTTATACTGGTAATATCAGAGTTTATCAAAGTATTGTTTTTTAACAATTGATATTTGTGTAAAAATATTTTTGTAAACATTAACAATAATAATGTATTCTTTCCACATATAGGGTAGATATTCATCTGTGCATACGCATGAGAAAAGAATGAATCGATTTCCTAAATAAGAGTGATTTCTTTCATTAATGATGATTAATCACTATGACTCTAGTGCCCAAGGACTGTTTTATAAGACTTAAAGATTTTTTCGATGGCCAGACAAAACACACTGGTGCCTGGATAGATAAAAGGCAGAACAGTTGGTTACTTGAGACTCCAAACAAGAGAAAACTATCTGGCAGGGCCACACAGAGAATGGTGTCAGGAGCAGGGTAACAGCAAATTGTAGCTATAGGGGATAGTTTATGTATGGTCGATGGGGTAGGTTAGTTAGGTTCCCCAGGCTTCCTATAAGTTGGCTAATTTTAATAATTCCTTGGACTCTCAGCCATAAAGACTGTCTCTAGTTGTTCCTGGAGCTTGAGGGCCCAATAAAGAAGTGGTTAGGTGTATAGTTAGTCAGCTCCTCAAGATGGGGAACTTACCTGCCTTTAGCTAAGGCCTCAAAACTGGGCAGCATTCATTTAAACTATGTTACAAGGACCCATCTAGTTCAATAGCAGGGAATGATTCCCAGTGAATAGTTGTGTTTTTTTTTTTTTTTTTTTTTTGTAAAAAATACCACTGTGTACTTAATAATATTCAATAGAGATGACTATTAAGAATGACATTTATAGCTTATCTATCTATCTGACTGTCTCTCTCTCTTTCTCTCTCTCTCTATCTTATCTATCTATCTATCTATCTATCTATCTATCTATCTATCATCATCATTATCTATCTAATCTATCATCTATCATTTACTACCTACCTGTCTATCATCTATCTATCTGTCATCTATCTATCTATCTATCTATCTATCAATCGTCTATCTATCTATCTATCTATCTATCTATCTATCTATCTATCTATCTTTCTATCATCTATCTATTGCTACTAATGGTTGGTTGACCTTTGTATGATAATAAATTTTTATGTACTAATGAAAGAATTAGTTTAATTCCTCTCCCTGCTCCCAAGATGACCAGGAACATAATAGTCTCAGCTTTAATAGAAAACAGTATAAGAAAAACTTACATTGAGGTCAAGTCTGCTGTGAAGGGTATTAGAAATAAAATTAAAGGTAAAATTAAAATATTTTATTACTTAAAACTTTCTAATTATCAATTTCTCTTGACTCTCACTAAATAATGAATAGCTTCCACCTGTGAAAACCTGATGTAATGCTGTTTGAATATTGAAAACACTCATTTGTTTTTCTTATTTTATTGAGGACTAAAATAAATTTAAGCGAAAAGTTCTCCAAGTGAAACTTTCTTATCCGTGCAATTAAAATGGCTGTATTTTAGAAAAGATGGTCTGATCATTTCAATTGTTTATCATACAGTAACTCCAAGAAGATGATATGCATTTGATTGAGGAGTTGACCAGAAAAAAACATATTATTGCACAAGTGCCCATGTCATCAGTGGTTGCAGGTGTGACTTTTGAATATGTCTATATAATTGCTGAATTGGCCTTGCATTTCATGTGCTATATTTTTCAATTGTTAAGCCCATAAAGCATTGTCCTGGCTACTCATTATTCAATTATCTCATACATAGTTGTTGTGAAGACCAAAACTATTAATGTGGGCCAAAATTGTTAGTAGTTGCTAGAAAGAAGATTTTTTATTGTATAGTTGTGAATTATGTGGTATGTAAGAGTTAAAAGAATGAGGGTGAGAAAAAATGTTAAGAAAATGTGAAGGATAGATGCTAGTACTGCTTTCTTTCTGTTCATCTTTTATTCTTATTACTCTTTGCCTTTCTATGACCTATTTCCTAGTATATTATGATGATAATAAAGCAGTAAATGCATTAATATGAACAAGTGTGTAATTATACATGACTATATATTATGAAGTGGATTAAATACAGAGATATTTTGTATTGACTTCGGGGGAAGGAAAATGGATTTCTTACGTGTTAGAGAAATCTGGTATTATACTTTTAAAAAGTCTGTACAGTATTATAGCAAATATTCTTTATTCTTTTGTCCAGGGAATTAAACTTTTCTGATGTAAAAAGCCCATTGCTAGAGAAAGCTACACTGGGGATCACTTCTGATGAAGGAATAAGATGAATTTATGAAAACTTTTGAAACTCTATTAAAGAATTTGTCTGCAGTGTGCAGTGTCAGCTATTATAACACTTTATAGTTGAAGTGCACATAATATATATTACTGTTATAAAATGGCTTGTGGTGAATATTAAGTAAAAATGGCCTACATGAAGTATAGATGTTGCTATATGTAGATTTAAATAACATGATTTTATTGTAATAAAAATATAATAAAGATATGTAAACCAATCATTAGTCTTTTAAATGTAATAAATACTTTGTAAGCACCTACATCTTTTATTTTTTATTTCTAAAAGTATATTAATTTCTAGTTAGAGCTGATACTAATTTTATTCCTTTCACATAAGTCATGGATATTATCATGTGATTAAGCAACCTTCTCTGTAAGATTGTGATGTTAACGAATAGGACTCTTTCTCATTAGGTTATAAATCTCCTTGGTTGCCTTAGCATGCATCATTTCTCAGTATATTTATATAATGATTCAGTAAGGATGCTGTTTAAATTAGATAAAGTTTTTTCCACTTTGCTATCCAGTTAAAGTTCTTAAAGGGGAAAAATTCCTGGAAATTTGCACTAGCTCTTCTAAGACTAAGTTTAGGAATAAATTTTCTCTGGTGTTTGCCCCCAAATTACTAGAAAATTAAAAAAAAACAATTTATTTTGCATCAAAAACATAAGAAAATTACATTTCCTTCTTTAAGTCCTAATGAAACTTCGGTCAAAGGAATATCTTTGATATTATACCCCCTCTTGCCATTCTTCTTTTATAGATAGATAGATAGTTAGATAGATAGATAGATAGATAGATAGATAGATAGATAAATAGAGTTTTTTTTAAAAAAAATTTATTGTTTATTGAGTAACATTGGTTAATATAATTATATAATTTTCAGGTGTACATTATAATTTGACATCTATATATTCTACTGTGTGTTTACCACACAAAGTCCAGTTTCTCTCAGCTACCATATATTTGATCACCTTTATCCACTTCACCCTCCCCTTACGCCCCTATATTTGACCCCCTTTAACCATCTACCTCCCCTCTCCTCCCCCACCCTCTACCCTCTAGTAACCACTAGTCTATAGTCCATGTCCATGAGTCTCCGTCTCTTTGTCCTGTTCCTTTGTTGCTTTTAAGTTTATATCCCACATATAAATGATATCATCTGATTTTTGGCTTTTTCTCTCTGGCTTATTTTGCTTAGCATGATTATCTCAAGGTCTATCCATGTTAGTTGTTTAGATGAGTAACTCAGGTTTGGTCTCTCTGCTGTTATACTTTCCTGACAGGTGCTTGAAAATCTAATTTAAAATATACATTTGCTTATTTTCTTATCATTTCTGGTATTTAAATATAATCATAGTGAGTATGGATGGATATCATTTATCAGATTTGGGATAAAATTTATCAAATTCTCACTAGAGTTCAAGTTTTCAAGACCTGTTAGTCACTGTGTTTCTTTACATTATATCTACCACCTAACAGGTGCCTAATAATCATTTGTTAATTGTGTTTTAATAAAGATGGGTCACACGTAACTTTGGTGATTATTGCCATAAAATGCAAATAACTGGTACTTGGATCTCCTAACCAAACTTCTTGCAAAGTCATTATTTTTAGGAGTCAGAAAATGAAGCATTCTAAAATAGAAAGCAAATTGCTTAAATCTGTTGGAACATTAATTTTGAGATTTCCATAACATTTCAGTGAAGACTTAGAATGCTTTTAACGTAAGAGGCAATGAAGTTTAGTGTCAGAACATGACGAAGAGTTTTCTTTCAATGTGAAATCAGGGAAATCTAAACCATAGCCACCCTAGAGCTTTATGTTCTAGGCAAAAAAACTATTGCAATCTGAGTGTCGAATTCACATTCTTGGATGAAATTTATTCTGAAAATAAAGTTACCAAGCAGGTTAAATGACTTACCAACATTTCAGAAGTAGGAAGATTTCCTTATATAGTGTAATACAATAAGTATAAAAAAAGTCCAAAAATTTGACATGTGCTTCTGCTTATATAAGGAATGGAGTGATAAAGACATATCTAACTAGGATATATAGACGTACCTTTGTGTACTTGGTGGAGATGTTAAAGCATTATAGAATATAAATGTGTTCTAATAAATACATTATTTAAATCTGCATCTGTCCACACATTCACCACTAATCCATGTAAAGAAAGGAGTCACCACTGTGAGTTGCCTTCTTCCTGAATGGAAATCCAAATTTGTTACATTGCAATGTTCAACATAACCTGATACCATAGGGACATATTTCTATGGAAAACTCTAAAAGATGTGAAATATTACAAAATTAAATCTAAATCTAATTATTTGGTAATATCTACAGAATAAGCAGATAAGTAATGATTCAATGTCTGAAATCTAATACAATAAAAAATACATAAAAATCTCTAAAATAAACTCTAGATATCGATCTTATGTTCCTGTTTTTTAGGTTATTATAAAGAACTTTCAAGGATAAATTAGAGCTGCATTTGTCTACTGAGAATTGCCTTGTTGAGTCACTCTGGAATATGTTCCAATTTTCAGAAGTATAAGCCTTGCTCTATTAGTCATTTTGAGGGTGGTATAAAGCCTGTGTAATATAATGATTAAGATTAATGATCTGAAAAGGTAGGAATTTAAAAAATTCCCTTGCGCATCATGCATGAATAACATATTGATTTGTTTTTAATATTATTCAACATTTAAAATTCTATATCATATTTTTTGAGGGTAAAAGAATAAAATAAAATTTTGAGTCTGAACACAATACTTATAATTTCAAGCTTAGCTAAGCTAAATTATTTTAGAGCCATGAAAGTAGTGCTCTAAAATACAATTATAATTGTATTTCTCCAAAACTATCCAGGAACTATTTTGCTGTCTCAATCTAGAATTACTTTTGTAATTGAAAAGGAAATAGAAAAACAAATAAATAAAACCAGTTGTGCCTTTTGTAATGTGGATCCAGATGTTTCCAGGGTTTAAATTATTCGAAGAGAATAGACACTTGACTATATCATCTTCTAGGATTCATGGGAAACGTTGAATGCAGCTTTTAGTAGTTCTCTGCTTGCTGAAATTTTACCTCAGTCTGGGCCTTTGATAGGTGACTTAAATCCTGCTTAGGGCACTGTAAGAATGGACAGATTTGCTCCCATGGGGTTGAAAATTTAAATCTATACTATCTTGGGCTCAAACTGATTTCTCAGCTACTTTCACTGCAAGTTTCTTGTTTACATGATACACAGTGAAATGGAAAGAGATGTGCTTACTACAGAGAATACCATCGCTACTGAAAAATTCAGCCATGTAGGCACAAGACATAAATATTGACATCACCACAGTAAGTTTAAACTTTGTGCTCTAGGTTTAGTGAGATTAGAAATGTGAGAGCCAATATACAAAAGTATATCATACAATTTTTTTGATGGCCATTTTTTTAAAAAAATTACATAGAAACACTTATTATTTAATACTACCCAATTAATTTTACTAATCATTGATTTTACCATTATCTTTCCTAAACAAACACTTCTAAGAGTTCTTTCCATGAACTGCTGGAATACTTTCTAGCACTGTAGAAAGAACAGGGATTGTGGAATCTAATAAACTTGTAAATCTTCTAGAAGTATGTCAACACAGAGCATTAAAAAAAACATAGTATTATCTTACTGCAATTTCCATTTTACTCTTGTCTTAGCCAATATTTTTTCCCAATCGAAATGCCAAAAATTCATATCACAATTGCATTTATTTAAGTGTGATAAGTGTTGGGGTTTTTTTTTTCATGTTTACTGGCTCTTTATAATTTTTTCCTTAATTGCCTACTCTTAATTTTCTCTATTTTCTTGTAGGGTAGGTGTAACAGTATAAGAGCAAGCTTGTCACTGAGTGAAAAACAGATAATGAGGCTTTGGAAAGCACCTTCCATTGACAAAACATTCATCCCAGCTGATTCATTTCTAGGAGACATAGAGTAAGGCCTTATTCAGACATATAAAAATCAGTTGTGTTTCTATACACTAACAATAGACTACTTGAAAATAAAATAGAAAAAAATATCCCATTTATAATAGCACCAAAAAGAATAAAATACTTAACAATAAACTTAACTAAGAGAAAGATTTGTATTCTGAAAACTATATAACATTGATGAATTAAAGAAATAAGTAAATGGAAGGACATTTTGTGTTCCTTGATTGAAAGATTTAATCTTGCCATAATATCTATACTATCCAAAGTGATCTACAAATTCAGTGAATCCATAATTAAGTCCTAATGGAATTTTTTTAAAGAACTAGAAAAAGCAATACTAGAATTCTTAAAACCACAAAAGACTCAAAATAGGCAAAACAATCTTTAGAAAGACAAACAATGCTGAGGGCATTACATTTCCTAATTTCAAAATTAATTACAAAGCTATACTAATTGGAACAGTATGTACTAGCAGTAAAATATATAGAACAACAGAACAGAGTAGAGAGTACAGAAATGAATCCACACAAATATGGTCAACTGTTCTTTTACAAGAATGACAAGAATACACAATGGGAAAAGGGTAGTCTCTTCAACAAGGAGGGCTGGGAAAACTAGTGATCTGAAAGCAGAGAATTTAACTGGCCCCTGACCTTACACCATACGCATAAATTAAGTCAAAATGAATTAAAAAGTTAAACATTAAGCCTGGAAACTATAAACCTTCTATAGGAAAACAGGGGGAAAAGCTTTATGACATTAGTCTTGGCAATAATTTCATGAATATGACCCCAAAATCACAGACAATAAAAACATACACAAATGGGACTACATCACACTAAAAAGTTTCCTCACAGCAAAGGAAATAATCAACAGAGTAAAAAGGCAACTTATGGTGTGGGAGAATATATTTGCCAACCATACATAAGATAAACATGTTTTATATAAAATAATTGGGAATATTCCCTTCTTTTTAGTTTTGTGAGGTTTTTGTTTTTGTTTTTGTTTTTGTTTGAGGAGTTTGAGAAATATCAGTGTTAATTAAGTGTTTTGTAAAATTTACCAATTCAGCTATCTGGTCCTGGGCTTTACTTTGCACAGTTTGTAGGTATGTAAGTGGGCAGCCACTATGGAAAATAGTATGGAGGGTCCTTAAAATATTAGAAAAAGAACTACCATGTGATCCAGCAGTCCCACTTCAGGGCATATTTTCAAAGGAAATGAAAACAGATATTGGCACTTCCATGTTATTATAGCATTATTCACAATAGCCAAGATATGGATACAGCATAAGTTTCTATCAATGGATGAATGGGTAAAGATGTGATACACATACACCCACATAAAATGAAATATTATTTAGCCATAAGAAAAAAGGAAATTATGCTATTTGTGAGAACATAGATGGTCCTTGAGTATATAATGATAAGTGAAATAAGTCAGAGAAAGACATTATATATGATATCATTTATGTGTAAAATCTAAAAAAAGCCAAACTTGTAGAAACAGAGTGGAACAGTAATTATTAGGGCCTGGGAGTTGTGGGAAATGAAGAGATGTCAAAGAGTACAAACTTCTGGTTATATGATGGATAAGTTATGGGAATCTAAGATGCAGAATGGTGCTTGTAATTCACATTTTATACTAGAAAGTTGCTAAGAGATCTTAAATATTGTCACCACAAAAAGAAATGGTAATTATGTGATGTGATGCAGGCATTAGCTAATTCTACAATGGTAATCGTATCGCAAAATATATCTATCAAATCGATGCATTTTACATCTTAAACTTTCATAGTTATATGTTAATTACACCTCAATAAAGCTGGGAAAAAAGACTTGAAGGAAAAAAGAATAAATAATAGTCAATGAGAAGTAATTATAAAGATTATTTCTAGCATGCTCATTTTAAAAACTTTTGCTAATGTCATTTTTCTGGGTGATAATATTTATATCTTAAAATTAATTCATTTAAGTAATTTGATGAAAATATTTTTGTCCCTTCATTTGCAGATGAAATAAAATAGTAGAGCTGCTAATTAAACTTGGTTTTAAAAAGATAAAGGGTTAATTTTCAAAAGATATAAAGAATTTCTACAACTCAATAGCAAAAAGCTAATAATATGATTTAAAAATGGCCTAAAAACTTGAATAAACATTTCTCCAAAGAAGACATACAAATGCAACAACTAACAGGCATATGAAAAGACAATTAATGATAGTAATCATTGGGAAGATGCAAGTCAAAACTACAATGACATATCTCATACTTGTTAGAATGTCCATTTTTTAAAAAATACAATCATGTTGGCAACGATGTGGAGAAATTGGCCCCCTGTGCACTGTTGGTAGGAATGCAAAATGTTATAGCCACTATGGAAAACAATATAGAGATTGTCTCAAAAAATAAAACCATCATATGATCCATAAATCCCACTTCCAAAAATTTCTCCAAAATAATTGAAATCAGGGTCTTGGAGAGATATTTGCACTACAAAGTTTATTGCAGTACTATTCACAAAAGTCAATATATAGAAACCAACTAAGTGTCCATTGATGGATAAATAGATAAATGAAATTTAATATATACTTGCAATGGTATATTATTAAGTCTTAAAAAAAAAGAAAATTCTGCAGCATATGACAACATGGATGAACCCTAGGACATTGTGCTAAGTGAAATAACCTAGTCACAGAAGGACGATTATAGGAGGTATCTGAAATAGTCAAATTCATAGAATCAGAAAGTAAAATGATGGTTGCTAGGGACTGAGAGAATGGGAAAAGTGGGTTTGCTGATCAAGCGGCATAAAGATCTCAACTACTCAAGATAAGTAATTATATAGATATCTGCTATATAATATTGTTCTTATAATTAACAGTAGGTTTTTGTACACTTAAATTTTTGTTTTGAGGGGAGAGCTTGTGTTGTGTTCTTTTAAGAATAAAATTAAACTGTAAAGAAAGAATGTGATAATATTCTGTATTTTGAAACAGTGTCTTTCAAGAAGTAATTAAGTTAAAATGATGTAATTGGATGGAACCTAATCCAATATGACTGGTGTCCTTAAAGAAGAGGAGATTAGGACATAGACAGAAGTAAGGTGCCAGAAGACTGCGGAAGGAACCTACTCTGCTGGCACCTTGATCTTGGATTTCTAACCTCCAGAGCTGTGAAAAAATAAATTTATTTTGTTCCAGTCACCTAGTCCATGGTGTTTTATTTCAAGAGCCCTAACAAACTAATACACTCACTTTATTTCTATTCACCCCACTAGGATAGTGCCCTACCTCTGGTACATATTCACTAAAATTTAATTTTAATCAAGCTCGTAGTTGCTGAAATTTTATCAACATCCTTTTGTAAATCTAAAATACTTGTACCCTTACTATTATGGTTTAAAAAATATTAAAATAAATGCAAAAGACTAATCATCTTAATCTAATAAAGTTTCTTTTAAAATTTATTTTACAAATACCAACATTAATTTGACATATCTTTTTGTTTGTTTTTCTCATTAATCCAAATGCTAGTGAAACCAGATTTTTATGGACTCCATAGGTGGAAAATGTCTCTGAAATGTTATTAATGGCTAAGTGAGCAGTCTTCTCAAGAGTCCCTTAAATGATGAACACCTGTCTCATCATTAGCTTTACAGGTTCTCATTATGAAGGGTATCAGCAAAATGATAATTGGTGGCATTCTTATCATACCATTGAACTAGTGGGAATTCCATAGTAATGAGTAATTGACATTTACTATGTCCTAAGATACTTGGTCTTAATGAACAGAGGCATAAGATACATGACAGCATTTATCCCTGATGTCGAAATTACTTTGTTGATTATGATTTAGGTAACTAACACTAAAAATATATGTTATTAAATTGATACTTTGAATTATAGCTACAAAACCAAAAGAGGAATGGAGAATATACCTAAAAACATTATTGCCAACTTGCCAGAGTAGTGTATAGAGGTAGCTATGGCCACTTACTGAAACAGAAAAGCATTTTTTATCTTTGTTGTATTCTTTATTTATTTCAATTGTGTATCTTCTCATTCCTAAACCAGGTTGATATGTGGATCATGAAATTTCACTATTCTCATTTATATTGATTATTTTTTTCCAGTGGGTGATTTAGGTATTTACATCAATAGTTTAATTTCCTTATTTATATGCATTTCTTCAACAAGTATTTGCTAACTGTAGAATGAGCATTAGAAAAAATAAAGCAATCTTGGCAACTTTTCAAATCTATTCCTCCACACTGAAATAACCTCTGAAGATGAGGGAGGAACATTCAAGACACAAATAAAGTAATGCAAACTTGTGTTGGGCATCCTCCTATTCTCTATTTAATCATCTGCAGTGCAATTTTCACTCTAGATCCCAATGATGTCAGCAGCCACATGGCTGCACAGTACCTCCCAGTACTAATTCCCCATCTGGACCTATAATGTACATATTATACTGTAGACCTGTACTGTCCAATATAAGAACCACTTGCCACATCTGACAATTTAAATTTAAATGAGTTAACATTAAATAGTATTAAAAATAAAATTCCTCATTAACATTAACCATACTTTAGTGCTCAATAGCCATATGTGGCAAGTGGCTTCCATATTGAAAAATGCAGATATGAGCATTTCCAATCCACAAAAAGCTGTTTGTAAAGCACTGATCTACAAAATCATTATTCTATCTCTAATCAAAATTCAGCAGGCCTCTTTCTTAGCCTCTTCATACCCTATTTCTCTGTTTTATATAGTATCTAATGGAATATTTGTGCTTAGATATTAATTATTTAAAGTTCTAATGTTAACTTCTCTGGAGAACTTTGGTACAACTGTGGTACATAGAAATTAAATAGTAATTTAAATAAACTAAATTTTATTGTAGAAAATTACCTATGTGTAATAAGAACTGTCAGTTTAACAGTTAATTTTTACTATTTCTAACAATGCCAAAAAAATAAGAATCTGAGAAAATCATGAATCGTATTTTTTAAAATGATAAAAAGAAAATCAGAATATATACTTTTTATAATAAATTAACCAGAAAGTAGGTAGAGGACAGATGAAAGGGCAGAATTTCTTAAAAACATCATGTCTCTGTATTTGGGAAAATGAAAAACCATAAAACCATAAACTAAATGTTTAAAATGTTGATAATAGTAACTGAATCTAGGAAAGTATAAAACACAGAATGTTTTATTAATATATCATGTACTCTGGGTTCTTGTTTATCAACTATGTATGAATTACTGTCATAAAACTGGGTACTTCAGATGACAAGATTGCTTATATGTTTTTATATTTCCCATTTGACTTAAGATAGACATTTAAAACAACTGGATAAAATATTTTTTTAGCATTTCCATTTCTGATTTTCTTAATTCCATGAGCATAACTATTAGGCATATTAATGATATATTGATAGTGGTATATAACTATAAGGCATGGTCTTTGCCACCTAGGAACTTACTAAAATGCAGGGAATGCCAAGAACAGCCAATAACAAAAAAAGGTGGAAAGGATTAAGAAGTACAAATTACCAGTTATAAAAATAGTCATGGAGATGTAAGTACAGCATAAGGAATATAGTCAATAATATTGTAATAACTATGTATGGTGCCAGATGGTTACTAGACTTATCAGGATGATCACTTCTTAAGGTATATAAATATCAATTACTACATTTTATACCTAAACTAATTTAATATTGTATGTCAACTATTGTTGAAAAAATAAATTTAAGAAAAAAAGTGTCCTGAAAAAAGCTTCCCAATACAATAAATATAGAAGACATTTCCAAACATGCCAAAAATTACTTCAACTATGTGACTGAAAATGGAAATGGTGACAGTTTGGCCACAAATAGGATAGATGTAATATCACCTTAGATGATTTTTTTTTTAAGAATAAGGCATAATCTCAACTTTTACTTATATTTTTCTCTGGTATCTATAATAGAGAGTTTAGATATCAAGTTCCACTGGTCTTATAATATTTATGTTTGATTTCCAGCTTGTTTTTCACCTCTGGCTGAATAATCTTGGCCTGGTTACTCATTTTCTCATCTATAAAATGTAGATAATAGTAATTATCACATTCCTTTGTTGTAGAGATTAAATGTAATTCAGGAAGTGTACCTACAATAGTTCATAGTAGGTTCTCTATAAATAGTGGATAATATTATTATAACAATTGTTAATAAGGTAAATAATGGAATAGAACTTTTCAAAGTAGGACTTAATGAATTGTTACATTAAAGATCTATTAATTGTCAAAGCTTCCCCATAATCTATTTTTATAGCATTAAACATATTCATATTGATTTAATGATTAACTGATTTATTAGCTCATTCATTTATTCTTCCAATAATAATTTAATCCATTCATTCTCGTTTTGAAATAATTAAGATATTATGGGGGAAATTAATTTTGCATAGAGTTTTAGGGTTGAATTAACAAAGAGTTTACAACATAAGCACTCTCTTTTTTCTCACTGATTAAGAACAAAAGAGCATGTAGCTCTGGCTGCTACTTCTGGACAAATAGAGTAAAGCTGACCTAAGAATTACAGCAAAACTAAGAAAGAAAAGTTAAAAATTGCAAGTGACAAAACCAGGACAAGATCAAATTAGTTGAGCCAGGATGAAGCCTCAGTTGAAGGAAGATCAGTGATACGAACCAAGGTACCCCTGCTTTGTAGCCCCTTCTTTGATATCTTAACTCTTGACAAATAATCTTTACAGATGTGTGACTCTAAATCCTTCCTCATGCTTTTGGTAACTACTTCATCTTTGCATCCTTTCTGCCCCAGATCCTGTAGCTGATTTCGTTGTTTCTAATGTCTAGGTTCCCTTTCTTCTTTGACTTCAAAAATCTTCTATCAAGTTTGGAACAGGTCCTATGTAATAAATTCTCTTTAACTTCTTAGAGTGGTTCTGTTTTTCTACTGGATTCTGATTGATTCTGAGCTCTTACAATGAAAAGATTATAGTCTCTTCAAACTAAACACTCTCAGTGTTTTCTTCTTATTTGTAAAATATTTATTATAATTATTTTAAATTTATTTTTATTTAAGTATAGTTGATATACAATCTTATATTGGTTATATTAGTTTCAGGTATACAGTATAGTGATTTGACATTTTTACACCTTACAATGTGATCAATCACATCACTAATTCTAGTAATCATCTGTCACTGTGTAGACTTATCTTAATATTAATGACTATATTCCCCTTTCCCATTTCAACCATTACCCACTCCTTCCCTTCTGGTAAATATCCCTTTGGTCTCTGTTTCTATGATTCTGTTTTTGTTTTGTTTGTTTAATTTTGCTTTTAGATTCCACATCTAAGTGAAACCATTCAGTATTTGTGTTTATCTGTCTGATTTATTTCACTTAGCATTATACCATCTAGATCTATCCATGTTGTTGCAAATGGCAAGATTTTCATTCTTTTTTATTCTTGCAAAAAATGTTCCATTGTGTGTATGTATATACACACAATGCAATATTATGTATATACATACCACATCTTTATCCATTCATCTATTAATGGACACCTAGGTTGCTTCCATATCTTGGTGATTTTAAATAATGCTTCAATAAACATAAGGACGCATATATCCTTTCAAATTAGTGCTTTTGTTTTCTTTGGATAAATACCCTTAAGTGGAATTGGTGGGTCACATGATATATCTATTTTTATTTTTTGAAGAATCTCCATACTGTTTCTTATATGGGCTGCCTCAGTTTGGAGTCCCACCAAGAGTGCAAAATTGTTCCCTTTTATCCATATCCTGACCAACAGATGTTATTTGTTGACTTTTTGATAACAGCATTTCTGACTGGTGTAAAGTGGTATCTCATTGTGGTTTTGATTTACCTTTCCCTGATAATTAGTGACGTTGAGCATCTGTTCATATCTGTTGGCTGTCTGTATATCTTCTTTGGAGAAATGTCTTTTCATGTTCTCTGCTCATTTTCAATTGGATTGTTTATATTTTTTTGTTATTGAGTTATGTGAATTTCTTATATATTTTGGATATCAGCACCTCATTTGATATGTCATTTGCTAGTATATTCTCCCATTCAGTAGGTTGCCTTCTTATCTTGAAGGTTTCCTTCACTGTGCAGAAGCTTTTTAGTCTGATATGGTCCCAATTTGTTTATTTTCACTTTTATTCTCTTGCTCAAGGGGATGTATCCAAAAAGTATTACTAAGACGGATGTCAAATAATTTAATTCCTATGTTTTTTTTTTCTAGTGGTTTTATGGTTTTAGGCCTTACATTTAAGTCTTTAACACATTTTGGGTTTATTTTTATATATGGTATGAGAGTGGTCCAGTTTCTTTTTCCTTTTTTCTTTTGCATGTATATGTCCAGTTTTTGCAGCACTATCTGTTGAAGAGACTGCCATTGCTCCAATGTATATTTGTGATTCCTTTATTTTGGTTAATTGACCATATAAGCAAGGGTTTATTTCTGGGCTTTCTATTCTATTCCATTGATCTATGTGTGTGTTTTTGTTCCAGTATTATAGTGTTTTGATTATTACAGCTTTGTAATATAATTTAAGATCAAGGAGTGTGATACCTTCAGCTTTATTCTTCTCTCTGCTTTGGCTATTTGGGGTCTTTTGTTGTTCCATATAAATTTTAGGATTATTTGTTCTAGTTCTCACTGTATTTACTGGGAAGAAAACAAGAACTTTGTGCTTTGCTGTGCTTCCTGTGTTATTAGATGCCATTTGTCCAAATATGAATCTATGGTAGTGTCTACATATTTGTCACGTTCTTTATAAGTAGAATTGGATTCCTGGAGAAGATTGGCTTTAGGAAGTCAAATATAAAAAGATGGTGATTCTTTGGGAAAATCAAGTCATAGTCACTGGTGGTGCAGAGTATTAAGGCAACAATGGTGCTAGAGAGAGCACAATTTTAGTAGCTTTCTAGCTGTACTTCTTTCTCCAGGGGCTAATAATTATGCAATGTTTAATATGAGTCTATACAAGTCATTCAGAGAAACAAACAAAATAAAACCCCAGAAAACAGCTCTACTTGTTTATTTCTGAGTTTTTATTTTCAAATAATATTTCTTGATAGAATAAATTTTGTAAAGAGAGCCATCTATATTTTTTGATTATTCTCAGAACATATTTTCATATCCAAAGCAATAAAAAATAGAAAGCAGGAGCTCAACCATAAAATATGCAATAAAAAAAGAAAGGCATGAAGGAGATAAAAAGAGCTTTGATGCCTCTCATGTTTGATTCATTTGGATGAAGTAATGCTTTATCCAACAGGGTAAATAATCTCTGATTCTTCTCTAGGCAGAGATGAGATTTATGGTTTGAACCTGCTTGGTGGATGTCATTGGTAGTATTTTGACTTGAGGCTTCTGATAACAGCAATTTGACCTTTGTTGTAAGTAATTCCAGCTGTACTCTAAGGCTGCTATGGCAGTGCCTTGAAAAAGTGAAAAATGACTTCTGATAATTAACCCCAAAATATGCTATGCCTCTGTTCTCTGTTCCAGATTAAACTAAATTTTATAGATGGTGACATAGATCGATTTGTATTTGGTCTTGTTCGAAGGCTCTCATTACCTTTGCATCAAAGGTAAAGTGAGAAATCATGTAGTCTTGTTGATACTTAATTCAAGACAATGGGACATTTTATGTTCAGTGGTAAGGAGGGCATTAAAAAAAAATCAAGGTGGAAAGGTCTGCCAGTTTGATAGATAGCCTAGTAACCAGGTTTTAAAATGAAAGCTTGAAGGCTGGATACGTTTATCCTGGAAATACAGGAGAAAGAAAAAAGTAGACATTTTCTGTCTTTTCATGTAGAAGAGATGCTGGTTATTCTGCATAGTCTCACAAGAAAAAGGTATAATTTTCAGGGCAATAGACTTAAAATAAAGACAATTTTCCTAATAAACTGAAATATCAGAATTCATGGACAAAATACTTCGTGTTATAAGAAACTTAGTTTCTTAACATTACAAAATTTTAACAGAGAACATAATACATTTCAGGAACACTTTAATTTTTTAAAGTCAAAAACATAAAATATCCAAAATAAAATTCTTGATATTTTTCTCCTCTTATTTATCCCAATCCACTCCTCTTACCTTCCTCATATCAATAAATATACCTCTATCTTTATGAATCTAGTTAAATTGTCATCTCATTTATATTGTCTGCTTGTATAGGCCTCAAAGTAAGAATAATTTTTATATTCTTAATAGTTGAAAAAATTTAAAGAATACTTTATGATACTTAAAAATTACATGAAATTCAAATTTTAATGTCTACAAGTAAAGTTTTATTGCAATCCAGCCAAGCACATTCATTTGTGTTTTGTCTGTGGATGCCTGCTTGCTATAATGGCAGAACTGTGTAGTTGTGACAGTGATTGCATAACCACAAAATCTAAAATATTTATCTTCTGACCATCTATGAGAAAAGTTTGCTGATCTCTTATTAATACCATTCAATCAACCCCTTTATTTCTACCTTTGCATACAATAAGTCATTCTTCACAGGGCTAACAAAGTAATCTTTCAAAAATTTAGGTCAGGTTATTTTACTCTCTTGTTTTAAATCCTCCAGTGAGTTTCTGCTAAATTTAGATTAAATTTAATACTTCTTGTCGTGGTTATAGGCCTTATATTATGAGATCTTGCATGCCGAGAGATTTGCCTCTTATCATACCACTCACTTCCTCATCTACCAAAGTTCTATCAGTCTCCCTATCTCTATCATGTTACACTTTTTATGGAAAATTTATATTTATTATTATTATTGCCTCACCCTCACATTGGAATTAAAGTTTGCTCAAACAGATAAGCAATATTATTTAAAATAGTGTATATTTCTAGTGTCTGCAACAGCTGCTGATATTTTATAATTGTTAAATAAATGATCTTATATTACTATTTGTAAGGCCCTGAATCAGCTACTGTGGTATGGCAATGTAGGAAATGAATATGTAAAGATAAATATCTCAAGGAATCTGAAGTTTATCTGAAAAAAAGATGTGCCTGCCAACCTTTAAAATTAGTAAGCCAAGTAATAGAGAAGCAACACAGCTTGAGGTATAAGACCTCTGGAGTTGGATTGCCAAAGTTTGATACCCAGTGGCACCAACTATAAGCTTTGTGACATAGGACAATTGGTCTGACTTCTTTGTGCTCATTTCTTTAATCTGCATAATTGAGAAAAATATCTTTTTTGTGAATTGTTTGGGGATTAATTGTGATTTATACGTACAAATAATTTAATATCTGGCACATAGGAGAAAACTGAATCAATGTCTGTTGAGTAAGAAGTTGAGTCACTAGGACTTTGTTTTGAGTGCCTGGCCCAGGAAACCTTACCTATACTAAACACTTGTCATATGCTTAAAGATTCTGGAGAAGATTTTTGATAAAGATACGTTATGATTAACCTTGTTTTTATGACTATGAACATGTCGCAAAGAACAGTTGAGAAAGAAATAACACAGTTAAAGGCAGGCAGCCTCCTGAATTTATTCAGAGAAGAGGTGATAAGAAAATGGAAGTGGGATGGGAAAGGACAAGGCAGAAGAGCAGAGGACTTTAGAGTTGAGATTAGTCACATGTGAATTTGAATCATGGATTTGACTTTCCCTAAGTTTGTGATCAGAGGTAAGTGTTCTCCAAATCTTCTCAATTTCTCACTTCAGCTATCTTCTCTACAGTGTGCCATTGTGAGGATTAAATCCTATAGTACGCAGAAAATGCTTAGTACAGTTCTGATACAAAATAAATGCCAATATTGGTGGTATTGGTGGGGGTAGTTGATAGTATCTTTATCATTAGTATCTTTTTCTTATCATATGAAAGTTTTTGGAGACATAGTTGAAAGGAATTGGCAAATTATTAGAGACAGAGTGTCATGGAGGAAGACATATAGAAATTGGCTTTAAAATTTCTAGACTTCGTAAGCAGAAGTGATATTGTTAATCAAGGTAAGAACCAAGAGGCAGAAATGGTTTTTAAAAAGGCATACATAAAACCATATCTTGAAATCGAGAATAGAAATTGGGCCAGTAGATAAAATTTTGAGATTTCTTTCTTGGGCAAAAATTTGTTGTATTAAATGAGCTATCTCAGCATAAAAGAGTAGGATAAGAGAAAAGAACAGGATTTCAAGGGACGGATCATACTGAAGAAGTGGTCAGGAAAGAAAGGAGGAGTGGAGAGCACTAGGAAGAAAGGTTAGAGAGGTAAGAGAGAGAGGAAGCAGTGTTACAAAAGCCAAGAAGACATTGTGGAAAGAGAGTGTGGTCAACAAATCAGAGGATGAGCTGGAGGAGGGGGGCATCTGTGAGATTTAAGGATTTAGCAGGTTGTTATGGACATCTGAGAGTATACTTAGTGAAGTGTAGGTGTGGAAAGTCAAGTCCACTAAGAAAAAAAGAGTTTGTAAATTGCTGCCTATTGGGAAAGAAGTATTTACACATTTATCAACTTTTAATATAATTATGAAAGAATTGTAGGTTAATAGTTGTAGACCCAATAAGCTTCAACTTTTCAATGTATGCCCATTGAGATTCTTTTGGAAATGAGGTGTGATTGAAGATTCAATTAGCAGATTTATAAGATTTTCTGAGTCTAAGTATTCTGAAAATGAATTGGACTGTGGTGAGAGGGTGATGCAGAATAAAATTTCATCTTCATTAATTATTAGCCAGATAACTTTATAACTTGCCTAACCAAATGAGTACTTTTCTTCATCTGTAAATTGAATGCATACCACTTCCCTCTTGATGTGCATGAAAATGAAATATATCACATTTTTGAGTGCTGGCCTAATGCTGGTCAACCAGTATGTGGTCCTTTCTCTCTACCTCTTAATATTCTCAGGAGGTCCACTACCTAGGTACATACTTTAAAAATAAAATCAAATCATTTAGACTGAAATCAAGCCTGTATAGGCCAAGACTCACTAGAAAGAAAGATTTCGATTAATGTTTCAATTTCTACTAATGACACAACTCTTTTCCAGTCACTCAGCCTCAAATGTCAGTCAGCTTTGATTTTTCTTCTTTTCTTCCCCAGAAAAATCAATTATCTAATTTGTAATTGTTCATAACATGGTTTTGGAGTTAAAAATTATATATTCAAATTTCATCTCCACTTATCACTAAATATGAGAATTTGGGCAAGTTACTTAATCTCTCAGTATCTTCATTTCCTCATATATAAGGTATAGATAACATTACTATTTATGATTACAGTGTAGTGACAATTAAATAAAATAATCCATGTGTAGTTCTTAGCTCAGCTCCTGACACATAGTAAAGGTTCAATAAATGTTAGTTATCATGTAAATATTAGTATCAGCACAATGTTAGGGTTTTATATGATATCTTGCTCCTTATGCTCTTCTGTACTCAGTTATAACTGCTTAGACTTTTATAATAACCTGCTAGACTTATATCCATCCCTAATGTCACCCTTCCCAGCTGATCCCATAACTTGCTATAGTCTCTGAAGCATTGCTCTATTGATATCATTATGCTATTTACTACATTTAGTTTCTTGTAAGATTGTACAAAATTTTTGAGTAAGATGTGTACCAAATTTTTGAGTAGCATTTCTTGTCCTCCTCTATAGTTCTTGTTCTATTTTAATTTTTTTCTACCATCCTTTTTTGCCTCTGATGCTGACACTCACTGAACCAACCTCCTGTGAGAATTGCCAAGTCTATGCTACAGATGAGGTTTCCTTCACCTGAAATTCACTACTTCATGTACAATGTTAACTATAACAAATATTACTACCTCAAAAGACTCCCTGGGATGTGTACAGGAGGTAAATTTTTCCTCTTCTGCACGAACACATTTAACACTTTATCTGAACTTCAAAGGGCACTTTCTGTTTCATGTTTGTTTATTTTTTGCACAAGTCCCCTTCATACGAGACAATTATCTCCTTCACAACATATCTTGATGTTGATTATATCCCTTCTAACATATGTTTACCACTGACTCCTCCTGAGGCAAAAATATTCTATGTTGGTTATGGAACCTCTTTTAAGCTGGATCTATAAAATGTGTCACATAGCATTAAAAAGTAATTTAGAATAAAACAAAAAAAAACGAATTAATTTTCTACTGTTATACAAGAAAAAAATCAGAAAATGTCTACTTCAAGAAGTCTTCATCGTCATAAAATATGGGTTTTGAAAGACTAAACTTACTAGATATATAGATTTCCTATATTAACTTAAGGTAACTAACTACATATGCCTTGTAGTATGCTATTGTCTAATATAATAAGCTGCTCAGGTGAGCTTTTTATTAAGACACTGAAATAAATAGTGACTTTGTCTTCTGTTACTAGGTAATGTCTTTACAATATATTACTTTACTACATAGTAGTGAGTGTGATATAAATCAGCATTGTACACTCATTTTAAGCTACTATCTCATAATACCTAAAGAACAAAATAGAAGTGAGCCTGTTCTCATGTGGAATTATTTTAGAAGGACAAACTCCATGTGTTTTTATTTTATTATTTTTTAAATTTTAAATCAAATTTTGTATTGCCGAGGACAATAGTTACTTTCACTCTTGTCTTTGTGACTGAAACTATATTAAGAGAACATTAGAAAAGAAATACAATCATTTCAAGATAATTCACATTTTAATGGCTCTAGTAAATACTATATTGATAGCTCATTTAAATTGATTTGCACACTTGAAAACATTTTTAAATGAGAAAGAAGTGTTTGATTTTGAATATTGAGAAGAATGCTTTATGTAGGAGCAAATGATTCTTTATATTGATAAGCATGTATTCATTTGAAAAAAATAATTGATTTAAAGAAATTATTAAAAATTTTAAATAAAAATACATTTTAAAACGTTGAGGACTATATATTGTTTACCTTTTAAAATTTTATTCTATTTAAACTGAATTAACTAACTACTGAATAATTTTGAAAACATATAAAATACAGTGCGTGGACATTATTATATTTATTAGACAGCAAAGTCAGATTTTTTTAAATATAGAAAAATATATGCAAGCATATTTTATTTTCTAACGATTAATCCTGTAAGGCTTTGTGTTAAAAAGTGTTAAAAATAGTTTATTCTTGTGTCTTAATGAAAAGAGAGAAAGTTTCCCTGATATGCAGTTTATACTTGCTTTTCTTTTGTCTAATCAGGCAAACGATTTTAATTAACTCAGGCAGTCGCCTTTATGGTGTCTGTGTCCTTTAGGGACTCTTTCATTATGGATGCAAATGTGTTCCTGAAATAATGAGAATGTCATTATCCTCTTTTATTCATTTAGGTGGTCAGAAAGAGAACAAAAAATCATTTGATAGTGAGGTAATTCTTTTAATATACAGTAAGGGCATTAACTTTGGTATTTCTGGGTCTCATTTTCTTCCTCATTCTCAAAAAATGCTTCCCTGTGCAAGACAGTAAAGTGATGAAGGCAGGGAAGCCAAAAAAAGCTTAACGCAACATCTTTATATTTTACATTGTCAAATCATAGATTGGGGTTTTTCTTTATTGCATTTCACAGAGAATAAGTATCTGTCAGTCTAACCATGTAAGTTACATAAGGTATAAAAGAATAGTGTAAAAAATTAAGAGCCATAATAAAGCATATGATTTTTAAATTCTAATTATACTTATAATTATAAGATTTGAATCACCCTATTACCATATTCTTAGAAAAAGACACCCACAATGTAGATGAAGTCTAGTATACCGACTTCACTAAGAAATCTGTCCCACTAACTGAGAATTCTTGGAAGAAATATTTGGTACACTACAGATCTTTATCATATAAAGCTGCCCCAATATAATGCTTCATATTGTATTTATTCACTAAAATTTCCTCATGTGCCATAAGGGGAAAACAAATGTAGAAGCTAGTCAAATAGAGCTCACATTATCATAATAATCTGAATAATGAGTGTATGAAGTATAAAAGTATTTAAGCATAAGAAGCAAAGTGTACAAAGGTACATAAACTGAAAAGAGCATTATCCATTTGGGAATTTTTACTAGATTATTGAAACCTAGATATCAATTGGTGACGATGCTGCCTAATAGAGGTCATGGAGTACCTGCAAGAAGACCTTTGATTTTTGTTTCTACAATGGGAAAACATCAAATGTTTAAAAAATAAATGTTAAAAAATAAAAGTTTCAATATTTCCCCAATTGCTTTCTTCTCAACATACCTAATACAATCATTGAAATTAAACATATCACAAACCAAACATATCCTCTAGTTCTAAATACTGGCCTCTGTCCTTTATCCTTTACCTCATTTCTCAAATCTGAATTGCTGTAGTGGGTATCAGTTGATCTCTATGACTAGTCTTGAAAACAGCAAGCTATTCTTCATGATGCAGCGAGACTGGTTTTCCTAAAGCACGATGGTTTCATAGCTCATCAGCATCCTTCACATCAAATCTGATTGTTTTTGTATTTTCAGAAGCCTTCAGAATCTGTCCCTATTTAAGCTTTGAAGCCTTATGAGCTTCCATTCTCCCACAGACTGTAGATATTGTCTACCTGAATCTCTCAAACTTTATTAAGCACCATTGGTTCTATTAGCCCTCCATGCCCTTACATGCACATGTGGTATTTACTCCCTGGTGAGTTTTTTTTACCCATGAAAAACTCTTTTCTTTGAAGACTCAGCTCAAATATTATCTCCTATGTGAAATTTTTTATGGCATCCAAAGTTAGAGCTGGTCTCTCTCTACCTAGAGGCCCCATAGTATTTATATTTTTCCTAAATTTTAGTATAACCATATTACGTTGATGTTTATACATCTGTCTATCCCAACCAGGGTACAAACTTCAAGGCTATAGACATCATTCTCTCTGGTTTCCCGAGTCCTTGGTATTGTACCTGGCTCCTACCAGATGCTGAATAAATGTAAATAAAATATACAGCACATAGAAATAAACATTTACCTGTATTTTCAATTGCACCTTTAAACAACTACGTGAAGTGTTATTATGATAGGTGTAGAAACTGAGGCTCAGAGACAATATCAGATTCACCCCTTGTTACTTTGCGAATGATTAAGCTGGAAATTAAAATCAGGCCTTCTTACAACAAATCCTAAGTTCTTCCAATTTTAATATAGTTTTCTTTGTAAACCAACAATGTTCATCAGGATGTTTAATGTACATATGAATTTATTTTTCTAAAAGAGAATATCATTTTAGGGGTAAAAAATGAGTTAATTTTTCATGATCTGACACTGAACCCTCAATCTTTGAGGAGCAAAGATGAAACTGAATAATAGCCAAAAAGAATGAAAATCTTTTGCTGAATTTATATATCACATGCTTATTTTCAACAAGTCATATCTAAGGTGAATTAGGACTGTATTGCTACTTGAGGTTGTCATTTTTCTATCAAAAGAACGATCTTGTCAAATTACATGAAATTAATTCGCACCTTCCCGTCAAATGTGCTGTGGTACCGAGAGAGAAAATTGTTTCTTTTCCAGGTGTGTTTTTATTTGATAATTACAGTACAATGAAAGGACACTTCTGGTCAGATATCATCACTGTCCATCTTTATGAAAGGGATCAGTCAGAATCTCTCTCTTCTTTGAAATAGTTACCCAGGTCCGGTACACTGAGTTGGCTTTTGGTGTGGGACAGCATTTTTTGTTATGTTCCTTCAACTTGATGGGTTATAAATTTTAAGAAAAAGAAGTCTTTGAAACACAAACAGAAAATTAGCATTGACCATATGTCTCTGTTGCTTAATGATGCTTTGTTTAGAGGGAAAAGGGAGAGAAAAGCTTTTGACAGATCTCTGTCTTTTGGTATAATGACACCTCTGGTTAATTGCATTATAAAAATCAGTTAAGTCTAACGAATAGAAAAGGAAAATCCCCCAGTTTTGGCAGCATCATAAAGCATACTAGTTAAGTTCATAGGTTAAAATCGTAGTTTCTAAGACATAAACCTATGAAGATTTAACATATAGCCCAGTCATTCTCAACTTTATGTCAAAGATTTAAATGCTGATTTAAAAAGTTTTCTAAATAAAGAGAGGAGAGAAACAGCAACAATAAAATGAACCAGAAGCCAAAAGATGTGCCAGAGAAGAGTTGTCATAGCAGAAAATGTGGAAAGTCAAATCGCTAGGTCAAAGTGATGGGGATCTTAGTGAATGTTTAAACTGATATCATAAGATTTTTGAAGATGATGCATATCCTTGCAAAGATGCATATCCGTTTTCTATCCTTTATTTAACTTAAGCCATTCTAGTGGTTTTAGCTGTTATGATTATAAAATATTACATTGAAATTTAGAAGCACGAATTTCCCCAATAGTGATAAATTCTTCCTAAAAGTATTTGATCCTTCAGAAACTTTATTTTGTTGTTATTGGGATTTACAAGCAAGAAAATAAAAGGTAAAGTTAGTTTGAAGTAATGTACTGATAAAAAGTACCATAGTGATGATAAAACAAACAATACGGCCATGGTATATAGCATCTTATAGGGGGATAAAAAAACACTAATTAAAATGAATGATTCAATAATTATGGGCATAATATGCATGATAACTACCTTTCCTTTTGTAATAAAAGCCTTCCAAAGGCACCTGGTAAATCCAAACTAATAAAACAACACACGGTTACAGAACTATATATTTGAACAAAAAATAAAAATAAAATTTCTTAAGAATGTGATGAATTAAAAAGCATATATTTGTACTTTGCATTTTTTCTCCTCAAAAAGAGCACTTTAGTGAAGTGATTTTCAAAAAGGTTTTAACTAAGGAAAAATAAAAAATATCAGGAATTTAATTCAAACAAAGAATCACTTCCATTTCATTTGATGCTTCCCAACTTTTCTGTGATTTAAAAGCATATTGATCTGGCATTCGTCTGCAACAAATTCCAGTCATTTCAGTAATCTGACTTTGTTATTGAACTTATCCACTGGTAAATATCTAAAATACAGCTCTCCTAATGCAATTCCCTTGATGAACCATTCTTATTCTAACTATTTGGCTGTGGGATATTAAGAATCTGCGGTAATGAAAAATGGAAAATGCAAGTGTAGAGAGTCATTTGATGTTGAGTGTAGATAGTATCTATGTGAATATTGGACTGACCATTTTTTTTTAACCATCTGAAACAGCTGATTCAATTGGTAGAATTGATAGTGTGGTAATTGGAAGAAACCAGCTCAATACAGTAAGTGTGGTTATTCTACCTGCTATTTTTATTTATTTTATTTTATTATTTTATTTTATTTCATTTTTATTTGAATGTAAGGACAAAATTATTTAGTTTTATGGCACACTGTGAATGAATAAAACTTAAACAGATTATAATAGGTAATGTTATAGAAAACATATTGGGAATAAACAGGTAAATGCTAATTGTCAGTTCCTTGCAGAGCTATGATATGACCTGTTACCATGAATAATTGGGCTTACCTGTCCAGGACTTAGAGCAGTTGGCTCTTACTTTACTAGCTACTTTGGATGGACAGTGGGGGAGGGAAGAAAAGAAAGCAAATCAAAAAGAAAATGACCAGGATTAGGAATCCAATGGGGAGTAGTAAAACATAGCAATAGGCAGATGCTAGGTCTTTTAACCTATTTTTAAATATTATCTCCAAATATTCAGACCCCTGTCACCAATGTCACCTATGTTCTTGGACTTGGTCTATTAATACTTTTCCTCCTTTGTAGTGGAGTCAGGAAAGGGAGTGAAGCACCGAACTAACAATCCTTAGAAGTAAGAGTGAGACACAGTGTTGACCTCTATTGCCTCTATTGTCTTTCATTTGCTTCTAAATAAACTGTAAATCCTTTGTTCTTAATTTACAGATTTGAAATTCATGAGTTTTGCAACATCTTCACATCAGGACAAATAACCCCCCTGCTGTTGATGTAACTTGCATTATTTATATCTTTCAAAATTAGAATTGCATCATTGCCTCCTTTGCAATTACCATGTAGTCAAGCCTTTCACCTCACTGAAAAGTCTTTAATTTTTTTTTTTTTTTTGATTCTTACGCATTTCTACTCTTCTAATGAGCCTATTTGAATAGCTTGGGAGGCTACGGTGATCTATTCATCTATATAATAGTTTCAAAGTAGAACTACATTAGATAATGTTTAAAATTAAACTGAAAATGTTGCTTACATCTGATTTATGTTTAAAAAATTGACTGACATTTCAAAACAAATATCAATACCTAAGAGGAAATCATTATTTAATTCTGAGTTTGTTACTCTCTTTATTATGTTTCCATAAAGACTTGTGTTTCTACCCTAAAAATTATTATATTTTTAAAAATTTCTTATTTGTGAAGGTCTTTCTAATTGGACAATGAGCTCCTTGAAGGGTTAGATATATCTTATTTGCCTGTTATTCCCCATGTGTAGTATATTACTTGAAATGTACTGTTTAGTCAATAAATGGTTGTGGGCTTATTTAGCAAATTTTGGAATACCAAAGCAGATAAATATCATTTATTGCATACAGAAAATAGCAGTGAGATGCTATTTCAGAAATGAATTAGATCTACCTTAGTAATTTTCACCTGCAAATAACATCCCTGAAATATAAACATAGGACCTCTTCTTAATACTAACATTGAGTGACAGCTCATTTAAAACTTACTCTACTGTAGTTAGTTTATTATTTATTTTACCAAGATCATTTTCCCTTCGTATGCAACATTAAAGAATGAGTCTAAATTATCCTTTCCTTGAGAGTCCTTCAAATATTTGAAGACAGCCATAATTCCTCCTTTATCTCTGCTTTAGGCTAATATCCTTAGTTTTTTTCCTATTATAAAATGATTTGTAGACCCCTTTCTACTACATTCTTTCTTCAGTGATTAATTAACTTAGGAAAAAAATAGGAAATGAGAAATAATGTAGAACTTTCCAATGGTCTCTATACTCTTTCTTCATTTTTCTTATTTAAGAATATGTATGAGTGAAAATGTGAAGTTCTCTTTTCTGCCTTTTAATCTCACTTCTTGGAGGTAACCACAGTGAACAATTGAGTTGGATTCTTCTATAACATCATCTTTGCTTATTCAAATACACTTAAACACACACACACACACACACACACACACACACACACAAGGAATGCATTTGGAATTTTGTTCTATCTCAAAGAAAAAAAAACAAAACTTGTTATAATATTGCTATGCCATTTTTTCCTCCATGAATTGTGAGTCATGTTCTTTTTTGGTTACAGTCTAACTTGTCAGTGAATCTCTTGAAATATTGCACTCAGGACTAAATGTAAATTCAGAGATAATTAATTTTATTACACTTTTACTAGTTACCACATACTGCTGCTAGTATTTAAATGTATACCATTTTGATTTTCAAAATAATATATGAGGTAGTATTTTAATTTTCTATATAAAGAAATATGTTTGGGGAGATTAAATTGCTCAAAATCACACACAGATAGCTGCAAAGCTGTGTATCTATTTGCTTATCTATTTCCCAACTTGATTCAGAAAGTATTTCAGATCTTCTTTAAGGGTCCACAAATCAAGAATACAGCTTGAATGTAAAAAAAAAAAGAACAAGAACAAGGAGAATAATCAAGACTGAGAACATGAAATTATGTAAAAAATGAGCCTAGTAAAAAGTAAATAAAAATTATATACTCATTATAGTCACAGATATGGTATAAATATTCTTATAAATTAATAAGACCAGCTATTAAATTCATAAAGCCAATAAGATAAAAAAATATTTTTTAAATACAGCTAGACTTGGCAGTAAGAATAAAGAATTTTTGCTGTGCCCTTAGAAAAAGGACTCAGAAAATATGTGGAAATGGATATTTTCATAAAAGATATTATAAATTTTATAGGGTTTTTATTTATAGTATATCATGATATAGCCAACATACTGACACCAAAGTCTAGATCAATAAAGGGAATTGTCTAGAAATCCAATAGTTTTATATTTAAAATACTCAGAGCTCCTTTTTTTCTAGATCAATAGTAAAGTTGAGAATATCCAGAAGAATAAATGGATTGCAAATCTTCCAGTAATTTATTCATTTACTCCCTCTCTTTATATATAAATATGTATATATGTATATATATATATATGATATGTAGTAACTTAAGATAATAAGAGATTTGTTGTCTATAGCTAAGTATATGATATATAGTAAGTCAACTTTAAACAATAATAAATAATCATAGGGTAGTGGTTAGAAACCATGTGTCATTTTATCATAGACCTGAGAGTGGAATTGTGATAAATCTAATCTCATTCCAACTTCAGTACTTTTGCTATGCTGTCTGTAAATGGATACTTTCTGCTGCAGACTATGGAGGGATAATTATCTGAATCGATCTGGCAATTATATCTCCATTAATATCGACTAAGTATATTATGAGTGATTAAATGTGCTCAACCCGAATTACTTTTTCCTTGTTTTACTTCTATTATATCTCCAAGATTAAATTTTTTTCCAAGAAAAAAATCCAACATTGATTTTCATTGCAAATTATCAGAGGCCCGGAAACAAGTGACAGCAAACTATCAAAAAATTCTTTAGTAAATGGACATTCCTGGGTCCACACATCTTCACAAAGGAGTATGTCTTACGGTAGTAGGAAATGAACTGCCGCACTCATTCTGCTGCCTAGTTTATTTTTACCAGGAATATAATTGCCAGACTGGCTGTAAAGTCAGAATCCATAAAGTTTCCTACATTAAGAATCTCTGCTGGTGACAGCAGCAGCAGGAAATCTTATGTAAACCAATCCTTCCCTGTGAGGAAATGACATGGCTATTATTGATGGCAACCCCAAATGCTGCAATAGCTATTCTTGGAGAGAAATTGTGGTTTAGACTAGAATTATTTTGCCCCTCTTCAGACAACAGTGGAGTGGCTCATTTCCATCAGATGGTTGGGCACAGAAATTGGAAAGGCAGGAGATATGAAATGTGATAAGAATCTGACTTGTCCTAGAACATGCCTGAAATGAAGGGGTTAGTGGTGGTCAGGGGACTGAAGACATAGGCTTTTTCTCTGTAGGTAGCTACCTGCAGAAATGGTGTGGCCAGCAGGCAAGTAGAGAGAAAAATATGTAATTACTAAAACAGGCTGAACTAAGCACCAAAGCCAAATTCCGGAAATCATTTATAGAATGTAGTCATTCAGATCACGAATTCCTACAAATGAAAGCAGGCAAGGGCAACCTTGCTCTATGTGTAAACAAGTAAATTTCTGAAGTCAAGTTAGTCCTCTACGAAACAGAAATTTTGAAAAAAAATTAATTAAAATTTTTAGTTTACGTATACATTCAACTTCAGAGGCTATATAAACTTTGAGTATGAGAAAGAATAAATGGAACTATTTAGAAATTTTAAACTAAATCATCTACTTTGGATTGTTGTGACTTTTGAAAATGCTTTTAAAAAAGACTTTTCAGTTGATTTGATCAGACGAAAATAGAAGGAAACAAATTGCTATGTAGAAATGTTGACAGAAGTTTTGGATCCTAGTTCTGTTTAGAAGCATTTTTCAATTCTTATTCTGATACAATAGATTTTATAACTGTGCACAAGCCACTTCACTTTCTTGTTCTTCAAATGCAAGTTAGTATTATTCAGCCTCCAAGGGCTACTTTAGGAGCATAAGTCTATAATTCTATAAGGAGCTACCTTTTTTTAATACATAAAGATTTATTTCAACTCGCATCCTCAATTTTATAACTCAAGTAGAAGCTGATAATTTTCTTCAAATTAGGCAGACAGTTGAGATTATTGATTCCCAGTAACACTAGCAGAGAACATGACTTGCTAAACTTTAAGAAATCAAAAAAAAAATGTTGAGGGTACTTTAATCTCCCCAGTGTGAACAATGAAGCTAAAGCATCTTGATTTACTCTGTGGTTCTTTCTTCATCATGCTTTTTAATATTTTCATCTCTAAAGGTACAAATAATCAGTTGAAATATATTGTCTGCATATAATTAAGAAAAATGAGGAACTAGAAATAATAATTTTTTTATTGAACATTTTGGGTTTTTTGTGCTATGAACACCCACGATGATGCTCGTTTTTCTCTTTATTGTCTGGATAATGAAAGATAAACATTTTACAACTCTCTGCCTGCCTTATAATGTCTTTGATATTTACAATGTAGAAATAACTATAATTTTCTTGCAATCAAAAACCGCTATTATTCTTTCCCTTAGAGAAAAATATTGATGTCCAAACTGAGCAACACATGTTCAATATCTAAGTAGTCTGAATAAAGATTATAACATGTCACTTATAAAATTAAGGCATACATGAAAGTATTTTGCAAATTGAGGAGTGCTTATATTTACTTAATAAATTTTCATTTGAAACTCAGATCTCAGTGTATTAATATGTAGAAATCCTTCAAATTATCTCTGGGTTGAGCTGGGTTTTGTGCAAAAAGTTGCTTTATTTCAAAAGATGCAATAGGAAAGATGCAATAGGAAAAGATTTTAGCAAAGATGAGAATTGGAAGTTTTTTTTTTAAGGAAAAATAAGTATGTTTTAGCAATTTAAAATTTATATATTTAGATATTTAACAAGTAGATAATTGGCTAGAAAGTCAACTAGATGGAATATCTAATTTAAGGTAATGAATCCTAACTATAAAATATTTGAGCTTTTTCTTATTAGTAAACCATATACATATAATAAAAAAATCAATGGTCATACTCAAAAAATATTTTAGTGTGAACTTCATGAATAGTACATGAGAAATACACACATAGCTCCCCTTCAAGAGTTTTGTACTAACATGGGCAAGATCTAAAAATGACTGAGTATTAAAAAAGATGTAGAAAAAACTAAGTGCTAAGAGATATAAGCAAATGATTGGAGTTTAAAGGAAGATGAGTATAGTTTTGATTAGGGGAAGCCTCAGTGGAAGAGGGGGCCTGTGAATTAACCCATGGTAAAAAGTGAAATTTTGATAGGCAGAGAGGTTGAGTGTTGTGTTCTACTCAAAAATAGAATACAGAGGTGTGTGAGTACATGACATATCTAGAGAAAAAGTTAAATGTGAATGATCAGTGATTCAGATGAGTGTATAGATGCAGTGGAAGATTGCCACTAGAAAAGTAATTAAGATAAATTCATAGAAAATATTTGAACACCATCAGTGGAATTGAAATTTTATTCCTTAAAATAAAGAGACAAAGGTTTTCCAAAGGGAGTGTTATGATTCAACCTGTATTTTAGAAAAATAATACAGGGGCAGTTTGTATATAAGTATTTAAGACAGTAAATCCAATGACATATTTCAAAAGGGTGAATAAATATTAATGTCAGGTTAATTTTTACAAAAATATCTTTACATATTTTTAAATTTAAGAATGCCTCAGCTTATAAATTTAATATCTTATTGAAACTAATATCTGCATTGTAATTTAAAAGAATATGCTAAAATATTTCTTGGAAAGCTGAATATTGAGATAAAAATTTATAGAAGAGACTTCCAATGCTAAGAAAGCAATAGGAGGTTGCTATAGACTATGTCCCTGTTACACCATAAAATCCATATTAATTGCAAAATTATGTTTTTAAAAGCATTGGATATATGTGGATGCATAGTGAATTGAATGAATGAAAATTCCAGTCATTTCCTTCCCTGTGATCATTTCCAGATCCCAGCTGGTCTGATAATTGGTTTTGCCCATGCAGAGGAATGTTGCAAGGGAAAAAGAAACTAGCAATGGTTGTTTGCTGAGTACATTATGGAAATTTTTGGGTCCCTAAAGGATTCAAAAGGTCAAATTTTAACTATCATACATTTTCTGAAGTCTGGATTATGTAGGATGTGGGGGCTTCCGGAAATAGTACTTGAAATTTCCCATAGTCTTTCATTATTGAGGAAACCTTCAAAAATGCCCCCCCAAATGGGTAACCACCTCTTTAAAATATTTGCCAACTTTGAAAACAGTATGGTAAGCCAAAGAGCAAAGCCCAAAGCCTCTTAAGGAAAGATTAAATCTCACAAATATTCTGTCTAGGGAGTTCAAGATAAACAGACTCTTCCAAAGTATGAGAAGGAAATACCTGAGACACAGGAAAGCATCAGAAGCCCACTGGGTTCTTACACCTGGCTGCTTATTTAATGTGCCTAAAAGAGAAAAACAGAAGCCCTGGATTATTTCCTGTTTATGGAAACTATGAATAAAATTGCTATGAATATTTGCAGATGTGAGTTTGTATGGACATGATTTTTTACTTCCTTTGGCGAAATATCTAGGAGTAAGATTGATGATCCACGTATTAAAAGAATGTCAAACTTTATAGGAAATTCCAAAATGTTTTCTAGCATGCCCTGTAATTTTGCTTTTGTATTAGCAAAAATGATATTTCTAGCTATTCTGCATTCTTGGCACCACTTAGTGTTATCATTCTCTCTCTCTCTCTTTTTTTTTTAGAATTTTTATGAGAGTTCATTTGAACCAAACTGATGCATCTTGGGAAGCAAGATCTCAAATGCTCTCTATAATTCTTTTTAATATTAGCCATTCTCATGAGTATACATTGATATTTCCTTGTGGTTTTACTTTGCAGTCCTCCAAAATTAATTATGTTGAGTATGTTGTTATACTGTTATGTGCCATTGTAAGATGTTTTTTTATGAAATACTTTTATAAAACTGTTGCCTTTTTTTAGTTGCTATTTTTCTTATTGTTGAGTTGTAGAAGTTTATATATTAGGGACATCATTCCTTTATCAGGTACGTGTATAAGAAATATTTGCCCCCTACCTCAATCTGTGGCTTTCTTATTTTCTTAACAGTATTTTATAACATCAAAAATTTTAAATTTTTATTAACTCCAGTTTAAGCATTTTTACTTTTAATTTAGATAGATCTATGACCTATCTAAATAATCTAAGATATCATTGAGAGTGAAAAGGCAATCCAAGTAGTAGAAATATTTGCAATGTACTTTTCAATACATGACTGGAACATTCACCTCACTGTATTTGGCCCTACTAATTTTAATTTGTATTTAAATTTGATATTTCAGTATTTAAATTAAAGACATAATTAGCATTCAAATAAATAGTAATAACAATTGTTAAAAGATTCAAATATATCAATTCTTTGACATCCTAACCATATATCTCTATTTTTTCTTAAATTATAATGGAACAATATTACTTATAAAAATTCCACATCTCAATCATCAATTTTCTTTTCTTGATTCTATTAGTATTACATTATCATTATTAGAAAAAACATAAACAAACAATTTTTTCTTTCACCACAAAATGAAAGTAACAAAAAGGAACCTCTGGGACTTGCAGACAAATCAAACTCTATTCCTCTTTTCCTCCTTAATAATTTTTTATGCTATTTTGAATCAGGAAAGGCAATTGCAAGTAATTCAGATAGTGTTAACATTTATCTGACTAAAATAACACTCTATCTTTACTATTTACTTTGTTCCATTAACTTTGCTTTATTTTACTTTAAAGTCTTTCCAACGGCTTGGACTTATTCATCATTTCTGTTTCCTTGTTTACCGTCTGTTTACTGGGTCCACCAGAAACATACTACAGTGTAAATTACACAAGTACAGGAACTTTATTTTGTTCAATGTGGTATCTTAATATCAAATAGCAGTGTCTGTTTTTTATTTAAAAATATCTAAACTTTTTTTTCTAACAATATAGTTAGTCAATTTGTTGTTATATCAGTGACTGGCTTCGATTATAATATAAGCTCCAAAATATGTTCGGCCTGAATAATTTGAGGAATAAGTTTCTGGAATAGTATTCGGTCTTGTTCTACCTGAAAAAATAATTCTGCCTAAAAATTATTTGCTTGCAGGCTGAACATAATGAAGTTTTTCAGATTGGCTACTTTACCCCTAAAGTGACAAGGCGCTACTTTCCATATTGTACTACTTTCCATATTGCTCATAGTAACTCGTGTTTGTTGTTACAGTAGGACAAAATAGCAATAAGTCGAGGACTATTTGTGTTGGGAAAAAAAATCAATCCTGAAATTTCAGAAAAGGTGATGTTCACTTAAACTGAAGTGATTAAAAACAGGTGATTAAATATGCCTTGGAGAATAAAGTGGGTAGTTGTGTTAAATAATCTTTTGAAAGTCAAAGTGAAAGGCACTGATATTTTTTAAAAGATATGATTTTTGAGGACAGTAATATGACTAGAGAATACTGTTTAACCTTGGATTCATTAATTACATTTGAAAATTTCATTGTACAACATATCAGTGAAAGGGTAGAATAAAAAAAGTTTTTCGATTTGAGTGTGTGTGTGTGTACACATACATACCATGATATAAAGCGGGCCAGCAAATTAAGCTCAACATTTAGATTCATATCTATGACTATAGCATAGAATAATAATTGAGTGTGGTCAAAACACACAATTCTTAAGAAAAGATAAATTGATTTGTACTAAAACTCCATTTTGTCAAGGCATGTGTAATACAATCTAGAAACAAACAAAATACTTGAAAGAGAAATGTATTCATTCTAAATACTGACTCTTACCTACCAACAGCATCCTCTCCACTGGTTGGATACCAGAAGACTCACTGAATAGAGAAAGTTTTTGTGATTACCAAAATGGTACATTTTCTCATCAGTTCTACCTGGCATTACGTTCAGGGCTCTTCCTTTCTAAGTTACTGTAAGATTGAGCTGTACATAAAATTTGTATAACAGTAGAGTCTTTCCCACCAAGTTAGGGACTTTGGCAAGAATAAAGAGAATAAAGTGGGTAGTTGTGTTAAATAATCTAATATCTCCAGATATGGAGATATATGGTGATGTGGCAAGTTATTGTCCCTTCCTTTGGATTTGGTGGCTAAATGTCTTTGCCAAGAGAGAGCAAATTCTCACCAGTGATGTATGAGTTGAGGATGCTAACTGAAAGAATTTGAAAATAATAATGTGCTATTTGCATTTTGTGGTAGTCATGGAGGCATAACACTTTGATCTACCTTCAAGAAAGGACTTGCCATTCAGCTGCAAGGAGTGTACTTAACCTACCACTCTAGTGCATGGCAAATTCAGACTCATTCAACCTAATGCAGTTCGTCTCTAACTGGCAATCCTTATTGCTTTCAACTAGACTGGTCCACATTTGGTCAGGATCTGCACTGAGGCGTCCCTGTCTGATCCCACTTTCTCTTCCCTTTCCATTTCTTACACAGGTATCAGATCTACATCATGGTCTGAAGGCTTTCCCTATCCAATGCTACTTTCTCTACCTTTATTTTAATAGGCATTGCCTCTCTCAATACTTCTGATACTCTTCGTACCACCACCTGTTTCTGGTTAAAAAATATATAAATTTTCAGTCACATAATTTTCTTTAAGACCATAGCATGCTGGTTAATTTTGCCACTAGCCTGATTTCCTGAAAGCTCTGTACTTTTTGCCTTGCCCTAAAGGCTCCAGGCAGCCATTACATGCATGTACATTGGTTTTAAACCTATATGTATTGACATAATAATCTACCTGTTGAGTTGCGTTAGATCATGCATACCTAGGTCACTGGCCAACTCTCCTGGTTTCATAGCAGAATCACTTAGATGAATTTGAAAACAAATTGAAGTCAAAATCCTACTCCAAAGATTCTTATATAATCATTCTGTGATGGAGCCAGTGTTGAGAAGCTATAACATAAACTCGGTGTTAAGAAAGTAGACCCCTTGATCCTCATCTCTAAAGTTTATATCTTGATTTTAGACTCAGAATTTTGCTATCCTGTAATAATAATAATAAAAATTCTAAAAAGAAAGATAAAGAGAAGTATTTGCTTCAATTTCAGCCCATTTACATTGCCACTAATAAATATCCACATTCTAAAAACAAGGCTCAACTTTTATATTTTAAAATTGCACTTTTGTGACCTTCATCAGAAGTCCTAAATAGTAGGGACCATGAACTTCTCCAAAGATGGGACTATGCTGTTAATAATACTGATCAGATGCCAGGAAACAGTATACGACCTTTGGAAAAATCGATCTCTCCATATCAGTGTAGACTTTTCATGTTATTAAACAAGAAAAACAGAACTATTATTTTTTAATGTCACTTATGATGCACTTAATTCTCAATCTTTCTTTTTATTTGGTTTTGTTTTTCTATTTTTACTTTGTACTTTGTAAAAGCTCAAGCACTTTTAATTAAACAAATAATAAATTAAAACACAAGGTCTAACTATTAGCGCAAATCAAAATCCTCAGACTCATCTCAAGTCACTTCCTGGGAGTCTGGCTTAGGTTTGCCTACTACATGTACCCATCAATATTAGCACATTTGCAGACACAGAACACCAAAATGCTCTGTAGTTTAATTAAAAAGAAGAAATCTACATCTTAATATGTAATAGCTATTCATAATAATGGGTAATAATGGGATGTTGATTGGTATATCAACAATTAAAAAATATTTGCCATTTACTTTCTTCAACATTTTATGGTATAATTTATATGCTAATTTTATATTATGAACGAGAAATGACAAATTGCTGTTAGAATATAGAGATTATAGTTATGGTTCTTTTATTAGTTTCATTGTATTAATAATACATTGAAAAGGAATAACCTAAATGAGAGTAAAGCAAGCATTTTTACAAAACATACTGTCACTGCAATTTTTGCATCATTTAGATATAATAAAACATAGCGTAACATAAATATGAGAAAACAAATTTCACAGAAAAGAAATATCTGCCTCAAGCTATTCTGTTTTGTTTGAATGGACTAGTTGAGCATGGTATATAAACAGATACACTATTTTCTGTCTCTAGAGATTCAATGCGGTTTTTCTACAATTTATTTTTGATAGGCAGAAATAGCAACGGCGGAGATTTAATTGAATTGTTATTGAATCAAATTAAGTAATATTTTTGTAAAATGCTACAAGTATTTTCTTTTAACCTAATGAGTAAAAGTCAAAAAATACTGCCAATTATATTGGTAGCTAAATTCATTTGACTTAGAAGACCATCTGCTGTGTAAGCAATAATTTGTACTGTGATGTCTAAGTTTTGGTGTAGGATAAAAGTCACAAATAGTGAACAGTAAATGGGCTTAATTTAGAATGCATTCTACTTTTAGCAAAAATATTATTTTTTAAAAAAATTAATTAGCTGTCCTTTTTAAAAACCAGAAGATTTCACATAATCTAGAATCTAGCTTTTCTTGAAAGCAAAAGATTTCCAAATGCTACGCTCACATTCACCCAAGGAAACAGAGGGGAGCCAAGCATACCTAATTAATTATTTTTTTCCCCCACAATAATGAAGAAGTTATTCTACATGCTAAAAGAAAGAGGCGCAAAACTTTTGAGGGGGAGCAGGTGTCTGCTTAAGAAAAAATATTTCCTCATAGATATTATCATGGAGTCTGACAAAAGGTTTTAAATCCCTGAAGACATTTTGTTTGCATGCCTTGAGTCATATATTTTATCATGTGTCCTTTTCTCCGGCAGCTAGGAAACTATGAACCAACAGAAACTCCTGAAACTCTCCCTAGATCTGCTCTTCTCAAAATCTTTCTAAACCAATAAATAAAATCTCTTTCCTTCTAGGTTGCCTGCAGTAACAACCTTCTTGAATCCTCTTTTTCTATTAGAATTAAGTTTTAAAATACAATGTTATCTCATTGGCCTCTTTATTGTTAAAGAGTAAATACTGAGTGGAAGTTTTCTACTTTCTAATAAGAAAAGCAATCTAGTATGGGAGCTGGAATCCGGGGAGTGGAAATAGGGAAATAGGATAGGAAAATAGGCTCTTTATTATTTATTTGTTTGTTTGCTTGTTTTTATTTTTCAATGACATGGAATAAGACTTTTGGAGCCACAAAACTTACTGTCTAATTTTTGGAGAGCCATGTCTCTGAGTGCTACTGATTGTTGGAGCTATCTAGGCTTATTGATTAGGTACGATGTAAAGGCTGGCTTGCTGACAGTGGTTTCTGCTGCATCACAAATCTCCTTTCTTAAAAGTATAGCTTTCTACCTGCTTTTGCTGCATTGATGAGGTGCCCAATTCAGGATTATTGTATGCTGTTGTCATTTTAACCAAAGTGAGATCTATACCACTGTCAACGGTTTAGATAGTCCTATCAGAGTCCCTTGGCCCTTCATCTAAAAACTCCATGGAAACTTCCTTCTTATTCCCCATTCCATTGTCCACATTCACGTGAAACACTTCCCAGACCCGTTCTTTAAATTTATTTAACATATAATATAGTTTATTATATATTATATAACGTATAACATTATTATATATAACATTATTATATGACATATATGTTTGTTTCTCTACATCAAAATCCCTAAAAGTAATAAATATGTTACTTTACTGGGCAAAGGAGAATTAAGGATGCAGATTTGGTTAAGTTTGCTAATAAGCTGAACTTAAAAAAGGGACATTATTTGGGATTTTTTGTAGATCCAGTGTAATCACAAAAACCCATACAAATGAAACAGAGAGGCAGAAGAGGAGGCTGGAGTGGTGTGAGGTACGGACTGGACCCACAGTTGTTGGCTTTGAAGATGGAAGAAGAGGCTAGGAGCTAAGTACAGGGAGTCATTAGAAGCTAGAAAAAGCAGGGAAACAAGAAGATTCTTTCCTGAGACTCCAGAAAGGAATGCAGTCCTGTCGACACCTTAATTTTAGTCCAGCGAGACTCATATCAGACCTTTGATGTACAGAACTATAAGATAATAAATTTAGGTTGTTTTAAACCAAGTTTGTGATAGTTTCCTACAGCAGTAATGGAAAACTAATAAAGTTACTTTAAACATTTTAATCGTTGACTCTCTACTGATCAGATGAAAGACTTCTTTATATATTTTTCATTAAAAGAAATAGTTGCACCTGCTTTGCCTTTCAAAGGATTAGAGTACTCTTCTGAGTCACTGGATTATAAACCAAAGGATTCAACATGAGTTATTAGCCTTGAATTAGGTGACACAGTGTGTATCTAAGTAAATACTCAAGCAAATTTAGATCTTCAGATAATACAAACTTTCAACACTGAAAACATTAAAAACAACCACAATTTAACTGTAACAGAAAAATATTATATAATTAAAACAAAATTTGAAAGAAACAAAACCCAATAAACATTTAATGTTTATTATTCTAAGTTTTCTTTCTCAAAATTAATATAGTAAAGCAAGTACTCTTAATCAATCTCTAACAATTGACTTTAAAGCAGGCCAATTCTAGCTAAAGTCACATGCTACCATATTGATTTCAGTCTTCAAACTATCTGGAAGTTACTTGTTAATATAATTTAGTATTTAATCTTTGCAATTATTAAAAAATTATTCACTATAAATTAAGAAGAGATGACTCTTCTTGAATATTCCTTGTTTGAAACTTTATAGGTAAAAATTATAGCAATTATTCTGTTTTCCAAATTCCTAAGACCTGTTCTTTTTCATAAATTATAGATAATAGGATCTGAAAATTATTTGGTCAACTTCCTTTTCCATTGGGGCATCTTAGAGTTGCTGTTGTATTTTTCTGGAAATACTGACTTTGATTTTTCCTCATAGCAACTATTTCATGGTTTCTTCTTTGGGTCATATTTTTACACAGATAGACTATGGGAAGATCTTTTAAAAACTGATAAAGAATATACTTTTCAAGGTAAGTAAAGCTTTTTAAAAGATTTATATGTTCATCTCTGACTCCAGTTCACAATTTTTTGTCCTTCTTTAGTTTAGTATTGCAATGTTGTAAATTCATAGAAGTTTTAAAAATAAAACAGCAATAATTAAAAAAAAAACCTTTACACTGGACCTTCATATTTATGTATGTAAACTCCATAAATCTAAAAAATTATCTTCATTGTACCTCTAATATGGCTTTCTTCCTTTAAAAGTTGCTTAAGACTAATTTAAGTCTGTGTAGATAACAGATTTAATTTACAGATCATCTGTGGTAGCCCTATGCTTAGCCCTAGGGATGTCTGAAACTATAATAGTGACCCTTGGACAAGATAGTGAATGATGAAATATTCAAGCTAATTTGTAATATGCTAAGACCAAAAGTCCCCTAGAGGTGTCCTGTACCTGCTTGTCTAAATTGTTTATTGTAAATGTATAGCTTAATAGTTTAAACCTGGTTTATTTGATTTCAAAGCCTGGTCTAAGTGGTAATTGTGATATTGATGACCTCTCGGTAAGCATGGACTTGTTTCCCTGAGGCTGAGACCTTTTGCACTATCTTGGTGATTTGTAATCTAGATGAAGCTTATCCTGTGTAACTGAAAGGACTCTTGAAGGTATGCTCGAATGACTTGGATCTACATAATGCTTTCTTCTCTTGCTGTATTGAATCCCTTGTCTTTATTAAAGGCTTATGTTTGTATGCTCTGTGGCATTTCGCCACTCTTTTAATTGTGTGACCCTCTGTAGTTGCTGCAATGTCTGACTTCATTAAAAGTCTGAGAACTATGACCTTGACGAGATTGTTTTGCTTCTCCAAGTACCAAATTTACTTTTCTAAATCACTTCCTATTACTCTTGATGTCTATGTTAAACACTCTTGAAATTATTCCAAGTAAGTGTTCATGTAATAGATGTTTCCCCAATACAAAAGTAGTAAGTTTAGAAAACATCGACCTTATCTATTTTCCCCATTGGTGGGTTCAATGTTCTAAGAGCAGCCAAGATTAAAAAGCACAGTCAAGGCAGGTCCAAATGCTACAATCTAACAAATTCACAAAAGTCAACAGAAGGGTAAGCGCCATAATCTTCCAGTATAGAATTTCAATTGTCAGAACAGCTGAGACAACTTGGATTCTGAAACTTTATTTATTCTATGTAACTGTGCCACTGTAAGAATTAACAGGCAGGATCATCCCTACGAATTCTTCATCTTGCATGATTAGGGTATCCCCTAAAGAAACAAAAAATTTCTATATGATCTCAGCCATTTGTTTCTATTTGAACACCTCTTACATCCTGCTTCCTTCTTGTCTCTTTGTTATAGCTATGAGAATTTAAATCTTTATCACCTATGAGCCTCCAATTATCATGCTGATTGACATGTTAATCTGATGGCCTCTCATAGTCTCATAATATTATTGTTTATATACATTCTATTTATTTTCTATTTAATCAAAATAGCACATGAACACAGTCAAAAAGACTGAAAAGTCAACTTAGATTAGTAGCTTCATAATTTACAACAGGACACTGACTTTTTCTCTGCACTGGATTCTTACTACACTAAGGCCATTACTTCCAACTCCTAGCTATTCCTCCTGGTTTTCACTTTTATTCAAAGTGACACATTTATACAAATATTGAATTTTTTGGTTTTATATATTTGTTATTGACTCTAACATGTAAGGATAAGAAATTAGCTCTCTCATCGCCCTAACTCCCACGCACTCCAATGATCACATTTTCTTCTGCCATTTTACTCCCAATGTAATTGCAACCTCTAATGTAATCTGATGTAATTGGAACATAATTTTGTTTAATTAAATATATAGTGCTTACCTTTGACTACATAAACTTTTTCACAGCTGAGCTACTAAAGAACTATTATTATCTGTAAGAGACGATGAGTGAAATAAAAGAGTGGCTACGACAGACATCAGCTAGCTGCTTTACAACTATGTTTCTCTTTTTCTGAACATATAGATAGACTATATTTCCCAGCCTCCCTTTCATTTGGCCTAGTAGACATGCCTGGGTTCAAGAGAAAGGAATATGATAAAAATAATGTAAACTGCTTCACAGCTTCCCACATGAAATTCTTTATGTTCTTTTCCTTTTATACAAGCTTAAGCCATATGAGCATAAAAATCTTATAAACAACCAATTGAAGATGGCTAAATCTTAACACGGAAAGAAATTGTGACTGAGGAGAGTTGAATGTTAATCAGGAGCACCAATTTCAAGCCAATAGACTAAATTTCAAGTTTGTCTGTTATGAATTTGTCAGGTAACAATTTTGAACACTTGGTATATATTCCAGGCACTTTTTCATACATTCTAAAATGAATAAAATTATTTTATTTATTAAATTAAGTATTAATTTACTTAATCCTCTAACAAACTTAGATTATTATTTTCAACCTGTTGAAGGAATTTTAGAAAGCTAAAAAACATAGTTCAATTGTATATATCTGGTAACTGGTGAAGCTGGAATTTTCCTTTATGCATTTGGATCCCAAAGTTCACTTTTAAGTATTTGAAGCTGTTATAGTTCTTTCTAAAGAAAGATTCTGAGAGTGAATCTTTGGGTATTCTTGCTGATTGTAAGCTCTTCTTAATATTTGTAGGCAATTTCTATATTAGTATTTGTTTCAGAACTTCATTTGCCCCAAGAGTGGAGAAAATGGATGTAGGTATTAATTCTATAGAATAATGCTATACTTAACCCATTTTCCTCCTGAAACTTTATGCTGGGGAAGCAGTTACTTTCACTGAAAGTGAATTTAAGAACAATATATTAAAATGTCTTTTTTGACATTTTGTCATAACAAAGCTAGGAACAGAATTTCCGTGAGAATCAAGCTGTTCTCTAAACATAGCCGAGAAAGAAAATTTGAAAAGAGGTCAGGGGTGGCCAAGATGATAGTTTATTGGGTCAAATTTCATATTCTGACCTCATACACTCATAGCTGAGAAATCACATTTGTTGTGTAACAATAATAATTTTGCTAGAGCGTCACAAAATGCTTTCTCATACATAGCTTCATTTATCCTATCTAATAAAACTGCAAAATAGTCATATTTCATTATCATTTTAAAGATAAACTCTTTATTGATGTATAATATAAAGCACATGAATATTAAAGTGTATAGCTTGATAGATTTTTACAACATAAAAATATCTATATAACCATCACTCAGAATAAGAAAAGTAACATTGACAAAGCGATAGAAACCATTTTCACATCCTTCCTTTCTACCCTCCCAAATAGACCTACTCTCTGATTTTTGACACTCTAGGTTAGTTTTGTCTGGTTTTAAATTTTATATAGGTGAAATCATGATGTTTATACTCTTTTGTGCTTTATTTTTTTACTCCAAATTCATCTATTTTCTTGAATGTAGCTATGTGGTTCACTATTTATTAGATCATATTTCATGATTTATTTATCCAGTTTCCTTTTGATGGATATTTAGATTGTTTTCAGTTTAGTGTGTTATGAATAGTGCGTCTATAAACTACTTCTACATGTATTTTAGTGAACATATGTGTACATTTCTATTAAGTTTTTATCTATGAATGGATTTGCCTACTCTAGGGTATTAATACATTCAGACTTAGTAGATCCTGCCAAAAAGATTTCCATAATGATTGTATCAATAATACCAGCAGTATATGAGAACTCCATTTACTCCATACTCATACCAATACTGGTCAATTCTATTTTTAATATTTGGTGGGTTTTTAGTATTGCCTCATTTTATTGTTAATTTGAATTTCTCTTAAAACTAATCATATTTACAACTAGTCAGATGTATATTAGCTATTTGTATACCTTTATTTCTGAAGTGCTTATTGAAGTCTTTTCCACCCTTCCCTACCTCCTTTTTAAACTATATTCATTATTTCATTGTTACTGAATTTTAAGAACCTGTGTACAGAGTGAGTTCTTTGTCAGATGTGCACATGGTGTATGGTGTGCTCTTTTACTCCCTTAATTATGTTCTTTATAAATACATATTCTTAATTTTAATGTGGTCTATCACATTTTCTCCATTGAGGCATTGCATTTTATGTTTTGTTTAAGAAAACTTTGCCTTTCCCCAAGATAATTATTTATAATTGTTTTTTAAAAGTTTTGTTTTACCTATTACATTTAGAACAAAAATAGAGCTAGAATTTTTACATGTGGTGTGAGGTTAGGTTTAACATTCATTTTTATTCTAAATGATTATCTAACTGACTTAGTATTATTTATTGAAAAAGAGTAATATTTTCCAGTGCACAGCAATATCGCCTTTGTCAACTAAACATAGATATATGAATCTGTTTCTAGACACACTCATCTATTCCATTGACCACTATTCTTTGTTTCAGTACCATATTGCCTAACTTGTCTAGTTTTGTAATAAGTCATAATGTCTAATAGTGAAAGTCTCACTTTGTTTCTTTTTCCTCAATATTAGCTGGATATTTGCATTTTAAAATTAGCTTGCTATTTTCCCATGAAATTGCTGAGATTTTGATTACTCTTATGTTTAATGTATAAAACGGTTTGTGAAAAATTGATGCCTTAATACTATTAAGTATTCCAATCTAAGATCATAGTATAGTCCTTTTATTTATTTTGGTCTTCTTTAATTTCCCTCAATAATTCATAAAGTTTTCAGAGTATAAATCTTGTGTATCACTTATTAGAATATTTCTATTTTTATACTAAATTAAATTATTTTAAAATTCTATTTTTTCTTTATTAAGATATATAAATAAATTCTTGTTTATTGACCTTATGACTATATATATGTTTAATATTAATTTTAATAGTCACTCTGTTTAGGTTCAAACCCAAAATATTAAAAAAGGACTATTAAAATTAATAGTAAACATAATAGTCACTGAATATGTGGTCGATAAACAAAAATCAATTTTATTTATGTATATCTTATAAGGAAAAATAAATTTTTAAAAATAATATGAAATTTATTCCTTACGTTCTAATCATTATCTTTTTGTTTTCCCGACTTGTTATTATCACTAGTGCTTTCATTAGAATGTTAAAAGGAATTGGTAAAAGTGACCGTCTTTAGCTCATTTTTAATCTTAGTAGTAATGTTCTCAGTACTTGACATCTAAGTGTGCTGTTTGCTATGTGTTTCTTCTAGATTGTCTTATTAAACTGGGGAAGTTTCTTTTTATTCCTGATTGACTGTGTATTGGATTAAAAAAAATTCTAGATATATGAGATAGTCATTTTATTACTCTCTCTTTTTTTTTTTTAAATGTAATCTGGTGAATCATATTAAATGCCAAATGTTAAATTTTCCTGTGTATCCAAAAAATATGACTAATCATGAGTTATTATTTTTCCAAATATTTCTGGGTTTCACTTGTCAATATTCAATTCTCGAATATTATTTTAAGGAGAGAAATTTACATTTTTTTCTAATGTCCTGATTAAGTTCGAAGCTAATAAGATTTGATACTGGCCTCATGAAATGAGTTTGAGTGGGAAGTTATTAATTTATTTTTTCTTTTCTCCATAAGAATTTATGTAAGATTTGGTGTATTTATAACTTTTTTTAAAATCATGAGTGATGCCACCAGAGCTTGTATTCATCTATATTTATGAAGTTTATTTATTTTTTTAATTTACGATTTTGCTTAATATATATAAAGCAGATTTTCTACTTTTTGTGTCAGTTTTAATGAATTGTTTTCCAAACATTGCTGATTTCATCTAAATTTTCTAATGTATTAATGAAGTTTTAATTAAAAAACATTTATTTAATACCTGTAGAATTTGTATTGTTTTCATTTCTAAAATTGTTTATTTGTATTTTCTCTCATTTCTTAAGTCTGGTAGTGGTTTATCAATTTTGCTATCATTTTCCAAGAACCAACACTTAGATGAATTTTTTCTTTTCCATTTGTTATCTTTTTTTTTTTTTAATTTCTGCTGTTTGTTTATAATTTCCTTCCATGTATTTTCTTTATGTTTAATATACTGTTTGGTTTAAACTTCCTTCATATATATGTATTAAAATTTATTTCTCCTTTTCTAGAATATATATGTCAAAAATATTTTGACATTATTATTGTTTTTCTAGCTATTCTTGATAAAAGCATTGGTCTGCGATGAGGTACTCCATCATATTTTTAAGTAAAATCTGTTATTATCACATTCGATTTTTTATTTTGAGAAAAGGCATTTCATGTTGTTCTTAAAGTTTCTACAATATATATGGTTAAAAATACATGCATGTGTGTGTTTAGGTAATATATTTTTAAAATAATTGAATCATCTATAATGCTATTAAAATGTAAGAGTGTAATAGTTTTAGATTATTTAGCATGTCTTAACATATTCATTATTTTATGATGTTTCCCATCTTATTAAAATATGATTTTTGTGGTTTTATAGTATTCCATTAAGCAATGGCATCATTATTTATATAACAGTTATCATACTCATAAAAATTTAGATTATTTTTCATTTGTGCAGTTTAACTTTTTTCTCATGTTTACATATCTTTTTAAAAATCACTCATTGTTTTCTGACATTAGTCTCAGAAAATTGTAATTACCAGGCCAAATGAATAACCTCTTAAAACTTCTTGCTTTCTTTAAAAAATGAAATATTTGTACTTCCATTCAAAGCCGAATAAACTGAGGAGGGTAAGTAATGCTGAAAATCAAATCTAGTCTCTCTCAGAGGTGATATAAAAGCATATGTCACTGCGTCATCCTCTATAATTTAGTTATTTACTAGTGAGGACATTTTATGTAGTTTTATTATTATGAAAAATAAAAATTCACTCCCTTAAAATATTGTATATTTCAGAGTGAAAAAAAATTAAAAAAAACAACAATGTGTTGTGATATGAAATTACCAATGCTACTTTTCAGGAGAGTAGAGAGAATAAATCTTAAAAAGGAATCAGCTGCTCTGTCTCCCGGTCACTTTCAGACCCTTTCAGATGCATCGGTATCTTCCTGACCATGTCAATATTATTTTTTAAAGCTAGACGATGAATTTGAATTATTTGCAGATGACAAGTCATTTACTAACAGAGGAAAAAAGTATGAACCCCGAGGGATATCATGACCCACTAACAGTGGGACACAGACCTACATTGAATAATAATTTAGAGCTATTACTAAGATAATTAGAAAGCCAGTCTGCTGCCAGAAGGGTCAGACCTTAGCTTCTCAATTTATTAAAAAGCAGATCTTGATCTGTGAATGAAAAGAACCCAAAGTTCACTAATATCATAACCCCAACATCTGCTTGCTATAAAAAGATAATGACTTGGTATAAATTAATTTCAATTCTTCAGGTACTGTAGATTTTATCAGACAATTACATTATTGGTATTTATTTTCATACTGTACTACTTACAACTTAAAATTAAATGTTTCTTGATGTTTGTCCACCAACAGATACTAGGGAAAATGTGTTTTAGAAAAAGTATTTTTCTCTAACTTTTAACCAGAAAGTTTTTTTTTTTTGAGGTACAATATCTCTTTACAGATTTCATTGTGCTACATTTACAAAAGCATAGTGAAATTCTGAAGAAAGCCAATGCATTGGATAAAAACAACCTCCACAACACCACTGAGACCTTGTCAAAAGAATTCACATGGTTCACTTAATGAAGACTTCACAATTTATTTAGAGATAAACAAGGATATGTTTTTCCTATACTTCAATTAACTTTCTTCCCCAAATGAGTGATTTTTCTGCAAGCAAAGCTTCTCCAAGAATCAACCAACTAACTGCTTGCCATTGGTCAACTCATCTATCTCCCTTATGTATACTTTATTTAGATATAGCAATCTGGATTCCCCAGTTATCTTCCTACTGATGAAAAGATATTAATAGCAAAGTAGAACTGAAACATTTCCTGCTCCTCCTTCTTTGGATGAATATTATTATTAAAAATGATGTTTACATAAACACTCTTAATTCCCTAGAAAGTGGTTTGTAGGTAGTATTATTATTTAACTATATTATTTGCATACAATAAGGGAAACTATGAAGTTAGGTAAGATGATATTTGAGCCAGCAATTAAAACACCTAGTTTAATTTAAGCTCTGCCACTGTGCTCTCTGACCTAGGACAAGCAGTTAATGTCTTGAGAAGTTATTTATTTATTTATTTATTTACAATTTGATTGTTTGAATTAGTGAATCTTTAATCTTTTACAAGCTCTAAAATTCTATAAATCCTCATTAAGAGTTAAAAATATCAAATGTTTTTGAGTACTTATGTATAACTTTGTATTAATCTCTATTCTTTATATATATGGGCAAGAAACTTATATCGATATATCAAGGCCTAGAATGCTGATGTTCTAAGTAATGGTTATTGAGGTAATAATCTTTCAGTAAAAATTAGGACATATTTGAAGAGTATTTATAATAGAGACATCATAACATCCAAAAATATGAAGAATTGCTGGTTACTAAATGGTGTTTACAAACTCAAGAACTAGTGTTCATAAAATAAAATTTTAGATTAAGCTTCCTAAAGCAGTTAATAAAAGTAAATTCATGCATGAGATAAAAATAATTTTTACCCTGTCATTTTAGATACAAGCATGAAACTATTCTTTGTTCTAACTCAGAATGACTTAATGTTACAATTCAACTACTAGGGTGTGAAAAATTATTAATGATAAGTATTTTATGCAAGTAAAATTCATAGTTCCATTATATTTCATAAACAAATGTATAATAACTTTTTATTTTTAAAATTAACAATAGTTAACACAGCCTATAAAACGAATTTCATCCTTTAAAAGGAAAATAAATCCATGTAACTTCAAGCTAATACCTGAAATGCAGGTTAGGAAAGTATTCAAAGTAGAGGAGGCATATTTATAGTAGAAGCCCTAGATTTACATGTTTTACTTTTATGTTCCATAACTCTTCCTATGCCATATAATAGTACTGATTATTAATGCATGCTTTATAATATTGAATTATTTATACTAAAAGTAAAAACAACTCCCCATTATCTTATTATCATTTAGTGCACTTTTATATAAAAGCAACATATATGGTTACTTGTATTATGAATCTAGCTATCAATTAGCTTCCTTATCCTAGTTAATTCTGACCCCCACTTTTCTACATTCAAGCCTAAAAGATATACTAACTAGGAAATCTTTAGGAAATTTTATGTTCAAATGATATTTTCTATCTTGAATGGAACTCCATAGAATGAGACAGTGTCTTCAATACTGAACTGAATCAATGAAAAAAATAAAACACAAAAAAACAGAAACAGAATTGACTCAACCTTTGTTTATTGGCCCAGCAGATATTTTGAGATTACGAATAGACCATAAAAGAGAACTGAAGAGAACACATTTTAACTCATTCAGACTTCATTCCAATCCTGTGCCTAATTCCTACTCTAGTATTTTTCCATGATAACATACTGTGAGTCATGTTTTTTATGTCTCAATAGCTAGTGGAAATATTTCTTGCACTTGGTAGTTAAAGAAAAAAAGCACTTTCAAAGTCATCCCAAACTTCACCCTTTTAAAAAAAACAACTTTTATTGCCTTAGACATTATTTTGTCATTGAGAACTTTACAAAAACTCAGATCTGGATCATAGGCATATATTTTTGGTGGGAGAACTAAATTTAGAGTACAAAAGTAGATTTTTACATATAATTAGTTTTTATTATTTATAAGATTTATACATATTTATATAATCATTTACTTTGTATTAGTTACTTTTCTAATGTCACATATTTAGAATCTTAAGCAATACTATCTAATCATGTTGATATAAGGCAACTTCACTTTGCTTATCAAATCAAGCATTTATGACAGTATTTCTCTCAACATGTAATAATAAATTGTTACATTATTTATAAGAACATAAAATGCATCATTAATATATTTAACTGTGCTCATATGTATGTAATTTTTTCTCCATTAAAAAGGTGAAAATTCCAAGGGTAAAAATATTATCCAAAAATGATAGTATAATAAAATGAGATGCGGAAGATAAATTTTTAAAGGGAATTAAGTGAGTACAAATAATAAAAGATGGCATGTAACAACTATATAGTATGAATGATCCAACTATTGAAATAATTTTTTGTACATTTTATATTCACTCTGACAATCCTAACAGCTACTGCACACTGAACATTTAAGATCATTTTTAAAAGATAAATGACCATGTTATAGAAAAAAATCCAGATTCAAATCCATTTACAGTCTACTGTATTCACTTCTCCAAATGAAGGTGACACAATTAATATAATCTCAGTATTTTACAGGAGGAAGTCAGCCCAAGATCAAAGAATGAAAGCTAATACGAATTTTGATTAATACACTATAGTGATTTAAACATTCAATGACTTCAGTTCATTTTACATGATCATTCATAAATTTTCATTTATGTCTATAATCATAGGTGGCCAATTCTACTTATAAAAAGCAATTCTATACTGCTTCTCATTCTTCTATTTTGTTCCTGTGTTTTGGGCAAAAGGCATAATAATTGTAAAATGCTATGTTTTTGGAAGAATAAGGTTGTTTTTTATTTGTATAAATTTACTAGCAGTAAATTGCACAAAAACAAGACAAGTTGTTAATTATTTATTGTCAGTTTGTTTATTATATCTCAAGCTATTTTTCTTTTTTCTTTTTAAAGACTTTTTAAAATTAGAAGCTGAGAAAAATAATTTTCATTTTCCTTTTGAAAGCCCACTACTTTATGAAAAATTTATCCTTCATTATTGAGTTGTACATCTATAATATTTGCAGTTTCATGCATGTACATTTTATTTAAAAGATTAAAACAAATGTACCAGTAATACTACTGTTTTTGGTACAAAGTTCCTACAACTCTTGGGATTTCCTAAATAATGAGAACAATAAAGGTGTTATTTGTTATGTTAATGAGGTGACTCTTGGACCTCACCTAAGGTTGGAAGCTGCTTGCCAGAAGCCCCAACCATGTGCTTAGAGGGTCAAAACTTTCCATCTCATTCCCCTGACTTCTGGAAAGGGGACAGGGGCTGGAGGTTGAGTTCACCAGTGGCCAATGTTTTAAACAATCATGCCTATGTAATGAAACCTTCATAAAAACCTAAAAGGGTAGGGTTTGAAGAGCTTCTGGGTTGGTAATCACATGAGGATTTGGGGAAAATAGTATACCTGTATAGGGCATGGAAGCTCTTCACCCCTTTTCCCCATTCCTTGCTCAATGAATATCTTCCATTTAACTGTTCGTGAATTATATCCTTTCATAATAAACCCATGACTTATAAATAAAATGTTTCCCTAAATTCTGTGAGCTGCTCTAGCAAATTAAACAAACCCAAGGAGGGAATAGTTAGAACCTCCAATCTGTAGCTGGTCTGTCAAAGCACAGGTAATAATCTGGGTTTGGGATTGGCATTTCAAGTTGGGACTGGAGGCAGTCTGTAGCACTGAACCCTTAATGCATGGAATCTAAAGCTATCTCCAGGTAGACAATTTCAGAATTGAGAAGAATTGTAGGACACCCAGTTGGTGCCTGAGAATTGTTTATTGGCAGAGAATCCCCCTACAGACACACAAGTTGGAACTGGGATATAGGAACCTTTAGTGCCCTTGACTTTTAATACAATGGTTGCAAGCATATCTGCATATTAAGATCATCTATACATTTTAATCATATTTTTGTGTGATTTCATAGGCCACGGCCTGGAGAAATCCTATTTTAGAAGGTTTAGAGCAGAGGATGATTATCTAAAATTCTTTCTAATAAGATCTCAAGGTAATTTTGATCACCCACAGATCTGAAATAACTCTTATATATAGGAATGAAGCAGAGAAAGAAACCTACATATTAATATGCCTAGAGGGTTCATTGATAAATATGAATCATTTACATTATAGTTCATCACTGATTATTGTGCTTCTGATTAATAAAAAGATGTGGCTACGGGATAAGTGTGAGCAATAAAACAAATTTTGCACTATACATGTAATAGGATGCACTGTTACACTGATACTGAATGAACTAGAGAGCAACTGAATGAACTTACATAGTTAGCAAGAAAAATGAAGATATATGAGTGCAGTATGCTACATGTAAATAGAATTTAAAGGGCAAAATATATTACTTAAGTATTTATACATATGTTAAAATTATAAATAAAACATGTAGAAATGAAAAAAACATCAAATTCAGGATGATATTTACCTCTGGTGGAGAGAAAAAATTTTGGGAAACTCCAACATTTTTGTAAAATTTATTTTTTTAAAACAGAAATACACCTAGTGGTGGGAAAAATGGTTTGTTGTTGCTGTTGTTGTTGTTGTTGTTATAGTCTTACTACCATTTGTGTTTGAAATATTTTTATAAAAAATAAGATAAATTATGCAATATCACCTGATTTGCTTTTTCACATACATAGAAGGTAGTAAAGGGAGGAGATATTTGATGTGTTTTCTGTAATGTAATAAGTGAGTTTTGGAAGTCAGAAATCCGTTGACTTGTTTTTGAAAGAATAAAGAAAGAAACAGGAAATGAAGGAAATTTCTATAAGATTTCCATGAATGACTTGAATTATTTATCTCTTCTTTTACCTAATGGATTCCATGAGGGAAGATTAGTCATTTAAAATAGATCAGGCATGCCAAATGAAAATAAAGTTCTCTGTCTCTATTCTGTGTCAGTTTCCAATATCCTAATTTATTTTCTGAAATTAATTCACCATTTCCTTTCTTTAGTGTAAAAACTACTAATGGTAAAGTGCATTTGGATTCACAGACTAGGTGTGTTGTAGGAGAGATTTGAATTTATGTTTACCATGCTTCTCTCCAAGTCCAACATCCAAAAAAGACAGAAACATGGGAGTCTTCACAGATTACTTTCTGAAGTGGGATGGGGACACAATTTCCTTCATTTTGATTTTAGAGGATTTATCTAAAAGCCCACTTGAGCTCTTTATTTGTAAACAAGCTATTTGTGAACGTTTACCTTCAAATAAACTAATCAGCCACATAAGATATTGCTTCATTTTGGCCAGAGAATAGAACAATTATATGTAAACATATATCCTCAAATCATGTAATTTGCCTAAACGGTAAGATTTCAGTAATGCAGTATAAAACCCATGTTACCTTTATAAAAATTGTAACTTACTGGTTCACTTTATATTTTGCTTCTCTTTTACAACATGGATTTTTCTTTGTGACTACAATAACACCATTACTTATAATAAGCAGTGGTCTGACCATTTTCTGTTTTACTACAGTTAAAAAAAAAACTTAGATGTCTTCAGTAAATTCCTCTTTCTCAGTATGTGATTTTACTTTAAAACAGTAATGACTGATAGTCATGCCATCTCTGTTGAAGTATTATATGTCTGCATCTGTAAAAACAGATTTTAAAAAGATACATTCCAAATATATTTTTTTATTCTAGAGATTAGGACTATAAACAACTTTCATTTTCTGATTTACATCTGATTTATTCTAATTTGATTTTTAATGAACCATTCTGTAATCATAGAAAACCATAAAAATATGTTGTTTTTTAAAAAGTAAGTTCTACTTAACATTAAATATGACAATATTTTCCTAGTGTGTTTAAAATAATCTTGGCAAAATAGTGATTTGCTACTTAACTGTTCACAAATTATTTGTATCTGATCTTTGCATATTTCTAATTGTTATTACACCAATGACACCTATAAAGGTTAGTTAATATTCTTTTGCAAATATATGACACTTCAATAGAATTTAATAATTTATTAATATTATATATGTAATATTTTAAATTTATTGTTATATTAGTCATATGAAAGAAAATCTACATTATATAAGTAAGTGGTATGAATTGAAGAAGCTTAAATTTTATCACTTTTGAATGACTAAAAAGAGAGACCATTTCATTCTTTTATAATATACTCAGAAGGCCAAATTTTAAGATAATTTTATTGTACTTTTTCAGAGATGAAGACATTTCACATTAATCTATGTTCTAAAACATTGTAGGTGTCTCAAATAATAAAAAAAAACATTCAGTTTAACTGAGGCTGAAACTTCAGTTACACCTAAAGAATCTCCAATTTAAACATGAAAATTAATTCATAAATCTTTTTATATTTATAGTAGCATTTCCAAAGCTTATAAAAAATGGGCCCTCCTACAAAACTGAGTTTAAAAATATGTCCTATTATTTATAACACTAGAGACATATGTAAATAGAGAGACAGACTTCATCTCTTTATTGTTAGAGATGTATTTTTTTAATAACTTTTACTTGTAGATTTTGTCTTTTCATCTCATAAATGCTCTAACAAAAGGATTATACCATCGATTTTAGTATATTTCATTATTCATGTAAAACACAGCAAATTCAATATGCAGAGTAGAAGCTACCTAGGAAAATTTTTAAATTATTCATATTTTTCTCTATAATATATTCATATTAAGATTTACATTTTAGTTGTCTTCATTGAAAACATTGTTTATTATATGTAATGGCTTAAAAAAGGTTAAATAAAGATAATTTAGATGAAAAGGGAATGTAAACCTTTGTGAAAATTAAAAGTCAATAAAATCCCTAAAGAATTTAATATGTCAATGGTTTTTTAATAAACTAGGTTATACTATAAATTTTCATGTTACAGTACAAATGAATATTGTGATGCCACAGAATAAATCATGACATTTTTAAATTGAAAGGGAAACTGTAGGTGTTCTAATTTTTTTTCTTCATTTTATAGCTGAAAATTATAGGAGCTCACACAAAATTAAATCACTAGATCAAATTCACATAAATTATAGAGAGCTAATCAGATCCTAGGTGTTATGCTTAAAATCATGTTTATTTTAATTTTATTTTATTTAAACATTTATTCCTTAATGTTTATTTCTTGTGCTAATCTATTTGAGGGGCTCAGAAATTTACAGATATCACTCTTATTTATACTAAAAATACTGATAACATATTTATTCATTTAGTTTGCAAACATTTCTTGAATACCTATTACTTGCCAGGTACTCATTGTCGCTAAAAGGATGTTAAAGAAAAGAGCAGTGAAATTCCATGCTCTCTTAAGTTAAATAATAAAATAGTCAACAAACAAAAGTAATTTCCATATTATAAATCCTACAAAGAACATTAAATGGCAACCTGTTGGAGAGTGACTAGAGTGTGGTCAGTTAGGCTTATGAGCCAAAATTTAAAAAAAAATGAGAAAGAGCTAACAACGAAGATATTCTACTAAAGGGTTTTAAGCAGAGAGAATAGGAAAGGTAGAAGCTCTAGAGAAAAAATAAGCTTGAATGTTTGAGAGACAAGTGAATCATGAATGGGCATGGGAAAATGGGATGAGAAGGTATCAGGATGTTTATAAACCTCCAGTTTATAGCAAACCTTTTAGAAGTTGGGAATTTATTACAAGTGCAAAGGGAACGCATTGGAAAGTAAAAGGTGGCAATATTTACTCTGATTTCCATTTTGAGACATTGCTCTGGTTGTTTATAGATAATAGATTAAAGGATAGCAAGAGTGCTAATGTTGTGGTTTGCATCAAATGAATCCTATTATCAAGAACAATCATAAAAGTATAATAAAACACCATACACTATTATTGCAACAATGACCACTGGAAAGCATCAGAGAGCGACTAAAGCTACAAGGATCCCAGATAAAAGGGAAATCACTGAGATAAGCCAATATTTTCCCCACTAGCAGAGTGTTGGCAAAGTGAATAAATAAAAAATCGACCACTATTTGTAATATAAATAAGAGTGATATCTGTAAAATTATGAGTTCTTCAAACAGATTTAAACAAGAAATAAACATCAGTGACTAAATTTTTTAACAAACGAACAAACAAACAAACAAATAAATAAGGAAACATAACTTTAAGCATAACATCTAGTATTTGATTAGCTCTCTTTAAATTTAGGGCATTTGCTGATTCCCAGTACACAGGCATAAAAGCCAAGTGAGGAGGGAGATTGACCATGCACAGAGCAAATGGAAAAATTTAAACAGTCTAGTTAATCATTTTGGTGCTGATAGCATTAGTAATTTGTGAGCCTGTGGGTGGGAGAAAGCACAAATACACATAATAAAAAGCATTAGGTGAAATATTACCATCAGAACAGAGAAATTTTTAAAAATCATGAAATGATTTTGTTAAAATCTTTAATAAACTGGAAAATCTAAATGAAATGAGTTGCTTTAAGAACACATAATTACTAAATAAATTTTTAAAAGGTATTTTTTACATTTCAATTATAATTGACATTCAATATTATTTTATATTAGTTTCAGGTATACACCATGGTGGTTAGACATTTATATAATTTACAAAGTGATCCCCTCAATTAATCTAGTTCCCACCTGGCACTATACATACTTATTACAATATTATCAATTATATTCTTTGTATTGTACTTTATGTCCCCTTAACTATTTCATAACTACCAATGTGTGTGGACTTAATCCCTCCCTTTTTTTCACCCATCCCCTCAACCTCGCTCTGATCTGGCAACCATCATTTTGTTCTCTGTATCTATGAATGTTTCTGTTTTGTTTGTTCATTTACTTTGTTCTTTAGATTCCACCTATAAGTGAGATCATATGATATTTGTCTTTATTTATCTGACTTTATTTCACTTAGCATAATATCTTCCAGGTTCATCTACATTGCCACAAATAATATTTAATTCTTTTTATGGCCGACTAATATTCCTTTGTATGTATATTCCATTTCTTTTTTATCCAATCATCTATTAATGGACACTAAGGTTGCTGTCATATCTTGGTATTGTAAATAACCTCACAATAAACATGGATATACATATATCTTTTCAAATTAGTGTTCTGGATTTTTTTGGGTAAATACCCAGCAGCGGAATTGCTAGGCCATTAGGTAGTTCTATTTTTAATTTTTAAAGAACCTCTATACTATTTCCCACAATGGCTTCCCCAATTCGCAGAGCCACCAACAGTGCACAAGGGTTCCTTTTTCTTCACATCCTTACCAACACTTGTTATTTTTGGATTTATTGATGATAGCCATTCTGAAAGGTATGAGGTGATATCTTATGGTGGTTTTAATTTTCATTTCTCTGATGGTTAGTGGCACTGAGCAACTTTTTGCACCTGTTGGGCATCTTTTTGTCCGATTTGGAGAAATGCCTATTCAAATCTTCTGCCCATTTTAAAATTAAACTGTTAGTTTTTCTGGTGTAAAGTTGCATGAGTTCTTTATAAATTTTGGATATGAACCACTTATCAGATGTACCATTGGCATACATCTTCTCTCATTTAGTAGGTTGCCTTTTTGTTTTGTTAATGGCTTCTTTTGCTGTGCACACACTTTTTAGTTTGATGCAGTCCCATTTGTTTATTTTTTCTTTTGTTCCTCTTGCTCAAGGAGATATATCATATATATTTGCAGGTAGAAATGCAAAATAGTATAACCTCTGTAGAAGTGAAATTGGAAATCCAACCAAATTGCCTATGTATTTACCATTAGGTGCAGAAAGATACACTGAGAAAAACTGAACATTCGATGTTACTATGATAGAAACTGTATTAAATTAGAAAGAAAGAAAGAAGAGTAAACCCACCTGATCCAACTGATCCATCTTATCATACAGTGGGATAAACAGGCATAATAAATTTCATGATGTGATGCAATAGGAAGTATACAGCCACATCTCTGAAAAATTTTTACCTAGGAAATGGAGCTTGAATTTCATGCAGTCCTTTGATCTAACTAACAGCTCTCAGAAAGTATAGCAGCTACAGGAATAAGTGAAGGACACATTGAGGAAGCAGTCATTTAACACAGAGTGTTGAAAATTCTGAAAGAAAGGTACCCTGGTTTTTCCAATGGAACAATGGCATTAACCAAATGTGGGGGATAGTTGTAAAATAAAAGCAATGTAAGAGACGTAGCAGTAACATTTTCTATGTAGAACTTGTTTGTATCCTGACTCAAAGAAAACAACTGTAAAAAGATGTATCAGCATATCTAAAAAATGTTAATATAAACTGGATATTAGAATATACTTAGGAATTATTGTTATTGTTAATGTTAACATAGACAAGATGGTTATGTGAAAAGGTACTTACTTGTTAAACATGCATACTGAGGTATTTATGAGTGAAATGAGAGGAAATCTGTGATTTACTTTTGAATGCTTTATCGAAAAATATTTAAATTGTAGAAAAGGAAAGAGATTGATTAGGTAAGCATGGATATATTTTTACAATTATTAAATTTGGGTGGTAGGTATAAAATGGTTCATTGTATCAGATTCTGTTCTTGTATTTTTTGAAAACTGCACAATAATTTGAATACTTGATCTGAATTGTGAGGAGGGGAGCAGGTAGGACCACTACATTATTTTAAGTGATTTGGATTAGGATGGTAGAAATAGATTGAGAAAAGTGGATAAATATGGGATATGATTTGGAAAATCTAAAAGATAAGCTAATAAATTAAATGAAAGTATTAAGGTAAAGAAAATAACTAGGCATGTCTCATATCTAAGGAAAGATGGTATGGAATATATTTAAGTCTGTTCAAGGAATAGGTCAAACCCGGAGATATGAATATGGAATCAACAGTATGAAGAGAGTACATATTCTTAGCCTGGATAAAATCACTGGGAGAAAACATTAAGAAAAGATAAGAGAGAAAACTAAGTCTAGGACACAACAATTGTAGAGATCTCTTAAAATAGAAGGAATAAGGAGATTGAGAAGAAGTGGCCAATGACATAGAATTGTCCCAAGAGACAAAAAAATGTTTTTTGTTTTTGTTTTTTGATAAAAAAAAAATGCTTAAAGAAGTAAAGTGTCATCAACAGGTTTGGAGGTTGTTAAGAAGTCAAGTAATGTGTGGCCAGAAAAAAAAAATTGTATTTTGACAACATGGAAGTTATTGATGTCCTCTTGAATGACAGTTTCAATATAATATGGATGCAAGCTTTATTATAACCACTTGAAAAAGTGACACAGGAAATAAGAAAATATGACAGTAACTTGATAAGGAGAAAGGAGTGTAGGATCACTGAAAGCACCTCTAAAATGCTTTTGCCTCTATATTTTCTAATGGTTAATGAAAATTTTCATGAAATTTTGATTTCCTGAAATTAATTTTACCTTTGATCCCAGTTCTAAATGCCCTGAAATTTTTCAATAATGAACAAGGAGTCTGGTCATGGAAAGAAGGCCAACGGTCTTTCTAGACTGGTATGAAATTTTAACAAATTAGTAGAGAAAGGAACTGGGACTATTTGTCATTTTCATTGAAAGTTACATCTTGTTTTTTAATATTAAGAGCCGATTTAAAAATATGATAAATTAAAGGAAGTGCCACAAGAGTGTCCCCTTTTTTTGTTTGTTTGCTTTTTGTTTTTCGTTTTTGTTTTTAACATACAATGAGAATTCATCCTTATGATTTGTTTTCTTCAGTGTGCCACGTTTTCTCTTCACTGTTTATTTTTCCAACTGGCATGTTGTGATCCAAATTGAGGACTTGCCATATTTTATTTGGCCATATTTTCAGTGGATGCTGGTAGTTTATTAACTCTGGTAATGGATCAATCTCTTTTATTCTTTTATTAGTGCTCTAGTTTATTGTGAATTTGGTGTGCTTGTTTTCTAAAACGTCATTGCATCTATTAAAATTGATGGTAATTGCTTAATATCATCTTATATCAAGTCCATGTTCAAACTTCTCTATAAAAAAATGTCAAATATATATTTTAACAATTTGAAAGTAAGCAAACATTGTGAATCATTGCTAAAAAATAGAACTTTCTCTTCCATAACTATAATATATCATTATCACAACTGAGAAAAATAACAACTTCATAGTAACCAATAAACTCTCCATTTTCAAATTTTCTCATTTTTCCCAAGAATGCAAGAATGTGTTTTATAGGTTTTTTTTTTTACCTAGTTTAATAAAAACTTCTACATTCAATTTAGTTTCTAAATTTCTTTAGTTTCTTTTAGTCATGTACAATCTTCCCACCATTACAGAGAGTTTTTTCTCCCTCTGCTTTTTTTGTTTTGTTTTGTTTTTAATTAACTTAGCAAATTTTATAAATATATTTTATTATGTTTATTTCATATAAGGATCTAAACAAAGTACATATATTATACTTGGGTCTTATACCTCTCAAAACTCTTTTACTTTGTAGTCCTCTATCACTTTGTTTTTTATGTTATTTTATTTTTTTAAATTTAATTTAATTTTATTTTATTTCTATTCCATTTATTTATTGAAAATCACTTTCGACAAAGGTCACTTTCACTATAGAAACTTCATATTATGGATTTGGCTGATTGCTTGTAGGGTTAACCTACTCCCTTTACTCTTCTATTCCTCATCTTTCCTATAGACTGGTAGCTAAAGCCAAGGTTTAATTATGTGCTGGCTCTCTTTTTTTAGTGAAAGTAAAATTGATAGACTCAGGAGAATACTAATCTTTTTTTCTCATTTGCTATGCAAATATTTTTTCCCAAAGCTTTATCTTTTCTTTTTTTAAATTAAGTTAATAAAATTTCATGTGAATGACATTGTTATTTATTTTAGAAGTATAGTCAAAGTTTCATCTTCTTTTATTCATCTGCAGTTCTACTCATACTTTCCAGAGGTAGCTCCTAAGAAACATTTTTGTATTATTCCAGAAATTGTCCTTGCTTCTATAAATATATACTAAAAGCATAATTGTTATAAATATTTTTGCAACTTGCATTTATCAGTTACTGATCTATAAAGTAAAATATAGTTCACTTTTTAAATAACTGCATAAAACACTGACTCAATTTATTGTGATTCAACCAATTATTTTCTGAAGGGCAAAAACAGGTTTTTTCCAGTTTGATATTGGTTTTAAGTTACTTTTCTATTCTTAACAACACTATAAGAAATATATAAGTGTGAGTATGCATATCTCAATGAATATGTAAATACATCTATATTTGTATCATCTATATCTATATCTATATATGCCAATGAATATATATTTGTATACTAAATTCCGAGGATTAGAATTTCTAGAACAAATTTATACATTTTAACTTTTTATTGCCAAGATTCTATTTTCCTTTAATATTTTGTCTTGTTTTTATTTATTTAATGATAAATGTTCCATTAAGTTCTATGCTTAATGGAACAGAGAGGTACTCATTATGATAAAAATAACATAGTTATTCTACTTCTAGAAATTATCCTGAGGCAATGCTTATATCCAGTAAAACATTTATGTACTAGTGTGTTTATCTCGGGAAAAATAAAAAAATAATTCTAATTAACCTATATATATTCAAGAATAGAGGAGTTGTTAAGTTTCTTATTTTACTACATAAATTCCTTAGTATGTTTTACAGGCATCAAAAATCCTATTTTGAATTAATGTTTATGACATGAAAAAATGCTCCTGATGTATAAAAAAAGACAAAACTGTATGATCTCAACATGCATGAGGACATGTGTATCGACACATATGTAAAACAAAGACAGGAAGAAAATAAAGTTTAGTGGTAATAAACTATGGACAGTAAGATTTAAAATTTTTCTTTATACTTTTCAATTTTTCCAAGTAACCTACAGCTGTTGCAGGTCCTTTTAATAGTAAACAAAGGCACATACTTAATAGGGTATTTGTGATCAAATAAAATCATGTATATGGAAGCTTATAGAAGCTGCTGCAGTTTCAGCAGCAAGTTTCAGGTGCAAGAAATGTTGCCTAGTCAATGCCACAGCATTGGGGGTAAAAGAAGAAAAATAATATAAAAGTATTTCCATGAATTTTAATGTACTTCTGATTGCTTTTGTAGGTCAAATAACAAGACACTAGATCTTTCTTACACAATGAGTCTAGATTTTGGACTAATAAAATGTGTGAAATTTTTGTCTCTGATTCATCTCAGATAAATACCATTAAATCTTATCAAATTACTCCTTAAAATGCATCTAATGTATAGATGTGAATATATTTGTTTCAGTATGATTTTTTGTTGTTGTTATTCATATGTTAGGGTTTATCTGCTGTAGAACAGAAACCATGTTCTCTTCCTCCAGCACATTGTCCTTCAGAAATCCAGCAGAGACTGATGAAACCTTAGAATACAAAGCAGCACTTGAGCAGAGATACTGGAAGCACTCAGGCAATATCCCATCAATTCTCACCAGCTCCGCTAAGTAGACATTGAAGAGTATTTCAATTTTACAATAAGGTCTCTTAACACAGGGTCTTTGGTTGCGTGCATTTTTCTGGGAATTAAATCCATATATTTCTTTAGAAACACAGAGGTATCTGTATCAGGTCTGAAGGTGGAAGTCCAAGATCAAGGCGTCAGCAGGGTTGGTTTTATTCTGAGGCCTCTCTCCATCTATTTCTGACTTTTTAACTTTAATAGATGTGAAATATCATAATTTATACTCTATCACAAAGGTGAAAGTGGCTTTTTTCTCTCAAATATGTTAACCCCAGTGACATGTAAATTTAAATGTAATAATAGGAGTCAACGTAAAACCTGATAGATTTTCTTTTATTTAGGATTTGGAAGTAAAATGTCCTCTGTGGGAATGGTAAGCACTATAAAATGTGATGTATTTCAAGGAATTGAGATTATTCAGAGTTCCTGTATTACTGTTACCTTGGGCGACTGAGTCTTGGAGGTAATTAAATATAACAATAAAATAAACAATTAAATGTTATTTTATTTGCAGCTAATGTAACAAGGATAGGAGATGAAATTAGTTATTTGAAGTCTCTATGTTGTAGTCGTTTAGTTAATATAGTATAGATAAGATAGGTATGTATTTACCTTATATAATAGGGAGGGTGTAGCAGAATGGCAAGGGAACCAGAGATGATGGTGCAGCTCTGTTATAGTCAGCACAAGCTCCCAAAGTTGTTTCAGTTGCCACCATGTCTCAGCCATCAGGAAGAGTAGCAGAGAAAATGTAGGGCAAATATCTTAAGCAGATGACCTGGAAGTGATACATATTTCTCTTAAGATCCTGTGGCCATGTCTGTCCACAAGGGAGGGTGTAAAGAGGCCATGTTCTCATCTAACACTTAGGATGTTCTATTTTCAAAATGAAGGAGGCAAAACAGGCACTAAGGGATACTCCATAGTCTCTATCACTGGGATAAAGAGGGAAAGAGGGAAAGAAGAACTGCACTGCAAAAAGCCCCATATTTCATTGACAGGAAATCTATTTCACAGTTATTATGAATTGGACTTATTCTCTTCACCCTCTGATAATGAATACAGGGATTTAGAATTCCTGAAAATAAAAGACAAAGATATATGTTAGCATGCCTGTGATTATAAAAATCTGTGTTGAAATCTAAATTGGATCATTTACTTTGATCTAAGATTTTGCTACCACGAAGCCCCACATCACTAGAACTAAATCAAATCTGGTAAGATTGATATTTTCTCAATCATCCTGTAGTTAGTCACTTATAACAAGTGCGAAATGACTTAGAACTGCTTTCACTCTATTTCTACCTTAGCACTTTTTCATCTAAAGGGAACCTATAATCAGTGGCAGTCTGGCTAATACTTAATAAACCAGTGAAAAATATGACCTATCTATAAACCGATTTTCTGCTTTTTGCCCTTTTCATATCCTTACATCTTTCACTAGTAGTTCTCTTTCTGTCAATATGTCCTTCATTGTCATCTCATTTTAATTAGTATTTATCTGCCAGAGATGGGGAAATTATTTTGTATGTAATTCATCTCTCGATATCTGGGCTCATTTATTATCCTACAATGTCCATATATTTGTGTCGAACTATGTGGACTAATCAGCTACTCTAATTCTTAGTTCAGATCCTTCTTTCCTTAAATTCATCTGCTTACAATGCCTTGAATCCTTGTCTGTATCAAAAGATAAAGATGGGTAAATTTATATCTATATACACATATTTAATGAAACATAGAAAATACCTCGTGTTATTACAGGAATTCATGTCATCACTTGAGTACTATTTTGAAGTTCTTATAAAAGACTTAGAAAAATCAAATTTCCTTCTAAAAATTAAATTATATATTCAAGACATAATGGACTGGAGCTTAGATAATTGAATTCACTTGAAGAAATACACTAATTTCTAGGGCCTTGTGGCTTGAAAGTGTCCTAAGAGAATGCATTAGAAAATCTAAGGAAAGTGTATATGTCAGCTTAAAGATTGGCTCATAATCTAAGGATGCAAAGAATGAAGAGAAAATTCTAAAACAATTGTTGCCAATGCCCAAATAAACCTGCCCAGAGAGAAGGAGGCATTAGTAAATAAACTGAATGCTTCCACTTTCATTAGCAAAACTGTCATAAATATGAGATACCTGCATTTGACAGTCTTATAATGTTGAAATTCAATTTACCTTTTGGTTGTCGTGATTCCATATTTACCCCAAATTTTTGGATGTTTATATACCTTGCTATGACAAATAATAGCATACCCATGATATTTATACTTCTCACTAAAAATTAACATATTGGCATTCTGATATTTTTTATACAACAGGAACCAGTCTTATATATAGATCCTGGCCAGTTTGCACTTAACAAAATAACTCCCTGAAATTTTAAGGTGGAGAATGGATCTGAAATATGACAAACCATTGAGATTCTGCTTGGTTCTGCCTAGCTTCAATAATGCTTCTCTATTCTTCGTAAATTAAAGGCTCACCATAATTACCAAGAAAATAATTTAAGGAAAAGAAATTAAAATTTTACTTCACCCTACATCAACCAAAAAAGAACACTTGTCAGTAAAATTAAAAATCTTATAAAATTAACCTGAGTCATTCTTATGTAATCTAACAACTAACAACAAATCAGTGACATATATTTATAAAGCCACTGTGACAATTCTACTATGCTGCAATTTTCATTTGTTTTTTCTTAAGAAATTTCTACTATTCTTAGGCAAATTGTATACAGAATTGTCTAATATTTAGAATATATATACATATACATGTACATATGCATATGTTAACTTACAATATACACATGTACATGTTAGCCAGTTTTACTTACATGGCAACCACTACTCATCTCCATACTGTATATAATCAATTTCTTCATTGACTTTCAATGAAGATTGACTAACAAAACATTAAATTATTGCAACTATTTTAAAAATATTTCAAACTGTGTTTACTGTATTGTTCTGTCAAATGATGCTATTCTATTTTTGGGAATCAGCTCTTTGGGATCTTTTTGTACCTTGAAATTCATCAAATGTTTTCCACCCTGGAAATTGAAGCCAGCATATTTAGTAAAAGCTATAAGTACAGTATTCTCTTTAATAATTACATGGATGTATAAGTCCTATTAATTTACTTAATTCTATCAAAAATTGAACCAAAATTATTTAAGATTAATATATATACTTATATATAAATATATTAACCAACCAATTAATTATAAGAGCAATAAGAAAATGTGTTCAAAATAACGAATGTAAAGAAATTTCACAAGGGTAGAGAATGTCATAGGTCAAGTGATATATCAAATCAAAGTCATGAGATCATGAGTACTTAATCACAATTTGGCAGAAAATTGATTGGTTAATACTAAGAGGGAAATATTGGTTGATTTAACAGATATGCATTTAGATACTGGTCTAGGTAATGGCAACGTAGCAGTGAACAAGGCAATGACCTCATAGAACTTACATGTAAAGAGAAGACTATAGTCTATTTTAAAGACTCAAAAAGAAAATCAAACTTCAGGGTGGCTTTAGCTACTATAACCTCATGGTACTATACAAAAACTTAGAATAAGTTTATCGAGGCTGTACCTCCTTGAAATATAACTTTATTCTGAAAGTCAAAGTAAAAGTAGTTAGTGAGTAGGTCTCAAAATAGTACTTTGTCAATCAGAATCTATAGAAGATAAGCACAATTCTGCTGTCCTCAATCCCATTACTTCCCCTTTCCACCCAATTACTTTCATGTCTTATTTCTTCTCAGAGTTATCCACTAGCATAAGCTATGTTTCAACAAAATGTCACATGCAACATTTCTGTTAAAAATTATAAGAGGACAAGAAACAGACTAAAGTTTACAATAAAAAGTTAAGAATATAAATAAGTTAAATGTTCTTCTAATGGTAATCATTAAAACATCAAAACAAAAAGCTATTAACAGCAGCTATCTGAAAATTAAGATTTATTTGAGAGAGTGCTTTATCATTTTTCTGACCTTCAGTACCATTTGAAAAGAAAACCCGTGCACAACTTCTATAATGTTAAAAAAATAACAAATAAGTTTTGAAATTATAGATCTTAAGCACCGAGAATGCTTATTGGGGGGAAAAACCAGCATTACACAATTTTGCCAAATACTTTCATGTTTAAAGTCATCATCATCATTATTGCTACAACAAAGAAGAAAATGCTGAGGGCTACTCGTTTGTAAGCCCTTACTCTGAGCCGTGCACCGTGAAAAGTACATATTGGCATTACATATGTAATTTTATTTAATCTTTCTCTCACTCAAATATAGAATTAATATTCCCTTTGTAAAGATGGAGGAACTTGAAAAATATTTTTTAAAGTAGTCGATAGACTGTGTGAAAAAAATCAGACATGAATATTCATATAGTTGCATTATGTAATTCACAATTTCTAAAAGAAAATATATATATATATATATCCCTGAGGAGAAAGAAAACTCATATTTAATCTTGTGGGAACTTACAGCAGAGAGAAATCTCACTTATAGGTCATTATAAAAAGAACAGCATATACTAACACCTTTGCAGTAAATAAAATGAGTTTCCCAGAGCAGTTCCTTTTTTTTAGAATTTGTTCTTTTTTTTTTTTTTTTGTAAAAATGAGAACGAACAAAACAGACATAGATAGAAAATAGACATTTCTTTCTTTATCTTTTCTTTTCTCCTCTCCTCCCGTGTTTCCCACCCTGTAGATGTGATTACTTTCTCCACTCTGATTACTTGAGAAAATGTCCTTCTAGCTGTACTTTTATATTATTTAAACAACTTGATTTTCTTCCCAAGCCATACAGTTAAAGAAATTCTGTGAATCTCATTTAAGCGCATAGCTCTCTGATATAGTCTACCTTAACGTAAAGATAAATTGTTAAACTATGGCTAAAATGACTTAATTTCATATTTTTTGTATAATCTATAAATATTTCACCAATCAAATGTTAATAGAATACATATTAGGTGCTACATACTGCGGTCACTAGGTTCACTTTATTTTTACATTGCTTTACTTGAAATATTCATGGATTAATTTAGGTGGCATTTCAATAAAAATAATACTGACTAGAATTGATAAGTGCAAAGAAAGAGCAGTGGATAAATAAGTGTTCAAAGAGTTCAAAGGAGAGAAAGACTTCTAGTAATGGGGTCAGGGATTAATGGAGAAGATGATGAAATAAAAACTGAGTGGCATTTTCTGAGAGGATTTGGGCATGTGGAAAGATAGTCCTAGGAAGGGAGAATTTACTATTGAGAAAAAGAAAAAGAAAAATCGAAGGAAGATTAGATGAAGGAAGGAAATCAAGAAGAGAAAGGAAAGATGAATGGGGGTTAATAAAGGATAGCTAATAAGACCTTTAGACACTTCTATCACTCTAACTGGAACAGTGTTTTAAATTGTTTTTAGGGGAGATCTAAGAAGTAGCATTTTTGAAAGTGCTTCAGAAAACTGAACAGGGGCAGATATAACCAAGTAGACAAGAATTCCTGAGCTACCATCTAGGCTTCAATCAGAGAATATCTTTATTTTATTTTGAGGGGATGTGAGGGAGGCTGTGGTTTAGTGATAGAAATTCTACTTCAACTTAAAGGGGGAAAAGGATAACTTGTCAGTTAAGAAACTGTAGGAAGAACAAGACTGCAATTGGGCTTTAGGGAAATAATCCAAGGATTAGAACATTTCTAGAACATCCCTAGTGCTTCTGCTTCATGTGACTGCTTGTGACATGTATGTGACACATGATTGCTTTGTGTTTTTCAAGACAGTTTCCGTCAGACAGACGTGGCTGCCTGCAACAATCTTGTCCTACATCTCACGGCACCACTGTTACAGAAGACCTACATTTCCTACCAAGGTCCTTTTTGAAAATTTTCAGAAAAATTCTTTTTTCTCAGTCAGGTATCAGCCCCTGGGCCAATTAAATGGGACCAGAGGAAAGTAGAGTATGAAAGAAGATGCCTCATCTATTTCTGTTCTCATCCTCACTCAATCTGCTCCACCTATACTGAAATCCTCTCTGTTCCTCAGACTTGTCAGACAATCCCCTGCTTTAGGGATGGCATTAGTTTTGCTCTCTGCCTGTAGTATTATATTCTCTATAAAATGAGAATAGTATGGTTCAAGATTTCCAGTGTTTCATGGGTTTTATCTACATGGTAGATCAAGAGTAAATTAGAAAAATCATGGTGGTTACAATTAAAATTAGTCATATCTTGTATTATCCTCTTGCTTGGAATTCTTCAGATTGCTAAATTGGCAGAACATCTATTAGGAGGGCTTTGACCTATTAGAGGTCTGCATTGGATTCAATCACTAATGTGTAACATGTATAATGCTTTTCAGTTGATGCACTAGATTTAAATTTTTTTTTTCATGCAATAAATGTGTGCTTGATATATGCCAGGCACTATTTTAGATGCTAGAGATTCAGTGGAGAGTAAGACTGGAAGAGAAAAGGACAAATAAGAAAAAGTTTTCATAGTTCTTATTAGAACTATGAAAATAGGGTGATACGATGGCAAGTTTACTGGTAGCACTTTCGGATGGTGTTGTTAGAAATACTTCTTTGAGGTTTTGAAAACTGAATCCCCAGAAGGAGTTACTGTGTGACAATGAGGAAAGGACATTCTAGATAAAGGAACAGAGTGCAAAAATTCTAGTGAGCATTCATTCATTTATGAGTACATTCTACTAATACTTGTTGAGTCTTACTGTGAGGTAGGCACTGTTTTTGGCATTAGGATTCAAAAATGAACCACACAAAGATCTCTGCCCTCAAGGCACCTGCATTCCAGAGGTGGAGGTGAACAATAAAAAATAAGCATAATAAATAATGCTATTTTCACATTGGAGATTAATAACTGCTATAAAAATAGTCCATAATAAGGGTGGATTGCAGTGAAATTTGCAGGGTAGGTGAGGAGGGGCAGGGAGAGATTATAATATTAAGTAGGAGTGAAGGTAGACCTCATTGAGAAGATGTTTTGAACAAAGACTTCAGATGGTAAAGATATTGACTATTTCATAGTATCTATGGGGAAACTTTGGAAGAGAAGCCAGCTCAGAACAGAGGTGGTAATCAAGCAATGCCAAGCATCAAGAACAGTCTAGTATGAGAGTAGTTTGAGTAGGCAGGCAATTCATTGTAATGCCACCTTTGTTGACATTTTGCCACTGACTCTAGTTAGATTCTTGATACCATCTTCATGAATGCTTGCTCAACTCCTCCTGTGCTTTCCCATTGCTCCTACTAGATTTGAAATTCCATGGGGAGCACAGTTTTCCCTTAATGTAGATCTCAGGCCTTTTCCTTACATCACATGGGGCAAGACAAACAACTGAATTCTTTGGCTTCAATAGTGAAATCTGGAGCTTGCTTTCTACTGAGGCTCATAAAACAGGACATTTCCCTAAAAGAAATGATCTTTGGATAGCAAATAAAATGACATCAGCTAATATCCTTTACTCTTATCATCTTTTCAACTTATTAAATATAGTAGGAAGAGTAAAAAGCCTCGATCAAATTGAAATTAAGTTAAAATCTGACTTATGCATGAATTATTATACTAAATCAGTTTTAACACTTTATTTTTATATTTGCAGTGTTTTGATTCATTTAATTTAATATTCAATAATAGTTAAATTATGTTATATTTTGGCAAAATTTTTGTTACCTATTTAACATTATTTCTATCTTCATAGAACATTGTAAAAGCTTTTCTATTTTAAAAAAACCTGCTTGATTTTCAATTTCATCTTTAAAAAGTCCCCTCTGAAATATCTAACCTCCAAAAATATGGCACAAAGAAAATAAATCGCAAAACATATTATTATTATTTTCCTTGTGTTAGACTATCAAGTTTCTCTTGGTCTGAAGAGATTCATTAGCTTCCCAAAGTCTATATTGTTATGCTTTCCATTGGAGACTCTCAGATTACAGTTATCAGAGCTCATCCCCAACCCTTTTCTGATAACTTCCTGAAGAATATACAAAAGCCCATTAATATGCAGTGCACTGAGCTGCTTCAGGGTTTGCAACTGTATTGGAGAAACATAGAACAACTTATACAATTCCTCTGGGGTGTGTATAAATCTCTTCAACTCCTTATGTGTATGCTGTGTTAATAACTAAAACCACGCATGATGGAGGAATTGTACAAGAAAGGGAATATAAAATGTTTCTTTTCTAAATATTGCTCCTACTACTGCAGTCTCCAAATCTCCATTTTATAATAAGTGCATAACCTTTTTGCTTGATAGTTCACAAATTTGGCTTCTTTTCCTTTTTTTTTTCCCTTAGAGATTTGTCTTATGAATTATTTAACAATTTATAATATCTTGACTTTTGCCGTCCTTTCTTCGGTGCTGTTTGTCAGTGCACCTCATCCGCAGTATTTGTTACATGTCTTCTGTGTACAAGATGCCAAGAGTCAGGTGCTCTGTCACCTCTTAGATGCCCCAGGGCAATACCAGATGGCCACGGAAATGGACCTCTGCATTTCTTGCTCCTTTTGTTTGGCCGCTTATCTTATTTTCCATTTTCCAATTTTTGACTCTAAATGTCTAAATAGTAGCTGTTTGCGCCTCTCTTGCTTAACTCCAGGTTAAATCTGTCTTCCCAAAGTCATTGCCTCTTTGATAATGGACAGACGCTTTTCCATTGAATTCTGTTTTCTACCTTGCTTGCTTGAAGTGACACCACTATTGTTAATCCCAAATGATTATTTTGTTAATCCTTCCTAAAGAATATGTACAATATCCAATTTCCTTCCTTAGGAACAAGGCTTAAGGTTATTAATCCACTCGAAGAATGGAAGGTGAAATCCCCCTTTTTATATGTATTGGTTACATATTATCATGAATTCACTGTTAAATTTTTCTGATAAAAACTTATGAGATCACAAATTTTCAAGCATTTGAGGTTTATTTACCTCTTATATTCCTTAACAAAAATGATGTTCATGTAAAATGTGAAGTTGTACAAGAAACTATATTTGGGGAGTCATAAATTTATGAAATTAAGAATGTGGAACATAAAGAGAATGAAAAATGTTCTAACTACTGCCACATTCTCAATAAGACAGAAATGGCTGAAGCAGACTCTCAAACTACTCAATATTTTCTGTATTTATAGCTGTCATGTACTCTTTTTTACTTAACATAATTTTGGAAATTTAATCACATAAATTTCATCTACTCTACAACTTGATTTACATTGTCCTAATTTTAACAAATTTTTTCTTGAGTTAAAATAAGTTATTATTATTATTCTTGCTATGCACAGATTTGTATCATTTTTAGAATTTCTGTCAGATATTAAACCAATATTTTATAGATGGATGATACATTTGAGGAAAAGAGAAAGAAATTTTCCTTTTCTGGAAAATTAAGCAATTTCAGGAAAGTTTGCTATGTAACAAACCACTCAAATTCAGTGGCTTAAAACAGCAACCACATATTATTTTTTCACAAGCATGCAGATCAGCTGAGAATCCTCAGTTGACTTTGGCTGTGCTCCATTTGGTGATTTTCTGGTTTAAGCTTAGTTCACTTGCACATATTGGGGCAGCTAAAGGTCAACTTATGTAGACTGGCATGGCTAGGTTTGGATTAGTTCCACATGTCTCTCATCCTTCTCCTGGGATCAGGCACCAGCTGGGGCACAGTTTTTTCATGGTGACAACAGAAGTGCAATAAATAAAGAGACTTTTCAAGTCTCTTCTTGCATCACATCTACTAAAATTCCGTTGGCAAAGCTACATGGCTAATTCAAGAGTCTTGGGGTGAGGAAGAAGCCCCACTTACAATGAAAGCCACAGCAAAGTTATTATACAAATGGAGTCAACATTTGGAGGGGTGAAGAATTGAGGCCATTATTACTGCAATCTATCACATCACTTACAATGGTGAAAAATGTATATACAAATCTTTCTATAGCTATAACTACTTATCTATAATTTATTAGCTAAGTGTTTATAGTAAATATAAGGCTTTAATATATCTGCTTTAATATAATCTGATATATAATATACCATTTAAATATAATATTTAATAAGCAGAAACAATTTTTATAAAACAGAGGAGTATCATAGAACTTAATTCTACTTAATAGTAATTAAGATGAATCTAAACTTGAAACCCATCTTCTAAGCTACTCACTGAATATTTCCACATACCAATCTGTTTGCAATATAACTAAATGCAAATCTTTAGAGAGCCATCCTGTAGGCAAACAGGGATTGGCAAGCAGAACAAATAGATAAACAGCAATAATCAAAGGGATCTGTCTGAATTGTTGAAATGACATCATTACATAGCTCAAGTGTTTCTTTATATAAATTGCTAATGTAATTGTAGCTTTTAACTTTCTAGCTCTCCATTCCCATTTTTCTCATCTATCAGGCATGCAAACAAAAGCCATATAGAAAAAAAATTAACTTTTGTGAGAACTATTGATGTTTCTTGTGTATTGCTGTGTCAAGGTATTTTCTAAGTCATTTTACATTATCTCTAATCCTTCCACAAAATTATAAGGTAAGTATTATTATCAGTACTTTACAAAGATGATACTAAGGCATGAGAGTTTAAGTAACTTGCCTAGAGTCCTAGCTAACAAATAATGAGAACAGAACTCGTACTGAACACAGTCTAATTCAAATATATGTGCTTTCTTAAGTAACATTGGTTTTATTTGTAATATAATGAATATATCCATACTGAATCAATTACTGGGAGTAAAATGAGGAGAAATATGTTTGTTATTAGGGTAAACCACTTAGATGCCTTTTGGGTTTACCTTGCTCAATGTAGGTGGTAAATAGACAAATGCCAGCAGCCCTAACCTGAGAATACCTTGGGGACCTGAGGGTCATAGCCACAGGATTGTGCCATCAGCTTAGACACTAATAAAGATACTAGGTGATATTCAAGGTACTCTAGAATGGATAGTTGGGAGGAGAGGCAATTAGCATCCTCTGGCAGTGGCAGAAGCTGTTTTTGTCTCACTAACCTTCTTTACTAAGTTTCCCTTAGGAAGACAGGTCCATCAGGATATATATGCAAAGGTGAATCTAAGTTATGTAAGAGGTGAAATGTGGTAAAAATTCTGATGTGCCACCTAGAAATCATGTCGATGAGCGATTTGTTTCTCAGGTTGCTGTTGGTAGATAGCCTTGAGCTGTTGGGTTCTATGTGGATCACTTAGTTGAAGAGAGAGACTCCTTGCCTAAAATCACTTCCCTTCCCAGTGCGTCCCATATTCAGTGATTAATTGAATTAGGACTGCAAGACTTGACCATGCAGCCCAACCTGGGATGACTCTGAAGAGCTATGCTAGCCCCAGACCTCACTATAAATTAAGCTGAGGTTATTGTCACAACTTCACTTCTTGATCTTTACAGTCCTCTTTCCTTTTCCAACTTTTGCAGGTGTTGATCTGAAAGACATTCTAAACACTGAGCTTCATCTCAGAGTCTGTTTTCTGGAAATTCAATCCATGGCAAATACAAATATCTCTGACATGAAACAATTTGTGGCACATTCATCCTCAAGTTTATATGGGATTAAGAAACATCTTCCCCAAAGAAGCAACAAAGTCTGTTTGTACTTGGCTCTTTTTAAATATATACCTAAGGTATAACACAAAAAGACTTATTTTCAAAGTCCAAAACACTACCTTTTGGATTGCTTCATATTTTTACCTCCAGAATAATGTATGCAGAATGAAACGGCCACTATGATAGTTTCCTATGAAATAAATTGTCTTCCTCAAACATGAATTCAATTCATAAGAATTGACAATTCCATTTTAATTTTAAAATTTAATTTTCTGCTTTTACCCACTTTTTCTTTAGGTGAGGAATGTCATTAGAAAGAATAATTTGTCAAACCTAACGAACACAATAGATAGCAACCATTTTATTTAATAAAATTACTGGGTTTTGCTTCCATAGCCTCTATTAATAAAGTCACTGGGGAAAAAGATGTGGAACTAAGCACCTGGAAATGAATTTCATGTGCTTTGATGGGATCACAATTTCTAAAATATGTTGTTTCTTCATTTTTTAAAGTAAAATTCTTTGCGATTTTCAGCCTGTCACAGTTCAGCTAATATTATAAAAGAGGAGTATTACCTTTCTGCATCTCCCCCTACCCCTGCCTGCCCCATGGCTAAATTGCTAAGAAAAAGATAACAGAGCACTTCTGGAAGTAAACCCCAAGAGTAGTAGTAGAGATACAAATGAGAGAACTCCAGGAAGCAGGAAGGAGGCATCTTAAAAGAAACTGGAATTTTATGCATAGAAGTATCTGAATACTGTAAGGTATGATGAAAAATGTCAGGCGTTATCAATTAGAGTAATCGTCAAAATATATGATGAATATAATAATGAATATTAATAGAATATTCTAACATCAAGTAATAAAGTTGTTAGTATTTTTACAATAGTTGGTTATATAATGCATGTGTTTAAATGAGAAGTCATTTTAAATAAAACCAAATTTTGCCCAATAAGAGTTTAAGTTTATAAAATCTTTAAAAAAGGAAAAAAGTAAGAGAAAAAGAGTATATTAGTATTATGTTGCTACCATGCCATTATCTTAAGGTTTATGTATCATGGTGTCTGTCACAATTTCTCTCCCTTTCACCACCTCTTCACAGAAAATGAATCTGTCATTATCAGGATTTACTGAAAAGACTATCCACAATTTTGAACAAATTCAAACAATTAATTTTACTCAATCACGTATGTTGAACACAAAGAAAGAGATTTCTTCAACTAAAAAATTGTCTTTGTGAGACTGTTAAGCACATTCAAAGAGCTATTATAATTAGGGTTGAACCAAGAATTATGTTTATTAGTGTCTTGTATTGTGGATGTGAATATTTCTGTTCCAAATCATTATATTTATACATAACCTTATGTTTATATTTTAGCTAGGAAAATGAATAAAAAGAAGGAACAAGCATGCACAAATAAGAACAGAAGAATAAATAGAATCCAAACAGTGACTAATTATAGCATTGTGCCTTGAGGTATGTGAAATAACTATGGACAATTGAATACTTTCTTCGTTGTTTCTATAAAAGGATTTCATCTGGTACTGGTTTGGGGAGTGTTAGTAGGTCAAAGTGAGAGAATGTTTAATTATCTCTGCCTCTCCTGTCTGGGTTTGTCTATGTTTTGATTAATAGATAACATCAATCTTTCAGATATTCATTTTCCCTTAGGAATGTCAACACCACGCCCTGCAAGGAATTGGAAATTGAACAGTTCTTCAAATAGATAATTTATTATTAGTGTGACAGTATAGAATCTCTTCAGTATATTCAACTTGGTTTCAGTTAAAAATGAAATTTTACCGATCCCGTTTCCTGTCTGATCTTGGAAGCTAAGCAGGGTTGGGCCTGGTTAGTACTTGGATGGGAGACCACCTAGGAATACCAGGTGCCGTAGGCGCTTAAAAAAAAAAAAAAAAGAATTTTTGTATGTGATTTGAATTGAGTTGATGAGTGCTTTCATAGCTATGGTATTGTGTTATTATTGCAATATCATTTAAAGTTGTTTTCAATTTGAGGAAGAATTTTTTTTTTTTTAATTTAGAATTGCTTTCACCCGAGAAAACTTAAGATGTTCCAAAAACTATTGTTGAATACCAAATCTGAGAATTGCTCTCCCAAATTTAAATCACAACATTCACCATTAGCTAATAGAAATGTAGTAAAAAATTCAGCAAGACATTAAAATCAAATAGGAATCATTTTGAAAATGTGAAGAAATTGTATATAAAGGAAGTTTGGGATCAGAGTAATTTAGGTGGCATAATTTCACAGGTAAGAGTGACAGTTATTACTTCTTTGTTTCTTTGATCTTGCCATGACTTCACTAATCTCTTGTAAATGTCTTCATTGAGCTTTCTAAAACTTGCATCCTACTATAGAAACTCAGAAATTTCATCATTTTTGATAATTACTTTTGAATGTCCATCCTCCCACACTTTCTTTTATTTTTTTGTACTATCTGTAAACCAATTTAGTGATAACTACTTTTGAATTATTTATCTTTACATTAGGTGAGTTCTTCTCTGATGAGCATTTTTTTAGACTTTGGTGTGGGGCAAAGACCAGAATAATTTATAAGCCATCAAGATTTTTCTTTATTATATACCATTGAGCATGAGTGAGTTCTTTTAGCCTTCATAACTAATCATCTTACAGAATGGCTTTGTATAGAGTGACCTGAGGAGCTTTAAAAAAAAAAAAAAATACTACTTTCTGCATATCTCAGAACAACTGCATTTGAATCAGTGGTTTGGGACTCTAACATATGTATTTTCAAAACTTTCTCTAGTAATTCAGAAGAACAGTGAAAGATGAGAATCACTATTTCATTTTTTATTTCTCATCAGCTGTGGCTGTCAGGTAAAGGACTACTCAAACTTCAATCCCCTCTCCTTCTCTTTACTTCCAGGATAGAAAACTGGCTAGAAAAATGGCTTAGTCTTGCTTCTTCTTCTTCTGTTTAGAAATAAACTGAGTATGGTAAAAGTCTTCAAGGCAAATCAACCCTTCTGTATTATATGATTTTGATTTTCAAGCAAATTAATTTCACCAAAGATGGATTTTCAAGAGAAAATTTTATACTTGTTACTGATTTTGAAAGGTTTCTAAGAGTATCAAAAGAAAAAACTGCATGACTATGATAAATTCAGAAGTTGTTGTGTATATGTTGTGGATAAAATATCACTCCCTTTTTGATTAATAAACTTTACTATTTAGAACAATTTTAGGATCACAAAAAAAAATGAGTGGAAAGTAGTGTTCATATATTCCCTCCCCCACACATGAACGACCTCCCCAACTATCAATGTCCTACACCAGAATGGTGCAATTATTGTAATCAGTGAACCTACACTGAATTAAATCTCTTTTGAGAAGAAAATATTGGCTGCTTTTCAGCATTTTTCTTTATATGCTGCTATTTCCTCTTGCCTTAAAATGAGAAAAGTCACATGGCCATTTCTAAGCAAAACATTTCAGAAAGAAAAATATTTAAACGTTGAACTAATAGTTAATTAGGTGCCTTTTTTCTGTCTCAAGGCCTGCTAGTGCTTTTGTGTGAGGCCACTGTCACTGTCACAACTATAGGCCATTGCAACTAAGCCAATAAGAAAGGATATTGAATCCTTCAAGAACTTTTGTAAACTAATCCTGACAAGTATGTCGCCCGAGCAGGAACTATTCTTCATGATATTATTGCCAAGATAACATATTCCCGGGTTGTTGTTTTTTCCTTATCCCACTGAAAGATCAGTTTCTTTAATGGTGGTCATCCCTGTGACCTTGAGAACTCCATTTTTCCATTGTCTCTACTTTAAAGTTAGAATGAGGAAGGAGCCCTGAGTTTATCTAAGAGGTTAGCGTACCCCATTAATATTTCCATATCTGTGAGCAAGGTGGAATTGTTATTACCAGTCTCGATTTGATTATATGTTCTGTTAAGAAAGTATATATATGTAAAGAAATGCAGATTTTAAAGCTTTAATCAACCTTCTTTAATGCTGTTACTGGATCATTCAATTATAGTTCATAGTTTCAGACCAATATATGCTGATAATATAAAAAACTTACTGCTAGAATTTAATATAGGATATTTCCAATCACTGTTGTAAACAGAAATACTCATTTTATGTTCTAACTTTGCCATAAGCTTAATAAAAGAGAGCATAAAAAATTACATTATATTTAAAATTCTGATTGTGTTTAATAACATTTTAGAAATAAGGTGTTTAGTTTAAATATCAATGTTTTAAAAAATCACCTATATTTTAATTAATATTTGAAAATATGTTGTTATAACATGCCGAGTTAAATGAAATATATATTCATATAAATTTTAGTTATAATTCACCATACCATAACTCTGTTATAACAATGTGTGGTATAATATAGATGAGGCTCTACTGTAGTATATTTCTTGCTTCTAGGAATGCATTCCGCTAGGAATACCTACAGAAAAATGATACATACACAGTACCTTCTTAGGCAGGTGTTAGCCATATATGCTTTTCCAGACTACCATAATTAATCAATTGAAACAGTGACAATTTTTAATATATGAATTCTGAAATATTAAAATGTATATGCTTTTAATTAACTTTCTATTATAGTGCCTAATTGCCAACTAAAAATGTATATTCAGAAGCATACATTAATAATAGGTTAAGAAAATATTTATGACTAGGAAAAAAATTGAATATTGCATTATCTCTCCACCTCAACTACACATTGTAATACTAATACATAGGTGGGTGCCTTCAGAGGTCAATTAACAAAGAATATCTGGAGACTGGGACTCAAGCATTGAGACTTTATTAAGTCTCCTCCCATGACTAATGTACATCTGGGGTTGACAGCCTTAGCTTTAGAGAAACACATCATACTCTTTCATCAATACTTTGAATTAAATAGAATCTCCTCACTGATATTCTTTTGTCCTTACTAAAGAAATGGAATTGACTTCAGTTGCAAATAAGCTATTTTTAGAGATGGCTCCTCCTCTTAGTAGCCACAGAATTTAAGTTGTCAATTTTTTGGTGCCTCTCAATCTTGTTCTTTGAAATAAAAAGATTTTTCTAGGTGAAACATATAAGCTCTCAGTTCTAAATTTTTAGGTTTTTAAGCCATGAAAGGATAAAGCTACTCTATAAGTTTTCCATTGTTAATTGATTAACTCATGTAATCAATTGCCTCATCATTAAATTATTTGTGGTGGCATTATTAAATAATCCTATGAAATAAACCTGAGTCTTCTACTAATATATTTTTATTATGTTCAAAATATAAATAGGAGGCTAAAGTAGAAAATATTATTATATAGAAAATTCAGATTAAAATTATTTATATTCCAAAGAAAATATACCCCAAATGAAACATTATTTCCTTGAAAATGTCTATAATCGCTTAAAATATTAAGCGTTCTCAATTTCCTATGTGTGTGAAGCCTGGCTATAAAGTATAGAATATCTAGGGATAAATTTCACTATATAAATTTGCATCTTGTATACTAAGGTATGGTATATCAAAATTTAGAAAATCAATTTTGATCCTGCCATTAATACAAAAATATCTGTCAAAAGTCCTTCAAGAGGCCTTCATAAATGTATTCACAGAATCATTCATTTAACAAATATTTATGTTGGCACTCTGCTGAGAACTGAGGCTAGAGGAAAGAAAAGAAGTAGAAATGTAGTATCACTTTCCAAGGAATGTAAGACAGACATTTTTATATATTTATATGACTCCAACAGTAATATTAACAATGTGATTTAGGACTATATAATTAGTAATAGACTATGTGAGTTAGGGAAAATAAAAGATAAGTAATTCACCAAGAAAAAAGGGGGAAACAGACATTGTGGGTGGAAAAATTAATTATGTAAGAAATAAAGATTTCAACAGATCTAAACAAGCTGCTAGGTTTAGAGAATTCAGTTTGTAGGGTCACTTAGTGCTTGTATGAAAGGAGATACTTCTAGAAAAGAAGGTGAAGTGTTATTGCAAAGGTCTTTATGTGTTAGTTACAATTTGAATTATATACTTGACGTTTTTAGAAGATAAAAGCTACCTAAAAATAAACATTGCACTTTAAATATATAATATTAAAAGGATCAAATACATTGTTAATTTTCTCTCATTTAAGGATTCTTTCTCCTAAGACATTGATACAGAGAAATAGCTTGGCCTTCTCAATTAATATTGCTTTTCTATTTTCAGATATTGAGACAAAACTCCAATTTCTGTTTTACACTCAAACAGAATACTAGGTGATGAGTTCTTGAGTGTCAGAAACAATCAATTTTCTGTTTTTGTTTTGTTTTGTTTTGTTTTTAACAGCATGTAGTAGTTGTTCCTATTTTAGAACTTCATTCATGTAAATAAAGTCATATAATATCTGTACTTTTGTATTTCATTTCTTTTGCTCAGCATAGTGTTCCTGAGATGCATCCATGCTATTACATGGTATTTGTGCCCCTTTATTGTTCCATAGTACTCATGTCTTGTGTGCAGATGACAACATTTTTTTTATTTTTTAAATCCATTTTGCTATTGATAGACACCTAGAACACGTAGTTTCCCTATTTAGACTATTATGAATCAATCTACTATGGACATTTGTATACATATCTTTGGTTTTCAAATGATTTATTTGGGGAAATATCTAGTAGTTTAATTGCTGGGTCATCTTGTTTAGTTTTATAAAAACTACAAACATTTGCCAAATGGGTACATCATTTTAGATTCTCACGAATAATGTGTGAGAGACCTGATCGCTCCACATTTATGAAAATATTTATTGAACATTTTGATGAGTTTTCACAAATGTATATAATTATAGAACATAATCCTTATGCTAATTCACAATCTCACTAACACATATTTTCTTTGAGAAAGAAATAGACTCGTCTCTTGAGAGACTATCAGCCAAACAATGCAATGTATGAAAAACTCTGAAGCTCTTGTTTTTTTATTTCAGAAAAGTAACTAGCTTTTATTGAATACAATGTGCAAGAAAATATGCTGTTTTATTTAATTTAACCCTGTTAAGTATAACCTTTATAACTACTAATACCATTATTACTACTACTTTTATCAATAATAGTTAAATAACATTTTTAAAATGAGATAATGAAAGCTTAGAGAAGTTATTAACTTGATCAAGGGAAAACTACTAGATGTGGAGAAGCCAGGATTACATTTTCAGTATATCATCCGTATATTAGAATTAGGAGACTAAGCCCTGAAAGAGTAAATTTTACTGTATGTTTGCTGTAGTTCACTGAGTTAAAATTAAGCACAGAACTTTATATTTCATTCAGGACAGATATCGATAATGGGTCAGCTGGGAGATTTATTCCAGATAGTCCTTGTTCTGGATCCTTATAATGGAGGGTATGCTACCAACTCAAATATTGCAGAGAGAAAATGAATATAGTAAAAACTCTAAAGTTTTCACGTGTTACTTCCATTCACATTTCACTAGCCCCAGGAAATCATATAGTTACTCATAATTTAAAGAAAATTGGAAAGTACAATACTATTCAGAAAAAAATTAACAGATCTAATATTATTATTAGATCTATATTGTTATTCTATAATAAAAATACATTTTTCTTCATCAAAGATTATAAACTGACTCTTTATCTTACCTAAAAGTTAAAAAAAAATTTTTTTTTGATCTTTGAGTTTTACCATATAGAAAAATGTGATATTCTGTAGACCATAGTTTTTTGAAAAATTAGTTTTTCTAATATTCTTTAGTATTTTCCTAATGTAGCTTATAATGAAAGCTCTAGAAGATTTTTTTTAATGGTTATGTCTTTAGTATTTAGAATAGTGACTGAAGCATATTTGCCACTCTAAAAATAAGTTTATTGAGTAGTCTGCGTAATTTTAGTGAGTGGAATGCTTTTAGAAAATAGTTAAATACTTCCTGTTTTAGTCAGAAGGAAATGGTACCATTGGCTGAGTACCATTACAATAGGAATTGACTTAGGAAACCAGAAAAATGTTACAAAGCAAAACAAGTGATAAAAATGGAAAACAGGTGAATTTTCTCAAGAGGATTTTTTTAGGTTTTATATTATGCAGGATAAAATAGGGAACGTAGCAATGGCAAGTGTTCGTCCTGTTTTAAAGATAGCCTCATATTTAGTACTTATTTGAGAACAAATCCAAGGTATTGAAGATGATTATCCACAGCTACAGGCTTTGTCACAGCAAAGATAATGTTTTAAACCATGTATATTTTAAATTTGAATTTAAATTCCTATGTGGATTAGAGCATAGGACTAACCCACTGTGTATACAGCACATTTAATATTCCTGGAATCAAGGCTGGAGGGCTGAAGAGCATGTGTACTCACTCTCAGATTACTTAAAATCTTTAAGACGGAGTCCTGACCATGGAGCATGGAAAACTTTTTGTGTTTTACATTTTGTCAGTTGACAAAATAATTAGTTTAATGTCAGTTTGTTTCTTTTTAAATAAAACCGCAGTGCCTACATTGAAATCTAAAGTGTGAAACTAAAGTATGATATATTCCATATAAAAGGTCAGTTTTCCTACTTCATAATGCCACAGTTAAAACTTTAGGTTTATTGTCTTTAAGTAAATTGTTGAGAACAACAAAAAATGTGTTTAGTGTTCAAGGTTCTCATTTACTGAATTGCAAAGTGAGTTCTCTGAAGGATTTATTATTTTATTTTTCATTTGTGTCAGCTGTCATATATCAACATCTATGATCTCTCCATTCATTTTGTAATATAATTGCATATCTAATAAATATGATAAGACTATATCTTAGTAAAAGCATTAAAATTCACAGCCTTTAGAGAAGAATAATACAATGTTAAAAATTAAAGGCAAGACCTTATGTCTTGAAGAAACCATACAGATAAAACCTAGGCTATTTTATTTAAGATAGTAAATAACCCAATGCCTTCATTAACCTTTATTCTTTTGTATCAGTCTTGGCACCATGGCTCTGAGCCGAGCCCGGCAGGCTACCCATGAAGTGACATTTTAAAGATTGGCAAAGCAATGCACTTTGTGTCAGAGTATACCATCTTGATTTTTTGTCCTTCACAGCAGGAGAAAGCTTCTCCAGATCCTTTTGTCCTTTTGAAAAGAGACTAGAGTGCTTGTACACAGAGACATCTGAATATAAGAATTTTTCTTGCCAATATGAGAAACAAATTACTCACCTTTTTATTTAAAATAAAAGACTGGGTGTTTGAGGTGGTTAAAATGTATCTCAAACCAAATTTAGCCAAAGAAAGACTTTATAACAAACACAATTATTTGAGACTTTCTTAAAGTATGTATTTTATTTTATGAAGATACACTAAGTATTTAAGTATAACATTTTCTGGTTTGTCATTTGCTCTAATAATGTAAATAATTATTTACAGAAAGTAGGTAAGCAAGATCTGGTAATCCAAAAAGAAATAAATTAAGTACTATGTTGTATTTTAAAGTTTGGTGTACACATAGCAGAATGCCTTGATCTTAATAATATATGGCTGAATGAAAAAAGAGAGAGTTTACATGTATAACAAAACCTCATATAAGTTCATTAAAAAACATCTATTTAAGATAACAACACACAAGTTTTAGAAAGGCATAGTTCAAAGCCATATACATTAAATGCTTTAGCATTGCCACTTAGCTTAAGCATGTATAATAGGACTTCAGAATGCAGAATACAGAGAAAAGAAGATAGATAGGTATATAGGAGAGAGAGAGAGAGAGAGAGAGAGAGAGAGAGAGAGAGAGAGAGAGAGAGAGAGAGAAGAGAGGAACTGTGTAGACCAAAAATGGCTGTGTGCCATAGCAAAAACAATTATAATGAACTGACATCTTTTTGTGAGGTTAAAAAAAATCCAGTGCGAATTGACTGAAAAATATTTGAAGAGCTTCTTCTCTCATCCTCTAAAAAAAGTGTACTAATAAAATAAACACTTCTCAAAAATAATTGAAACAGAGGAAAAGGGAAATAACAAAATAATTACATTTTTAATACCTAGTGCAGACTATTCACTATGTATTTTGAATATATATAAATTCATTTTTCTTATTTTGAAGGTCTCATCTGTACCAGGATTTGCTCAGAGAATAACACAGTGAATAACACAAAGTTCAAGTCCTCTTGGAGTTTATTTCTATGGGGAGATAAACAAAAAATTCAATAGCATCAGGTAGTAGTAAGTGCCATGAAGAAAAAAGCAAACAGAGAGAAGTGATAAATAGTGGCAGGGAAACTAACTTTATACAGAGATAAAGATGGAGACTCTTTCAGGAGGTGACATTTGAACAGAGTGCTGAGAGACACATGATTTCCAAGGTCATGTAGTAATTAAAACAATAGTTAATGGAATCTCAATTCCATTATATTATATTATAAAAGCCATTCAGTAAGTGTAAGTTTTCTGACCACAAGCTCAGGTATACAAATGATTATTTTTGTCTATTTTGAGCCGACATTTAAAATGATGGCAGCAAACAACTTAATAAATTCTAGATTAGTCATGATTTCTGATTTAAAATAAGTCAATTAAGTATTGTAATCACTCTAACATTCCTTCCTTCTCCATAGGATTTATATAAGCAATGGTGGTGGTAAAGTAGGGGTGTGGGGGGGGGGGTTATGCAGCATCATAGCTTCAAGTGAGTTAAGTAAAAGTATATGGTCCACAATTATTTCATATTGGCATCCACTAATGTTTTTAAGCATGTCCAGGCCATTTCGCCATCATCTCTCCACAATGGCCTCCTCTGTGCTGTCTTCTTTCCTGGTCTCTGACCGTATGGTACAAGTGCCTTCTGCTACCATGTCCTCTTGTCAAAGACAGAATTTTCTCAGTCTTTTTCTTACTCACTTATATTATATGACCTTCTTAGGCACAGGAAGTTTTAGCCTGGGGTTCAGGGATATCTTTCAGGGGCAGTTCAGACCCTTGGCACCTGACACCCCTCACTCCTCTCTGTTCCTCTACTGTGAGGTAAAGAGAATTTCTTGAAGTTTTTTTCCTCAGGATTCCCCGTGAGAAAGAGGCAGTGTCCCTTCTAATCTTACATCGAACATTATTTTAGGGGATTCTATCATCATTCTCACCTGTTAAAGTTAATAGGGAGGGCAGGATACACCTCTTATCCTATATCCGACCAATGTGTAACAATTTTTCTTCCACTTCAGTTTTCTTCCTCAGCTTGAAATATCTTTAATCATAAGAGCAGAGGGAGAATTACCTCAGTAAATGATCTTTCTCCCTTGTTTTATTATTAGGTTTAACTTGGAACCTACTAATAAAACAAGGGAGAAGATCATTTACACCTTAATTCTTTTGTGGCAATGTCCCCTTGAGGACAGAGCCCCTTAGGTCTGAGGGAAGAGACTTGTGAAACAACCAAAGAAATTCAGTGAAGCTTGGAAAGGGAATAAGCAATAAAATAATTCACAGGTTTTGCAAGGTGCAGATTAAAGTGTGTCAAACCCTCTGGTCATAAATGTACAAAATTCCAGAGAAAATAAGAAATATTGTACAATGAAGGTCCATTCTTACAAAAAGACATTTTTATGAAGCTAGGAAGAAAGTATGACCTTATTAGAGGCTACACATACTACAGGAAGGTGCGAGTAGCTAATGGAGGGCAGGAAACTGGTGTCCAAGACTTAGGTTAATATAGAAAAGAGTCCATTTAACAATCACTCCACCTAAAGCTGGGACAGAGAAAAAGGTGAGCTGTTTATCTGAGTCTTCCCTCATTTGGGAATTAAAATGCCATAAATAAAAATGCTTATGTGTCTTTGAATCTGAGTTATACTATGTACATTGTCTAAATAGCTGTTCCCACAGAACTATAAAGGTAAATATGTCTGTACTTTCCTTCTGTATCTGGCTAAGCAAATGTAAACCTTGTGATAAAGCATCCTCAAACCCCAAAGGAAGGTATGAGATAAAATGAAATGTCATGAGTAAAAATAAATACAGATAAATTTAATAAAACATTGACTATATAGAAAAAAGTAATTCTGTATAATATATAAATTATAGAGATTTTTTTTTAAAGGATGCAATTAAAATGCAGAGTAATAGAATGTAAACAGGAAAAAGTTAAACCATTTTAGGATCCTTAGGGTGTTTAGAAAGGATAAAAAACCTGATTACATTTAATGCTTAAGTTAGGGATATATGTTAAAATTTTAAAGCTAACCACACTCATACATAAAAAATACTGTTTTTAAATTAATAATAATTTTTAAAATTATTTTATTGAAGAAGTTAAATTAGAATTAGAATAAAATATTTTATATTTATACAACATGAAATATGAAATACAGGAAAAATCGAAGCAGGAAAATCTTAATAAATAGGCAGCAAGAGTAAGGTGGTAGAAATAAATGTAAATATATTAACATATATTTACACATTGGGTTAAAAAAATTTAACTACTTGCTATTTAGTAAAATACTTCTAAAATGTAAGGATGGATAAAAGTAAAGAGTGAGAGTTTGAGGAAAGAAATCCAAGTAACACTAACCACAAGAAATCTGATATTGCCATCTTTGCTCAGAGATTTCTATTTTTTATGGGTGGCTGATTGCAACAGTAGTGGGTGACTTAAATGACTTTAGAGCAGTGCAGCAGGTGCAAGACACAATAGAGACTATTTCTAAGCTCATAATATAACTTAGGGGGAATTCTCAGGTATTCTTGTTTCAAATGGAAGAGGGTTTTTGTGTGTGTGTGTGGTATTAGAGTATTATGATATCCATGTAATTTAGGGACAAATAATGTCACATTGTAAAATTTTCTGACTTGTATGAGCAGGCAGGTGAGATCTGGAGAAATATGAGTTGTGCCTTGTTATTTTTGATTATAACTTTCCAAGAGATCCAGAATATGTTGATGGGCAGTTAATGACCTATCAAATACAGATTACCTCTGCAAATCCTGGTATTTTTCAAACTTTTTTTTTATTGTCTTTCTTCCCAGTTAGACAGACACTCCATGAGGATAATGATTTCTAATTGTTTGATCACTGCTCTTTTCCCAGCACCTAGAAAAGTTCCTGGCAGAGTAAACAACAACAGATATCTTTTTAAATGAATAAAAGAGAATAAATAAATGAACTGCAATTAAGAATTTAGCTTTATTCAATGCCTATTGATCCCAAGAGCTTTATTATGGAAAGATGATATAGTGTCTGTGAGATATTCCACTGGTCTGGAAAATCCTTGTTCAAAAAGAGAATTGTCTTTCTTAACAACAAGAGATGTCATAACATTACATGAAGTGTCAAAAGAAAGGATTTAGAAGGTTGAAAATACATTACCGAAAGGAAACCAGGGAAAAAATTATTACTGCAGAAGGACATAATAGATGGAGTAAGAATGAATGTGAATTAATGATATCATTTGCAAAATATAGAAATTAAGGGGGAAAATGAACACATGGATTCTACTCAAGGAGTAGAATCATATATTTTGTGTTCTAAGACCTTTAGACACAAATCAAACCACTAGCTATGTGTTATATAAAATAAAATGATTTAGTTTAATAAAAATAAAATGTGTTTCAATTCCATGTTTATTATAATTGATAGGCAATGCTATATATCTACCTCACCTCTTGTTCATAATATGATTTTTAAACAGGCATAAATAATGTTCAGTTCTTCAGAACAGCAAGAGCAGTAATCTTGCCTCTAGCATTAATTAATTGGTAGCTTGTAAAGTTGAGAGACACAATTTCATTTATGTAAATATTCCATTTCAATTACTCTGGGTTATAGATGAATTGTGAATAGCTTGGTTAGAAGAAGAAATTAAGATGCACTTCAATTAGTACAGTCAGGCCTACCTACATAGGGGTAAAAAGACTCTAAAAGGAATTTCGCGTTTTGTACTCACTTTTAATTCATAATTTATTTTGAAAATGTTGCTATTATGTCAATGTTCATAAAGATTTTATTGTTAAAAATCACTAATTCTATTATAAAATCTTAAAAATGTAAATGAATCCCTTATATTGTGAATATGTATTTTCCTTAATACATTATGAATTTGTTAATTTCCTTCCACCCACATATAAATTTGCAGTATCAGGCATGGATTTCTATCAAAAAACTGCTAGTAATAATAATAGCTAACATTTATTGAGTGCTTACTATGACCTAGGCTTTCTTTCCTAAGCACTTTATTAACTTATGTATTAACTTAATGTAATAACTTATGTATTAACTTATTTAATGTTAAACATAATGGTGTGAAGTATTTACCACTACGATCACTCTCAGCAGATGGGAAAATTGAAGTTAGGAGAAATTAAGGTCACATAACAAATGACCAGTGGACTCAGAATTCAAACACAGGTACCCTGGCTCTCAAGACACTAAAATCTATAATTACATTAATTATCACAAAAATTACATAACATCACCTACTACTTATGTGATAAACATGGTGCTATATGTTTTAAAATGATCATCTCTTCATTAATCTACTAGACCTCTTCACTTAAAGCTAATTGACCATAAATATGCACATCTATTTCCAGACTTTATTATATCCAGTAATAATGTGCTGACATTTATACCAATATCACACTTGATTGCTTACAACTATAGTAAGACTTGAAGTCCGGTAGCGTAAATTTTCCCACATTTAACCGTCCTTTTCAAATTTGTTTTGGCTATTTTAGATCATTTGCATTCTATATAAGTTTAAAAATCACCTTTATAATTTTAGAAATAAAAAAAAAGTTTGTTTGCTTTCTTATTGTTGAATTTTAAGGTTTTTTAAATATATATTTTGGATAACAGTTTTTTATCAGTTGTATTTTTTTGCAAACAGTTTCCTCCAGTTTGTTGCTTGTCTTATTCTATTATATTGTCTTTCACTGAATACAATTTTTTAATTTTAATAAAATCCAACTTCTCAATGTTTTCTTTCCTAGATCATGTCTTTTGTGTTGTATCAAAAAAGGAGTCACCACACTCAAGTCCTTTGGTTTTTCCTATGTTATCTTCTAGGAGTTTTAAAATTTCGCATACTATATTTAGGTCAATTTGAGATAAATTTTGCAAAGAACATAAGTATGTGTTTAGATTTTTTTTTTTTTTTGCGTTTGGGTGTCTAGGTGTTCTACTATCACTTGTTTAAGAGATTAACTCTGCTCCATCGTATGCCTTTGCTCCTTTTTCAAAGATGAATTGACCCTATTTATGTGGATCTTTCTGGGTTCTTTATTCTTTCATCAATATCATACTGTCTTGATTACTGCAGCTTTATAATTAGTGTTGAAGCCAAATAGTGCCTATCCTACAAATTTGTGTTCTTCTCTTTCAATATTATGTTGACTACTCTGGGTCTTTCCTGTCCACATAAATTTTAGAATCAGTTTGTCAAAATCTATAAAATAACTTGCTGAGATTTTAATTGAGATCGAATTGAGTTGGTATATCAAGTTGGGAAGAACTGCCACTTTGACAGTATTGTGTCTTTCAATTCATAAACATGAAATATCTCTCCATTTATTCAGTTATCTGATATCATGCATCAGAATTTTATAGTTTTTGTCAAATAGATATTTTACATATCATATTAAATTATTAAGTTATATTAGATTTACACATAAGTGTTTTATTTTTTGTGGTGCTAATGCACATAGCACTGTGTTTTCATTTCAAATTCTATTTGTTTATTATTGGTAAATATGAAATCAGTTGACTTTTATATATTATCCTTGTATCCTACAACCTTGCTATAATAGATAACTAATTCCAGGATTTTTAAAAAAATTTTTTTAATCAATTCTTTAAGATGTTCTACCTAGCTGGTCATATCATCTGTGAACAAAGTTTTGTTTCTTCTTTCTCAATCTGTTTACCTTTTATTTCTTTTCCTTTGCTTTACTTTTTTACTGTTTTAGCTAGTACCTCCAGCACTATGTTGAAAAATGATCCTAAGAGGAGCATCCTTGCCTTGTTCCTGATTCTGGTGAGAAAACTTTGAGTTTCTCACTATTATGTATGTCGTTGGCCATAGGTATTTTTTGTAGAAAGTCTTTATAAAGTTGAAGAAGTTCTCTTTTATTTCTAATTTACTCAGAGTTTTTATCATGAATGGATGAAAATTTTAGAAAATGTTTTCCTGCATTTATTGATATGATCATGTTATTCTTCTTTTTTAGCCTGGTGATGTGTTAATTCCTTCAGTTGATTTTTGAATGTTGAACCAGCCTTGCATACTTGGGATAAATCCCACTTTGTCTTGGTGTATCATTATTTCTTTTATACACTTTGGGCTTGATTTGTTAATATCTTGTTGATAATTTTTGCATCTATATTTATGAAAGAAGTTGGTCTAAGGTTTTCTTTTCTTATAATGTTTTTGTCTGGTTTTGATATTAGAGAAATTCTCGTCTCTTTGAATGAGTTAGAAAAAAATCATATGGCTTCTATTCTCTGAAAAAGATTACAGAGAAATGGTATAATTTCTTCCTTAAATGTTTTGTAGAATTCACCAATAAACTCATATGGGCTTGGTACTTTCTATTTTAGAAGGTTATTCATTATTTATTAAATTTATTTAATTGATATAGGCCTATTCAAATATTTTTTTTCTGTGAGTTTTGGTAAATTGTATCTTTTAAGTATTCGATCCATTTAAACTAGGTTATCAAATTTGGGGGCATAGAGTTATTCCTAGTATTCCTTTATTATCTTTTTATGTCCATAGATCTACAGTGGTGTCGCCTCTTTCATATTTGATATTACTAATCTATGTGTCTTCTCTTTTACTTAATTAGCCTGGCTAATTACCTAAATTTTATTAATGTTTCCAAAGAACCAGCTCGTAGTTTCATTGGTTTTCTCTATTGATTTCCTGTTTTGAATTTAATTAATTTCCGCATTAATTTTTCTTCTTCTTCTTCTTCTTCTTCTTCTTCTTCTTCTTCTTCTTCTTCTTCTTCTTCTTCTTCTTCTTCTTCTTCTCCTCCTCCTCCTCCTCCTCCTCCTCCTCCTCCTCCTCCTCCTCCTCCTCCTCCTCCTCCTCCTCCTCCTCCTCCTCCTCCTTCTCCTTTCTTCTTCTTCTTCTTCTTGAATTTTATTCTGCTACTTAAATTTAATCTGTTCTCTATCTAGTTTCCTTAGGTAGACACTTAAATTATTGATTTCTAGATATTTCTTTTTCTATTATTTTTATTCAATACTATAAATTTCCCTCTAAATACTGCTTTCACTGCGTCCCACAAATTTTGATAAGTTGTATTTTCATTTACATTTAGTTCAAAATATTGTTAAATTCCTCTTGAGATTTCTTCTTTGACCTGTGTATTATTTAGAAGTGTTTTGTTTGATCTTCACATATTTTGGGATACTCCAGTAATCTTTCTGTTATATATTTCTGATTTAATTTTATTATGGTCTAAGAGCAAATATTGTGTAATTTCTCTTCTTTTAAATTTGTTTAGGTGTGTTTTATGACCCAGAATATGGTCTATCATGGGGAAATGAAGTAGTTTATAGATGTCGAATATCTCCAGTTGATTGATGGTGTTGCTGAGTTCAGCTGTGTCCTCATTTATTTTCTGCCTGCTAGATCTGTCTATATCTGAGAGAGAGATATTGAAATCTTCAACTGTAATAATAAAATCATCCATTTCTCTTTGTAATTTTATCAGTTTTGACTCATGTAGTTTGACATTTTGTTGTTAGGTACTCATATGTTAAGGATTATTTTTTATAGAATCAACTTTTATATCATTATATAATACCCTTTTATATCCCTGATAACTTTCATTGTTTTGAATTCTGCTATGTCTGAAATTAGCATAGCTAGTTCTTTTTATTAGTGTTAGCGTGGCATATTTTTCTTTATTTCTTTACTTTTAATCTGTAGTCCTTATATTTTAAATGAGTTTCTTGTAGACAACATATAATTGGCTCTTGTTTTTTTGACACACTTGGATAATCTCTGTCGTTTAATTGGTCCATTTAGATCATTGATGTTCAATATGATTGCTGATATAATTGGATCAATATCTTCCATACTTGTTACTATTTGGATAATGTGAGCACCTTTAATTGCAAACTAATCTTAATTTATCCTTCCTGTCTCTTGTATTGCTATTATTAATATCACTTATATATAAGCATAAATATATGCATGCGTAATTAAACATATCTGCTACTTTTTGAACAACTGTTATCAATTCAATTAATTAAAATAAAAATAAAGGTTTTTGTTTTATTTTTATTTATTTCTTCTTTTATGGTCTTCCTTTGTATATGTACATCTGACTTTCTTGCCTATATCATTCTCTTTGTCTCTAAAGAAATTTCTTTAACATTTTTTCTTTTCTAAAAATTATTATTTTATTTATTTAATCAATTAAAATTTTGAGATGACATTGGTTAATAAAATCAAATAGAGTCAATTATATAATTCAATAATATATTATATGTATATTGCAGTGTGTGTTCACCACCCAAAGTTAAATTTTCTTCCACCACCAAAGATTTGGTCCCCTCTACCTTTTTTGCCTTCCCCCTCCTCCTTTGCTCTGGTGACCACTAATCCACTGTCTGTGTCCATGAGCCTCTATTTGTTTGGCATGATTGTTCCTTTCAGTTTTATAGCCTACATATGAATGGAATTATACAGTTCTCAACTTTTTCCATCTTACTTATTTCACTTAGCATGATTATCTCAAGATCCACTCATGTTATTTCAAATGGCAGTATTTTATCTTTTTTTATGGCTGAATAATATTCCATTGTATATATGTACCACATCTTCTTTATCTAATCTATTGATGAATACTTCAGTTTTTTCCATGTTTTGGTCACTGTGAACAATGTTGCTATGAACATTGGGGTGCATATATCTTTGAAGATAAATGTTTTCAAGTCTTTGGGGTAAATATCCAGTAGGTCATGTTGTAATTCTATTCTTAGTTTTTTGAGAAACATTAATACCGTTTTCCATAGTAGCTGTATGAATTTAATTCCCACCAATAGTGTGTGAAGTTTCCTTTTCCCCACAACCTCTCCAGCACTCATTATTTGTCCTGTTGATGATAGTCATTCTAACAGGTATGAGATGGTATCCCATTGTGGTTTTGATTTATATTTCCCTAAGAGCTAGTGAAGTTGAGGATCTTTTCATGTCTGTTGGCCATTTGTATGTCTTTTAGGGAGAAGCATCTGTTCAAATCTTCAGACCATTTTTCAATTGGATTTTTTATTATTATTATTGTTGAGTTGTATGAGTTCTTTATATATTTTGGAAATTAGGCCCTTACTGGAGGCATTGTTTGCAAATTTATCTCCTGTTTGGAAGGTTGCCTCTTTGCCTTGTGGATGGTTTCTTTTTCTGTGCAGAAACTTTTTATTTAATATAGTCCCATTCATTTATTTTTACTTTTATTGTCTATGTCTTTGAGACCAAATTTATAAAATCCTCTAAATTCAAGGTCCATGGGTTTAGCATCTATGTTTTCTTCTATGCAATTTATTGTTTCAGATCTTATATTCAGGTCTTTGATCCATTTGGGGTTAATTTTGGTGTATAGTGACAGATAGCAGTCTATTTTCATTCTTTCACATGTGGCTTTCCGATTTTCCCAGCACCATTTATTGAAGAGGCTTTTCTTTCTCTCGTATGCTTTTGGCTTCTTTGTTGAAAATTATTTTCCCAAATATACAGGGGTTTAATTCCGGATTCTCAATTCTGTTCCATTGGTCTATGTTCCTGTTTTTCTGCCAATACCATACTGTTTTGATTATTGATGCTTTGTAGTATAAATTGATGTCAGGCAGAGTAATACCTTCTGCCTTGTTCTTTTTCCTTTAACATTTCTTGCAAGGCAGGTCTACTGGCAATCAATTCTCAATTTATGTTTGAGAAAGTATTGATTTTGCCTTCACTTTTGAATAATAATTTTCCAAGGTATAGAATTCTAAGTTTTGTGTTTTTTCTCTGACAATTTTTATTATTTTCCTCAACTCTCTTGCTTGCATGATTTTTGAGGAAAATTCAAAAGTAATTCTTATTTTTGCTCCCCTTTAATTAAAGTGTATTTGTTTTCTTTCCTTTGTCTTTTTTTCAGAATTTTTCATTATTTTTGATTTTCTGTAGCCCAAAGATGACATGTCCAGGTATTGTTGTTGTTTTAATTTTTTTGAGTTTTTTGTTTGTTTTTCATTTATATTGTTTGGCATTCTCAAAACTTCCTGGATCTGTGGTTTGGGTCTGACGTTAATTTGAGAAAATTCTTAGTCACTGATGTTTCAAATATTTCTTCTGTTCCTTTTTTTTTCTCTCTTTCTGGTACTCCCATTACATACATTTTATGCCTTTTGTCATTGTCCCATAATCTTTAGATATTCTATTCTATTTTTTTTTTCGGTTTTTGTTTTCTTTGTTCTTCAGTCTTTGAAGTTTCTATTGATGTATCCTCAAGCTCAAAGATTCTTTCCTCGGCTTTGTTCAGTCTACTAATCAGGCCATCAAAGGCATTCTTCATTTATGTTAGTTTTTTTTTTTTTTTCTATCTCTATCATTTGTTTAGTTCTTTTTTGGAGATTTCAATCTCTCCACTTACATTGTCCATTTGTTCTTACTTGCTATTTACTATTAATAATAGTTGTTTTAAATACCTCATTTGATAATTCCAATATTCCTGCCATGTCTGGTTTAGATGCTTGCTCTCTCTCGCTTGCTTTCTTTCTCTCTCTCTCTCTCTCTCTCTCTCTCTCTCTCTCTCTCTTTCTCTCTCTTACTCTCTAATTTCAACTTGTAATCTTTTTTTTTCCTGATAACTAGACGTGATGCACTGTGTAAAATAGAACTTGGCTGTAAATAGGCTTTTAGTAATGTGGTTGTGAGTTGTTTAGGAAGAGAAAGCATTTTTATTGTCCTATAATGAGATTTCAGTTTTCTAGGAAGCTTATGCCTCTAGATTGTGAACCTCAAAAGTATTTCTGTTTTTTAAATCCCCCCTTGCATGGGATAGGATGGCTAAAGTGTCTTGGAAATAGGTATTTCCCTTCTACAGGTCATTTAGGCTCTGATAAGGCCCCAGTGTGTAAGGCTCTGGTTAATTAGTTTCTCTTGAGGGCAAGCCTTGTTAAGAACAGAGTGCTTTAACTTAATTCGAAATAGTTTCTTTTCCTCTCCCTTTGCCAGAGGGATGAGGGCCTTTTCTTATATATTTACTGTGGGAACCTGGTCAAGCTCCTGGAGGTAAATCTCACAATACTGTGAGAGCTCCCAATTACTCAGTCTTTTTGAAGTTTTTGACCCTCGGGCTTGGCCTCACTGAGCCTCCAGGAATTCATCAGTTACAGTTCATGATTTTTAAGCCAGCACTGGTTCCTGTGGTGGTTTTCTCTGCTCTGGTAAGCCATGACTTCCTGTATTTACCTGTCTGTCTCCCCAGTTTTGGGGCAGCAGTTAGTTCTGTGCCCTGTCTTCTTTTACAGATCCAAAAAGAGTTGTCAATTTTTCAGTCTGTTTGACTTTTTTGTGTGTGTTAAAAACTGCCAACTGTTTTCCAGAATGGTTGTACCAAGTTACCTTCTCAGCACTATTATACATTTTTAGGTTTTCTGCATCCACACTGCCATTGATTGCTACAGACTTTATAGTATACATCTTTATCCAAGTCTACCTCCAAATGTACGTAAGTATTCCAAAGGTATGCTATTGCATGTATAAGAACCTTGCAACAGTATTCTTCCATTTATCTCCTCTCCTCCTTTGTATGTTTTACTTCTACATATCTGATAAACCCCCAAAGACATTGTTTTTGCTTTTTCTTTAAATAGTTTACTATACTTAAACACATATAAATAATAATGTCTTTATATATATCCATAAAATAACTGATTTTAATACTCTCCATTTTTTTTTGTTTGTTTGTTTTGGTTGTTTGGTTGTTGTGGTTTAGATCTGGGTTCCCATATGGTATTATTTTTTTAAACTATCTTTACAATTTCATATAATGTATGTCTACTGGCGATAAATTCCTTTAGTGTTGGAATGTCTGAAAATCTTTTATTTTACTTTTATTTTTAAGATATTCTGTTTTGCTTGGTAAAAAAAAATCAGCATTAAGATGTTTGCTGTTTTACATTTTTGTGGGGAGAGGATTGTTGTTTATTTCTATATTTAAAGGATGCTACTCTCCTGTAATTTACCTTATTTTGAGAAGAGATCTAATACCATCTTTATTTTGTTCTTTATGTAATATGCCCTCCTCTTCAGGCTCTGCTTTTAAAATATTCTCTTTATAACCGATTTAAAGACTTGATGTAATTGCATTCATATTTCTTGTGTTTTTGAGTTTTATTGTATTTCTTTGATCTGTCAGTTTATCGTTTTTAACAAATTTGGGGAAATTTTAGTTATTCTATCAGCAGATATATTTTCTCTTCTTCAGGGACTTTAATTAGACTGTATATTTTGTTACTCAGGTTGTCCCACAGCTTACTGTTATTTTTTTTTATTTTCCCCCCATCTTTTTGACATCTGTGTATTTCTGAGTTTCAGTTAACTAAGTTTTTCCACATTTTAGGCCTTTTTACTTATATCTTTGCATACCTGGTAATTTTAGATTCAGTAAAAGCTATTGTGAATTTTGTTGTGTGCTGGAAATTTTTATATTTTTAAAAATATTCTTGAGCTTTTTTCTGGGATGCAGTTTAGTTTATTTGAAATCAGTTTGTTCCTTTCAGGTCTTGATTTTATACTTCATAAGTGAGACCAGAGCAGCATTTAGTCCAGCGTCATTTTTTTCCTAATACTAAGACAAAATTCTTTAGGGTTAGTTTTTGTAAATCAACTTTATTGAAACACAGCCATGGCTATTTATTTATGTATTTTCTCTGGCTGTGGTACAATGCAAAGAGTAATTATAACAAAGACCACATGGCCCACAAAGCCTGGCTCTTTAAGAAAAAGTATGTCAAATGTTACCCTAATGAGTGTTTTATGAGTAATGAAATTTCTACTCTATCTTTTGGGAACAGGCATTATCTGGCCTTGTGTTGTTATTCCTTTGGTCTCAAGTAGTTGGCTCATATGCACATGTGATAATCAGTACTCAAACAAATACTGGAGGGGTACCCTCTTCAGATCTCTGGAGTTCTTTCTCTGTGCAGCTCTCTCCCATATGGGACTTTCTCATACATATCCTACTTACTGTGGCTTCCTTGGACTCCCATCTCTGTCTGTTCAACCAAGGAGGATGATGAGATTCTGCCTGGTTTCCCACCCTCAGTACTGTGATTTAGAATCTTTCTCCAGGCAGAAAGCTGAGACAATCATAGGGACCATGTCATTGTTTCTCATCTATTAGGCACATCTGTCCTTTGTTGCCTGATGTTCAATAATCTGAGAGCTATTTGTTTTATATATTTTATTCTTTCTTTTTCTTTCAGTTCTTTAAAATGGAGGGGATTAATTCATTCATGATTTCAATTCCTGTTATTTGATTTTGTCTGGAAGTGAAATGGTGAGAATTAATGTTTTAATAAAAGAGTCAACATGAAACTCAGAGACAAATGTTTAATAATTTGGAGACACAAGAGGGTGTTTTAATGCAAGTAATCTTTGCTAGGTTTAATTAAATGTAAGAAAACTTTACTAAGATAACAACAGTGATGATGCTATATGAGCAAATATTTTTAGTATGTGCATTTTTAATCCAATAACTGGACCACCTTTAAGATATATTACAACATAATTATCTTTTATTCTTTTTAATAAATGGTTCGTTTTTACTGTCATTGCTCTCTAGCCAAAGACCATTGAGAACACACTTGCAATTGAGTAAATTAGCTTTATTGCTTCTGAAAAGAAGGAAGAAAACCCACTATGGGAAAGTGTCTCAGTAAGAGGCCATTAAAAAGGACTTATTGGATTTGAACTGTGTTAGGGGACTTTGCAGAAAGCAGGGCTTTGTACTAGATTGGATGTTGTCAGAAACTGGGGACAATTCTATGGTTGAGCATCTAATAAATATCATAAGGTTGGGGAAAAAATCGAGACTAAAGATGTAATTGGTAAAGCAGCTGCAGTCAGTCATATTAGTCAGTATTCAGATGTTTAGTCTTTTTTGTGGCTTAGATATTGATTATATTGCCTGTGTTCAGTCATGATTATGCAATAATTTTTATTTTGTCTCAGTTAACAGATATCACAGAGTAGCCTTGTCAAATATTAATGTTCTATGGACATGTTTATGTTCACTAGAAGAGCACCAAGACTATGAATGCCATGCCAACCTCTACATCTCAGGGGTTGTTTTTCTCTTATTGCAATGATATTAAGAGAAGCATGGTAGAGTGGCAAGAACCCTGCATTGGTATTCATAAGACCTAACATAGACTTGGATTACCATCATCCTTCTTTTATCATCTGTGTGTCCTTGGATACATAAATGAAAACTTCTGGGCCTCAGTGTTTAATGTAAATTAAATGTAATGTAAATTAAATGTAAAGTAAACACTGAGACCCAGAAGTTTTCATTTACATAAAATCTCTGTCTTTCACTCTGTAAAAAAAGAGGTAGATTTGATTTCTAAAGTTGTTCCCAATTTTTACATTTTATAAATAAAAATTTTGCTTTAAAGCTAACAGAATTCAGTTCTGAAATATTGAATAAAATAAAACCATCAAGGAGTTTTATTTATTATTTCTTTAGATATAAGCTTTATAGTAAGAATAAAAGGTGTCTATTCTCTGTTTATAGCTTCCTGAATCTCTGAGAATAAGTCCAAGAATAAAGCTGTCTCTTATTTCATCTTTCCCAACAATGCCGATAATAATACTTACTATTTATTGAGTGGTTCTGAAAGCAATAAAAGTTATTATTTCCTTTTAATAGAAAAAAATGATTTATTACAAATAATTATTTTTACTCCCTTCTACAATTTCAAATCAACATGTTTCATAAAAAAATTTAGTATATTTTATGACTGAATTATAAATGAGAAAATGTTCAAAGTTATAGAATTATATTCAAAACTAGGGTCTGTATTTTTCTTTTTTGTGTAACTATTCAATGCTGTTAGAGCCTCACATTTTAGCACTGAATCTTTTCCGAATATTTCACATCTAGGTAATATAAAAGGAGAATAGGCATTTTGTTGATTTGTTTGTTGGTTTTTTGCCTTGGCTTTTCATGAAGGTTCTGTTCTTTGTTGAAAGTCATTTGATCTTTTCTATCTCTTTCCTAAATTATACTTTGCTACATTATGGTGTAAAATATTTTCAACAGCCAACATGACTCTATGTGTGTTAGAGTCGTCTTTGCATGATCCTCTAAATACACAGCCTGAGCTGCTAAGTCTGATTATGTTTTCTTTATCATGCCTAAATCCTTCATAAATGGTTCAATCAGTGACTACAGCAAAGTGCTACCTGTCTGTCTGGTGTGGGATCTTTTCCAAGTTAACAGATGGCCCTGCTTTATCTATCTCCTCCCTGGATAATTCCTAAGAGAATCATAGGCTGGGTGTACACAGATATAACAGGTTAGCCTGTTAAGTAAACAGTGAGAATCTACTTAGATTTATCTTTCTTTTTTTCCTGTAACTTATAAAAACCATCTAAAAGAAAGATAAAATATTCACATAAAGTTTTTAATAAAAAAATATATATGTGGGCATGTGATAATTTGGTTATATATGTATTGGAGCCAAAAGTATAAAGCCAGAAATATATTTTATTTGGTTAGAAAATTTTCATTTTAAAAGATAGTTTTGTTGCAGAAGAGGATTAGGGATTAAAAACACAAAAACAATTCAAGGAAAATAGAATGGATGAGACTAGAATGGATCAAAGCACAGGAAAACTAGCCCAGAAACGCAAGAAAACATGAATATCCATGTGGCAAAGAGGAAACTTATTAGTGTGTTTGTGTAATGCATTCTGTGGGGATGGTAATGGTGAGTGAAGGTCTCAGGAAAAGCAAAGTTGGATTCTTGATAGAGGGAATTGAAGAGAGAAAATAAGTACGATAGTGATCTCAGAAACAGTTCAACATCAGGTTATGTGCTATGAATTAAATGCTCCGGTTCTCAGCAGAGAGGATGTCCTGCCTCTTAACAAAACATGTTAGTATCTCAGAAACAATTTTCCAACTTCTTGTAGTTCCCTGAGCTTCTCTAACATCCCTGAAAATGGTGTGCATTTCAATAGAAAAACTACTTTATATAGTTTTTTGATGCTAATAAGAAAAATGTGGTGCCTATAGAGGCATAAAATGTGGTGCCTATAGAGGCATATAGAGGCATATAGAGGCATAAAAAAGTTTTGAGGAACCACCAGAAATGCAATAAGTTCATGCATCTCTGAGATCAAGTCAATGAATAGAGATTAACATGAAAATTTTTGTTGCCAAAAGGCAGTCTGATTTAGCAAAAAAGTTTTGAGATTAAAAAGACCTGAATGGAATTCCGGCTTTGCCATTTGGAAAATATTTATTTCTTCAGCACTAAAAAAATATTGGTATCTGCCTTTATAACAAGAGTTTTCTGAGGGTTGAATAAGATAATACCTGTTAAAATGCTTTATAAATGCTAAAGCAGTGTACTAATTAAGTGTTAAAATTATTTTTACTATTATTGTAATTATTATTTCTATGATAGTAGATGAAAAATTTAACTCAAATTTGAAGAATTTGGTGTTTAAAAAGTAACTTACCTAAAGACATTGCTAGAAATGACAATAGAATTAAAATGAAGAGGTTTGCGGAAGACATAAGGATTATTGTTCAGGGAGTTCTATTTGTGAGCAAGTGACACTTATTCTCTCTGCCACAGAGGGGAAAGGAGAGAGCTGACATTCATTTGAGAAGAAGATATTGCCTATGATATTTTCAGGGAAGAGCCTAACTTGCCGTAGAGCATGCAACTGGAGGTAAAAGGAGCATCAATATGTAGTAAGTATGTATTCTTTTATACATATTACTATATTTGATGTATTAAAATAATATGGAGCAATGCTATTATTACCTCCATTTTACATATGAGAAACTGGAAACAAAAATATTAAATAATGGTCCCAGTTTGTCACACAAGTAGTAAATGTTAATTCCCTAATTCCAGTGTAATTTTCTTGGGGATAAAACAAGCATATGTTCTTTTCAAAACTCTTTTGGAGACATAATATTAAGATAAAATTGGGTTTATGTGGATTTCAAAGTAGAGAGTTGAGGTTTTCTATTTAATTTATTAAAGTTATTATCTTTCAGGTGTGTGTTTAATTCTGAATTTATCTGAACATATGAGATTTTCCTATGCTCAGGACATCCTAACACTTTGCTGCAAGTGGTCAATATATGTAGCTTTCTCTCTTTCTCCATGAATGGTTCTTTACTGAGTGTACTGAATATACTATTGAGTGCTGTTGTGGGCTCTAGAAATAAGAATTGAGGAAGGAAGAAAAGCAGCAGGATTTCTCTCCTCTGTATATTTGATAAGAGTGTCCTGCTATTCTTAAACAGAATATCTCTAAACCAAGAAAAATCTCATTTAAACTTTGGAGGATTCTTAATATTTGGAAAATAGTCTAAGGAAAAAAAACTGCACATGATCTTTCAATATCCAGACAACCTCCTAGACTGAGATAAGGGAATTAAATGAAAAGACAATTCTGCATAATAGTATAGTATGTACTAAAATACGTTTTTTCAGAAATCAAATGAGTTACATGGATAGGGCAGATTTCATAAGGTCTATTCAAAATAATTAAATCTGAGCTTCTATGCATTATTTAAATCATTTGGTAACTAATTTAATTAAAATAAAAACATTTCAAAGTATTTAGGTCAAATAAAAATTTCTTCTCTCTGAGATTTTAGATATATTTATATCATCACCAATATTTTCAAAGTTTTATTACATATTTGCTTCATATTTTCTTGATAGCAGATCCAGGAATTTCCATAATTGAGTTTTTTCATCATAAAACACACTTTTAATTTGTGCTAACTCAGAAATAAATAAATGAGTGACAGGAATATGCTTTTGCAGGAAGGAAGCAATATTGTTAATTTTTCCCAAAGGAACAGTTGACCATGCCAGAAATGGATAAATAATTAAAATGGAAAGCTTGAGAATGCACGCAACCTGGTTTAAATAATTTGCCAAGTGAGTTTTATTATCAAAGCTCTTTTCTTGGAGTTGACACAAAGAAAACTGGTCGTTTTTGAAGAGCTGGATAAATGGTCAAGTAACCTAATATAAAAATAATGTATAATTTTATAGATCTGCTAGAATGTTTTTTAGGTTCAATTGACAAAAAGCCTCTTTAACTCCTCCCCATCAATCCAAGGGTATATAAATTTCTAGAATTATAAAAAAAAAAAAATGGTTCTTATTTTATTTTCTAATTAACTCACTATAGCTATATTGATCAAATTAGCCACCAAAATATTAAGTGATTGTCTACTGAAGACCTAATGGTTTACCCAAGAGGATACAAACAAAAAGAAACTATAATGGCTGAAGGAATTAAATACTCTTTCAAATGCCTCCTACTCTTAACTTCTACTAATTCTTTTGTGTTTACTAATGGGCCTTGATAATAATAATAATTCAAAAATACAAATAAAATAGTTCATTTTTCATTGACTTGCTTTATTTTTCTGACACATATATTACATGTATATGTAAATAATGCATATATATGTGCATATATATGTTTAAAATTTATACATAGTATATATTACAGTAATATTTATTATATTGAAATATAATAATATAAATATATATTTATATACACACAAATATATATCTGCATATATAATTCTAAATAATATTACTAACTTTAAAAAATGTATGCAGTGTTTCTTAAACAACAAAGCAGTTCAGTTGACTAGGGTTGCTAATGCTTTGCCGCTCTTGTGAGTGTAGTTATCCATTTGCACTGAAATCTCTGACGAAAGAATTAGAGCCCCCGCATAAAAAGAAGGGCTAAAAGGGGTCCTTCTTTCTCTATGATGGGTTATTTATTCAAACTATGCTTTCTTTCTCCTGTCTTCGACTACTACCAACTACTACCAATATGAAATTAAATTTTTTTTTTGTTGAAAGACAAAAAAGTAGATGGAGGTGGAATGGGGTGGCCGCAAATGTTTCCCTTTCTAATTTATAACATATAGTAATTTCCTCTCTGCATCAAACCCAGAAATGCACAAAGGTACATTATAAAACAGAATCTCAAAAGACAAATTTATAACTCTCAGAAATGTGATAAAAACAGAAACTTACATAGTACACAAGAAAGACTAAATAACATTTGAAATATATTGTAGGGTTTTTTTTGTTTTTCTGTAATAACAAAACTGGGTTTTATTAGAACTATAAAATCCAGAAAGAAAGAAAGAAAAAAAAAGATAAGCCGAGTATGTTTTACAATGGCAGATTTTAGCTGCTGCCTCCCCAGTCATTTGAGTAACTCTGTTATTCCATCTATGCCCATAATTACCAACATGCCACACCCTATCATAATAATACTCTCGTTCTCACACTATCTCTCCTCCTTTGATAGGCAACTTTTTAATTTGTGGTAATAGTGCTCACTGCCTCATTAAGAGTTGCTTTTCTTCAGTATCAATACCTCATTGGATATTCCTAAAACAGAACTGCCTACTGCTTTACCAAAGAGAAAATGTGTGAATAATTTTTGCTTATGAAATATCACTAGGTTGAGAGTTAGTTTCTTGGACATGGTTTATTCATATATGTATCTCGATTATATAGCATAGTACCTGGAACTCTTCTTATTTAATGACTCTTTTCCAAACCTATTAAAAATGTACCCATAAAAACAATGTAGGTCTCAGTGTTTTAAAATGACCTGATTACAAATAAAATTTTATTAAAATTTTTATTATGTTTCTGTATGAGTTGATACTAGGAGGTGAACATTATTATCAAAAATACAAACAAAACCAAAGCTAATGAAATAATGAGAAATGAATTAATAAACAAAACAGTACCCTTTAACTTAATATACACTCTTCCAATGTATAGTTTTACTTAGTGATACAATTTGCTATTGATCAAGCATAGACTTAGTATCTGGTTAATTTCATATCTTCATGCAAATATATACATACATTTCATTAACAAGTATATAATATTTTAATATTTGATACAAAGTTTATTAATTTTATTTACTACTAAATGGATTAAATATTAATTTTGATAATTTTATATTTTAGTCATTATAAACATTCTAATTATTTGAATAGCAAATATTTATTTTGAATATATTACTTAAAGGATATTTTAGGTTAATTAATATTAACAATGACTGAGAAGATAATTTGAATGATGCTGAAAAGCCTTTAGTAATTTAGCATTGAAAGTATATCTCCTAATTTATTTTTTTAAAAAAGGACATAAGATTTGTCTTCTAAAAAAGAGGCATTATTCAAATAAACTAGAACACAGTTATTGATCTTAAATTCCAAATTTTCACCAACTGGAAAGCCATCTATTAACTCTCCCCAGCTTTTTTAGTAATAAGATTTTTAAACAATATTGTTATTGACTTAATTGTCCCTACTCACTGTACACGGAAAACTAGAGGATTTAATTAGCACTAATTCTCTTAAGTATACAAAAAGGGTAGCAAACTAAAATTTATTGTATACCTGTTGTTATCACTTCAAAACAACTTAGTAAAGTACTGTTATTTTATACACAAAAATAAAATTTCTGAGATTCAGTATGATTTTATGATTTTCCTAATGTTATAAAGCTATAAAATAATATATATTATCAAATCTATAGTCTACTTGGTTGGTTATAAAGCCTAACTTCTTATGTAATATACTACTTCATTCTTAATGTAGTTAACTATATATTTTCTTAAAATTATATTCAGCTTTCTTTTATATGTTAGTCTTTCAGGTAAGCTGTAAGATCCTCAGTGATATGGAACCTAGGATTCCAAAAGAGTGAACTTTGAAGTATGGGGTTTATATTTTAATTCTGTCAGTTACTAGCAAATAGGAAATCTCTATCAACCTCATTTTACTGATGCATACATAAATGGTATTATGATATTACCCTGATGAATTTGTGAATAATAGTAAATATGAGTGTTTAACTTCATATTTAACAGATATTCACTGCCAAACAGACCAATTCCTTTCTTATTTCTTATACGTATTTTATTTTTATTTCTCATTAAGTTTATCATAATACTGAGAATACGTAGAGATAAACTAAAATTATTAAGCATGTGTTATGTGTGGGATACCTTCATGAATATTGTCTCTCATTAAATCCTCATCACAATTTTGTGAGACATTTACCTATCCCAGGGTTTATTCCACTTCTCTTCTAGAACTCGATATTTTCCATGGGTATTTAATCTTACCTATGGTTGCATAGCTTTAAATACATTTCTAGATACTCTCTCTGAGTTCCAGAATCCATATATTCAACTATCTACTTGAAATTGCCACTTGCATGTCTAATAGATACATCAAAAATGATATATCTGATATATTTCATGGTCTGCAACCTAATCCTACCCTAGCCTTTGCCAACCCCAATGAATTAAACTTCTTTTAATCTACTTGTTCAGGCAAAAACCTAGGAGTCACCATGATTCCTTCCTTTTACTCAGGATCTGACACATCCTACCCAATAACAAGTCTTGTTTGCCTATGGGCAAAATATATACTGAATGCATCTACTTCTTTCCACTATTAATATCATCAGAACTGTTCATCTCTGATCTGCATAACCATAATAGCTTCCTAACATATCAATTCCTTCTAATTGCACACTTATTGCTCTACAAAAAAGCCAGAGGATCTTTTAAACATGTAAAGTACATAATCTCACTTTGATGGCTTCTCATTGCAAGGAGAAAATTCCAAACTTCTTATCTTGTCCTACTAGTCCCCATATGACATAATTTCTATTTTATTTCCCACCTTACTATATTTTAGCCACATTTTTCTTTGAAGAGTGTCTTGAATAACCAGTTTGTTTCTGTCTTCAAAGTTTGACACTTATTATTATCTTTAACTTGAACCCTCTCCAGTAGTTCTCTCCATGTCTTTACAGAATGAAGTTTCTTCTTACATCGCAGGTCTCAACTCCATATTATCTCATTAGTTAGTCCTTTCTCCAAGAGACCATTAAGTATGTGGCTTATATAAGACCATTTCTAACAACATCCTGATTCATTTTTTCAAGGGTATCTTGTGCGCCCCTGGGCATATGTAATGAGACAGCTGTGGCAGTGACTGTGGTAGAGTCTCCTCTTTGCCATAGTACATTTATATAGTTTGTTTGTAATTATTTTTACAACAATGTTCTCCAAGATTCTTGCCTAATAATTATACTTATCAAATGTGGTTATTAATTGGCATTATTAATTTTCATGTTCTCTGTATTTGTCATGTAGAGAGGGCACAGGAAGGAGAAATCTATCATGATTCATTTAGAAACATAATGTTAAGATTCCAGGATTGAGCTGAGGCAGACATAATAGGTTAAAACATTTTATTCCTCTGAAGAAAAGCCTTCAAACGACAGAATGAGTCAAAATGGAAGCTGTGTTAGTATCTAAAAATGACTCATTTGGTCTGGTTATTCAGGAAATGCTATATTGCTTTAAGGAACTCCCAAAAGAGTAACTGTGCACTATGAAATAGATTCTGATCAGCACAGGGAGAAGAAAGAAAAGAGATAAAGATCCCATGATAGTTTTTGTTTGAGTTGAGCCTCACTTTGTTTGCTATTCCTGATGGGACTCCAGGTCTTTCCTCTCTGAACTCCAATGACAATTAGTCTGTTTCTTTCTATATTACAACTTACCACATTTCATATTGTTGTATAGTCAGTTGTACGCATCTTCCATATTACACTAAGTTACGACCTTCTCAAGAGAAGGAATTATTCTATTTCTCATGGATGCTGATAATAGGCCATGGCACTTGGGTTATAAAGTTTGTTAATAACAGCAATTAAAATGGTTATCTTTTTGAGTGTTTGTGAGAGATTTGTTAAGTAACTTATAAAAGTTATTTATTGAAAAAACAAAAAAGTGCAAAAAAGGAAGGTGAGAAAGAAATAAGGAAGGAAGAAAGAAAGGGAGGGAAGGAGGGAGGGAAGAAGGAAGGAAGGAAGGAAGAAAAGAAGGAAAGAAAGAGACAAAAAAGAAATAACTCCTAGTTAGAGTTGCTTTTTTAGACAAGAAGGCTTTGATCTAAGGAATTTAGCTAAGAAATAATTTTTTTCTCCTCGTTTTTAAACCTTTATTTTAAATCCACTGGAGGTAAGAGCACCAAGTATCCAGACAACAAATAATGGCTTTCATCAACAAGGTGACAGCTTGCTCCTAATATTTAAGCAATTAAAGATCTATCTGGGAGGCACTGCTCTTGCCAACGTGACAGTCTTCCGCCTGTGTGACTCTGCCACACAATCCAATCCCCCGACATGTGTCCCATTGATCTCATAAGAGAGCAGCGATTAATTCCAGGTGTCTCTTTGGGCAAAAGCATATTCCTGGCTCATTTGTAAAACTGCATGTTTTCTAACAGGTCTCTTTGCTTTTCACTTTCAAAGAAAATGCATTTTCCTGTTAATAATGCAGTATGCTCTGAATTCAAGTTTTTTTCTAGCAAATATTTGCTCTAATTCTCCAGTGTCTCTTGGGCTTACCTATGTGACCTTGGGCAGATCTTTCAGCCTAAATTTTTCTTGTTTATTTATTTATTTTATTTTAAAAATAATTTATTTTCTAATTGAGTCGATGTACAATATTATATTAGTTTCAGATATACAACATATTGAATAGACATTTGTATATCTTATAAAATGATCCCCCTAATAAGTCTAATACTCATCTTCTAAATGTGAATAGTAATTTTACTTCTCAATGCCTTATTAAGATACTAGTGAAGAGAAAGAAGAAGTGAAATAAAATATTGCGAAAATCAGAAATATAGATGTAAGATCCTAGAAAGAACTAGTGTAAGGTAAGCTCCCTCAGGGACACTGCATATTAATGACAAATCTTCACATCGTAGCATATGAGGAGCCAATGTCTTTGCCTAACTGCTAGGAAGGAATCTAAGAATAAAACGTCTAGGATAGAATAAAGAACCAAAAAAGAAATTGGAATATTTGTCTATTTTTTCCTCCTCGGGATTAAGGTGAAACAATAATCTTTTTTTTAAATCATATTGTTAACCTGTGCTATAGCAAAGCACAAAAAGAAATAGAAGAAACTCAGGTTGAATAGTTTTTAAAAAGAGGAAAATCCCTAAATTTATTCTAGAATTGCTTTCATCTTTTTTGTTTCCCTATCATAGTTTTTATATAGTAATTATTATCAGGAATAATTATCTGGCTAAGAACAGAGAAGCAAAAGAAAAAGAAAAAAGAAAAAGACCACATTTTTACAATGGCTTTAAAGACAAGGATGCAGCCTTCTTGTGTGGATGTAGCACTGTTTCCAGTGTATCTTCTATTGTATTGATTATCTGAAAAAAATGACTCGTATCATTTCTTGTTCAATCTGGACCCAAGAAAATAAATCTTTGAATATTATTTTTTGTTAAGTAAAATTATTTCAAGAAGTTTGATGCTGTTGTAAAATAAAAAGAATTTTCATAGGAAGAATCAGAAAGACTGCCTCTGGTTTAATGCTTGGAAAATGGCCTAAACCATATTTCCTCAATATTTTGTTCTTATTTTTGTCATACTTATAGTTGGACAGGGAAGGGACTACACAATTGCAATAAGAAAGGATACTTCTCAATTTTTGGCTTCTAAAATACATTTATTTTAGTATGAGAAGATATTTCATTTTGATCTTTAATAATTTGCTTCATTTAACATTTTTATTGTGAGAATTTTGATTTTAGGCAAGATTAATTATAAAAAATGGCGATCTATCACTTGGATTTAATGGTACTTCTTAATTTCATTTTTTCTACTGGTGAGTTACAGGCAAATAATATGCCCTAAAGACATTTTTTTCCCTAGTATTGAAGAAGAATTTTCATTCAAAAGGCTAATCAGCTCTCTGTTCTGCTTCTGTAAATATGCTTGCTGCATGGGCTATACCCGGAATTGACTAAAGACTGGCCTTCCTTTTGCTTGTTCTTTCTAAGCAACAAATGTAACTGTTTGTACCCCCTAGCAACTCTCTCAGCACTTTGTAACTGCCCATAGCCCATAGCAATGTAAGGCAATGTAACTACCTGCAACCATAGCAACTCCCACTGCTTTCTAGTGGCCTGAGTTCAAATTACTCAATCAGACAATGCCAAAAAAGGTCTATATAAGGAATGTTGCAAATGAGCTCTGGACCCAGATCTTTAGAGCACTAGCTCCTCTGGGACTGCTGGGGTAATAAATCTGAGTTCTCCAACTCTCCTAATGCTGCTTGGTTTCTCGCCAGTCTGATTTTGGAACTTTTCCGCAACATTTTGTCAGTGCAGTAGTGGTATGATTTCAAAGAAAAACAAAACAAACAAACAAACAAATAAAACATTTTCCAATTAAAAAAAACTATACAACTAAAATTCAATCATTTCTTAGGAATTTTTTTGTAATCAATAGAACAAAAAATAGACTAATAATGAGTATGCTCAGAAAGGATTTTTTAAAGGATAAATAAAACATGTCTATAATGGTAAAATCAAACTAAGAAATTGGTTAATCTTAATTCAACCATTTAAAACATATTTTCAGAGAGAAAATGTATATATTCTGCTCTCCTACACTAAAGAACTATATTCTAGGATTTTATAACTCCTGTTCTCTCAGGTATTGGTTAAATAATCTGTTTTCCATGCTCTCAGAAATCAAAATTCTGTTTAGGCTCAGAGATAAAAAGCTGATACTTTGCTTCTTGTTATCTTTTACATATAAATTTATCTCTTTAAAGGAAATTGACACATCTATTTTGGTCTTGGGCTACCTCAAAACTAACGACTTCTCACCTCAGGGTGGGGTGAGACCCATTTCAGAAAGCAAGCTGTATGACAGAAGAAAGGGTGACACCTTTGGCATGAATTTTTAAACACTCTGGCTTAGAAGCATGCTAATGGGATAAAAAAAAAATCTTTTTAAAAACCCTGGAGTTAATTTCAGAAAGGAGAGGAAAAGATATTCTTAAAATCAATACTCTAAGTCAGTGGTCCCCTGCTTTTTTGGCACCAGAGACCAGTGCTCCTATGAGAATCTAATGTCTGATGATCTGAGGTGGAGCTGAGGCAGTGATGCTAGTGCTGGGGAGTGGCTGCAAATAAAGGTGAAGCTTCGCTCACTCACATGCTACTCACCTCCTGCTCTGTGGCTCGGTTCCTAATGGGCCACGGGCCACGGACCAGTATCGGTCCATGGCCCAGGGGTTGGGGTGCCCTGCTCTAAGTAATGGAAAATAAAATATTAATTGCAAGTGTTGCATAGTTTTAAAATGGTAAATATATATTATGATTTTTTTTCGAGAAATAGAGTATTATAACAAGCATGTCATTAATGAAGTTAACTCTTGTTGATTTGTTACATGTTTGATTCATTTTGCAGTTATCTATTGAGTCTTTAAGAACAACAGCAGCTCATTTTTATTATGTTTCAGGCATTATTCTAAGCATATGTGAAATACTTGGTAGAAAGTCTCAAGGGAAGCTTGGAGCTCAGCAAAGAGTTGTCAAAGACAATGTTGTCTTCAAGCAGAGCACATTCTCCCAAAGATAAGGAAGGGAATGTCAACAAATACAGATACATAAACAATGTAGCCATAGAAAGTGTTAAATGTTATATTAGCATTATGTAGCAATCATAGTGAACACTTAGGGAAAAAAGTCACAAATCTCTGTGTAACAAATAGCCAGTATAGAGATGAGTAGAAAATGGTTTCCTCATCTGAAAAAGAGAAGTAGATGATTCCCAGATGACTGGGAGAGTAAGAGCACATTGGGCAAAGGAAAAAGTCAAATTAAGTGAGTACCAATAAGAAATAAACAAGTCTGTTGGAGCATGAGATGCACAGGCATGTCTGAGAATAGCAGGGACTTCAATTTGTTGAAGTACAGAGGTGGGGTCGGTATCTATTTCGATGTAGAATCTCAATCTGTGGAAAATTAGATCACTAAAAGAAAGAAATAGATGAAATGCTGTTTACTTTTCCTCTATGAAAATCCTCAGCAATCACAAATGCTTTTATAAAAAGAGAGAGGGAGTTTGCTAAAACATGAGTCCTTAGTAATAGACACTACTATGGAGTCACTCCCTCTAATCCATAATTCATTCATTCATTCATCCATCCATTAATTCAGTTATTTACTTTTTCCAAACTGTTGCAGAAAAGTTGCAAAAATCAGACTGGCTAGAAACCAAGCAGCACTTGGAAAGTTGGAGAACTCAGGTTTATCACACCAGTGGTCCCAGAGGAGCTATCACTCTGAAGATCTGGACCCAGAGCTCAGTTGCAACATTCCTTATATAGAACTTATTTGGCATGGGATAATTGGTTAATTTGTCCTCAGAAAGTTACAAAGCATGGGGGTTGCTATGGGTTTTAGACAATTACAAAGAGTTACAAAGTGTGGGAATTGCTAAGGGATACAGGCAGTTATATTTGTTGCTTAGATGAACAAGCAAAAGGGAAGCTGAGTCTTTAGTTATTAATTTTGAGTGCAGCCTATGCAGCAAGCATATCTACAGAAGAAGAACAAGGAGCTGACTAGCCTTTTGAGTGAAAATTCCTCTTCAAAACTACTGGGGGTCATCTATTATGCTCAAGGCAGTACATGGTAGAAACAAAAGATACAAAGGTGAATGATGAATAGAACCTATCTTACAGACAAAGACTTATAGACACAGCTATGGCATACTGGTCAGTATCCATTCTGATTGGTTGGTGTCCATGCAAAACTGATTGTTAAGCATTTTGAATATCAGTCCTACTTGTAGGTAAATTGGCTTATACAGTGGTATGTTGAAGCCTGTTCACAATATATCAAAATGTCTATCTATACATTTAAAAAAATTATGTCAGTTGTTAAACACAACCATTATTGGAAATTAAATAATGAAAACATAATTAAATTATATTAAAAAGAAAGAAATGCTCAAAATTTATTACTTTTAAAATATAGTTTACTCTTATCCATACTCTTGAAGTTATTGTCAGTTGTATTCTCTATTGTGGAAATACTATATAGTCATGTATCTCCAACTTCACATTCAGATATCAGTTTGCTATCTAAAAATAACCATATTAGGAATATTTACATCATTAAAATCATCAATCTATAAATTAGAATTTCCCATCCTCCTAAGGGATCTAGTTGTTAGGCATTTACCAGCGTCTCTGCTCATTTGTAAAATAGCGATACAAAGTACATCACCATGTCTTCTTACCAGCCTCAATTGGAGTTTGTTGGTACCCAAACCCTTCTCAGAAATTAGAAGCTCAAACTCCCCATCCATCTATTAGTAACATCAACAAGTCTAGAATAACCTCTGCTTCCCACCCTATCATGTATTCTGAGTTTTCTGGCACAGTAGTTCTCAGCCCTAAATATACATGGGAATCACTTAATAAGCTTGAAAATTTTTCCAGTGTCTGAGTTTATCTCTGACCATTTGAATAAGATCATCTACCAGTGAAAACTGGGCATCCATGTTTTAAAAATATATATCTTCCCAAGATGATTGTACTTGTGAAGTCAAGCTGTACCAGAACTCACAAGTAGTATGGATGTTGCTGGAATGAGTCATAATCTTTTGTTGCTAGGAGAGAATATATTTCATCTTTCACAAAGTAAGCATAGGGGAGAAGCAGGTGGCTATTAGAAAGAGAACCAGAGGTCATGCTTAAAAAACAAGTAAAACCAGGGTTTTCTGTTGACTGTCTCATTGCCCTCTTTTCCCTCAGCCAAGAATAACAACAGCTCTTTGTTCTGTTAATGCCCACTGATGCCTCCTTAGGCCTCAGACTAAGGGCAAACAGGTCAGAATTTATATTGGTGACTGTTTTCTCAAAGACTTATCATCTTTCTTTGCTTCTTTTTGGGGAATCTATTTTAAAACTTTGAAACACGAAAGAATCTAGTTTTATATCATTCATCAGGACAATGGGCCCCCTACCTTGGTCCTTTCTTTTCTAAGGAAAGCTACCATTAGCCATTCCAAGGTACTGTCATTTTCTTCTTTCTAAGGGGAAAATGTTTTTGGTGAATCCCAGGAAGCTTTATGACCTTTTCCTTCTTTGGAGGAAAATAATGCAAACTGATCTCTATAAGGAAAGTTATTTTATAAGGTAGAAAATATAAAAGAAATAAATGTATGTGTTTCTATCTCTCTCTACCTTCAAATTATCATTCAAACTACCATACTAGTTTCTTTTTTATACATATGTATTATATGTCAGCACTTAAAAAAAAACTCTCTCCTTGTTTTGGACAAACTTTAAGGTGGCCTTCATGATCTCCACCTCCTGGTTTTTAAATTTTGTACAATCTCTCCCCTTGAGTGTCAGTAGAAACTGTGACTTATTTTTAACAAATAGAATATGGCAAAAGTGATGAAATGTCACCTTCGCTAACCAACTTCCTCTAGTGAGTCTCTCTCTCTCTCTCTCTCTCTCTCTCACACACACACACACACACACACACACACACACACACACACACACACACACACACACACACACACACACACACACACACACACACACACACACACACACACTCCCCTTATGCATTTTGAAGAAGCAAAGGACTAAATGCTGCCAACAACCACCTAAGCAGGGAAGAAGAATCCATTGCCCTAAGTCAAGTCTTAAGATGAGAACTCGATCCTAGTTGACACATTGATTGTAGTCTTTTGAGACTCTAAGCAGAGAATCCAGCTAAAACATGCCTAGATTTATGACCTGTGATGTAATATATAAACGTTGCTTCAACCTACTAGGGTTGTAGTAATTTGTTATTCAGCATAGAAAACTAATAGTCACCTTTAAAATAATTTCCAACTCTTCAATGTGACATCCAAAGTTCGAAATGGTTAACCTCACATCTCTTTTTAGCTTTTTCTCCTGCCAGTCAACTAATTCAAGTACCTACAGAAAGTCCACATGCACTTATGCTTCAGTCTCTCACTCATATTCTTCTCTCTGCTTAGAATGACTTTCTTTTTCTTTTTCTATCTTTTTGTTTTGACATAGAGAACAATCATTTATTTTTGAAAGCCAAATGTAAAACTACCCCTATGCTATCTATAGAAGCACCTACCACCCAATACCCCTTCAAAGTCAACTTTATTGACTCCTTTTTTTTCTTTGATCTTCATAACATTTTCTCCATACTTCTCTAATAGTGCAAATCATACTGTGTTAGGGTCAATTGTGTGTGTGTGTGTGTGTGTGTGTGTGTGTGTGAGATGGTGTGAGTTTCCTGTGAATGAGCAATGTGTATTATTCATCTTTACATCCCTGGAACCTGGAATCATCCTTTGACGTATATCTGGCATGCAGTAAATGTGTGCTAAATTGAATCAAACTCAATTGGTATTTTTACAGGTAGAGAATTTCGGTATTTGGCTCATTGTGGGCACAATCAGTTTTTAATTACTCTGTATAATTACTTATATTTTTAAACAATATTGTCTAAGCCAGAAAAGAATCATTGGGGACGGTAGGCTGCTTTAATGAGATAGGGACTATTCACGCTACAGAAATTACCTAATGGGTTTTGCTGATAACATTAGAGGCTGGCAATTCTATTTCATAATTATATGATGCTTAGAAAAGAGTCGAATAAATACATAGAATCATAACATTAAGATGCAGAAGAGAATGAGCCAACTAAGAATCTGATAGAGAAATGTATGTAATTATGTTTTTAAAAAGAAGGCAATACATTGAGAATCAAACCAAAGAAATGAAAAGCTCCCTTCCAATTATTAATACAACTCAATGTTCTGCAACAGATGAGCTACCAAAGTCCTTTGGTGTTAAGAGTAGGTAACCCTTAGAATGACTTGGCAATATAATAATCTAATGTAAATTCATTACAGGAAGTGAAAGTATAATCTAGGGAAGAGTATATAATTCTAATTGTATATTAAGATGCTAGACATAATACTCAAAATCATATAAACACTAAAAGCTAATATGTTTGAAGCATGGGGTTGATCTCTTTAAGGTGTAAGAAGCTTTTAATTGAAAATGAAAAAAGAAAGAATGGCATGATCAATATACTGTTTTAAAGCTAAGCAAATCTTAACTCAGGGGTTGTAAATCATTTATAGCAAACAAGGTAAGGGCCAGAAACTCCCAGAATATTGCTAGTCTTTATTCTCTAAATTTTTAGTCATATACTTCCCTAGATTTTGTGTTGGAGGTCCAGTAGCTCCAATTAACATAGACACAAGCTTTGCCATAGTGGAAAACTAAAATACTTGCTACTTTTCTCAGAGAGAATTGTCTCTCTGCTCTAATTTTGGAATGAATATACAGACTGACTAATTCTAAAGCTTCAGCCTAACTAGGCACTACTGAGTCCCATAACTTGCTGGATGTATCATCGTGGGCAAGTTTTAAAAGTCTCTAAATTTCAGCATTATCATATAAAAAATAGCTATTAATGGATATCTGATATCTTAACTTGACTATCAAATAAGCCTAACACAATCTGGCATGTAATAAATGTTTTAGATATATCTGTTCAGTCTCCTTTGCTTGGCTATTAGATAACTGAGGGAACTGCAGTGAGATTGGGTTTTATGACTAAAACTCAATGTTTATGAAACCCTTGGCCTCAAATGTTCATGGTGACATGACTCTCATGTATGCATCAAAGGGCCGAGCTATCTTTCCTTCCATTTCTACTTATGTATGTCTTTTTGGACTGATGGATTGGGCCCTGGGAAAATGTTCCTGTTTTGTTAAGTTTTGTTTCCAAGTGATTTGAAGATACTAAGTAAAAATTTAAACTGAGTTGCAATATCATCAATTTTGCAACCGGTAACTAAGTTAAAACAAGAAATTCTCTACATTCTATTTTTCTTTCTTTCTAGTGAAATGGTGATATTGTATAGATAATCGATTGTATCAGAAACAACAAAATATCTCTAAATGCTACACAATTTGACTCTAAGTATGATTTTCATTTGAGTTAGTGACCCAGAAGTGAGAATTTTGTGTGTGCTCAGAACTCTTTATCATCAAATACAAAAAAAATAGCACTAAAGGTATGAATTCTTCTGCATTTGGTTTTCTTTAACCCCTCAAAGAACAGACAATACAGAAGATAACCATCAGTTTAATTATATTTCTTATTTTTAAAAACACCACAAAAATGTTTTTTATTTTAAAATTTAAAAAATTATTTTAAAGAATTAATTTTGGAATAGAAAAATGATTATGCCAAGTTCAGCTCTTTCTTATCCTCAATCTAGACAAATTATAACATAACTCATTTACTTAGCTATCACTGAATGGCTTTACTTAAAGTATTGAATTTTTAAAAGTTATAATGTTCAATTGGTTCATCTATGCCATTATGTTTAACCAGCTTTGGCTTTATTGATGATTTTAATAAGATTTTGAATAAATTCAAAATTAAAAATTAATGATAAATTAATGAGAGTTAATTATTCTCAAGAGTGAGGTTTCTGACACATTCCAGAGTAAAAAGAAGAGCATGAGATTTATCTCACTTGACTTGGCAGCATGAAAAATATAGAAAGAACTCTCAATTTAGATTATGAAGACGTTGGGGATTCCGCCTGCACCACACTGTCTGTATGTTTTTGATCAGGCCACCTATATTTTGTGAAAACTGGCATGTTAATTTCAGCCCTATCTCCATCACATGATTTTTGATATATATGAACACACTCTAAATTTCAATGTTTATAAAAATTTAAATGATTATGTTTTAGATTGTTTCCAGTTACAGACTCAAATTACATTTGTTGTGATGTATTTTAACAATCAAATTATTATTTTACAAATTGAAATTCAACCAGATATCTGCAGAGCACAGTGGACATGTAAACTTATTTGGTAGATTTACTTAACTTATCTATATAAATGTACTCTTCATAAGTGCCATTTTTACCATTCATTGAAAATGAGTATATATGCAAAGACTATGAAATATTATATAACATATAATCAACCTTTCCTGTTTGTTGCTTTATTTTCCCTTCCTATTATTTATTTATCATTTACTATTATTATTTGTAAATCCAATATCAATGGTGGACATATATGTCTTCTAAAATTAATGGAATGATGCTAAGGAGATGCTAGATCCTTCGAATTAGTACTAACCATATTAGTACTATTGCACAAATAGCAAAATCTCATTGACATAATTTCAGTGTACAGAGTACTAGAATTTGGTCTTCGTAATTATTCTAAATAAAGTCAAGGAAGAGAAGTTATATAAGTTACCTAGGGTCTATGGGTTGATTATTTGATAGATATAGACTGACACTCATGTTTTTAGTCTACCTTTGGATCAGCAAAGTCTCAAGTATTAATTCTTCTATTGTAGATAGTAAACCTTAATTTGAGCTATTAACTTGATAAAAGGTCAGTCAATATATTATAATATTGACTACTGATAAATAATATTAACTGAAAGGATGGGGTATTGATAAAAAAAAAAACTATAGTATCCCATCTTCTCAAGTTGCATGTAGTACTTTGAAAGTCATTGAGTTTTTCAATGAAAATATATTAAGAAAATTTATTACTTTTAAGTAAAAATGCCATAAAAAGATTAGAGACGAACACAAGGGTTCATGGTAAGCATTCAACTCAACTGATATAGACATTAGTCATTAAATTTACATTGTTTACAGAGTATATTACCTAATCCAGCAAGTCAGTAAATTTAGATACTTGAGAGGACTTGAGAGGACATAATCTATCCTAAACAATAAAATTTAGCTGGTTCAAAACAGGAAATATAATTAAACTGTTCAACTGACGGTGCCATGAGCTAAGTACCAAAATAAATGGTTCAGACAAAAATATCATATGGTGGTATAGATAGAAGCCTACATTTTTTTTTCAGTTGGGCACTTTCAAAAATATATTCTCATATATGCTTCTGACAATGACTAGATTTTTAACAGATTTCATCATGTGTAAATTATATAAAAATTCCAGAAAGCCATCTGTAATTCAGCTTTTTAAATCTCACCCATAATTCCCTATACATAAGTGCATCAAGCTTTCATCACTGGAAACTACAGCTTTAGGTGTCTAGTTGGGTAGAATGAAAGGTTTTGGAAAGTTTAATGAAATGGACAACCTTTATTTTATACAGGGTTTAGGTCAATTGGAAACAGTGGGCAAGACATTCTACATATAAGTTCGGCTTTCACGAAATTATATAAATAATGAGGACAAGTACTAACTGGCCCAATGTTGATATCTTATGGAATGACCCCTAGAGAGAGAGATGATCTCATACAGTAAAGAACCCTTTGTGAATTGAAAATACCCCATGGAAACTATACAAGTAAGTATGGAAGACAATCCACTTGGTAAAATATTGAAGGATCAGATCAGTGCTAGAAACCACTCTTAAACCATGCTGAGTAGCTACAACCACAAAGCTTGAACTGATGGCCTTGACCAAGTCAGAGAGGGAATTGTCACCCCAGCCATGAATGATGTGTTGGCAGAATAGTGTTAGCAGCTAAAGTGTTGAATCATCATAAGAGGATTTCTCTCCAGGTCCTAATTGCGTCATGGAAGAAGCTGATGCTTCTTTCATGTAAATCACAAGACTCTGACACTCAGCCCTGTCAAAGCACTATACACTGCCACACAGTGAAACAGGCAATAGGAAACCATTCATCTGCTTCTATCTCCTTGAGTTTTATTCTAGTAAACCCTATTCTAGTACATTATTGATATTTCCCAGTCATTCACCTTTGTTTATTTAACTGATGGTAGTAGGAATGTCTAATTCAAGAATTGATTGTAAACTCATTTCAGAGCACAGATTTTTCCATTGGGAGAGAGAGAGTGAGAAAAGTTTGTATATGATATAGTAATGTAGTAAGTTGTTTATTATAAATTTTGGCTACAGACTTTGGCTACAGAATCAGCTTGTTTATGCATTGTCATAGTTGGACTTCTCACAGAACTTTATTTAATACAAAACTATAAGACAGGCAATTTTCTTTTCAGTTCTTGGAATATGAGTAAGGGGTATTTATATGATTCCAGTTTATAAGAGGTATCATTTTGAGATTGCTAAGTAATGTGTGCCCTGGCTTTTTTCTCTCTCTTCTACTACATTTGGTCTATAAAAAGTGAAACTCCAGTTCACTTTCTCTTATGTGTATATACCACTATCTGATATATACATATGGACATATATGTATATATATATTATATATAACTACATAAATCACTATGACTTTCTAATCTGCAGCTTTGCTCCTCACTGGTTTTTCATTTAAATCATTATATTTTACAGTTAAAAGTTGTATTTGGTTAAGTTTACAAATCTGCTCAATAAAATTTTATTGCTTCTTGATTCTGGCCATATTTTCAATTTTGTGTTTTATTTCCTTAAATAGTATTAAGCATAAGTTTTAAAAATACTTGTTTGTAATTTCTTTAGATTTGATTCTGTTGCCTTGATGGAGGAGGAGCTAGTTCTCATAATAAATGTTTTTTTTTTTTTTTATGGTAAAAGATTTTGATTGCTAGTTACTTAATTTTATTAGAAAATTATTTGGGAAAATTTTGTGTGGCCTTAAATTAAGGTGGTTTCTCTGAAAATGAGTTGTTTTCCTTTTGCCAAGTATTTTTGTCTCATCCAACAAGGTGCTATATTAAACTATATTAATACTTTGAGGGGGTTAGGAATTCGAAGATGGTATGAATTTGGGTTGTGAACTCATTTGAGAACTGGCTTTCAGAAGCAGATCTTTCCAACATCATTCTCCTCAACAATAAAGCATATATACTATATCCCTTAATTTATTACTTTTAAGTAAAAATGCCATAAAAAGATTAGAAACAAACACAAGGGTTTATGGTAATCATTCAGCTCAATGGATATAGACATCAGTTATTAAAATTTACATCGTTTACAGAGTGTATTACCTAATCCAACAAGTCAGTAAATTTAGATAAAATATTTTTTTATATTTTGGTTTGGTTGGACTCTAGGAGAACTGAGGTAAAATTATAGGACCTATGAATGAATAGAAATTGTATAACACCTTAATTGTCAAGTTAGGAATTATGGATATTATTGAGTTGGTTATGGAAATCATTAAAGTTTGTGTAGTTTGATTTTTTTTTTTTAAATTTCAGTATTGAGGTAGAAATGAGAGTTCTTCCTAAGATTATTTTACCAATAATGAAATGTTTCAATTACTTATGGAAATCTGGAGATGAGATCAGCACAGTTCTATTATGATAACAGGTGAGAAAGAAAGAGTTTGAACTAAGGTAGTGGTACTGAGAATGAATAAAAGGTCTAATATGAGGAACATTGAAGGATTTGAATGGAAAGAAGTTAGAAAATAATAGTATCAGGAGAGTCTAGAGTCAGAGATAAATAGCATCTTTTACCAGTAACAAACCATTTATTTAATCATGAAATGTCACTCACACCATCAAAACCTTTATGTTATCTACTTATCAAGATAAAAAGCAAGTAGAAGAGACCATAATAACAGATTAACCATTGTTTTGAAGCAATGTATTATTTCTAAATGTCTGGGAGTAGAAAACCTTAGGACAGGACCTATTTTCTACTTTCCAATGTCATAACGTATGTGTGTATATTTCAGCGTGAAGATCAACAGTCTTTTAAATTGATGTTTATTTCTTTTATTTAATCAGTAATTTGTTAGCACACACTAAGGATATATAAACATTATGAAATATAAGTTAGGAATCTGTATGTCAAATGTCTAGTCAAAACAACTAAATTTTCTCTATTGCATTTGTAAAATCTTGAATTATTATTGTGATTGCTTCTACTTCCTCTCTACTTACAAAGATCTGGACATATTTAAGATGAAAACTTTTTACCAGCTAAAAAGGGAAGAAAAAAAATCTTAAAAAACAAAAACATAAAATTTCTCCCTACTTAGTAAAACAGCTGCTTCTTCTGACTGCTTTAGTTTATGGTTGAATAAAAATTAAATACACGATACCCTGAAGAAAAATTTTCAATTACATAAAATGAGTTAAGTATGATGGCAGAATGAACTGCCAACACTTACCACACCAATACATGGACAAATCGATTATTTATGTTATTTTATTGTCTTCCATCTTTAATACAGAACACACAAATAGGCAATATAAGAAGCTGAACATTTTTATATGTCAACCATTAATCATGTGACAATCAATCTAATCATAAATGGTAATGCAAATTGATTTTTAATATGACTAATGACTAAAAGTAACAGCTGGACTATATACACTTTATGCCTTTGTTTTCTCTTTCAAATTTACCTACCATATGGTTTGTGACAATGCAGGAAAAATTAAGCGATTATTCTTACCGACCTTAAAGATAGTAACAATGAATATGAGTCAGATACACTTCATATTTGCATGTTATATACAATCACTGGATTCATTTTGGTTTTATAACCATGAGTACTCTTGTTTGCTTTACAACTTGCTCTCTAACTGTGACTTACACTGTTTATTCCTAAAATGGATTATTCTGTTTTAGTAAATTCAATCTAGCAATTATATGCTTTAATATTTTAATAAAATTATTGTTATTGTATAATTTGTAATAGTAATCTTAGAATTTTATATTCTAATGGGTGTTTGTTTCATTTGCTGCTGTTTCACATCTTAACAGCACCTCTGCTTTCTTGGTCTGCCTAGGGAAAGGGAAAGTTGTGAAGCTAGTTATTGTTGGGTTCTAACACCCCTCTCCCTTGCTCTTGACCGCTGTTGTTATCAACATCTTATTCACCCCTGATACTGGATGCCATTCAAGTAGGATACTTGTCCACTGTATTTCTTCCATTTGGTACCAGTAACAGTTGGGTGATTTTGGAATATCTGGCAGATGTGCTTTTTTGGGCAGCAACTAGTTTCACTTCACCAGTTCATAAGGACCCACAGGAGACAGATTTATTTCCCAGCATCTCCTTTCCATGTTCCCTGTGCATCATTACCACCCTAGGTGCTGTACTCAGACTTGGCTAAGCAAACATCAAGGCAAACAAAAGGTTTCTTTCTCATCTAAACAGATACTCCCTCTTGCAGATCCCCAAGGTAAGCTGGGTGCTCCTGTACACATCCATTGTGGAGCTGGAAAGAAAGGACTCCATAATCTTCCTCCTAGGCAAAATATACTACAGCCTTTTCATAGTTATCAAAGGGCAGTTTGGCAAGTATCAAACTTAAAATGATGCCATTTTAACTTAAAATAGGTTGAAAACAATCTAATTTTTCAATTTAACCAAATGCTGCTGTGTTGATACAGTTCTTTTTAAAAATAGGCAACAATTTGGTGGAGGCTGTGAAGAAACAAAAGTATTTTGGTGGTTTATTTGACATGTAGCACCATGCATATGGATTAAATGTACATCTAGCTACTTTCAATAAACATGTAACCTACAATTACATTAATTTTTTTTTCTATTCTCATATTCTTGCATTTATGTGGCATAAAGCATTACTATAATTTTCACAAATCTGCATATTAGTTAAAAAATATAACTATCAGTTGCCTGGTTATCTTACTAAACATATTTTAAAGTTAACTCTGTGTGCCTGCCAGGTTATTTTCGAGATTCTGATTATTAGTTCATATTTGAATTTACATTACCCTTCAATCTGACCTTTATTATAAGAAGCAGTTTTAATTTGGAGATGTGTAGTTTGTTAATTACCATTTTTTCTTATTGAATATCTCAAATAGATATTGCTTTCTACAAATTGCTGATCTTACTATTGCAAAGAAATGCAAAGGATTCAAGGTCACTTTGGGGACTTTGACAAAATTGCTCGATAATTTTCTATGAGCAATTTAGAATACCCATTTTTCTCAGTGCCAAGTACTTGACCTTCATGTCACTTTTAAGCTCTTTAATCATTTTGTCTACTGTGTCATATATACCTGATATATACATATATATCATAGAAGAGATATATATGTAATTTATGATGTTAACCAATCAAATCAGTAATCAAGGACATTTTTTAATAATGTAATAATCTAGAAAAAAATTGTTTAAACCTGACATTCTAGATAATTCATTATTCGAGTGAATTTTAAAATACCGTAGAATTTGTCAGTAAGAAAATATTGTCAACCTATATAAAACAAATGGGCAGGAGTAGAATTAGCTGCTTGTGTACCACCTACAAAAACATTTTCTCACGTCTGCCACAGCCCCAAGGCCCCCTTGATTTTAATGTTTCCATAGTTCCAGTCCTAATACCAACCATTTTCCACAAGCCATTCCTAATATCACATGTATGACATAAGAAAATGAGAAATATGAAATATGTTGACTTGTAATAGTCATAGATCTCTAATTCAGGGCTTTCCAACATTGGCAATAAATCAGAATCATATGTACAGTGTTTGAAAAAGCATCCAAACTTGGAAAATAGGGCAAAAAGTGGGTGGCAATATGTGCTTTCAGTGTTATACTAGGGCAAAGACCACTGAAAATGATTTAGGGTAATGTACTTAAGTTTGATTTACCGCTTACTATTGATTAAACTCTCAGACATATTGAAGTTACAGGTAAACTTGTAGGTTTTTGTCCAGTAGAGATATGAATAATTTTGGGTTATGGAACACGTAACCCACAATTGTGTTAGCCCTGGTAAATATTAACCAGTTTTGTAACTACTCTATTATTCTATAAATAGCCTAGTTTTTCAGTTGTTCTTTGAATAGAACACATTGTCATTTTACTGAAACTCTCATGAATTAATGTGTTAAATAAAATTTTAACTTTTTTTTTTCTATTTTTACTGGAGTCATTAGGTTAAGCTATTTGAAAGTTATAGTTTAAGAATGTCTTTTGAAATATATGGCTATTTGAACCATATTACAGGCCTTCACAGTTGAGTACCAGTATTCCAGGTCCAGAAGTTTTCCAGGATAACATTAAGGAAAACTCAGCAAAATTATGAAGTCTAAGAAGATTTTGTTCTGTGTTCTTCTACTAGTACCTAGTTAATGCCTCAGCCTTGTTAAAGGCTTCATATGCTACATCTTTCCTCACCTTCAAGACCCATCCAAATATTGCTGCTTTTGCGACTTTTATTCTCAGCAACCTGCAACTCAGAAAAAATTTGTTTTCTTTATCTTGCAATCTGATGATATTTTATTCACATTTCTACTATATTATACATTTTGTTCTTGTGTCATTCTCATTAACCTATTATTTACTTGGGCAAAGATCCTGTCATAATCATTTCTGTTGAGCTGGCTCCTAACTCACTGGCAAGTAGAAAATGTAAACATAATAAAAGTATGCTGACTTGCATTAACTCAAGAATGAATGAATAATGAAAGAACATATTAACAATGGAAATGACCAAATCATATTAGCACTAAGGCAAATCAATGTAAAAAAAAAAAAAAGAATAGAGGGTTGTGTCAGAAGGGAATAGTATGGAAAACAATAAGACAATAATGGACAAATCAGGAATGACCTTGTGTACATGATTATTAAAATCTTTAAGTTAAAGGAACTGATTTCATTATCTTTATCTTAGATTACAAATGCATTGCCTTTGTGAATATATAAAAAAACTTTATACAAATTGTTTGATTGCTTACAACTTCATTCAAGTCAGCATACTACATACAGATTTGCTGTGTAACATTGTTTACAGATCTTAAAAAAATGCAATTAAATAAATATGTTCCTTACTACCTAGAAAAATTTGATAAGAAAATAATTTTCAGTTATGCTACAGTTTGGAGAGTATGAAGAATTACATTTCCCAATTTAACTCCTAATATGAAATAAAACATCCATTTTTAAAAATTCCCCTTGAGGGAATTTTTCAGAGTCACTGAAAAACTACAAGATAAAATAAATACACAAACTTTTTTTGTAAAATTTTTTCCCAAAGAAAATTTATTTTTGAAAGTATGAGGTTTTTTTTTGAAAGTTCATGTGAATTGCGTTCTCTTTCTGTGTCAGTGTTCCGAACTGCTTCTGTGTTGTACCTTCCTTTTTTTTCCCCAGTCTTTTCTGCTTTCTTTTCATCTCTCTCCTTGTTAAGCTGTATTTTCTGGGCTAGATCAGACCTGAAGGTCTGAACGTTTTTCAGTTTTTCTTAAATCAAGTGTGGTTGCAATCAGGTAACTGTTTAGAGAGGTAAGGAATAGAAAGATAGGAGTAAAGAGAAGGCCATGCTGAGAAGAAAGACCAAGACAAGGTGTCCTTTTTGCTTCAAGATCTGGAGAAATATTTGGTTAAATAAAGGTAATGATTCATAAGCTACCTCTGAAGTCCTTTTTATCTATTCTTTTTGCATGAAAAAATCTGAGTTAATGGGATGACTACATTTAGAGATTTGAACTCCACTTTAGAAGGCATTATGACCTAGCCCAAAACTTTTAGAAATAATTGGAAAGGCACCCACGCATTCACACACATATGCATCCCCCCCTACCCCAATCTCTGGGAAATTCTACAGTGAGTTTTAGTTAGATAAATCTTCAAAAGCTCTTTTCTTTAAATCGTTACAACAGACAACTAAATATTAGTGCTCTAACTTGAATGTGCATCTTTATTATCCTAGTTTTTCTTCTTACTTTGATTGATTAATCCCAAAATGTTTGATTGAATCCAATACTTGGTTGCTTGTTTGTTTAGTGAGAGAGGAAAGGAACATAACTTTGCTTTGTCTGCATAATTCAGCAACCCATCCATCAATCTTCACTGTTTTCCTAAATTTCTGATTGGTAAACTAGATTGCAACAATTACTTTGAAACTTCTCTCCAGAAGGTGGTAATTTAATTATTAATTAAAGACAAGGAATTTGATCCTGGTTTCACCTTGATAATCAGGTACACTCTGGGAGGTCTATTAGAATTAGTTTTCAGTGGGCTGATTATGATAATATTGAGACAGGAAATTTTAAAATGCTATACTTAGAAATGGGTCAGGAGAAATATATTTCTATACTGAGGGAAACAAAAGAATCTTAATCAAGAGTTGTTTTCCCTCTTCCTTTCTGAATTAAAACTTAGGAATTTCACCAGTAATTAAATCTATTTGCCACTTTTTAAAAAATTTTGTATATCCATTGCAAACTTAACTCTGAAAAGCTATGTGAAAACTACTATTATAGAAAAACAATCTAATTAAATCATATAAACTGTAGTAATAGAGAACAAGCACAGAAATAAAGCCAGACTGGTTAGAAAGTTGATATATTATCTAGAACCTTCCTTTTCTAACCTCTGCCTGGGAAGATAATTACTACCAATTGTTAAATTGAACTGCTTAGATACTATTTGTGTTTCAATGATCCCTGTGAGTTCTGTTCCTCAAAGGATTTACAGATATAGTAAATCCTTTGATTTACAGATATAGTAAATCCTTTGATTAGAATTATTAAAACATGTGGGTCCTTCAGATGCATACTGCACTTTCATGTTATATGATAGTTTGTGAAAATCCTGAGATCAGCTTTATCTCATCCAGTGTGCGCTGGCCGGTAAGAATAATCCTCCGGTGAACAATCCTAGCTCAAGGTCTAGCATCTGCAGAATAGCTCAGCTTCATTTTACTCTACTTGTTCTACAAATAGACACGCATGTGTAGTGATGAATTCTTGTGGTGTTATAGGAAAATGGACCCCCAAAGTAAACAATCATTTTTTCTGAATTTACTTTTCTTAAAAAATTAATTAATTAATTTTTTAATTGAAGAAATGATTTAAAAAATTTTCCCCATCTACCTCCTCCCTACTCCCCTCCCCTCTGGTAACCACTAATCCATTGTCCATGTCCATGAGTCTCTGTTTGTTTGTTCTGATCATTTGTTGCTTTTAGGTTTACATCCCACATATAAGTGATATCATCTGATTTTCAAATTTTCTGTCTGAATTATTTTGCTTACTATGATTATTTCAAGGTCCATTCATGTCGTCACAAATGGCAGTATTTCATGTCTTATGACTGAGTAATATTCCATTATATATATGTACCACAGCTTCTTTAGCCAATAATCTATCTTAGGACACTTTGATTGCTTCTATGTCCTGGCCACTGTGAATATTGCTGCTATGAACATTTGTGTGGAAATATCTTTATGAATATAATTTTTAAGTCTTTGGGATAAATACCCAGTAGAGGGATTGCTGGATCATGTGGTAGATCAATTCTTAGTTTTCTGAGGAACCTCCTTACTGTTTTCCATAGTGGCTGTACCTATTTGCAGTCCCACCAGCAGTGTATGAGGGTGAAGAAATCTTAAGAAAGAAGATAGTTTTAATTTAGACAAGGGAAATTTTAGAAAAATAAAAAGTAGAATAATGAATTTGCTGTCACTCTGATATGAAAATGATAAACATTTTATAAAGTTTGTATTCAAACAAAATGAGGGGGAGAGAAGAAAGAGAATGAAAAGAAAAAAACAATTACTGTTTACTTCTAAACAGAATTTTTTTTCAGTCTGATCAGAAAGATTTTGAAAAGAAGCAAGAATGGCTGCATGAGATTTATAAATAATTTTAGTTTGATATTTATTGAATAATTGTCTAAAAGGTTGCTTAATATTTTCAATTAAGCTTCTGTCAGTAATATAATTTTTTTTCATATATTTGGGGCTTTACTCAGGATTATAGACTTTATGTATGCCGAGTATGTATGTATGTATGTATGTATGTATTTTAATAAAAGATAATTGTGTAATCACAGATATTTGCCCTACATTTTAAATCCTGTGTAGCTGGCATTTCCCTGTTCTATCAGTTTCTGTAGGATCTCTATTTTCATTTGTTTTCTTCATTATCTTTGCAGCGTCCTCCATCTTTATCATATGAGTTACCAAACTTGCTGATAATATGTCAGTATCTCTTAATGAGAGACATCCAGTGAAAACTTTACATGAATTTAGCAATTTTAAAATAAATATATATTTTTATAAAAAATGATACATTGGCAAACAACATTTTATTGTTCAATAATATGTTGAGCAGAGGTTCACTGATCAATTTATAAAGTCATAGACTTCTTCTAACAGTTGTTTAGGCCCCCCAGATGTCCATTTTTTTTTTTGGAAAACAAATATTTCATACCACTTCTGTCATTTGATTAATAGACTTGTTTGGCATTTACCAAGAAACTTGGTTGAGCTGCATTAATCATCTCCACAAAGTCAATGATGCACAAAAGTGGTTAATCTGTGGACCCTCAAAATCAGAGGTGAACTTTGCTCACATTCTCTCCAGAGTTTTTGTAGTAGAATGTTATTTTTGTTTCAAAGGCTCTTGAGTATTTTTTCTGCCCCAAGCAATCTTCAGATGAATAAATATACTAAGGTTTTCTCTGCAGGTTTATAACAGGGAATTTATGTAAAAAGGGAAAACTCTTGAACTAAATGTGTATTTTTTCAAATGCAATTGTAAAACTTTAGGATTTCTAAAGATAATTTTGTATATATGAAAACACTGTGAACACACTATGGTACAATTTATGTATTTTTAACCCACACACATAAAGACTGTGTGCATGTATGTATGTGTGTCTACTCATTTTTATATACCACAAATAATACTGCAGTAATTACAAAGTAAATTCCCACACACAAAAAATTATGTACATTTAAATAGTCAACAAAATCATCAGGACTTATTAGCTGTCCAGAGGCCAGCAGAATTTTTAACACTGATTATTCACCCATTGATTTTGAATAGGAATCTAGACTAAATTCAATTGGTTAGTCTATAATGTACAAAATTCAAGAATATGTCAAGTTTAAGAATGAGAGAGTTGATAAAACAATAATGGCAAATGTTTACATTTATAACACCTTTATATCATCATCTAAAGTTATTTATCAGAATAATCATCAAATATAAAAAATGCTTATTTGATGTACTAGGGCAGTAACAGATACTACTCTATAAACTAAATCCAGTATGTAAATATTTCATTAAATGAGCAAGTTATAACGCTGAAACAAAGTGTGAATAACATCTAGGAACATGTTATCTTTACATATTCAAGGAAAAATTTCTGCTTTCTTCCTAATTATCCTATTTATTTATTTAAACAATTTTAAAATTTTGTTTGTTATTAGAGTAATAATTTTCCAAGTTTCAAAAGTCAAAACAAAATAAATTTTGAGAAATCTAATCTCAAATTTGTCTTATTTATCATTTTTTCTACCCCAATACAGAAAATCACTTTATATCATTGTGTTGTTTCTATACAGACACAAGTATATATTTTTATTTTTATTGTGTTCCTACATACAAAAGTACCATAGTCTGTATTGTCTGCTGTGGTCTCATTCATTTGACGATATATCCTGGAACTCTCCTAATATCATTTCATAGAGAATTTCTTTAGTTTTTTATAGTTGTGTAGTTTTCCATTGTTCAGATGTACCATAATTTACTTAAATAGCCTCCAGTTATTTGTCCCTTTTCATTAGCACTGAGAAGAAAAATCTCAGAACAAAAATGATTTACCAGCTATATGTGATCTGTCACTTCCCTGTTTTTCTGATCTTATGCCACTTTCCTTCATACCCACTAAACTCCAAGCATATCAGCATTCTTTTCATTTTGGGGAATTTTAAGCCATCATTCTTCAATCCTGAGTCTATATTTAAATTGCCTAGAATACTTTTAAATATACTAACACATAAATGTCATATTTTTCACCTTTAGATATACTACTGGACAAATGTCTTATAATGTTGAATTCGATTTGTTGATTTTTTTTTTTAATTTAAGAGTTGTGTTAGTTTTCTATGGCTGCTATAAAAAAAAAAATGACCATAAAACTAGTAGCTTAAAACAATATACAATTATTATCTTGCACTTTGGTAGGTCAGAAGTCTGACATAGCTCTCATAGGTTTGAAATCAAAGTGTCAGTGGGACTGTTTTACTATCTGGAAACTTTATGGGAGTTATGAATTTCCATGCCTCTTTCATCTCCTTGTAGTTACTCACATTCTTTTGCTCATAGTGCCTTCCTCTACCTTTAAAGCCAACAACGCTTCATTTCTCTAATCATAACTGAGAAATGTCTCCACTATTAAGGACCCATGATATTAGTTTGGGTCAAGCTGGACAATCTCTAATAATCTCCTCCATGTAAAGTCTTAATGATACCTGCAAAATTCCTTTTGCTATATGAGATAATATATTCATAAATTCTAGGGATTAGGATGTGAATATCTTGGTGGGAGCCATTATTCTTCCTACCACAGGAGTACTTAATTTATATTAATATACAAGTTTAATTTCTGTGCTGGAAATATTTTGGGTGAAGACTAATTGATAACATTAATTGTGGTAGCTTCGATGTTCTTTATGATTAAGTTTACTTGATAGAACTCATTTGTAATATAGTGTATGCCTAGTGATTTTTACTAAATTATGGTTAGTGATAAAATTTTCAAAGCATTAAATCAACATTTATTTTATAAAGATATATTTATTGATTGCTTGGGCACCATTATATTCAATATAAGAAAATCTTTACCCTCATGGAGCACTTAGATCAACAAAGAAATATGTGTTTAGTTATGTAGTGATGTCTGCTAAAGAAGAAATAAAAAGTAAAGGAGAGAATAGTAGGATAAATTACAGGGGTCTGTAATTTTAGGCAAAATGACCAGAGACAGCTTCTTAAAAGTTAACATTTGAGTAAAGCCCTGTTGAGGGTAAGGAATGAACATTAGAATATCTTGAGATTATTCTAACCAGAGGGACACAGACATAGTAGAATGGATGGAGCCAAAAAATGATAGAAAACATTATTTATTTATAAACTCTGTAGGTCGTAGAAATGACCTTTTATTTTACTGTGAGAGATTAGTTAACATTGGAAATTTTTGAGCAGAAAGGTAAAATTACTTGATTTTAATAAAGTGATACTGCTGTTATTTTACATTGAAGATGGACAAGAGAAGGAGCAGAGAGACTATTGCAAACTTTAAATTCAAAGAGATAATATCTTAGGCCAGGGGAACTAGCAATAGAGTGGCAAGATATCATTAAATTTTAGGTGTACATTGAACGTCAGCTGGTGGATTAGATGTAAAGTATAGGAGAAGGATAAAGAGGAATTACTACAAGATCTTTGGTCTGAAAAAATAGACAAATCGAATAGCAATTAAGCAATATGGAAAAGCATATTGGATGAATAGGTTAGGGGAAAATACAAGAAACTTAGCTTTTGATATGTTAGATCTGAGATGCTAGTAAACATCAACATAGAGATTTTTTTTTTAATCAATTAATTTATTTTTTATGGTGACATTGATTAACAAAATCCAATAAGTTTCAGCTATACACTTTAACAGTAGGATATATATATGTTTTCACTGTGTGATCACCTCCCATAGTTAGATTTTTTTCTGTCACCCCATATTTGAGCCCCTTTACTCTGTCTACCTCTCCCCTCCCCTCTGGTAACCAGTACTCTCTATTTGTTTGTCCTGTTCATTTGTTGTGTTTAGGTTTACATCCCACATATAAGTGATATCATCTGATTTTCAACTTTTTCTGTCTGGCTTATTTCACTTAGCATGATTATCTCGAAGTCCATCCATGTTGTCACAAATGACAGTATTTCATGTTTTCTTATGACTGAGTAATATTCCATTACAGCTTTTTTAGCCAATCATCTATCATAGAATGCTTCAGTTGCTTCCATATCCTGGCCACTGTAAATAATGCTGCTATGATAATGGTGTACAAATATCTTTCCTGATATGGGTTTTCAAGTCTTTGGGGTAAATACGCTGTAGAGGGATTGCTGAATCATATGGAAGATCAATTCCTAGTTTTTTGAGGAACCTCCATAGTGTTTTCCATTGTGGCTGTACCAATTTGCAGGAGAGCATATGGAGGAAAAGGAACCCTTATACACTGCCGGTGGTACTATACATAGAGATATTGAATGGGCAGTTAGATATGTTTTTGGTGCCCATGGTAGAGATCCAAAACTGAAAATATGATTTTGGGAATCACCAACATCGATCGATGATAACGTAACTTAGGATAACCCAAAGAATGACTGTAGAAAGGAAAGAGAAGAGGTCCCAGAGCTGAGTCCTGAGAGCCTTAAACACTTGGATATCAAGGAGAAAAGAGACACCAGTAAAAAATACTGAGAGATAGTGGCAAAAAACAAACAAACAAACAAACAAATAAAAAACTATGAATCCTAGAAGCCCAAAGAACACGTTTTGAGGAGAGAGTGATCCTTTGTGTTAAATGCTAAGTCATAAAATAAGGCATGAAAATTAGGGTCTGAATTGAGCAATATGGAAAATTTTGTTGAGCTTGCTAAGTATCAGTGGAGACTTAAGGATAAATCTTGATTTGAAGCAGTTTCAAGAGACAATGGGTAAGAAAAAAATTTGCTATTGTAGCTGAAAGATGGGAAATTGCTAAAGCAATGAACAGGCGATAGACAAAGCTGTCTTTGGTACAAGTAAAGGGGTTGACCTTAGTAAGCAGCATGGATAGTGTAGCCACGTTACTAGGGAAGAAGGAAGAGACTAGGGGCACAGTTGAGGGGAAGAGAGTATAAGTGGTGGCACCAGATCATGAGAGTCCTCTGCCAGTAGCTTCTGTTTTCTTAGTGAAACTATCGCTTGATTGAATTCTTTAGTTTTTATAAAGTTATGATTATTTTTATTTTTAGAAAGCCTCCACACTAACAAAATTTTATACTTGTTACCATAGATTTTCTTTTAACTTTTGACTTTTTGTTTTAGTTACCACATCACCAAAGTTACTACAAATATATAGATAGATGATAGATAGATAGATAATTAGCTAGGTAATAAATGTTTTGTCTCACTTTTTATATTTGTTACCATATTTTAAAGTTGTCTATTAAAAGCATTTTAAGGTGAGCCAGTAGAACATAATTTTAAATCAATTGTTTTAGGTTATCCAGATTATCAACGAGTATCATACATATCCATAAAGATATTGACATACATAGCTACGTTTCTTGTTCTTTTGTCTCTTTGCCCCTGAAAGGTAGCTAATCTCCAGCTAGAAATAAAAATCAAAATCAGAATTTAAACAACATGCTAAATACCCCTAACATTTCTAGATTTTCTCTTCAAAGCAGATCTTATTTTTTAAATCCACCAATTACTACCCTCACTCTTATAAATGTTTATTCTTCAGGTTATATTATGAGAAACAACCCTGTTTAGTAATATACCAAAAAATAACCTTATCAAAAGAATAATCCTCTGTGAATAAGTCACAGAAACTCCTTTACTCTCATTTTTCCCCTTGTTACTTTTTTCTCATCCACTTACCTACCTACCACTCACTTCCACAACACAGTTGATAATGGACTTATGAGCAATTCTTCTAGTCAGTGCCTTAGAAGCCATCCCTAAGTCCTGGCTGTGAATTAGGAAGACAGCCTGTAATTAGCATGTCTTACCAACACACCTTTGTGCTCCTGCCCTTTGCTATATAATCCAATTCACTGCACAGTAGGAATGACCAGTTCTGGGTTTCACATCACAAATAAAGAGGGCCTGAATCATTTCCCACTACAAGCTCTTACTTGGCTCAATGAGTACTACTTCGTTACATGTATGGCAAAGGCATTATCAAATGTCTCACTTGGAGCAGTCATCTATACAACCAGCCACACACACACACGCAATTCTTCTGCGATTTTGTTGACATTCAATTCTCCTTAGGTTATACTAGCCCCAGTACTGACAGGATTTAGCCTAGTATAATGGAACTATAGCTCTAGAGTTTTATTATAAGAAAAATGTTCAAAATAAACCTAACAATAATAAATAAATGACCATAAACATCTTATTTTTGTCAAGGTTTGAAAGTAGTGGTTCAATACAATGTAGATTTCTCTCTTCAATTGTAATTAATTTTTCTGTTGACTCTCTGGGATTCTTCTTCACAATGGAGCTTTGAAAAGAAAAGATACTTGTACGCCAGCATATTTGTCCAGCTGTGCTATAATTGTCTTAAGTGTGAGCTGACAGAAGAAAAACAAACAATAAGGCTTTGTTCTCAACTGAGACACTGAAAATGAGACCAGCCAAAGCAAAAATGACATTGAGAGTAAAAACATAACCCATTCCAAACTAAATGAGTAGGCCATTTTATTTGAAATGAGATATTCTATAAAAATGTACTGATGCTGAGTCTGGGAGCTCCAGATTATGGCCTAAAATAAAGTTTAGAGGGAATTTCAAATCATCACAACTTTAATTCCTTGTATGTTCTAGGTTATTTTTATGTTTACTATTTTTATTTTTTATTCTTTGGGAAAAAATTAGGGATATTCTTTAGATAAAAAATTAGATGAAAAATGTTATTTTTTAGTTGTAAAAATGATTAGAAAGCTTATATTAAATATGGTGTAAAATAACAGATTTCTCAAAGTATACATTTTCAAAAGTTGTGATTATTTTACTTATGCCATGTAATTTAAATAACTGCCCAACTGACATCTCCTTTAATGCTCCATATCAGAATTGCTTGGAGAGTTTAAAAACCAAATTAAAAAAATAGGCCTTGTCTCATCCCTAAGGAGTCTCATTTAATTGGTCTGTCATGGGACCTAGACATCAGTATTTTTAAACCCTCTCCCCTCAGCACAAATCATTCTGCTGTGTGGTATGAATTGAGGGTTACTGCTAGTATATTTGGAAAAAGAAATTGTTTCTAATTCTACTCATATCTTAACTACTCTCTGTGTTGCTCTAAATGATTGGGCCTTCGCTTATTTAGTTACTGAATGTTGTCTTAAATTTCAAGATTACCTTTCTAATCGCCAAGCTTTCTTCAACAGAATGATGTTATGTAGAAAGATCATTTTACCAGTCCTTTAGTCCCTCAAAATAAAGCGGTATTATTTGGAATACTTACAGGGAATTGCACTGTAAAGTGAAAAAAAGTATGGCCTGTTACAAGAGAGAAAAAAGAATGCATACATTATTCATGATATATTTATGGGTGAAACTGAATTTAAACCTTGGTTTCATGTTTCCATCCCCTTTTTCTACCAGAGACTACAACTTTTCAAATTTCTAAAGCACATATATCTGCTCCCTTTTGATATTTGAATTTCCATCATTAGTTTCCTCCTAGGATCCATTCTCCCACTCTACCCCAGGCACTCCATAGGATACAATACTCTTCAGAAATATAATACTTCATAATTGAATAATTCTTGAATTTAACCACAAATACTACAATAATTAGAAATAGAATTAGCCAAATAACAAAGAGCCAAAATATATTTGCTTATAGTGTCATTGTTCATTTCTTTCTCCTATAAATATATAGATTCATGACAGCTACAGGGTCTCTGGGACCCAAACTACTTGTAGCTTTCTATTCTCGTTCTTTAGGGTATAACCTTAATGCATCGTCCACAATAAAATTCCAGTCATTATATTCACCAGGATAGAATGAAAGAACATTTCCTGAAAGCTGCCTAATAACACTTATACTTGCATCCAATTTTCATGTATTTGATCACATGGCCGCATTTACAACAAGAAAAGTTGGAAAATGTAACTTTTATTGCAAACAGTAAGACATTCAGACCAAACAAAATGAAAGTTCTTTGAGGAGGAGAATAGGTGCCAATGTTAGCAGCTAGGGTTCTTTGCCCCAGAGATTTCAATATAATAGTAGAATTTGGAATTGAGGTAAGCAAAGAGTTTAAAGTAGATTTTGATAATGTAAAATCAGTCTCCATCAAGGTATCTCCACTATAGTGGAGTTAAAGTATACACGGAAGATAAGGTATATGCCCTCAGGACCCCCTTCAGGATTCAGGATCTTGTTTCTCCAGCTGATAGGAGTGTTGGCTGCAGGCTCTTTGTAGTCAAGTACTTCTTTGGGAATTTGACTAACGGAAGTTGCCTCTTCTACAGTTATAACAGCGTACAGAGGTCTGTCACCTTGCTTCAATTCTGGACAACTCTTAAAGTACCATCTTAGCTCCTGAGCTTCCTGGTGGGGTTGACTGAGAACACCGTTTTATCTTCATCTCAGTTAAGATTCTCTTCCTGCATAATCTTGATTTCTCACATCCTCCAGATGTTTTCTCAAAAAGCGTCAATAAATCTTGTTTGTGCAAGCTTGTGTCAGAAACTCTGTTCCCAAGAATCAAATCAAGAAGAGCTGATGCTGAGATTGGTTTAAGCTGGGCCATCAGTAGGCTGGCCAGCAATGAGGGCCTCATTGCTGACAGATAGTAGCCTACTACTAGCCCCTCACATGCTATAGTAGTACAACTAACTGTTTAATCTTTCCTCTTAAGAGAACAGGGATGGCATATTCATAGAAAGAATTGTACTGGTAGATGCAATGCATCACATTTTAGAGAAGCTTGGGAAAAGAAAAAACATATAAAGACTATGGACTCATTGCCAGTCCCTGGATACTATCAATATATTAGAGAAAAATGGTAAAGAGCTGAGGGCAACTACTCACCAATGTAAGGTGATATTTGAAAGTCAGAGATTCTTTTTACCAGGATGTAAGGAGTTTTTCATCTCCTGCAGTAGGAGTTCAGAAAAAATTGAGGACCAGTCTCAGGGCTTAAATATATAAAAGAAATGAAAATCCTAAGACATTTGAATTCTCAAATGTATCAGATCTGCTATACCAAGGACAGGGTCCTAAAAGGGCCTGAATCTTGGGGTGAAGATATTTGGATAGTTGAACTCATGAATATTTCAGTTCCAGATCTCTCTGAAAAGTCTGGACCAGTAGAAATGGCCCAATACTCTGTTAAAGGCTAGTGATTTTCCTTGCTCAAGGACAATGCAGATGCTTCCTTAGATTTCTCTATCCCTCTGATGTAGAATTCCTTTCCTAAGTGTAAGACAAATAACTGGGCCAAATTAAAATATAACCTGGCTGGAGAGGTGCTGGTCTGCCAAAGAAAAAGCTGGAAAGCATACTGAATTTGCTAAATGTCTTGGCAAACATGTATGTCGAGAACCAAGAGAGTATTATTGAAGTAGGTCATGAAAGAAGTAGATCAAGGGAGGCAAAATATAAAATTGGATAAGGAAAAGGTTATTAAAAATGAGAACACTGTTTCATGATACAGGACTTAACACCTTTAGTTTCAAAGGACCTTAGAAACCAGTGCTAACATGCTACTAAGATGGCACTTTGAAGCTTCAAAAAAGTAATGGCCTAAATTAAGTGGAATAGAAATGCTGGTATTGTAGTAGATAATGATAAAGACGTCAAAAGCTTCAGAGTAGTGGGCAGGGTAGAATTATTATGCTACTAAGGCTGGAAAACTCATCATTGGTCTCTGATCTTTGGGAGGAAACAAAGGACACCTCATTTACTGATTTGATAAAGGAACCAGCATTGTTGATATGCTCATGAGAGACTGTCCTCTATAGGCCAGAATCGGCTATAGGAGATACTGTCAGAAAACTAGTCTTCCTAACAACAGCAGGGGTGATAGGAATTAGAATTCATAGAGATCGTATTGTGGTACTTAATCATCAGAAGCAAGGTGGTCATAATTACAGTAATGGGTGACGGGGTGGCTTAGTGGGGGATACTGATTTGCAGAAAGCTGTAGATATAGATGTAATTAATAGAACATGGTTTTCTTAGCAGCAAAAATTAATGGGTAGCCAATAAGAATATTGGATGATCAAAATTCTGAAGACAGCCACTCTGAAAGAAATTTACAAAACCTTTTATAATTTTTCAACTTGATATAGTTCTGTAACTCAGAAACCCCTGTCTGATGAAGAGGCAAAGTTCCATTGAGAAAGGACTTTACAATGCCAGAACAGAGAATATAGTAATATTTCCCCTAGGCCTTAGGCAAAAGGACCTATGACCATTTACACAGGTAACAGGACAATAGAGGTAACTGATATACACAAGAGCTAAGTAACATTAATACCTGAATTTGAGGTATCAATATGACCCTTCCTAACCCCAGCAGAGTGGAGGTGAATAGGGTATAGGTAATAATTGAAATCCTGACCTGGAAGATGACAGTTTCCTATCAGTAGTAGCCCTGATTATATCTGCTATGCCAAATATGATTTCTTTATAAGAGCAGGTTAACTCAGCCTCAGGCATGCAGGCATGATCAGGTGAAGGCGTGCTTTTTTCATTCCTTTCAAGAGAATTGATTGCAAGCAGTTTACATTTATGTGAGGAAAACAGAGAATACATTTAAGATTGTGCTCCATGGCTAGATTAATTGTTATGCCTTAATAAACTCAGAAGGGGCCTATACTATCTGGACATTTCACAGAAGATAAAACCGGTCCACTTTTTTGATCATGTTAAGTTAATTAAACCAAATCGGTGAGCTGTGGCAAGTATTTTAGAGGCATGAATAATACATATATGCTCCAGAAGTGAGAGATGGACTCTATTATGTTTTGGGGGCCTGATGTTCTTAGGGGTCTAGTGGTCAGGGTCATGCCAGGGAAACCTCTTCAAAATAAAGGACGCATTTGTTGCAATTTATACCTTTCACACTTGAGAAGGAAGCAAAATATTTAAGAGGCCTCTTCAGGTTCTGTATGCAGCATAGTTCTCACTTCAGAATATGAAAAAATTGCTCTGATTCATTTATTAAGTGACATGAAGCATTTCCAAATTTAAGTTGAGATCATAACAGGAAAAGGCCCTTTAGCTTATCCAGGCTGTAGTACAAATGATACTTGGACAAAATGACCACGAGTCCTTATGATACTTGATTGTCAATTTTATGTTTTGACTTGACTAGACAAAGGGATGCGTAGGTAGCTGGTAAACATTATTTCTAGATGTGTCTTCCTGTGTCTCAGGAAGAGTTTGGCATTTAAATTAGTACACTGAGTAAAAAAGATTGTCTTCGCCAGAAACTTAAAAGTAAATATGAATGTATCTCTGTTTACTTGAACCCCTCCACTCTTGGAAAAAAAAAAATTCAGGACAAATCTGGATCTAGCAATACTCACTATACTATGTGGCCTAGGGTTAGAGTGTGACTTATAGTTTATGTCTGTGAAGGAGTTAATTTACTACAGATAGGGGGAAAAGAAACCAGGTATAATCTCAACTCTATTTTATCAGTCCTTGAATAGTGTATAGATGTATCAGTGAGAAAAGTATATGTTTCTCTAGGAGTTCCTGAATAATCAGAAGAATATAGTTCCTCTAGAATTCTTTGGTACATTACAGTGGGACATTAGCTGTTGCTATTCCTCTAAGATTTCTCTTAAGAAGACCTAGTTTTAGAGTCCTATATGACTTTGAAAAATTTATTGTTTTCTCCCCTTTTGGTCATGTGCCTAGTTGTCTCTTCTAAATGGGCCTCAGTTCCTTTCCTTACATTGTTTCCCTCTCTTTTTCCTTTTCTCCTTGCCCTTCCATTCCTTTTCACTTTATTCTTTTCTTGTCTTTTCTTTTTATATTCTGCATTTCTTTCTAGATAAAGCCTGAGGATTTCCTAGGATGTGTAAATAGTGATGGTTTTATTATTCGGGTTCTCTACCCACTGTTCTCTCACAGTCATGTAATACATGAGCAAGTAGTTCTTTTTAACAACCATTTTGCTGACTAAAACAGCTATTGTCAAAAGATTTGATGGCAGAAAATGATGTGAGAAAGAAAAGTTGGGTAACTCCTTTTCCAGAAATTTTATGTATACATAAATTTCTAGGGTAGGGAGAAAAATTAAAGATTCCCATTGTTCTTGCATTTTAATACAGTGCCTTACAGATAGACTTGTATGATTAGATTAACAAAGATTTTTTTTTTTCCCCTCTGTTTTCCCCCCAGTTTTACTTCTTTTTATGATTTAGCATGATGCATTGAACTAATTAAACCCACCTCAGTTCTGGTAGCTTGTCAAGATGAGATAAACCCTTATGAAAAATGTATGTAAAGCTATTCATATTAAGTATGCCTTTTCTTGCTTCTAAATTCAGTATTTGAGTCATAACTACAAGATACTTCTGTTTTTCTCTCTGCCTTAATGAGTGCTCCACACTATTTGTAGTACACAAAATTATACTGTTATCCAATTAGGAAAGTATACAAGATGTAAGGCTTATCATTATTCTGCACAAAATTGAGCCATGCATCTTCTACCATCACCATTGTTTTATCTCCCTCATAGATGCTCATTATCATGCATAGCTTTTGCTTTTTGGCAGAAGTGAAAATATCCTTTGGGAGTTGATCCTCAAAGTAACTTGACATCTCATTAACTTTTATGGCAACTAAGGTATTGAGCATCTTTACAATGAAGAGTTTTCTCAAATTCTCACCATTTCTTTCTTCAACTATTTATTATATACAGTTTTATATTACTATGGATCAGAAAAAATGAGAAGACCATCCATATTTTTTAATATGTTTTTAGTGTATGCCTAAGTAAAAATGGCATTTCCCCCCCCCCTCATAAACCAAGGCAGATGTTTTATGAAAACAAAGTTTTAGTAGTTCTCATAAAGATAGTTTGGTTATTCCAGAGAATTTGAAGCTTAAAAGTTATGTTAGAGATTACCTGAGATTATCCATTTTGTTTTGTAGGCAAAGTTGCAAAATCCTAAAGAGAGAAAAAGACAAAAAAAAAAAAATTAGCAGAAGAAAATTAAAATCAGAGTGATTTTTTTAAGCCAACTGTGTTTAATGCATGTCAAAGTATGCTTAAGTATTTTAAAATACTAGACTATAACAGCAGTTGGGCACCGAGATTTGCCCATATTTATTCCTTTCAAGACCAACCTCCAGATCACCATAATATATATATATTCGAACATTGTATTCTGTTTCAAATGCTTTTCTAGGTCTACATTACCTAGAACAATGTTTCATAAATTTATATGTTCATGAGAATCCAACAGTGCCTACCATGTGATGTTCCTTATACAGTAATCAAGCACATATTGTCCTATAATTGCTCATCAAATATGTAGTTTCATTGGAAGATCATTGTGGATGGACATGTTTTTCTTCATCCTGTATGTATTCTGGAAAATTTATAATTACTCTTTTCCTACCTACATATATCACCCCTCCTTTGGAAGTTGTGCCTTCATAAGTTACTTTGTGAGGTGCTCACTGTGGGGCAGGATGAGCCACTCATTAGGATCAAAGGGCTACTTGGAGTTTGTGATAGTGAATTAAAATGTAGCTGTGGCTTTCAGAAGTGCCAGAGGTGGCACTGAAATGGAGAAGTTGGCAGACAACTTAACTTAGGAGGACTCTGTTAGTTAAGATACTTTCACTAACCACATAGCTAAAAATACTTTTTTATAATTATGGGGGGAAAAGATGTACAAGTAAACATCTATATCTGTATCTCCATTATGTCTATGGATCTTGGAGATTCATATGCTCCAGTCCAGAGCAGAGTTGCATTTATAAAATCATAGGTCAGCCTCTGAAAGTAATATTAAAATAACTCGAATTCTTCACTTTCACCCTTGAAAAACATTAAAAGAGGATCAAAAGACATAATTTATGTTATTGAAAGTACTTTATTCCTTTTTCTCTTCATTCTTTGGTTATCTAAAGCCCTCTGGGGAGACTCACTTCACAAACTGAAACAAATCTTTACATTTACACCATTGTTCATTTTTTCTTAGATAGTTTCATTTTCTTGACAACTTTTGCCTCTCTCAGAATCCCCCATGCCACATCTTCACAGACACTGTAATGATAATCCATGAAACTCTTGGACACTTTTTACTGGAAGTAGACCCTACCATGCTTGCTGCTTTCCTTACTAGAAGCAGCCCTTTCTGCCTTCTTACCCTAACCTAATTTGTAGGGTTAGAGGTATATAATAATAGACATGTTAATAATTCTACAAATTATATATGTGCATATAATAGTATTTCTAATTTTAAATGTTTAGTGTATAAAATACACGAAAATGAAATACATAAATAAGAACTACTCACAGTTCCACCATCCAATAATAAACACTATTAACAGATCATTGTATCTTTTTCCAGTTATAAAGATATATTTTTTTCAATATACATAGCCTAATAACAGAATTTGGATTATATTATGTATATATATAATTTTTTATTCACACATTCTGTGATATTTTCTAAAGAAATATTAAATGCTTCTACAAAAAATAATTTTAAAAATAATCACATTGCATTTTATTATATAAATATACCATAATCATAATTTCTTTAACTATCCTCAGAGATGTGGACATGTATGTAAAGAATCCATATGGAAATGAATAAGCTTCAGAAGTTTACATTTTCTAGGAAGAACAAGCTGATTTCAATACCTGAAACTACTTTTGAAAACTCTTCAGAATCTTCAAAGATACACAGACACTTTTAACTCCAAAAGAAAATGTTGTGTGTAAAATGAAACTGGTTTAGGTCCAGTTAAACATTCTTTTTTAAGTTACTTGGAAAGTAAGTCAAAGTGCCGTTTCCTCTATTCTAGTTGAGAAAATATAACACTGGTTCCTAATTTTTTAAAATTAAATTTTAAGTTCAGCTTGCAAAGTTCTTTTTCAAATTTTGTTTTTATTATAACCATAAGTAAATACTCATCAGAACGTATTTTAAGCACACTGTAATCATTCAATTGCTTCATCAATCTAATGCAGACAGTACTTATTTTTCATGGTAATTTTATTCAGTATTTTGCAGCCCAGACAGACTAAAAATGAATTTTATTTTAAACAAATGAAATTGGAACAGTCAGTGAAAAGAGGCTGAATATGATGGAATTTTTAAGTAAATGCTGACTTCAGTATTCAATTTATTTATGCAATAAGAGGACAGTTGACAGGTAAAGAGAAAAATGATATATTTTAATCAGATTGTAAATTTATAGCTTAGCCTCGTGACAAGAGGTACCAAACAGTGTAGAATAAAACTGTTTCCTTTCCTCAGCCCCTTACCAAAGAAACTTTAAAAGTTGCAAACATTAACCTTTTTAGTAACCATGTAAAATTGGCCCAATCCACACTTTTCAGCTAAAGAAAGTAAGCAATCATAGGTTAATGCCATAGCATAAAATGCAAATAGCATCTTAGCTGATGCTGTTCTTGGCAAAAGAGAAAATACTATTATCATGACACCAATGACACTGATGGAGATAGGACAATGAAGATGGCTACTAATATTACTACTACAACTAATGATAATCCTAACAGCAATAGCAATCAAAACAAAAGATTATCATGATTGGGACATTTGAAGAGGTTAAAAAATCTTCATCAAAATGAATTAAAATGAGGAAATGCCATTTGAAAGAAAATCTTTATATTTTTAAAAGATTATGTTAAGATTATTATCCTCCAAGTTAAATAAGGTAGGAGAACAAGACATAAGATTGTACTGTTTTCTTGAAAGCAATCCCATTTATTCTCTTTACCTACTGATTAGTTATAAAAGGAAAAAATAAATGAACCTTTTTCCCCCAAAGTTTTGGCAGGAATATGTAGGTTGAACTAAGTGAAGCTATTGTTTATTAGTCAAAAAGAATCAAATGCCAACAGTTGTACCTAATTTACCTAATAGAAATTTTTAGTTTCACATGCCCAACAGTTTATTTTGATCCTTTTCTCTTAATCTAGTTGCCTCCCTACTAATTCTTTCAGGCCTATCTAATCTCCTCCTGACTCCACTTGCTTCTGTCTTCTAAAACACCATCATTTCACGTTTGTAGCCAAGGGAGAGACATTTTTAACATTGCCTGGACTGTTGCTCTTTGAGATAGAGGCGATAAAACCATGGTTTTATTCCATTAAAATAGTACATGCATGTGATTTCGTTAACCAGTTACTAGAATCACAGTCATATCCCAAAAGCAGGATTTTGAAGCTCTTGGTAGATTTTTGAATCAGGCAGTTCTAGGTGCCAATTCCATTTCTAACTTCATAAGTACAGCACCTTTGAGCAAATAAATTAAACTCTCTGACCCTCGATGTTCTTATGTGCAAAATAGAAATGGTAATTCTTGCTTTAAAGGGAAACTGGAATTTTAATGATATAATAATAAAATGATAATATAATAGTAAAATTACAATAATATAATTAATATTGCTATACATCTAGAATAAAATAAACAACTAGGTAAATGAACAATGGGAGTGAAGTTTCTATTAGGTACTATGGGAATAAGGGGAGGATATTACAATGATCCTTATAGTAATGGATTAGAATTGGAAACTTTAATGTAAACTCATGTTTAGCTTAATACAGCTACAAATGGTTATATATAGAACTATTTATAGGTATCCATATATCTATCTATAGGGTAGTATACAAACCTATATTTCCTTGCTTTGTCAGCTGAGAAGACCTAGATATAACAACCCAGTAGGAATAAATAAATCTAGCACTCAGATCATGATATCTAATACTATTCCCCAATAAAAAGAACCACGGTTCCTTAAAAAATGGTTTATTTTAGGACTGGGGCAAGAATTATGCAAAATAAGCCTGGAGCATCTTTTAGTGCCATAAGTAAATTTGTGCTGAAAACAGTAGGAATTGGGCAAGGGGACACTAGAGTCAACTAAAATAGCTCCAAAAGGTCAAAGCTGGAACAACTTGAACAACAAAATATAATATTACATGGCACAAAATACAAATAAATAACCATGAGTTCTTTCTAATATAAATAAATGATTTCATAACTAAATAATAGAGGAAGAAGAGACAAATAATTAATGTAGATTTTCAACATTAAGAAAGTAGAACAATACTTTCACTAAAATGTGGGCTATACAGAGTGACTGCCGCCTTCCAAGGAATACAGCATGAAAAGGGAAAGAAAAGAGTAACTTTACAATGGAGAAACCTGACAAAGACAACCTCAGCAAGGTGATGAAGATCAACATCAAGAGTAATAAGTCATGTTGGTAATATGTACCTTTGATATGATGTGATGGAAATTGCACTTTACTTCTATGGTCTTCCTCTCAAAAATACATAACTCCAATTGAATCATAAGAAAACACCAGACAATTCCCAATAGAAGAACTTTATACAAGACGCCTAACAAGTACTCCTCAAAATTGTCAAGGTCGTTAAAACAAAGGAAGCTTGAGTATTGTGAAAGCAATTAGCCTAAGAATATATGACAAATGCAATATTATATCCTATACTGGATCCTGGAATAGAAGGAAAATCGTAAGTAAAAACTAAGGACAGTTTTAAAAAGTATGTACTGTAGTTAATAACAATGCAACAATATTGGTTCACTAATTGTAACAAGTATTCCACAGTAATGTAAGATACTAATAATAGAGGAAACTGTATGTGGGATACTTAGGAACTCTACTGTTTTCATGGTGTTATCTGTAAATCTAAAAATCTTTTAGAAATAACATTTGTTAAATAGAATGACAGAATTAAACACAATCATTAGTGATGTTAATACATTACGCTAGAAAATGCTGCCATGTGAAAGAAGGCTTAAAGAAGGAATAGAGGAACAAAAAAGATATGGGACACATGGAAAACAAAAAGCAAAATGTTAGACATAGATTCAACCATATCAATAATACTATTAAATGTAAATGGATTAGATAATCAAATAAAAAAAGTCAGAGATCAACACATAAAAAAATCCGAATTGATACTATTTACCAGAGACACATTTAAGATTAAAAATACAAATAGGTTAAAAGTAAAATGGAAAGAAATAATTGTGCAATATAAATAATAATGATTAAATAGCTGGAATGACTCCAATCATATCAGACAATGGACCTTAAAACAGAGTATGTCATTAGAAATAAAAAAGTACATTTTATAATAACTAAAAAATCCATCTATCAGTAAGATCTATCAGTAATAAGAGTCTATACATCTAATAACTGTATATAAGGAAAAAACTGACAGATTTGAAGAGAAATATACAAAATTTGACAACAGTAGTTGGAAACTTAAACATTCCACTTTTAAAAAAAGAAAGACAAAAATCGAAGACAGAAGAATAATAAAAAATAGTTCTTGAATTACACTAGAAACCAGCCAGACCTTGCAAAATATCTATTAAACACCCCGCACATGGAACATTTTTCAGGACAGATAATGTTCTAGGCTATAACACAAACCTCAATAAATTTAAAACTGGAATCATATAACATATTTTCTCCAAACCATGGGGTGATATTAAAAGTTAATAATAAAATAAATTAAGAAACTTTATAAATAGTGGAAATTAAATGACATTCTACTAAATAACAAACAAATCAAAGAAAATACTATAGGTAAATTAGAAAATACTTTGAGATCAATAATAATAAAAAAATTAACAAAGGAGTACAAGACTTATATACTGAAAACTATAAAATATAATCGAAAGAGATTAAGACAATTTTGTTTTGATGACAATATTCTTTAATTTATCTAAAGGTTCATTGCCATCTTGATCAAAATATCATCGAATTCATGTGAAGAAATTGATTAGCTGATACTACAATATATGTGGAAAGACAAGGGACCCAGAATAACCAAAACAATTTTGAAAAAGAACAAATTTTAAGGACTCACACTTTTCTATTTTAAAACCTAATACAAAAATATAAAAATTGAGAATTAGTGGCATAGACATGAGGATAGACATATGAATCAACAAAATAGAATCGAGAGCCCAGAAATAAACCCGTATGATTAAGTTTAGTTGATTTTTTTTTAGTAAGGGTACCAAGACAATTCAATGAGAGAAAGAATAGTCTTTTCAACAGCTGTTGCTGGAACATGTGAAAATCCTCATACAGAAAAATAAAGTTGGATTCTTACTTCAACCCATATATAAAAATTAACTCAAAAAGGATGAAAGATCTAAATATAAGAGCTAAAACTATAAAACACAGGAGAAAAATTTTATGATTTTGAATTTGAAATGATTTTTTTTAGATATGACACTAAAACTACAGGCAAGAAATGAAAAAAAGTAGATAAATTAGACTTTATCAAAATTAAAAACTTTTGTATGTCAAAGAACATGATCAAGAAACTGCAAAAACAACTCATAGATTAGGAAAAAATATTTCAAAATTGTGTATCTAACCAGTGTTTAGTATCCAGAAAATATAAAGAACTCCTACAAATTAACAATAAAAAGACAAATTATCAAAATAAAAGTGGGCAAAGAATTTAAACAGACTTTTCTCTAAAGATGATATCAAATTGCTAATAAGCACATTAAAAGATGATCAAAATCATCAATCTTTAGGAAAATTCAAATCAAGACTACAATGAGCTTCCACTTTACACCCTTTAGGGTACCTATAATCAAAATGACAAATAGTAACAAGTATTACTAAGGATGTGAAGAAATTTGAACACTCATACATTGGTTATGGATATATAAAATGTTGCAGTCAGTTGGAAAACAATCTTGACATTTCTTCAAAAATGTTGCCATACGATGTAATAATTTTACTCCTAGATATATACCCAAGTGAAATAAAAATATATGTCCACACAAGAAATGTGTATGTGAACTGTTCATGTGAATTGTTCATTGGGCAAAAGAGAAGATAACTAAAGAGAAGACAACTAAAGAGCCCAACAACTGATGAGTGGATGAATAAAATGTGTTATATCCATACGATGGAGTATTATTCAGATGAAAAATAGAACAAAATTCTGATACATGCTACAACATGAATGAACCTTGAAAACCTTATTCTAAGTTAAAGAAGCTATTCACAAAAGACCACATATTGTATGATTCTATTTTTGCAAAATGTCCAGAATAGGTAAACCTATATAGGCAGAAAGTAGATTAGTGTTTGTATAGAGCTGGAAGGTGGGGAGAATGGCGATTGATTTTGGGGGGGCAATTTAAATATTTTAAAATTATATTGTTGTGATCATTGGACAACTCTATGAATATATTAAAAGCCACTTAGTTATAAATTTTAAGTAGATGAATCATGTGGTGAGTTATATTTCAATAAAGTTATTAAAATATTGATCTAAGGTAAAAGTAGATTTTAATGACTTTTCTCTGAATTGTCACTCTCCTTCCCTATTAAGAGAAGCAAGCTTTGAAAAATGGGTAACCCTTTCATGAGTGTCAGGGAGCCAGGAATGATTTAGAAGAAAACACATATAGAAAGAATGGACTCTATAAACACCTAAGTCCTAAGTTATTCCCAGCTTGATAAAATAGTAATTACTTTTAGTAATACATTCTACACCAGCTTCATGGTTGATGACAGAACAGCAAAGCCAGATCCCTGAATTCCTTTGACTCTACAGGATCCATCAGTGGCCATGGCTCTGCACCAATTTACATGGGTGGTGTAATAAATTCTAACCTGCCTTACTTACGTCAGTTAGGCTTTATTGTGCTCCTGCTTTAAGCCTCTAGGTCCTACTTCTTATTTTTATGTCTTTGCATAACATTGCAAATGTCGGGGAACCTCAGATTTGCCTCTTCTGCTTGCTTTATTATAGTAACATGATTTCCTAAGCCTTTTTGCTGCTTAAGTACATAGAGATGAAAATAATAATCCCTTTTCCATTTTATGGTTTTGTTAAGTCTATGACTAAGTTAATATAGAAATGCAATCGATTCAGTTTAAATGTAGTCAGACCAGCCGTTTAGTCAATCAAAATGACCTAATATTTTGGTGATTACATAAACAGAGCCTAAGTGTGTTGAAACACTAAACATAAATGTTATAAATTAGAATCGTATTCCCCAATTTGTACCTTAGCATTTTCTAACTCTTACATAATTTCACTGACCACCAAATTTATTCTTTGTATAATGTTGTAAAACATTTACGTAGTGTGCTTGTTGGATTTGCATAGAGCTCTGTAGCCTTTAAATGTGGTAGATTTCTTAGCTATGGTTACAAAGAGCTAATGTTTGCAGATAAAAGGTCCAATTGCCAACCTATTTGCATATGATGTGGCTTCTTCACAAATAATTATTGGTTTTTATTTCTATGCATCTTCAGGGATTGTACACTGACTTTGGTCACTAAAATTTAGTTGAGACCAATGCAATTTTTAAGAAATTTAATTGTAAGTATCAAAATATTTATTAAAGGAAGCTTGATTAGTTAGCTTAATTTCAAATGTTCTCTCAGATTTAGTTACTTCTATTGTGACTTTTTTGAACTATAGGGAATCATTTTTTTATACCTTGAATTCCATAGAGCTTCTTATCTATTGTTTCCAATTACAAAAATTACTGTTATCCTTACCAAGTTGTTTTTATTCACTGAATACTTGAGAAATGAAGAGGAGAAATTCCAAGAGACTCAATTAGATTACAATATAGTTCTTGCCATTGGTCTATAGTTGCAATCTCTCCTTGTTGCAATTCTCCACAAAACCCCTGATCATTGCTTTTAATTTCTTGAATATTTAAGTAGCTTATTAATTGTTATATTTTCCAATATCATTCATCATAATTCTTAGTAATTTCAATATCTATGTAGATCATTTTTCAATAGGTTTTGACAATCTCCTGGTTTCTCAATCTCTTCTTAATCTGATTTTATCTGCCATATTTTACAAGGCCTCACTACTATGGACAAACCACAGTATCAACCTCTTCTATCATCTTAATTTCAACATTCCATCATCTGAATAGAGCTCTTTATCTTTCCAGTTTACTCCCTCTTTTTTTTTCCTGACTAGTACAATTCTTTGACATCTCTAGGTCTTTGATTCTACCAACTTGTCACTTTTTCTCATCATTCCATATTTTTCCCTCTCTCCCTACCCAACTTAGTTTCTATAGTCCACTGTTAGACTAATTCTTTTGAATGAACTCACAGTGCCTTTTGCTTCTTTCTCTTGACATACCTACTTAGTTGAACCCCAAGCCTGAGAAAATTCAGTCATCTGCTTATCCAACATCTGTGTTTTGGCAACTTACTTGGGTGGAGGAAAATACAAAACTATACTAATCCTAAACTCTTTAAAAATGTAACCAATTACCTGGCACTTAATGTCACCCAGAATTTTTTGTACATTTTTGTTATCTAAAAATGGTCCCAGTTTCACAGAAAACTTTTTTGCGCCTTTTTTTTTTTTACATCTCTAACATTCTTATTTTCTTCTCACTATGACCCTCCTATCTAGTTCACTAAGAAAATAAGAGCCTACAAGATGATCAAGTAGGATTTATTCCAGGGATACAAGGATTGTTTAACATTTGCAAATCAACAAATATGACATATCACATTAACACAATGGAGGCTGAAAATCATGTGTTCATTTCAAAAAATGCAGAAAAAAAATTTCACAAAATTTAACATATTTTCATGATTAAAAATTTCAACAAATTAGGTATAGAGAAAATGTACTACGATAATAAAGGTTATATATGACACCAAAAGCAAAGACAACAACAACAACAAAATATACAAGTAAGACTATATAATAAGCTAAAAAGCTCTGCACAGCAAAGGAAAACAAATGTAATTGACAACCGAGAGAATGTGAGAAAATTTTTGCAAACCACATATCTGATAAAGAATTAATATCCAAAATATACAAGGATCTTATACAACTCAATAGCAAAAAATAAATAACTCATTGAAAAAATGGTCAATGGGACTAAATAGGTATTTTCCAAAGAAGAAATGCAAATAGTCAAAAGAAGGTGCTCAACTTCACTAATTATCAGGGAAATGCAAATCAAAACCACAGTGAGATATCATCTCATATCTTTTTGGATGTCTATTATCAAAAAAAAACAAGCTATAACAAATGCTGGCAAGGATGTGGGGAAAAGGAAACATTTGTACACTTTTGGTTGGAATGTAACTACTATATGATCCCATAATTCCACTTTCTGTACACAGTTGATCCTTGAACAACACAGGTTTGAACTGTGTGGGTCTATTTATACATTCATTTTTTTTTTCAGTAAATATATAGTAGGCCCTCTGTATCTCCAGGTTTTGCATGTTCAGATTCAACCAACCAAACGTGGTTTGAAAACACTATTTTTGATCTGTGATTCAGAATCATGAATGTGGAGGCTGATTTTATGCATTGTTCTATACCATATAAGGGACTTGTGCATCAACAGATTATGGTACCTGTGGGAATCCTGGAACCAATCCCCCACAGATACAGATAAATTGTAGTTAAATTTTTTTGGGGGGAAAAAAGTCATATGCAGATTTTTGGCTACAAAAGTGTCATTGCTCCTAGCCCATACATTGTTCAAGGGTTAACTATATATCCAGAGGAAATGGAATCATTATCTTAAAGAGATAGCCATATTCTCATGTTCATAATGTTCATAGCAACATTATTCTCAGTGGCCAAGGTATAGAAATGAATGCTTATTGATGGAAAAATTGATAAAATGTATATATATATGTATATATATATATATCCCATTAGTCCAAGATTTTATATATATATTTTCCAAGGTTTTATATATATATATATATATAATATCTATATAATCTTTGACTATTATTCAGCCTTAGAGAAGAAGGGATCTTATCATTAGAGACAACATAGATGAGCCCACAAGGCATTATATTGAGTGAAATAAGCCAGTAAGAAAAGACAAATATGGCACGGTATCATGTATATGTGGAATCAAAAAAAAAAAAAAAAGGCAAACTCATGGTAGGAATAGAGGGTAGAAAAATAATTGCCAGGGGACCGAGCATGGGAGAAATAAGGAGAGGTTGGTAAAAGTGTACAAATTTTCAGTTGTAAGATGAATAATTTCTGAGGATCTAGTGTATAACATGGTGACTATAATTGATACTATAATTGAAATTTCCTGAGTCTAACTTAAATGTCTTAAAAAAAATAGATAGAAAAAGAGGGAAAAGATAAATACATATGAAACAATAGATGTGTTAATTAACTCAATGGAAGAATTCTCTCACAATGTATATGTATATCAAATCATATTGTATATTTTAAATATCTTGCAATTTTACTTGTCACAATTCTGGAGGAATAAAAAGAAAATAAAAACCATTAAAAGGTGACTTTTGTATGCTTCCACCACCACACACCACAGCATATGAACCTGCCTGCATCTGCATCCACGTACCTTTTCCTCCCTCTTGCTACTGTGAATATTTATGCTTCCAGCTATGGTCAAACCTTTTACCTATTGACTTGATTATCTAATCAAAATGCAAATATGCTATAACATCACCTAACTTTTGAAAATTGTATTTGGCATCCCACATGCATTCTTGTTCCATTGATGTCCTTCTTCTGTGCTCAGTGAGTGATAGAGTGAAAGTGAGAAATCAGAAAGATCTGGTTTCATTTTAAGTCTGCTACTTATTAGCTATGTGATGTTATGGCATGCAAATCTTTGATTCTCTGTTTCTTAATCTATTAAACAAAAATTAACATTACTTCTAAGAATATAAAAGCAATTTCGAGGCATTGTCCCAAAGTATTCAAAGTGCTTCAAATGTGGTAACATTTAATGTTTACTATAAACCTTTAAGGTGGGTTATGTTATTTTTCTCAATTTAGTGGACAAGGATATCAAAGAAACAAGAGGTTAAGTTTCATAAATTTTACATTATATAAGGTGCAAAGCTTACATTGAAACTCAGGTATGTTGAAGAAAATGAGACTTTTCTCAGGTGGCAGAGTTTATTAGATTTCCAGCAAATTTCTTTCTACTCTTTTTCTATATTCACAGTATTATAGCAGGTACAAATCTGCCCAACCTTACATTTTCTAGTTTCCATTCCAGGTAGATATGACTAATTTTCACCAGTGAAATATGAGCAGAAGTGATATGGGCCACTTCTAGTATGGCCCTTGAGACAGTGGATCTTGTCCTCTTTCTTCCCTTTTATCCCTCTTTCCAATTGGCAAGTATCCAAAACTGGCAGCAACTCAGCTTCAGCTGCGTGACCAAAATGTCTTAGGGTAGGGGTCATTAAACTATGGCCTTTGGGCCAAATATGTTCTATCTCCTGTTTTTGTAAATAAAGTTTATTTGGGACACTGGAATACCCACTCGTTTCTATGTTGTCTTTGTTTGCTTTTACACTAATACAGCAGCACTGTCATTATTGACATATTGGGTTTTTATCTTTAATTTTCTTAAAATATAAAACAGACTTTTCACTATTTTTTATAAAATTTAATAATGTCCATAATTATTTAAATCAATTCAGAATATGAGAAAATGATAACTCTTATCTACCATGGTGAGTTACATTTTCTAACATACTCATTATATTATTAAAAACTTGCTTGCTTTATGTATATTTACATTACACATGAATTTTCAGAAATTTATTCATGTCATTGTACAAGCGTCTATAATGACCACTGATTATTACCTAATTGTGAGTAAAATAAATAGCTTTTAGTACTTATTTGTACTTAATTTTAAAAACCTAGTCATATAAAATGGCAAAGATTACAAGAGGCAACAAGCCTAATTCAATGATATTTTAGCTGTTTTTTGTTTATTTTTTGGTGTGTATATGATCAAAAGCCTATAACAAAATAAAATATTGTGCTACAGTAGGAAAATAAGTAAAATGAATTAATACATTATTATTGATAGGATTTTTTCTTCATAATTTATAGACCTGTAGTAGCCAAAATTTCCTGATGAAGATAATTTTCTTTTGATAGTGTGGCCCAATAAACAACTGTCCTTTCATTTTCTTATTTCTTTAAACTACCTGCTCCTGTGGCTTCATTTGATGCACTTTTCTTTAAAATGGACTTTGGTTGGCATATATGTAAGATGATCCACTAATGCACCTATTTTAAGCTATCATATATTGAGCACATATTATGTGGCAAGCACTGTAAATTAACATAATTATATCATCTCTACTCTTTAGCAAAGTCTTTCAAAGCAGATATTATCACCATTTTATTAATGTCTAACTGGCTTCTTTCTTAAAATCATATAGTTTCTAAAAAGTTTTGGAATTAGGATTCCTTCCTAGACATATTTAATTCTCAACTATGACCTTCCATGAAGTTAATCTACTTTTTTATTTTGCATCAAACTAAAGACTACATTTAAACAAAACTGTTTCTTTACAAGAGGAGTTTGCTCTAATTATCCTGAATAACCCAATATTTCATAACATCTACCCTAACTGAATTTTTTTACTATGTGTATTATTTTTCCTGAAATACCATTGTGCTTCTTAATTTTTTTATAGGAAATATTTCCTTTTTTCCATTTTATTTTATTTTTATGTTAACTTTTTTTGAAGTATAAATTACATTCAGAGAAGTATATAAATCACAAGCTCAACAACTTTTCACAAAGTGCACATACTAATGCCACCAGTCCCCAGGTCAAGAAATAGAACTTGATCAGCACTCATAGAGTATGTTCTCTTTTGTTCCTGGCTTCTTTTGCTCATTGTTATATTTGTAAAATCTATTCATTTTTATGTGTAACAATAGCTTTGTTCATGCTCCTAACTGTATAATATTTCATTGAGGGAATAAAATTCAATTTTTTTTATCCATTTCAATTTTGAAATATATTTGGAGTTGCCAGTGTAAATGGAAACCGCCACAGTAGAGTCATTTATGCAGTGAAATAAAATGGAACCAGGAGGTGACAAAAAGTTTAGCCTTATGCTTATTCCAGCTATTAATTTTTGAACCAACCATAAGACCATATCCTGAACTTCATTTCCTCCTTACCATGGTAAGCAGACCACTCACACTCTTTATTTTGAAATGAGCTAATTCATTTCACCAGCCACTGTACTTCATTCACATAAAGTACCTAAATAAGTTTTGTACTCTTAGACTTTCATTCTTGCTGTAGAAACACATCCTGAAACTTGCTTACCTCAGAGTCTCACCACTTGGACCTAACCATTCCTTTTTGAACTAGTCATCATCCCATGTTAGACAGCCAATAGGAATAATTTCTTTTGCTACAATTTGTGGTTTAATCTTCTATAAGCTCTGGCTTTCTTTGTCTTAACCAGTGCACATTTTAGGTATTCCCTTGAATCTGTGTCACCAAGATTTGAATCTTTTAAGACCTCAAATACACTTTTTATTTGTTTCATAGCCTTAACACTAGATATTTTGGGCTATCTTAAAGAATACTATTATCTACGTTCTTTAACATATTTTTTACATATATATATATTTTTTACTTCTTGAGTGGAATTGTTACCTCATTAAGTTTGATTTAGTAGAAAGCGATAATCACTTCTTTAAAGTTTTATACCAATTTATATTTCCACCAGCATTGTATGTGTTCCAATTACCCACCAACGTATGGAATTGTCTTTCTTTCTGGTGAATATGTGTGATTCTGTGGTTTTAATTATCACTTCCTTGATAGCTAATGAACATCTATTTTTTGTTTATGTTTATTTACTATTTGGATATTCTTTTTTACAAAGTGCCTGTTCAAATCTTGTCTTTTTGTGTGTGAGTGTAATTTATCTTTCTTTTTCTTTACTTGAAACAATCCTTTCTATGCTCAAGTACAAGTCCCTTGTAGTGTGTTCACATTACATCTACTTTACCATACAACTTATATACATCTTCAACACTATTGCTTCATTTTTCACGTTAATGGTATCCTTTGATAAGCTGACATCTTCCATTTTAATGTAATCTAATTAATTTTCTCTTCTTGGGTACAATTTAAAAAATCTTTCTACCCCTTTTTCTTTAATTTTTATTTTTTGCTATTTACTAAGAATGGCACTCTTTTAAAATATCTAGACTATAAATATCTAAAATTAATTTTAATTTTATCACTATATACAATTTTTAAAGGGACCTTACAGAATATCTAACATTAAAGATTTACCAATAAAAAGCTGTGGAAGTATTAATATTTATTACTGAATATTCTTAGTTAATTATAAAATATCACTTATAAAAATGCATTGCTAAAATTAAGAATGAGGAAAATATATGTTTTTTCTTGAAAACACGGCACTATTTAGACTTCTCATCAGCAAAGAGGCTATATATTTTTTTATTTAACAGTTAATTACATTGGAGCTAATTATTAGTCCTCATAATAAGTGATGCAGTAGATTACAGTATATGCCCTCTGAAAATTCAAATAAGCAATAAACATTTTCTTCTAATTTACCTCTACTTTTAATTTTCATGCGATAGTTTGATTGTCTGATCTCTGTCCTTTATGCTTATTTATATAACTAAACTTTAAGTAAAAGTGAAATCTCTTATGATGTTCTGATTAACCATAAGAGCTGCTTAAAAAGAAAAGGTAATTACTATAAACTTTATAAAACTGCTTGACTTGGGTCAAACCATGATGAAAAGTCATATCTCTGATTCAAGTGTTCAGTCATTTTCAAAATCTAAATTGCTTTCACTTATGCCTGGAAAATTTGGAGTGATTTCTAAAAAATCTTTTCAATGATAGTAGAGGCTACTGTGAGTTTAAGTCAATATTCCATCATGCCCTTTAAGCTTAAGAGAATGTATGATATTAAAAACAACTTACTTAAGTAAATGAGATTAGATATAACCTCTTTAAAAATATAGCTGCAAATTTTTGTATTCCTCTTTATGACTCATTAACTATGCTGATTTCCCCTCAAACAACTTGTGTTACTCAAATATGGTTTTAATATGAATTTAGTTGTCACAATCATTTTTCTGCAAGATGATGGGATTAATATACAATTTAAGTGTCATCAAAATAATAATATAGTGTTATATGCTTAAAATTAACTTTCTAGTATGAGTTTGCCATTATCAATAAACATGTTTTTAAGGTAAATAAATTTCATGTAGACTTCAGAAGGAGAGCAGGCATTAAAAGAAAGAATTTCTAGTATTTTTTTGTTAAAAGATTTCTTTACAGAAGACTAGGTAAAAAATTGAGGTCCATTTTTATAAATTTATTTATGATGTTTTTGCTTAGCTAAGGCTACTGCCACTATTTTAACATTGGCATTCTTGTCAATTCCAAGTATCAGAATTGGGAAGAAAATGGAATATTGTGTCTACAGACATGGCTGGCTCAGGAAATGGTCAAATTCCTATGCATGTTTAATGTCAATGAGGAAGATCATGTCTTGCTTAAGTGAAGATGAAAAACAAATGAATCAAGAAATTAAGAGCAAAGTTTTACAGTGAAAATATAAGCAGTTATGAGAGGACCAAAGGAGACCAAAGCCGAGAGACCAGGAAGAAGACAATAGAAACAAAGGATGGAATCCTTCTTAGGGTCGCATTAGGAGCTATAGTAGAAAGCTCAAGAAAATGGATGTGAATTACAGATGTCCTAGGTTTAAATAGCTATCTTGCCATTTTCTACATTTGAAATTTTAGGCGCAGATTGACACATTGTAAATACAGTAACATCTACTGCTGCTTTAGAATCTGTTTCGCAATTAAGTATAATGATTCATGGCTAGTACTTAAGAACAAGTCCTATACATGATAATGAGTAGTCAATAATATTTACTCTTGTTAATATAATTTAATATCTCTACTTCTAAACTTTCTTCTAGTTTATTATTCGCGAGATTTCCCCTTACATAACATAAAGTTTCCAAGCGGTTCTCATAATCTTCAGGTCAATTAGTGCCAGCATTAAAGTTTTTAACCATAAAATTTTTCTTTCTTATTTTTTTCTTTCTTCTCTTTTTACTCTCTTATCTTTCTCCTGTTTGTTTTACTTTCCCACTTGCTATCCATACATCCTCTAATGGGATGCCGCAAAAGCAATTCTAAGAGAGTAATTTATAGCAATAAATACCTATGTTGAGGGAAAAAAAGATTGCTTGTTAATACCCAACTTCACACCTCAATGAACTAGAAAAGAAAGAACAAACTATGCCTGAAGTTAGCAGAATGAATGAAATTATAAAAATTAGAGCAGAAATAAATGAAGTAAAAGAAAAACAATAGAAAATGTCAGTGAAATGAAGAATTCGTTCTTCAAAAGATTTTCTTAAAAACTGGCAAACTTTTGACATGACTAACTGAAAAGAAATAGAGAACTCAAAATTATAAATGAAAAAAAAAAAAACATCACAACTGATACCACGTTACAAAGGATCATAGACTACCACAAAGTTATATGCCAACTAATCAACAACCTAGAAGAAATGGATACATTTCTAGAAACATTTGACCTACTAAGACTAAATTATAAATAAATAATCTGAGAAGATCAGTAATGAGTAAAGAGATTAAATCAGTAATCAAGAATCTCCCCCAAAAGAAAAGTCCAGGCCTACCTGGTTTTACTTGTGAATTCTATCAAACATTTAAAGGATTAATGCCAGTCCTTCTCAAATGCTTTCAAAAATTGAAGAGAATAGAAGGGAATACTTCCAACTCACTTTACAAGGCAACCTCACTCTGATACCAAAAGCAGGAAAAAAGCATATAAGAAAGTACAGACTAATACCCCTGATAAATACAGATATAAAAATTTTCAACAAAATACTAACAAACTGAATTTAATAGTACATTAAATAACTCATACACCATGATCAAGTGGAATTTATTCTTAGAATGCAAGGACCATTCGACATATGCAAATCAATAAATGTGATATATCCCATTAATAGAATGAAAGCTAAAAATTATATGGTCATCTAAATAGATGCAGAAAAAGCTTTTAACAAAATTTACCGTACTTTCATGATCAAAAACTCTAAACAAACTAAGTGTAGAGTAACATACTTCAACTTAATGAAAGCCAAATATGACAACAGCTAATATCATACTCAACAGTAAAGGTGAAAGCTTTTCCTCTAAAAAAAGGAACACAACAAAGGTGTGCACTCTCACCATTCCTACTCAGCATAATACTGGGTGGCTTAGCCAGAGCAATTAGGTAAGAAAATGAGATAAAAGACATCCAATTTGGAAGTGTAGAAGTAAAACGTTGTTATTTGCAGATGACACGATCTTATATGTAGAAATCCCAAAGACTTCACCAAAACACTGTTAGTACTAATAAACAAATGCAGTAAGGATGCAACACACAAAACAACATACAAAAATCATTTGTGTTTCTACTTACTAACAATGAACTGTTAGAAAATTAAGAGATTTTTATCAAAGAGAATAAAATACATATAAATAAAGTTAAACAAGATGGTGAAAGAGTCATATACTGAAAACTATAGAACACTTGAAGACACAAATAAATTGAAAGATATCCCATGTTCATGGATCTAAAAATATTAGTAATGTTAAAATGTCTACACTATCCAAAGGCATCTATAGCTTCAATGTAATCCCTATCAAAATTCCACTGGTATTTTTTACAGAAATAGAAAAAAGTTCAAAATTTCTATGTAATCACAAAAGATCTCAAATAATTAAAGCAATATTGAGAAAAAAAGAACAAAACTGGAAGCATCATACTTCCTGATTTCAAACTCTATTACAAAGTTATAGTAATCAAAACAGTATGGTACTGCCATAAAAACTAACGGAAGACCAATGGAACAGAATTGAGGATCCAAAAATGAACTCATGCATATACGCAGATATTTGCAAAGGAACCAAGAATACTTGATAGAGAAAGGATAATCTCTTTATAAATAATGTTGGGAAAATTGGATATTCACATGCAAAAGAATGAAATTGGACCCCTATCTTATATCACTCAGAAAAATTAACGCCAAATGAATTAAAGACTTAAAATGTAATACCTGAGGCTGTAAAAGTCATAGAAGAAAACATAGAGGACATGTTTGACATTACTATTGGTAATAATTTTTTCACATGACACCAAAAGCACAGTAAAAACAAAAATACAAAAATAAACAAGTGGGACTGCATCAAACTGAAAAGCTCCACAAAGGAAAGAAAATACTAAAATAAAAAGCAACCTACGGAATGGGAGGAAATATTTGCAAACCATATATCTGATAAGGAATTAATATACAAAATACATAAGGAACTCACATAATTCAATAGCAAAATACAAAAACAAATAATCCCATTTATAAATGAGCAGTGGAACTGAATGGATATTTTTCCAAAGAAGACGTACAAATGGCCAATAGGTAATGAAAAGGTACTAAAAATTACTAATCATCAGGGAAATACAAATCAAAACCACAATGAAATATCACTTTACATAATGTCAAAAGATAACAAGTACTGATGAGGATGTGAAGAAAAGGGAACACCTGTTTTGGTGAGAATGTAATATAATACATCCACTATGAAAAACAGAATAGAGGTTCCTCAAATAATTAAAAATAGATCTAGCAATCTCACATCTGGATATATATTTAAAGGAAGTGAAATCATTATCAAATATTCTCACCCTCATGGTTATTACAGCATTATTTACGATAACCAACACATGGAAACTACCTACGTGTTCCTTGGTGGATGAATGGATAAAGAAAATGTGGCATATATATGATGAGATATTATTCAGACATAAAAAGAAGGAAATCCTGTTATTTGTGAAAACATGGAAGAAACTTGAGGGCATTATGCTAAGTGAAGTAAGTCAGACAAAGAAAGACAAATATCAGCTTACTTGTATCTGAAATTAAAAACAAAAATGAAACGAAACAAAACAAAACCCTAAACTCCTAGAAACAGGGATAGATTGGTAGTTGCCAGGGGCAGGAGCCTGAGGGAAATAAATGATGATAATCAAAGACTACAAACTTACAGTTATAAGATGAATATATTCTAGGAATCTAGTGTAGAACATAATGAGTATAGTTAACAATACTGTATTGTATACTTAAAAGTTCCTAAGTATTAACTTGAAAGTTACATTTTTGAACCCCCTCAAAAAAAAAATAACCTATGTGAAGTGATAACTAACCTAATTGTGGCAACCATTTACAATATATATTTATATCAAATTGTTATACTGTATATCTTAAACTTACATGACATTATATGCCATTCGTATCTCAATAAAACTGGAAAAAAAGAAAGCCAAAGGGAGCCAGATATGAAAGAAAGAGACAGTAAGATGGAGAAATAGAGAGAAAGGAAGCTCTCTTTTTTTCTTTAATTTCCACAATAACTTCTCTACAGCCTAAAATCCTGACTATCTAATGATGCTGTCTCCCATAAACCTCAGTACCCTGGACAACACAGATGCTGAGACTATAGCAAGTTTCAACACATCTGAAAGTTGTGTCTCCTGGCTTTTGCCCTGGCCATTTGCTTAATAGCTTCTATTTCTCTAAGAATTTCTTTACTATGTTAGAATATCTCTGAGTCATTTATTAAGAGATTGTTCTGGACAATTGAAATTTCTTCTGCTATGTTTACATTTGTCTCTGTTGTTTTTCACAAAGAAAAGTAAGGAATTCCAAGTGAAACATTTCAAAAATTTCCTTTGAGACAAATTGGGATTTCAGGCTGTGGCTTTCTTCCTGTTTTAATAAGTATAGTGATTTTTTTCCAATCAGTGATATGTATATGCCCTTCTTTACCAAAATGAAGAATAATATTTGTGATATGAATTATTTAAAACATCATTATTTAGTAAAGTATTCTATCAATATTTATTGATCCTAGTGGCAGATACTTCAAAGATACCACTTTTTTTCCCTTTATATCTCAGCTTACGGATAAATATAAAAGCATGTATGTTGGCCAATTTTTTATTGTATTATGATTCTTTGGTTAAAAGTCATTCCATCTGCATGTATGCTTGTCTGGTTTTAGCAAAAAGTTAGATTCCAATTAGATCCTTCATAGAGCTTAAAACAGAAGAATAAAATAATATTATCATTTTCATTGAAAATTAGTATAATCTTTAGAAAAGATATTTTGATATTACCTCTACATTGAGAAATAGAGCATTTGCACATAGATGCAACTCTCAAAACAAGTAACCTGAAGGTTTAATAATATGCTGATGCTAAAGAAATAGCAGAAATAGTTACAGACCATGGCTTGGGGAAAAAAAGTTATACTTCACAGGGAGTGAACTGTTGACCCATGTTCCCCATGTTCTCAGTGAGAACAGAAAGGGATCAATTGCCAACTGCTAATTATGCTTATCTGGATATTTTTCTAAAAATGGATAAATGATCACTAAATGACTAAAAAATTCAGAACAAAATACCTTTAGTATTAGCAACTCACACATTCAAAAATGTTTAGACTCAGAGTACATGTTAAAGCTCAGATGTTTGAATGCTTGTCTAACATTTATTTTCATATCTTTAAAAGATCTCAGATGCCCCACTCATTGCTATTTAATGTAAAACATAGGAATTATGATTATTCAAAGTACTAATGAATTTCTACCTATTAGTCACAAAAGTCCAAGGAAGTACCTTTGTGAAAAATCATGTGTTAGTATTTCATTTTGACATCAAATTCTATAATTAAGACTAAATATAGATTACAAGGGAGTGCTGAGCTGGGCAATGTCTACTTCTTTAGTGCCTCTATAATACTTCTTGGCCTTGTTTCTCTGATCAAGAGCTTTTGGCTCTACTGACCCTGCACATGGGTTAGGAGGTGAGGTTATTCTGTTGTTTCCATAGTATGTGGATTTCCAATAGCAGGATATTCATTAACTTTTATAACAGTTATGTCTCTATTTTCTTTTCTAAATAAGCACACACACTAGTAGCCAAAGTTTAGTTTTGTTATTACTGTTCTCAAAGCCAAGGACAGTAAATTTTATATATTTTTACTATAATATTTTCATCACCTAGAAGAATGCATATTTATGAATAATTTAATGAAGAACTTAGCCCCTCCCTTCAAGTTGTGGACTAGTTATCTACAAAGTGCTGAGGCATGCCTCTCTCAGATTTTTATCCCCTTTCCCTAGAAAAACAATGAAGATAGCTTCTTTTTCTAAAGCACTTGCTTATGAACTTAAAGAAAATAATTAGCATTTATTGCCAATCAGGAATCAATTCTAGTCTTCTATCCTTATTTCGAATTACTTGCAATTTAAGGAGCCATGAAAATAAAAATAAGCTCAATATGAAGTGTTATTATAAACTGTAATTCAAGTTTTCAAATTACTAAATTATAACAGTTTGGGCTCAAATCTGTGATAAATAATAGTGATTACATTCTTAGTTTTCAAAATGTTATTATCAATATAAAAATGTTTAATATATAAAGCAGAATCTTTGGTTGTTTTTCTATATTTTCTTTTCCTTCCTATTCAAGAAACTAATGGGAAGCATCAAAACTAAATATAGATGTAATTTAGACTGATTAAAACTCTGATATTGACTTCAATATTAAGGTATAAATGAAAATTCTTTCATAACAGAAAAGAAAAACCAAAATCAAAATTGATCAATTTCAGCCCCAAGGTCTTTTTTCTGATTCTGTTTGTGTTATAATTTCCAGCCTGAATTACTCAAAACATAATTCACGTGTTTATTACACTTTCAAAGTGTCTTCTAATTTTATAGCTAATGAGAGCAATTCAGTTACTGTTGTCACTCTTCTGATTTTCTTAGCTATGTCTTATCAGTTTTCTTCTCATAACTCAGTAGCTTATGGCCCATTTGAAATTGTAAACTTTCAAAGCAATAATAATCTTATTATTACAAAAAAAATCTCATGTCATAACTTATCAAGGAGCTATTTGATAAAATATGATGCCTTTGTATTTATGTTCTCTCTGCCCTTATGAAATTCATTACACTGAGTTTTATACCTACTCCAAGCAAATGATCAAATAACTATTATCCAATGACTTCTAACTTAGTTTTTCTTTTACTCTTAATAAAATTTATTGAATGGCATATGTTCCTCCTCTCTATGAATGTATAGTACAATAAATTTATCAGTAAACTAAACAAGACCTTAATGCTAAAATTATTTTGACTCAGATTATAATGTGTCATACACCATTTTTTGTTATCATCATAAAATTCATTTATATGGATTATAAAAGTGGCTCTCATGATGAATTATGTAATGCTTTATATATTAGTCAAGAAAATATGATATTTATGTTCATTTTATTTGCTTTACTCAACTGAAATTATTCTTCAATACATTCTTATTGAGCCTTATAAAATGTTTGTTGAAAATCCATTTTTGATATATAATACATGTATATTTTACAGTTCCCATAGTGTCTTTCAGTACCTTATGATTCAACCTCCGTTGTATGTCTTCTACATGTTCCATTCTTTCCTGGATTTTTTTTTTCTTGCCCTATAAAAAACACTTTTAAGGGACATCGACAATCTCTATCACAATCAGATTTTGTTGTGGTTTTGTTGCTGCTGTTTTCTGTCTTCACTTCTGCTGGAAAGAGTGAATGCATGGCATAGAGACATACTGGATTGCTGCACTAATAACTCAATGAAACTATCCCGTGAGCATATTCTACACACTCTGTGTAGAGTTATTTTACTGATTAAACTTTACTATATTCATGCTAAAACCACCTCAAATGGTTTCAATATGAAATTTCTGTTTTATCAGCCCAAACTGCAGACTGGTCTCACATCAACCTGTCTTTAGCAAGATTAAAACCAATTTGAACTCTCCTGGATAGAAAGAAACCTCTTAATATATGAAAAAATAGGCTTAATATATGGATCTATTTTTGTCAATCCACAGAAGTGGTATCTGATGTAGTGTTTCTGACAAAAGACTATAGAAAACTGTTTTGGCAGTTAGTGTGGCAAATATGTTTTACATGGTCAAAGAAGCATCATGATATTTCTTCTACATACCAAGGACTTTTTATTTTTCGGAAAATAGAAATGAAAAATAAAAATATTACATAAAAAGAAAATTATTGCTAAAATAGATTATGAGTTTAGTTGCTTTTAAAAAATCAGCTAAACAATGATTGATGTTAATAGTTTTAATACATTTTTAGTGATTCAGAACTGAATAAACAAATCTGATCAATTTGTTATGCCTTGATAATTTTATTTACATGACTTAACACACAACCTGTACCATATTAAATTATTAGATCTATGTTTAACAAACAAAAAATTAAGGAAGATTGAGTTGTCTAGATTTTGCAAGACAAAGTACCAGAGAGGCAATCTACAGAGGGTCTCCTTAAAGTAATCAGTATAGTAATCACACTGCATAAGTGTGAGGCAACTACCCAAGTCTAGGAAAAGAACCTTTGGAAAATATTAGGTTCTTGTACTGCCAAGAACAGTGCCTATTCTACCAACCAGACTGGAAAAACTCATAATATAGAACATTGAGTAGAGTAGTCAGGAATGCCTTGCCTCAGTAGTGGGAGATAATTAGCCTTAGACTGAACACTGTTTCTAATCAGCCAAATAAAAAAATAAAAGCAAGATCCAAAAGTATCAGGTTCTTTTCATTAACTTAATCACATGTCAGAACAAAGCTAAAGCATAACAGAAATACAAAAATGTCCAGTACACAACAGGGTAAAATTATCAATGTTGGCCATCCAATTAAAGGTTGCCAGGCATGCAAAGAAGCAATAAAACACAGCTCAAAAAGAGGAGAATAATCAATAATTTGATTGAGAATTGACATAATGTTAGAATTAGCCAACAAAGACATTAAAAAAGTGTATCTCACATGTTTAAAAAGTTAAGTAAATAAATGGAAATTTTAAAAATGATCCAGTTTGAACTGCTAGAAATGATTATTACAATATACAAAATTAAAAAATACATTGAATAGGATTAATGGAAGATTAGACATTGCATAAGAAAAGATTAACAAATTTGAAGGCGTGGAAGGAGAAATCATGCAAAAATTTGTAACACAAACAAAGAAAAAACAAGAAAAAAAATGAAAAGAGCAAGTTTCAAACACACTGATATATATGCAATAGGAAATTCTGAAGTTGAGAGATATATGTAAAATAATAATAATAATAATAAGGAAACAATTACTGACATTTCCCTAAATTTTATGAAAAATATAAAACCACAGATCCAAAATTTTTAATTAAACCAACCACAAGAAAAACAAAGAAAGCTACTCAAAGCACACTATAATCTAACTTTTAAGAGATAATCTTAGAAGCAGCCAGAGCAGAAAAAAATATAGAATATATTATCATAAATTAATAGACCGAAGAGATAGAAAATAATTTTGCTTGGAGATATCTTGAACACTCCACCCAACAGCAGCACACTACACATTTCTTTCAGGCACACAGGAATCATTTTATAATATAAAACATATTTTTGGCTATGAAAGTATCAGTAAATTTAGAGAGATTCAAGTTATATAATATAGTTTCGCTGATAAAATAGGATTAATTAGAATATCTAGAAAATTTCCAAATATTTGGAAACTAAATGGCATCCACCTAAAGATAAAAATTAGGAAGCACATTGGTCTGAATGAAAATAAGTTAAAGCATATCAAAATTTATGCAATTCGGCTAATATAGCACTTATGGCAAATTTGTAATACTAAATGCCTATGACTAGAAAAGAAGAAAATCTCAAATCAATTTAAAAATTGGAAAAAGTACAACAAATAAGTCTTAAAGTAATCATAGAAAATTTAAAAACTAATAAAGATAAGAGGGAGAGACGGAAAGTGGAAATAGAAAAACAATACAGAAAACCGATAAAACCAAAGGCTGATTCTTTGAAAAGATTAACAAAATTGATGAATTTCTAGGCAGACTAATTAGGAACAAAAGACACAAAAAGCAATGTCAAGAATAAGTGAGGTAAAATCACTACAAATCCAATGGATATTAAAAGAAAAATACAGTATTATTATAAACAATTTTATACCAACATATTCCACAACTTATATTAAGTGGATACATTTCTTAAAAGATGTAACTCAAGAAGAAATAGTTACTCCCCCAAACCATATATCTATTGAAAAAATTGAATTTGTATTTAAATCCTTTCAATAAAGGAAAAGCCCAGGTCCAAAAGTCTTTAGTGGGTTATTCTACCAAGTATTTATAGAAGGAATAATACTAACTCTATACAAACTCTTCTAGAAAGCTAAAAAAAAGAAAATTCTTCTCAAATTATTCTATAATGCTAGCATTATTTTGATACCAAAACAAGATATTGAAACTACTAAGCAATAGCTATCAAGAATATTGATGAAAAATGTTTTAACCATGAAAAGATACTCAACATCATTATTCATTAGAGAAAAGCAAAATAAATTTTCAGTGAGATACCACTTACATGTATTATAATACCTAAAAATAAAGTGTAATCATAACAAGTATTGGTATAGGGGTAACTGACACATACACGGCTGGTAGGCATGTAAAACAGAGCATTTGCTTTGAAAAACAGTTTAACAATTTCTTAAAAAGATAAACATACACTTACAATATAATTCAGCAATTCTATGCCTTAGAAATTAGACAAGAAAAATGAAAGTATATGTCAATAATAAAAACTTGGATGTTCATAGCAACTTTACTTGCAATAGCCAGAAACTTGGATTAATGAACATTTTCATCAAAAGTGAATAGATAAACAAATTATGGTATGTCCCTACCTTGGCCACGAAGAGGAATAAATGTTGGTGTAAACAACTTTATGGATTTATCTCAAAATAGGTTAAGTGAAAAAGCCAGATATAAAAAAATACATAATTTTTCATTCCATTAATATATAATTATAGAAAATACAAATTGAATTTTATTGTTAGAAGACCAGTAGCTACCTGAAAGCTAGGGCAGGGAGAAGCTGGAATGAGAGGTCCCAGAAGGCACAAGAAAACTTTATTGGTTTTAGATATGTTTAACATCTTGACTATGCTGATAGTTTTAAATGCTCATATGTACATTGTATCTTATATTGTATATTTTAAATATGTTCAATTTGTGGTATGTCAATCATATTTCAATAATTCTACTAAGACAGAGTTCTTCCTAACTTCAAAATTCTACTTACAGAACTATTTAGAATTCTACTAAAGCACATTTAATAAAACATGTAGTAAATTTGCTCTCTGATATAGAACTTCTATACCCTCTGCCAGAGAACAAATAGCTATGTACAGGTTACTCTATGTATAGGGCCACTTGGATTAGATTTAAAACTTTATATTGAAAAAAAGAACAAGAATTTATTGTTCTGCTTTATGAGTATCTAAAAGTCATCATTTCTCAGCACAATTGAAGAAAAATCTAGTTTTATTTCACTGTCATTATCGCTAATAAACAAAAACAACTCTCACCTAGCCTCCAATTTCCTTAAATGTGTGTGTATATATATGTACACAGCTATAAATACACACAGACACATATATATTATATACATATACATGTGCATATATATGTGTAGAGATCAATACATACACACATATATGTTATATATTTACACAATAGCCGTGCACACACATACACACACACACACACACACATATACATACACATATCTATATTCCTATTTGAATTTAATTTTCCAAAAAGGAAGTAGAATTTTTAAATTAATTTTTATTTAGTTTTTTAAAAATTTTACTCAACATCTTTACCTATAAAAATATTGGCAAATGTAAATGTTCAATTTTCTTTTTTTACTGTTTGCTTTTCTCGGAAATATTTGTTGTCTTTATGATGTGATGACAGATTCTCCTATTTGTATTGTGCTCTTGAATCTGTCTTGCATCTGGGCTATTCTAATTTACTTACTTAGAGGGTTTGAATTTTCCCCTGAAGACAGCACTAACAAAGCAGATCTATTTTTATGACTGAAATAGTGCCCATGTTAAGTATCTCTTTAGTCTAACTGAAACCCTGACATCAAGGAAAAAAGAGTTTAATGTTTTCATGTGTTTTATTTTAATTAAATAAGTTGCAAGGACAAAATACTTTTCTTTTTAGATTGAGGGAAAATCACTGCCTTGGTTTCAAGTCACTGCTTAGTAACCAAATAGCTCTTTTTGGCCTAGATTTATTATATTTCTACATCCATGTAGAAAAATTTTGTAGTCAGTGTTGTTTGGAACATTAGCTGCTGAACTCTTTCACTGACACTTTCCTCATTAGACCACTGAAAATATTAAATAGATTCAATTAGTCTCTTTCCTACCCCACTGGTGATACATTAGGTGCTATAGGATGAGAATGAGGAAATTTAACTGCGACTTCTAAGAACTAACTTCCCATTAAGGTAGCAGAATATTTTATGCTCCCTGTCAGGGCAAATGTGGTGGAATGACTGAAAAGCATATTTTATAATCTCCTCATCACTTATGAGCCAGATTAAATACCCAAATGTGCCCCCAGGGTGTTTCCAGCACAATATCTGCCACCTTTTAAAACAAATATAAAAGAGCCAAATATTTCTAATCACTGTTTTAATGTGTCTTAGGTTTTAGTTAGCAGTAATTTTGAGGCCAGCCTTTATAATTACATTCTAGAATTTACACACTTGGGTTAGACTTTCCCTGACTGGGAATAAGGTGTAATCGCACAGGCTTTGGAGTCAGAAACACCACTTTTTACATATCACTTTGCCATTTCCTATCTGTCTGATCATGGACTAAGTCCTTAATTTCTCTGAGGACCAGTTTACTCTTCCGTGATACATAGTGTTAATTATTTTAGTTACAGAACAAGTTAAACTTAGCCTGCTCTCACAAAGCATTGCAAAAATACAGTGATTTATAGAAGTAAGAAGTTTATTTCTTTTTCAAGAAAAAAGTCTAGAGCTGGGTAGTCCAGGATTGACAAGGTGGCTTTGTAATCCTCTACATGTAGTTTCTATTTTGGAGATCAAGGCTGGTGGTCATTTCCAACCAATGGAAGGTGAAAGGAGGAAAATGAAGGCAAGCAGTTTTTACTTTAAGGATGCTACACAGTGTATACAATCAGCACTTCTTCTTCCTCCTTTTTGGCCATGGCTTGGTCACAAGGCCAACATGGCTGCATGGGAGTCTAAGAGAATGTACTTCCAGCTAGTGGGCCAAATACCCAGCTAAAACTTGGAAGTACCTCTTTCTTAAAGGAAGAAGTAGAGAATGTATATTGGGAAGCAATGAGTAAACTTTGACTTTAAAATAGTCCCCTTTGCTAAGATTGTAGGAGGTAATGTCAAAAACCAAATTGGATACAAGGCACATCAAAATGATTCTAGAAATGCTGTGGCATTGTAACTAATAAAAAAAAAATTATCTTATAAATAAGAGCCCTTAGAAATGTCCTTAGTTTCTTCATTGAAGTTTTCTGAAAATATAGACACGTGTTTGTTTCGATCTGCATAAAACAGATAACCAAATTGAAGCACCAAATGTTGACTTCACAGTTCACAAAACTGGAGGTAAACACAAAATAATCAAGGAGTAGAAGATACTTACATTGGAGATTTTAAAGTATTTTTGTTATAAAGTAGCACATGATCTAGCTTAACACAGAATTATATTACAATCGTGCATTTTAGAATTAGAAAAATCTCATTTTGGATTTTAATTTAACCATTTTTAACTTTTTAAAAAATTTTTAATTATAGTTGACATACAATATCATATTAGTTTAAGGCGTATAACAGTGATTAGACATTTATATAAGTTAAAAGTGTTCACCCAGATAAGTCTAGTACCAACCTGACACCATGCATAGTTATTACAAAATTATTGCTATCTTCTTTACATTGTATTTTACATGCCCGGGACTATTTTTGTAACTGGCAAGTTATAGATCTTAAACCTTCTCCTTTTTCACTTATCCCGCAAACTACCCTTCTATCTGGGAACCATCAATAAATGGTATAGGGAAAAATGGGCAGACGCATGCAAAAGAATAAAACTGGATCACTTTCCTACATTATATATAAGAATAAACACAAAATGAACTAAAGACTTTAATGTAAGACCTCAAACCATAAAACTTTTAGAAGAAAACATAAGCCATAAACTTTAACATTACTCTTAGTAGTATTTTTTTTTTTTTTTTTTGGATATGCTTTCTCAGGCAAAGGAAACAGAAGAAAATATAAACAAATGGGACTACATCAAACTAAAGAGTTTTTGCACAGAGAAAGAAACCATCAACAAAACAGAAAGATGAACTATTGAATGGGGAACAATATTCACCAATGATACTTTTAATAAGGGATTAATATCCAGCCTAACCATTTTTACTGGTCATGTAGACTTGGGACAAGTTTGTTTTCTTTTAAAGACAGCCTTAATTTTTTAATACATAGACCTACACAATAAGAACTTATACATCCACCACGAAGAACAATGATAACACTTTTATCCTATTTAAATTTAGTCTTATTAATCCTCTTGACATTCTCAAAAATTATAGATAGCTATAGCTGTTGTATAAATAAACAATTTTAAAAATGTAAAATATATAAATATCTGCATGTGGTATATAATAATATATCATAGAATGAATACAGATATGATTATATAGGATATAAAATAATATGTATTATAAAATACATATAATTATATAAATGTATATATAGTTACAATACATATATAGTAGAGAAATTAATAGTCTGGCATGTACTTAAACATTTACCTCAAAACAAATAAGACTTCAGCATGCTCCTGCCCATTTTAAGATCTAATTCCTTAAAGTGAAGTTTAAAAACCAGTCCGAATGAAAGTTCTTAAGCTTACAATAAAAACTAGTCACATTATTCTCTCATTCTAGGTAATAACAGTATATTGAGTTAATTTCAAATTTATAAAACTTGGAAATTGTTTTAGTAAAAAATGTAACATGTCTGAAACAAGTTACGAACTGAAGCTAACACTGTCCTTTGGAGTCTATGAAATAACATCATGAATATTATAAAAACAAAATAAATATGATTGAAGAGAATCAAAGATATCTTGACTTGATGGACTCACTACCCTTAGACAGTGCTCTTGGCAAACACTGATGGCCCATTTTATCTCCCAGGAGCAGTTTTTTTCTCCTAGAAAAAAATAGGTTTGAGGCTGTATCTAAACAATAATAATTATATTTTTTAAAGCCAAAAAGAGATTTTGGTTAAACTACTAAAGCCTTACTTAATTTGATTAAACAACAACAACAACAAAAGACAAGCTATAATTCAAAGGCATAAATGGCAAATTTCATCCCGTTTTTGAAGAGTCACCTGGTTTTTGCTGTTTTAGATTTTAATGTTGTCTGATCACTCTTAAGAAATGTTAAGATTATTCAATTGACAACAGTCTAATCATGAATCCTTGAGAAGTTACATGCACTCTTAAAACCAATCTGGCTTCTCGGTAAATCTCTTGATTTTTTTTTAGTTCTTTGAAAAAAGAAAGCTAAAGACTTTTGCTAGACCATTAATTCTCAAGGTATATCAGTTTACCTAATACAAACTTAAATTCACTTATATATTTTAATAATGTTTTTAATTGCCTACTATATCAGACTTTGAATTTCGTTTATATAAATTAAAAAGAATGGATTTTGATAAATAAGAAATAATTACTGACCAGTCTTTAGTACTTAAACCAAGAAGAAAAAGGCATTTGTAAAACAATACTATAATTAATTATAAAAAGTATTATGGTATAGTTTATTTGAAAATAGTATAATTGAGATTCATAAATTTGAGAATATTATAGAAGATGGCTATTGATCTATACAATGAAAGATGATTTGATGTTCTTGGAAGCAAATTTGGGATACAGTATGAACAAGATTGGGGATAGATATTTTCACATAAAATAAGCATTGTGAGCAAACATACATAAGTATAAGTTAGCCAAGAGTATACAAAAAATTGTAAGTATTTTACTATTGTTATTATTTTAATGCCAAAAAATAAGGATGAAAAAATAACCCTTCAAAGTCTATAAAAAATAAAACCAATGTCATGAATAAAACACCTAATATAGAAGAACCTGAGTGTCTAGCAATGTAAACAACTTTTTCTGAAACTTGAAATGTTTAAATGAGACAATAACATTCTCAGACATATGCTTAAATCAATCACCATTTAGGAAATAGTTGCAAAAGTTTTAGGAAGGATGGTAGCCTGAAGGCGTGCAGTCTAACTGAACATAGGGAGGCTATTTCTAATGTAAACAGTAATAAAGGTGTTGAATTAGCTGATATCAGTTAGATACAGGGATATGAGAAAATGCAGTCAGCAGAGATTCATTCACTGATGTAGAGCATATAGTAATTACATGAAAGGAATTTGTGAGAGATAATGAGTTAAGCATGGGAAAAAATAAATATGAAAGGTATAGGGTACTAGACAGAAGAGTCTACTGAAATTGGGACTTTATTAAAGCTGATGGACAAAACTAAAAATAAGAATTATATTTCCACTTTCATTTGACTGAAATTTCAAGCAAATGTGAACAAATTTGACCAACCATCATTATCAAAACATGATAGACTTTTGTACATTAGGTTTATTGTTGAAAAAGAGAAAAAATTTGGATGTTATTGGTCTAAAGACTCATGGTTAGTAATGGTATTGGTATTAGCACAAGAAGATATTTGCATAATGTGTATATTTTTATCAAAATGATGAGAAGCATATTATCAGCTTTCAGTAAGTGGACTTGCATAATATAGAATTATTTCACAGCTGGCATAAATTTTGAATGTGCATCAGATTTTTATATAACAGAAAAGCCTCTTTACTCCATTTCTGCCTAGAATTTTCCTCCATATTATAAATAAACATAACTTATTTTATACCATTTAATGTCTATAGAATTTCTAGGAGGGCTGCTAACTTGTAAACAGAGAGCTATATTTTCTTGGTTCAAAAATTTATAAGAATAATTCACCATTTTATAAAATTGCATCAGTGAACACTGTCTATGGTTTTGGAATTGCTTATACAACCTAGCTGTGTCAGTCTGCATTCATAGCTATGATGCTCTCAATAACCCTGCATATAATTATTCTATATTGATCATTTGTTATGTCTTCTAGAAATGTTATGTCCTAACATTTACATACTGAAATATATATTATTTAATTATAAATTATTTTTATTTTATTTAATCTTTACGTTATAACTCTACTTTGGTAATTACAATGTTTGTTTTCTAAATTATGTGGGTAGGTAAGTTATTTACTCCAAGAATTTCATTAAATATAGTAAAGACAATATAAAAGAAAGGTTTGAAAATCATTGTTTTAAATACATTAGAGTTTACCATAGACTAAGTGTAATAATGTGTATGAAACTTTAAAATTTTAGCCTCTTTCACCCACATTTTATCATTCGATTTACATACCATGTGTAAGGTAGATAGCACAACAGTTACTTTTAATTCCCATTTTCTAGATGTGGAAACTGAGGCTGAAAGCAGTCTCATAAATTGTTAGTGATCATACAAGTTTAATAAATGCCAGATGCAAAATCAGAATCCAAGTTGCTTTGATTCAACTTTAAACATTTACCAGAACCTCCTATTGTCGCCCAATAATGTTGTAAACAGAGACTCATTTATAATAATTTTCTGTTTTCTTTAATACTAGTATGTTCTTACATGTAGAATATTGTTCACTGGTCATTTTAAGCTTTCTTCAAACTTAAATGTAGCACAAAATGTTTTATTTTCTATTATATTTTTCTACAAATATACATCTTCACTATAAAGTGGATTTGAATATTGAGAGAATATTCTGAATATTACAGAGCAAAAGTAAACAAAACCCCTCCTACAATTTGAGCCTTAATTGTTTAAATATTTCAAAACAAGGCAATATTTTTTTAGTTTTCCACTGTCCCCCCATCCCTCGCCCCACTATCCTAGCTTGTTCTGGCAATTTGCTGTACACACTTCATTTCATTTTCTTGCTATCTACTGAAGCCTGGGTAGCTTTCTGCCTACTGCTATCAGCTAATGTTTGCATTGGACAGACAATGAATAGTGGCAGCAAAGGACACAATGATTGCCTGCAATAAATGAACTTTGTGATCGTGGATTTCCTGTTGAATCTTTTAAGAGTAAACCTGTCCAGGTCTTGCCTCAATAGCAAAGAGCTATAGGGAGATTTTTCCTGCTGCTTACTAATGCTTTTAGTCTAAAAGTATTTTATCTCTACAAGATAAGTAATGGTGAAATACTCGATGGAAAAATTATAAGGTTTTTAGGAACAATAAAATAATAATAATAATAATAATAATAATAATAATAAAAAAACTCATCCAGAGCTACAAATTTAGTCAATTGACTAATATACTTGGATTCATGAAATATTTTATTGAAATAAATGCTAAACAATTTAAATATATATTTATTAGAAATGCATTTAAGCCAATTATTGGTTGTTTGCAAGACTTAGGTCTTGGATATATTAAACATATAGCTTTAAAAACATAGTTGTGTATTTTGACTCTAAGTGTCAGGATAAAAATTATAGTTAGAATACTTAACAGATAAATATTTCAGAAAAGAAGTGTGATGATAAACATTTCTCTTACTAAAACTTATCATCAGTATTCAAATTTCTCTTCTAATTCTCTTCTCTTCTCCTAGTCCCATCTCATTATCCCACCTTCCCTTTCTTCTTTCCTTTATTCTCTCCTTCTTCCTTTTCTAGATTACACTTACCATTTTCACTAAAATCTGGAGTCATAAATTACTGTGTACCATGTTTTAATAGGGACAAATAAGAAAAAGTCCCATAGGTAACAACTAGTGTGGTGGAAGAACTTGAAGACATAGTGGAAAAATTTTGTTAATCTTTAATTGTATCTTTTGCCCAATATTGTATTCTCATTATTAAAATAAAAGAAGAATGTCAGTGACAAGCTGATCGAGAAGGGAAGGTTCGAGTGGTGAGATGCCCAGCTGGAAGAATGTAGAAGAGGCCAACATCAGAATGAAATGGCAGGCACCAACTTTATTGTGCAGAGCTCAGTTCTATTGCAGGGAGCACACTTTTGCTTCTGCTATTTTGCTCCCCTTTCTTGTGCTCCCCTTCTGCTCCCCTGGAGACCACATGGCTTCACACATATCAGAGTACAATAGTATCCATCCACACATGTGTGACACAATAAATTGAATTATGTTTATATATTTTAGGTGCAGGCTCCCTACTACACTAATGTAACATTCTAAATCCAGGTTCCTATTCCTAGCCGCAGGCCTGGATCACAGCCAGTCCTGGAACCAGCCAGGCCTGAGACCCATAGAGCACTTTCAGGAAACCACATCAATGTAAGACAGCCTTAGTCTTTATATAAGCTGATAAGTTTATAAATGAATATAAAATTACCATATTACCCTTCCTTCCTTCCTTCCTTCCTTCCTTCCTTCCTTCCTTCCTTCCTTTCTTCTTCTCATTTTCCCAACCTTCCTTTCCCCATTCTTCACTTCCCAATTCAGTTGAAAATTCATTGAGTAGGCTTGAGACAGGGAGTAATAGCTTTAGAGTTATTTAGAAACACCCCTGTGACGATAGTGTTATCAATCTGTATGAAGATGGCTTCAGATGGCAAGCAAAGTTATACAGTAGAAGCCAGCAATGGTGGCCTATTGAGAATGGCTTCATAGTGGTATGCAAGGGCAGCTTGATGTGTTCAGGAGATTGGCTAAATACAGGAAATTTAGCAATAATTAAATACATTGAGAATAAGAGGTGTGGGTTTCTTACTGATGGAGAAGGGAAGTACATATACAGAAAGGGGAGAAGCTAGAATGAACGTTTTTGATATTGGATTTGAATTGGAAATAATAGCATAAAAACATGATTCATACATGTAGATAGATATAAAAATACATATAGATACAAATAAGGATGCATATATATGTATGTATTTATGTATATATAGAGTATATACATGTGTACGTACATGTATATGCATATCTATACATAAAGAAAAAAAGACATACAAAAGAAAGAGACAGAGACAGAGAGAAACAGAGAGAATCCATGTTTTATTTTTCCTCAGAATTAGTCTGAGAGCAGAAATACCCTCATGGTAATAAGGATATCTAGTACCAAGAAATTGATTTCCAAATATATTTTTTTCAAAAAGAACCAAGTTCCCTAGGAGAAATGGCTAATCTCAAGGCTGGGCAGGGAATGTATAGGATATGTCTGAAAATTCTTGTTATGAATAAATATAAAGTGTTTAATTCATTTTTGTTGAAATGTTGTCAAATAATCACTTTATGTTTTTGCTTTCAAACCTGTTCTCTTTATATAAAATATGTATAAGACAAAGCACAAATTTAAAACAATGTCTTTATTGAAATAAATTATTTAAATAGAAAAAAAGAAAAAAAAAAGGAAATGCTTAATGAATGATGCATGTCACAAAGACATAGGGGACAACCTGCCATAAAGATATTTACACTGGCCAAATCTGGGGTAATTTTAGTATCAATATGAATAATAAAAAAAATAAAAAAATAATAGCTCATAATCTATTGAATAAAATAAAAATTTGTAAGTTCAAACTAATATACATAAACAAATATATGTTAACTAGAGGCTACTGTGAGAAACTCTCTTTTGGTCTCAACAGTAGTGAAACCCTAAGAAGGCTCAATCTGAATCAAAACACCTTGGACCCAAGTGGGGTGGTTTTGCTGTGTGAGGCCTTGAGACACACAGAGTATGTTTTGTAGATTAGGTTCTTGGGCTGCAAAAGCCTGAATTTAATGAGGCAACTCAGAGATCTGATGAAACAGTGACAGGATCTGAAAGGTAGAAATCTGCTTAAAAACATTCTAGACTCATTCTGACTCAAGAGCACCTACAAAGGGACTCAAGATCTTACTTGTGCCTATGCTATAACCAGGAATTAAAAAAGAAACTTTTGACAATATTTATAAAAATAATTCAAATAAGAAGCACCAATGGAATCTAAAATGGAATAAGAAACAAAATTTACATAAGCTCAAAGCATCTGTATACAAAATGCTTCTTAATTAGAATAAAATAACTTTCAGATATAAATTTAATCACATTACTAAATTTATCTTTACCAATAATGAGACAAATCATTATCTGCTGCTACCTGATAAGGTGCAATAAACAACATCATTTTTGTAATAGTCCTACCCAAAATGTATAACCTGTGTTTAATTATAAGACATCAGACTAAGTCAAATTCAGTGACATTCTAGAATATTGCTACTCTGAAATATTAAAAAAAGAGTTTCAAAAGAATGAAACTCAGGGAAAAATTAAGGAACAGGAGATCAAAGACTAGGTGCAACAGGTGAGCCTGGATTGTGTCCTTTTGCTATAATTAATGGAACATGGATAGGTTTCTGATCCAAGAGTCTAAGAGAATTATTTATATTATCTTGAAAATTTTCTGTAAGCTTTATCTTGTTACATGGTCCTATTGCACATGATGAAAATGCAACTCTACCAAATCAGGTGCAAACTGTTTCATCTCCTGTTCAAGGAGGGGAGCCTACTGACAGTGTGCTTGTATCCTGTATGCAGTAACAATGTCAAACTGTCGTCTATGTTTCTAAGCACTTCCTCTCATTTTCTGTACCGATCTTCTTGTGAACTGGTAAGAAGCAGTGAATGGACTTGCCTGGGTGTCCATAGTCTGAGTAGAACTGAATTAGAAGAGAAGGGAGAAGCCCATAACTAAGAACACTATCTTGTATCATGCCTAAGGCATAGTGCCTGTAAATGGCTCTTACTCTAAGGCAAGGGTACAAAAGTAAGGAGAATAAGAATGGAGAAATCGTGTCAGTTAGTTGCCCTTTCTAACATTTCCTTCTTTGTTTCTCAATTACAGTTGATATTAGGTATTGTTTTAAATTAGTTCGTAGTAATCGATCTGTTCAGATTTTATGTTTCTTTTTGATTCCGTTTTAGAAGATCGTATGTTTCTAAAAATTTATCCACTTCTTCCAGATTGTCCAGTTTTTTGGCAAATAATTTTTTGTAGTATTTTCTTATAATCCTTTGTATTTTTGTGGTGTCAGTTGTCACTTCTTTTTCACTTCTGATTCTGCTTCTTTCTTTAAAGTGTTAAAAATAATAGATGTGGAGAGCTTCTGTTTCCCCTAAGATTTGTTGTTATAGGCTTTTGATAATATTCCTAAGCTAAGCAAACAAAGGAAGAGCAGTATTTTTAATAGAAAAAATGTAAGATAGTCAATTCTTGCCATTGTAATATTTAAAAAATGTAGATTTTGGTTTTACGACAGTATTGAATTGTAGTTTCTTAAAAATATGTGGATTTTTGTGACAAAGTCATAACATTCTGATGAAAAATATTTTTAAGTTAATGAATAGAAAATCAAATGCTTAGACCTTCACAGAAATCTAAGAAAATTTTAGAATGCCAAATGTATTATGTAATGTTTGAATTATCACTGTATTCTATTGTTCTCTGAATATTTATAATAAAAAATGACAACTGGAAAAACTAATGTTTATGATTAATGAATTGTTATGGCACTTTAAAAGCATTATCTCATTTATCATAACGATCCTATTAAGTAGATATTATCATTATTACTTTCATTATGCAGATGGAAACACTTCAGGATTATAGGGTTTCATTTGCCCAAAGCCACATGGCTGGAAATGAGCTGGAATTTGTACCTAAATGTGTATTATCATTATAAAGTACTTGAATTAAAAAAAAAAAAAGTCTTCTAATCTCAGAATTAAAGGGTTAATGACTAAAATATTCAAAATTTATTTTTCCTGTTCTTTTTTTCCCTACTAGCAAAGAATATATGCTATGCTTATATGGTAGCTAAAGACAGTATTTTTATCTGCTATATAATTTATTATATGCAACTATGTCCTATATCCTCTAATTTGGAAGTGAAAAAAATATACGACTTGATTAGAATTTCTGTGGCAATTCTACATAGATTTTTCATTATTCCCAGATAATTATTTGAACCCATTGAGGCTTCTCTGAATGTGATTTAAATAATCTCGCTTTGTTTTCCATTTGCTGTTTTCTCTTTTCATAGACATAATTTCTAATTAAAATAACACCTGGTTATAAGAAGTAATATATTAAGTTTCTCTAAAACTTAATTCTTACACTTTTATTTCTACTATCACTCTTTGAAGCAGCTTTATTTACTCACCAATCAATTAATTTCCTTTACTATCAATCAATCATAAGATTTAAATAGACTATTTCACTATTTGAAATGATAAAAAATTAATGCATCAAAAGTCAGGAGCTATTTTTGATTTCTATTTCCTTTTAATGCTTTTCTGTCACATTGAACTCTTAAATTTGACAAAAATACTAACACAGGTAAAAGTTACTTGTGTCTTAATTGCTCTTTTATAAGAATAAATAGGATTTTGTTAGCTATATTTAATCAAAATTGGCCCTAAACATTAAAAATAATAGAGGCAGAAGCTCAATGAGTGTAATTCTACATCCTGTTCTCTTTTTAAACTCATGCTCCTCTTATTTTATCTTTCAAACAAGATGTCCTCACATCAACAGCTAGAGTTTTCCTTTAAAAATGTAGACAGATCAAAATACCCTTTGCCAAGTGCTCTCCAGTGGCTTCTCAGCTCACAGAGAAGCCTAACTCATTTTAAGTATGGATGCCTCTGTAAGAGCTCATTTCCATTCCCTCTCTGAACTCAACCTGATCTCACCTCCTTCTGCTCTTTGTCTTTTTGACTTTGCTCCACCCATGCAGATCCCATTGCTAGGCCTGCTTTTGCTTACCCTTTGATGAATAAATTTATCCCTCTCCCAGGTTCTCCCTTCCTGTGTCCCGCACAGCTAACCCCTTCCTGCCCATTTTTCTTACCATTAGCAAAATATTGAGATAGTCTAACCCATTAATCTTAACTAGAGTATATAATGTTACTGTCCTTTTTAGGAAAGCAGGGTCTAGTAGATATAGTTTGGTTCTCGTTTTTCTTCTTCTTCGGATCTGGGCGAGAGGAGTAGGAGGCGGTATGCGAGAAGTCGACGAAATCATCTAAGAATTCACTACTCCTCCTATCCTCTCCTCTTCCCGCTTTTCTTCTTCTTCTTCTTCTTCTTCTTCTTCTTCTTCTTCTTCTTCTTGTGGGATCTCCTGTTGGTCTGTACTCCTTTATTCCAAACTGAGATTAAGCCCCATCTCCAGTATTAGCCATATTCTTTTTAATTATTCTCCTTATGCAGAAAAACGAAAGAATTAAAGAATCATGAACAAGTAAAGCCTTATAAAATCCAAAGCAAAGAGAAGGAGGATTGTGGTGCTAGTTTAAGAATTCATTATATTATTAAAGTTCTGGAGTGTTGAGAGTCCACCCAAACCAGGCTATATCATTATGTTTTTTGGTTAATTGAAAAGCCAGGATAATATATTCTTCAAACATTTATCTTTCTTGTTTATGGTTTATATAATCCTCGTTCAATGTAAACTGTATTAAAACACAAATATACTGCACAAAATTAAATTTCATCATTTTTCTTTGTTTCAATAATTCTGCAATTTAGTGGCATCTAGAGAAAAACACATTACTTGAATAGATAAAGAAAGCAATTTGTATTTTGATGTTATTTTACTTTGAAAAACTTGAAAATCAGTTTGACTTTTTGAGAAACATTTTTAATACTTGAAAAAATGAATTAATCATATTTATATCCAAACAGAGGTGTAAGAAAGAAATTATTATACAATTGCAAAAAGAGTAGTTTTGTCTATGGACAGTAATTGTTTCTCAAAATAAAACTGAAATAGAGAATCCATGATCTCATATGCTCAAGAGGTTTTTTAAGAGAAAGAAAGAGAGAGAGAGAGAGAGAGAGAGAGAGAGGGACAGAGTGTGTGTGTATGTAAAGCCTTATAAAATCCAGAAAAAAGATTTTATAAAATATTTTATTTTATAAATTTATATTTTATTTTATTATATTTTATAAAATGTAATATATATATATTAAATAAGACCATCAAAAACTGTGTTTTGGAGCTATTAGTTCTTTAGTGAAAATATTGACAACTACGTCTTATAGTTTTTCCTCTTCAAATTATGAACAATATTTGAGATGGAGTAATAGAACAGAAATGACTGCTGACAAATAAGATTTTAACTAATTTATATTTTCATGTTCCTTAATGTGATATAATTGATGAGTACCAGATGTCCTGAGAGGCAATTGAGACCTATCTGAGCAGGTCACAGAAGCCAGCATTTTGAAGTAATAGTTAAATATATATATATAGTAGAAACATCCATACATCAATTTCTTACTTAAACACATGCTAAGATGAGAAACTAGTCACTGTGAAAAGAATCTGATTATATAAACCAAACTTAATACTCAAAATTTGAAGTTTCAGATCAGAAAATCTCTTAATAACTGGGACCTATACTACTGATGCAGCAGAAACTTTATTCTTTGGTCTTATGATAAAGAACCAAAAATACGCTTTTCTAAAAACAAGAATAAACAATTATTTTAGTATGAAGAAACTGATTTTTTATTGCTAGAACTATAAATATATCTAACCTATACATTGTGTTACAGCTAAAATAATCAGATCATCAAAATATGGTGTCATTATAAGTTTTATAAATCTATGTGCAACCCATGTTACATATTTACTGTATTAATTAGGACTTCTACTGTACCAAAATATAAATGGATAAACAGAAGTAAATCAGTTTTTCTCTTATATAAGAAAAAAATACTTATGCATCTGTAATGCAGCATTCCGAAAATTATTACTGAGTTTACAATGCCACAATTTAAACCCTAATTTTATGCCATAGTTCTGATTCATTCATGTATATACTTTCAGTAACTAAGTATGAATTGCCTGCTATAAGGTGTGAAAAAATAGACATAGACTCTATCTATATTATTTTATAGTCTAGTAGTAGAAACAGATAAGTTAAAAGTAATTAGTCAAATAAATATATAACTATAAATAGTACTATGAAAAAAATTTTTAGGGCAGAATGAGAGTATCTTGTAGATTGTAAAAATGGTCACAAATACTTCCTCTTCCTGCATTTATGCTCTTGTAATGTGACATTACAGATCTTTCCATCAAAATATAAAGTCTAATCTCGACCTAAGTAGATCATATGCCTTACTTCGGCTAATAGGCCTTTAGCAAATATGATACAAGCAAAGGCTTGAGAAATATCTGCACATTAAGGCTTGTTCTCCACCCCTGCATTCACTGAAGCATTATTTACAATAGTCAAGACATAGAAACAACCTAAATGTCTATTGACAGATGAATGGATTAAGAAAACATGGTATGTGTATGAATATTGATCAGCCATAATAAAGAGAGAAATCCTGCCATCTGCAACATGTTGAACCTTGAAGACATTATGCTAAGGGAAATAAGTTAAATGGAGAAAGCCATGATGACAAATGTTGTATGATTAATCTTACTTATATGTGGACTTAAAAAAATGCATAGAAACAGAGAAGAGATTGATGATTGTCAGGTTTGGAAGCTCGTAATGTACAACATGGAGACTAGTTAACAGTACTTTATTGCATATTTGAAAGTTGCTGAGAGAGTAGATTTTAGAAGTTCTCAACACACGGGCACATGCAATTGTGACTATGAGGTTATAGATGTGTTAACTAACCTTATTGTAATAATTTTGCAATATATACATATATAAAATCACTACATTTAAGTATACTTTAAACTTAACACAATGTTATATGCCAATTATATCTTAACAAAACTGAAAACATTATTTAAAAAAAAAAAGAGGGGAGAAAAATGCTTTCTCTTTTGCTGTGCTAGGAACGTAAGACCACCATGAGACCACAGGGTTGCCTATTAGAGAATGAGAGACCATGAAGGAGAATTGAGGTATTTCATTCCACAGTTATCCAATGCCCTAATGTGTGACCATTTGGGACCAGGTAGCTCCAAAACGAGCCACTAGTTGGTAGCAGAAACAGTGGCTGGCCACAGAGTGTGAATGAACCCAGTTGAGACCAGAGGAAGAACCACAAGGCTAAACTGAACCCCCAAATAGTGACTGATAAAATCGTGAATTAAATAAATGATTTTTATTAAGCTATCAAATTTGGGGTATTTTTGTCATAAATCGAAAGCTAGCTGATATAGACTATATAAAGGGACCTAATTTAGCTTGTGGAGTGAGTCCTGGAAAGTTTCTCTGAGCAAAATATTTAAAAGATGAAAATGAGAGAGTCAACAAAAGAATATCAGGGGGAGTATATTCAGACAGAGGAGAAAGCATATGTGAAAGCCTTGAAGTGAGGAAAAGCTTGATACATTTGAGGTAATAGAAGAAAAATTTTATTTCTTTTGATTCTTTCTTCTTCCAGAATTTCAGTGCTTTTTTCTATACCCTGTCCTGTATACAATCTCAGATTTTAATTTCAATAATTAGGTTTCTACCTGATTTTCTGTGTTTGTCTAGTAAACAAAAACTCCAGATTCTTTACCACTGAGTCATTCATTTTTACCCTACTCTCTTCAATGGACTGCAGTGTTCCTATGACCTTGAGCTTGCTGCTTAAGGCTCCACTATCTGCTAACGAACTTCCCTGATGCTCATTTTTTATCCTGGCTTTGAGAACTGGCATTTCCAGATTCCCTGCCCTACTGGTTGTTTTTGTTTGTTTGTTTGTTTTTTGTTTTTCATTTTTATATCACCACACTACAGAAGTTGTGTGGGAAGGGTAATTATAAAAAATGGTCATGTAGGTAGGTAAATAGCTGGATGGATACACGATAGATGATAGATAGATGGATAAATAGTTATGTTAACATTTTTAAAAACAAGTTAGAAAGCAGCATCTATAATATAAGGCCATTTTTATAAATAGAAGACACTATTATATGCCACCCACATAAACACAAACATGTACATATACACACAACAAACTTGAGAGGTTGCTTCTATTTGTACAGTCTCAGGATTTTAATTATCTTTATTTTATGTACTCCTATATTGTTTGAATGCATTGATTTAAATGGTTTAAACAAAACTCATTTAAGAAATATATATTAGTTAAATTGGCTGTTTATATATACCAAAAAGTTTTATTTGCCCTGGTCAGTTAATAGCAATCCATGTCTGGCATTTTTATTTATGGCTAAGGATAGTAGAGTTGACAGAGCTTGGAGATGCCAATTAACGTGAGGAAACATCAAGTGCAATGAACTGGTTAAAATCTGAGTATACTATTTACATAGTTTGCAACATATCACCAGTGAAACCATGATAATCTTACTGGGATATGAGTGTATGCTATATAAATATATATCTACAAATGAATTCTTTTTGTTTTTCCTAAAACTATAAAACTAATTCACATATATTCCTTTATTAAATGTTGCTTTTATTAAACTTTTGTCCCTGCAAAGAAGGAGCAGATAAGAGAGGTTTACAAATGGATATTTTGCTTTTCCTAAGGAAGTCAGAGTTAAAACATTTAGTAAGGGAGTATCATTGTTTTTCAGCAGCCTTCTACCTTACATATAAATGCACAATAAATATTTTTAGCAAATGCTCACCCATCTAATCACAGTACAATTACCTTGTGAGGCTGCAAGGCAGGCATTATCATCCTCCTTCCTTTTCTAGTTGTAGAAGCTGAGGCTCAAAGTTAAAGAACTTGTCTAGGGGTCACAGACTGAGTCAATGACAACATTTTTCAAAGATCAATAAAATAATTCTCTGGAGAAGTTTAAATTATTCCTCCAGGGACAATATTTCAACTGCTGCTTATATTTCTTTTCATGAATAGTTTCTTCAGAGGAGAATTTAGTTTATAGGACAGTTTTATTACAAAGTATTTGGCTCAACTAAATTTGATTTTCTAAATGACTAAGTAGCCATTTATTGTAGGCACAGATTTTAGACAATATGAAAAGGTCAGGTAAGAGCTGAAATATGTAAATTTCTTATCACCATTCATTCTATGTCAACTATTTCTTCATTATGTACAAAGAATTTGGATTTGATTTCTCTCTCATAACACTCAAGTAATATGACTGTTTCATTTTATATTGATGAAATAAATAGGAATTCAGACTTTCTTTACAGAAAGATAGCCATTTTCAAGTATTTATGCAGCACTTTATATTCCTAAACTGCTTTATGATTTTTATTTTACTCATACCTTTCAACAACTTTGTGAATATGTCAATAATATTAAATTAAAAAGTAAAGAGAAAAAATACACTAGGCACAAAAAATTAAACAACTTTCTCAGATATAAACAATTTTATGTTCCTCACAGTGTTATGAACTAGCAGATAAATATGATACTGCTAACCTTTTTCTATGTCTTGTTTATTATTAAATATTTTATAAAAATTTAATAATTACTTTTCTGAAAAAAATTGAGGAGTAACATTTTAATTTCAAATCATAACATAAATGACCTGCAGCAGGTATTTTTGTTTTTTAATAAAAAGTCTGTGTGTATAATATAGTAAAACTATTTTATAGATACTATAGGATTAGTTTTCATCAAATTCTATTTTATTTAATTTAGAAATGATGTTCATTTGTGTGACTTATTGTATAGATTTCTCACTTCTATGAATTATTTAAAAATTGAAATTAATAACTAAAGAGTTAAAAATTTCCACCAAGTTGGGTTCATATAGATCTGGGTGTTAGTTAAGAAATATGTTTGTTTTCATGTGGCCCTTTAATCAATCCTCTCTTCCCATCCACTTCTATTAGTAGGTATCACTTTAAGAATTGCAAAATATGATGATAACTTTGGGAAAAATAAATTGATATATTCTAATCCTTATGAAATATTTGTTATGCAGTTGGCTAAGAAATAAAATTAGCTCTTTTGGGGTACCATCATGTACAATAAATTAGGAGAACCATTCAACAAATGAAAGAGATATTTTTTCTTTTTAGACATTTTTATTGAATAATATGTCCTTTGATAAATTTTGATCAATCAGAAAAAAAAAAAACAGTGTGTTGGACAAGTTACTTCCAAAATATATATATTCGCATAATTTGATATTCAAGGCAAGAAAGTTTAGAGATGGCTGATTTCAACTGGGGTTAAAGGAGAAGAAAACAGAATGTCTCATTCAACAAATATTTACTGAGCATCATTTTCTGCAAGGTATTGTACTAGTTTCTGAACCTACATGAGATTATTCCTGGACTATTCTAGGTCTTGTGGACCAAAACGGGGATCCATGGAAAATAACTTCCCAGAGTGGTCTGATCATAAATTTCTAAATGGGCTGGTCATGGTGGGAAATCATACCCCAGGCATATAACTTCTTTAGTAAAAGGCTTATCTCTGCCTTAAGCAAGCCCTCTCCATAGTTTCTATGCATAAAGTCTTAACTGTCCTTTAATTGGATCCTTGCCTTGCTTTTTCCCACCTTCATGTAATCTTCCTTATGTTCCCTCCTTAATCTCAAATACATAAAAGAAACTGCAAACTTATTCTCCACAGCACTTTTTCTGCCTATTGAGATCTTGCTTACAGGCATGTACCCTGTTTGGCTCAAATAAACTCATAGAAATTCTCTACAGGTTTGGACGTTTCTTACATAGACAGTCTATTCAATAGTCTGTGTGGGACAGCAATGAAAAAGCCAGTAAAATGAGTTCCTAATGTTAAGGTTAGCTCATTTTTTTCCCAAGAATGTTGTATAAATTGTCTATGACCCCTACTTTCAACATAAATTGGTAACTTAGCTTTCCCCAAGAGATTGTCAGGATTAATCGCTTCATGCCTTACATTCCTAATTACTTCACTTGATACCAAAAACCTAGCATGAAGACTCCTCCCAGTCTCATACTACTCTGTGCATATCCTTAGCTGATTCATTTTCAGTTCTCTGCTCCTACTGAGTTTTCTTTTTGATGGCTGATGGTCATTGCCAACAGCAAAGATCTCCGTATTCTAAACCTTATCTCTGAAACTTCCCCTCCTTCTTCATATGGTATCTGCTCAGTTCGGATGAAATCATCTCAAAAGAAGGATTTTTTCATTTTCTTTCACAGTCTATATATATTAGATCCAAGTACTGGGATAAACATTTTCCTTGCTCCCTATTGCTTCCTCCAAACAGTTTCTTACCCTTTCATCTCTGAATCTCAGGGCTTTTGATGGCCACATTTTTCAACTTTCTCATCTTCTGTTCCCCCTGTTCACTGCCTTCACTGCTGGCCTTTCCACAACTATAATTGACATTCTCAGCAACTTCACCACTGACATGGATGATCCTTCCAGAACCTTGGTGTCTCAGTTCTTTCTCTTCTCCACATCACTTCAGTTACACCCATATCTTTATTCATTGTATGAAACCTTCTACTATCTTCTCTTCTTTCTGTCTCCTAACCTTCTAGCTCATGTGCTTTAAGAAACTCTCTATAGCACTCCTTCCACCTCACAGAGAGTTCTAATGCATTACCTATCACTTTCATATTTTCAGTAACCAAATGTATGTCTTTCTGTCCCTTCTTATAAGCTTAGAATCTACAGTTTATTTAACTCTTCCTACAAAACCTTTACTTTCATTGCTTCTTCTTTTTTTGAGCATGAATGGTAAAAGCCCAGCTAAAGTTAAACATAATGTTCTATTGTCTTCGTGCCTGAGGTTACAATTATGAATGTTTCTAGAGAGGAAAACACAACTTTGCTGACTGCCTCAATTTAAATGCAGGGCAGTGCTCACAACTGCCAGGCAACCTGATTACATTTCCCTACTATGTTCATTTTCCCATTTTCATTTTCTCTTCACTTTTCCTCTGCATTCATCACTCTCATCTGATGACTAAGTAAATAAATTCAATAAGATAGGACTTCCCTAATTTCTCATTCTGCAAATAATCAAGCTACCCATATCTGTTCACACTTGCCTTTTTTCTTTCTTTTAACTATGTTTAAATTCACTTTGTTCTTCTCATAGACCATATATTGCCCTCCTCTTGAATTGCTTCATCAGATTTTCTCAATATTTTTCCTTCTGTAGTTATTCTATACCTCTCAATTATATTTTTGCTCTTCTGCTAAGCCATTCCTCTTAGTATGCATTATCTACTGCATCCTGTCTAAAACAACAAAAATGACCAGAAAGAATCTCAGTAGACCCAACACCTGATTCTAGTAATCTCTCACTCCTTTCACATCTCTGATTTAATTTACAGTTACATGTCTCGTAGAATTCTTTTGCTGACACCCTCACCTCAAATTCTCTCAATTCACTTCAATTAGATTTTCATTCTAAGCAACCTAACATTTTTCCAGTGAAAGTCAGACAATGTGTACATTGCCAAATCTAGTCGTCGCTGGGCCATGTAGCTTTCATTTGGTCCCCTAAATTCTTTTTCCACCCTTTTCCACTCTATTCTGTGCCCTGGGAGTGGACTTCTGTGAACCATAGTTATATTTTTTGACTTCTTGATTCCAGTTGACTTCAGCAAATAAAGAGCACCAACAGATCAGAGGTCAGAATGAGAGTTCTGTAGGGATATTTAATTCTTCAGTTCTCTCTTTGCATGGGCAGTCAGTTTTTTGTTCTTTTCTCCCTTGACATCTTAAAAAAACATTTGATATTTTTCCTTATAGAAAACTTTTTTCTCTTGATTATTGTGACTTCATACTTCCTTGTTTTCTTTTGAATTCACTGATTTCTTCTAAATATCCTTTAGTAGTCCTCTTCTTCTACTTGACTTCTAAATACTGAAGTATACTATGGCTCATTCTTGGACCACTTTTGTTGTCTAAGTAAAATGTTTGCTATTTGCTCTCATCCGATCTTATGACTTTTAATAACAGCTGTTATGTTAATGACATTTTATTATTTGTTCTTAATCACAGCAGATCTTGAAAATCACACTACCATGTGATTTCTCCATATGGATTCTGATAAGCATCTCAAAATAAACAATGTAACCTTGTCTAAACTTCTCATTTCCTATTTGTCTTTGTCACTAAACACTATCACCATCAACCCCATTCTTAAAGACAATATCTGAGAGTTAGTATTAATCTCTTTTCCTATCACATCACTCATTCCATCTGTCAGTTTTAAAAGCAGATCTTGTGGACTCAAACTACAGAGAATATTCTCCATTTCTACCCTTAACCACTTAAATCAAAGTCATGATCATCTCTCCTCCAGACTGCAACTATCCTTTTATAATTGATTCCTCAATAGTACACTTAATTATGTTTTTAAAATAAAGTCAAATCAAGTCTTCTCCTTCAAATGTTCTCCCATTACATTAACAATAAAACTTTAACTCCTTATCCCTGTTTATAAAGCTATGACAAAACATTTTGTCTTTGTCTCTTATCATGAATTATTCCACTCTTTTTTTTTCTCCCAATATTCTTCAGCCACTCTGACCTTCTCTCTATTCCTTAAAAATGCTAAGCTCACGTCTATCTCGAGGCCTTCGCACAGGCTTCTCTTCTGCCTAAAATGTGTTTCCTCTAGTTTTTGTATAGCTTTCTGCTTCTCTCAGGTCTCAATTTAAACCAACTTTTCAAGATACTTTCTGTAATCATTAGATCAAAAGTATACCTGGCTATGCTCCAACACTTGAACCTATTTTAACTATCATTATAGCAGTCATTCCTTTAAGCTATTTCTTATGTATTATACTGTTTTATTTTAATTTAAAAAAATATTTTAGTCTTTGTCCTTTTTGAAAATGTGATATCCTAAGAGAAAGGATCTTTCCTGACTTTTTCTTCATCAGAGTATCCAAGTGCCTAAACTGTGTGTGGAACAAAGTGCTTAAGAATATTTTTTTAAATAAATAAACACATTAATAATGCTTGTATACACTTAGATTACATTATAACAAAATATTCATGTTACCACCTCCCTCCCCGATATCCAAAACTCAATAATGGGATTCCATTTAAAGATTGGGAATCGAGCAATGCCTGCTCTGCCCTGGTGACAAGCAGCTAGCTCAATAGGAAAACTGCACTATTTACACTGTCCTTATCCAATTTGCTTTTGCAAAAGTGAAACTATATTTATTCATACATTCTTTATTCCACCATCATTACTCTTACATTATAGAAAGTCCAAAAGATATTGGGTACACAAAAATGATAGTTCTATTCTTGCCTTTGAAGAATCCTTGGTCTTACATTATTATTCTTACATTATTATTCTTACATTATTGTTATGGGTCTCCATGACCTCTATATCTATTGCATCATCAGCAAATGTGATAAATGAACACATTATAATACATTTAAATCTATAGACTACATAATCATCTACCAGGCAGGAATACGATGAGTACAAATAAGACTGGAGCTTGTATTGACGGTGCAAAAAAAGGATACTAATTTTTTTGGATAACATTTACCAACAAAATTTTTTTCCTTGACATTACCACCTTAACAATTAAGTTGTTAAAGTTTCAAAGTTAATATATTTGGAAAGTGAATCCGGAAGTGTGAAGTGGTAGATGGAGGCCCAGATTATACATACACATCTACTCTCACATTTTAAATGGTAATATTTCCAAATGAGCTTATACAAGCCATTATTGTATTTGTGTATATTAAGAGTATTAACCTATTAAATATGAATTTCTGACATTTTTAATATACTAGGTGTGAAAGATTGACTTACCGGTATGTCTTCCTCACTCCTGGTATAATCTTATGCTTCCCTTGACATAGCCTTATGGTGAGTAAGGCACCTGCCTTTGGGCTTGGTCATTTGAGTTGCTCTAAACAATGGAATGCTGTTGGTTAGAGAAGAGATTTGAAATGTTGCTGTGCAATTGAGCTTGCCTTCTTGTTCTTCTATCATTGCAAAAATAGCAGCATATCATGTATATCATAGGTAGGCACTTTCTTAGTTTATTAAGGCTGCTGTAACAAAATTACCATAGACTGGGTGGCTCAAACAACAAACATTCATTTCTTACAATTTGGGAGCTGGGAAGTCCACAATCACAGGGCCTAAAGATGTGATGTCTGGTGATGGCTCACTTCGTGGTTCCTACATGGATGTCTTCTCTGTGTTTCATAATGTGTCAAAGAGCAGAGAGAAACAATCTCTTTCAGGACTCTTAGAGGGCATTAACCTCATCATCGGGGCTCCACCTACTTAATTCCCAAAAACCTCTTTTTCTAATACCATCACATTATAGGGTGGGGTTTTAACATATGCACTTGGCAGGGGAGAGACACAAACATTCCATCTGTAACAAGTACTGACCCTTCAACCTGAGACCCGGAATGCGGCACATGAAGCAGAGCCATCACAACAAGTTCACACATCTACAGTCTGAAGCAGAGTTGGGCTGCCAACCTGAAGACCTGCAATACTAAGTAGGGCCACCTGAGCTGAAGCAAAGACATATATGCAAGAAATAAAGGCACATTGTTGTATACCCTGAGGTTTTTCTTTTTTTCCTGACTGATACTTACATAGCTGATTAATAATACATTAGAATTTTCCAACATGGAAGAGGCTTTGATCCCTTTAGTTCTTGGAGATGCCCTGTGCTCAGCAATATACCAGACAGAAAGTCTACCCCTAAATACCACATCAGGATGGTCTCATGTTACCAGTACTCATGGGCCCAGAGCCTAAAACTTCTAGAATTAAAATCTGGATGCAATTTTTTAGTTCTTTCACCTTTACTCCATATCCAAAGAGTCTTGTATTCCTGGTTATATGTCTATTGCACTATTATTTAAAATCACCACATACAATTTAAAAGATAAGTTTCCACTCAAGAGTTTTTTGTATCCCGTGACTTTGTTTTTTTTTTTAGCCATATGCCCAGGTTTTGTTCTCTCAAAGCAATTTAAATGCGTCCCCTATACACTGTATTATAGCTTTTACTTCTAATTTTCCTTTCTATCCCCCAACCATTTAAACATCTTCTTCATTTCTTTAAATTATTAAAGCTCAGCTCTTAAAAAAAAAATGTCTTTTTACTCTAATTATTTCTGTATCTTGGGCAATATATTAATAAATATTTAGTCTATGCCTGCTATGTACAAGGTTTTATGCTATTTGTTTTAGGAGTACCAAACTAAGTGAGACATAGTCCTCAACTTCAGGCATTTACATTTAAGTTGCAGAGACAAATCAGTTAAAAACTATAGAACAAGTTATTATAAATTAGGCACCTCGTAAATGGAATCACTAAGTAGTTCTATTATTGTGACATGGGTCGTCTCTAGGGATTATGTTCTAGCCATTTTTAAAGATCATTTCTCCAGTAATGTTGATGTTGAGTATTAGAGGACAAGAAATAATTTAAACATAGAATTCTGCATGCTAAAACTGTGAAATATTAGCAAAAAAGAAGTCAGAAAATACTCAAATGTAAAGAAACATTTGTTTATATAGCTCTAATTTGTGAAATGTAGATTAATTCAAACAAATAAAAGAATCTGTCTTTTAGCCACATATGAGTAACTGGTATTTGTAGAAACTTGAAATTTTTAATATGTAGTCTTTATTTAGTAAAATGGGAATAGTGAAATTTACTATCTACATAGACAGAGTTTTTAAATCATTTTAATGTTTATAAGATAATTTAATAAAATATTTGTCCATTAGTGCTGTAAAAAATTTTATTAAATATTTTGATTATAGAGTTTTATTAAAACATTTTGAAAATTAAAATAATCACTCTTAGTGAGCCTCATAATGAAAGAGTGACTCTTTCACTTATAAATACTATGCTCTATGGTGAAAGGACAGAATTTCATATTATATCTCATCACTCATTTTTTTTTATTGTTTTACACATTCATTTAACTTACTCCAATATTTGTGTGTATAACTAAGAAGCCCAATGAGCCAGAACAGATTTTAAGATTTTGATGCCCCTTCAACTGAGAAGTTGATGTTTGACACTATTTCCTTAGGAAATAATCAACAGATTTGCAAAACAACAGAAGGCATCAAGTTTTATTGCTGGTCCCTGAATTACAATATTAAACTGTGTGTTAAAAAGGTATTAGGCACACAGTCTTCTGGAATAACCATCATCATCACATCATATTGCTTTCCATTTGAATTAGCATATAAATGAACAAAGATGGCCAACCACATAGCTGAGGTGAGATTTGCCATCTTAAGCATTTAGTTGCTTGGGAAGCAGATTGTGTAAAATGCAAACTGGTATGCTTGGATGTAATATTTGTTTGTATGGGAATTTAGAACTTTGGAGTTAGTCTTATGAAAGCAGAGATATACAAAGCAATTATATAATTTTTTCCCAATAGATCTTTCAAATGTTCAAAAAATGCCAAAGAACTAAGCAGGTGGAAAGGGTGGGCATTCTTGGTTCAGTGGACAAATGCACAGGGGTATGAAACAATATGGTACATTAAAGTAGCTGTAATTAGCTAGACTTATCACCAGTTATAGGCACATGAAGAGAAAAGCATGGCAAAATATTGAGCGGGAATTGTTGGGATGGTCAATGGACACTGAAAACTATTGTAAGTATTCAATAATGGCAGCCATGGGTTTGATCCACATTATCAAGAAGATAATATCAGCAGCAGTGTGAAGGTGGAAGATAGAAACAATAGGCTGAGGTGAATTAAGAAGTCAGAGAAATAATGACAGATGACGCGTTTTAACCAAAATACTGATAGCGGAGATGCAGAGGGACGATCTTTATGCAAAACATATGATTAGAATCCGTAAGACTTTTCAATGGATAAAACGTGGGGATGGTATGAGTAAGAGAATAAAGTTAAGACAAGCACATATTCCTAAGATCTTGGTGAACCAGTGGTAGTAATTGAGTTTGGGAACAAAAGAGAGAAGTGGGTGCAAGATATATATTTTCTGACGTTTTTATGGGACATTCAGGTAGCGACATCAATGACTAGTTCCTCATAGGTGCCTGGCATTCTAGGTCTGAACTCATTGATTTGGTTATCATTAGCATATAGTGATTGAATTTCTAAATGCGGTTGCCATTGTCTAAAATTTTGCAAAGTGAAAGTGAAAGAGATCCTTAGATCTACCAACTTTGAAAAAGGAGGTGGAAGAAGCAAAACCACAGAGATAATTTAGAAAGAATCATTAGGGAAATAAGAGAAGGATGGGGGAGAACTGCTAACTCGAAAGCTGAGGGGGAGGACTTAGAGTACAGAGGAGACACTAATGTCAAAGGTCACCAAATACATATGAATGAAGATAGATTAATTAATTAAGAAGTCATTGATGAACTTTATCAGAGATATTTTAATGAATAGTCAGAGATGTAAGCCTGATTTCAGTGGGCTAAAGAATAAGAAAAGAGACAGGAAAAAGAGTGAGCGTAGTAGTTTGTATTAACCTGACTATAAAAAGCAGGAAAAAAAGGAAATTGTTAAAAGGTGATTTAGAATTGATATTCTTTTTTTTTTTTTCCTTACACTTAGGAGAAAATGTATATGTTTTTTAAGCTGAGAAAAAGAAACAAGGAGGGGAAAAAAGTAAAAATTTGAGGGTAGCAGACTAGGAAATACAAAGAGAGAAAATCCCTTGAAAGAGTAAGAGATTCTCTGTGTTTCCCCCCACCCCCCACCCTTACCCCTGGTAATCACCATAGTACTCTCTGTTACTATGAGTTTGACTTTTTTTTTTTTTTTTTTTTTTTAGATTCCACAAATAAATACGACCATGCAATATTTATCTTTCTGAGTCTGGCTTATTTCACTTAACATAATGTCTCCCAGGTTCATTCATGTTGTCACAAATTGCAGATTCCTTTCTTTTTTTTTTTTTTAGGCTGAATAATATTTAGATATCCTTTTAAGAACAAAATTGAAAATTTATTAAAGACAAAGATAGTTCACTGGGGGGAACCAATTTCAGGTAAAATATCTATTAACTAGTGTGTATGGATATATACACATACTTTTTTGACTGTACTGTGACATTTAAAAAACTTTTTATTGAGTTACACCAAGTATACACGAGAGTGAACAGTTCAATGAATTTTCTAAAATTGAATATGCCTTGTAACCAGCATCTAGATCAAGATACAGTATATTGCAGAAACCCAAAAGCATTCATGTAGTCCTTTCCAGGCATTACTTACTCTCAAGGTAACCACTATCCTAATTTCTATCACTATAGATTATTTTGCCTGTTTTTAAATTTACATACATAAAATTGAGGCATATAGGATATAGTGTTTGATGTCTGGCTTCTGCTCAGCATTTTCATGTGATATTCATCCATATTTTTGTGTAGAGCTATAGTTCATCCATTTTTATCATTGTGTAGTATTCCATTGTGTAAATACACCACAATGTATTTATCCTTTCTAAGGAGATGATAAATACATTGCTTATTTATAAGAAATTTCTTATACATGTAAAGTGACATATATATAAAGTACATTTCTTATATATGCAAAGTACCTGACAAACATATATTGATAAATAAATACTAGCTCTTATTACAGTTATTTTTACTTATATAAGTCTAATCTGATTCTTTCAGTCTTTCTTTGCTATCTAATTATTCCTCGGTCTTTTTCTTCAAACCATCTTTCTTTAGCAATTAATCAGTCACATGAAGTCCTGGTATTAGGAAGATTTGAGAAATATAATCCTCTGCAACTTGATACCCAAATACTTATTGTCAGGAAAATTAGCAAAGTCAAAGTATAAACAATAACATCAGTTGTGCAATCTCCCTTCAGACTTAATCATTTTGAGCTGCCTATATTTTCATGGTACTGGGAGGGACGAATTTATTTTACCAGTTATTTCCTCTTTCTCCATTGTTTATTTCCCTCTTTTTCAACTCTGTTCAACTCTTCCCTTTTATTCAGCATGGCGCTCATCTGGGAACAATGATTTATCTTAAAACATTACCAAAAACTATATCTAATGCTATCCATGGACAATTTCTTCCATATGGCTTATGAACAAATCTAAATGAAGTTTTCACTTTTGTGTACATATTATTTTATTATAGAAAATTTGCATATAACAATCTCAATTCTTTCCTTTAGATTATCCTGAATTACAGGTTAGAAGAGCATCCTCTTTTGGCTCCAGAATTATCCCCCATTGAGTCCAAGTATAAGAAAAAAATACACATCATTTCTGTATACAGACTCTATTTGTGAACCTTGTGACAGGCTTGAGCAGGGCTGCAGTCTTACAGACTTTTTTTCATAGCAGTGTCTCTTTTTAGATTCTCAAGGCTTTTATGAGCCAGGGTACAACTAGTTTATCTGCTAATGTGTAGGTATTGGAGGACATTCCTTTCTTCAGTCTTCCAGGCCCTGGCACTACCCACATAGTTATCAAGCTCACCCACTTCTTTTCTTCCAAGAGAGAATTTTCTGTGATCACGCCTCTAGTTTTGGATCAGTTTTGCACTTTTAAGATACAGTTTCTTATACTGCTTTTACAAAGTAGTCTCAGTAGTGGCGTGATATTTGGAGAGCCGGTGTAGAAGAAATCACACAGTTTCTACTGCTTTTGTTTTCCATTTACTTAATCTTATGTTTAAGCAATCAGCCAAATTCTATTAGGCAACTGTGTTACAGAATTCCAGTGAGTGAGATGATATTAGAATCCCAAGCACTATAACATTCTAAATCTATTTTTTAATGGTTTTTTTTTGTAGGGAAGACAGCCATAATATACAAAATTATTACCTAGAAAGAAAAGGACACAGTTTAATGATTTTATAAGCATCCAAAGAAAGCAAATATTTCTAAATATAATTTTGAATATTATATATTATTTATAAAATCTTTCATGCATCAATAAAATTAATTAAAATCTTAATGTTGAAAATAAATAGAATTTTATTCTTCCAATAATGGCTGAATATTAATATTAGTAATATACCGCTTTATAATATCTTTTTATCTAACCATGTTAAACTTTTAAACCTTATATACAGTGTTGCTTGCTTTGCAAATTTTTTGAGTGTGTGAAATTAAAACTGTCCTTGGTCTTCTTCCCAGGAGCAAGACCCAGACATTTCAATTTCAGAAACAATGAAATAATAGCAAGAATATAGTGTGAAGTAAAGGAATGAACATTAAACTGTGAGTCAGAGCACTTGAATTACTTTATCTTCTTTTACATAACTGTTCACAGGAGTATTTGTTGAATGGAGGAATGAATGAATGATGAAATTGTGAAAAAGACATTTTGCACTGTTTTTTTTTAACCAAAAAATAAAAGTTATAGAAAATCTTCATTGTCTGAGGATTTATCATGTGAATTCTACCAAATGGAGTGTTGAATAGAGCAGCAAAATTGTTTATGAAAACATTTACTTAAAATTTAGTTCCTTTGCTGGGAAAAGTGCATATCCACAGGCAAAAGAATGAAGTTGGGCACGTTCCTTTCACCATATGCAAAAAGTAACTCAAATGAACTGAAGACCTGAATGTAAGAGTAAATTTATAAAACTCACAGAATAAAACACAGGGCAAAAGCTTCAAGACATTGGATTTGGCAATGATTTGATTAATGAGTTCTCGTTAAAGAAATCTAACATCTGGATAGTAGGAATTCCAGGAAATAAAAAATGAGAAAGCCAAAAGGAAAGAATATCATATATATGAGAAAGTTTCCAAAAATGAAGATATTTATTAACAATAAATAAAAAATAAAGACAAAGTTACACTATTATAGAAATTATTGAGAATTAAATTGGGAAAAATTGCAATTTTTGCTAAAATTGTGAAGGAAAATCATTTTAAACCATTTTGACATACTTTTGGATTATTTTGTTTTTCTATTCATTTTTAATTTTAAGCATTGCTTTATTTTTCTGATTATTTTTAATTATATAAAACATATAAATTATTCTGAAGTCAAGTTAAAATCATAGAATTCTCATATTCCTATTTCCTCACTCCTCATATTGCTATAAATTTATTAGATTTTTCCTTATTTTACCATTATTTTTCTTAGAAAATGTTAGCAAATCAAAACATATATACACATACCACATACATACACTTACAAACACAGGCACATATGTTTTCTTTAAGACAAAAAGTATGTTTTTGTTTGAAGTATACTATGAATGCCGTTCTGCATGTTTTTTTCCCCACTTAAAAAAGCATTCTAGCAATTATTCTATGGAAGTATATAAAGACTATCCTCAATTCTTTTTATATATTAATTTTTTTATTTACAAACAAAGTTTAATTTTGCCAGTACATATTGATAAAATGTAGATAGTTTCATTTTTTAGTTATAAATAAAGCCATAATTCATAGTTCGTATATGTGTCATTATGCATTTTTTCTAAGTATCTGTAATAAATGGGTAGGTATAGAATGAATAAAAAATACATGCATATGCAATATTGATAAATATTCCCAAATTCATCTCCATAGGGGTTGTAACATTTGCATTTCAATTAGCAATGGTCATTTAAAGTGATTTGTGATGGTGTGTTTGGCTTTTTTTTTTTTTCATTATGAACTTTTAGCAAGATTTAATTTTTTCCTAAACTGCTATTGCCTGCTTTCCACCTTCAAAGTTCTAAGTATAAAGAAGTCTAGGATTGAACCCCAACTCCTTCCCAAGGATATAAAGCATAGAATTTCATTTTAGTTCATATGTAGACATGTGACTACCAAACAAACCCATCTTTCAAGTTGTATTAACCTTCAATACTTCTTGTTTTATTTATAACTCCATATTCTTTTGGGGGAGGTGGGTAGGGGAGTGAGGTCCATTACTTTCTAGAAAGTCTAGAAAGTTGTTAAAAAATATATATGTTGTAATTTATTCACAATCTAGATGTGCTTTGTAGAAGGACAATTGAAGGATATCTGCTCTGCCATAGTACCAGAAGTAGAAATTAATTTTTTTTTATTTGAGGCAACTCTTGGTTGATCAGCTTACAATTCCTATTTTTATTTTTTATGCCTAAAGCACCTGGTCTTCCTAGGTGGTTTCCCATCCAAGTACTAACCAGGCCTGACCCTGCTTACCTTCTGAGATCAGACAGGATTGGGCTTGTTCAGAGTGGCATGGCCGTAGACAGAAATTAAATTTTTAAAATGTACTTTTATTGCTCCTTTATTTGAAGTTTTAAGCTCTTTCTTATTTTCAATGTTTTGTTTATTCTTTTATATTGAGTAATCTTGACAGAGATTTGTGTGTGTGTTTTATACTGGCCATTTAAATGTTCCTAAATATATTTATTAATTCTACCCTTTCTAGTTCGCCTAGTTCTTGGCTTTATTAATGAATTTGATCCTTTATAATCCAGCCATATTTATAATATTTATAAACTTACATGAGTTGAATATTTATTTCTGTCATGTTTGATAAATAGACTGTTTAGAGATTATTATTTATTCTAATTTTAGGTTCGGCTATATCACATACATTATTTTATGTAATGCTTTTATTTAATTTAATTACCTAAATAAGTATTATTTACAAGAATTTTTAAAAGTTAATTTTTACATGTATGAGTTGCATGTTTCATATCTTTATGTTATTAATTTCCAGTTTTATTATATTTTGGCCGAAATATGTGACTTACCAGTTGATTGTGCAAATGTATTGAGTTTTTGGTTATGCGAAAGTAATATAAAAAATATTTAGAAATGATCCAGGGCTAATAAAAAATAAAAAGATTCTCTGTACTCTTTTTGTATAACTTAAAATTTGTATATATTAGACCAACCTTGCTTACTGTATCAGTGACCTCCATCCCTTTTCCATCCCTTTTTCGACCTGTATGGCTAGTTAATTAGTTACTGTAAAAGCTCTTCCAGGCCCGAGATCTAGTCAAGTGACCTATTCTCTTCTTGAAGACTAGGGAAGCCATTTGTCAGGGTAGAGCTTTTATTTACATATTTAAGAGATTTTTTTCCTCTTAGGTTCAGGTTCCACACTAGCTATATTATGGGGCCATTTTCAGCTTTACTCAGCACAAAGCCTTTTGAGACAAATTCTTTGCACATGGGATGCTTTCTATTAGAGACGGTCAGGTTGCTTTTGCAAAGCTCGATGCAGCTGCTTACATATGCTAGTGTGTTGTTCCAAGGAAAAGGCTTTTATCTTTTCTTTAGCCTGCCTTCAGCATCCAAACACACCCTGCCAAAAAGAAAATTCTGTGTTTAGAGCTTTTTGGCCAAACTGTGCTGTTTATATTCTATGGATAAAGCACAGGAAGGCCAGTTGTGAGTAGATGCTTTCTATTTGTCTCAGTCTGATCCTACCTGCACTAGATGTGGAAGAAATTACCAAAGTCTGTTTCTTTTAGATAATATCCTCCTTTATAAAAGTTTTTTCTCAACTTTTATATACCTTAGATCATTTAAGTCAGGATTTCGGAATCGTACTTGCCACTTCTTAAGATAATATGATATTTTTTATCAATCTTCTGAGTCATTTTTAAAAATCATTGAAAACGAGCTATTATTTGTAAGACTAGTTGATATTTTAAAATCTTCCCCTCATATTTAAAAACCTAAAAATTTATCAGCCTAAACATATAATTTGCTTAACATTGTAAAGATCATAGTAGCAAGAATAGTGTAGTGGACTGGGAGGTATAAACGATAGAAAAATGGGACCTACCTTATGATAATTTAGAATGAGAGGGTAAAGAAATTTGTCCCCAGCTTGTCTTTAATTACCCCTGCTTGTAGAGGTAAGTTGAGAACATTCAAATTAATTAGACTGTCAAATATCTAATACTCCACAGCTGCTGTAATTTTTTTCTTTGTCAGTTTGTTTAGATTTTTTGCTAATCAGAGTTCTTAATAGATATTCTAAGTCGATTAGCATTTTAAAATCAATGTCTTTTATTATATTTCTATTTTCTATTCTCATAGAACAATTGCTAATATAAAAGCAAGGTTGTGATACAGTCATTTCTGTTTCAGAAATCAGAGGACACAAAAGGGCAAAATTTATAAGGTATTTATGATACAGAGAGCTATAAAGATGCACAAAATTTCGATGATTATCTTAATCATCAAGTCAAAATTTATATATAAAAGCTATCAAGAAGTTCTTTCATATTTTAAACCAAATGGTTATAAATAGGTAGATAGATGATAGATAGACAGATAGATGATGATGATGATGATGATGATGATGATGATAATGATGATGATGAAGATAGATAGATAGATAGATAGATAGATAATAGATAGGTAGATAGATAGATAGATGATAGATGGATGGATGGATGAGCAGATAGATGGATGGAGGGATGGACAGACAGCAGGACAAAGCTCAGTGTGTGGAATATTGACCATAATAAATATTTCTTCATATCATGATTGAAAGTAGTGAACTATGGTAACATTTCCTTGTGTAATTTTTTATTATATACATATATGTCTGTGTGTGTGTGTGTGTGTGCGCGCGCGTGCACGCTTGTCTGTTTGTCTGTCTCCACACAATTTAATTGTTTGGTGCAACAGGGATATATCCAACTTGTTCAACTATACATATGGTTGTAAAAGGCATTGACGAAGGTTTTACTTAAAATTTTCTTTGTTTACTTAAAATTGTTCACATAACTTTATAGTCAAGGCTGATGACTTTTCCCCCTCTAACAGAGAGAGAGAGAGAGAAGCTTTATTACAGCATAATAACCATTTAAACAGAAGGTGAAAGATGATAGGAACTTGAACTAAAGGAGTTAGTCAGGTTTCTGAACCCTCCTACATGCTGAAAGTGAAACAGTGAAACATGCATAGTGAAAGAATGCTTTCTCTAGGTAGACTAGCCTGGATTGAATCACAGGTCTATCATATCCTTGCTGGAAATTCATTAAATCTCACATTGAATTTCCTCATATTTACATTAGAGGAATAACAAGATCTCCCTCCAATATCTGTTAGAATAGAATTACTGAAATGGGCAGGTAAGTAACTATTTTCAGAAATGTTCTTGATCCTGAATGGGCTCTCTGACTTATCTCATCCTGAGAATCCGCCTTATGCAAAAAGCCGTGGTGTTAGAAAGGCATAAGCAAGCACACAAAATTATCAATTTTATTTATATTTCAGATGAGATTCAAACATGAAATATTTGATAGACATTCTATTGGAGAACAATGATCTTTATATCATATAAGTCAAAAGGACTCAATTCATATAGCTGGGATGTACTTGATATAAGATGAGAAAGAACTGTATTATTTTACCCCATTTATTTCTCTTTTCTGTCTTCCCCCAGAAATGTGTCAAGTATAGATGGTTAGAAAAGCTGTTGCATTATCTGAGTCATACATGTCTGTCTCTTTTCTGAGCCACTTGAGAGGTCAACAGATGAATATGCATCAAAATACTCTGCCTCTCACATTTCGGCAATCTAATGTGAGCAGGAATATAAACATTTCTTTATATTACCATGACAATTAATATACTAGACTCAAATCCCACTAAACGGAACTGTGGGTGGGTTCCCTCTAAGTAGTAGGATGAAGTTTAGGCCTGCTATTTTTACCACATCAATTACAGTAGTCAGCAAAAAGAAACACTAAATTTTCTATAAAAAAATGTTATAGCTTTTTGACACACTATAGCCTCATATTCTATGAATAATAAACAAGTAAATCATTCATTTATGTATAGGTGCAAGTGGTCTTTTTTACGGCTATTGGCACGAATATATAAAGGTTTGGGAGCTTAAAAATCTGGTCTAATTCTCAAAAACAGAATTAAGAATAAAAAAAATAATCTGTTTCATATGCAAACTCATCAATTCTTTAATGGTATACCCAACATATCAGAAAGTACAGAGTCCTCATTAAAAAAAAAAAAAAGATAATCAGCGTGATTCCAACACTTTATGGTATAAGTGACAAGAATCTAATGTAAGAGTGGTTGAAAAAAAACAAATTTTGTAAGTTTGAACCAAGTCTATTTTTTTTTAAGTTGAACATTATCTAAATAATTATTTTTAAGTCCTTAGAGTTGGCTCTTCAGTCATTTTACAGATAATACAAATATAAAGATAAAAGTATGTTTAGAAATAAACATAACACAGCATTCACCTTTTATAATTATGGAAAGTAAAAAAAAATTAAAATCATACACAAAATTAAAACTCCAAAAACATTTTAAAAATTTGTGGATTCCTTTATAGTTCTAAAATTATGAATAAACTAAAAAGATAAAGATACCGTATCAGTAGAGTTATAACCTAAAGTTGACATAAAATCCTCAGAAGGAAAGAACTCTAACGTGAAAATTAACCAAAGAAAGTTGAAAACAAGCTAAAATCTTTTATAATCAAATTAATAAGTTAAGGATAAAATTGCTGCAAGCTGTGTCGTTATTGAACATCAGGACAGGCCACTCTCTCAAAAGAGTCTCTGCCACTTGCTAATACTCAATTCTGGACAACTATGTGCAGTCCTGCAACAAGGATAAAGCAGAACAGAACTCTGTATGCTTCAAAAAGTAAATTTAGATGACCTGAAAGTTCTCTTACATCTCCACATTCTACAGCAGACTTTAAAATGTTAAAAGATCTAAGCTTGTTTACATAGAATATGTATTCAAATACTATATGCTTAATTAGCCTTTTCATATTCTATCTATTGTATTTCTAATTGCACAATGTCCAATGTACTCACCAATAGGACCAAATATGACCAAACTGACATGTAGTACAAGCTTAGGTATTGTTGTTCAAATGATTAATTTTATTTACAAATTAGACCATTCCATTATAGAAAAGGAAAATCTGTTTTAAATATCAAAAGACACTAGACATAGGGAAATACACTTTGAATATTTGGGTAATATAACAATTCTATCATAATAAAGAAATAAAGACATATTTCATGGTTCCACTCACAAACGATTTGGAGATTTCAATGGAGAATATTCAACAAGTCACAAATATATTTTAATTATAAATTAGTGAGATAAAATTGGGCATAATATTTTTTAGTTTTTTTTTTCTTTTTTTTTACTCAGGTAATTTGAACATATGGACTTTTAAAAAAATCAGCTTAAATTCTAAAATTTTTGTATTAGACTAAATCTACGTGGTATGTCTAAATTAGATGTCCCTAAAAAATTCACCTAAACAATTGGATATACTAACTTGTATCCCTCTTTATTATCTCAAATGATTGCTTTTCTTAATCATTAAACTTCAAAATCAAATAATAAAATATTACTGACATTTATTTTACTTATTTGACTGTACATCAAAATGAACGAAACACTTAGCAATAAATGGACATTCAAATTTCCGCAAATGGTTTGAGTCATAAGGACTTCCATCTTCCTCTACTCGGGAAAATAAAACAATAATAAAAACGAAATGTAATGAAATGAAATGAAATGAAATAAAACAAAAAAGTAACTTGGGATTTTGAATATCCTGACCAAAAATGTGCAAAATTCTGCAGCCCTATTAAAACTCAATGATTCTGTGAATTTTTATAAAATCACATATATGACAAGGTTACTAACCCATATTTCCACAAAAACAGTCACTACCTAAGTTAAAGAACACTATTACAGTTTCATTTTATATTTTTATTTCTTATTTAAAAAATTACTGAGTGGGAAAAAATATATAAATCAAAGTCATCAAATATTTTTTCCGCTTTGCAGTTATAATTACTTTCTCAGTGTTTTCTAAAGACTCATTTCCTCAGTGACTTTTTATTTATCTCCTTCTTTCTCTGAGTTAATTCCTGGGACTCCTGGTTTAAACATGTGTATGCCAATGACTCAACTGTCTTTATTTCCAACCTTGATTTCTTTAAGAACTATGAACTCATTGATATAATATATAAATAATATAATATATCATAATATATAATGTTAATAACATTCCTTTTCTTAAACTATTCCACTTGCTTGATGAAAATCACACCCATCTCCTTTCTCAAAAGTTCTACACGATCTGAACTCTGCCATCCTTTTTTCTCTTTGATAAATAATCCCCCTAACCTTTAGATACATTTGCCTTTCTACTCTGTGTGGTAATAACACATATCAAACACATTCTAACTTAATGGCTCTTTCAGTAACTTTTCATTTTGTCTGTCATGATTCTCTCCCAGTCTTTGCAAGGCTATTTTCTCCTAGTCATTCAGAATCCAGCTTAAATGTCACCACCTCAAAGAGATCATCCTATACTGTAAGACATGATCTTGGTTTAAGACTCTGCTTAGCTTTTATGCCTTTCTGATATCATCTTATGTGAATTCATTTTTTTGTGTGGGAGGGGGAAGGGGGAGGTTCAGGGAGTAGACACATTTACTGTTTTACTTTGTCTTTTTCAGAGTACCTCCAAGACTAACGGGACCAGAGTCCTAATAAATATTCACCAATTGATTAGTGACTATTATTAACAATTATATTTCGAGTTCTAATTCCAAAGAACAGGATTTCTTTTTTCAGTTGATTTGTTGCATACTTAGCTTTTAACCTATTTATTCTTTATCCATTCATTTGTTTAACAGATGTTTGTTGAGGGTCTGTCCTTTGCAATGCATATGACAAGTCATTCTAAATGTTCAAGTTACTATTTGAACATGAGGCTTTGAGATTAAAAGCCAAATACACACAAATGAAATTATTTTTGCTGCTAGTTTGTCCTCTCTTTTTAAATGCTACATTGCCTTTATGGAAAACTTATTTTAAGGTCATCCCCAACCAGCTCTATTCACATAGGAGATGTCAGTTACATTCGTTACAATTTTCTTTTAAAAACATGACAAGCATCACATAATATTAAAATTATGTATTTAGTCATGGAATTAAAACAATGTTGGTGAGCATGTTTGCTTTTTTTTTGAGTAAATATGAATTTTTTTTCAATTGGTATCTCCACAGTTTGTGACCAGTGACTTTTTTGATGTGTATATTTCTGTTAAAGATCTTGTTTGTTTCAGTTATTCTGTAGTTCAATTCTTTAGTTCATTGACATTAAGTGTTTAGAATATTTCAGAATGTATTGGCACTATTTGACAAAATAGTTTAAGTAGATTTGTCCTAGAAATTCTGGTCTCGAGACAAATAAGTTCTCTACCAAGTGACAATCAATGGGTTGGGGAATTTCTTTCAGCATTTGTAACATCATAAAAAAGCTTAGACAAACAAAATTGAAATTATATTCTTGGGGAAAATGAGATGTGGAAACAATTTAAAAATGTTAATATTACATGCACCACAGAAAATAAACATATCTAGAAAAAGTTATGATGAGATAAATATCTATTTGCCACTTCAACTAACTTATGGCAGCCTACTTATTTAGAATACTAGACCATTTTTTAAATAGCATCTACCTTTTTATGGAAACTTACCCACTTTTCAGTTATAATACTTTGAAGAAAGCAAAAATTTATGATAGTAAATGTTGCATAAAGCCAAATGAAACACGAATAGTAAAAATACATATGATTGCAGGTAAAATAAATTCTAATTAAAAAAACTAAATAAAATCCTGAACTTTGTTACTAGTCATTCAGGAAGTGCCTATACAACACCCCAACAAATCAACCAATTATTATAAAATAATAAAAGAACTTTATTTCCATTTGCCTATGTTGCCGTCTTTTATTAACTGAATTGACTCTTTAGTCTGAATCAATTTTTTTCTTTTGATGTTGTGTAGAAACATCTTTAATGTTGGATATGGGCATTCAATGGCAAAAACAAACAACAAAACTGAGAAGAAAAATGACTGCAGCACAGATTTTAAGAAACATATTTTCCTGCTCACTGATCTCCTTTTATCTTCTGCCCATATGTTTCTGTGTTGCAGTTTTATCTCTTCCACACTTATGGAATGCTTTGGCAGGGAACATGAATTCTGATGAGACAGTCTTGGTGATATTCCAAAAGTTTTTAAGAAGTTCAGATACCAGACACAGGACCTGCATTGCTATGTGTTGCAAGGATTTAACTTCCACTTGTCAACAGACTCTGGTGTATTTGTTTATTTGTTTGATACATATGATTTTATGATGTGTGTTTGTAATGCTTAGTGACTCAATTGTGTTATTACTTTCTGGCAAACTGGACTAAACCATGAGTTCATTTTTCAATATTTGGCTAAGTGAAGTATTTCTCAATGCATGAGAAATGTGTGTCATAGTAATATATGCAAGGAGTATATTTCAAGTATCTATAGTGTCAGATAAAGACAGCCATGCAAGTCAAGTTATGTAATACCAGCAACAGTGATAGTACCATTTGACATTAACCTCTGAAGGGCCACGGGAGGGAAATTTTTTCATTTATTCTCAAAGCATAATGCCTTTGTTATCTGTCATGTCAGAATGTAGATATTTGTATCTATAGGTATATTTCTTCTTAGACAATCCTGGATAATGAAAGACTGTTACTATCATTCCCTTCTCTCACTCTTTCTTAAACTCTCTCTCTCTCACCATCCTTGTCATCTCTGTTTTACTTACTTCACTCTCATTCTTCCTTAGCCTAGAGTTGTTTTGGAAGAAATGATGAGAGAAGAGTTTGAAGAAGTGCTATTTATTTCAACAAACATTTACTAAGTACTTATTAAGTGCCAATCACTAAACGTTTTTATTCACCTATTCATATTAACCATGATAAAAATATGAATAACAGGGGCAGACATTTCTTATAATATCTCACTACTTATATCACTGTTGTGGTCTTCTGTATGAAGCTAACTTACATTTCATGAAGCAAAACAAATATATTAAATATGTAAGATCTTCCTCAATGTTACAGTTTTGCCCATGCAGGCACCTCATTAGTCTTTTGTTCTTTTGCTATTTGAGAGTTGCAAATACATTAGAAAATTTATCTAATTAATAAAGAACCTGAGCATTTATCTTGTTTATGTGTGGTGAACCACCAGATGATTGTCAAAGAGGAGAAGTAAAGATGAGAGACCTATTGGCCAATTCCTTGAATTTTTTTTTTAAATTCTAACATTTCATTTATAATTGTTGCCTTTTGATAGTTTAATAAGGCCCAAAGAAAAACTCTAGCTTTAGAAAATGAAATGCTAGCAACCATGGCTACTTTAGACATTGAATAATATTATTTTTCACTCAATTTATTAAATAGTCTCATTAGTTTAAAAGGTTATACAATATAGAAACAGAGAGGAACAGAAAGTATATATATATATTGACTATTTATTGGTCAGATATTATTAAAAACATTTGATATTTTATAATTATTACTAAGTATAGATATTACTAAAATAGCATTATGAGTATAAAATTTGAACAATACAAAATTGACATATTTGTACATAAGAAGTTATGTTCATGACTCCAAAATGATCACATAAGACTTAAGGTTAAATTTCTTAGATGTTGTTATCAAACATCCACATACCCATATTTAGCCATATATTGAATTTTTAGTTCCTTGTCACAAATAAATCACAGTTGTGGGGGCTAAAAAACACTACCTTTCCTCTTATCTTCTAAATTCTTCTAGCTGGGCTAATAATTGAATTAATAAAGACAGATTAACAGGAGAAAATCAGAATTTTAATACATGTGTATGGGGAATTCACATAGACATGAAAATTCCAAAGACAGTGAGGCAACACTGGGTGTAAAAGACATTTTGGATGAAGGGGCCTGGGGTATTAGATTTCAGATGTGAGAATGGGTAATTTACAATTACTTGAGGAAGAGCCTAACATACATGGCAGGAACATTCTTGGCTGGGCAGCTCAGAAAATAGGGGACACGGCATATCCAGCTAACAAATGCCAGCCTGATGTCCTCTTTATCACACTTAATTCATATTAGGCTGAAGCAGCATTCTAAGATTTCTTTCCTGAAGCAGTTTTCTCTGCCTGAATCTCTAGAGCAGAAAAGGGGAAAGTTTCTTTCTGAGTCTTTTTTTTTTTTTTTAATAAAAGGCTTAAAATCCATATGCCAAAAAGATGCTTTAGTGTGGCAAAATTTTGTTTCCCTTCACAATATTTTAATAGACTTGAAACACATTGCTGTATTTATGTAATAAGAAATACTTTTTGTGGTGCCAATGAACTTGTAGAAAATGTCAAAGTAGTTAATGCTAAGCTCCAAACAATAGTAGTAGGGAGAAAATACAGACAAGTAAAAAGATTATTAGAGTAAGATACAATAAATGTAATAATTTCAGAAAATACAAAGCCAAGAGGAGAACACAGCGTTATATGAGCATATTGGAGGAACATGTAATCTATGCTCCAAGAATCAATGAAAACATCTGACTTCTAAGATGATAAAAGATAAATGAACAAGATTTAGTGACAGAAAAAGAAGCACACATGACAAGAGGAGACAGCACGTGTACCCAGAGAAGAAAGTGTCATGTTCAAAGTTAAAAAAAAAAAAATTAGTATTGCTGGAGTATACTGAGAATTGGCCAAGATGAGGCTAGATAATTAAGAATCAGGTCATAAAGAACATTTGAAGCTACTTTGATGTTTGCAACTTTATATAAAAATATTAGGAGTCATTGAAGTCTTTTCAGAAGCAGTGAAATAGTACACATAACTTAAATTTGTAGGGCTTAATTACTTAATTGTCTACTTCACTAAATTATGGAAAAAGGTGGTATCTAAAAATGAACATTAAGAATTTTCAAAGTTTTATAAGAAAACTAAAAAGCACGTAATTTTAAAAATTTCTCCCAAACCATGTTTTAATATCACCATCTTTACTGTGCTTCCTATAATTTTCCAGAAGAGCTTTAATCTAAACTTTTCATAATAAATATATATATTTATATGCATATTTATATTTGTATGTATTAATATGTATATTCATATAATATGTTGCAAGCCTCGGTGCAGTAGCAGAATAGCAAAGAGAAGGAAAGCAGAAAGTCAACATTCCTACTTTAAATTCTCTTTCAAGAAACTCCTTGAAATAATTTGAAAATCATTATGTTTGATTTCCTTAACCTCTCTCTAAGTCGAGCAGGTAGATAATTTATTGTATTTATGGGTTTGTGCCTACTTACAAAGTTCTAAAAACTAGAATATCTAATAGAATATAATAATTTCTGTACTTAACCTGATGATTGTTCTGTACAGGCAGTGCAATGCAAGTAGAAAACTTCAAAATCTAGACAGATATGGGAAAATTGAAGTTACCAGTACTCCTGAGGCCATCTAGAGAGCACCAGTGACATAAAGCTTTGATTTTAATGTTTCCATAGACCCTACACAAGTTGAGGATTCTGAGCAGAGATACTAAAATCAACCAATCAACCAAGCAACCAGTCTTCTGGAAGGCAATCCCTTAGTAAAAGGATAAAATAGGAAAAGACTTTTCCTAAAGTTGAATTCATAAGCAAGATTTAACCTGTTCCTTTTGACAAGTCTTTCCTCACATAAGTTTGTGGTCTAAATTTATACCACTCAAGTCTTCTGGAAACTCTTCTGCTGAGAATATATCTTTAGTTGAAAATTCCTATATTTTTAGTGCCCTCAAGCACTTGGGAAAAACAAACATATATCATCCCTAAGAATTCCTTGGATAATGATTTTTTAAATCAGAAAATATATGGGGTATTATTAAAAACAAGGATGGAGGATGAAGAAAAGAAACAAAAGATAGAATGAGGTATACAAATACTTAAAATATTTAAAATACTATAATTATTAGATACAGTAAATAAATGTCTCAGTATAAACAGAATTGGAAGTGGACATCACTAGAGAGATTAAGAAACAGACTATAAACTATGACTAGGCAAATCAACTGAAACTACCAGTCTTGCCTACAGGGGAAGCCAATCATGGAGCTACACTGTAGTGGCAGCAGTGCAGGCACTTAAAACCCTGGGAGGAAAATGTCTTTCTGGACAGAAGATAGGAAAAAAGAGACCCTATGAAACACTGTGTATGAAACTCTCACTTTTTTTTTTTATTTTTATTTTTGGTGCTTGCCCAGAGGGTGTTCCCAGTCACATGGTACTGTACTAGAGGTCAGATGACTAAAATTCAATTGAAATCTATTTTTTTCAAGTCAGGGAAAGTAGTCTCCGGGAGTCAAAGAGTGTGTGCAAAGTAGATCCTCTAATGCATTGCATGATCCAAAACAAGATTATCTTACCCATGAGCTATGCATATATGAGAACACAGGCAGCCTAGTTAACGCTTTGAAACATTCTGACAGTAGAACCACTGCCCAAACAGCTGAGACAGAACTCTCAATATACACCTAACCAGGTAGATTGTCTGCTAATACAAAAAACATCATTATTAGAAGATTTTAACAGGACCCAGAGTCTTTACAATATACTAAAATTGTTTTAGATACAACCCACGATTCAATAACATACAAAGAACCAGAAAAATTTTTAAGGGAAAAGATTATCGACTGATGCCAATGCTGAGATGTTTCAGATATTGGAAATACCAGACAAAAAGTTTAGAGGAACTATTGTAACCATGGTATATGAGGTAAAACATACACCTTTAAAAGGAAAAATAAAATAGAAATTCTCAGGAGAGAAATAGAAACTAAAAAAAGAAAAAAAAAGATATGTAATAAAATATCTGTAATACCTTGATCTGCCAACTATTAAAACATTGTACAGGAAAATTAAAAAGACCTAAATAGAGACATGTTATATTTGTGGTTTAGAAGATTCAAAATTATTGACATCAATTTTCCCAAAATTGAAAATTTAAATGTTCTATAATAGCCAATATAATTTCTAAAAAGAGCAGAGTTAGAAGAGTTCAACTGACTGATTTCAAGAATCACTCTAAAGCTAATGTAATCAATAGAGTATGGTATTATAAACATGTTAGATATTTAGATCAATGGAAGAGAATTAGCAATCCAGTAAAATGCTCTCACATTTCTGGTGCTAAGAAAACTATATATTTATATGAAAAAAATCAATTTTACTCTTACCTGACATGATAAATAAAAATGAATTTTAGATATATCATTGACCTATTTGTGAAAGCTAAAACTGTAACATTTCTGAAAAGGATCATAGGAAAAAAATCTTTGCAACCTTGGAATAGACAAATACTTCTTATATAAGTCAAAACAAACAAATACAATTGATGAATTGGACTTTATTTGAATTAAAAACATTTACTCTTTGAAAGACTTTATTAACAAAACAAAGGCATGGAAAAAAAAAACAAAGGAATGGGAAAAAATAATTGCAATACATATATCTGTCAAATACTTGTATTCAGAATATATAAAGAACTCACGCAACTCAATAATCATATAAATAACCTAATTAAAAATAGAATATTTAAAGCTATATGGATGATGAATAAGCACTTGAAAAGATGCTCAGCACCAGTAGTCATCAGAAAAACACAAATTTAAACAATAGTAAATATGTCTATAGAGCCATTAAAATAGCTAAATTTTTAAAAAGCTGACCATAAGAATGTTGGTGAAGGTGTGTAGCAACTGGAACTCTCATGCACACCGATGGAAATGTAAAATGGTATATTTATTTTAGTAAGCTTCTTAGAATAGAAAATTAAGCACACGCTAAACAGTCCAGCCATTCCATTTCTGATTACCTTCTGAAAAAAGAGTTCTGCTGAGTACTTTTCTCCCAGAGTTAATAAAAACCCTGTAATATCTTTGTAGGAAATAAACTACTAATTTTAGAATAAATGTTAGGAGACCAGGCCAAGCCATTTGAAATTTCTTTATTAAAATATATTTTAATTTAAATATATAATAATTTATAACAAATTTTTAGTACAAAAATTTTCTTTTTACTTTAAATATCTTAGAATAGCAATATGATACAAAAACATAAAAAACTTTTACCTATGACTTTTTATGCTTAAACTACACATTAACAGTTATGTTTCTGTTATTCCTACAATGTTGAACATTTTAAAATATAATGAGATAAAATCATCAATAAAAATAAAAGACATCATTCTTTACCAATATTTTAGAGCAAAATGTGAGCTTGTAAAAATTTTTTTCAAAACTTCAATATCCCACAAGTTACTTTTTCTGTCTTAGATATTTTCTTTGCTTCATTTGTTTAGCTCTTTTTTATTTTTAAGGAAAGTTTTCATATGAACAATTTCTAATAGACTGTCCAGATATACAGCATGCTGTTAAAAATTTCTGTTGGCCAGAATACAAGGTCAGAAAATGCCTTTGAATTTCTGCATGGTCTTTTTGATAATTCATTCAGGTTTTAAAGGGAAATTCCTCATTAAGTGAAGGTCCTAATGCTTATTAATTTATATGTTTAATCAAGGGACACTATTAATTCATTTATTAAATATAAAAGACCATATATTTTCACCCCTTATCCTTGCTTATTGATTAATTGCCTTATGCCAATATAGATGAAAGTGGGAGAGGGGAGAAGGAAATCCAAGAACCGAGGTGGGTTTCCAATCTCATTTTTAACCTAATGAACGATGGCACTTCTTCACATTCCTGTGCAAAAGTCCAGATGGCACAATTCAAAACAAGTTTTCTTGTGTAAGTGTGGAGTTTTCAATACTTGAAAAATGACAACTGTAATGGAAATGGTATGCACAAGTGGAAAAAAATGAATGTAATGGAAGCAGTAATGGAATATAGAATGCCAGATGCAATTCTCTGGATTTAACATATTCCTCATGGTTACAGGTAATGCAACAGTATGTGTTACTCAAAGTATGTTAATTGGAACTAATAGATAGATATTCAATGGAAAAGAGGGTAAAGCAGAAGAAGAAGAGTTTTTTGATCAAATCAGGGTGCAAAATATTAGTCAAAACATAACAAAGAAATAGAAGTAGGTACAGATAGATGATAGATAGATAATAGATAGATAGTTGATAGATAGATGATAGATTGATAGATCGATAGATCGATAGATGATAGATAGTTATAGAGGTGTACAGATATATACATATGCACACACATATTTCCTTCCTGGCTGATTGGCAGGTTGTTTGTGTATTTTTTTTGTTTGCTTATTTGTTTTGTGTGTTTATCACTTAGGTTTTTGTCTAAATTAAGCAGAGTAGGAATATAATTGAAATATATCAAGTAGCTCATGGAATTGACAAGGATGGAGAAAGATTTGGAAAATATAGAAGTCAGGATCTGGGTAATAAGAATTTATCAAAAATCCCATCAGGGAACCATCATGAAATGCATGAGTTTCAATTGCTTTTTAGTAACTGTTTTCAGCCCTTGAGTCATTCAGGTTAAGATTTAGACCCATAGGATATAAACATCAATTGGTTAGTTAGAGCTACATATCTATCCATTTTATATATAAAGGGTTCCTTTTGTTTATAATTCCACAAGGACTGCACATTATAGAGAAGAAATAAATGCAAGATCAAGGTGCTAATAAGGTAGAAAACCTCAGAAAGCCTTTATTTTTTTGAATCTATACAAATTATCTAATCTTAGTTTTTCATGCTTTCTCATTTATTTATTTAAATAATATTAGTGAAAATCTACTGAGATATAAACAATTTAAAATGCCTAAATGTTATTATTCTATTCATGGTGTTTGCATGACTATAGAGCTCACTAGCAAGAACTTTAGCTGATTGAGTATTTATTAAAGTAATACAAAACAACATGTCATGTAACTGTGTGTAAAAATTTTTACTTTTGCCATATATTTCTGTCCATCTGATTTATTAGCCTTTAAAATTATGCAGAATTAAATATGGGCAATCGACACCTCTATAAAGATTATGGTTAATTCATTTAATAATCACATCTCAGGTATTTTATGAGTGCTGAAGATTTAAAATCTGATGTGGGATATAGATCTTTCACTCATTCAGTTTGATTATGGTCAGGAGGTCCTGAGCCATGGAAGGCACATCTATTTCCTACTTAGTTCACTAAGGCAATATTAATATATAGTTATCTACAGTTTTAAGGATTTTTTAAAAAGGAAATGCCAAAGCTTATTTCTCTTTCACAGCATGCTTACAGACTTCAAAAATAAATGGCAGTCATTAAGAAGTTATTTTCAACAATCTTATAGTTCATTCATTCAAAGAAAAAGGAGCTTGCTTAAAGCCATGCTTCTTAAAGCTAGTTTTGTGAGAGAGTAATATAATCTAATAGAATTTAAAGCACTTCTCCAGCTGTCAAATGTGCACTACTATTAAAAGATGACATAAGATATACTTTTTACCTTTCATACACACATATCTAACTCTTAGTTGAAGTTCACCAGTTAAGACTGAATCACTTATGATTTGAAAATTGATAATATATATTAAATTTTCATTGTAGAACACACACTTCTACATTTTTGCTACTCTCTGTGGCCATTTGAAACAGAATACAAGAGAATTATGATAAATATATAAACTGACAACTATTTTCTTCAAGAAGAACCACTGCCCATATTACAAGAGGAAGAGAAGCCCCTACTTACATTCCATTTCTGATACTAAGTACTTTTATAGTCTTAAACAAGTTTCTTGCTCCTCTGAACCATGTGTTAAATAAAGAATAGAGCTATAAGGAAGCTAGTAGGAAACATTGTCCAAATGGTCATAATGCTGCCAGCACCCAACTTTCACTATTTCTTAAGTAAAGTCATTCTTTGGTTAAAAACTTCCAGTTGTAAGACAGGACCTTATCTTAAGGACAGGTTATTGATTGCATGTGAACAATTTGAAGCTTGATTTGAGGTTAGATCCTAGCACAACAAAAAATTGTTTCTAGTTGTGTTTACCACATTCTCACAAAAATCTATCAAACATCCTTTGGTATGATAGCCCTTTAAATATCTGAAGATGATTTGTCATGGATGACTCTCATTAAATTCTCATACAATTTATTTTCCAAGTTAAAAATTTCTGGCTCTTTGAATTATTATTATTTTGTTATATCACCACACTTAAAAATTTTTCTCTGTCCTCTTATTCTTCTTTTGACAAACTCTCGTTTAACAATATCTTAAAAATATTGGCATCCAGAATTCCAAGCACAGTATGACACAAGCAGAGTGAGAGTAATACATATTCTTATCTACTCTTCCTTTAATGCAGCTAAACTTACATTAGGGAGGATTGTTTTGTTTTGATAGCCTAACACTCCAATGGTTCACATTCAACATGGAAACTGCTGAATTCCTATATCTTTTAATATGTGAATTGCTAAGTCACAAGACCATTATCATATACTTTTATAGCCAAATCTTTGACTTAAAATCCAGACTCAGCTTTTTTTCCCCTCTATTAAATATCATCATTACCATTTTAGTATAAGGTTATTTTAAGAGTAGATTTCTGTCATGCTAAGTATTATACATTGTTCCTAATATCATTTCACCACAATTTTTATGTCAGCCTCCTACTCATGTCATTGATTAAGATTCTTCAGCTGTCAAAATAGGGGGTTAGACTGAATAGGACACAATACATACAAACATCTTTAGATATATCTTGAATATTAGTTATTAGTTTAACCAGGTTGAAACAGATAGAAATATTGTATAGCATTATTATTATTATTACTATGTAGCATTCTTTTATTATGTAGCATTCCTTTTTTATATACTTCTGCAATATCATCAAGGTTTTCTAAATGCCTTGCTGAAATCAGCATTCAACATGTCTGTGATCTTGCCTTATTAGTCTACAAATTGTGTCAGAAAATACAATGAAGTTGAATCTTGGTATTAAATAATTCATTTTCTAAGTGCCCTTAGACAATCTGTTAAAAAATCTTCTTTATTAAGTGTGTTGTTCTTGGATTTGGGTACTCATTCTTGTCTGTGCATTAGAATCATCTGGGAGTTTGGAGAATGTGCCCAGATCAACTGAATCTGAATCTCTGCCAGGGGACCCTGAACATCGTTATGTTTTTATAACTCCCAAGATGACTCTGGTCATTTCTAGGGCATATTTGCTCAAAGGAAGTTATACTGCTGCTGTTTGTTCAAGTTGACTTTAGCTGAATTTCAAATTATTTTATGTGGTACACTAATTTAAATGATTATTAACTGAATAATTAACTGATATTGACTCATTGTTTTTTCAATCAAAAATTATGTTTTATCAAGAAGGAAGTCTCGATTTGGCATTTATTTAGTGAATAAATAGTATTTATTTAATACTTTTTAGTAATACTTGCTAATGGCCCTATTTGAAAATAAAAAGAAATCTTAGAGTTTCGGCAGACAGGAGCATCTAGAAAGAATTCTAAAACATGGTTTTGTGTTCATTATATTCATAATAATCTTTCTACTAGTAGTAAATGACATTTAGTTTCCATTTATAAAGTAATCAACACTTTTTACCAGTAGCCTGTAGAAATAACTGAAGTCCCAACAGTTATGCAGTGGACTGACAGCTGAAAAATAGTCTAGAGTTTCTAGAATTTATCTGTTTATCTCTTTTTAAAAAAAATATTAGGATAATATTTTTTAGTTCTTGTACTTTAGGTTATTTTAAAATTTCACTCTTAGTATTTCTGAAGTGCTACTTAGTAAACTTGAAAGTCATTCTCATTATCTAGGGCTGGAGACAAGACTTTTGAAAAGAGCCTGGTTCTTGCTTAGCATCTTGTCTCCTATGTTGGTTTTCAATGCTCTTACTCATCAGATTTTAGCTCAACAAATCAAACACTGATTCTAGTTTTGTCACAATTCAATAATTTCTTAATCATGTTTGCTTTTTTTTTAAGTCGAATCAAAGTAGAAATTTCATGATTCTACTTTTCTCTCTTTATTCTTTCCAAATTGTGTGTATATACATATATATGTGTATATATATATATATGTATGTGCACACATCGAAATACTATGAAACAATAAAAAAAAATTAAATCTTGCCATTTGTGACAACATAGATGAATGTAGAGGGTATTGTGCTAAATGAAATAAGTCAGGCAGACATATGGTTTCACTTACATGTGGAATCTAAATAAGTCAGGCATATGGTTTCACTTACATGTGGAATCTAAAAACAAAATAAAACAAAACAAAGTCATAGAAACAGCTCATAGAGATAATTACCAAATGGATGGGAGAACATGGGGGATGGGTGAAAAGGGATAGGGAATACAGTCGATAATGTAGTAATAAGTCTGACTGGTGATAGATGATTACTAGAATTAGGGAGGTGATCACATTCTAAGGTATAAAAATGTCAAATCACTATATTGTACACTTGAAACTAATATAACCAATATAAGATTATATACCAACAATATTTAAATTAAAAAATAATAAATATATATAAGCTATTTTTTGGTATTATTTTCCAAATTTACTGTATTTTAGAATTTAGTGTATTATAGGTTTATGTCACTATTTTAAATAGGATATTTTGAAAATATCACTTTCATATATGTTTCCTTTCTTTTTCAGTTTTAGTTATTGATTTTTCACAGCGTTGAAGAGCTGAAAATTTTCAGATCTTAAATCTCACCTGGGAGATACTCAATCAAGTATTCTTAAATTACAAGTGAAGAGCATGACAGCTAAGAAAATAGTAACAAATAAAAGCTGCTATTCGTCTCACACTTTCTATTGTAAGCATTTTATTAAGTGCTTTCATGTTATTATTGCACTTAATAACCTTGAAAATACTATGAAAAGTGTGGGGGTTAAAAAAATAATTAATACTTTTCCTCTCACTTTCTAAATTCTTCAAACAGGGCTTATAATCAAATTAACAGAGACTGATTAACAGGAGAAAATCAACATTTTAATACATGCATATGAGGAATTCACATAAGCTTCAGAGAATTTCAAAGACAGGCAACATTAGGTATATAGGACATTTTTAGATAAAGGAGGAAGTGGAATAAGGGGTATTAAATTTCAGAAGTAAGAATGGGCAATTCACGGGTACTTGAGGAAGAAGGGAACACACTGGTGGACAAATTTGTGCTGAGCAACTCAGAAACAATAGGATGGGGGGTTTCTAGCTAATATGCTCTTTCCTAATATCCTCTTGGTTACTATACCTAATTCAATTGGATTAAGGCAACATTCTAAGATTTTTTTAAAGCAGATTTCTGTCTGAATTTCTCATACAAAAAATGGGGAGAGGCCCAAAGATTCCTTTTTTAAAAAAATTAAAATTATTGGAGTAACATTGTTTAATAAAATCAAATAGGTTTCAAGTGTACAATTCAATATTACATCATATGTGTGTTGAATTGTGTGTTCACCACCCAAAGTTGAATTTCCTTCCGTTGCCATATATTTGACCCCCTTTACTCCATTTACCACCCCCCCTGACTTACCTCGCTAACCACTAATCTGTGTCCATGAGTCTCTGTTTGTCATGTTTGTTTGTTGCTTTCAGTTTTATATTCCACATATAAGTGAAATCATATGGTCCTCAACTTTTTGTCTTATTACACTTAGCATGATAATCTCGAGATCCATTCATGTTGTCACAAACGGCACTATTTCATCTTTTATTCCATTGTATGTATGTACCACACCTTCTTTATCCAATCATCAATCAAAGGACACTTTGGTTGTTTCTGTAAGTAATGTCACTGTGAACATCGGGATGTGTATATCTATGCAGGTAAATATTTTTGAGTTTTTTGGAAGAAGGATTGTGGCGGGGTCCTGTGGTATTTCTATTCTTAGTTTTTTGAGGAACCTCCATAGTGGCTGTAACAATTTACATTCTCACAAGCAGTTAAAATGACCTTCTTATCTAAAGCAATATACAGATTTAATGCAATCCCTATAAAAATCCTAACAGCATTTTTTTAAAAGAAATAGAACAACAACAACAAAAAAATCATCAGATTTGGAAGCACAAAAGACCCAAATTAGCCAAAGGAATCCTGAGAAAAAAGAACAAGGACAGAGTTATCTCTGCCTGACTTCAAGTTATACTACAAAATGACAATAATGAAAACTTCATGGTATTGGCAGAAAAAGAGACATGAAGCTTCTTTCTGAGTCTCGTTTCTTAATAAATGGCTTAAAATCAATATTCCAAAGGCAGCTTCAGGGTGGCAAAATTTTGGTTTTCTTCAAAAGATATTATTTTCATCGATATTATTTTCATCCCCATTTTACAGGTAAAGACACAAAATGAGGTTCATTAAAAAAACCTGCACAGGTCATCAACTAGTAGTTGTCAGATTTAGAATTTGAATCTTCCTCTCTTTTTATGTAATGCTGACATAACTACTAGAGTTGCTTCTACCTCAATATTAACAAAAAGGATGTAGCTGAAATAAAACTAGCTACTGAAATTCAATTCTTCATAAAAAACTGTCACCATTTTAGCGATCAGAGTTCTGGTAATACTACTAAACCTACTGAATCCCAAGCTGGCATTCTTTAAACTATAAACATTACTTTGTAAATTCTTCAGGGAGCTTCACATATAGCCATGATGGTTTGTCCTGATGTTTCCCCTTTTTCCTTATTATAGTAATTCATGATTTCTTTTTGTATAATCTCACATATTTATTGAGCTATATTATTACCTAGAGCAGTTTCTCAACTTCGTTTCTTGATATTTTGTGCTGGAAATTGTTTGTTGGTGTTGAAGGGCTGTAGTGTGCATTGCGGGACGTTTAGCAACATTCTTAGCCTTTACCTAGTAGATGCCACAAGTATCCTGAATTTGTGACAACCAAAAACGTCTTCAGATATTGCAAAATGTCACCAGATGAGAACCACACCTCTAGAGATTTAGGTCACAGGATCACATCTTTTTCTGTTTCCCTAAAGTTGTTTTCTATGCTCTTAAACCTTTATTTATAATGTGAACAACATTCTCTTCTTTGGCAAGTATAGACTTTTAGAAAGTATAGGTAACTTTTCTTTAATGTTATTGTTTATCATACCCTTTTCTCTAAATTCCACCCATCCCCCGCAATATGGCTTAGTATTACATCTACATAAAAACGATTCTTTGTTTCTTTCTAAAATATTTTAAAGATAAAATTATTATCAAATCAAAATAATTCAATTATCATATTCCGAGCTTTCTTAAAAGGAATTCCTAGATAAACCTCGTTATTAAGAAACCTTGTCACATTTTACTGTTTTTGTAATCTTTAGTCATAAATTCTTGTGGTTGGTGAAACAGATGTAGTATATTTCCAAAATAGAATGTCTTCAATAAATTTACCCACCTAAACAAATACTTTCCCTTTAAGTGAATTTACAAATAATTATATATAATCCTAACATTAAAATCTACTTTTCTCTTTTTATTAAAATTATTTTTCCTAAGCCTGGTATAGCTTTCATTATAGCCATTTAAATTAATGCTTTATCTTATGTTTGCCTTCCTCCTGTTAAGATATCATATTTATCTCATTATACTTAATATTGTTATATAGAAATATGAAGACATTAAATTGCATTCTAAATATAGTGGTTTTTTTTCCTTACAAATAGTAGGTATATACACTACTGTTTTTCCTCTCTGTATTTTTTACTTGACACACATCATATTATTTATTATTAAGCTTTCCTCATGGCATTCATTTTTCCTCTCGAGATTTAAGAATCTTCTTGATCATGTCAGTCATATCCTGAAAATATGTTCTCTCCTGACACATGAGATATACTTTATTGCTGCAGGAGCTAGTGATTTTGTTAGGATAATCATGGTCCAAAAAAAAAAAAAAAACAGAAATCCTGTTCCTTGATGTCATTTATGCAACCAGCTGTTCATTTCTCATATCTTCTTTTCTCTTCCAAAGGTATGACCTTCACATAGGGATGAAAGATGAAAACACCACCTGGACTTCATGCCCTTCAGTTTTCTACATAATACTTGAAAACCAGTAGTGACAGACTCTAGGGTTATTTTTAAGCTCCAGTATTAGCCTCATGCGTTTTACTTCAACTGGGTAAAAGGTTAATGAGGTTTTTTGTTCCCAACCTTGAGGGAAATCTCTTGTATATCTTCATATCAACTTCTGTGAAGATAGTTCATAATCTGATTGATTACCCAAGCGTCCCTTGACCCTTGAAGGGAGGGAAATCATGAAGCCCTATATCTAATTTTCCTTTTTTTTTTTTTTTTTGGTAATGTTATATAAAATATAGAATATTAGAATATTATGTGTTCAGAAAAGCCAGATTTGCCTTTGGTAGAAATATCTTCAAGTGCTTTAGAATTTCAGTGATTAGAGAGAAATATCTGTAAGAGTTTTCACTTTGCCAATATTTTGACACTCTTTGGTTTCCTTATATCTACTGAACAGCTTTTTCTCAAAGGCTTGCCCCTTAGATCATTTCTCTATCTTCTCAGAATAAACTGATCCTAAGTAATTTTCACCAACGTCTCTTGCCTTTTTTTTTTTTTTTCAAGTAGTTTCCCATTTACATTTATAACACTTTGTATTGGAGAGTTTCCATATAGAAATAGAAATAGTTACCATATAGCCAACAGGTCTTTGGAAATAATTCCTTACTACTCTTCATTTCCATTCTTTATAGCTCCTCCAAAGAGCATTTCTTACTGTCACTCACTCTCTCTTTCCCCCATTTATTTAATATATTTGTGGAGTGGTTACTATATTTCCACCACCATGAGGATTTGTCTAAAAACAGTATAACAAAGACCCTGCTTTTGGATTTCTTAGTGTAAGAGGAGGCAGACACTAGGTAAAATACAAATAAATACATGCAATAATTTCACAGTGATAAGAGCTATATAGAAAATAAAACAATAAAGAACAGTAGAAAACTGCCAGCATCCTGGATGTTTGAGAATGCTGCCTTGAAGATAACTCGGCCAGTTGTATCTTTCTGATGACCTCTGCAAATGTACTAGCATGTTAGCCAACAGTACACTGTGCCCTTATTCTTAAATAATCATAATTCCTTAAATAGCAGTATATAACTTTGAAACTTCAAACTCGAGCTGAATCTATGTTTGTTTACCAATTGCTAAGAACTATTTCAGATTTTTAAATAGATATAAAATTCATACAAACCTAGAAATACAGGTAAATATCTCAATCATTACGAAAACAAACATATATCAGGAAAAAAAAAAGTATAACAATTTTGACCTTGAGTTGGTACATACTAGTTTTAAATTTGAACAAATTTCCTTAATTCTTAAAGCCTTAAATTCCTCACTGATAAATTAGAACAATCTTCAGTGTGTCATAGATTTAAAGTGAGGATAAAGTGTATATCTAACCTAAAACACATAACTTAGTATCTAGCATATAACAGGAAAAATATGAGTTATCTCTTATCTTTATACATTATTATACTACATTGGTCTAGAAAAAAGTTTAAAGCAAATATTTATTTGAGGTAATAGTAACAGCTAGATTTTCTGACACAGTCCAAGATTTATAAATTTTATTCCGTTTTTAAACTCTCAAGCCTGGTTTAGTTTTCCTTGTTGTTTGTTGTTGTTGTTGTTGTTTGTTTGAAAAATAAAATAAATCAGAGATACTTCAAATACATTGTGCTCTGTATATTGATAATTAAGCCTTGCTTTTCCTGCTTTTTTGGCTGGCAGTACCATCTTCTGTACAGATGATTTAGAGGCCAGATGCACAGCAATTTGAGATGTAGATATCCCCTACTGTGAAGCAATTATTTCCCTAGAGGCTTTTATCCTGCTTGGTTATAATTTTATTATAAAGCAAACAAACTTTTTACTGTGAAATATAAATCAACCTGTAGCAACAGAATCATTAAGTATGCAAATTTACATAACCATATTGATAGACATGTTGTAACAGTCTGCATCATAATATTAATGGCAACAAATAAAGTCTAGGATTTTCTCCATCCACATTTATTATTAATGGGGGTTTCTTTGCCAATCCCCATTCTACGTTTTTATTACACAAAATACAAAAAAAAAAAAAATCCTCAGAAAAAATTTTTAAGACATAAATCTAGATAACTCAATTAAAATATTAAAAATGCTTAATAAGGAGTCTTGGAACTTAACATGCTAAAAAACCAAAAAGACCTATGTTGAGTTTCAGGTAAAGAAGAATTTGGTATTAAAAGGAGAAGATGAGTTTGAGGTAAAAATAAGTTGATGTTTTGGCAACATGACATCTATTCACATCCTGTCCCTGAAAATAGAAACATGAGCTAAGAAGATTTTAACTTTCTGCCTAACGTTGCCTAAAAACAAAGAAAATGTATGAAATTTTATAGCATCTTCAAATATATTATTGACTTAATAATTGGTTAAACAAACTATTACATATTTTAAATGAAAAGAAGTCTGAATTTTCCTTTAACTTTTGAATAACCAAACAAGTGAAGAAAAAAATGCAATGAAATTTGGATTTTAAAAAGCCCATAATTGTAAAATATCAAGTCAAATGGAAGGTGGAAGAGGGCTTTCAAATCGTGAGACTGGATTATGCAGAAATTTATTTTTTAACACAACATATAATTGCTTTTATTTTCTGCTTCTTATGAGAGCTTCAACAACTCTTGGTGAAAGAAGGTTTTCTTATGAAAAAGAAAAAAAATGAGTGAAATGAGTAAAAAGAAAAAGAAAATGAGTGAAATGAGTAAAAAAATTATGAAGAAAATATGTCTAATCTCTTTTATTTGTCAGCTCATACAATGTTTCCCGCTGATCGAGCTGACTGTTATGAATGGCTAATGAGAAGAAAATGAGGATTAAAGTGCAAGAAAAATTTTTTTTAAAGGTTTCTCTGCTTTTCATTAGACTGTACCATGAGAGTATAAAAATAAAGGAGAAATGAGACTTAACATCTTTTCGCCTTCTAATGGCTTGAGTACTTCAAAAAGAAATAACACAGGTCTGGTATGTAAAAAGCTTAAAAATTGCCATGCTATCCTAAAAACAAGTAAAAGCTGTACAAACTGAAAAATCAACTCTTGTTAGATTTGTAAGAAATTTGGGTCAGAGGGCAAACTGCTGCCTCGCCAAAATGGAGACACAGACAGGCAAATACAGAGAATCACAATTTAGTGAAGAAGAAACCCATGAACTAAAACCTCCATGAGAACCAGTGTTGGGGTAGGGAAAACCGAACTGTAGTTGACTGATGAATTGCTGGAGACTCGTGGACTACTTGGAGAGTTAGAAGCTTCAAAGGGACCCAGTCATTGCGGAGACCACATACTTTTGTAAGTTTCACTTCCTGTAGTCTACAAGGTTTTTATGGTGACTATCAGATGAAAATCCCCCTGTGCTTCTTGCAGTCACAAGGTCTGTGTGATGGAGAATCAAATATTTAGTGTTCAATAGATCAGAGTTTGGAATAAGAAAAGGTTTATTTATCGAAACGACACTGTAAGGAGAAGATGGGAATTTCTAGATTTCTCAAATCTATTTTAAGAAAGTACAGAGTTCAACCATCTTTTATCACAAGGGGAGAAAGGGAGGGAGAGAAAGAGGCAAGGTCCAGGAAAGAGCGCAAAATCTCCAGATTTCACTGTTTGAGTCAGACCCGGTCCTGTCAACTTTTGGTAAATAGTCATTGACTTAGGTTACAAGACGGAACTCCTCCAGTCAATTAACATATCTATAGAAGTGCAGGCTGGAATTAATATAGACTGGAAGAAAGAAACATTTCACCCTATTACACTCCCAGCATGGGGAGGGGAAAAGAAATAATTTTGAAATATTCCAGAACATTCTATTTTTCTTCACAAGATCTGCCCTTAAGGGAAACTATTTAACAAGAGTCTAACTGGCTGGTATTTTATTAGAGTCTTACTGACCTGGGAAAATTGAAATACCCAACCCCAGCCAGCTCTAGCCACCCTGTCTCACCTAAGATGGGAGGGGAAAAATGGGGATGAGAAGCGCATGTGAAGTTCACAGTCTAGAGACACAGGCTTATTAAAAGACTGAGACCTAATCATAGGACTATAGAATGCCACCTGCCTACACACATATATTATTATCACATTACTAAAGTGAATGCCTTAACAGGAAAGCACACCAAACTCTCAGTCAATGCAGAGGAGACAAGCTTCATGTCTTTTATTAACATTAAACCATAAAGTCTTTTGAAAAAAATTTAAAATAAAATATTTTATACTATTTCTTATTAGAGGTATACATCCAAAATCATTATCTGGATTGTAACTGACAAAGTAACAATATAATAATATTCATTTATATAATACAGAAAATTTTGCAAAAGTTTATAAAGTTGTTAGAATCAAGCACATTATACAGATAACGGGGTTCAGGACACACTACCACAAAATATTTCACCTTGGCATATTGAATTTAACTTGAAATAGGAGTTTGAGAAAACAGCAGAAGCAGGAAAGTCACTCGGACCTCCTTTCTACCTCACCCTTCTTCCCTGAAACAAGTCATAAAACCCTCAGGTGAGAGGTGCCTTTTGTACACCCAGAGGAAAGGAGCATCCTTATATCTGAAGACAAAGGGACACTGAGAAAGGTCCTAACAAACAGGCCTTGCCAAGTTCCCCCTTGAACCTACTTCATACTCCTTTACACATCATGTTTTTACTCTTCATCAAATGTAGCATAAACATACATCTAATCGTTTATTTGGGTCTTGATGATTTCCTTAAGAAATCTCCTGTATCATGCAAAACTTATATTAGAAAAATTCATAAGCTTTCCTCTGTTAATTTGTCCTTATCAGTTAAATTTTTATACCCAGACAGAGATTTTAAAGGGGGTCAAGGAAAAACCTTTCCTCTCTTACACATGGAAGAGACATATATTATGAAGAAGAAGAGAATAGGAGCCTAAAAAGAATTCAAAATTAACCAAATGGTGTTGAAAGTAATTATAAATTTAATTATGTTAATAAATTATGACTGCACCCTATAAATATACATCTTAAGATGTTTAATTATCTGATAAATTGTAATAGATACTCTGCATCAATAATCAAGTTAATAATCTACAATTTTTAAATTCTCTAAATATGCATGTACAGGATACACTATAATAGCTCCAAGATGTTTTGGTCTATTGGATCATTGACCTGAAATTTACAAAGTTGTTAAATATGTATTTACATGATAGGCTGGAAAAGCTTTTGCACCAAGTCAATGATCTGTTTCTTCAAAATGCTTAAGAGCATATTCACATGAAAGATCATGTTTGTTTCTCCTTTTTTTAAAACAGCTCTTGATATGTATTTCCTTTAGAGCAGAAAGATTATATCCTATTTTGTCAGTAATACGCGAAACAAAGATTGGCACAATAAGTTTTAATGAGCCCAGTGGAGATATTATCATACTAGTAGGATAATATTTTCATGTGAAAATAAACACGAATGCATATTCATGTTATTTGACAAACCATAAAACTCCTTTTCAGGTTCATCATTTTTGTCCCAGAGTGTATTTCATTATAGCATACTTCTGTTTCATCCACATATTAAACATACCAAGCTAATCAATATTCATAAAACTGCTTAAATATTTATATACATCCCTATTTATATCCATGTAATTATGTCTTCCTTAGAAATCTTTTGGGGACATTATTTGTATATTTATCTCCTATTTAATTATGACATATTACAAATTATTTTTTGGCTATCACCTGTGTTATTTTTTTGCCATACCTCATCTTCCTATACTAAATGCTAAGTAATTTTTTGCTATACAGTATTTCATTATCTTAAAATACTTTTGATAAACTAATTATTAACTGACTGCAGCATTTTGTCCCCATAATATCAATTTAATTTTCTCACATTGAATTATTCAAAATGCCTATTTGACACTTAAAATTTAGTAATTACCATATCTAATACATTTTTATATTTTTAAAATAAAATATGTAGAACTACTTAACATTTTGTTGCAGGAACGGATAGTTGTGCAAAAGTAAATTATACTCATTTTACTTTTATTTTTAAATGAGAATATTAAATTAGTTAGACTAGATAGAAGACCTGAACTTTTCCTAACTTCAGTTGAAACTTTGATGACTTCATTTCTGGTACATACTAAAATGCTTTAGAAAAGAATAAAAGGTAGAAATATTACACAACACAATGTATTTTATTGATTTTTCTTGTTTCAGTCACAGTTCACCAGTCTTTTTGTTCGTTTGTTTGCTTTTAACATTTGTTGAAGATTTTTGAAATAGATATTAGCGATTCTCTATAGTTTTATTAATTGAATCCAAGATGAGACATGAAATAAAGAGAAATGAGGCAAAATAAAAGTTTCTTAAAATATTTTATTAAAAATTTTTGTGTTTGAATACTTATGTAATAGTTCTACTGTACATGTAAGAGTTTTTTTTTTAGTTTAGACTATTTCACATTAAAATTGTGTTCTTACTCAATACCAGCTAATGGAATTATTTTTCACATTCAAACATTTAACGCAGAAAATAATTCAGGTCATTTGAAGATATGTAGGTTTTTTTTTTTTTTCTTGGTTATAGCAGTTTAAAATCTTTCATAATTAGGAAGACTTAAGAATCAAATGCATAAGCCAGTTTTTAATAGCACTTTAAAAATAAAAATGATTTTTGGAATATATAAATAAGTTTAATCAGGCCTCTGAATTTCTAAAGGCAGAACTGCTGATCTTTTGAACTCTCCTATGATAAACATCTTGAAGAAGGTCAAAATTTGCCACATAATTATTTAGCAGTATTCCAGTACATGCATTTTGGAAAAGTGTAATATTGACTTTTATTTCTCCTCCTCTGGCTGGTAATAGAACTTGTAACATTTGAAAAATGTGTTATGTCTCTGTCAGTCAAGACTTTCTTGTCTCCCATTTTATTTAAACTCTATTAAGAAAAGTAAATATGGCCTTTCTGTTTCCAGTTGCAAAATATTTCCACTGGGTATCACAGTTATGCAGTTTCCTTTTCCATTCTTACTTAATAGTACCATTTCTATTTTTGTTTTTCTTCCTGTTCTAGTAGTTATGCTAGGAAACCAGTAATAGACTGTGGTGTCATTGAAATTATAATGTTAAAAATTAAAATTGTATTTCCATCAATTTTTTTCTACTAAATATTAAGGACGGTGAATTCATTCTATCCTCAGATCTGCCCAGTGTCAGTGGCTGGTCTCCCATACATAAGCAGTTCACAAAGCCCTGCATGGATTCAGCATAAAAGTAGACTGTTACCTCAAGCTAGAAAAGGATTTTTTAAAAGTACTTTGCTATCTGCTGATAAAGGAATTCTAAGACTTTAAATCTTGCATTATTTATGTACTACACAGCCCATGAAGAAAATGATCTGCCATAGTATTAAGGATGAGATAATAAATTCTTTAGCTTTAAGGTAACAAAATAAAAAGGCAGTGACCTTTAGCTAATAATCTCTTGCAAGAAAGGTCAATAACTGCCAGGGAAAAAAAAGAATGGTAAGTTTTAAGTCTATTACTGAATAAAAAAATCTAACTTTGAAAAGGTTTGTTTTATTTTGTCAAATAGAAAATGGGTCTGAAATTATAGCATTCATAAAGTATTTAGTGGTGCATATTTTAGTGATCAAATATAAGAATTAAGATAGTAAACCAGGATATCGAATATTGAGAAATAATTAGAAGTAATAAAAAGTTAAATAATAAGATACAAAGGAAATAACCTTAAATATCATATTAAATGATCTGGTTTTTCAGAAAAGAAAAAAATGCTCAGAACTGACCAAGATTAGGTAATAATTCAGGACTTAGGAACCAATATTAAGAAGTAAATATACTTATGTTAGATTTCTTCCACATCAGTAGAAATTTTTTTAAAAACTTGGCGTAAATACCATAACAACTATGAGCCAAATTGTTTTTATTTTAAACATTTAAAGCACTTTGAAATTTTGATGGTTTAAAAGAATATGTTCTTAATTAAAGAAATACTAAACAAAAACACTTCAATGTAGTAATTTGAATGGTAAGCCATACCACATGAGCTCTTATGTGACCTTAAAAGAAGATACAGACTTAACCATCAGTGGCCATACGAGTAAAAGATATTTTTTTCTAGAAGAAGAATCAATGTTTTTAGTCAGTTTCGTACATCCTACTTTGTATTTCACATTAAGGTCATGTCCATTCACAATCAAGCCATTTGTTTTAGCTTGCAATTTCAGTCAAAATGACACAGTTTGCTGGTGATAAACAAACAAGGAATATATTTAGTTTCTTTCGTATTTAAGCTTTATTTAAAAGCCTTACTTAAACGCTGCCTGCACATTATTATAGGTATTATATATACATAAGTTATAAGGTAACCCACAAATTGTTATACAGTATATATTATACATATTATATCATGCATGTAATATATTATACATGTAAGTTATAAAGTAATCTCACAAATTAAACACATTAGCAACAGCAACATTTACAATAACATAATATACAAACACTTGAAAACAATAGAGAAAAAATATTACCAAGCATCCAAAATAAGTTTTTGAAGATAGATAAACAATAAATTCAACACAGACTGTCATGATAATTGCCACAGAAAGAAAATACTTTGGGTTAATATATTTCTCATTGTTTGGTGCAGGAAAACATTAAGTGTCTGTTCAGGAATTGAATACAGGTGGGAACTCACTGAATGAGTCCAAATTTTAGAATTATTGAGGAACACAATATATGATATTAACAAGATTTTGAAATCATAGAAATGTCTTCAAAATAGTGAGTTGCATGTCTCTTTAAAACTCTGCCCCACAGCATATTGGAGTCCTTACAAGCTGTTAGCATTGACATAGGTATCAGTGTTTAAAGAAAAACACAAAGAAATCACAGTAAATTGAGTGACTACTGAATTTATTTTCCAGGTGTGAAACCACATGCCAGTGAAGAAGTTCACTAAGCAATTATCTGAGAAAAAAATATCAAGGTTTTTTACTTGACAGAAGAAATGTGTTGCGTTTTGCTAGGTTATGCTAGGTGTATCTTGTGCCTTGGATCAGGCAAAATGAACATACAAGCTCACTCATCTTAATTAGAACAAGTAGTATAAAGTTTTCCAGTAGGATAGGTAAGACTCTCCTAGTCGAACTACTCAAAGTACTTTCTGCTATTGCTTAGAACCAACATTCAATTTTGATGTCTCCTAAGTTGCTGTAAATGGAAGTTCTTTCACACCAAAAGAGCTAAATAACAGGTCTCCAAAAACTGGAGTAGCCTGAAAGCAGAGTCAGAAACTAGCCAAGACTGAACCAAGTTATCAGTCTGAGGAAAGACAAATAAGTGAACTTGAGTTTGGAGGGCAGTCCAATATCAGAGCAAAAAAAGTAGAGAGAAAGCGAGAAGAAACAGAAATGTGGCATTGCTCTTCCTGAGGACGTTATCTGGGCAGGATTCTACTTACTGCAGTGTAGCCTGTCTGCACAGATATATCTCCATTGACCGAAAAGTCCTTTTTATTGATTCTTGATGAATTCTTAGAACACAAACATTTGATTTGAAATCAGTTAAAAACAATTCTAAAAAGTGCTGAAATATATGACATATATATATATATATATATACACACACACACTTTTTTCTTTCACTTTTCTCATCCTTAGGTTTTATAAGAAGTCTTCAAAAGATATTTACTCACTTAAATGAAATGTCTTTGTTTCATCTGGTATCCCTTTTAAAATATGAAATGTCATAGAGTCTAATTTGATTTTCAGCGGGACAGTCTATTGAGAATTAACCTGTTAAATACAATGTTTGTTAATAAAATCTCATGTAGAGTATAATCTATTTTTGGATTCTCTTTTCTACAATTTTCTAGCCTTTTGTCAATAATGCTTTGCTTTGATTACTGTGACTTTAAAATATGATCTGATATTTAGTAAGACATATAACTTACCCTCATTGTTCTTTACCTACTCTATTTTCCTAGGTAAAATTTATAGTATTTTATTAAATTCAAAATTGTGAAAAAAATGTTAGTCTTCTAATTGAAATTATGTTAAATTTATATATTAACTTTGGGGAAATTGGCATTTTTGTTGTATATAACTATCACCCAAGAAAATGATTGATTTCCATATTTAAATATTATTTTGTATTCATCAATTAGATATTGGTGGTTTTATTTTTATAGATCATAGTTTGCTCCTTTAATTTTCAATTATAGTTGACATGCAATATTATTTTGTTAGTTTCAAGTGTACGACATAATGGTTAGACAATTATATCATTTTTGAAGTGACCCCCCAATTAATTTACTATCCACCTGATGTTATACATAGTTACACTATTATTGACTATATTCCTTATGCTGCACTTTACATCCCCTTAACTATTTAGTAAGTGCCAATTTATACTTCTTAATCCCTTTATTTTTTTCACTAATTCCCCCAACCCTCTTCTGTCTGGCAATTATCAGTTTATTCTCTGTATCTGAGTTCGTTTTTGTTTTATTTGTTCATTTATTTCATCCTTTAGATTCTACGTATAGGTGAGTTTATATGGTATTTGTCTTTCTCTATTTGACTTTTTTTCATTTAGCATAATATCTTCCAGGTTTATCTTTGTTGCTGTAAATGATGAGATTTCATTCTTTTTTATTAATATTCCATTGTGTGTGTGTATATATATATATATATATATATATATATATATATATATATATATACACTACCTCTTCTTATCCAATGATGGACACTTATGTTGCTTTCATATCTTGGCTATTGTAAATAACACTGCAATAAACACAGAGGTGCATATATCTTTTAGAATTAGTGTTTTCAATTTCTTCAGATAAATACCCAGAAGTGGAATTGCTGGGACATAAAGTAGTTCTTTTATTTTTTTAAGGAACTGCCATACTGTTTTTCATAGTAGCTGCACCAATTTACAATCCCACCAACAGTGTACAAGGATTCCCTTTTCACATTCTCACCAACACTTATTTGCTGATCTATTGATGATAGCCATCCCATTAAGTGTGAGGTGATATCTCATTGTGGTTTTAATCTCCATTTTTCTGACGATTGAAAGATTCCTTGAACATCTTTTCATATGTCTATTGGCCATCTATATGTTCTCTTCAGAGAAATGTCTACTCAGGTTCTTTTCCCTTTTTTTAATTGAATTGTTTTGCATTTTAATATATTACTAATTATTATTTTATTTGTTTTTTGATTAAAATATTTTTTAAATTTTATTCCCCAGAGATTGGAATGAAATATAAAAAATTAATATGAATTATAAATTAATACACGTTGTAATATTATCTTATTATTTTTATATTAAATGTTTGAGGTGTTTCTATTTGTAAAAATTATACTTAAAATTTACACTTCTATATATATGTGTGTGTGATATAATTTGTTGATATTAACTCTTTTCCAGCTTCATAAAATCAATTAGATTTTCATCTTTCCTATTGTTAAATATAGCTTAATAAGTTTTCAAAGGTCTACAAATACATTATTTATGAAATAGAATGCAGTTGTGAAACTGTCAGTTACCCATGCCTATTTTAAGTAAGGCTGATCTTTAATCATCTTCCCATTCTTTAAGTTCTTTTCAAGTTTTTTTACATCTTTTGAGGTTGATTTTAGTGATTCAAATTTAGCTAGAAAAACGTTCATTATCTCTAGGCTTTCAAATTTGTATCTAAAGAGTTAAGCACAGTATTTCCGCTATGGTTTAGATTGTATCTTCCTTTGTCATGTCTAATCTTCGTTGTTTCTATTCCCTTTGTTTTTCCTTGGAATCATGAGGGATTTATTCATTTTCTTTATCTTTTCAAGAAAAATAAATTGTATTCACCCAAATGTTGAATAGTTTGTTCTTTCCTGCTTTATTAATTTCAGGTATATGCTCATTAAATTTTCTTCCTTTTCTTTTTAGTTTATTTAAGCAAATTTTTAAGTGGAATAATTCTTTTATTTTTAGTTATACTACTTACTAATAAAAGTACTTACATGATACATTTTTCTATAAGCAAATATTTTGCTGTGACTCAAAAGTATGGCATGAGATATGTAATTTTTATTAATTTTGGAAAGATTATAATCCTTTAAATTTCTATTTTGATCAAAATGATATTTAATAAAATGCTGGCTAATTTCCAATGATTCAAAAATTATATTTAATTTTATTTGACTATAACCAGAAAATATAGCCTATAAATTGGTCATTTTTTTACTTGATAAAGATGTATTTTTTCAATAAATACATGATTGACTTTTACTTTGTCAGATTTTCATTGAAGTATATAGTATACATATATAAAAGTGCACAAATGATTGACATATAGCACAAGGAATTGGCACAAAATGAGCACAGGTTTTAAATACATTACCAGCAATTCAAAAATCTCCTTTGTGACACTGCAAATCTTTACTCTAAATACCAAAGGGAACTATTAACTTGAACTCTGTGTCATAATTTAGTTTTGCCTTATTTGACCTTTATATAAAATGGAAGATAGAATGTCTTTCTTAATGAACTTTCCTCAATGTTATACTTGTAAGGTTAATCCACACTGTTTTATGTTATTATGATTTGTTTATCATCAATATTAAAATATAAATGATTTTATAGTCTGAATGTATCACATTATCCATTCTAATGTAGATGAACATTGCCTTGTTTCCAGTTTAGAATGATTACCAAAAAAATGGTCTTTCTAAACAATCTTATACATAGTTTTGAGGTATGTATTCATTTATCCTTTTGGATGAACACTTAAGAGTGACTTTCTTGGTGACAAATGTACAATTATAGTTGAATACCTCAAGTAGCTTTACAAAATAGTTATTTCCCATGAACAATGTATAGGAGTTCTTTTCTATATCCTCACCTATGCTTAGTACTGTCAGTCTTAATTTTAGCCATTCTAGTGGTAAGTAATAGTATGAAAATTTGAATTTGATTTCCATTTTTCTGATTATCAGTGAGGTTGAAAACTGTTTCGTATGTTTATTAATCATGTGGATATTCTTAGTGTAAAAGACATATTCAAGTTTCTTGCCTTCTTTTGCTGAATTGCCAGTCTTTCCTCACTGATGTGTAGCAGTTTGTTATATATCCCTGGCAGAAACTTTGTTATATACATATGCCACAAATAGAGTCTCCTATTTCCTGACTTGTTTCTTAATTCTCACCTCTTCAATAATTTTTTAATTAAATGTTTTTTTTTTAATTTTGAGATAATTGTACAGTCACATAAATTTAGAAGAAATAATCAAGACATCCTATATACCTTGTACTGTTCCCCCCGTAGTAACATCTTATAAACTAGAGAATAATAACACAACTAGGATATTATTATTGATGTAGTCAAGATACAGAAAATTTCCACCACCACAAGGTTGTCCTTATATAGCCACACCCACTTTCCTCCTCCCTTAGCCCCCTTCTTAACTACTGACAACCAGTAATCTTTTTTCTATTTCCATAATTGTGTCATTTTAAAAATATATAAATGGGATCATATAGTATGTAACCTTTTGACTTTAGCTTTTTCATATAGTTTAATTCTCTGGATATTTATTTAGGTTGTTTTGTGTATCAAAAAAAATTTTTTTAATTGTTAGTAGCATTCCATGGTATGGTAGTGTCATAGTTTTTTGGTTTGTTTGTTTCGTTTTAACCATTTACCTATTGAAAGACATCTGCATTGTTTCCAATTTGGGGGCTATTAAAAATAAAGATACTATAAATATCTCTGAGCAGGTTATGTTTGTTTTTTGGGGACATAAGAATTCATTTCTTTCAGATAGATATCCAGAAGTGAATTTACTAGATTATACGTAGTTATATGTTTCAGTTTTTAAAGAAACTGCTAAATGGTTTTCCAGAGTGTCTATGCCATTTTACATTTTCACAAGTATGTATAAGCGATATACTTTATCTCCATTCTTGCTAGCATTGTATGTTTTGTCAATATTTTTTATTTCAGTCTTTCTGATAGGTGTATAGTGATATATAATTGCGGTTTTATTTTTCATTTTCCTAATGGCTAATGATGTTAATCATATTTTAATGTGTTTATTTCTACTTTGTATACTACTTTTGCTGAAATATTTCTTTATGTCTTTTGTTCATTTTATGTGGATTTTTATTTTTTACTATTGAGTTTTGAGAGTTTATTACATATTTGAAGTACTAGTCTGAGTCAGGTATGTAATTTGCCATTCTTTTCTCCCATTCCAAGCTGATCTATTCTTCCTATTAATAAGGTATTTTACAGAGCAAAATTTTCCAATTTTGATAAGGTACATTTTATCAATATTCCTATTTATGGGTCATGCTTTTTGTACTAAGTCCAAGAACTCTTTGCTTAGTCCTAAATCTCAAAGATATTTCTCCTTTCTTCTTCTAAAAAGTTTTCAGTTTTGTGTTATATATTTATGTCTAAGGCCCATTTGTGTAAAGTGTGAAAATGAAGTTGAGGGTGATTTTTTCTTCTTATAGATGTCCAATTGCTTCAGTATCACTCATCGAAAAGATGATCTTCCCTCAGTTGAATTGTTTTTGTAACTTCGTCAAATGTCAATTGAGCATATATTCATGTGGATCTGTTTTTGGGTTTGCTATTTTGTTCTTTTGATCTATGTATCTATTCTACCAATACCACAGAGTCAAGGTGTCAGCAAGGCTATCTTCTAGAGGTCCAGAGGAGAATCTGTCTCTTGCCTTTTTGAGATTCTGGTGTCTGCTAGCATTCTTTGGCTTATGGATGCATTACTTCAATGTTTGCCTTCATTGTCACATTTTTCTTTTCTCTACTTCTGTCACCAAAATTCTCTATGCCTCCCTCTTATGGAGACACTTGTGCTTACATTTAGTGACCATTTGAATAATCCAGGAGAATCTCCCCATCTCAATATCATTAACTTAATCACAAGTGTGAAGTCCCACTCACCATATATGGTAACATTCACAGTTTCAAGGAATTAGGATCTGGCTATCTTTGGGAGCCATTATTTAGTCTACTATATGCAGTATGATTTGCATATCATATCATTAACTAATTATGAATGTAAGATTCAATTATTTTTGGTAAATATGCAGAGTTGTGCAACCACAAGCACAGTCAACTTAGAACATTTCCTTTACCTTCCCAAAAAACGATGCCAATTTGCAGTTACTCTTTGGTAAATTTTCAAAATGGTGCACCATAAAATGGAGTATTATAAAGCTGTAAAAAGATGAAGAGTATGCCTACAAACTGATATAAAGTGATTTCAGATATATATTGTGAAACAAAAGCAAACTGTCACGGGAAAAAAGTGCAAATGTATGCCTATTGTACAACATTCTTCTTGTAAGAAAAAATATATAAAAAATTATTTATACATCACTTATTTGTGCAAAAGAAATACACAAAAGATAAATGAGAAACTAATGACATTGATTATCTGATGATCTAGGTGTGGTTAGGTTGGAAAGAATGGGCAAATGAGACTATGGTAAAGGTATGAAGGTAGGAGTAACACTTCTCTCAATATTCCTTTTGGGAACACCCTGACTTTTAGAACTATGAATATTTCACTTAACAAAAAATTAAATAAACAATTTAAATGAAGCAGGATGTCGTGCGAACCTAAAATAGAGTACAGACAGTAATATATAAGTTTAATTGTATTACAAATGAATAACAAAATAAAATAGGTGGAAATAAAAGAACTAACCTAACTTTGTAAAACATTTAAGCTATATACTGTTTGGCTAAATATAAGGAAATTTTACACTAATACTGTGCTCTAGTTTATATTTTTTTCCCATAGAGAAATGGATTAATAATTCAGAAACTACGAGTATAATAGGATTAAGTAAATAAATAAGTAAATAGATTTTGGACAACGAGAAGTTTCTCACTGTGGGGGGGGGGGGGCGGGGAACAACAGTAATATATACTGAAAAGGAGAAGGCTAGAATAAACCCCGCAGAATTAAATCAAAATCAGAGGTACAATATGAGCTTATAAGAGTACATACACACACAAACATACAAATAAAAATGAATATGAAGGTGTATTTATGCATAAAAATATTTCCTAGTTCTCTCCACTGAGAGGACCTATAAGCAATAAGCATCACTAATATACAGATTTTGGTTTCCAAAACTATTTACTAATAAAAGAAATCAGGGATCCTTGGAGAAATGGCTGACTCTGAGGCTGAAGCAGGGAAAAATACAAAATGATCCTGGAATATCCTGTGGTTCCAGAAAGTAAGGAAGTATTCAGAAAATAAAACAATTTAATCAGCAATACAGATATAGTATTGAATTGTATTCTATATATTTATTATATATATATGTTTGTTATATATTCTACATATTACATTCTGATATAAATAATTAATCGATTAAATAAATGTAAGAGAAGGGGCAACTCTTCCTTCTAGAAGTAGTCCAATTAATAACTATGGAAAGAATGATGGACATAGAAAATCACCATTATGCCAATAGTACAGTAACAATTAATTGCAAGCAAGAAATCATTAAAAGATAATCTTAAAGTTAGTGGGCAAAATTATGATGACAAATAGGATCTTTGAGTAGTTTCAAAATATTTTCATACATGCTATTTATTAATTGCAAAGATGGAACTAGCAACTCTATAGTGGAGAAACCTGGCAGACACTACCTGAAACATGAAATGAAAATCAGCATCTCATGTTATAAGTCATGTTTTTTCATATACCCTTCACGTGATGACCTGAGCAGGGCAAAATATCACTTCTGTGGCATTTTCAGCAAAAATGCACAGCCTCAATCTAACCTCGAAAAAATATCAGACTCAAATTGAGAGCCTCTACAAAACAATTGTCAAGTAGTGTCAAGGTTGTGCAAGACAAACAAAAAATGCTGAGGAACTGAAACAGACTGTTAGAGACAAATGAGACTTGACAACTAAATGCACAAGGTGGGATCCTTCACTGAGGCCTCTTCACTTACTTGATATCTGCTTCCATAGAGCTGAATATGGCTGAAGAAACACTCTGGTCTCATTTTAAATTCAAGCTCAGGAACCCTAAATGCACTTCTAATGCTGCAAAATAATCATGTCATGTTTCTTTCTTTATTTACTCCTTCATACCCCTTGATACATATTTCACCTCTCCTCCTCTTCTAAAACCCCCTGCCCCATCTTTACTCTCAACCCATGATCTTGCTTTCTATTTCACTAGGAAAATCAAAGCAACTGGAAAGAAACTCCCAACATTGTACCTTGGTACATACTATCTTCTGGTCCCACGTAGTTGTTTCCCTTTTATCACTAGAGTTGAACTGATCATGGTCCTATTTAATGCCAAACATTCAACTTACACTCTAAATTTATTCTGTCTCACCTATTCTAGTATATCATTGTAGTAGTTCCCCCGCTTACCCATGGGAGATATGTTTCAAGACACTCAGTGGATGCCTGAAATTGCAGATAGCATCGAACCCTATATATGCTATTTTTTTCTAAACAGACATACCTATGATAAAAAATGTAATTTATAAATAGGCAATATCATGGGTAGAAAGTTTGTTTTTGCTGTAGATCATTACTACCTCAGTATATGATTTATTTTCTTTCCTTATTAAGTCTAGACTATTCATCTTGTCACTTAAAGGAAGCACTTTACAGTTACTCTTTGGCATATCTGAATTGCCAGTATCAGTACTCCTGCTCTTTGGACCTATTATTAAGTAAAATAAGGGTTACTTGAGCACAAATACTGAGATGTAACAGTTGATCTGATAACCAAGATGGCTACTAATTGACTAACAGGTGGGTAACGTATACAGCATGGACAAAGGAATAATTCATGTCCTGGGCAGACCCAGATGGCTCAATATTTTATTATGTTACTAAGAATGGCATGCAATTTAAAAATTACTGTTTATTTCTGGTATTTTCCACTTAATATTTTCAGACATGAGTCGATCACAAGTAACTGAAACCACATATAAGGGGATTTCAAATGCTGTACAATCTTCTCATTCTATTTCCATATTGTCAAAATTTTCCTCTCAGCTGCATTATTTCTATGACAAATTATCCTGCTGATTTGCCTATCTTAAAAACATTGTTTTGACACAACGACCTCCATTTCTCTGTTCCCCTTTACAACTAATCCTCAAACGAGTTGTTAGTATTTTTCTTTCCAGTTGTTCTCTGCCCATTGTCCATTGAATCTGTTCTAATATTGATTTTTCTCCTATCACTCCAACAAACTTGTTCTTGTCAAGTCAGCAATGACCCCTACATTGCTAAATTCGATATTCAATTAGTAGCTATCATAATACTTGACCTGTTAGTAGTCAAGTTGATCTGCCTCCTCCTTAAAAACCTTTTTTCTTTTCCCTTCAATGGTTTCCTGGAATCAAACATTTGTTGTTTTGTACCAATGTCACTGAGCCGAACTTTGCAGTGTCTCATTCTGTCTTTGGTCCCCTTATATTCTGTGTTTTCTTCACTTTATTGGTAGTCTCATTTCATTGGTAGTTTCATTCAGTTGCATGCCTTTAAATATCACCTATATGCTAGTGACTCTTAAATATATATCACTGGCTTGGATCTCTCCTTTGAATTTCTGTCCAGTATATTTCTGACTGCCTACTCAACATTTTTCATATAAAATAAATATCTAAAAGCTACCACTCTTTTTACTCTAGCCCTGCATATCTACTTTTTCTGTTATTTTTCTGATTCCGGTTAATGACAGCTTCATCCCTCAAGTTAGATAGGTCAAAAAACTTAATATCATCTTTGAATTCTCTCTTTTTTCACACCCAAAATCTAATCCAGCAGCAAATTATGTTTAGTTTAATGATTGTTTTATCTTGTTACGAATAACCTGTTTATGCCAAGAATCTTCTAATTTTTCTGATTTAATATGTACTATTTCTACACAGCGTAGAGAATATTCCTTTCAAATAATAAGTTAGGTCATGTCACTTTTACCTGAACCTTCCAATATTTTTGCATTTTATTCAGAAAAAAAGCTAAAATTCTTGAATAGCATAAAGGCTCTATGTATCCTGACTTTATTATCTCTTTGTCTCATTTACTACTAGCTTCCACTTTGTTCTTACTGTTTGATAGTGTTAAAACACACTTTTTAATATTGATAGTAATTGCTTTCTTAAGTGCACCAGAAACAGATCTTAGGACTGACAACTCACTATATTTAGAAAGAATTTCTTCCTTGTATCTTTATGACTCATTTCCTCACCTTCTTTGAGTATTTATCAGAGATCTGACCATCCTATGTAAATTTGCAACCATTCTAACAGAACACTTTTTGCTTCTTAACTAATATATATACTCTAACATAATATATAATTTATTATTTATTATGTTTACTGAATGTCCTTCCTCTACCTGCAATAGAATATATGATTCATGAGGGCAGAGATGTTTGTTTATGTAGTCCCTGTTGTTTATCTATCACATGGAATGATAATAAATATTATTTGATCACTAAGTAAATGAAAAAGTCTCAGCTGCGTCATCAATGATTAGAAACAATTTATGTCTCACCTTTCTTTCCAGATAAAATAAATTCTCTTTTGTAGATACAGTGTTGTACAAATAGAGTTATAGTAGTATATTCCTTGATAGATATTAATATAATCCTCTAAAGGTATTGTTTCTTCATTAAACAAAATATATCATGGATGTGAATGATAAAGTGCAAAAGGCTAAAATGCAAGAGACTAAAGTGCAAAAGACTAAAGACTTATTGTTCAAAAATTTTTTCAAACACTCTTTATATTCAAATGTTGAATATTATACTTAAATGAGCATACATGGAATAAAAAAGTTATCCCCCAAGAGAGAAACATGGCTAATATGAATGCCATTCCAAACAAAGTTATATTCATAGGTTCCATGGAGTAGAAAATGGACATCTCCTTTTGGGAGCCACAATTCAACTCAACCAGTAAAAATAAAATTACAAATTTTTTTCTCAAAATTATTTTATTGATTTCCAATATATCCTTTTCAATTTTTCTCTCTCTCCCTCTTCTTCTTTCTCTCTTTCCGTATGTATATATATCAAGATATGTCAAGACCAAACAAATCTTCTCACTATGATATTTCTTATTTCCAAAATTACTTTAGGATAGGTGAATATTCTAAGCCATGTAGTTTTCTTGTTAGAAAAAAGAGAAAGCTTTTAAATCTTGAAGTAAAGATTCACATTTTTTTGATGTGTTAAAATGTATTTTAGTATCGCTAGTAATAGCTTCAATTATTTCTTAAAGTCTAAAGATTTCTCAAAACACAGCAAATTCACTTCGGCTAAGACATATCTAAATTTAAAAGCCAGTTGAAAACTACAGGTAAGCTTCATTTTAGTATATGAAGCTCAACATTTGGCAAAAAAAGAAAAAAAGAGAGCAATGACAATGGATGTACTAAAGAATATAAAAAAGTAGTCACAAGTAGCACAGTTTTAATGAACTAACCGGAATATAAAATGATAATTACAGTCATAATTAGTGAACAGTAATTTATACCTGAAATTATAAGTGAATACTCCACAGTAAAATGCTGGAGTTATTGGTTGAATCAATGCAATACTTTAAATGTAATTTAATGTTCAGTGTTTTTGTGAGCAAGACAAGAACTAAAACACCTTATCTTCCCTCAAAGGCAGTACTGAGTGTAAAATGCCTTGTATAAGTGTACATTTTTAAAACTAAGAGTTTTAGCTTCCACATATCCGCAATTGGCCTATTCCTTCCACCCTCCAAATACAATGCTTTCTATTGTAGAATATTAAGTACCCAATGAGACAGCTTTAAAATTAGGCACAGTTTAAATATATCCATTTTCATAAGGCAAACTCATTTAGCAGATATCATAAATAGTATCATGAAATATAGAAATCATGGTCATTTCCACTGAAATCCCTTAAGCCTAAAATAAAGTTCACTCTGACACCAAATAATTCCTTGGAACTCAGAGAAGGATCCCTAAGAACATATGGGTTGTGTGGGGCAGCAAAATCTATTCCCAGCCTTTAGTGGATAGACCCTATCTCATTCCCATACTTGAAATAAAAATATTAAAGAAATAGATTTTGTTTGTAATTTGTCTTTCACTCCCAGTGATTTTTGGTGTCTTCTGTCCTGCTTCTACTCTCCAATCCATTCTGCTAAACACATGATTCCTTCATCAAGTTAATATTTACTGAATGCCTACTACATGTCAGGCACACATAAATAAACTACAACACATCTGATCTCACAGGGGTTCTTCATTAATCCATACAGCTACTGCTTATTGATCACTTCACAGTGTATTCATTATTTTATGAAAATTAACTCATTTAATGCTCTTAACAACCTATGGATATGAACATTAGTATTATCCTAATTTTATCAATAAAAAAAACCAAGGCTTATGGAAGTTGAATAACATTACCAAGGTCAAAGTTAGAAAGTGCAGAGCTGGCCTTGAGCCCAGGCTGCCTGACTCCAAAGGAAAGCCTTTCATTCACTGTGCTACAACACTCTTTCAACACAATGCTCACGTTGGCTCTTTTACACTTTCCCCACCTTTATATCTACTCTGTATTGTTTAGCTTCTCTACGGAACATTGCCTTTTTATTCTCGATAGTAAGTTGATGGTGATCATACAACAGTGAGCTTGCTGCCTCTCTACTATATGTATTATTTGTTCCAGTTATCCAGTTCTCTTTATACTGCTTGGGAAAATCTTCGATCTCAGCAAATGCCATAATTACTAACAGGGCAGCTGGTTAAAATTTGCTAAGGGAAGCACAATGAGGAAAGGAGAAAAGAATAGTATTTCAGTCAGAAGTGAATAAGCTGATAAGGGAAGGGTTGAGAAATATTGGGGTGGGATCTCAAAAGATAAGTATTTTTGGATTTTAATATTCATGACAGTTTGGGCATATTTCATTGGGCAGATTTACCTTATAAGGTGAAAGTGATGAAGTGGCTTTCATTTCTTTAAAACAGTTACTTCGTTCTGTTTGCACTAGTCTTCAGAGCCACCTTAGAGGGGAGGCAGAATAATAGAAACTAGATGTAAAATTTCCTACTTCAGGTATTGCACACGTAGAGTCAAATTTCCCAAAGCAGTGTACGTGATAGGACTCTGACAGTCTTTGAAAGCAATAACAAATTATGTGTGCCTGATGATTTTAGGTCTTCTCTGAACAACTCTATGTAAGACAGTGACCATGTTGATTGCTTAGGTTGTGCAGATATGTCCTCCAGAAAATGAGAATCAGAAAGAGGAAAGATTCTCTTCTTTATGTCTTAATAAAACATATTTGGGCATACAATGAGAATAACAGAACAGTATGCTTTAGGTGTTAGAGTTTAAGGACCATGCACTTCTTGAGCAGACCTAGCTGCTCCGGATTTAGATTTTCATAATAATAAGGTGAAAAGTTAGTTAAGGATACAAATTTTAGAGTTGGAAACCTGGGTTCAAATTTAGTCTCCACTGCTTACTAGTTGAGTGATCTCACAGGCTCTGCTTGACCTCCAAAAGGCTCTTCTTAGATTATTCATAAAATGAACACAACGATATTTTCCTCCTCTCGAAATAAATGAAATAATGTATCTAAAATATCAAAAAGAGTCCCTAAATCACAGCAATAAATAGCAGCTATTATTATTATTATTATTATTATTATTATTTACTATATTGACAGGTCCTAATATAATCTTTTTTTTTAAGTTCTAAATAAAAGAAAGATAACATAAAAATAAAAGATCTCAATTTAGAGTTCCAAAGCTTCTCAGATTTTTTCCCCCTAAATACTGGGTTTACTTTCTCAAGAGTCTTAACCATGTAAGACCAGCAGTAGACTAGACACTAGACACACCATGTCAGGGTTCAACACATATCAGGTCAGTGCGGCTCTTGCAGGCAGGCACTCATCTGAGGGATATTCAGGAGGCCTCGGGAATTTTTGATGTCGTCAAACTAAGCTAGACACACGCAAACACAGCACTCGATGGGGAAAAAAAAAAAGGTAAAACTTTGTGTTTTGATATGAAAAGAGGAATAGTGTTAAATTGTTTGCTAGTTCCACCTAAATTAAGACATAGCCCTCCTAGTTTCGAGTTCTGTAAGCTATAAAACATTTTACCCTCTGCCTGCAATGCTTATAAATCGTGACTCATCTTGCAGCACCCATTAGCAATCTTGAGGGCTAAATTGGTATTTTCAACAGAAGTACCTTTCAAGCCTATGAAAGAGCACCCTGTTCTCTTCCACTTAGAAGTGAGCTGGAGGAATTTTTTGTTGTTGTTGAATTTTGCTATTTTACCTGAGTTACTGGAGAATCCCCAGCAAAAACTCTACCAATAACTATTGCTTAGCAGTGTATGATAAAATGAAGTGTTAACACTTTAATCTTTATCCCTGGAAACAATTCAAATAATAATTATTTCAATTCATATTTCAATTTTATCAAAAGAATGTAAAAGTTGACAGGCTTCAACTTATTACACATATTGCATCTGGTAAATGATTATCTTCAAACTGAGAAATGCAGCTATTGGGAATTGAAAATTTCTTGATGCTGACTCACACAATAGAGTTGCTTCTTTGATAAGCATAGAAACTTTCTGTCAGTACTTGCAGTTTAATATCAGAACTCTTCCATAAATAAAATTACAGAGTGTTTTCTGTCATTTTTGAAATGGCCCTATACTATTATTGAGCATGCTTTTAATGATAATCTCCTCCAAAATTTTATAAGTAAAAATGAAATATAGTATAAGTGCAATGACAGCTAAGTTTTAAGGGATGCTCTTTAAATCATCAATATTGAAATTGGAGAGAAGGAAAATGATGAGCAAGAGGTTTAGTAAAAATAGATTCATCTGAAAGTTTATACTTTCAAGAATGCGACCAAGAGTCAGAAAATCATTTGTCTACCTAAGAGTGTCATTAAACCTGCGGAGGAAAGAATATACAGTTTATGAAAATAAAAATAAAAAAGTAATTTGTGAGAGAAAGTGTGAATAGATAGAAGATATACTTTCTAACCAAAATTGGCAAAGAGAGATGACAGTCTGGCATCTGTACAGTCATAGGTAAATAAATGAAAAATAAGAATCACAGTAAAAATTAGATATTAAAAATGAGATAAAGGAAATTAATGACAAAAATGCATCAATGAGAAATAAAATTGCCATTGAAGGTGAAAAAAGTCATAAATAAATGTACTGGTATTATTTTTAGAACATTTTTATTTGTAATCTCAGGCATCAAATGTATTTGAAGAAATAGTAATGTAAGAGATTTAAGAATTGTTCTAGATACAAAATTAAATTCTATTCTTTTGAAACAGGGGGATGGAGGGAAAGGCAGCTGAAAATCTCTAATGAGAAAGCAATTCGTTGTTACTTGTTTAATATACTAGCAGAATTAGGTACTGTAGAACATTTTCAATAATATTCTCCCTACTCAGTGATACGTTTTTTTTTTAACACCCAAGATTTAAGCTGAACAAACATAAATAAACTTTCTCTTTCTGGGATTATTGTATAAACATTGGTGGTTGTTTATTGAGCACACATTACTTTAGCACCTTCACCAATTTAGTTCATTCTCTAAAACAATCACACATTTATCTTTATCTATAAACAGGATAGACTAAAACAGAAAGATTAAGAAACTTTCTAAAAACACACAGCCTCCAAGGGTTGAAAATCAAATCTGTATCAGTGTAACTTCAGATCACTCAGTCCTTAAACATGTCTGGCTAGAGGAAGTTTGTATGTGTAATTAGGAGAGTTATTAACATGATAGATGCCACATTATTACTTCCAAATCTTTCTTTTACCTACGTAACTCATTTTTAATCACCTTAGTTCAAATTTGTAGGAAAAGTGAAAAAAATGTTCAAAGTAGATAATAGCAAGATAACTAAAAAACACATTAAAAAATAAAACTTTTCCAGATAAGCTTTAAGTTTTTTAAAAACATTTTCTACTCCTTTGTGTATTCTTTTTCTATAATAGATTAAGTAATTATAAAATGTGGAAGACATCTTCCATAAGCACTCATTGAATAAATCATTTTGGTCATTCTTGTTATATTTTCAAAGGCTGCTATATGCAAAACTAATAAATCCATCTTCAGACATTACAAAAATAAGTAATAAGGCTCAGAGAGAGACAAAAAGATTGGAGAATAGTGAAAAACTGGTAAAATAAACATGCATGTTACATTAATAATAATAGGTAGCGTTTATCGATATTTACTTTGTCCCAGGTATTGTTCTAAGAATTTTATAGATTAATCTCCTTTAATCTGCATGACAATACTGTGAAAAATTAGGCCAATCATTATTAAATTACCAATATTTGAACTTAACAAAAAGTTTATTTTAAAATAGTCTTAGACTTACAGAAACATAATAAAAATAGAACAAAGTTCTCATATATCTCATACCAAGTTTGTTTTATTATTTACATCTTAGTTAGAGTTCTTCAGAGCAACAGACCAATAAAGGTTGGAGATAGAAATATATATAAAGAGACTTATAAAGAATAGGTTCACTATGATTACTGAAGCTGAAAAGCCCCATGATCTGCCATCTACAAGCTGGAGACCCAGGAGAGCTGGTGATGTAAATTTCAGAGTGCAAGAGAAGAACCAGGTTCCATATCAAAAACAGACAGATACAGCAAATTTACTCTTTTTCTGCCTTTTGTTTCCTGCAGACGTCCAGTGGATTGGATGGGGCCTACTGGCACTGGGAAGTGCCTTTTGTTTCACATTCACTCATCACTCACTCACTGACTCACCCAGAGCAAATTCCAGTCCAGCAAGCTCTATTCATGGTAAGTGCCCCCTACAGGTGTACCGTATGTTATCTTTTATATTACATTTTTACTGTACACAAATACTTATTATTGTGTTAAAGTTATCTTCCGGATTTAGAACGGTAACATGCTAAGCAGTTTTGTAACCTAGAAGCAATGTGCTATACCACAGAGCCTAGGCATGTAGTAGGCTATACTAAGTTTGTGTAAGTGCATTCCATGATGTTTCTACAATGACAAAATCACCTAATGATGTTTCTCAGAATGTAGTACTCCTGACATTAAGTAACACATGGCCATATTTTTAAATATTAGGTTTCCTGTTAAAGGGTGGAAGAAAAAAGTTACAAGACCCCAGAGACGGCAAATAACTTTCACTGTCTTCTCTTTGAGTTTTAATTTTTATTTGAGGCCAGCATAGATATGTAGATAAATTCTATAATGCTAACAGTAATGAGTATAAAAATCATGGAGAAAAATGAGTGTCAATATATTGGCTGATAAAGAATTGAACACAAAATTTCATTTGCCATAAATTGTGCATAGAAATGTAGTCTGGAAGAACATTGCTGAGGTGTGCACAAACAATACCAAAACTTATAGAATTTAGAGAAGATGATAAGAATATATTTCACCTACATATATCACAATGATTATTCTAAGTCACATTCAAAACAAGGGTGCTTGGGTAAAATAAATTAAATTATAAGTGCATTGCTTATCATTAGTATAAATTGATTTTCCTATAATTATAACTATGTTCAATAATTTTCTATATGAATAGTTTAAGGATATGGTACTTGTTATCTTTTAATTACAAGTATAGTTTTAGTAACAGGATTTGTGTTTATATAAATAATAATGATGATGATTGTGTAGTTGTTAAACAGTAGCCTTACTGTGAATTTGACTCTGTAATATCAGTAGTCAAAACATAGAGAAAACTTTTCATGAAGGCCATCTACTGTACTGTATGTGGATGAAACCCTTAAGTAACACAAGAAAGAGCTTGGAGAGATTTAAATCAGCCTCTTGAGAGACTATGCTTTGCTTTTTTCATTTTGTCCACAGGGAATCAAACATTACATAAAAATTCTCATGGAAGTAAACACATATCTCTCATATTTTATTCTTAAATAAGTTTTTGCTGCCAATTTCTTACCTGTTGTCCTTCTAATGCAAACTTCCTCACTTTAAAAGACTCTATTTATTCCCTTTCGATTATAAATTCCATGCACAGTCCTTAGTACAGCACTTCACAAGCCATAGGGTCCGCATTCATATTTATCAGTGTCCTGAACATATGTTCTACTTCAACAACTGAATCTGAACAGATGACATTCTTTTTAATATCTCTATATCTTTACACTTGTTTCTTTGCCCAGAAGTCCCCACCCTCCTTTGTCTGGCAAATTCTTCATTCTTCATACCAGTTCACTTGACACCCATTTCATGAGGATTTTCCTTAATACATCGAAGGTGGTTGACTATTACCTGTTTCAGCTTTGACATGTAATGAGCTCAGAAGCCATACACCTGTCCTCACAAGAAGTTAAACAAACTGAAAATGAATTACTTTTCTTGGACTTATGAAAGAACTGAAGTCGCAGGACAAATCATCATCTTTAAATCTGGAGAGACAGGCTTATCCAGAGTCAGAGACTGCAGCTGCTTACTTGGGCCAGAAGCCACTGAAGCCATAAACTGTTGGCAGCACTTAAACTATACTTCAGATAAATTGTAAGAGGCTGAGTGTAAGAATGAGAAATCCTAAGGTCAGCAGTCATAGGAGGAACCCATCCTTTTATAAACTTTACCTCCAGATAAAGAGCAAACCCCCAGAGCTGGAACAATTTGAGCAACAAAATAAAGTAGTATTGGATTATAACCTGAAGTATAAAATATATGCCCCAAGTCCAAAATGATATAAATAATTTATTAATAAATGCTGAAGAATAGATAAATCTCCCACATAAAAAATTCTAAATATTTTACATACCTTGAGGAGGTAGGCTATAACTACCCACTAAATAAATGTTGACCATGCATACCAACTTTCTTCAAAAAAAACCCTGAGAAATACTATCTCAGCTAGTTGGTCAAAGTTAATGTCAACAGTGATAAGTCATTTTCATATTATATACCTTTGATATTATGTAACGAAAATGGCCTTTTCCTTGGTGAACTTCCTTTTAACAACCCATAATTCTAGTCTAATCTTGAAAAAAATATTATATAAATTTTAATAGTAGGACATAAAATACCTGACCAGTGTACTCAAAGCTGTCGAGTTCATCAAAAACAAGGTAAGTCTTGAGAAAGTGTCAAAGCCATGAGGAACCTAAATAGATATGATAACTAAATATAATGAGGTATCCTGGATAGGATTTGGAATTGAATAAGAACATTAGGTAAAAACTAAAAAAAAAAAATCAAAATATGGACTTTAGTTAACAATTATATGTCAATATCAGTTCACTAATTGTGACAAATGTATCATTATGTGATGGTTAATTTATATGTTAACTTGACTAGGACACTGGATGCCTAGATATATGTTTAAACTTTATTCTAGGTGTGTTTCTGACAGGCCTACTGCTGTCCACTACTGTAGACTTTGTAAACTCTGTCCCATAAGCCCTCCCCAACTTTCTTCTCACAGGGTCAAAAATAAGATATTGAAGCAGTTAATGCTGCTCTGTGAACAGGGGTGCAAGCTGGATCTTTTGAAAAAAATGAGCAGAAATGGGCTGGGTAGGGTGTATATCACTATAATAATGACTGTCAGGAGTGAGTGAAAGGTGACCTGAGGATCAGTAGGAATAAGAAATCAAAATGGAGAAAGAAAGGAACACAAGGGGTTGTCATGGCAACGTAGTTTGGTTATTGCATGGGGAACGATAATCAGATTAAGGAGCTTTGTTGCATTCATAAAAAAAAAATAGAGGATGTTTAACATGGAAAGGTATAGATCCGAAGTCACAGTATTTTGACTTTGGAAATTCGTTTTTTGATTCATCGACCATGTCTGGCACAAAGGGCCATCTCTGGATTTGAATCGATGGAAGAAATAAAACTTAACTATGCTTTACATCATTACAACCTAAAAATATTTCCAAAGTATGGGGACAGACTGGGTCCACACTACCACAGAGAGCTTTTTACTAAAGTAGCAGTTGCATTTAATACTTGTTAAGGCAGCTCCTGTGGCTCTGTGTCCTTGTACAGGATCTTAGGTCTTCAACAAAGAATTTGCAGCAATGTATTCTGAAGACCATCAAGCGAGACCTGGGAGTCAGGGCTGTAGCACCCTCTGATATGTAGCACCAGGGAGACAGCCTTCTCTGTACTGAAACAGGTCAGTAGCGGACTGACTGCGATATAATCTGTGCATTCAAATTTGAGGTGCTGTAAATGAAAAGGAATTTATTATCAAGTCCCACAGATATTGCTCCTATCAGAGAAAAAAATTTTTTTTTATGAACCACATATTCTCCCATTTCTTACAGAAAATTCAGCTCCGTTATAATCTTATGGTTTTACTGTCATATATGCAGTCTGTCATTGATTGAAATATTGTTATGTAGCACATGACTATACTGAAAGGAAACTAATACCTAAATAATTAAATAGGAAAGAATTATCCTGAGCTGGAAGTAGACTGCCTGCTCATTTTTCTATAGGATGACAACTGAGTGAAGGATTCTGACCCTAAGTTTTCAGAGACAATGAAACTAAGGAAAGGTGAAAACTAAAATTAGTTAAGAAGAGGAAGAAAAAAAACAAGCTGAAGTGGATAACCAAACCGAAATAGGGTAAAGGTGGTGAAAAGAAGTTGATGTAAAAAACAGGGGCACAGGAATGATAAGGTTGGGAGGTAAAACAACAAAAAAAGTTATCTATTAAATGACTACCTTTTAAAAACTAAACATTAGATTTAAAATATGAAAAGTTAAGAAAAATTGCCCTATTCTCTGTGTCTCCGTCTTTGTTACCATGCTACTATATGAGGGAAAATGCTAACTTGCAGGGGAAAAAAGCCATAATGACCCACCCAAAGCTTATAAGAAAGTAAAATTTCAGGCTCTATGAGACTAGCAAGACTAGGTGCACAATCGTCATTAAACAAACAATAATAATGACAGTTTTACTAGCAATGCAAAATTTAATTAGTTTCTTTTATGTAAATAAGTTAATTTTAATAAAACAATAACCAAAAAAAATCATGAAGCAGAAAAAATTTTCTGATGACCATGGGCAATGTTACTGATGTATAAATTGTTTTAAACAAGGGAAAACTATGGCTGTGTTATTATAACATCCACTTTAAAATAAGTTTACTTGAACATTAAATGGTAAAGTTTTCTCAATGCCTATGACATAAAATCTACAATTTAATACAATATGTTCATGCATAAGTAGATATTTAGCATGTCAAATATTAAATAAGATTACTAAGGTGGACTATGGGCAATTCAATGATTCAAGGAAAGCATTTAAATTAAGGAAGAAAATGAAGAACAGTTATAAAAAATTTAAAGTGATGTGAACTTAAAGGGTCAAGTAGCCTTTATATGCTCAGAGAATTTTCCAAGAATAAACCTATTAAAAGACTAAATTTACTGTAAATCTTGCCCAATAGTTTCTCTACTTATAATGAAACTCATTTAAATGAATATTTGATAAATGCATAAATGAATAAAAATGAAATGAATAAATGAATGGAAAGGGAACATAAATACTAAATGGTGAAAAATAAATAAATAATTCTTTTGAAATTAGCTTCACTCAAACTTGCTAGCATTCTGTGTAGAGTATTACCATCTAAAAGGGTAATTTTGAAAGGATTGTGGTAACACATTTATCTACACAAGAAGTATATAAATTTATGGTTGTAATCAATATACTCTAAATATACTTTGTAAAATACTTTATCCTTTAAGTGTCTTACCACATTATATTTAAGTGATATTTTTATTTCACTGTTTTAGATTATTCCACATTTCTTTTAGTAATTCTTTAACACTGAGGCTACTTATGTCCCTGGGAATAGAAGAAATCCTTCTCCATGTATTTTTTCCTCAGAACATTAAACATACTAGCCTAATTACTCTCTTCTTACTATCATTCTTACTCTTCTGGAACATTTCCAATGTCCTTTCTCTGGCTATTTTTGGATTAGGTCAATACAAACCTTATGGAATCACAGTCAGGCTAGATTGTACAACTTAAGGGAATGTGTCGTGTTTGTCTTCTGAATAGCCAAGATTTTTTTTTTTTTAATTCCTAAACTAATCTTTTAAAAAGGGAATGGCACATAAAGAGCACCCATTTTACAACGATGAAGAAAGGCAACTAGAATTATTTTTTAAAAAATAAGGCTTATGATTGTTTTATAAATAATTGGGGTTTCATATGTTTAAATTTCTGGAGAAAAGCATCTCTTAAAGAACAAAGTTCTCAGTTCCAAATCAAATGAACAGATGTAACTGGCATGTGATTAGAAGAGTTATTATTTAGAATTAAGTCACTATTTTTCACATCCATGAAAAGTTTGAACAATTAAACAGATATTTCTCTCTTTTTTTAAGACTTTCAATCTTAACACAATTAATTTGCTTAAAGGACCTATTCGTTTTAAATAGTGCAGAGGTAAACATTAACCTAATTCATTCTAAATTTTTGCCAAGTCCAAATTAGTGGGCTCAAAACTCTTAAAGTTCTTAATTCTAGTTTAAAAAATAATTAATCTTAAAAAGTTATAATTAGTAAGGTATGTACTTATAATTAAGAAGGTATGTACTTTATGAAAATATACCAAATTAGCTAGTGGGAACCTTTGTCACGGTGCCAGATCTACAACTGGCTCGCTGAACAATTTCGAACACATTTTACATGCTTTGTCTAAATGTTGCAAGTGCAGAATTATCTATATATTTTTAAAGTGTTTTCTTTATTTTCCTTTTAAAATTGTATTAATAATTTTTTTATAATCAAAACATACAGAGGAATATATAAATGTTATAAGTTAAAGTGAATAATAATAATAATTTGAACACTCCCAACTTAATAACTAGATCATTTCCAGAGCTTGTGCATTTGCATATGTGTCTCTCTGCATCTCTTTGCCCTGATTCCTCCATGTTTATCACTCCGCTGAGATTTTAAAATTAATTTTATCATATATACTCATATATATTTCTTCTTGGTTTTTTGTTCCATGAAAGTAACATAATAGTTGTAATTTTCTCAAACCTATTTTGAGAAATTATTTTGTGAACACAATATTATTTAGCTAGAGTTCATTAATTTTTACTTTGATATTTATTCCATTTTTTTGAACACACAAAACTTTATTCTTTTGAAAAGATATGATTTGGTGGTCTTCCTCAGTTTTTCATGTAGCAAATGTTTATTATTTTATATTATGTATATAATTATATAATTTAATATTATAATATTAAACACCTACTTGCTACTAAACACTGTTTCAATGGATAAAAAATCCTCACACACAAAACGTCTCAATCTTCATGCAATTCACATTCTGGTGGAATATGGAATCATTTCTTGTACTGTATCCAAGTATTCTAATTTATATGATAATATAATATGTTATTATTCTATTAATATTAAATATCTTTTACATATTGTTAAAATAATTTTTACTCTATTGAGTATTACATAAGAGTTGATTAGCATCCTTGTACACGTTGGTACTGGCAGACTAGAAGCATCTGTCAAACTAGTGGGTGAAAAATAATATCTCACTTTAATTTTCATTTTGTGATAATAGTCGCCTATTATCACATCCTTTTGACGCTTACGTGCTATTTATGTTTTCTTTTTCACAAAAAAAGTGTGTTTTTATGTCTCATTCCTCTTTTCCTATTGATTATCTTCATGTTAATTTGAGAGAATCTTTTACGTATTCTGAGTATTAATTCTTTAGTGAAAACATATTCTTATTTTCTTTATGGAGTCTTTTAGTAGTTTAGAAGTAGTTTCTAGTTTAGAAAATAGAAGTTTCTAATTTTCAGGCCCCACAAAAACAAACAAACAAATGACAACAACAGCAAAAACCACTGAGACTAAGCGTAAAATTTTGCCTCTCCTATAATAGTGGGTGATATTAGTGGAAATGAAGGTGGCTGCACTGAAAAACAGATTTTTCAATGTCAATTAAACAGCTTTATATTGGAAGATGCCATTGGGGACTCTCATAGCTAGAAAGTAAAAGTCAATGCCTGACTTCAAAGTTTCAAAAGACCTGCTAACTCTCTTGTGAGGGGTTAATGCAGCTGGTAACTTTAAGGTGAAGCCAATGCTCATTTACCATTTCGAAAATTTCAGGGCCTTTAAGCATTGTGCTCAACCTACTCACCATACCCTCTATAAATGAAACAATGAAACATGGATGACAGCACATTTATAACATAATTTATTAAATTCTTTAAAAGTCTACATATCTTACCCCAATTCAGAAAGACTAATAATTACTAACCCCCTTTTTCTTTATAGGAAAGTAGTTTTTAGAAATAAATATACTATAACTTTTTAGTTTTTAGTAAGTGCAAAAACCTTAGCATCTTTGATAAAAAGAGAAAAAAAGAGAGAGACATTTCCGGGGAACAGTCCCTAAGAGCGGGTGACTGCTTTGCTATGAATCAACTTGAAACAGGAGAGTTAGCTGTGTTTGAAATATATTAAGGGCTCTCCACATGGAGTATGTTAATTGAGTTGGAGTCGCACCTCACATAACTTAATTGGAGGATGAAAAAGGTCATTAAATTTCAGGACAGCTATATGAATAACCGAATGATAGAAAGACAGTGCAACAAGAAAATATGAAATAGTGATTTGCCTGGGACAAGGAAAGCAAAAGAAATCCTGTTTGGTAGTTTTTCCAGTAACTGTATAAGTAATCATGGAGAGCCCAGGGCGAGTATTTCCCCTTCCCACTCTTGAAGGCTCCTCTGCATTTTTTTGTGTCTTGATAAGAATCAATCATCCCCTCTTTCTGCAGAGAACAAACAAATCATTTTTTTTCATGAATAAAGTAAATCTTCTTAAATAGTATAAACACCAAACATCTGGATTAAATTTAAATTTTTTTAATGGGTAGTTTTAAAAAAGGCATATATATAGTTCAAAATAGAACAACTTTGAATTATTGAAATTTAATCAGCTTAAATTTAGTTTGTCTATGTTTCTCCATTGTTTGGAATAATGTGAATAGAAACATATCTATAAGCAGTAAAGCACATGATTGACATCTTTTGTAAGCGCTAAAGACTTTCAGAGCTCTTATTCTTGGTTATAAGAACTTGGCATTTATATGTGCATTTCATAAATATCAATAAGTCTAAAAGATTCTGGACTAAACTCAAATACAGCCTCTTCTAAACATGTCTGTCTCTCTAGGCACCTTTGTGATCAGGTATTTTACATAAAAAGAAACTAGAGTAAAAGATTAAAAACAATAATTTTCTGATACAAAAAAGAAAAAAAAAGGACTAAATAAGTACAAGGAAATAAAAAGTCCTAATCATAATTCTCTATTAAACCTTTGAAAGTGTAGAATGAGAACCTGGTGAATGTTGATGTCTCAGTTTGATATTTATGAAAACTAATTCAGCAAAAATATGAACACTGTTAGTTTTGGCATCACCAATATGTTGTTGTTTTAATTTAACAGAGGTTTGCTGATATATAATAAGCTCTTCTTTGAAAGTATGATTAAGTACTCTGGTTTATATTTATAAAATAAAGAAAGACTTTCAATATACCAATATAACCAAAATTAGTTTTTAAATGACTATAGTTTTTAATCCAGTTACCAAACACCTATTACACTTTTTTATTAAGTAGACTTATTTTTCGAGAAAACTTGTACACAAGATATAATTTTCAAATTATTAATGTGACTTATAAAGGACATAAAGAAATATAAACCTTTTTTAGTTCAGTATATTTCTTATATGGAATGTTAGTAGAATTGTTACAGCTAACCTGTCATTTGGTCAGTTTTTTAAAGAACGATGTTGATGTTTAAACACCTTATGAGTGCCAAGAATCACTCTTTAAATATTCAGCTATAAAACTATTTTCAAAAAATGATACGGTTGCTATTTCTCTTCTCTTGAGAGTGTGTTTGATTTATAAAATTAACTTGAGTTAAGTAACACATCTTTTTTTGGTGGGGGCGGGGCAAGATTTCATTATACAAGCAGATAATTCAAATCACACTTGAACAAGATTTTTTGTGCTCATCAAGTCTTCAAATAGATTTCTTGCATTTTTTAGTTTATGCTATTCATGTAGAAAACTTCTTTTAAAATGGGCTGAAAAGAGGGAAACATTTTAATGTCATTTCTATTAAAGTGTAGAAAACTTGCTTATCAGTTTTCTGACCTAATTTTTTACACATTCAGAAAGTCTCAGAACTCTAAGGAGAGTACGGCATTTTCCTTAATATCAAGTCTGCAAAAGATTAGGCTTAAATTAATATGATCGCTTAAACTAAAAACCTGCAGTGATTAATGATTACAATATAATGTCAAGACTTCTGTAAAAATCATGTTTCTTTATATTAAAATACCTCTTTTCTGTTTGTAAATTTACAAGATTTAATAAATGAATACCTGTAATCATTTCAGCTGTTAATCTGTTTGCTCTCTACTTCAGACATGAAGTCATACTCCAACTCTTCCTTCTTGGTTTTCTTTATTTTCTTCCCTACTTGGAACGGCATGACATTTTCACTCATTAATTTATCCTTTCTAAGAACTCAGTGTCACTTTGTGCTGTGGTGATCTGGCACTGGTTTCAGTTCGCCAGTTATACATTTTCCATCAGGTACTACCTGTAACTTAGGGTAAGTTTTTTGGAGTTTTCTATCTCAATTTACTTACCTGTAAAATAGAGATAATAAAAACATGTACTGTTAAGATTATTGTGAGGATTAAGTAGCCAAGTGGCGAAAGCACTTAGAATAATATTCAACACATAGTAAGCCTCAAGGCTTTATTATCCTTAGCATAGGCTTTCGATGTTCACTTTCCCTCATAAAGCCTATACCATTTCACACTGTCCCCTCCTTCTTTAAAATACTTACTAAATTTCTATGAAGTAGCATAAAATCTGTTACTTATTCATGAATTAATTTTCTGTATTTGAGTCTTATTTTATCAAGATCATTACAAACTCCTTGAAAAAAGCCAGCTCGTTTTACTTGGTGTTTGCATTCTATAATGTTTAGGCACAAAATGTACTTGGTAAATCGTGATAATATTTTTATTACTAATAATATTAATTATCATTGCAAAATAGCTAACATTTATTAAGCTCTTACTATTGCCAGGAACTTTAGTGCTGTACATGCATTGTTGGTTTTTATCCTTACAATACTTTCACACCCATTTTACCAATGGGAGAACAGAGATTTGACAGGTGGAATAATTTACTCAAGGTTACATAATTACCAGTAAGTGTCATCATTAGTGTACCTATATGAATTGTTTGGCCCAAAAGCACAAGTCACATCCCTTCTGATCCACTTTTATCTTCCTAACAGTCCCAAAGCTTCTCATTCTTAAATTGTGGCATCAGCTCTTCACTCATTTCTGTACTTCTCTCCAATTAGTTCAGCATAGTACCACATGCTTAATTTCCAATAGCACTAAAGAAAAGGTTGGTGGTTAGCAATAATTTGAAGCCCTCTACAGGTTTGTTTCTGTTCAGTTAAAGGGATGTATGTGGACTAGAGTCTGTCAATAACAGATTAATGTTTATCTATTCTGGCTTTTTAAAATTTGTAATTGCTTCCCATGATGTTTGTATAGCAATTGCATCATTATTATAAATCTCTTCCAGGTTTTATTTTCCAGCTTCTTAACAATTTGCCATATAATAAAATAGTTAATTCTATAGAATATTAGATTTTGATGAGACTGTAGAGACCATCTAGTCTAATATTTTTATTCTCATAAGCCCTAAACCAGGGCTTAAAGAGGCATCTTTCTTATGCACCTTAGGTAGGATGAATAAGCTGCAACAATAAAGATCCAAAAGTACCGGAACTATAAAAATGTTACTTTTCCTCTCTCTTTTCTGTGCTTGCCCTTATGAGAAAGGCCTAGATCATCATCTTTGGTCCACTTTTTCAGAGAGCTAGGCTTCTGTGCTTCATTGCTCCAATCTCTCCTACAGTATTTTCATCTTCTGCATAATAGAGGTTAAGATAGTGCCCCAAATACATCTTCCAACAAGAAAAGGAAAAAGAGTATGTGATAGACGTGTTCTGTGCCTAAAGTTCCTGATCCAAAGGGGCACATGGCACACATTCTATTGGTGATTTCAGTCATACAGTCACATCTAACTTCAAGTGAGAGTGTAAAATGCATTTTAGGTAGAGAGCTATTTTCCTAGAAACAGTCTGAGCATTATGAAAACAGAGGAGCTGGGCTTTGATGAACACCTGTAAGTCCACCCAGGCCACATAGAAAATGGAGGTGCAAGACCTATACTGCCAAAATCATGATTTATATTACTTTATGTTGAATAAATCTCTAACACTATGTTTTACAGTGTGTTGGTAATATTTTCCTACTTGCATTATAAAGGACCGTCATGTTCACGCTATTTGTTTCCTACCAAAGTTTTTGAGAATAAAAACATTGTAACTGAAAAGCTATTTTAAATCTTCAGGAATAGTTTTTTTTTTTTGTAGGGACTCATGTTATGGTTGGTATATTTTTTATATAATAAAGATGCACACACCCAAATAAGGAACATATGCTTAATATATACTTAGAGCTTTTTGGAGATGAGAAAGATATTTAAAAGCATTGAAAGTATTGTATGTGTGTATATATATATATATATATATATATATATATATATATATATATGTCTGTGAGACATCTAACTCTTTGAGTTGTCGACTATAAGAAGAGCCATTCTTATATTTGTGAGTTGCATGAATAATTTAATTGGTAACCATGGCAAGGTAAACTATCCATACTTGGAGTATGACCATTATGAATTAAAATCAGAAGCCTGCCTTGTTTATACCTTTATTCTTTTATAGCAGTGTTTCTTCATAATGTCTTGATTTTATGATAAAGTCTAATCAGAATTAAACTTAAGGAGTTCTAAATCAGATAATTATTTGTATTTAGCTTCTATAACTATAATTAATTGATCTAAAACTGCTAGTAGAACAGCTGTAAACCATTACACCATGGCAGAGGAGATGTGGTTAAATTCATTTGAACCATTCTTTTATTATGTTTTCATTAGTTGGGCAAAAAATTTTTGTACATAACTCAAATGGGAGTCTCTAGAATTTGTCAATAGCTCCACTTTAAACTCTCTTAAATTTACTAATCTAAAATAACTGATTTCATTTGCACAGGGTTCAATATCCATGTGGAATGTAAATAAAATGGGAATATAAATAAAATGTATATCATGATCAGAGAATTACATATAATTCTGGGATTGTACATTACTTGTACAGGAAATGTATCACTGAAAAATAAACCATAGCAATGTACTGTTATAAAAAGATTATATATTACCTACATTGTTCATAAGTTTTATAAATTTGGCGAGCTGGTATGATGAATTCTAATTGAATATCTGTCCAAAGATTGTTTACTCTTAAAGATGAATCTACATATGATTGACTGGTCTACCAATGAATATTCTCTCCAATGCCAGTTCTAGAATCTGAGTGATTTGTATTTTAATTTAAGCTTAGTCAATTACTAGATATGAGAGTTTCTTAGCTCAGTTTCAGAGATTCTCTGCTTCTCAGATTTCTGCTGTAAATAATAGGAAAAATGATACTGAAAGACTTTTAAGAAGTGGTAGAAATTGGTTTAAGAAAATAAAAAGACAGCCAATGCAACTGCAGATGTATAGCATGCGCTCAACATATGGCAGCATCTTTCCTCCTTCCCTGCTCCATATTTTCCTGGGCAAAGCTTGAATCTTATTTGTCTCCACATCTCAAAAATGTTTAGTTAAATGCTGTGTACAATAAACAGCTTTGTGTTGAATCAACCTGAACCTAAAATAGAGGGTGAAAGGCAATACTAGGATAATTCAAGAGAAAACGTTTTCCTTAGTTTATATTATCTGAATATCTCAGGCGAAAGTCTATTTTCTTTTCTTTTCTGTTCCAAAATATCAAGTAATGACCTAAATCCTCCAATTTAGTTTGCGTGCAAAGGCTCAAATCTAAATTTAATATTTATAGTTTTTCTTAGGAACTAAAGGGTTTTGGTAGTTCAATTTACCAGATGTGCTATTAAAACAGCATTAACTGATTCAGCAATTTCATTCAGGTGCAGATTTGCCTCATGCAATAACCTGTAAAAATAAATAGAGAATTCACAGGTTACACCAGTTATTTAGTCATAAGGAATAAGCTCCATAGTGACTTGAAGTGATTTTATTAATTATAATTTCTCCCTTTTTCATTACACTAGAGTGTTAAATTATAACAATCTTTCTTGAGTTCTTCATGACAGGTCTAACACAGACCTTTAAACATAAAGAATAAAAGAGATCTCTTTTAAATCTCTTCTTCACCTAAAATATAAGTAAGTAAATCATACAATTAACACAAGAAATTAAAGTCAGTTGTGTTAACCAAAAACCTGTTTTCCTTACACTTTTTGTAAATTTCTATTTCTACCTTGAAAAACATTTTACTCACCAATACATGTTCACCTTACAGTTTTCATATCACATTCTCTGACAAACTTAAAACTTAAAATACAATAACTATGTATTTCATTAATTTAGATTATAAATATTTCTCATATTTCTAACGCTTAAGAATCCACTCGTACTTGTTGTAGAAGTCCAGGTTCTGTATTCATCACCCTCTCCCACATTATGGTTTAAGAATCTGGGGCTTAAGCAATCCAAAGGCAAAGGCAGAATCCTTCTCCAAAAAGCCAGCCAGAAAGTCGACTACTTAGTTTGTTTCTCATGACCATACGGTAAGACTATAGAAATGTGAAACTATTGGCATTTTCATAATCTGCAATGAAATGTCATCATCTAAATTCAAGGAATGGCTCCTCAAATTTGGGATTATATTCAGAGTTCTCTTAGTTTGTGATCTGCTTTTTACTGTTCCCCAAAGCAGAACACAGTGCTAGATAGGTTGATCATCAAAGAACTAAGCTTCTCTCATTATACTGTTAAAGTAATGCATTAGGCCAAATCACTAGCTTAGACTTCCTTCCCCTCATAACATTATTTTTAAAGGTCCTGGTAAAGCTATGTTAGTTGCCTACGAGGATTTCCTACTCTAAAACTCAAAAATCAGGAATTTAAAAATTTTGGTAAATTGATTCAATCCTCTTTAAATTTGTATTTCAGAGGTTTCATTTAATGCTAGCTTTTTTTTTTTTTTTTTTTTTTTTACACCTACCACACCTGGTTTTCCTAGGTGGTCTGCCATCCAAGTATTAACCAGGCTCAACCCTGCTTAGCTTCCAAGATCAGATGGGATCAAGCATGTTCAGGGTGACATGAGTGATAGCATTTTTGAATCAAAATAAATGTTATACATTTTGTCACATTTTGTATAAATATGATTTAGAAAATATGCAAATAATAAATATTATTAAGTATTTGAAGAGATGAATTTCTCAAATTTTAAACTAATCAAGAATTAGATGATTTCAAAACTGGTATACAATAGTAGCCTACATTTCTGCTATGGAACTATGGTAGTATTATGGGAGCTATAAATAGATACATTGCTATCTTTTATCAATAGTTGTGAGTAATATCTCCAATTCTCCCCTTGAGTATAGATTAGACCTAGTGATTCAATTCTAATAAATCTAATATGGCAGAAATGATAATATGCAACTTCAGTGACTAAATCATAAAAAGTATTTTGAATTTCTCCTTGCTCTCTCTCTTAGCTTGCTCCTTCTGGGAAAATCTGAGTGTCATGTCATAAGGATACTCAATCAGGCTTATGGAGAGAGCCACATAGTAAAGAGTAATGTCTCTTATCATCAGCCAGCATGAAAATGAGACCTCTTACTAACAGCTACACGAGTGGATGGTCCAGTCTCAGTCAAGCCGGCAGATGAATGCAGTCTAAGCTGACACACCATTTTTATTATACATTAGCATACGAAAAGAGCGATGATGGGATAAAAAAAAAAGAAATAATAAATATAAAATAAGTTGACAAGATTCAGTAGTTCAGGAAAGGAATAGGAAAAATATCATATTAGAAGCAATAACAACTTCATGAAAGAATATAAATGATGAAGAAATAAACAATCAGCTAAAAAACCATCTAAATATTAAGGGACAAAAGGTGCAGGTGTAAAAAATGGACAATAAATATGAAATATGATAAGTGAATCTAACACATGCATTATTGTGTTTCTGAAAAAGAAAAATATATAAAATATAGAGTCACAATGTAGAGGAAAATTTTCTTGAAATAAAAACTTGAATTTAAAGGACACAAAAATACACATAGTAATTAAATATATGACAGTAAAATTAAAGTGAACTTTAGAAATAAAAAATCCTATAAGTAATCCAACAAGAAACAAACAAAAAAGCAGGAAACATACAATTATTGGAAAAGTATTTGAAAAGTCTTAAGGCAAAAAAATTAAACCATATAAGTTCCTTTAATTAAAAAGCAATAATCCATATTCTCAGGCATAAGTGGGTTGAGGGGTGGGAAGAATTTGGCTTGCATTGTGGTGGAACCAAGGAAAAGGACCTGTGGTCAAGGCCTCGGTTATATAGGGAATGGAGCAGAGAGGAAAGGTACAGGATGGATAGGGGGAGACTAGAATGGATCTAGTGGTGTTGAATTGAAGTTGAAGATAGAGGTGCCAGTTTTCATTTATTTCATTTTCTGAATTTTCTATGCTAATTTTTATATCCAAAGAATTAATGAAGTGCAACATAGAGATGGTAAAAACGCCCAACTGGAACAATTAAACCATCTCTATGTTGTGCTCCATTAATTCTTTTCCAATATTTACCTTCTGCTTTTCAAAGTATAGTTGATTTTTCCTGACAGACAAGAGATAAGCAAAAAGGGATATGAACAATTCTACTTTTGATTGCCCCCATGTTGTGAGTATAAATTAGTCAAGTAGGAGAGTCTTCATTACTCCTGAAATGGAGTGGCTTCAGGAAATTATACAGATGTAGCAGCAATATCCAATAGCAAAGCTTTCTCAGGTCAAATCCAAACATCAAGGCATCTTTCCCTATCAAATGGATGGAATATAACTTTCTCCTTCTTTTCAAAGTAACAAATCACAAAGCTTTAGACAGAAAGCACAAATGTAGGACCCTTGAGTGCCTCTTTGAGAAAACATGTACACGCTCAATTCTTAGAACTTCCTGGTAGCTTAAAATATAAAGAATAAAACAGGGATATAAAAAACATGAAATATTGTAAATGTTTACATAATATAACCATACATTTCATATAAACAAGACAAAAATACTATGGAATTTTGTTATCTCTTAGATAATTAGAAAGTTTGTATTAAAAGTAAAATTGAATGCCTAAATTTGAGGCCCTGTGAATGTGGAAATTGGGCCAAATGGTCGCTAGTCCTGGAAAGACCTCAGAATACAGAAAACACAGAGATGCAAATCCCTGCAATTAATAAGTTCTCAGAAATTTGCATTATTGGAAAATGCTCACCTTTGTTGAAGTCAATTGATTTTTGGCCAAATAATTAAAGCAAACTTTAAGCAATTAGGTTGTTGAAAGAGGAGAGTGGTTTGCAAATAAAAATAAGAGCCTAGAAATCAGCAGAGCTGATCTGGTGGAACAGAGAAAATACACTTCATGTAGTAGAGAATCAATCAAACCTGAAAGAAGGAGAATCAAAAGAACAGAGACACCGCGTGTTTCAAATAGTTCCTGGTTGAGGTAAAACTGGATGGCAGTATCAGAACTCAAAGAATAATATCAATTACTCATCTTACAGTTTTATGAGAAAGCTATGTAATGTGGGCTCAATCACTTTTTAAAAAATCTACTTTTGTCTTCCCAACCCTCTCCCTGCCCCCAGTTTAAAACTTCTTTCAAACATTGTAGAATATGGGGAAATAGGGACTTGATAGAGACTAGCTCAAGAATCTGATGTTTAGATTACATTTTCTCTGTTGTTGATCAGCCCCAAATAATAAGCCAGCTACTTTCTTATTCATTCATGCGCTAAGCACCTATTTAAAAACTTCTAGGTCCAAGGAATTTGCTAATTAATATAATTGCAGAAATACTGTCCTCAAATGACCCAAATTAGTGTTTTCTGCCCTGGGATAGAAATATGTATTAGATGTAATAAAAGCAGGGAAGAGAGCACATAACTTCAACCGGTGTCATCATAGAAGGCTTCTCTGGGAAGATAATATTCTAAATGAATGTTAAACCAAGAGAAGTGGTAAAGGTGTAGAAAGGAAGGGAACAAAATGTATGAAGACATGGAGGAGTGAGAAAGTGAGACACACTTTGGAAACTGAATATTGTTTGAAAAACTTCACAGTTTGGAATGATCAATACAGGTCAAACCATGGAGGACTTTGAATACTAGCTAAAGATTTTTTTTGCTTCTCGTTTATTAAAGAAATGCTTTAATATGCTTTGGAAGTCTTATTTGTTAGCACGTTTTGCAGGAAAACACAGTGAGAATCCTCATGCACTCAGCCCAGACGAAGCTCATACACAACCTGGCAGAATTCACCAAATCAGTGTGACAAATATTTAGCTTCTATCTACTTCAGTTTTATTCCCAGAGGTAAATAATGAGCTCTTACAGTCAGCTACAGCTCTGGCATCTCTCTCTCTCTGGAGTCCCAGGATCTCCTTGTGACCTCAGAACTCTAAAATCTTCACTGCAATTTTTTTTTTTTCTGACACCAAATCAGCTGATGGGAAATCTAATGCCACTATGGATACTTGTATCTTTGTAGGTGGCCTGTTTGTCTCCACCAGACCTTTTAGAGACTTTTTTTCCCCTTGTTCTGAAATTTTAAAAGGACTTTCCTTTGGTTTGGGTTTATTTCATGCATAGATAATATACTCAGCTCCTAAAAAAGCACGACGTAGATTTTATATGACATAAATTTTGTTGAATAAATGCATAAATGAATCCTGCTTCGAATTCGAGTTCCCATGTAACTTGAATACTAGTCTTTGCACAGCTCTCAGAAATTTTGCTTGTAGTAAACTCTTTGCTTATAGTACTGAGAGCTACAGTGGATTTTCTCTTCCGCTCTGTATGTACATTTGTTTGTCTCTTTCTTCCAGCATCAACTCTTCCTTAAATGGGAAGTCTGACTTGAAGCTCTGCTCCAAGGGGAGGATTTCTTCATTAACTCTAGACTTTATTTTAAGTAAAAGACCAAGCCACCAGGCTGGGCCACACTCCTTGAATGCCACACCAAATACCCATCTCTCCTCAAAATCTTAGAAAATGGTTGCTTTCAGGCTTTTGCTTGAGGCTAAACATAAGCTAACAGTTGAATGAGAACAGAAAACTGTTTCAGAACTTTTTAAAACTGAGCCTTGCTAGACTGGTTTTGATCTGCTCATACTCTTTAACATTCTGAATATAAAAGCAGCCTTGAAATCTTAGCTATTGTACTCATGAAATTTCTGAAAGTCCACCTTCTTGAAGTTTAGAAAAATGCTTGATTTATTGCCTCACTATCTTTCAGGAACAGAGTCAAACAAAAACAGCATTCGATTTTAGTGCAAATGAATAGAAATAATTTCTGCTATCTTCCTCAAGGATAGAGGAAAATTAGTCTCTTTTCTGTCTCTGCATGTACTTGACATTTATTTTATTCATATTTATTCATACATTATATTTTTAAATTTATATTATATTTTTAAATAGCATAGTTCACTTTAAAAAGTTTAACAGAACACCTTCTTACATTAAAAAATTCTCAGTTTAAGTAAATTAGACATATATTCAATAAATTTTTCAAAAAGACCAGTAGATGCATTGAAGAATAAAATATTAGTAATTGGTTCATTTAACAAGCTTTTCTGAAACTCTCATAATTTATTACTATAGTCTGTATTTGAGATTAGTATTACAGATATGAACTAAACTGTAAAGGAATTCTTTAATCATTTTTAGAATTTGTTGACCAGTTTTATATCTGTTGCCAATAATAATAAAACTTCAAATAATATCAGTCTTTCTCTCAAAACATTCTTTCAAGTTCCATTCATTTCTTTTGTCCTTAGATTTTCCTATTTTTTTCTTCTTAAGAATTTATGGATTCCTGCTTTCACATGGAAGCCGTTTGATGGGCCAATCTTCAACTCTTCTTTTGTTTCCTTTGAATCAGTAATAGGATCATTATTATTCACATCACCAAGATCTAGTTCATTATCTGTTAAGAACAAATATTCCTCACTCTCAAGCTTTGTGTGTGATTCTCTTATTTATGTTCTCAGTAGGCATATCCTTTTCACTTGCTGGAAATGAAAATTCATTCTTTTCCATAAGAGAATTATCATTTCTCTCATTAATCTATCTTGATTACCATTTTTCTCTTCATCACTACAAACTAACATATGTTTTGTTACTTTTATAATTTTCATTTGTTAGCATGCAAAGTCAGTGTTTCTGGCATTTTCTGATACTCAATATACATGTAGCATAAGAAAACAACTTACCAAATGACCTGATGTGTAAATTAACTTCAATCCTAATTGCTCCTGAACTTGAAAAATATAACAACTCGACTGGGTTTATACTCTTCTATTTAAATGAGATTATACCAAAGATAGAAAACATATTTAAGCTTTATCCATTCACTACAGTATAGTAAAATAGATTGTCCAACACTTAAGAGATTTTATGAAAATGCATTTTTTAACTGAAATCAAAATAGCATCAAGATTTAAAATGAGAATTGGGAGGAAGAAAACAGTAATTTTATGGATGTCTAAGATATCAGCTTTGAAAACAGAGTATTCAACCAGGCTAATTGATTCCATTAATATTTTCCCCTCTGGCATAAGCTGATGTGCTTGCAACCTGTTTTGTTGGTTGTTCGAACCCAGTGTAAGATGCAGTTAACTACTCTAAAAGAGATATCTGATAATGTAGTAAAGATTAAATGCACTTGCTACATTAAGATGGAACACTGCTTGCAGTGATCCTCTGGAAAAAGTGAGCCATGTGCTCCGAACTATAGAAAGAGGGCATTAGAAAAAAAAATCTATGATTCTAAACATAAAGTTGCAAAAGAATATATGATCAATGGGTTGGAAAGCTAAAAAGAAAATGCAATTTTGACTATACAAAATCAGAAAGGAAAGACTTGGAGAGATATCAAACACACGCATTTCAGTCATAGAGACTTTGAATGGAGAAAATATTTGCTGATATAGCAAAATTGCAAGGGTAACTCAGACTACACTTCTTAAAAGTGTAAATAAAGTACAATTCTGTGTACCAATCAATCAATCGAAGACACTCCTTTTTATTCAAAATATTTTTTTACAATAATATACATGATGATATAAATGATATTATTGGTTCAAATTATGGCAATGTTAACATGCATTGAAGCCAGTGGCTTGACACATTGTTTATAACAAAGGCTGTCATCCAAGGTTGGAACCTGACTTCAGAGAAAATGTAACTGAGGTAGAAGGAAATGTGAATGGTGAGCGAAACTGAAGCTAGAAGTGGTATCGTAACAACACAGGGAACTTCTCTTCAGGCATCCAAGGTATTTGTAGAATATATCATTTTGGGTAAGGAGTTAACAAAATAAGTGTTCACTGGCACCTTACAGCAATCTTCCAGCAATCTGGCACAGGCTTCACTCATTAAGTTTGATAAATAATAGCACACATATTATGATATCAGGGATTTCACTGTTTAAATCTAAATATTTACATTTTTACTATTTTTTCCCAGATTATTAAGCTACCTTCTATAACTATTTTTAAATGTTATGTTGTGAGCTCTGCTATATAACATTTTCCCCAAATGTTCAGGATGGGTACAGTCTAAAATGCATTAAGATATAATTAACTGGTTTTAGTTATAATTATAACCTATAAACCTATGTAAAGAGTCATCATGCATGTAAAGAAGATGTGCCACTGCACTATTTGCTGAAAGTGGCTAACACGCAAGTGCACTACTGTTGTCAGTATCTTCATAGGGACCATACACTCTTCCCTCAGAATATCTTCACATATGCCCATATGGCATATGATTAGCATGAGGATGTTACTGATCATTCTTATCCTAAATATTAGTAAATGTAAACATTTATCTAAATTTAAATTATTTAAATCTCTATATAAATAATATTTTTCTCCTGTACTTTATCATCCATTGAACTGTATAATCAAGGTCCTATGGAGCCCTCAAGAGAAGGTCGATCATTCTTTCTGTATCGCAGCCATTGGATTTCTGGAATTTCTCTGTGAGGAATATCCATGGTTCTGTAAGAGTCACTCTTAACACCCTGTTCTCTACAGAAAAGCACAAAAAGTTGATTATCACATTAAACTGAGCTTTAACAATAACATAGTATGCTTTGAGCTTATTCTTATAGCATTATTAGACATTTTTCTCAAAATCAGGGAAAACATTTTTTTTCCCAAAATAGTTTGTTTTTGTGTTATAAACACTGGTTATATGTCCCTGTTTGCCTTTGCAACATGTAAGTCTTAGAACAAATTTTTTTCAAACTCTAGTAAATGTATTAAGTATTATGAAAACATTTCTGCACATTCCGTCTTTCCTTGGCTTTCCTATGTTCCATCCCGTACTCATAATCTCTTTTCACTTAGTTTATCTTTTAGTATTATACTTATGTTTATAAGCAATCTCAAATCTTTTATAAAATATACAAGACAAGAGTGAAAAAGGTGATAACCATGAGTGTGATAACTACTAAACGTATAATTACTGCTGTAATAATTGAGATGAGATCAGAGCTCTTAGGAATTGTATACATACCTTATTTGATGTCACATGACAGCTCTTATTAAAATCTTATTTATCTCAAAATTTTCTAGAAAATATATAATACATGATATATGTACATGATATAGAGAATAGAATATATGACATAAACATATACTGCATATATACATATATATTAGTATGTTATACAATTTATAATATATAATCATATAACATAATACATACATAATATATAATCAATTTATAAGATATATAATAAACTATAACAATATGATACATAAAATATAACATGTTTCTCAATCTGTGTGTGTCTGTGTGTGTACTTTTTGTCATGGCTACTCAAAGTGTGCTTGAGAAAATTGTAATGAAAACAGAGGATACAGCCTGGAAGAATTGACTACTGTATGAAATGAAATTGGAAGAAACAGTGTCTAAAGACATGAATCAGGCACTTTTCTCTGTAACAATTTCTTTATGGTCCAGTTCAAAATCTTTTCCTAATTTTAATTATGATTAAGTCTTTGACCCATAATCTATCTACAGGTATTTTTCCCCTAAGTAAATGTTTTTTTCTTGTTTTCTTTTTGTATTCATTTTAAGCTAAATGAACTCTGACCAAAGAATATTCGAATATGCCAAATTTTTAAAAAATTTAATAAGACATTTTATGATAGTATTTATATAATTATATATTATTATTACAAACATATAGTAAGATTAGGTATATGTATACATATATATGACGTGACTGCATCTATCACATATCATATATGTGTGTTTGTTAATGTATATGTATAATATATATGTCTATATATATGTAGTTAGATAGATATAGATAAATAAAATAACTAAATAAAATTTGTTAATCTGATGGTAGATTTCTCACTTTTTTTCTTTGTAGTCTTGTTAATTTTATCTTAAGCTATAAAAGTTATGATTATATCTCATTATGTTCTTAATCTTTTATCATTATGAAATTGTATTCTTAATTCCTTATAATGTTTTAGCCATAAATTCTATTTTGCTTGATATTAATATGACCACACCAGGATTATGTATTAGTTTTATTTAGTTTTGTTTTGTATATTTTTTCCTTCTTGTCATGTCTTTTATTCACTTATGTTCCCTTCTGAGCTAGGTAGCACTCTTGTAAACAGTATGTAGCAGTCTTTTACATCTTTTCTGATAATTTTAATTGCTACTGGATATTTTAATCTCTATATTTATTGTGATTTCTAGTATATATGTAGTCTTATCAAATTTGGGGTTTTCTATCTGTTTAACTTTTTTCCGTGTGTTTTTTTTTTTTTTTTTTTTACTTTTTTTTTTAAGTTGGGGTTTAATTTGTTCCACTCATTTGGGAGTTAAATAGTAAATATTTCTCTCCAGTTTCCTGATTTTCTCCTAGTTCAGAGTGGCTTTCATTCTAGTTCTTTCTTTTACTGAGACTATATAGTCCTTTGAGTACGTCGTTTTGAAAGGAAATCCTGTTTGTCCTTTATCTTCATATTGAACACAGGCTTTTTTTCTCTTGTTCCTCATAACCATGGATATCCATGAAAACTGAATTTCAAGGTCACAAAATTTCAGAGGCACATAGGCCCAAAGCCATATGCAAGGCAAGCTTGCTTCCTCTTCGTTTTGTAGCTCCAGAGGATTCATTTCTGAGGATTTAGTAATAGTTTTGTTATTTTTAAAAATCCAGCTTTGTTGATAATTGCTTTTAATGGGACAGTTGTTTAGGATATCAAGTTTTCATACTTTTAGAAAGGAAGTCACTTAGAGAAGTTTAAAAGATAAAAAAAATAATTATCAGTGCAGACTCCAGAAGATAACATTATAATGCTCCATATAGACCATTCGTTACTTCATGCTCCCATTTCTAGAGTTCCAAGAGTGAATATTTTTACTTTGAAACTTTTTAGTATTCTTTTTAATAATATTTATATACATTCTAATTAACTGTGTTTCAAATTTTTTATGACTTTCTTTAAAATAATATATACCCTTAAAATCTCTAAAATTTTCATCACTATATCTCATACTGATTCCTTTTCTAGCTAAGGCACTTCCTATTTATTTATTATGAAAAAATACCTGATCTGAGCCTTGCAAGTTGTCTCTAAAAATTCTATTAGTTTTCTTTAATGCATTTCATGCATTTATAGCATCAAAGAGATACATTACTTGCAGAAATAAAATGAATCAATTATTTTCCTAACTACCTTGGAATGGAAAACTGGGCTAAACTCAGAGGAAGGAAGAGTGGAAATTGATGGAAGAAATATCAATAATTAAGATATGCAGATGGCACCATCTTACCGGCAGAAAGTAACAATGATTTGAAACAGCTTCTGATGAAAGTGAATGAGGCAAGTGTGAAAACAGGATTGCACCTGAACATCAAGAAGAAAAAAAGTTATGACTACAGAATAAATACAACTTTAACATAGATAGTGAAGACATTGAAATTGTTAAGAATTTTTACTCATCTTGGTTTATTTATCAATTTTAATGGAGACACAGGCAAGAAATCAAGAGAAGGGTGAGACTCAAAAGGACAGAAATGGAAGAATCAAGAAAGACCATCAACAACAAAAGATGTGCCGTTAGAGACCATGGCTAAGATTATCTACATTCTTGTATTCCCATTTACTATGTAATGATGCAAAAGATGGACAGTGAAAAAGGTAGTTAGGAAAATAATTGATTCATTTGAAATATGATGTTGGAGAAATGCTCTTCAGAGACCCTGGACCACCAGAAAGACAAGCAAGTCAGTTCGAGAGCAAATTAAGCCTGAAATGTTGCTGGAGGCACAAGTGACAAAACTGAAGCTGTGCCTTACTCTGGGTACATCATGAGAAAGGAGGCAGGGTTCTTTGGAAAAGACAATAATGCTGGGGAAAATAGAAGGCGGCAGAATAAGAGGAAGACGAAATATAAAATGAATTGACTCCATAACAAAGCCATAGGCATGAGACTACAGGAGCTGAGCAGGGCTGTTGAGGACAGAACACTGTGGACATCACTCATTCATGTGGCCTATAGAAGTCAGAGCCAACACAATGTAACATAACACACATATAAAGACAGTTGTTATTTTTAGGACAAATACACAGTCAAGTTCAATTTTATTTTTTTATGTTCCAGAGAATGTGTATTCACAAATTTAAAAGTAAATATTATATATCATGTTCATTCTTTAAGTGTACATGAGCAGGTGAAATGGATTTAGGACTATATAAATATTTTAACAATGTAAACATAATATTTCCATTTTATTTATCACTAATGATGTACATTCTCAATATTTTATAAAAAATTTTGTCCTAAATATTTACATTATTTTTGAAAATATAGTAACAAAAGAGGACAAATATATCTACCAAATACACCCAAATGGGGTTGCACTCTTTGGTTCCAAATAAAATCGAGTGCTTAAAACCATCTGTGAATTTCTCAATTTGAGAGAGGCAGAGTAGGGAAGGTCTAATGTGCAATGCCATTGGGAAGAAAAAACACATAGAAAGATTCTAAGAATATATTAGAAAAATTGAAAATAAATGTAGAACCTCAATCTTTAATAACAATACTATGATATGAAAATTAATATAGGGAAAACCCATGTCTTTGAGGTTCCCTTTTCTGGATTTCAAGAAATGTATATGTTGATTTTTCTTAGAGCCCTGACAATAGAAACTTTATCTGTTATAGGGGGAAAATGCTTCTTAGGGAAGTGAGAGAACAAAGAGCTTTTTTGTTCTGTTTACTCTCAAGGCATTTTATTATCTGAGAGAGAGGAAGAGAAAAAGGAGGGCTATAGGCCACTTCAGTATTAGGAGTGGTTGTCAAAGTCCACTGGATTTGGAGCAAACATCTCTTACTCAGCTATTTTTGGCACCAGTATAAATGTTTGCTTTGGGGGTGCTCAAGGGTACATGGAAGTATGGACAGAATGAAATTTGGGGGGAGTGATGAAATATACAGGTAGTTCATTATCCAAATTACCTTGCACACATCAGTTTGAGATAGTTAGTCTTGAAAGTATGGTGGGTCTTCTAAGTAGAAAGCCATGAATGCCTGCAAACTCAAGGGCAGTAAGCTAGCAGCTAGTGTAAAATGAGAGATTTTCTAATTTTATTAAAAAAGGAGAATTCAGCTAAGAAATAAAAGTAAGCTATTATAATCGAGAGTAATTTGTACGACTTTGTGTATCTAAACAAATATAAAAGCATTTTACTTCTAGTAGACATTCACAGAATGATTTTAATAACATTCAATTTACAAAATATTTCAAGTGTTTTCTTTTAACTGTAAATTAGATTTATTTATACCCTCCTTCTCCTTCTTAACCTTTTCCCTATTATCATGTTTAAAATAGAGTTGATTTTTGTTGATTAATATGCCTTAGAAGACATTTTAAAGATGTTTGTATATTCACACACGTGTCCACGCCTAAATCATCTCACATTAACAATGCTTTCCATCGTTTCTTAAACTCCTATTCAATAAAAGAGTAATTAATAAATGTTAAAAACAAAATATTTGAGAATAAGGAAGGCACGATAGTGAGATAGAGATGAGCTAGATAAATGAGTGAGAAAAATAAATCATAACTAGGGTACTCAGGGAGTAATTCAACTATCTGAAAAAGCAAAGATTTCTGTTGAAAAATAGGCATGACTCCCACCTTAAAGCAAGCATGCAATGATTATTTTTAAAAAATTAGGATGTTTTGAAATTATCTGCATTCCTTCCATTCTTGCTTAGGACAAATAACAAAGACTATTAGTTAAATACATTTATATTTCATAAATAAACTATTGGCAGATACAAATATGTGACATCATTAGTATTCGCTTATTTGGCTGAATTTGTTGTAATATAAGTAAACAAAATAAATTTATTTATTTTGAACACATTATACTTATGGTTGTGTATAAAACTCTCTAGGACCTTGATGAAAAATAGCATGTCTACATTTTAAAGAAATGCTTAGCAATTGAGTATAGTCCAAGTGAAAATATTGCCAGCAGTTGAAACAATGAACTAGGTTTTCAACCACGCACATTACTGTGTTACCACTCCCAGAAACATGGCCGCTTTTGGAGAACCTTTTCCAATTCTACCTCTTAGCACATGGATGAACATTGTTGAAATTAGTATTTCTCATTAGAGAAAAGGATGAATATATATGACATCTAGTTAATTATGTAATTAAAAAAATATCTCTCTTTCTTTTCTCTCGTTTTCAACTCTGTTCAGTAAGTTTCTGAGATTCATTGATGAGTTGTCAATGAGATGAGAAAACACATGTCAGGAAGAAAATTAAATAGTAAAGCTGCAGCCTTCCCCTACCAGCTTCAACCATACCGGACATATTTTTTATGTGTTGAGGTACCAGACAAGATCTTATTATATATTTTTTTAAAGTACTGCTGATGAAAATTCAATAACTTGAGAAAGATTTTCAAATAAGTGAATTCAAAATTTCTAATGAAATGAAGATGTTAGGTAGGAAGAGCAGACCATTCTATTAATCACCACTTATGAGCCCTTAATAGAAATAATTTGATTACGTTGGATACCATCAACTAGCAAAGGCCTATAATAGACTGTCAGTTTTAAAGTAAGGAAAGGAAAAATTCACTGTTTTCAGTAGAGTAGGTATTGCCTAGGATTCATAAGCAGCCAGAAGACAAAATTGAAAGAGAAAAACAAACAAAATAAAAGGGTAAAATTTGCCATCTATCAATATTACCCACAAGATCAGTTATATTAGTTCCCTAGCACTGCCAAAACAAAATCCCATACACTGGATGGCTTGAAACAACAGAAATTCATTTTGTCACAATTTCAGAGGCTAGAAGTCTGAATCAAGATGTCAGCAAGGCCATGCTCCCTCTTACACCACTAGAGGAATCTTTTCTTGGCTCCGTAGCTCTTCGGTGGTGCATTAGCAATCTTAAACATTTCTTGGTTTGCAGCTGTATAACTCCGAGTTCTGACTTCATTATCACATGGTGTCCTCCATGTCTGTGTCTGTACACTAATACCTTCTTGTAAGGATATCATATATATTGAATTAGGAGCCCACCCTATTTCAGTATGACCTCATCTTAACTAACTGCATCTGCAACTGTGTTTCCAAATAAGGTCACATTCTGAGGTACTTGGGGTTAGGACTTCTTTTGGGGGACAATTCAACTCATAATACTAAAGTTTAATAAACTATCTATGTGCCAAATCCAGCCACTGTTTTTATAAATAGACTTTTATTATAACATAGCCATCCAATTATTTTATGTATTGTCCACAACTACTTTCATGTTACAACAGTAAAGCTGAGTAAAGTTGTGACAGAGAACTTAAAGCTTCTTCGAATCTGAAATATTTATTATCTAACCTTTGATAAAAAAAAGTTGGCTGACTCTGCATTAGACTAAAGTCAGCCTTCTTTGTGTGTTAACATCAAATGTCAGTGAAAAAAAGAGAAAGTAGTGATTCGATTAAAACACATTGTCATATTGTATAGCTCCTTCCATCAAAAGATGGAGTCTACTTACTCACTCCTTGCATCTGGAATGAACTTGCAACTTGTTTTTATTAATAAAATGTGGCAGGTGATATTGTATGAGATCTAAATTTTAAGCCTCAAGGGATTCTCCAGCTTCCTCCTTTACTCTACCAGAACACTTCCTTCACGATGGCCTACATGATGATAGACCATGTGGAAAGAGAGAAAGGTCAACCAATCATCAGAAGCAGGGTCCAGACATTGAATGGGGCTGTCTTACATTTTTTAGCCCTGGCCAAGCCACCAGATGCCTACAGATGAAGAGGTGCGCCAGCTGAGAACATCACAGGAACCACCCAGCCGTGTACATGTCCAATACACAGACTTTTGAGAAGTAATAAATCGTTATTGTCTTAAGCACTATTTTGTATTGGTTTGTTGCACAGTAATAGACAACAGAGAAATACCAAGGTTAAATGAATACTTCCCCCCCGCCCCCCCACAGAAACTCTCCAGTATGAAATACGTTAACTAGCTGCTTTGTGGTTCTGAGATAAACAAAAGTATCTTCCTAGGTCTCCACCAAAGTTTGCTGTTATTCAGGGTGATGCATCTTTCACTTTCCCTCTCTCCTCTATTTTATTATATCTTTATTTATTTATTTCTAATAGGCCCACACTGTATGTACCAGGTATTTCCTGGAGTTCTTACCAAACTAACGCAATGCGTATTGTCACGAGGAAATGCAGAGAACGCTCAACACCCTCTCAGCCTCATTCCTCATGCTTCTCCTGTACTTTAAATCTGACATTTCCTTCTTTTGAGTTCACCACATTCTTTAATGAAGTACTTCATAACCCCAATATTTCTGGTTTATAAAATAAGAACTACGTTTGTTTATTAAAATTATGTATGTGTGATTGGTATAAAATAATAAAACCATTCTTATGCTAAGTGACTTGTGATATAACCCAACAATTAACATTGTTTTAATATAATCTTAGCAAACAGTGTGGGGACAATGGCACTCATGAATTTCTGTATACAGAATTGAAAAAGAAATACAATTACATGCTCTCATAATAAAGAACAGATGAAATATGCTTTACTCAATGTGGAGGGACTCAGCTAAAAATAATGTCACAATTCAAAAAAATATTTTATTAAAAAGAGTTGAAGCAGTCGTAATTTTTAAATAAAATAAAACACACCACCTACATATTATCCCCCAAGATACATATTTAACTGTAAATATTTACAGAGATTTTAGCTATTTAATTGTTATTGTTCTTTCTGGCTCTATGTGAAAATTTTTTTATTGAAGAAATTCGTACAAATGAATGGTCTTTTATGTGTATGTGTTTTCTCTTTTTTTCCTTTACTTTTTCTTTAAATAGATGGTTGATTGGCTAGTTTTATTAAATATACCCTGGGGAACACTAACTACAAACATAAAATACTTATTCTTAAATCAGATAAAGAATAATTTCCCTGCTTTTATTGAAGCTATAATATATCATGACAAAACCCTGTTTGAGACAACTAAGAAAGTTGTTGTGACCTAATAAAGACAAAAAAAAAAAAAACAGGAAATGTTTCTAATGCAGAAATAAGTCGGTGCTGTCCATTTTAGATGCATGAGAGTATCTTATTTAAGTACTCACAGGGAAGGAGGAGCATGAAGTGAATAATATCTGTTCTATACTAGTCCTGATAACATTTTTAAAGTCAATGCTTACTAAGACTCACAAATCATGACTGCTAATATTGAGAATAAAAGGAGAGCTGTAACTGCAATTTATATGTGCCCATCTCTGCAACACATTTGTTGGCATTTTCTTATATGCTTTTATGCCTGGCTTTGTATTTTTATTTCTCATTTTATATAAACATACCATATTTTCCCACTTGATTGCAAACTTGTTCTATTAGGTAACAGTAAAATGAAAATGAGAGAAAAAGGCCAATGTTTTATTGGAATAAAACCAGCCATGTTAATTCTACTCTAAATCTTAGCAATACTCAACTATAGAAAATTGAAAGGAACATTTACTATCTAATAAAATGGTAACTAATTACTAATGAATTAATAAGGAATACAGTACTAATAATAAACTATAGAGCATTCTTGTATGCATATCTACTCTACAGCTCTTCAGTTAACATTATCTTTTAACCAGACATGTGGGTAACCACGGTATCACACAGTTAGATTAAGAAGTCCCATTTTAGCCAGTGCTTTGTCGGGAAAAATAGATGAATCTATAGAAGTTGTAGTTGAAAAATAGTCAATGCCTACTTAAGATATGATGTCTCTGACATTCTATTTTATCAAGTCCTACTGAAAATGACACATCTACTTTGAATCAAATTTCTCAGTGGGAATAATCAATCTGTTCTCTGCATCTTGTCGAACACAAATTCTTGGTTTAAATCATAAAAAGTTCTTTTTTTTACATAATATATCAATAATTATTTATTTTTTAACTAATTTCTTTTCTCAGCACAATTTCATTTAGCTCATATTCATTTCATTGTGCAGGAGTACATCATGGAGTAATTATTTCTGAGTAGAATGATAAGTGGTGATTTTCTCAACTCTTGAATTTCCAAAGACATATATTGCATACTTAAATTTTATATCGCATACTTAAATTTTAGTTTGGCAGTGTATTTAAAATTCTCAAAACTTTTAGGATTTTTTTTTATTGTGTTTTAACATTCGGTATAATTGTTTGAACCTCAGATGACAGCTTAAATTTTCTTCACCATGTAGGCAACTTGATTTTCCCTGTATAGACATTTTAAATGTTTTATTTCTATTCTTGGAGCCCCAAATTTCATCAGAATGTATACGTATACGCTTTGTTCACTTGTTTGTTTACATTAATCTTACATGGCATTAAATTCATCTTTTGACTATGAAGACATCTCTCATCTGTATTGAAAACTTTTCTTCAGTTACTGTAATAAGCTCAGGACCACTTTTACACTCTCAGCCTAATGGGGCAGGACATAATTCACAGGAACAATACAGAGCTGTCTGAGCAAGTATATAGGTAATTTTGTAGTTTGGATAAGACTGGCCTCATCAATAGTTTCAGCAGCAGGTACTGACTTCCCTAGGCCAAACAGAATATATCATCCAACACAGTGACTAGTTCAGAGATAGACTTACAGCCAACCAAACAGTTTTCTTGAGATTTTTGAGGAATATCAACTCTCTTTTTTTCCCATGGAAGTGTAAGATAGGAGCTAAAAGTTGCCAAAGTTGCCAAAAGGAGCCAGAAAGAGAAACAACATCTAGAGTAAATGAAAAAATATATATTATAAATGATTCGCTTTAGCCCTGAACCACGTACACTGGATTGTGTTATATTAACATCATTAAGCCAGGCACTTCATTTACCAGAACATTCTTCTTTTATATCTCTGGGTTAGAGTTAGTCAAAGAAGAACTTTTGTGACATTTTGGAGGCAAAGGTGAAGCAGAAACATTATTCTCAGGAGGTCATTGTGGTTAAATTTGATGCTGCCCTCAGAGATATCTGGTCAGTCCTAGCTTGTCTTCCACCTTCACTCTGTGTACAGCTTGTTTTCCTAACTTGTAGCCCTGATGACTAATAGCAGCCCTAAACATACTATAGAGGCCTGGACACAGACCCACAGAGATAATGGTTCCCCAGAGACAGCAGGTTCTCATAGATTTCTTCAGTGCTCCTCCTTCATTTTTCCATGGTGGTTGCTGACCACACTTGCCATATCGGTTTTTCCCTGTTCATTTATGCCAGTGCTTCAGGCATACTAGTCAATGACTATTTCTCTGCTCCTTCTAATCCACATTCCAGACTATCATTTCTCCAGCCCCTCTTACATTTCTTTAAGGTTTAATTATATAATAAATACCTTATTTCTATAATTCTCACAATGACTCTGCTTCCCTGACTGATATAGATATTGGTAACAAAAGTGACCATGATTGGTTTCTTCAGGAGAATTTTGAGTAAGAAAACAATAAATTATGAATTTAGAGTTTTGTATATATAGTGAAAAGTTCATGTTAGTAACTGAAAGGTTTTATGATTTCCCTGAAAGCAATACTACATTTATACCCAAGCAACTGGAGCCCTTGCTCTGAGACCTGCATTTCAAGAAATCCCACACATTGGCATGCCTCACTTGAAAATATCTAGGTATCTCCAGCATAGAATTGTCCCCTGTGGGTCCTGGATGCCAGATGTGCCTACTACAAGTTTTTATAAGTATTTTTTCAGTGTCTGAGACTGTCTGAGACTGTCTGAGACTGTCTGAAACTGGTAGTGTTACCTAGTCAGAGCACCACAAACCAAGACCAGAATCTTCATGGGCCCTAATTCTGTTTTTTTGGGATGATGGCCAAAGCTTTTATTCATGTGTTGGGTCAACCAGATGCCTGTAAGGTCATCCTGGACCCTGTATCTGGTTTTGTGTAAAATTGCACCACCAGAATGGTGTTGGGGTGCTGATTTTGTACGATATTCACTCACAAGACACAGAACAAATTCAGAGTTCTGATCTACCAACATTTCTTCACTAACTCTTTGGATGAGCCACATGTTTGGACCCATGTAGCAACTCTCACATGTGCATGTTCTGGCCATGGTCCTGCCTCTTGTCTGTATCATGTGAGAATAGCAGTGGTAGTAGCAAGCATCCTTAATCTTGTACATTTCCCACACTGGCACTTAGAATGGTCACTCTACACTTCCTACAGGTTTCGTGTCATGTGTAAAGTAGTTCTCTAGAACTAGTCCACAAATTATCAAAGTCATTGTTCTGCAATGCCAGTGCATCCTCTTCTGATTGGTATCTTCTGTTGCTTAGTCAGTGTGGTCATGTCATGCTCTCTTAAGTCAGTCTGAAGACCTAAAATGAGGGACAGAAATTCTCTTTGTGAATGGAAACCTTCTCAATCTACCCATAAGATCCTTGGCCTCCTTCTTGTTGTCAGTTTATAAAAGGCAAGATATTATATTCCAGGAATATAATGATTGTGGTCCAAAGAGAAGATATGGTTGAAAGATAAGCTGTTCTATACTTTTACTATAAAGTTCCAAATGATAAACTTAATAAGACCAAATATTAAATTATCATTAACATTTTCCTACATAATCCAATTGAGACTTACATTTGTAGTCATCACAGGCAGAGTATAATAATCAATTTTAAGAGACACTGGAAGATAGTATTCATAGGCAACAGTAATAGCGTTGCAGCATCATGAGTAATACTGTAGCCAGCATTAAATAAATGTTGTTGTCATTGTTGATAGTAGCCTATTCATGTGTTATGGATATGATATCATCTTAAATTTCTCTGAGAATATTAATTATACTCATTTTATAATTTTTATGTGTTTGTCCTATGGAATCATTTTTCTTATGTACTAATTTTATTTATTAAATGTATTGCCTTCAGGCTTTGTCTTAACTTTTATCACATCCAGGACAAGAGCACAAATGGAGGCCCATGTACCATGTATCTAAATATTTAAAAGTTGTAAATCAATTTAATGAAGCTATTTAAATACTGTCTTATCCCCCTATGTTACCAAGTATACTTTCAGAAAGATACAATTGAAAAATGTGTGTAATACTAGGTTTTTATATGACTAAAGTTGGTAAAATATCAAAAATTATTGTTTATTTATCATTATACATTTTCATGTTTGGGCCCATTTTTGGGCCAGGAATATTTAGACTGATAATAATTACAGATGTATGTAAATCATAAATTTACTATACATTTTTTCATAAAATCCATTTGTCTTGCTTTCAATAAAACCATTAGTTTTGTATTCTAGCCAGGATACACACACAATATGCATTCTACTCATGGCAATGATTCAAAGCAAGAGTCAGAAAATTAAGGCCACTAGACAAAATCTGGCTCATAACCAGCTTGTGTACTGACTATAAACTAAGACTGGCTTTTAACATTTTAAAAGACTTATAAAAAACAGACAGTGAAGAATATGCAACAGTGACCCTATGTAGGCTGCAAAGCCAAAATTAATACTTGGTCCTTTACAGAAAAAGTTTGATCTAAGTGATTTAAAATTAAAATGCAATTGTATTTTAAGTATAAAGAATAAAATATGTATTTAGCAAAAAGCTGAATTAAAATAAATATAAACGTTAAAAATTAAAATTATTTTCTATGTATTTCCAAAAATATCATTTCTATCTGAAATAATATAAAATTATTTCTTAAAATTGTAAGATAAAAAACAAATTACCACAATTGTCAAGCTATTCACAGTTTTGAGACTCAATGTCTAGCAAATTGCCAATTAAAGAACTAGTATTGGGCTTTACTCATAAGAAGGCTAGACCAAAACATATTCAAATGCGAGAGTAATATGAATTAAAATGAAAAATAGTTCGCAGTTACAAATAATATATACAGTCTGCCAACTTGTGAGTACTTCCAGAACTATAATTGAAACAAAGAAAATCAAGAAAAATGACATTTGGCAATGCACTTCATTATGCACAGTTCCATTACATTCGTGATATCTAAGAGAAAGAATTAACATAATTATATATTTCTTTCTTTTCTGTTACCTTAGTGATTCTATAGCTCAAATTCTCACCACACTTCAAAAAAGGGTCTGTTGCTGGCATTGAAAAAAATGCCACAAAGTTTCACTCTGTTAAGGTATTCAGACATAGTTTCTTTTGGTTTGAGAACAAAGGATAAAAGATGTGTATGTTTCCTACTACCTAATCTGTAATACTTAGTAGGATAGGTGGGTATTCTAAAGTGTGGCATCCTCTCACGTGTAAGATGCTAGCTCAGTTTTAAGGGATGACTCCTTAAACGGTATTAGTTTTCCTGAATTGTTTAGTGTTCACAGGTTATCCTGTCGTTCTTACAGTTGACATAATGTAGAATTAACTGTGTTATTTCACATGGATTGACATCCCAGATGCAGTCTTCTAGTATTTATTGGGAATAGAAACATATAAAACTGAGAGTGGGTGTTTTCCTTCTAAGGTTATGAATCCTCATCCTTATTTTGATGTTTTAACAAAGCCAATCTTCTATATCTCTAACACTGATAGTCTGAGTGTATCATGAGTTAGTGTTTTTTCAATTCATACTTCTTCTCCCTCTTAGCTCTTCAAAATATCTTGGGGGAGAGAAACAGAAAAGCTTGACCCAGTCAAAATCATTATTCTGATACCTATTAGTACACTGCTGACTCTGACCACTGATATAAGTTATTACTTAAGTAACTCTGCCTCCTTGTGTGTTCACTCTTTTGTGGTGGTTTCCTCTAGTCTATATGCCAGTTATTGGTTTTGCTTTTCTTTTTTAACTTATTAACTATTTTCATGTCTTTATATCTCCAGGAATTTATTAAAATAGTGTCGTTTCTTGTTGTTGTTGTTGTTGTTTTTGAGGGGGGTGTTTTTGGATAAGTGATAGATGATAGACAAATAAATATACAAGTGCACATATACATATATATAAATACACACATATACACATTTCTATCATTGCAAGACATTTGAGTTGAACGAATATTAAATACGATGATTATAGATTGCAACTTGATGTAATTCCATTAATCTGCTTTAACAATTGGCATGCCACATTCAAGAATTCATTTGAAGTAAGAGTTTAAAAGTTATAAAAAGTGCTAAACAGCAAGATATCTATTTTATGGATATGCTATTTACCCAGTAAAATTTTGATTGTTTTATGGAAAGCCTTTTCCAGTGAAGCCTACGCTTTGAAAGTTTATGATGAAGTTTCATTGTCCACAACTTTTTCCAAATTTTGGTAAAATTAAGAAGTTTTCCTGGAGATCTTTATCATAAAGGAGGCATATAAGACTGTTTTACAACCTGATCAGGAATAATAGAGACACATATTTGCTGTGGTGTGGAAGCGTAAATGCTTTCATTGGGCTATAGATCCAAAAATGAAGTTTAGGTCTATAAGTTCTCCAATGTCCTAATTTTAGGTAGTATAGGGACAGTGAAAAACATTTTGAGCCTTTTATGAGCACTCTTGAACACAGTGTGCTTCTATTAAGGCCAGACATCTTTACGACTTCAGTTTTTAATGCCATTTTTTAATCAATGGAGCCAGAAGATTGGTATCAAGTTTTTCAAATGCCTAGAAGCAGCCGATCTAAGGAGAAAACTCATTTTTTAAGATGGATTCTGCATTTAATTGTTTTATTCTACTTAACCTGCTTCCTAATTCTATTGGCTTAATCTTTATTAGCTTCAGTTTTCTAGTCTCTATAATGGGTTTTTAAATAAGATTTATCTCATGTCATTGTTCTAATAATTGATATAATGCATATAAGCTTATTAAGTAGTACATGTAAAGCCAAGAATACTTGTTAATCAATGTTGTTTTTTAGTTATTGGTAGTTTTTAAAGAGACAATGTATAATATACTGGTTGAGTAGCTGTGTGTTTTATCCCTACTATCTCATTATCACATACTTTTAACATCTAATTTTATAAATGTGAATTTGGTGCATGAAATATGGTAGGGATAGGCAGAAAAGCACATGTTGCAGACACAATGTGAAAGTGACCTCTAAGTTTCCTTATGACATCAAGATTCCATAAAAATTTAATTTGCAATTCAAGTTTGTTAATTGCTGTATTCAGTTCACCAATGAAATCATTTATATCTAAAAAAGGACAGTGTAAGAAATATAGATAATAACTATAAGTAGAATAAAGTAGACTAAATAAAAAAGATGTCATCGACTATAGGTTGCCTGATCTATAATACATGGAGGATGTGTCCCTATAAATACAAAAAAAAAAAATTAAAGATAAGAAAAATTAAAAAGGGAAATATTTAGTCAGCTTTACTATATTATTCAAAATAATATTTTAAAGTAGATGCATTCAAATCAGTGTTTATGAGAAAGGGAAGTAGGGAGAGAAGCTGCAGAGATAAAAACAGAGAAAGCACATGTAGTCACAATTTTAGTTACATTTTTTGTAACAAGTAGGTGGCCTCCAGACAAAATATCTTTTGGTCATAACAGTAGGCTAAAGTTCATTTTATTGGTGAAAACAAGCATGCAAGCTCATCTTCAAAAACTATCAACTCTGCAAAGTATTACTGTTCCCATTTTACTGCAAAGGATATAAAGGCTCAAGAAGGAAATTATCAAGTGACACATGGATTATCCATGGAGTAACCAGGATTCCAACTTAAAACTTTATGATTTTAAATCTGTATTCTTCTCACAGCACTATGCTGCCTTTCCTGGAAAGCGAGCACCGTCTGAGAAATGTCACACCTCATATTGTGTTTTTCTTTGTTTCACTGGCATCTAAGACAATGCTTTAATAGATTACAAATACTTATTTTGAATTTTGTTTAAAGAACAAAATGAATGAAACAATGAAGAATTTCAGTGGGAAAAGCTCAGGGCCTAAAAGGTATTTAATTCCATGTTTATACAGTTTTAAATGTTCAAAATTTTTGGTCATTGGTAATGTACTAAAGTAAATCTGTATGATGGAATTTCTCTTTAGCTCCCTGAAGGTGGGAATCATGTCTTATTTTGCTTTGTTTCTACAATCATAGTGACTGGAATTTCAATGAATGGTTCCTAAGTTGCTGAATAGGTTTATATGTGGGTCAAACAGTGAGCCACGTATGTGTAGTGATGTATTTTGCACTGGGGACACTGTATAAATATTTTTGAATGCAAATGTGCCACATATATTTCTACTTATAATGCAGAAAGTCTTTAACATAATTGTATATTAACAACCACTAATAAACACAGGCAAAAGTTATGGGTTGCTTAATGTCTATTAGTAAAAGTAAATGTATCATACCTCTTTTAAATTTTATTTACAACCTTTACATTTATTCAGATAATATGATCTTTATCTAAGGTAGTTGTCACATATAAGTAGCTTTTAAATTATTAAAAATTAAATTAAAGAATATGGAAATAGAGGAACAATTTATCTCTTTATTGAGAGTATTACAATCATGATTTTCACATGCTATGTGTTCTTAATAACACTAGCAGCCAGCAGTTAAGTAATTGTACATTTAGGCTATAAGCAAAAATATAAGTATAGAGAAAATCCATAAATATATGTATTGCTGATAGTCTCACTTTTTAAATTAAGTTGAACCATATGAGATGGTGATACATGGTCTTTTTTTTTTTTTAACCTATAAAAACAGCAGTTCCATGTGGTTGTACAGAGAAAAATGAAAGGCATTTTGTTATTGTTGTGTTGTTTGTTACTTAATCTAAACAATGTTACCTGGGTTCAGAGCTGTAAAAATGGAATCAGTCTTTTGTGGGGGTTAAAAGATTAGTTATTGGAGAAGAGTAAAAATTCAATAAGCGGTAGCTATTATTTTTTTAACCATTAATTAGAATTTTAGCTACCATTTTGTCAAAAGAATAATTTTATTATGTTAAGGAACTAGCCTCCCAGTTTTGATCTTTTTTTAAAATATACATTATGCCTATACTGTTCTTCAGATATTCTGAATATGAGCTAACCCAGGTAAAGAAGAATGTGGACCTTACTAAAGGTTTAGTGTTTGACTTTCATTTCTAAATGTCACATATACACACACACACACAATTTCCCTTCAGGAAAATTCCTGAGAAGAAGCTCAAGAGATTTCTTGCTCAATTCTTTACCAAACAAAACCTCCAGACCTTTAAAAATTGGTTTCAGATGTACCCCCAAGGAATACAATTGTCTGATCTGCACCTCGAATGGCTTATAAGCCATGCTGACCCATATTGTGTATACTGAGTGTGCATCTTTTGGGGAAGTCGACAAAAATTTTGTGCATAACACAGGTTCAGGATGTACAGGAGAAATCTATGTAGGAGAGAAGTGAAATGCATTTTTAATTTAAAATGATGCCATTGCCTCTGTTTTCAAGTGTCTAAAAAATAAAATAATGAAAGCAGTATTGAATACATTTTTGCAAACGCATTAAATGGAAAATCAGTTATAAAGTCCAATCATATAAGAAAAAATTTCAAGTCTGAAATAAGCAAAAATGCCCTTGACCTAATTAAACCATCAATGATATAATAATTTAGAGTTAGCTACTTGTCCCTCTGTTTTTCTTTCTGTTGTTTGGCAAGAGTATCACTCAGGAATATATTCTGCATTTATTTTTCAAGCATTAATTTACATATATTATGTTACATGCATTTTTTCCCCTTTTCCTTATTAGACATCTGGTTTTTCCTCACTACTGGGTCGTCTGAGGCATGTGGAAGATACCAAACCCAAACTCCTCTTTTGGCATCTTGTTCTACGCTGCCAAAGAAAGTTGTGCTGGGAATTATTTTTAAGTTCTTTCTTTTATGACTCTTCACTTGGTTATTTCCAAAATGTCAGCCTTTCCCTCCAAACCATTTCCCTAATAGCTGTCAAATTCTGAAAGAAATGTGAGAAGGGACACTTAATATCACAGTTACCCATGTGATCCCCGAGGCCAGACACAATCAGCCTTCGATTCCGCAAGCTTTCAGTATGGAATGGCATCTTGTTGCCTGGGTCACTTGCTAAGGACAGAAAAGTGTACATGAATTGTTCTGTGAGTAAGGGAGCAAAGCTGCCAAGTACAAACATAACTGAAAATGGCATTTTACAGAACCAAAAATCACTCTTTGAAAATAAGATGCAAGTCTGGAGGCAGGTGACACAACTCAGTGGTGAGCTGTTTTTACCCACAAACTAGAAAATTACCTGCACATCGGACAGTCCAAGGCCATGTCATGCTTTGTCAAGGGACCTGTGACATGGGCAGACCTGGAAGAAACCCGCAGGTGAAATTCTAGAATTGTTAAGTCACGAACTACCTTAATCATGAAAGCAATTACAGTTTTTTCCATTTTAACTGCATTTATAGGTATTATGTAAACCTTAGTTGAAGGAACTTTTTGGGTTAATCTATTATCATGCATTATCACTAAAGTAGGAATATGAACAAAGATTCTTAGGAGTTACAGTAACCTAAAACCAGATTGTCAGTTCTGTGAGGTACAAGCTTCATTTACTTGATATATGAGAATGATTAAATGTTAGAACAGATGGGGGCCTGAGGGACTCTGGACTCCAATCCTAGCACTATTTTTTTTAAAATGAAGAAATTGAGAACTAGACTTGAAGTGACAGGACAGGAAAAAAACTCAAATTCTTGACCCTAAGGATAGTGTCTGCTGCTCTTTTCATGCCTGTAGTCCAATTTTAAACTTCAGCCTTCAAAAACAGTTTATTTTTGGTATCCTGTTTGCTATTTTAAGAGTCATTTTAGACAGAAATGTCATTTATAATGAATACAACTATGTCATATCAATTTTGTTTATTTTACAAATATATGTAGATATATAATTATATGTAATTATATATCATGTATAATTGTTATATTAATATAATATGTTTTGGGGCTTTAAGTTCCCTTTGCATAAATATACACACATAGGAGTGTGTGTGTGTGTATGTGTGTGTATGTCTTGGGGACCTTGGAGTCCCCAAGACATTTTGAGGGGGTTTCCAACATCATATTTTTGTGAGGCTAGATTTCCGCCACATACCTCAGTTAAAACACATATACCCCGATTGAATTCAGAAGCAGGTATGAGAATCCAAACAAAGAGATTTGCAAAAATGTAGGATTATGATTTCCAAAACATTTTTCTTACTAAGAATGTTGTTTTGAAAATTATGTTTTTTTATTTTAATAGAAAAATACTAGTTATGTCAACATGCAATAAATTTTATTACTTTAATATATAGTAAATATTTTAAATTTCTCAGTTTTAATATCTAATTCAATAACTAGCAATAGACATAAGCCACATAAACAAAACATCTTTGGCATCCTCAATAATTTTTAACAATGTATGGAAGTCCTGAGACCAAAAAGTTTGAGAACCTCTGGACTAGAACATGAATAAAGTGACCTAGAGTGAGAGTTCTGGGCATGAGAGGGTCCTACACTGAATAGTGACTCATTACTCATCAAATCTGTTTTCAAGAGTTTGACAGAGGCTAGCTAACAGTACAGAATGCAGAAGACAAATGCACACAGAAAACGTGTAAACAAAAGTCAGGGGTCAATAAAGATAACATAAGTGCACCAAGGGCATGAGTAGAAAATAGATTACAGGGAGACAGGCCCGAAAGCAGCCCCAGTACAGGCAGAGCCACTAGGTCAGTGAGCAGGGACCATACTCTTCCCATGACGGGACCAATAGAGGCATTGATAAAAAGCTTCTGTGTTCCCTTGGAGACAATTCCATTTTCAGGGAAGCTTGAGTATGTGGCCACTGAGGCTGTTTTTGACTCTTCTTTATTTCCTTATGTATCTGTAACTCAAGCAGGACTTTAAGAAAGCAAGTTATAAAAACCAGTTTAGTTTTGTACGTCACACAGACATTTTTATACTTACTTCGTGGAAACAGTCACTCCTCTGCTTTTGCCACAAACCCAGGTAGTCCTATGACTTTTGTGATCACTTTTAGGTATTAGAGTGTCTTATAATCACTTTAAACTGTAAACATAGTCTCAATGAAGCGGTCAAAAAAGAAAAAATTAGTTTTGTGTAATAAACAGACCTACAACTAGATTTAAAGGTAAATTTTCTTCTCTATCACCTGCTCACCAACTTGAGACGTGCTTGAAACCAGTTTCTTGTAGTGGAAAAGCATTGTGGTCTTTCTCTTTGCTTACCTACTATCGTTTTCCTTCGCCTAGCCTGCAAATGTTTGTTTCTGATCCCTTTGTTGTTGAGGCAGGGGTACCAATGTCAAGGGATTTTATTTTCTCTGGGCCTAGCAAATATTTAAAGTTGACTCACATGGGGACACTTTCATGTATTTACTGGAGACTTTCTGACTGATTCTGTCTAACTATGACACTCCTCATGTATAACATCTCCTTAAATGGGCCACTACCCTTACCTTCTCAACTTGTACTCCCAGGGCTTCACTCTGTAGTCCACTGGGACTCCTCAGTATTTAAAAAATATTACTCCAGACTGAAATTTCTGCTATAGGTCCATGTCTGTTCCCCTGGATCATTTACATTTGACTCATCATCAAAGTACAGGTATACTCTACTATTACAGAAGGCTTCAGTTATGTTATGTATGTGTATGTGGGGTGGGGAGGTGGAAATTGCAATGGTTCCTTCCAAAGAAATCCTCTCTACTCTTTGACCTTTATGCATTGATGCTAATAGTACAGAGTTCAAAGTCATATAAGTAGTTTCTGGCTATCTAATCCAAAACTTTGCTCTTGATGAACACCTCCTTTGGAATGAAACATTTGTTATAGATTGATGCCTCAGTTGAAGCTTTCCAATTTAAGGCCCTGTTGCACATCTTGATAATGCTCTTCCTTTAACTGAGAAAATCTGCTTTCCTTTGCAACATGAGAGAACCTTTTAACATTAAATGCAGTATGCCATTAAATCTAAGAAATATACTTAACATAATGACCCAGTACACAAGTATAATAAATATGTATAGATACACACATACACACACCTCCTGAAAGTTTCTCAAAATCTTCTAATTTTCTCAAACTTTATTCTTATCACAGCTTTTCTTAACCCTCATTCTTATTATTTATTTCTTTTTTTTTTTTTTTAGTTTTATTTTTTGCTGAAGAAATAGGGAAAAAATCATCAGAAAAAAAAATTTCTCACCATGGACCAAATCATAGTTACCAATATAATTAAAGATAATTTGGGGGGAATTGATTTTCCCTTTTAGAGTTATGAGAAACTTATAGTCAGGAATCAAACTGAAATAATATTTTAAAAAGCAGATAGAGGAAAAACTTGTTTTGAAGCCTTTAACATGATAAAATCTCCATTTTTTTTTCAGAGTAGGTAATGAAATTTAAATCATCAAATTTTCTTAGCTAGCCTTAAATAATAGCTGTTGTATGTCTTAAATATCTTACTTTGAAAGAATTATTCTGTCTCCTGTACCAACCATCAAAATTCTACTTAAGTATTTTGATAATATGTGATGATATGCTGTCTAAGGAGCAGCCTTGTGTGTGTGTGTGTGTGTGTGTGTGTGTGTGTGTGTGTGTATTGGACACAGCTTCCTATGTCCAATAATGTACCAAAATAAATGACTCATGAAGGTTAGTATAAATATAAAGCTCACCTGCAAAGTACAAATAATTCAGAAGAGAGGAAAGCGATACCCACCAAAACTAATATTTCTACTTTGTGATTATCCCTAAAAGTGATTCTGCTTATGTGCAAGTGTGGACAAACAAGAATTAATGTATTTACCCAGGACTTACTCAAGGTCAAAACATGTTTTATAATATTCTGGCCCCAAATAGGTATCTCTTATGTCTTGTATTAGTTGTTGAAGGCTGCCATAATAAGTACCACGGACTTGGTGGCTTAAACCACAGGAATTTAGTTTCCCATAGTTTTGGAGACCAAAAGTCTCAGATCCAGGTGCAGCATGTTGGTTTCTCCTGGGGTCTCTCCCTTCGTCTTGTAGATGGCTCTGTCCTCTCCTTGCATCTTCACATGTTCCTTCTTCTTTGTCTGTCTGGGTCCTAATCTCTTCTTATAATGACATCAGTTATATTGGGTAAGCGATGCCCTAATGACCTCGTTTTAACTTAATTATCTCTTTAAAAACCTTATCTCCAAATACAGTCACGTCAGAAGTACTAGGGTTTATAATTTCAGTATATGAATAAGGGAGGGGGATGCCATTTAGCCTATAACGCTCTCCCTTCAGTTGCAGACCTCTAACATTTTTGTTCACATTACCCTACCCATGACACATGTTGGTACTTGGATCATGATCTTTATTTTTTCTTCGTTGCTGGCATTGCCATGAATGACTTCAAGATTCATGTGGACAACGGCACCATCCCAATGACCATCATATGCACTTCACTTTAGCACTTCACTTCTATTGTCAGCTCCCAGTGGTAGCATTGATATTCAGTCATTGCTGCATCCATGCATCCTAAAACCTGCTGTCCAACCAAAGCTTTATACTTATTACATTTTTCCTTTACCACATAGTATTATTTTTTCCTTAACCCTTTCTTTTTCTTTCACTCACTATAAATCTCCTTTTAATTTTTCCTCCTTTGAGCCATTATTCTGTCTTTAAACCACAGGAAAACATAAATTAGATCCAAATTTTTCTTCTCTTTTCCCACATGTGGGCTGTTAAGCATGTGATTTTGCTTTCTATTGCTGAGTAACAAATTACCAGAAGTGTTTAAAGGAACACAAATTATGAGTTTACAACACCCATGGATCAGAAGTCTAGGGAAGCATTAGCTGTATCCTCTTCTTAGGATCTCACTGGACTGAAATTAAGATGTTGGCCAGGACTGCAGTTTCATCTGAGGCTCCGGGTTATCTTTTAACCTTATCAATTGTTGGCAGATTTCATTTCCTTGTTTTCTGATGGAAGTCCGTGTTGTCTTGCCAGGTATCAGCTAGGGACTGTTCTCTGCACCTGAAGACCTTCCACGAGTCCCTGCCATATGGCTTCCTTCTCTCAAAACATGGCAATTTATCTCTTCTTTGATACCATTTAAACAATATCTCTCTGCCACTTCCTCTTCTTTTAAAGGGCTGGCTCAATAAGGTCAGACTCATGTGGATACATTTTCTTTCGTTTAAATAAAAGTCAACTGATTAGCAACATAATGATGAGAATGACATCTCATATTCACTCTTCTGTCCACACTAATAAGATTTTATAGAATGTGTATATCAGAGGATAGGAATCTTAGGAATCAATCTAAAAAATCTGTATACCCCAATATTGACTGAGGATATAACACTACAAGTAATTTGAACGAACCCAGAAATTTATTATATCCTACCTTATTTAAGATAAATGAATTAATGAAGAAGTGAGTATTGTATTGCAATTCAGAAAAACTAGGTCTCAATATTCTGGGCTTTGGTTTTCCTTCAAATCTTCTCCAGTTCCAATATTAAATAATTATGTGATTCTACATCTGTAATTAAAAGAAAACAAATTCTCTCTAAAAAATAATTTCTCTCTAGAAACAATAAAAATGTAAGTAATACTTTTTAAAAATAATTTTTGTAGCTTGTGTAAGTCAGTTTGTATTTACAGTAAAGGATGTAAAAATGGGAAACTCAGATCTCATTGTAAAATAATCATCAGAGAACAAGAGTTAGTATTTATTAATTATTCATGGGCTTGTTATGTTACAATGAGAGAAAAAACAGTATACAGACATCAACCAATCTGTAAGAATTTATTAACTCACCTCACTGTTTTATAGTTTATATTTTAATTAACATCCTCTTACTGTTTTGTAATTTATATTTTGATTATATACATACATACACACACACACACACACACACACATGCACACATATATTCCTAGACTGTTTTAGTAGTGGGACAAAATCTTATTCATCTTTGTCTTCTTAGCACCAAATAAAATATCTAGAACATGGAAATTACTAGTTGGTTAATGAATAAAATAATGAATTAATTAATGAGTGAGTGATTTATGTACAGAACACTAAAAAAAAACTTGCAAAGGTAAGATACATCCCTAAGTCATGATTTTTTACAGCATTTGGAAATGTAGAAAGAGTTTCAGAAAGTGGTTAGTGCTAAAGACAAAGATTTCCAATTCATCCATAAAGATTGTTTTGTTTATATAAATTTGTGTTAATATTGTGATCAATTTTGACCATTTTTTACCCCAAGATCTCTTAAAAGTTTACGAAGCATCTATATGTTTCTGTATTGGAAGTTTTTGTACTAACTTAGTTCTCTGTCTTCATTTCTTTACCCTTCTAATGTGTAATACATGTCCATCTCACCCAATACATGAAACATCATAAATCATCAGGATACTGCTCTATGCTTTAAAAATCATAAAATACTTCTCCTAACTACCAAATAAAGGGCACAATAATGTGGCTCTGTGTTACCTTTATAGATCAGCATGATGATCCATGTTACTTATGTTCTAATCAAGTCAATGCAACCCTTGTTTGCTGAATCTACCCTAAAACTATTTGTAAACATAACTTATTGTTTTATTGAATAGAAACAGTTTCTATTAACCTTTTTAAGACCTAGCTCATCTGTTACTTCATTCCTTAATTCTCTTTAAACTTAAAAACAAGAAGTATGCTTCTATTTTCCTGTCTTTTAAAGTATATCATTTTCAACTTTCTGATAGGATTTATTATTTTCTATTGTATACCATCACTTTTTTACACATTCTATAACTTCCCTATTGAATAGAAAGCCTCTTTTAAGATCAAGAATTCTGGTTTTTGGAATCTACATTACCATGAGATGGTATAAAATGGATTCAATAAACTATGTAAATACACTAACACACCTACTGAGATGGAGTCAGAAGTTTGAGTAAGGAGTTGGTAATAAGCCCAGTGGTAATGGACCTCCCCTCTCTTAACGTATCAGAGGAGACCGGATGGGGATCTTGGACTTCCATCCCCACCTGGTAGTAATGAGAAGCCCTTCCTGTTCTACACTTGGGCAATAGAATCAGGACTTTCACCATTGTATAATAATAATAAAGCCACAGAATCCCCACTCACAGTAGCACTCACTGAGGCCCCCCAACAGGGAGCAGTAACAAGGCCATCTTATCCCTTCCTGTCAGTGGAGACCTACTAGCAGGACAGCAACATTCTCACCTCTGCTCAGCTATACTAAGGAACCTCCCCTACAAAATGTGAATGGAGACCTAGGGGAAAATGTACATTTCTCCACCACTGGTGGTAGTAAGCCTCTACTGCATTGTTCCCTATTAGTGTACTGCCAGAGAAAATCAGTTAAAACTAAAAGTTTAATTAATATCATACCTCATAACAAAAAAAAGGTACATATGTCAATTTTTAAAAATCATTCATCATACCAAGAATCAATAGACAACAATGTGGTGACAAAATGTTAAAATTATAAAGATAAGGCTGCCATCATAATATGCTTCCATAAGTAATTATAAGCACAATAAAAACAAGTGAGAATATAGAAAGTCTCAGCAAAGATATAAAAAATGTCAGCCAATAAATAGAAGATATAAAAAAGCAAATGTAAATTTTAGAATTATAAAATATTATAAAAGAGATATACAAAGGACAACGCAAGGAGTAAACATATGAGTAAATGCAATAAATTTTCTTCCTTATCTTGAGTTTCAAAATAATGTTTGATTAATGCAAAATTATAATAGAGTTTAATATAATTCTATGTATTTAAGATGGTTGTGTTACAAATGGCATCACCGATAGAATGTGATAGTTTTGTATATATAATGAGTAAGCAGAGTGACACTGAAAAGATAAATAAAAAAAAAATACACTCAAATATTGTGAATTTACTGTCAATAAATTAAAATTAAATTATAAAATATATTCAGGTAACCCAATAAAGTTAGAAAAAAGAAACCAAAACGATTAAAAAGAAAAAGAGAAAAAAATAAATGGCAGATTTAAGCCCTAATATATCAATAACTACATTAAATGTAAATGGCTTATATGTCAAAGACAGACATTGGTAGATTAAAAAGTATAACCCAATATTATGCTATCCATATGAAACTCACTTCAAATGTAATGATAGAAACAGGTTAAAATTAAAGGATGGAGAAGATATATCATGCAAACATTAATCAAAATAAAGCAAGTGTGGTTATATTAATATCAATGTAGACATCAGAACATAAAAATTATGAGACAGAAAGCTATATTATATAATGATATCATACAATGATATATAATGATAAATGATATATAATGGTAAAGGGTTAATTCACTAAATAGATATAGCAATTGTAAATGTGTATTCACCATACAAAACAGCTACAAATCATGTGAAACAAAAACTAATAGATTTGAATAGAGAAATAGACAAATCTTAATTCAATATTCTTCTCATAACTATGATAGAACAGCGACAGAAACAAAGGGTTTAGAACTCAACAATACTATCAACCAGTACAGTCTAATTGATATTTTTAGAACACTCCACCCAACAGTAGCAGAATAAACATTTTCCTCGATTCCCCTTGGAACATATACCAAGATAACCCATATCCTGGGCTATAAAATAAACCTCAACAAATTTAAAGGAAGTGAAATCATACAGACTATCTCTGACAATCCTGGAATCAAACCAGAAATCAATAATAGAAAGATCACGGAAAAATATTCAAATACTTGGAAACTTGACAACACATTTCTAAATGAATGGAATTAAACTGAGGAAAAATAAAATTAAACATACAAATATTTGTGGAATATAGATATTGCAGTGCTAAGAGGAAAATTTATAGCACTACATGCATGTGTTAGATAAGACAAAAAGGTCTTGAATCAATAATCTAAGTTCCCACCTCAAAAATCTAGAAAAATAAAAAGTCGAAATAAACTCAAAGCAAGAATACAGAGAAATTAGATCATTTATATAATTCTAGAAGAAATATAAAGTGTTATAGCCATTCTAGAAAACGACTTGGTACCTTATTAATAAATTAAACATTCAGCTACCATGCAACAACTGTGCATTTACTCCAGATATATGAAAACTGATGTTCACTCAAAACTCTGTACATGAATGTTTATAACAGTTTTATTTGTACTAGAACAAAATTAGAAAAAAACACAGCTGTGCTTCAACTAGTGAATGGTTAAACAGACTGTAGTACATTCATACCATGGAATACTGCTCAGCAATAAAAAGCAATGAACTATTGATACACATAACAACTTCTTGAGTGAATCTCTACATAAATACGCAGAGTGAAAAAAAAAAAAACCCTGTAAGTTAAATATTATATGATTCAATTTATAGAACACTCTTTAAATGGCAAAATTATGGAAATGAACATGTCTGTGGTTGACAAGGTGTAAGACTACAAGAGAGGCTATAAACAGCAACAGAAAAGATCCTTATGGTTATGGAAATTCTTCGTCTTGACAGTTCAATGTCAATAACAATTTATAGATTTAAAATGTTATGTTGGAAGGAACTGGATAAAGGTTACATGGGATCTCTTTGTATCATTTCTTACAACTACATGTGAATCTATAATCACACAAAATATAATTTCGTTTAAGGAAAAGCCATACTGAGTTAGTTCTTTCAGACGCTGACAGACAATAAAGGATTCAAAAGAGTAATTCATCAAAGTAGGGTAAGCCTTTCTCTGCATTATGCCAGAATTCTAGATGAAAGTCTTGGTTAATTTAGTAAAGCAGTTTTTCAGTGGTGTGAGTGACGCTTTGATGATATTCATTTGCTTAGAGGACCCAGAGATACTCAAACAATCACTTCTTATCCTTGTAGAGTTTCCAAAGAGACTACCCATATGTAGATAAAACAGGGCAAAGTTACCATTTTACCCAGAAATGAAGTGCTATATACCTCCCAATTTAGGTCTCAGGCAAGTGTGAGTAAGCTGAATACTGTAGTGCAGTCCTTAGCCAGAGTGCAATGCTTTAGGAACACAGGAAATTCTCGTAGTAGCCATGGAAAAGACAGGGGTAGCCTGAAGAGCCATGCCTAAGGCATAATCTCTGTTGTGCTTGTATCTTTTTGTCTCTGCCCATTCGGAAAGCTGGTTCTCAGACCTCCCATTGATATTTTCACCATTCTGTAGTTGCCAATTGTATTTACTCTCTGTGTCGGTTAAGTAGAGATGTTTCCGTCTTTCATAATCAAAAACGCTAACTGGTGCTATAAGTACAGGACAGGCAATGGATACGTGAAGAAGCTGGAATTAGTTATCTTGCCTATTTGGGTCTGAAGCTGAACAAAACCCTGCTCATTTTCAGGAATATGACTGGCAGAAAATGACTTACGAGACTGGATTTTCTCTTTAAACTATCAACTGTATTCTCCCGGAATAAAGTATCCTTTGAAGCAAGTCTTTATAAAACTGAGTGTTCTCTGCTTTAGACCACTAATAAAAAAAAAAGATGAATTCCAGAACAATGGAGCCAGTGACTATTTTTTTAGGACAGAGGATAACTTAAAAAAGAGAGAGAAATCTAAATTCTCAATTCACAACCTAAAATTTCAAAATTTTCTATGATCATATTACAGCTATTGCTGTAGGCCTGCAAGAACCAAGAACCAAATGCAAAATTTGAATCTATAGTCTGTCAAATATTTATACCAGTTGAATTCAGTTAATCACCAGATCTGTTCTGGCAAAGTTAGAACTTTGATTAGAATATAGCATGAGTTCAAGAGCTAGTATTGGGCCCATATGAAAAAATTCAGACAACGTTGTATATCATGAATCCCAAACCCTGTAGAGCTTCCCTTGTTATTTAAAATATTCCTTTTTCCCTGGTTATGACCATTTATTTGCCTGTAAATGCTGTACCCCCTGACCTGAAAAAAACATATTTCTTTAAAAAAAAAATTTCTTTCCCCATCTCTTACTTTTTATTATCTTTAGATTTTTCAATTTTATCTACTGAATTTATAGACATGTTAGGACATGCCATACTCTAAAATAATTATCCTAGTTCTAACAACTGGAAATTGTTTTATTTATAAAGTTTGCTGATCAAAACCTGGACTCAATGATAATACCCACTAAAGTCAAAATAAGATATTTTCATAGTATAATGAAATTAGAAGAGTTAATAGAAATGCAAGAAAGCATTTATCACTTGTGACTACTCTTTTACTATGTTCCCTAAGATGGCCCAGAAAAGATAAGGAGGGCATACCAGAATCTTTGCAAAGTGCTTTAGTAACTGTTTTACTCATTGTTTTGTTTTGTTTTTAAAGCACCATGCATTAGTAGGAGAAGACGCAGTTGAATCAGAAGCAAAATGGTCATGTTTATCACAGGATGAAGAAAGTAATTGTAATAATTAGAATGGTCTAAGATCTTTGATGGTAGCTGTTTGGTCACAGTTTCATAGAATCACAATACGTAGACAGCGCACTAAAGCTTGCATTACTTAGGGTATGTCAAATTGTAAAAACATGTACCAAATACACACATACCCATCAAATATATACGCCAAATATGTAATGATTAACACCAAAAAAATTTATTTCTTGCCCAAATAATGCAAAGTAGTTCCAAGCTAGATCTTGAAGGAAGAGAATGTGGGTGGCATAGAGTCATTTAGTGATCCAAGCTGATAGTGTGCCTCTGCCAACCTTAACATGCAGCTTCTTTGAGGGGATCCAGGGTTACTCTGGAAGGAAAAGGAATATGAAGGAGTCCATATGAAAGGTTTTTATGGGTTAGACCTAGAAGTGGAAGACATCACTTAAGGAAACAATCAGTGGGCTAGAATTCAGTGGCCATAAGCAGTCACAGAGAGAGCTGTGGTCCAAGGGAGAAGACAAAGTCTATTTTGTTGAACAGCTAGCAGTTAAGAAAAAAAAAAGTTTAACAAGAGAAACTTGACTTGAATCACAGTGTTAGACTGTTGCAGATATTTCTCCCAATTCTCACATCTGAAGGAGGTCTCAAACCCAAAGTCTCTTACACTATGAGGAAGCATGATCCTTTGGGAAACATTCTAAAATCACATCAAATATATGCTTGGTGAATATTTCTCCCATCCTTCCTTAGAGATCGGTACCCATTTATAAAAGAAACTCTATACTAGATGAAAGAAAATATCCAAACCTTTTGGAAATTATTGATCACTATCTGTGAATTAACATAATTTTCCTTGGGATATAGAATTCTTCTGTGCTATCACAACAGAGTTGGGTCTCGTAAAAGTTGAGATTAATGAAATTCTGGCTCAGTGAAACCTTTTAATGCTTCTTTTTAATATTTTTCCAGAGTAGACAAACAAAACAGCTATCTTTAAGAGTTATCGCTAGAGGATTAAGGAGAATCCCCACTTTGGTTCCTTGAGCTGTGTAATAAGAGAGGGTTATTTTGGTAGAATAGATGAAATTGAAGTATTTGGTAAAAAATGTCAAGTAGAGTCCTCTCTTTACAAAAAATATTAAATTAAAATTTTTAGTAGCTTTATTAGTGACTTGAAGATATAAAATAGTGATTTCTATCACAGCTCTACCTTACTCAGAATTTGGACTTAGTCCAAATTTAGATGCCACTTTCCATAGAGACCAGCCCAGTACTAATGATGTAATCCAGTAATCATTCTACTGGACTCTTAGGGCAGTAAAATATTTTTTCTTTATCAAAATAGACACTGACTTTGAATTTACTTTTTCTGCCAACCAGTCTTCTGCCGGCCCCACAATATGTGAACCAATTCAATGTCTTTATACGTCATCCAGTCTATCACAAAATACTTCTAAGAAATTAATTTTAATCATGAAATAGAAAAAGCACTGTTTTGGTCTAATGGAAGTCATGATCTTCTCTTATATTAATCATATTTCCTAAAAATAATTATCACACAACTTACAGTGTGATCGAATGGCTTATTGCAGTTCTGTAACCAGCTTTGAGACCTTTATTTGAATTACCGTTAAGCTGAATAAAACATGTGTTTTTAATCAGGAAGTATTCTATATTGTTTCTTCCAAAGTCAAATACCTACATCTTGGAAACAAAAATGGAAGTAGGAGTGTTGTCTGTCATGATTATATGTCATAACCTACTTGAGGAAATTTTTCTTTCTGTACCTGAGACCGGGTTCTGCTGGTTATAAGTCTGAGTTTTCTATTTCTTGGTATTCTTTTTTCAGCTCATCCAATGTATTTTGCTTTCAGAAAGCATTTCTGTTGGGTCTCCAAGAAAGGATATGTTGTTGTTCAGTTGCTGGCTATATACTTGACTGTTCTTTTTCAGGTTAGAAAGTTCATTCACAACAATATTTTATTCTTTAATCTTGATGCTACAGTCCTTTTTGTGAGGGATCGAACTGTTAGTAGAAACCAGCCCAGCACCGTCCTCCGGATGTGACTCCATTAAGTGCAAAATACATAGTATGTGCCTCCTAGCTCAAACCTCACCAGCCTATAGCCCCTAGCCTCAGCTTGTGCAAACTCTCTGATAATGTTACTTTTCTTTTTCTCTACCACTGTAGAGGTTTATAGTAGTTAGCTTTACAGTTATTTATTCATTTATTTATTTATTTATTTATTTATTTATTTATTTATATTTATTTATTTTTAATTAATTTTTTTTTCCTCCACAGGTTTCAGAATCTGTAGGTGAGAATTACTACAGACGCAGGGGAAAAGGATATTAATCAGAAGTGAAGTATTCGGTGTTTTCCTTGGGAACGACATAGTTGCCTTATGCTAGAGTCTAGAATTTTTTTTGAAATACACTGTGAGAAGAAAGATATTGTAGACATAGAACAACTAAAGGAGTCGATTGCAGTGGGCATTTATTTTAGTCTGCTCAGCATCAAAATATCCTTCTCCATTAATCAGGACCCTAAGTTTCATGGCAAAGCCTCGCTTTCTATCAGGGAAGACAGAAGGAGGCAGACAGTCTCTCCTTCAGTTCTCCAGGTATAGTGGTAGGGCTGGGTGACCGAGGCTTGGTCTGACAGATGCTCTGGTAAAAATCTTTGAATCTTGAGAGTTTGAAATGAGACTGAGAGAAGAGTTAAAAATTATTCAGTGAGCACACATGCTAGAGTCAAAAGCTTGTGAGTTTTGGTAGAATTATTTGAAACTGTTTCTGACATGATTTTGTTGTACATTTCTGCCCTTATTGTCTGGCTTAATTCCCTAACACTTTTGTCAATTCTCTGAGTGCTTCCATAATCCTTGAATACATTTATTTTCTTTTAAAATTGGCCGGATATAGTTTCTGTTTTTTCTTTACAAATAAGAAGCCTCATTGATTTTTTAAAAATGTGTATTTTTTAGTCAGGATGAAAAGATCAGTGAGGAAACTTATATTTCAGGAGGATGAATGTTACTAATGATTTCCAAATAGCTTGAATATCTTTAAAAAACAGTATAACAATAATACATGGAAGAAACTAAATAATTTGAAACTCTAGTTAATAAGTACTATGTAAAAAAGCAAATAAAAATAACAATCCATTATTTTACTTGGCTCAAAATATTTGTACATTTACCTTTTGTCAGACTGTGCACTTACTATATGATATCTTATATAATAGTCTTAATAACTATATGAGGTTTATGCTAATACTATTTTAAAGATGAACACATTATTTTGTTAGTTTTTGTGGCTTTGTTACAACCATCTAGATGGTAATGTAGTCAAGAGCATGATTTTAACCTTAGCTCAGAATCTAACTTTTTTGTATAAAAGTTTAGAAAACTCCAAAAATAAGATATTTTGCCATAATGATTAATATGGCAGACTGATATGGCATTGACTATCCTAAATAATGGTTTCCGTATATCCTTTCAAATAATATTTTTCAGCAGTTTCCATTAAAAGGTGAAGTCTATTTCTCACCCATTAGATCTAACCTAAACTTCCATTTCATTTGATCCATTAGATACATTGGCAAAAATGTCATTGTATTGTTCATTTTAGTTAAGTCGTCAGTCATTTTGGTCATTAGTCTTGACCAAACTTAGGTCAAGTGACCAATGTACCTTTTCTCCTTTGGACCCCTGTGACTACTATTTGAATAAACTTAGAATATCTTCTTGTCCTTGAGGCAAGCTGTGCCATCTGAGTTAGCACTAGAACAGCTAGACTATCGCACTAGCTGACAACTCCCCAGCTGACCACAAATGTGTGAGTGAGCCCAGTGGGGATCAATCACATTCAGCCTGAATCAGATTACCTAGCCAACTCACAGAGTCTTGAGAACTAGTGAATGGTGGTTGTTTTAAGCCAGTAAGTTTTGGAGTGATTTATTACACAGTCTAATAGTTAGATAGCTGATATAAACAGTAATATAGTATTCATAAAAATGTTCTTAAAACACTAATATGCCCATTGGATCAAGAAAACAAGTTTATGGTTTCTGCATTCTGAATGTTGTAAATTAAACACCTTTATTTTTGCCATTTTATGAAAAATATTTATACTTCCATAACATTGCAATTAATCAAAACTAATTTAAATAGTTTAGTTCAGATAATTAAATATTTCATATTTTCAATAATTAAGTTAAACAATCTATACACTGTAGGTTTTCTTTGATTTAAATCAAGAGAAGAATATATGCAGTCTATCCAATAATATAAATATTAACAATTGGCAGTATTTATTATGTTTTTATTCTGCACCAGGATCTATGCTAAATACTTAGTCTTCATCTTATTTTTAAGCCTGGATGATACCCAATCTGTACTTTCTGCAGGAAATTCATACACTCTCGTGATCTAGCTGATTAAGAATAAACCCACAGAGCATGAGCTGTCACATCTCCTCAGAGTCAGTTCGCAGACTGGCAATAACCAGAGCTGTTCTAAGATTTGGTGGCAACAGCTGCAGCAGCACCGGTAAAACAGAAATTCAGAGATAATCTAGACATAGAGTCAGTTACATGAAGTTTCTTTAGTGACTCGCACATGGAAGAAAGAACATGTTGATGTCTGGGGTCCACTGGGAGAGTTTTCAACTTCCCTAAAAGCCAAAGGAAATAGATTCAGAAAAGACATTAAAGTGCCAGTCTTCTTTCTAGGTCTAAGGGAGTTCAACTATTCCTTAATAAAGTTCCAGGCTAAGATAGTGACCACTGAAGGAAGCAGTTGTCCCCAATCAGGTGGAACAAACTAATTTTATCATCTGTTTATGACATTCTTACCTTCTTCAGAATCATCTGGGGAACACGTTTAAAAATACAGATTACTAAACCCACTCCTTACAGTCTCATATTCAGTATATCTGAGGTCGGGCTCAAGAATTTTTGTATTTTTTAAATAAGTACCTCATCAAGCTTTTATTTTTTTAAAAAAAATATGTTTGGGAAATACTGCTTAGGTGACTCAGAAGTTAGAGAGCATCAAGATCTCTTCCATCAGGCAAGGGAGGATTTAACTAAGTAGCAGGTTTAGAAGGCTGAAACAGTATAACTGTAGACAAAACAAAATAGGCTAGAAATAAGAGGTTTTGTGAAACAAGGGGCAAGTATTTCCAGACCATGGAGTACTGAGAAACAACTGGTTTCTCAGTACTTCTCTGTATGGCCTGCATTAACAGTTCATTCATTCATTTATTCTTTATATACTGAGTGCTTTTGTGGATCAAGCACAGATATGGGTTTGCCAACTGAAAGTTGTTGTTATAAATTGCCCCATCCTCAAGGTTTCACAGTGTAATAGGAGAGAGAAAGAAATATAACCAAGTAATGGAGAAGCCATTGGCTTTGGCATTCTAATAGAAGTATAAATAAAATAAGATGGCAGTAAAGAAGAGAGTAATTAACTCTATTGGGAGAAAGAAGAGATTAGGAAAGACTTCAGTGGGACTTGGTCTTAATGGACGAATAAGGGTTTTTCATAATGCAAAGGGGGTGAAGAGCATCTCAGTTAAATAAAATGCTATGTGTGAAGACATTGAAAGAATCAGACATTTTGAGTGAAGGGTAAAAACACATGGTGGCTAGAGGGTAGAATGTCAGATGGCAGGGGAGTGTAGAAACCAAGTAAATTGGAGTCAGGTAATAGGTTTAGTTGATGATGTGCTCCATGATAGGAGTAGTGCCTTATAAGAAGAGAAGAGACTAGAGTTTTCTTTCTCACCACATGAGGACACAGCAAGAAGATGGTCATCTACAAATTAGGAAGAGAGTTACCACTTTAATCTTGGACTTCCTAGCCTTTAGAATTGTGAGAAATAAATGTTTACTTTTTAAGACACCAAGGCTGTGGTTTCGTTATGGTAGTTCAACTTGATTAAGATAATGGACAGATTGGCCCTGAAGAAAGTGGATGGGGAGCTAGAGGAAGAATTTAAAAAGCCAAAGAGTGCCCTGACCTCAGAAGAAAGTATCGAAAGCCTATTATTGCATTATATCTGATTATAGGTTTTTGTGGCATCATATTGGGAGATCTAAAAGATGCTACCACTTTCCCCCTCCTTTACTTTGCCTAATTCAGAGCTAAAAACTATTAAATAATGATGAAGGAATATTTAAAAAGTTAGAGTGCCACAGGATATGGAGTTGGGGGGAAGTAAAAATGAGAAAAAAAAAAACATGACTTAAAGTGGAAGAAATATTAAAACTAAATATGGATAAAAGAATAGATACTCGTGTGTTAAGTGAATCAGATTGTCCCATGGCGGAGAATAAATAGGATAGCTAGCAGGATAGCTAGCGACACACACTTCACATTTCATTGTTAATCTTTCCGTTGTTTTCATTCTTATACAGACATTTCCATTTGAATGACCATCTTCCATTAAGGGCTATTTCTATTCTTACGGTACTCTCAGTGTCAAGATTCATGAGGTCAGATGTGAAGATGAATTTGTTGGTTAAGCTGTTCTCTCCTGAGGGTAAGATGCTTAATCATTTTTTTTTTTTTTTTGTACTGACCTTGTCTTGTCTAGGGATGAATCAATGAATCAAGTTGGGAATGGTACATCATGAATAAATGATTTATGTTTGTCTCAATCAAATATGATAGATTGCTTGGGTTCCTGACTATTACTATATATAAAAATTTATATACTATAAAAGTGACTATGGATTGGAGAAAAACTGAGTTTTCTCCAAGGATATAGCCCTATCTAACAATATAAATGTTATTCTTAGTGAGCTAGTTCCTTAGAGAATAATGGCTGGACAAAAATCAATTCAATCATCAGTTGAATTGTACATCAATACATTGTTTCCTCATGACATTATGACACCGCTGAGTATACATTCTCTGATTCTCATAACTCGTCCTGGTTCAGAAGGCCTTATCTCGCCAGCCCTGTTTTTTCCTGATTTTCTCACAGACTGCCATCAACAAGTAACCAGGATCTTGTCATATTTTTTCTGATCTCTACCTCTTTAGAGTTCCCTGAACAATCTTCAAGCTTACTCTTCTCTTCCTTCCCTAGTGCTTACACTCTGCTTTATCTCAGATGAGCTCACACTTAACTCTCAGGATAGGCATTCCTACTTTTTTTTGAGTGCGAATATTTTCCAGAGATTTCTGAGACCTTCTATTGATTAGACCCCTTTGCAGTCCCCTTTTCCTCACAGTGTCATTTCAATTTCCTATATGGGCTTTTTGCCAGTCTCCGGCTTTGTTCATTTACGCGCAATTTGGACTTGTAAGTTTTCCTCAAATTCAAATAAACATACAATTGGCATGTGCTTTCTATTATTCTTTCTCTCTCTTCCTTTTTTTTTTTTTTAGAAGAACTGAGGAATATTGAAATCTAAACTGTTGCCATGTTCCTACTAGAAGCACATGTTTTAATTGAATTTTGTGACTACAATATTCTCATATATCTCTCAGTTTTTAAATCACATTTAATGTTAACATTCCAGTCTGCTTACTTTTGATAACTGAAATTCTCTTTCACACCCTTTTGTTTCTATTTTATACAGATTAGGGTGGCAGGGGTGGACAAGAGGATGAGCTTTGTGAGAATGGCAAATGCCTCTGTGTTCAGGTGAAGACCACCTTAGTCTTCTGGGCATGGGTGCTCTCCATAGCTCCTGGGTAAGGGAAGTCCTCTAGAATGCACTTACAGAATGCTCTGAACCAAGTTTCATCACCCATTTCTTAAACATGGAGACAAATAATCCAATGGGGATGCATGGATGACCCAACTAGATGCTAATGCTGTCAGTCCTCTTAGTTGCTACTGGCTCTCCTCCAGCTCTATTTACCCTTAATGTGGCTATAATGCTCAGCGTTTTTTGATATTGCTGTTCTCGATGCACTCTTGGAATTTCTGGAACTTCTCATGGATTCTGGTCCACTCAGGGAACCTTTCTTACCTTAAGCTAATTTTTTCTTTTCCGTATTTTGCTATTCATCTGTTTTCTTTCATTTTGGGGGTAAGGGGGAAGGGGGGATACTAGATGGATCAGAAAGGCTGCAACATATCTTTAGCACTCTACATTTAGCTGGAAACTAATGTTTCCTTCAGTTTTCAATGTACTGGTCATATATTTCTAGATAAAGTCTGGTTTAACAGTGTTCTTTTAAATTAGTGCATAGTGCTGAATAAAATAGTCTATTTGCTCTGTCATGAAAAATAGGTGGGCCATCAGCTCTCTTGCCCTGCATTATACTTCTATGAATACAGTATGAAGTTGAATTAGTACATTTTAATAGCAACATCATATTTACTCTCAAACAAGTTAAATCAACTAACACCAATAGGTCTTTTTCATTTTTATTTATTTATCGTAGATATACTGATGCTAAGCTAGGTGTTCTATATCTTATACTTATGTAGTTAAATTTTGACCTATTTTACTTTTTTAATTTCAGTCTTTTAGACTTGATTTGTTATCTAATTTAGTACCTATCACTTCCTATTTTCATATAAATTATGATCAATATGACCAAAGCAAAAAATAAGTTTTCAAAAGACTACTGTATTTATTGTTGTTGAACACACAATTCTCATATTACATTAACTAAATATTTGTTGCAACAGATTTTTAAATTTTTGTTATTTTCATCACTTTTCTAGAGAAACTATTTATTCAATAACTGTTTATTGAGCACCAAATCAATTTCTAGATCCTAGATATAGAGCAGGTCAAATAGATTCTTATGGATCTTATTAATGAGAGGGGTGCATCTATTTACACACATACGCATCTCAAAGAACAATATCAGTGAGAAATTATTGTTCTGTAGATAATTAAATAAGATGATTTGATAAGAAGTGCCTAGGTGTGTATTTTAGATTTGCTATTCTAGATAAATACTTGTGTTTTTGTTTTAAAGCAGTGTTATATTCTCATAAGAAAGCTTCGGGTACACATAACTTGAAAAAAGTCATAGAACAATTTCTAGCTACTGCTTGTCACACACCAGGGCATCCTTAAAAGACCAAGGCTTCAAATAAAATTTTATCAAGGATCTCTCGCCAGGAGAGCCCTTGGATTATCTCTCTGGGGGAGTTAGGATTATACTTCCCAAATGTGCTGATGGATTATGAGCATTGTAAATTTAGATGTAACCACTAAGCAAATAGTACTGATATGTTTTATGCTTACTTTGGTTATAATCAAAATAACTCCTGACTGTTTTATCTTGAATTATCAAAATAATCTCATATTAAGAGAAAGCGAAGCAAGATTATGCATATTAATGTAGGTGTCTTTTCTGCAAATAATTACTTTGCTTCAGCAAAAATTTAAAAATTTTATATTTTCAAATCTATTTACTTCTTATTTGCCTCAAGTTCTAAAGTTGTTTCAAATTGTGTCACCCTAGCATTGTTCACAGGTGATCTTGCTTTAGAATTCCTTATTTACAATATTATTCTTTTAACTATATGATTTTTTCCTTTAATATTTTCATAAAATCCTTCCTCTTCCATAATTTTCACTCTTTGTTAGGTATGTGGGAAATATGTGTTTTTATTTACTGTCAGTTACAGTAGAAATTGGTATTTCTTTGCAAATCAACTTGAAAATAACTTGAAATTTAAAATTCATGGATCTTCAACAGAAAAAAAAAAAGGAAGGACCATGAGAAAACATATGTGATTGATGGATATGCTCGCAATCTCAAATTTCAGTGGTTTCATGTGTCAAAATTTAAAAATTGTTTGTTTTAAATATGACCAATTTAATTTTGTTAATTATACCTCAAAACAGCAAATTAAAAGAAGGCTTTGAAGATCTTTCTGCCCTCTGATTAGAATATACTTTTAAAATTTACTGTAAGGGATAGACAAAATAATGCTACAAAACTCATTGTCAGGTTTGTTTCAACTGGCAGTCACTGGCACTTGACTTCATGTAACCAAACTATTCACTCACTTGATAAATGCATTTATTCAATCTAAATTAATTAAAAATGTACCACGTGCCAAGATGAAAAATCAAAGACTAAAAATAAGGTTTTTTCCTTTACTATTTTAAGACCTTATTAAATGATAAAAACAAGTTAGAAGCAGGTGAATTTTATAGAAACAAATAGATGGGGAACAATTGATTCCTGGACAAGTGTTTTCCACATGTTTCTTAAAGTAGAAAATGGAGTGATTTCCAAGAAAAAGATACAGATGTATCTACCTCTAAGAATAGAGGTGACATTGTTGATGATTTGAAAAACAGTATAGATACTCCTCTCTCTTACCCTGAAGAGGAGCACTACTACAGTGCTCAGCTGACCTGACATTTTACTGATCACATGGGACAGAACTGTCCCTGGGCTTGTTGAAATGTTCAAGCACATAGAGTTGTTACGTTCTCTTACCTTCTCCAGGCAGGGAGAGTAAGAATGCCCAGACTTATCTAGGTGGCTTCCTATATTTATTTTTCTTTTTATCACATAGTGATGAAATATATGCTGGATGCTCATGGTGCCAGATATATGAGGAATTTAGGATAAAACGGGAAATAAATAAGACATTGATGAACTCTACGTTCTAGTGGGATACTCAATCCAAAAAAAAGTAATATTACAACTGAAATAATTTTAATGAGAGAAAAAATAACAGTGATATTTAATATTTCCTAGCGCAATTTCACTAAAAGGTGACTGTCTTTCTGGCAATCTGTCAAAAGAGCAGAAGGAGCTAACTAGAAAATAGAGAAAGTAAGAGCATCCTAGCAGTAGAAACAGTATGTGTAAGCATACTGCCAGGAAGGTAACAAAAGACCAAAATATACAGAGCACCATACGACTTATGTGATAGTTAATTTTATGTCATTTTAACTGTACCATTGGGATGCCATATCTGGTGAAACATTTCTAGTGTGTCTGTGAGGGCGTTTTCTGGAAGAGAAAAACATTTGAATTGGTGAGCTGAGTAAAGTATATGCCCTCTGCAATTTGAGCAGACACCAATTAGTTCCTAAAGGATCTGAAAAGAACAAAAAGGCAGAGGAAGGTTGAATTCACTGTCCGCCTAACTGTGGGTTGGAATATCAATCGTCTTCTAATCCTCAGTGGTCCTGATTCTCGAGCTTTTAGACTTGAACTAGACTCTGCACCATCAGCTCTCCTGCTCTCAAGCCTATTTAAACTACCAACTTTCCTAGGTCTCTACCTGGCAGATGGCAGGTCATGGGACTTCTCAGCTTCCATAATCACATAAGCCAATACTTTATAATAAATAACATGTATCATGTACAATATATATAATCTATTGTTTATATATCATATAAATAAATATATATGTTTATATATAATCTATTGTTTCTGTGTCTCTGGAAGACCTTAATAAAACATATTAAGAATTAATTTCTCTACCCCAAATTTGGTGGCTGAAAACAACAAACATTTATTCTTTTTTTATTATTAAAAATTATTGAGGTGACATTGATTAATAAAATCAAGTTTTCAAGTGTAAAAAAAAAGAATGAATTTCTCATAGAATTATAGGATAAAATATTTTTTTTCTTAAAGCTTATAAAGTGTCATTGATGAGAGCCAATGAGCTAGTTTATTACTCATTCCTTTGTAGAGGACCTGTTGTAATTTAATTTAAAAAATTTGTTTTTTCTTGTTTTACTTTCTGGAAATCTTTAGATTATCTAAATTTAGTGCTTTAAAATTTTACATGTCTACAGTGACCTTATCTATGAGACCTTAAAGTGACTGTGTTTTCACTTTACCAAATTATCCTTAATTATTTTTGTTAGTTTTTTCCCTTGTTTTTTTCTGTTTTGTCTTATAAACTCTTGCTTAATGTTTTAATCAGCTTTCATGAATTCAATGTTAATATAAATTCACCAATTTAAAATATACATTTGAGGAAGGTTTGACAAATTTACACAGCTGTACAACTATCAACACAATCAAGATACAGAAAACCTCCATTACCTCAAAAATTGCCCGCTTGCCCATTTTGCAATAAATCCCTTCTCCCTACCTCTATCCCTTAGTACAATCTGTTCTAGTTCAGTCACTATAGAACTCTTTTCTAAACTTCCATGTAAATTCAATATTACATGATATAATTGTCAAGCAATTTCTAAACAGCAGCACAGTGGTGGAAGTTGGTTGACTTGCCACTCATCCTTCAATTCAAGTGCCCCATTGAAATTTTGAAAGTTTATTACATACAACACAACAGTCCACATAAGCTTCATTTTCTCATCTGTTCACTGGTTGCCCCTAAGTCCCATAGGGGCGGTGTGAAGGAGGGTCCAGGAGGGTGCTGTACACCAGTGGATCTGCTAGTAGTGGAGAAACTCTGAGCTTAGGATACTTCCAATCTTTTACATATGCTGCTAGCAAATCTACGCAAACTTTGCCCCGAAGAAGAGAGAATATATTGTTTATTTGGGTTAGGAAACAAATCTGTCTTCTGACCTGGATGAAGACTTCTAAAGACTTTGCAAACATGCTTGAAAAGAGAGTCTTCAACAAAAGTTATCACAAAGAAGTATAGAAATGCCATGAAGAGTTGTCTCTCAGAACCATACTTCTGAATATGGCTTATTTCGCTTAGCATAATGCTCGAGATTCATTCTTGTTAATGTATATATCAATTTTTACTTTTTTATTCCTGGGTAGTAATCCATGCTATGGATATAACACAATGTTTTCTAACATTTCAATAGTTCATGGATATTTGGATTGTTTTTAGTCTATAAAGGTAAGAAAATTATAGAATGTTTTTGTTCCTGTTGTTATTGTTGTTCCTGCTTCTTTTAGGAGAAACAGGAAGTGAGGGTTGCCAGATTTCTGATCAACCCTGTCATGGTTCTATAAGGCCTATAAGCAGAAGTTCCACCAGTAGCCCAATAAAGTTTTTTGTACCTTTGTTTTTTTTTCTTATATTAGCCCTTTCAATACTTGTGTAATAATTTTTCTGTTTTAAAATCCCCTCTGTTCGAACTACTTATAACATCGAGTGCAATGTAGGGACTAGATGATGTTGGCATTGAGTAAGATGATAATGGTGAAAATGGAGAAATGTGAAGATTTGGGCTATATTCTACAGTGAGCCAACACACCTTGCTAAGAAATTGGATGTAGGGAGTGAGGGAAATAAAAGGATCAAAGTGGATTCTTATTTCCGAATAGAGAACCTGGTGTATTTACTGAGCTAAGAAAGAAATCAAAAGGAGCAAATTGAGCAAGAAATATAACTGTGTTGAGATTACATCTGTGAGCATTTAGGATGTCAGAGAAGGCTTTGTAATAGTATACCTATCCGTGAATAATATATAATTTTGTTTTAATTTTACTTCATGGGTAAAATCATATATATTATTCTTTAGACTGTTTTTTTCTAAGTTGTTATATCTACATGTGTGTATGTGTATGTGTATTTGTCTGTGTGTATGTGTATACCCAACACAATGATGCAATGCTAAGCCCCCCATAACTGTTAGTAATCTGATAGCAAGACTTCTGGAGGAAAAATACTCTTCTTTGACCTTAATGAGGTGTTATATTCTATTCAGCTGTGAAGCCCCAAGAAGGTAAAACTAAAAACCATCTTTGTATTTCTAGTATTTGATATAGCACCTGGCCTAGAATACACTCATAGCAAATGTTTGCTGAATGAATAAATGAATTAAATCTGCTATGCTATGCAAATAGAGATCTCTTTTGCGTGATAAATAAATGACAGCATTTTGTAGAGCAAATTTGAAAAACAAAACTCCTTAGCACTGGGGTTGATATAGATAATGTTATTTGATGTAGAACTTGAAACAAATTGCAAATCCAAATGGCCCAATATGAGAAATGCATGTTTGAGAAAAGAAGAGAGGGCAAAGAAAAAGATGATAAAACCTTATATACTGTTTCTAAACAAGGCTTATTCCTGTTTCCATGTAATATACATTACATAAAGATAATTCATTAATAATACATTGTAATAACTCATTCATTTTGTATATTTAAAATACTATACATCTTAGAACAAAACACAGTAGAGCAATGATTTTCACCTGTATTTAATATTTTTAAATGGGTGTTTTAAACATTACCATTTCACTGAACGTTCTCATTGCATTTATGAATTAGAACATATTTCTTAAAACATGTCTTCATTTCATAGCACTTTGTTTTTATGTGAAAATATTTAAGCAAGTGAAATATAAAATATTCACTTATTTTTTTAATGTATTTGATGACCCCGTCCAAATATTGTCATTCCCAATCACAACATACTTTCTTAAATATGCTACTTATTGAGTCATTTGAGTAATACATAAAAAGTTGTAAAATAAATTTAGATCACACTTGGGCTAAATATAGAACACACTAATTTGCTGATGGGCATCCACACATTATAGAAATTAGACATTCAAGTCTATGTAGTAATTTAAAAACTAAAGACACATACCTCTAAATTGACGTTATCAAAAGTCAATCACAACAAAGACAAAGACCATGAAAATTACTTTACAATAACAAGATTTCTGAATCATAATCAAAATATTTTTGAACAATATTCAATAGTATAACAGTTCTGTGTAATTTAGTCATCGGGATACTCTTTGAGAAATATTTGGTTTTAATTAAAGCAAATTTAATTGGAGTAATGCCCACAAAATTTTAAGGCAAGTTAATCAATAAATATTTTCCTGATCATTAACATTATTTATTTTGTGGCTTTTTTTAATTGTTATACAACTGAGAAATTTTATTTAGTATATAATTTTATAAAACTAAATATTATTACATTGCAAATATGATTTTAAAAATGCATAGAATACATTAACATCTCAAACACACATATGAAACTATTATTAAAATTATGTGTTGCTATTTCTAGATGTTTATAAAAACAAATCGGCTCTTCAAAATGTTGTAGGGAACTTTTTTTTTTTTGGAATACAATTCTATTCATATTCTCCAAGTAGCAAGTTAGAATATGTGGGCTATATTTGCCATTAAACCTTTCTTTGTGAAATGTAAGTACTAAATCACCTATTAGAGTCCTATCTCAGCTTCTAAATGAAATTATTTATAACATCTTTGGACTATAATCATGTGAGCTACACTTAGCCATCTGGAAACTTGGTTTCCTGCAGACAATTTGCAATGGTGTAATAAAAAATACATACATATATATGTGTGTATATATATATATATATATATATATAGTTTCTTGTTAAACAGATATGATAAAATTATCTTTATAGAGTAATGGCATTTTTTTATGACTTTCAGAGTAAGGTAGTCCATTTGCAGCAGACTGATATAGAAGTAAACGAATAACAATTATTAATATACCATTACTGCAGGTACTGAAAGCATGATTCAACAATGGTTAAGAATGTCAAAAGATAAAATGTACCCTAAATAGTGTCTATCTGCATTATACCATATTGAATAAAGATTCTTTGAAGACGTTGGAGAGTTATATTTACTGAGAAGTCTAGATAATTAAATAATTAGACATTTTGATTGAAAAATATATGTGGTTCATTAAAATAGAGACTATAACTCCACTTCTCTAGTTAAGCTTCTATTCAGATGCCAAGTTTATACTTTAATTAGAACAAAAGACTAACATTAACTTCAATGCGACATAATAATTCATAATAATGATTGTTTATTAATATCTTGAGATTGCTGGAATATAGCACACGACATATGGCTTGGTACAGGCACCTGTGTGGGCCTTTGCGGACTAAAGAGCTGCATATTAATTAGCCCTGGAAAATAAAATCTGTCTCACTGAGAAAAGCTACCTTGGTGCTTACTGACTTAAGACATCAAAGGAATTAGACAGAATACTGCTAGGCTCTGTCTACAATCATTAAAGCTTTTTCTAGACATAGGCACTGAATCAACTGTTCCTGAGTTAATTTTTAACAGATTCCTGTTTAAGAAATTAGGGTAGACATGAATTTCTTTGGCTTCGTTGATTGGATTTTGGCTGAAAACATCAAAATTATTATTTTGGTTAAAGAAAATGATATAACTATATACTTCAAGCAGAAAATAATTGAACCAGAAACGTATTAAAATTTGAAGCAGCTTCTTCTTGAAAGCTCTCTGAAAGTGCCTCAATTTAATCCTTTGCTTTGTAAATTCAGATACAATCTGAATATGAGATTATAAATGTCTTTAAGAAATATGTCGTCCCACAAGCAAGGTCTCAAGATACTCGGCAGTTCCAGGTATGCTAAAGGCACTTCAGTGCATATCTTCAAAGGATAATGAAAAAGTATTATGGAAATAAGACTGGCTGATTTACAGATAAATGCATATTGAAATGAATAGATCTTAAAATTACTGTCTCACGGTAAAAAAAAAAAAAAAAAAAAAAAAAAAAAAAAAAAAAAAAAAAGTCTAATTCCATTGCTAAAGTATATCCAGAAAGAGAAAACAAAATTGAATGGATATGGTGACAACCAAAAAAGGTTAGATTTAAAAAGAAAAATTGTAACTTTTCTTTTAAATTAATGTCACTTGAAATTTTGAATTGCATAAAACAAACCCACTTAACAGAAAAATATTTGCAATTAATCAAGTGCTTAAAATACTGTTGTTTTTTTTAAAGATCTTTCAGAATAGCAGATTCTAATGAGGTTTTTTAAATTAGCAATTTAAACTCATGGAAGAAATATAAATTCACTAGTGTAGCTAGGCAGAATATTTTTCTCAAATACCATACTGTTTTTTTTCTTCTGCTTGCCTCTGTGCTCTTATGATGGAAATCTCATGTTGGTGATATTTTTATTGAAGTATGTAGACCTATTTCCCTTACACTCAACATATGGATTGGCAGTTTTAAATAATTCTTTTCTATTAGGAGAATGTATGAATAAAACACATTTAAATGGCCTATTAAACCAAAAAGATGATAATGTTCTACTCTCTTGGAGCAATTATACATCATATATACCACACAATGTCCCATAAGAACATTTTTGGTTAGGTCTACCAACTTATTGTGTAAATAATTTTAGGTTTTCATTTGAGGCAAAGATGCTGATTCATCATTAGGCAAATGCTAATAATATATTTATTTTTATAACACATATATTTCCAATGGGGAAACTTACTGTATGCTACATATTAATTTAAGTTAAAATGTTCTGAAATTTTAAGTTTAATATACAACTGTGGTTGTCAAAGCCAACACCGTCTCTTTTTTTCTTTTCAGTGAAATTATATAGGCTTTTTGAGGAGGAAATTGTATAGTATGTGACATCTGTTCTTTTTTATTATTTTACATGTAGTCATATTCTACACTGGTGCATTTATTTTTAATGCTCTTATAGCTATCTTCTAATTTATCTACATATGCACACCATTGTTGGGTTGAGTGGGCCACAGTCACAAGGATGATGCAATTTGTCTTTTCAAACTCTTTCAGTAACCAGCGAAGTGGTAGACTACACAGATTGTTCAGTTATTAAATTGCCAATTCTATCGCTTTTTATAATCAAGCAATTCTTTCTCTGCAGCACTTAGTGTGAAGAACATGGGACTTGATACCAGAAGGCCCAACAGAGAAACATACTTTGGCCATTTTTATTAGCAGTGGAACTTTCGACAAGTCACTTAAGCTAGTTTTCTCATTTTTAAAAATAAGTTGTCATGGGGATTCAATTAGCAAAAACAAATACATAAAGAAAGTCTAAAACAGTGCCTAACATGTGTCAGGCACAGATATTAGCTGTATCTGCATCCTTTGTTTGTTATGAGCGCGCGCTCTCTCTCTCTCTTAACGGTGCGATTAATACCAAAGCTTTAGGTACCTCTTGTTATTATGACTCTTCAGTTTTGTTTTAGATATATTACCAAGTAATGTTTCCTCAGGACCCAGGATTAATGTACATTTAGAAGTTCTTAAATTTCAGTGTTCATAGTGATCATCTTGGAAATCTTGCTGAAGATGATTTCTAGGCAAATTCCCTCCAAATGAGAGTATATTTTAACTCTATATTAACTGGCCAATTTAATATAGAGTTAAAATATACTCTCATAAAAGCATTTAACTCAATGCCTTTCTTCCTGACTTTTGGCGTTATGTAGAAACTCTCTCCACTCTCCCTACCTCCCACTTCCAAGCACCTAGTTCTTTGGGTTCCCTGGCACGGTTTTGTCGGTCAGGTATAATCAGAGAATGAACTACTCCTTAATTAAAGCAGTGATTCCAGTCCATTCAGCACTTGATAGAATGGCTTATTACATAAGATGCACTGACAAAGATTATTTATAACCTTAGCAGCTCAGAGAGAGAGCTAGATTTATTACAGGAGAAAGCAGAGAAGCCTAAATTTCAGTAGTGCTATTGTTACTAGTTAAATATGTGACTATATCCAAGTTTCATAATCACTTTGGCTTTATTTACTGTATCTGATGGGGGTGATGTTGCTTTCCCTGACCGAAGGTAACATCTCAAGGTCTAGACCAGAATGTCTCTTAGTCTTCCTTTTGATTCCAGAATCTATGCTTTTCCACAAGGGCAGTATCCCATGTATACCCTTCCTGAACCCAAGTTCTAGTGGTGCATATTTGCTATATATTCTTGGCAGAATAACAATTTATGATTTATGACACAATTCTATATATGAAGGATTGGGAGAATTACCAGGCACCCAGATATCTTAGCGACAATTGAAACCTACTAACGATTCACCAAAACACTTGTTATTAACTTGCATAGGATTTTATTTGCTTAGACATATTGAAAAAAAATAAAATTATATAAATTTGGAGGAACCCTGAGGTAATCAGACCATAGCACTGATATTCCTAGTTAAGAGGTTTATTACAATTGAAGATGTAAAGCATCTATAGAATTGGTGGATATTAGTTTCTTCGCATAACCTCTTTAATAGACTAGTAGAAACATGTTAGTCTACAGTTGACTTCAGTTTTCAAATATCAAATACTGCATAATTTAGAAGTGAAGAATACACAATATTGAGATTTTTATCTATGCAATGTAGTTTATCTAGTACACAATTATTAAAAAATATACAAACAAAAATATTTGTGCTTTCGACGCTCCTACAGATTAAGAATGAATTTTTTTTCAAAACTGATGAACTACCAAACTGATCATTTGTCTTTACTTTATGATCAACTCCAAATGAAGAACTAGAATGAACATGTCAAAGCTTGATTAAACATTTAACATACTTTGGTATAAGACATTCTATTATTTGGCCTCACATGTGTCTATATGTATTCCCGCCTCTCTTCTGCTGTTGGTTTCTGTGGAACAAGAGGGAGCACTGATGTTGAGGTATGCAGGAGCCTGGCCCTTTCAGCTCTTTCCTGTAGAGACACTCCTCAACATGGCAAATATTTTCAAACAAACAAGTATATTAGTTACCAAAAAAAAAAGACTAAGGTAGTTTCATTTATCATGTAAAAATATGTGCACACAGGCAATTCAGAAGAAAATGGATTTCTGCTTGAATTATCTAGCTAATTGCCTCAATTCTTTGCCTTGAGCATATAAACATTACTTATGGTAGGAAGAGCTGACCCTTATAAATCATTTAATCGATATTGATTAATTCTTCCCCCTCAACTTTAGGCTTCCTTTAAACTAAGATTAGGTCTATGCTCATTCATAAGAAGTGAAGATTTAGACACACAGGCACCACTTGTAACATTGCTCTGGAGGTATACAATGGGGAAAATGCATTTGAATGTTGTTAGGTAGAGAAAAAATTTCTGTAAAATATTCTGAAGATATATTTCCTAAGGGGATTTGCTTTATCCAATATGAGAAGAAAAAATTTCGAATCAATTTCTAAGGGAAAGCTAAAGGTTTAAACTGTCACCTAACAGAATTCTAGGGTTGCAGGGAATAATAGATGCTAGGGCCATTCAATGATAATGTCAATATAGAAATCTTCATTTTCCTCATGAGAGAACTGAAGTGTGGGGAAGACATGTTTTTATAGTAACACTGTCTTTTCTGCATAATCTAAAATTAGGAGCATGAATACATTCTACGTTTTCATCTTAGTCACAATTAATGATAAAAAAGGAAACCGTTTCCTTATAAAATTAGAGCTTTTTTCATTGATCAAAAAAACTATTTGTTTTATAGTAAGTCTTTTTTTTTGTCTGTGGCAGAAATAGCAATTTAATGCTTTTTAAGATATTTGGGGTTTTCAAAGACAAATTTTGCTACTTTTTGTGGAAATTATATTTCATTCTGTGAAAACTGGCTTATAGCAGTTTAAGAAAACATACAAGGAAGAGCAATGTGAGATGCTTTCATTTTAGAGTAGCTCTCTTTTAGTGCTTCCTATAGAAACAACACAAGAAGAAATAAAAAATATTTTTTCCCTCATAAGACATATATCACTCCTGAAATTTTTACAAAATCAACTGAGGGAAATTAGGGGTTTCAAAGCTAGTCACCTTATAAGTTGTTAGGAAAAAATTTGCATTTAAATTGCTCTGTGCAGCTACCTTGGGATTTTTCCCTGGAATGTTTATGGCTCTTTTTTTCATTAATACTTAAAAAATACAATTTCATAACCAGTGTATTACTACATCTAGTTGTGTTACGAACAGGCACTTCATTTCATAAAATAGAAACATTCAAAGTGGTTTTGGTCAACCAATCATTCAGTCAGAATACTTGAATTCTTCATATTGAATACTTAATAGTGAAGTATTAATCTGAAACCATATCAACTTTCCATTTCTATTACAGAAACTAGGTCATTAATAGCTCTAATGCAGGGAACAAATTCTGTTCCTATGTATTTTATCTATAGGAGCAAAGATTGTCTAGAACTTCTTGGAACTTTTCTCCCCAAACATTTTATATATATATATGTGTGTGTATATATACATACATATATATATATATATTACAGCAGATTGTTTTAATAGATAAGTCTTAAGTATTATTTCAATAACTTGCTTTTACATAATCAGAAATGCAGATATAAGAAAAATATTAAATGTGCAAAATGCTCTGTTTATATGTCCATTAAAAATATAATGTAATAATAGTTTTAGATTTGTATAAAAAGCCATTGGGGGGAAAAGTCTTCTATGTCAAAAAATCTGGTCAGATTAGAGCTTTCACTTGAGGAATTGTAAACAAACTTTCAAAATGCTGAGAGTTGTCTCAGTTCTTCCCAACCAAGGTACTCTCGAACACATCAAGTCCTGCTTTGAAGTAAACCTGAGCTGAATTAACGCTGTGCAACACCTCTGACAGGGCTTCTTGAAGAGTCTCATTTGATGCAAGTGTCTTGCAGTGCTCCCAAGCTTCCAAGAGTATTGAAAACTGGTTCGTCTTCTTATCAAGGTGGTACAGGATGTTTCTAAAAAGAAATATAAAATGTATCATACATTGTGATATTTCCAGTGATGTTTGCAATAGATGACGTTATAAAATTATATCATTTTCCAGCCTCCAATGAATTAATGGATATAGACATTGATTATCAAAAGTGATGAGAGAATAAGACATTATGTGCCTTCTGATGGAAGGATACCATACTATCTATAAAATAAAGTGTTTTGCCAAAAAAATTAAATCTGAATCTTATGAAACTTCTAAATCTAATTGCTAATAAATATAAGGAACAGAGAATTATGTTAAATGATACTACAGTGTGTCATCAGCAATTTACAGACTGGGAAATTCTATTACATAAATGATCCAATTGGTTCAACAAATAATTTACAATAGAAAAAAAAGGTGAGGAAAGAACCTCCAGACCATGGTTGGCTGGATAATTTTTTATTGTGGCAGCTGTCCCATGCATTGTAGGTTGTTTAGCAATATCTCTGCTTTCTATCTGCTAAGTACCTCCTTTAGTTGTCTCAGTCAATTCAGGCTATTATAATAAAATGCCACAGACTCAGTGGCTTAAACAGCTATTTATTTCTCACAGTTCTGAATGTTAGAAGTTTGAGATTTGGGTGCCAGCATAGTTCTGACCACCAGAATTCTTGGTGAGAGTCGTCTTCCTGGTTTTGGTCTCATATGGCCTTCTTAGGTGCATGCACACAAAGAAAGAGATCCCATGTCTTCTCTTTTTATAAGGGCATTAGCCCCATCATGAGGGCCCCACACAATGACCTAATCTAACCTAATTACCTCTTAAATGCCTCACCTCCAAATGCTGTAACAGTGGAGTTAGGGTTTTAACATATGTATTTTGAGAGGACACAAACTTTTATTTGATTGCAGTTATAAAACCGTAAACGTCACCAGACTGCCAAAATTGTTGCTCATAGAGAAAAACTGCCCCAATTGGAACTACTGCTTTAGACTAAAAGAAACATATCGACCAGTCACAAAGTAAGGGTTTCACTAGGTCTTTATTTAAAGATAGAGTTAAAAAAATGAGAAGTATAAAATTGAATACTAATTGAAGATTTGTTAACCTTAAGAAATTTTGAATTTTAGATGTGAAGATATAAGTATGTCTTCAAAAAGTATCCTTATCTTCTATAAATATATACAGCAATATCTGTATATGAAAGGTTATCATGTCTGAAATTTTCTTCAAACTATTTGGGAGGAAAAGGAAAATGGAGCTGTGGACAGTGTTGGTGGAATGAGACTGACCATTAACTAATAATTGTTGAAAATGACTAATGAAATTCATTATAATATTCTCTGTTCTTTTGAATATATTTTATATTTAGAATATTATCTTATAAATATGGAGTATGTAAAAAGATGGTGCCCTGAAATTTATCCAACTTTCTAAGAATAAAGATTTTGGCATTGGGCAAGTCTAACAAGGTTATTTTTATTCATTGATATATAAAAAGAGGTTCATTTTGGCAGAAAGACATAGATTATTTCATTTGACTTATTGTCAATCCTCATTAGCTGAGATAGCTGAGATTCCATAGCCTAATAAATAATAAATAAATGTAAATAATTTAAATACAGTCGTCTGTCATATTAGAAATATAAGATCTAGTAATAACAGATAAAGGATTTGCCACTGGGAAAGGCCCATAATAGAGAATATTTGAATTTCATCTTGAAAAATGATAAGGATCACCAGTTACAAAGGTTTAGGGAAACAAACAAACAAACAAACAAACAAAAAAGTACAGATAGCATCCCATGTTGGAAGAATAGCACATGTGACTATAAGAATTTGTAAACCAATTTGGTGTTCTCAGTGGATAAACACCAGTGTTTTTGTATGACCAAGGTGTAAGGTAAGAGTGGGCAACTATAGGAGAAGACCTAGGAGAGGGAATCATGGCCACATCATACAGAGCCTTTCATACCAAGTTAAGACTATTAGACTTTTTCTTATAGACAATAGGAAACCAGTGAAAGGTCTTAAACAAAAGAGAAAGATTTTTAGATTTCATTTTGAAATAATTGCTTTAGTTGGAATATAAAGCCTGGAGAATGACTTAATCTAGATGAAAGGTCAAAATGATGTGTTACACAGTGGTAGTTAAGTTTGAGAAGATGGAGCAAGAGCCAGAGTATAAGATTTCATTAATTTATCCTTTCCCTAACATTAACTTCAGTTTTATATGGAGTTCTAGATCACCTTTTTTTCTATCTCATCAAGGCTCCCCTGCCTTGGCCTCTCCTGAGCTTTTCTACTTTGTCCTCTGGTAGTGAATGGACACTGAAATCTACCTAATCATTTATGCCAGGACCCTGTAAGTCATCTCTTTCCTTACATATCCAGCTGGTTTCTGATGAGATTCACTTCTCCATCTTTTCAGTGCCTTTTCTTCTCTGTCATGGCACCCCGATCCCTATATTTTCAAGAATATGATATGATATCTTTGCTTTGTAAGGCAAGGTTGAGAAACATGTTACTTTTAATTTTAACAGGTCTATCTCTGCATTATAAATGGAGAAGGTTTTCAATCACGGTGATTTAATTCACTTAAATTTTATCAGACATAGTTCAGTGATGGGAACTTAGTAGACACTTGATAAAGTTGGTGTCAGTTGCGTAATTTCAGGTTATTTTGCATTTTAAGCAATAACTAATTTAAGAACAACAGATGTTGTGTCTTAAAAAAATTCAGCTGACAAGTACATGGTGAGTGTCTGTGAGGCAGAAGATCCTTGAACTCAGAGATTGTTTTAATTTATTTTTCCAAAACAGATCATTTTAAATGGGAGCTGTCAGTAATCATTCAATATCATTGATCTTTGTGCCTATGAGTAAACTTGGCATTGTATGAATTAAATGCAGCAGTGTAAGAAAGATGTTTCCTAGGTTCTAAACATTCTTGAATTCAGGTATGAGAAACATATATTCCCTTAGATACGGGAGAGGAAAAAATCCTCCAAATGAAGTGGCAAGCGGATTATAATCAATGTTCTCTGGCCATGAGCTGTACTCTGCGAAATATTTCAACTTACTTCCAAAAATAGAACATTCTTTAAAGTAGAGATTTTCCTTCTGCTATTACCAGAGTATTCATAAAATTTAAGAGATTTTTGGAAGCAATCGAAGCATGCTAACATAATCATATAAGCAATTCTATATCCATGTACAATATATATGTGCACATGTGTTTTATGTGTAAAAGTTGCTTTGATTATATCAAAATGACAAAATAGAATTAGCAAAATATCCAATAAAAGTTTTTATAATTATTAGTTTTATTGATTTTATATCATTAAAGGGAGGGGAATAAAAGAAACCAAATAATATAGCAAAAGTTTGATAGTCTCACATATTCTCTTACTTGACTACCTACACAAAAGTTACTTTTCTCATGTTAACATAATCTTTCTTAGTTGTCACTGAGAAAAAAGAAGTGTGTTTTTAGCTTCAAGATACCTATCAAATATGTTTAAATTCACAATGAACCATTTAAACAAATATAGAATCAAGAAAAATAGTTTATAATTAAGGCATTTTGAAGATTAAAAAGTTTAAAATATAGGTTTAATTATTTGATTTAAAAAATACTCCTTTACTGTCATAATGATTTACCAATAAGAATAACTAAATTAGTATAATAACTATATTTAATCATCTTTAATAACATTTATAATTTTGAATTCTCTCCCTCCATTTTATCTGTTTCATGTTTAATTATAAATCATTTCATGAAAAATATATTTCTAAAATTTATTTTAAGAATGCAATAGATATTTTCAAAAGCTGTGCTAAATACTTCCATTCATTGAGGGCATATTGTTCAGGATGCTGACAAACAAAAATATTATAAGCTTCATTATCCAGATCTGCCCCTTAATTATTTGTACTAGTGCGATTAATGTATTATTCAGAACATAATGATTTTCAGGCTGTTGCAGTGACTTTTCTACATTTTCGAAACCCACTGGCATAAAATACATTCCTACCTAACATTCTATGGCTATTAAATGTTAAATGTTATTAATATTATTAATATTCTATTTAATGATAAGACGATATTAATAAAACATGCTCATAAAGGTTACAGGATTAATCCCTCAATGACAATTCTTTGAAGCATGAGCACAGTCTCTAATATATGTATGTAAAATTTCAACCATAACTACTATAAAATATCTACAAGAGAGAAAATGTGGAAGAATAAAAATACATACTAAAAAGAATGTTTAGTTTTAAAGCACATGAAATACGATTACTCTGTGTGTGTGTGTATGCGTGCATGTTTAACTGCAAAGCAATACATATTTTTCTTAAAGACCAATGCAATGGAGTTTGTAGTATGCCAACATTTGTTTTTTCTAACTACTAAGCAACACAGTAACATATTTTTTAAATGATTGTAAACAAACTATGTGAATAGAAATGGATTCTTTTTTGGTTTTTCAAATTCTACAAGGAGCTAAACACATTTTCCATATGCTACATGATTCAAGTAGTAGGCTGTGGCAAGCTATTATGTAAGATAAACACTCATATCTATTTCTATCCAAATGGGATACAAATCAGCAAAAAACTACAGATACTGAGATTCCAGTTGAAAATAAGCAACTAGGATTTTTCAACATAAATTAAGAGAAAAACTTCATTTTGGAAAACAGCTAATATAACTTGTTAGTTGATCTTTATTATAATTGAAGTTTTTCACCTTGATAGTGTTTTACCTTAAAACGAATTGAGGATAATAAAAATATCTCCTTTAAATTTTCATGAGAAGGATAATTTCTCCTACTGATTTTCAGAAGCAGCTCATTTTTTCCTATTTCTCTTTTGTGTACTAAAAGCCATTTAGCTTTCTGCTTACATAAAATAAATTTCTGTTTGGAGTCCTTTTCCCCCAAAAAAATCATCATATTATTTTAACTTTAATGTTTGAATGGAAAAAGAACAAGCATGTTTTTACATTTCATATATATATTTCCATATATTACCTAGTTCTGAGAACTTTTTTACATATTCATCATTAACCCTAGGTATCCCAGAATCATTCCTGGGAAGCAAAACTACTATTGTACCATTAAAATATTTTAAAATATTTTAATAATATCAATGTTCCCATTGGAAGTTTCTAAGCAAAACTTTTTGTATTCCCATGTAATTTCACCAAAATTGAACCTCAGTTAAATGGAGGTAGGATTTCAACAATATGTATGTACTATATCACAGTATCAAATGTATCTGTTTTTCAATTAGGGAACCATCTTTTTAAAATTAGGGCAGACTGGGAGTGAACCACTAGATAGTCAAACAGTACGTCTGGCAGGAAAAAAGAAATGTGGAAAGAGCGTGAGAAAATACACTCAAAGAGCTTCCATGTCAAGAGTCTGTCTTTTACAACCAAAATAAATTACACCCCTTAGTGAATTGCTCATGGTCTTATATACACCTGCTTTAGTCTAATTCAGAAAAGTTTCTATGCAGAAAGAATGGACTGTGTTATTAATTCAATAAATCATCATCCTATTTGCATACACACAACATGTATCTCAGTATGGCATGTTGAAACATCAGATTTAATTAAAATATTATTTAATTGAAATCATTTTAGTAGTTATTGTGTTTAAAATAACATTAATTCCACCCTCATGCCTATCTTCCCTCATCTGTAACAATTTGAATATTATAAATGTAATCCATAATCATCCTGACCCACACACAACACAAAGAGACTACTAAAAGGAAAGTGCAATATATTATTGATGATCCTAATGAAATTACAACACACATCACTCATTTTAATGGATCTGTTTCAATGACACATCACGGTGACCAGGAAAGAGCAGGGCCAAATTGAGAAACCTAATTAATAACTCCCGGCAGCATCAGTGAAGGAGATGAAGCATCTTTACTCAACTGACAAATCTTTTCCACTCAGCTAAAGCAAAGGAATACTGAAGAAAATGACTTTTGAAACAAAGGTATCTAAAGTCTTCATGAGTCATTTTCTTGTCTGTGAATTAGGAAATTAATGATGGAAATGATGACTGTCTTTCAAATGTTTCTTCTAATGTTCATAAATGAGCACAGAATGCCATCCATTCTAAACTTGAATTAACATTCATTATACTATACTCCATGTTGAGAAACTCCTAAATAAAATCACACTAAATAATATTGCGTCTTTCAAAACTGATTGGATATACACGCTGAATGCAGAGAGAACAGGCCAGCTCATTTTCTTACAATTGTTGCTAACTGTTTTTAGGGATTATACTAACTGTACTCCATAGGCCACAGTGGATTACTATATTTATATTAACATTAGAAAAGATTATTTGACGCTATATCCATGAGAATTCATAAAATATATGGGTATACTATGTAGAGTACAATTTTTCAGCTAAATTTAAATTTGGTCTATACTAGCCAAAGCAAAATCAGAATTAAGACCATTGTTGATATTGTCGAACTCACTGCAGGAAATTGAGGCAAAAAGACTTGCAGTAGATTCTCCTTGTTATATGCAGGACAATTCGAAATATGATTTTGCAGCTCTTTTTATCAAGAGACGAGATCTATTTCCTGCCTCTTGAATCTGGTTTGGCCTTAGTATTTGCTTTCACTAATAGAATTTGGCATATGTGATAAGCCTATGCCTCAAAAGTCTTGACATGTTTCTTCTCTTTTTATGGAAACCTGACAAATCATCATGGGGGCAATTGTACTAGGAAGAGAATGCAAAGAACAGGAAGGAGCTTGCTATTCAACCAAGGCCTTCCTATCCTAGCTATCTCCAAGCCAAATCCACAGGAGAAGCCTGAGTTGCAGACACAAACACAGTCTAGAGATATCTAGCCTGGAATAGACCTGAAGAATAATTAGCTGAGTCCAACCTAGAAGGCCACATTAAAGAATTACAGGGGAAAAAACAAAAACAAGAACAAAAACACAGCTGTTTTAAGCCACCAAATTTTGGAATGATTTTCAATAGAACAACAATTGATATGATTCAGTAGTCATTTTCTTTCTGTGGGAAAGGAAGACTTTTGTTGCTATAAGCATCAGTTCTCTATTAATATCATTGATAGAGTACAATGTATGATATAGATTTGACAACTCTTTAAATGACTGGATACATTCAGAACATTGTTTTGGAAAATTGTACCTAACAGTCCTCATGAAGTATGCATTGCAAAGTTGGGATATTTATATTTATTCATTAGAAGTTTTAAAATCTGTTTAGAATGTTAGGTGGGATTTTTCCACTAAACAAAAAAATAAGTTACCCATCACAGCATGTACTGTTTTATTATTATTATTTTTAATATGAATCATCTTGCTGAGTTACAGTCCAAGAAATGGACAAAATGATTCTGTCTGTTTCTATTATGATTAAATATAAAATACAACAGAGAACAGTAGAGAGAGTAAACGATTGTATTTTACAAAGTTTATGTCTCAAGCATTCTCAGTCCATCCAACTACATTGTTTCTCAGGAGTTTACTGAGAAAGAGAATATCTCTTAAGATATTCAAGGCAGATACTCCTCGAAAGGCATAGTGTTCGATGGTTTATTTACAAAGAAAAATTGCATCTCTGTACTCAAAACTTTCCATTAAATCATAAAGGGACACGGAAATCAGACAAAAGTTAATATAATTCTTTGTACCTTCCAGATTTGGAGAAGATGGTGACAACTTTTTGTTTATACTTATGTAATCATTTTCTTGCTTTCATCACTGTTTTCTTTCATTTACCTCTAACTACATGTATGACCTCAATCTCAGCATTTAGATAACTTTTTTTCTTTAGTATTTCAGGTTCTGCTCATCAGTAGGTAGGATCTGTCACCCACCAAAAACAACTTCATTTAAATACTCTATAGGCACTTGACAATTAACATGATTTCCTTTATCTATACCCCAAATATTTGCATTTGCCCTTTCTCCATTATTCTGTTCTTATCTTCATTACCTTTAGTAAACAGCAATGCTGAGGTCCAAAACCAAACAAAATAGGTAATTCAATTTTTTTTCCATTTATATTCTGATTCCACTAATGAAAAGGATGTAAGCTATTTATTTCAAAAATTCACTCTAAATGCAAAAGTTTATAATTTAGGCTGTTTTTATTTAAACAAAGTGAGTAATTGAGCCAGTATTGATCTTTTTGCTTTATTCTACTCCACAGCCCTTAGTAAACATCTAAGTAATTCACTGTGTTAGGTGCTCAGGAATAGAAGAATTTGCAGTCTATGTTAAAAGCCAAGTACATAATGAATTAATTAAAATATCTTAATATACTGTCTATATAATATATTTAGAATATTTCATGGTATATAATTATTTAATTTTATATTTTACAAAAATTTTAATTTATATTATATATATCAGATTATGCATATATTACCTTTTGTATATATTAGAAAATACTACTTTGTAATAAATATCTTTGTATGTTTTGTCTCAAACTCTTTGTGGACGAATAGTGTGAACTCTGTAAATATTCTATGTCATGTTTAGCATATGCCTTATGGTTTGTGGGAAAAGCTCCAGTGGTAGATCCTAATGGTAGCAGTTTAACTTGGTTCATCTGATTCCAATTGTCATAATATTGATTCAGATTGCACAGTTCTAATTAAGTGAGCAGAGGTAATTCTTTAACCAAATGGATTATTTCAGCAATGGGCATATGACCAAATCTTGAAAATAAAATTTAAAAGGAGACTTTTTGCAGGATTCTGAAAGCAGTGGTTTCTTGTTTTGCTGAGGCAACCACCAAAAGCTAATTCTTTTTTCTCCTTTTGAATAGTATAGATTATGGATATAAAATCTGTAAATGCTATATCCATTTTTTTCCAACAAGAGAAAATCGATATTCATCTAATACCATGGAAGGCAGAACAGAAAGACAGAAAGAAACTTATCGTTTGGTCATATGATAGAGATGATTGAATAAAACCAATCTAAAATTTGTCCTTCCTTTTAACTTTCAATTTATGTGAATCAAGCTACTTTACTCTTTAGTCCAACTTGAGTAGGGTTTTATGCTACTTTCAATGAAATGTATTCGGGTATATAACACTTATTGATTATATAGTTATTAACGATAAGATATATTTTCTTTAATAACTACAGGTAATTTTTTTGACCAGAATAATTTAGATAATACATTTAGTTGACATTTAAAAATGACTACCTTGATGTAAAAATTACTTTATTTCTCTTGAGTATCAAATATGTTACTTAAGATGATTTGAAAAATTCAAAATCAACAGAACATTACAATGTTTAATCTTTGCTAGAGGGAAAAATATGAACAAAGTAGAGTGACTGACCTCATGAGGCTATGAAATTGATCATAAATATAAAAGTTTTAATAAAGTAATCTTTTAATGTAAAATGACTCTAAAAAACCAGAAATATTACCTTTCACATTTTACAGAATTGTTATGGATGTTAACTTACTAAAAATTCACTTTGGAAAAATAACAAAAATACTGTTTTAAAGGAACTCTCTGGTGCTGTTCCTTAGCAGGGTAAATTTTTTCACAGATTATTGGAGCATTACTATCTATTTTTGCTAACATAAGGAAATAAAATGTTGTGGTTTATACCTTCATGCAAATGGATACATAAAGAATTATTATGCAGATTTAAAAAACTAAAATCATTTGATTTTTGAAGTTCCATTAATTTTTTCAAAATATAAGTACGGACAGGCAAATTTATGTTGATTATTTTGAAGCTGATTGTAAAACAAAGTGCAAAACTGGCATTTGACAAAATTCAATATTCATTTGTGATTAAAAAAAAAAAAAACTCTATGAAATGGGTATAGAGGGGGCATACCGCAACGTAATAAAATCTACATAGGAAAAGCCCACAGCTAATACACTTGATCATGAAAAACTGAAAGCTTTTTCTCTAAGATCATGAGCAAGACAAGGTGTTGACTCTTGCCACTTTTATTCCACATATTATTGGAAATCCTAGCCAGAACAATTAGATAAGAAGAAATAAAAGGTAAGGAAAGAGGTAAAACTGGAAAGGAAGAAGTAAAACTGTCACTATGTGCAGATGACATGATATGATATATACAAAAGACTAAAGACTTCATCAAAAAACTGTTAGAATAAAACAATTCAATAAAGTTTCAGGGCACAAAATCAATACATAAAAATCTATTGTGTTTCTTTACATAATAATAAACTATCAGAAAGAGAAATTAAGAAAACAATCCCATGTATGATTGCATCAAAAACTGCAAAGCATTAATGCAACAAATTGATAACAAATTACACACACACACTAAATACTTCTAAGGCATCTCTTGTAGATCTGTGTCCTTGTACAGGATCTTAGATCCTCAACAAAGAATTTATAGAAATTTACTCTGAGGACCATCAGGCTAGATCTGGGAGGCAGGGCTGTAGCATCTTCTGAAAATGTAGCGCTAAGGGGACAGGAATCTCTGTTCTGAAACAGGTCAGTGCTGACTGGCTGGGTTGTAATCTGTATACTCAAAATCGAGGTGCTGTGAGTAAGAGAAAATCTATTGCCCAACCCCACAGATGTTTCTCCTATCAGAAAGACAAAAAAAAAAATAATCCTCCTGAACCACATATCCCTTCCATTTCTTACAGAGAATTCATCTCCATTATAATCTTATGGGGCCACAGTTGCATGTGTGGTTTGTCATTGACTAAAATGTGTATGACTGTACTTATCATCTAGAGTTTTTGTAATAATTAAATAAGATAAAATACCTAAAGTGCTTAGTCAGTGCCTGGCATATACAGTAAGTGTTATAAATGGTAGCTTTTATTATTTGATTTTTCTGAGTTATTCTTTCTTGGGCACATACCCCTGCCCCATTCTCCTTAATTTTCAACTGTCTTTCTCCTCAGTATCACAGAGCTGCAAGATTATCAGGTGATGTCTCCATCCCAGGAAAGAGTTTATCCAAAATGAACTTTCGGGGAACTTCTAAGGGTTTGCCAAGGTGTATTACCCACTGCAAGAGTCTGTACCAATAAAACCACATGGCCTTTCATATTTGACTATACCTTTAACTATAAAAAAATCTACCCATTCACTTTTGCTATAACCATTCTACTTCCCTAGTGCTATTTGCCCCTCCTTTCCTCCACAACCAGTATGTGCATATATACAAGAAAGACTATTTTAGAGGTATATATGCAGGTCTGAAAACATTTTCGTAAACTTTATTTTTAACTATTAGAAATAAGGTATCCTGGTCCATTGGTATACTGATAAGAGCAGATTCTTATAATTTTTAAAGGATTTAGATAAATTAGTAAATAAAAGTTCTACATTTTCTAACTACTAACTCTAAAAGGTATCAATGAGAGAACAGGTTTCTTGTAATCTGAATGAACTAGCCCATAAATTTGAAGAATTTCAGAAAGAAGCCCAATTACTCATGTTTTGCCAACAACCCAAGGCAAATCTTTTTGATCTTCTCAGTGCAACCATGGCATGTGGTTAATGCTTTCATCATAGCACTGATCACATACCATCATTACGCTTAGATATTTTGCTGTCTTTAGGCAGAACTCCTCAAGAGCAGAGTTTCTTGTTCATTGTTTATTTCTCCAGGTTTATAAAGACTAGATACAAAATAAATTTGACTGTATGCATTAATAATGGTGATGATAATAACAGTTGCTAACATTTGTTGAGCATTTAATGTATCGTAAGATCTACGCCACCCCTAAACAGGCCACTTTGGCATTAGAATTAATTTGAGCTGAAAACAGTTGAGAAACTGTAGACACAGAAAATTCTTTAACCTCCCTCAACTCTAATCACTGGAGATAAATCTAGACTCTTATTGCCCAGAAATTGAACCAAGAGGAATCTACATGACAAATCTTATTAAAATAACCCTTATTGTCCACTGGTTTCTTCCACATATTTACCTTTCCATAGTTTGTCACCTTTGGAAGTCTAAATCTATTTTTTTGTTCTTCTTGCTTTGCTACAAATTTATTGTTCTTTGTTAAGATGCTATATAAGCCCAAGTTCAACAAATTCTTTGAGTTACTTATCACTGAGTTTCGTGTGTGTGTGTGTGTGTGTGTGTGTGTGTGTGTGTTTCATGTGTTAAGAAACTGTTTTTCTCTTGCTAGTCTATCTTTTTCTCAAATTTGCAAGGCTCCAGTCAGAGAACCTAGGAACATAAAGGAAAAAGTTTATTTTTTCCCTCCCTTACAATATCCTTAGCGATGTTCTAAGCATTTTATATTTTAACTCATTTAATCCTTAAAACAACTTAATGCAATAATTGCCATTATTATATCCGTCTCATAGAGAAAGAAAATAGGCACAAAGTGGTCAGTTTGTACAACGTCACACAGCCTTTAAGTAGTAAAGCCAAGATTTTAAAAAAGTACATGACTGAAAGGATTTTAATTTGAATACCTGCCTCTGTTTTTGCATATATTAAAACCATACCCCAACAAGCGCTAAACTTGAAACTCATGGCTGACAGATAGAAAAAAAATTCCAAATGAAAAAAACAAAATAGACTTTTTCAAATTGCCCAAGTACAGCAAGCCCCAAATTTACAATAATTCACAGCTTCATCAATAGAAAAATAGCAAATAAATTTGTCTCCCTAACTCTATGACAATGATTCCAAGTCAAAATCAAGTTAGGTGGTCAGATATACTTTTATGAGGGTGTTTTTGAGGAAAAGGGGGAGTTGATCGCAGACACCGAGCACTTTTCTACCCACCCTGAACACTTGGGATCTGCGACTCTTTTCATGTAAAAATAGCGCTAAACCAGCAGGTATTTTTAGAGCATAATAAGGCCATTGTTCTAAAAGCAAGAGAAAGAAGAAAAAAAGATCTAGCTTCTGTAATTATGCTTCATAATCTTTAACTCTATTCCCTTCTTAACCCACTGTACCTCTGTTATGTAGGCCTGCCTCTTTTGATAAGAAGAAAAAAGAAGAACATTTTATCACTGAGAAATTTTATAAAATAAAGTTTTTTGAAGAACTTATCTTTAGTGAAATTGATATCTAAATTCAATCTGCAGACTTCAGGAAAACGGCTTCTTAATTTAAAGGTAATATGACAGGTAAATTGATGGAAAAATCTGCTAGAATAAAGTAAGCAACTGAAGACAGAGTGGGGAAACTGAGATGACCAAAGTTGTGTCTGCTCTACTAAGGATGAAAATGGTTTCCAAAAGAGAGATCCAAAGTAATGAGGACTGAAAAAAAAAAAAAAAAGATTGTGTTTTCTGAGAAGTCACTGGTTATTTGGAGAAAATAACAATTATAACGCAGCAGGGGCAAAACCTATGTGGCAGGGTTAAAGAATAAATGGGTGAAACAGACAACAATAAGCAGACCTTTGGGAAAGTGTGTCAAATGAATGGAGGAGAGGATTTTTTGTTTGTTTTAAGACATGTCTTAGGAGTGTGTTTTCAATGTAGAAATAACTGCAGCGACCAAGACTAACTGTGAATGTGAAAAACATAGGACTGAAATTATTTATGAAAATTGATGTAGCAATGCCAGGAGGTAGGAAGGACAGGGATTAAGAATAGAGATGACCAGGTTAGCTTTGGAAAGGTTTGGAAAGGTCATCTTTTTATCTTAGGAGGGAGGGCGAAAAAGATACATACAGTAAGAAACAATTAAGGAATGAACAAAAGCATTAGAAGCAGCTGTGCTAGTTCAGTTAAAATAATTTAGCACTCAATTTTAGCACTTACTTGTGTTGGGACCCAGGGAATTCTGACCTCAAATATCCCACAATAGCATATTAATGGCTTATTGAATACTTGCAAGGAAAGTTACTTGACAAACAGCTGGTGCAAGAAGAACACATTGACCTTCCCTTGTCTCCTTGAGTGTAGGAAATAAGTCTCCTCTGTGAAAGATGCCCTCCTTGCCCCAGAGGGCTAAGGGAGACATCCTTTTCACTTGAGTTAAAGAATCTAGGACTCAAGAAGCCTGTATAAATAAGCCTCTTTACTGCCTTACTAATTTACTATCAAAAGACCTCTTTCTGTTCAGATTCCTTACAAATGAGCACCCAAACCTAAGTGTCTTTGTCCTGTCAATTATTTACAAATGTGGTTTGTTTGTTTGTTTTTTTGTCTAAAAAGTGTGAAAAGCTCGCTGTTCATCATTTCTAGGAGCATCATTTATGATCTTCCATGTGCAAGTTAAGTTAGTGCTTCTGTAATCGAGTTTTGTGTCAATTTTATTATTAGTCCAACCGTAAGAACTCGAGAGGGGCAAAAGGGAGAATTTTCTCCTCTCTCACACTTGCTATTGTTCACTAATACTCTAGGGGTGGTAATGTCCTGCCAGAACAGTGCTACAGCTCTTGTAGCCCACAGGGCCTCCCATAGGATACTTCATTATATCTCAGTTGACCTTTGTGACATTCTTGTATGATAATGCATTGAGGTCAGGTGTGTGTCATTCTTTCTTTTGGGGTGTCCAAAGTAATCTGATTCATGATTATAGAGTTGTATGAATTTAGGCTAACAGACATTGAGAATTAGCAGAAGGGTTGAAAGTAAAAATATCTTTGGATCTTTGAGTTCCAAGCATAATGCCCAAAAGAGAATGGGCACATAAATGTTTGCTGAATTAATGAATTAAATAATGAAGCAAATAGCTTCATTTAATGAGACTCTAGAGAAATTGAATTACTATGTCAAATATTAAATACCTACAAGGTGAGTTTTAAGTAATATTTTATATATTAATATTACTATAAGTAATTTCACCTAAACATATATTTATATCATTACAGGATAAACAAATTATTCTTCCACTCTATCTTAATAAGCATCATAGATGAGTAACTTTACATTTAACTAAAATACTTTTAGCTTTCCTGAGTTTTCTTTTGCTTAATATCTTATATTCTCCTATGGTCTTCAACATTTAACTTTTCTTTTAATTCTCTTGATTCTATATTTGTCATTTATCACCACAAACACTAACAACAGTATCACCACCATGGTTGGGGGAGAGAGAATTTCTTAAAAGGAAAAAAAAAAAAACCTTATCACTATCTTCAAAGTTTGATAAGACTATCCTACTGTAAGTCAATTCAAATCATTTTATCTGCAAGGAAAAACCTAGAATCCTTAGGAACATCTAGAGTTACATTGTTCAAAAGACTTATAATTAGTCACATATGTAATTTTTAATTTAGCCACACTATACTAAGTAAAAGGAGGTCGAATTAGTTTTACTATATTTATTTAATTCAATACTATCATTTCAACATGAATCAATATAATATTATTAACGTCATATTTTTTTACTTCTTTTTTATTGTACTAAGTCTTAAAATTCAGCATGTTTTTATACTTTTGAGATCTCGATTTGAACTAAATACATTTCAAATTATTAATACCAACGTTACTAATGGCTATTATACTGATCTAGAGTTTCAGATCATATAATTGCAAACTACTTTTAAATTGAAAGGCTAATTATTTGGATTGAAACAACTTCATTTAGAATATTTTTGTTTTTCTGTGTAAACCAATGAGTTAAACTTATTTCTACTTTATTGTATTGTTAGACATCAGATAAGAGAGTAGGAAAAACCAGACACTCAAAAAATGATTATTAAAAAATATTCCTAAGCTTTCTTTTTAACATGAATATATTCAATAAACTGAAATCTGAAATAAGAGTTTGTCTCTTAACATTCATATGAGTCAAGCACTTGGGGCAAAAAATATGTGGCCTATATATGGGTGCTGTTCTTGAGTTATGAGACTGCTGAAAGCTAGCTTACCATAACTTTTATTGTTTAGAACTTTAATAGCTAAAAGAAGAAAAACTAATAAATATCTTGTCGAAAGAACTTAAAGATGTCCCCTCACAGCTGAGGTGTTGTATTACATAGTGCGAGGAAGAATAAGGATAAAGAACCACATTATAAGACCCTGAAAAAAATGGTGTATGTTAGAAATGTTGACAGATTTTTAATTGTGGCAGCACCGAGTGTCCTACTATATGTATCATATATCATCAACAAACAGAAATTTAGGATGCAGTTTTCTGCCTTGACCTTCAAGCTCCAACTGTGCTTTCATCATCAAGAGTCTATAAACAATATAATTTACAATCTCTGAAAAGAGACAATGTGGACACAATAAACCATATATGTTACATGAAAGAAAAGGAGATATATAGTTGTCCTTATAGCCTCAAATTCAGTCAACCTTAGTGAAAAAATTCACTTATGTTAACACATTACTTTTTAGTCAGTGTCAATACGTAAAGTTTATCTTCCTTTCTTTTATTAATGATCTTATAAAGTTACTTCATTTTAGAGAACTTTAGATATTGGCCTAGTAAGTTTACAATATTTAGGTCTCAAGGTCTCTCAGCAAACTTTTTTTCTGATTATCACTATAAGATGAATACCCCTGACCTACATAAAAGTAAAACTGTACTCTCTTGTTCCTTTGGACAAGGCAGGGAAGAGTTTATTTATGTATAGTAATATTCCTGAGGTCATGCTTTTAAAACACAGCAAACTAAAATAAGCTAAAATAACGTCGGGATGGGCAAGTAATTATCACAAAGCTCAACAGACTGTTCATGGAGAAGCGCGGAGTGATACTGAAGAACTGAAGCAGTCTCCAGTGGATTTTAGCTACTAGACAAGATGACATCAATTGGAAGTAACCAATAAAAATGTAGGAATAAAACAAACAATGAAATGCTGAATGAATTATTCACTCAGTTTCCCAGTTTACAGCAACATATTATGTATAGTTGTTTAGTCTTAGGTACAAATAACTCATTAGTCTTTTAGGGCTTTGTTATATTACAAAAGAATATATAACCAACGACTGTCAATTAAGGGAATGCTAAATACTATTAAGTAGATTTTGAGAAACATACCCTGTGCAAAGCTATTCTTGAGAAATACCCTTCCGGTCTCTCATTCCCATCTCTTGCTCATTTATACCAAATGAATAAGTTATTTGTCTAAAAAAATTAGACCAAAAACTACTTATTTATAAGACCCTATAAGTACCACCTCCCTTATGATGCCTACTTAGATCCTACCTACTGAAGAGAACAACCCAAAAAATAAAATAACTTTCACTCCTCTGAATAACTGTAACTCATCCTTTTCTTTCTTAGGATATATTATATTTAACCTCATTTGACTGTTATTTTTGAAAGTATTTTATATATGCATTAGATTATAAGGTCAGAGGAAACAATAAATTACCATAGAGGTTATAACAGCAGGAAGGGACTACTATCCCTAGGGCTAGGAAATGGAAAGGTTGAAATAATTAAAACATAGAAGCTTGAAGGAGGTGTCCTATGATGCTGAAACTTGTATCAATAGCAGTCACTGCTCAGTTATTATTAATGTCACTGAGCTCAGAGATGGAAGCCTGTGAAACTGGGACCCAGACCTATGAGAAAAGGGCTCTAGTTAACTGGCGCTGATTGTCTCTAATGAGTATTGTGAGGTTGGTTTAGCTAATGTTAGGAAAAGAGCAAATCAGAATTAACTACTGCTACCAAAGTGACTGTCAATACCTGGGTGAGAAAACAAAACAAAACAAGAAAACGTCGTTACAGTGGCAACAACAACAACAACAAAAAGGAAGGAAAAAATAGGAACAAACAGGAAGAAGACATGTCTCTTCCTCCTCCAAGCTTCCAGGTTTCCTTTAGTGCCTCCCATGAGAAAGTCTAATGAGGAGTCAGCTGGCCAAACAGAAACACAATTTGTAGAGTTCCAGCCCCAGGTTCACAGCATAGTATACAGAATGGGATAGATACTGAAACACTAAAGCTGAATAACTGGCACACATATAAAAATAAAGCTGTTACCTAATCAATATTTATATTCCTTACATTATCTGCTATAGTAGGCTGAATGGTTGCCCACAAATATGTTCATGTCCTAAGCCCTGGGACCTATAAATGTTAAGTTGCTTGAAAAAAGTGTCCTTGCAAATGTAAGTAAGGATCTGGATATAAGGATATAATCTTGTATTAACTGCATAAGTCCAATTATAAGTGTCCTTATAAGAGAGAGGTGAAGAGAGGCTGCATAGATGCTCAAAGAAGAAAAGAAGACAATGCGGAAACTGAGGTAGAATCTGGAGTGATGCAGCCACCAGAAGCTGCAAGAGGCAAGATGTAGATTATCTCTTAGTGCCTCTGCAGAGAGCTTGGCCATGATGACAGCTTGATTTCAGACTTTTGGCCTCCGGACATTTGAGAGAATATTTTTTGTTATTATTTTAAGCCAAGTTTGTGGTAATTTATGACAGCAGTCACAGCAAATTAATAAACTTAACTTATTCCTTGTATGTAAGAGATACTCAGATTTGATGAAATAAAAAAATGGTAATTAGAAAACTTTCAATTTACTTAATTAGAGGATATTTCATTTATGTAGAAAATTTATAAATATAAAATAATACTAATAAGCTGAGATCATTGAAATTTGACTAAACTTATTTAAATTGTATGCAAGATTTAATCATATAAAATTTTGAAAAAACTTTTATGGACTATCAAGGTTTTTAGTTGGGAATTATAGTAATACATATACAAAGTAGAAAAACAAACATTTTCTCAAATGAAATGAAACAAAGATATTCATCTATCTCCTAAAATTAATCTAGAAAATTATTTTACTATATTTTTAATTCTTAATTTTCAATGTCCAGAATGATTTCCTAGTCATTCGATATTCTATTTTAGAAAGAAAACTGGAACTATGAATCAGCTTTGAGACATGTCTATACTTTATTTTTTTAGTACTTGTCTATTTGACTTCATAGTTAATAGTTAAGAAAAGGACAGAATTGGGAATAAAGGAAATTTGCAACAAATTGCAGAGAGAATACTTAATATTTGGTACATGTGTTACATTCTTTCCTCTTAAACTTTATATCTGACAAGGCTACATTTTACTGGCTTTTGAGCAATATTCTGTAAAATTACATTGAGTTAGCATATTTTCCCAATTCTCTGGTGGAGCATATGTAAGCTTTGATTAGAAAATGAGACCTACTATGATTAGCAGTAAAAAAAATTAGAGACATTTTAACTGGCACATTTGAAAGCTGTTCCTTCCAAAAATATTTGGCCATGTTTCCTTCCATTTCACATTATTATATGAAGAGCTGATTACTATTTGCATGTAATTATTTCTGGATGAGAAGGAGAAGGCAAGGTGAATTTTTAGCCTACAGTTGGATTAGCCAAATATAACTGGACAGATACAAACAAAATTTCTCCCCAAGACTATTTGGTGATTTAAAGTGGTTATAAAAAAGTAATCTTATATTGTCAGTCATATTACTTTAGCTGAAATCAGAAGAAAACGAGACACATTCGGTACACATCAAAGCTATTAAAATTTATTGCTAATGAGATAAATTGGTAATTCTTGATTTCTTCCCTCCTGTTCACTCTCACATCTAATTCATCACCAAGTTCTGTAGATTCTACCTCCAAAATGTTATAAATTCATCTTCTTCTCTTTATTTCTACTTCCATCAACATGTTCTCTGGTGATGGTTAATTTTATTTGCCAACTTAACTAGGCTCTATTGCCCAGGTGTTTGGTCAAACACTAATCTATATGTTGCTATGATTATACTTTATAGATGCAATTTACATTTACCATCAGTTGATTTTACGTATAGGATTATAACTTTGATAATATATGTTTCCTCATTCAATCAAATTTAAGTCCTCAATGAGCAAAAACTGAAGTTTCCTGGAGAAAAGGAATTCTGCCTTAAGGCTGTAATATAGAAATCCTTCCTGAATTTCCAGCATGCTGGCAACTTGCCCTAAAAATTTCAGATTTAAAACTGCTACATCAACTCTTCTTTGAATTTCCAACATGCTTGCCCTATAAATTTTGGACTTGTCAGCTTTCTCAATCCCATGAGCCAAATTCTTTAAAATCTATCTATCGATTTATCTATCTAAGTCAGAGATCCCCAAACATTTTGGCACAAGGGACTGGTACTCCTATGCGAATCAAATGCCTGGTGATCTGAGGTGGAGTTGAGGCAGTGATGCTAGTGCTGGGGAGCGGCTACAAATACCGACGAAGCTTCACTTGATCTCCCCACCACTCACCTCCAGGTGTGTGGCCCGGTTCCTAACAGGCCACAGACTGGTACCAGTCCATGGCATGGGGATTGGGGATCTTGATCTAAATGATCTATCTATTCGTTTGGTTCTATTTCTCAGGAGAACTCTGACTGACATGCTTAGATCATTAAAATATCATGTTTTTTTATCTCTCCATTTTTTTCAATTACCTCTATAATCCCTTCTCTACCTAGCAGACAGGGGTATCTAGATAGATGAGAGACAGAGACAGAGACACAGACACAGACACAGACACAAAGAGAGACAGAGACAGAGAGACAGAGAGTGAGACAGAGAGACAGAGACAGAGGTAGGAAGGAAGGGAGGGAAGGAGGGAGCATGAGAGATGGATGGATGGATGGATGGATGGATGGATGGATGGATGGATGGATGGATGGATGAATGGATGGATGGACAGACAGACATAGATGATGATAGATGATTGATTGATAGATAGATAGATAAGATAGATATAGATGATAGATGATAGAGATAGATGATTAGATATAGATAGATAGATAGATAGATAGATAGATAGATAGATAGATAGATACAGATAGACAGACAGACAGAAAGACAGACAAATTAGGTTACTTTCTGCTAAAATCAGATTTCCAATGCACTGAAAATATAACATCTAACCCCCTCTTCACTGCCTCTATGTTATTGTCTAGTTCTTCAATCTCAACCCAAATTGATCTTTTGCAATCAATTTGGCCACCTTATAAAAAAAATTGTTTATTTACCTCTAGACACTTTTAAAGTTTGTAATTACATATATTTTGGTCTGTTTATTCAATTTCTTCCCACTAAAGGGTAGGGTTGATGTTTATATTTTTGAGCAATGTATTCTCAGTGTCTGGCATAATTCTGTAATTGGCGGTCACTAAGTATTTGCTAAATTAACAAATAGAATCAGTTATAATGGGAACAATATGAATTGCTCCTAGATAAATACTTTGAAGAAGCGGCACCAATTTTTAACTCACAGATAAGATTAACAGGAGAATCAGTGGAAATGCAAGAAGCAAATTGTTACCCAATCCACAAGCATTCTTTCTACTGTCCAGGTCTAAGTAGTGGCAAAGATTAAATATCCATTTTTTTGTGAGATAAAATATATTTTTTCTTTTCTTTATTATGCCAAAGTAGGATTATTTTATCTCAACTATTTTAATTTTATTTTTTTCATTTTGTTCTATTCCCGTGAAGCTAATATAAACATGGCTGTGAATTTGTTTTTAAAAAAATAAAACTCAGTATGGCTGCAGACAGGTTTTATTGCTTACTAATTTATTTCATTTGCCACCTCTGGTAACTTGGTGGGGGTGGGTATTTTTTCTAAACTTCAGAGTTCTTATCTGCAAAATGGGAAAAATATACCAGGATGAGTCATTGACAGACCAGTGAAAGAGTATGTACAAAGCAACAAGGAAAAGAAGAAAATCTTCCATAAATTCCCTTGGAGAATATGGTAGAACAAAGAGAGAGAGCTTTGTGTGTGTGTGTGTGTGTGTGTGTGTAATAAAGATCTACTTTTTATAAGAATAAAATGTTGCTACTAATCTAGATATTGGCAAACATAAAATGATTTCCGAGCATTTCTGATCTGCTAAACATCTGATCTATACAGCAATCAAGTACTTTAGTTTCATTATGCAGCAAAATGATATGTTAGCTCAGTGCTTCAGTGGGTACAGAGATATTATTGATAATGATCTTTCTCTTAATTATATTTGGACCATATTAAATCAGTCAGATATTTATAAACATGGAAATTTCGTTGTACTAATAATAGATAAAATAGGCAATTAGGTAAAGGAGAAACAAGTGATAAAATATTTAACAGTATCATGGGGAACCTAGATTTTTTATTTTACTTCTCATTGAAATAATTACTTCAATAATTATTTTTCAAAGAAATCAGAAAGTCAATTCATATTAGTTATATATACTTTCTCATCTAATATTTCCATTATCTTAGATATCTGCCAGTATATCTTTCCTTATTTAAAGGAACACATGCCATGGAAGTTAACTGACTCGTGGGATCACTTGATCAGAGGCACTTTTAGGTCTTAAGAGCACATCTCTAAATTCCCAGCCTAATGATTCCTCCCATATATCACACTGTTATTTATGGGGGGAAAATGTTCTAAATATTATGTATGAGGTTTAGCAGATAAATTTCCTTCTCCTTTTAATTGCATCTAAGATTTATAGAAATATGAAAGGGTAGACCATATTTTGAGATAATTTTGATTCAGGACAATAGGGCATATCTTTTTTTCAGAAGTATGGATACATTTGGTGCCTTGCAAATGTACTTTTGCAACAATCAGGGTTAAGAAATGTAATTCTACAAATCTAGAACAAGTGAAATTTACTCAGCCCTTGTGAAAATTGACCTATTTACTATTTGGCTGTATTTGCACCACAATCTAACTATAGTTAGATTCTAAGCAAACTAGGAATAATTTGTATACAGTACTGTCTAGTAGAAAGAGCAGTGGTTTTAGAGAAAACGACAGTTTCGAATTGCATTTGTGCCACATATTAATGTGTTATAAGCCTCGGTTTTTTTAACTGTATAAAAGGGGTAATATAATCAATCTTGTAATATTGTTAGAAAGATTACATATAATATATAAAAATGTACAACATAGTGCCTGGTACAAAGTAAATCCTCTCCTGTGACAAGTATTGTTATTACTATTAATCTTAATATTATTAAATATAACATAAAGTCACAACTCATTCTCATTCTCAGACTGGCAATGTGTCTTTACTTGTAAATATGACAATAATTTTTCTTACTTTAGATGGAAAAAAACCCTCAAATCTCAAAGAGATATTTTTATAAAATTCAAACAGTTGTATACACATGGATTTCTATTTTGATACCAGCAGAATGAATATCAGATTAATTAGCCTGATAAAGTGGTCATTGTCCATTAAAAATTTTTAACGAGTTTTTCTATGTCTAATCAAATTGCAGTGAAATTATCTGTCACAATGGAATATATCTTTGTTTTAATGTTAACAAAATGAGTTTGGATTTCAGTATATTAATTTGTTTTCTTTTAAAATTTGGTAGGTTTTTTTTGGTCCTTTTAGCAGTGGAAACTTTAAAAATATAAAAGGGATATGTAATTATAAAGCTAATGTATATGTTTATTCATAAAAGCATAAAAGGGAATGTATATAATGATCAGCATTATTAAGGTTTTGTATGAGAGCTAGGTCTTCAACCTTCCTTTGAAAATTTTACATTGTATAGATTATAAAACTGTATTCATACAAAGATTCTTTTGTGCAAGTGGCCGCTATTAAAAATATTTTAAAAGCATTATAGTAATTCTTAATCACTAGTTATTTTTTTTTCAGTCTAAAGAAATCAGAGGCATTGCTGATAGAATTAATGACAAGAGAAACAATGGTGGGATTTTAGCTCTATTCAGACCACCCACACATCTCTAAAAGAAAAAGTACAATCTGAACAAAGTAGTTATTATCCCAATCAAACACTGAACATGAGGTTCTATTAGTACTTACATAACTAATTCTAATTAAAACACCATAAAAACTATGTAATGAGATCACTATTATTCTGAAATGGTTTTCAGGAGTTTGCGTTTTAGTCTCTTATAATTCTTAAAATCAAATTGTATAAATCAAATGTATGATCAGTGGATAACCTGACCATAAAATATGTGAGCAATGTGATTTTCAATAGTTCTGTCTAATGTCATTCCTTGCCTAAGTGTAAACTAGTTCTAATATCTTTCAAAGCAAAGTTTTGTAGCTTTGAGGTTTAAAAAGTACTTTCAATGGATTGCTTCCTTTGTTTATTCTTGGCTCAAGGCAGAGGATCTTGACATTTACATTGCCATTTTCCTGCTTTCAAGGATTCTAACAACAAAAAAAATTGTTTTGTCTTGCAATGGTTAGCAAATGTCTTCTGAACTTCCATGTGACCATTCTAGCTCTCTTGGAAAGGGCTTACTTTATTGTGAATCTGTTCCCACAGCTTGTGTCCCAAGGACACAAACTCAGAGACTCACATAAACATACACAGGTACATATATATGCTAGCCCTCATCTTACAAAAGAATTGTGTTCTCTAAACTCCTGATAAAAGTATTTTTTGGAACTCAAAAGTCTCTTCTCAAAGACATAATATTATAAATGTAGTTGCTTAGATAGCCCTGAACAGACTACTTAGCCACAATGTAGCAGAAATGTTATATATTTAGAAAGAGCAACAGGACAATATTGCAGTATGATCAATAGTTTTATGTTAAAGATCATAATAAGACTTTAATTTATTTCGAATGATGGTGCTTGAAGATGTTCACTTTCCCAGAGTCCCATTTTGTTCTAGCAGCCAGTATTAAACGCTGGTTTATGTTTGCTTCCTTCTCAATTTCCCACATCCTCAAGTCAAAACTATTGCAATACAAATGCAATGGATGGTCTCTTATTCTCCCCAAAGCAACAATAAATTTCCTATCCTTTGGTAAAATTACCTCAAAATTCCACCTAACTACAGTTAATAGTGCAGCAATGAGTGTGTTTGTGAGTGTGTATATGTGTATGTGTATCTCATAATGGGAAAGAGAAGGAAAATCTCATTAGCTTTTACTCTTTAACTGTTATCTCTTTAAATGTGTAGAGAGAATAAACAAGTATTTTTATGTGGATATTCTACCCCAATGTACAAATGTGAGGTCATGTTTATATATTTTGCACTCAGATATTGGAGTTGTCTATTAATAGAAAAACTTTGTCAATCATATTTTTGCTGCGAGCAGTTTTGAAATCCCATGGATTTCTATTTGTACACTAAAAGTTTAAAATCAAAGACCTTTCATGTGTGTGTAGTTTCATCTGGTCACTTCAATAAAGGAGATAGTAATAATTATTTAGTCTGGTATAGATAGGGACAGGTGAAGAAAGGAGATACAGAGACAGAATAGCAGTCTGAAGAATTCATGCTCTCAAGTATTCCAACAGTTTGGGACAAGGCCAGGAATTTTGCTGAAATTTAGTAAAATAAGCTAGGAAGAATGCTTATTCATAAAATGTTAAATTTCAAGAATGAAATGGTTGGTGTCAAAATCTAAAAGTGGTTCAACTTCAAAACTTAAAATGTGAGAGGATCTACACCTGAAGACTATAATGTTTACAATAGTGTTCTCTGTACACTTTTAAAAAGTGGTTTGAAAGAAGGCTTACCTAATGGAAGAAGTTTGTCATTTTGAATGCCCACATTTATTTTGGAAGCTAATGCTATTCAAATGTTATATTTATCCTTTTTAAAAACTGCACATTTCATTACATTTTCCCCCAAGACTCTTTATTTACGAGATGTTGCAACCCCTTGATATGAAATTTTAACATATGTTTAAGGGAAGGAACTGTTTAATAAAAATGAAAAATAAAAAAAAATTCCCCACTGCAGTGACCCTGGGGAAAGAGAATTTGTTGTGTCACCATATTTCGAAGTGTTCCATCCTTGGTTAAGAGAGAAATGGGGAAGAAGCTGTGAAATCCAGATATTATCAGAGTTTGAAGTAAAACTAGCAGAATGATAGAAAAATTACTCCTATTTTCTAATAGTTGTATAGAATGTTATAGTTTATAAATTATCTTCCCACATTTTATTCTCACTTTATCTAATTTTATCTTAATCTTTTATCTAAATTTATCCTAACATTAATAGCCTTTTGAGATTTTCTACTTTAGAGATGAGAAACTGACTGGCAGAGATGCTAATTAGCTTGCTTCAAGTCATTCAAGTAGGAAAAGACACATTTTTCTACTCAAACCCCACTCCCACTTTTATAAATCGCAATCCAGTGATCTTTCTATAATATCGTTACATGGCAATCTTAATTCCGAAAGTTGTTCTACTACAGACAAGCAAGCTGCTTGTAAAAGGTAACATAAAAAGTGTATTGTATGGTAAAAGAGAGAAAGCAAATCACTGGAGAAAGGATAGATTTTTCAACAAATTGTGCTGGAACAAGAAGACATCCAGTTGCAAAAATCCATACACACACACACACACACACACACAAAAAAACCCTTAACAAATTAGATTTAATTACAATTAAAAGATTATTCTTCTCTACAAAAGGCACCATTAAGAGAATAAAAAAGCAAGCCACAAATTAGGAGAAAATATTTGTAACATGAGTATCCGATAAAATATTGGCATCCAAAATATAAAAAGAACTCTTAAAACTCAACAATATGAAAACAACTCAATTTTAAAAATAGGCAAAATATCTGAAAAGTCATCTCATCAAAGAAGATACGCAGATGGAAAATAGCATATAAAAAGATAGTCATTAGAGAATTACGAATTAAAAAATTGAGATACCAATACACATCTATTAGAATGGCTGAAATCCAGAACACTGACAACAACAAATGCTGGTGAGGATGTGGAACATTACAAGTGGGAATATAAAATGGTACAGTTTGGAAGACAATTTGGCATTGTTTTACAAAGCTAAATATAGGCTTACCATATTATTCAACAATTACGCTCCTTGGCGTTTATCCACATGAGTTAAAAATGTACATCCCATAAAAACTTGCATATATATATATATATATGCATATATATATATATGGCAAGTTTATTAATAATAGTCAAAATTTGAAAGTCCTTCAATGGGTGAATGGATAAACAAACTATGGTACATCCATACAATGGAGCATTATTTAGTGATTAAAAACATTAATATGGAGGAAACAAATTTATACTGCTAAGTGAAGAGCCAACCTGAAAACGTTACATACAGTATGAATCAAACTATATGACATTCTGGAAAAAGCAAAACTACGGAGACTGTAAGGAGACCAGTGGTTGACAGAAGCTCAGGCAGTGGGGAGGGAGACATGAATAGGTAGAGCACAGATTTTTAGGGCAGTGAAACTATTTTGGATGATACTGTAATGGTGACTACATGTCATTATATGTTTGTTAAAATTCATAACATGTATAACATGAAGTCTAAACCCTAACATTAACTATGAACTTTAGTTAATAATAATGTATCAATAGTGGGTCATCAATTGTAACAAATATGTCATACTATTGCAAAAGGTTAATAATAGGGGGAACTGTGTATTGGGAGGGGAAAACTGTGTGTGTGTGTGTGTGTGTGTGTGTGTGTGTGTGT